>NW_028141167.1:4290467-5630467 GCF_030444845.1 Prenolepis imparis | reverse complement strand
TGAGCATCGACAATTGTTAATTCGCAAAAATTAATTGACATGTGAAACCCTGTCGTCTGCGCGTGGCATAAATACCAAAGCTCGTAACCATATATTTAATGTAATATTTTATGGAATAGAAATCTTCCTCTTTCGTGTCAACCCCCTTTTTTATGCAACATCTTACAGCTATCGGTTTTTACGATCTCACATGAAACGAAATACTTGGACCAACGGTAAGACGTACAACAACAAAATGAGCGTCTCTCGCGTGTACGTACATACAATAAAATGGCTGCATAAACAAATATGATTCGAATATTTGTATATGCACCTGGGGAATATTTATATGCGTCAAACGCGACTTTTTGACTTTTCACAGAGACGCGCGAAAAAGCGCGAAAAGCATTCGAGTCACGCTTGACCTCCCGCTCACTCGGGGGAGCGTCAGTTTTCTGTAACGCCGGCGCGGCTTGAATTTAACCCGTTATATATTCACTAGAATGGATTTAATTTCACGGGGTGACGAGGGGAGAGATGGTGAAGGAATGGAAGTAATATGGATGGCGCGGTATTATCGCGTGCGACGCGAATCAACGCGATAAGAACAGATGGGACCGACGAGAGAGAAAGCGACGTGTGCAACTGCTGTGTGTCGCAACACGCGGCCCTTTGAGCCCTTTCCCGCGGCACCTGTTCAATTGTCATCGCGCTCCTGGCATGGCAATCGTCGAATTAAAGCGCCGCAAATGCAACGAATACATTTGCGCTGATGCGTGCTTTGCATGCACATCATGAGCTGCGCGCATATCGGTTTTCGGGTCCTACAGAGAGCTTCGCGACGGTTGTTGCGAAACTTCTCTTCGTAAATTAATTTACGAACAATTTGCCACGACCTGCCATGGCGATTACATTGTGTCAAACAGTTACGCATAAATTGCATTAAGTGATTTGTACATTTTAACGCGAGATTTGATTGACCGGAAAATATTGATGAGAAAAGAAATTTGATTGCATCTGATTAAAATTAATTATTTTTTATTTTATATCGGAGAGATCTGATAACGGGAAAGGAGTGTTTGAATCGTCTGGTTATCGAGAATTGCGTATTTCGCTAGAATACTAAAATAAAATTTCATCAGATCTAACTCTAAAACCGACTTTTCCCAAGACACTTTTGCTTCCGCAGATGTATATTTTAACAATACGAACAATTCCAGAGAAGCGAATATCAATCGTCCTGTCAGATATATTTTCGAAACCCCTCATGGCCGAGAAACTACCCTCCCGAGGTAGTTTCGCGCGTGAAATTGCAATTCCATAAAGGGAAGATGTTGAAGCCCTTTTGCCCCTCGTTTTAATTCGCATATTTTCCTCGGTAACATATACATTAAAAATCTCGGCTTGTTTGACTTTCTCTATAAAACCAAGCGCAACTCGTTCGATTATTTCGTCACTTCGCGAGTCGGCGAGAGAAGCTGACTGTGAATTTATAGTGAATTTTCAAGTTTCGAGCACTCAACGAGTGCTAAATCGTCGCGACGAGCGAGAAAAAAATGACGCAAATATGTGGCGAGTTTATAACTTTATTGCGCTTGGCACATTACGGCGAAATTGTCGTTCCGAGTTAATTTTTCGCGTTGCGCTTTTACAGCAATATCGATTATCCTTCATCCTGGGTTCAGCATCGTTATTAATGTTAACGCGCCGATATTAATTACATTGCGATGTTAATTAGCAAACTTTGTGTTGCTACGCATTATGGTTAGGAAATAATTTATTATATAGCATGGAATTAAAACAGGGTGCGCGTATAATGAGAACGATATGTATGCGAATTCGAAGTAGTAATCGCGATTAAATGTTGGTCAAAATTGTAAATTCGTCGCATGTATAAATTAAAAAATTGTCAGAACAATAGATAAGTAATTTCAGATAAATAGGAGCGCTGACTTTCGAGAAATTAAGTTTTCTCGCTTAAAAACACAAAAGTTGGAGAAATTCCAATATCAAAGTTTTTTCTTAAGAAGCACAACACTGACTCTGTGACAGAACTGTGGAAATCTTGCAAGCGTTTGAAAAATTATAAGTAAGTGGAAGAATTGAAATCTTTGGATAAGCAGAGAGAAATCCAATAATAAGTTTCCGATGGCATACTTAATAGATGGAAAGCAAGATTTACGTTTTAGTTATACGAAGAAAATTAATCAAATATAAGCTTTCATCTTTCCAAATCTCTTTTCAAAATTATGTTTGAATAGCATAATAAACAACACAGATTCTCTATTTAATTATGTTAATGAAAAAGCAAATTGAACATTTAACACATACGCTATAATAATAATTCAACAAACATCGCAATAATTTCAAAGATTCATATTATTTCTATGCGCACAGATGTATTATGCGTAATTCTTGTTATGAAGAAAAAAAATTACTACAATTAGAAAAGAGCTTAATTTGCATATAGGAGATGGAAGCTACTGTGATATTCTCCGACATCCATTATTTGTACACTATGTTTCCAGGGTACATAAGAGGATAAGCGGTAGGTCATATCCCATCATCGATAATAATGGTAATTTTAATTACGTGCAGGCAGAGATTGCAATTATCGGAAATACATCGGAACATACGCGAAGACATTTTCCGCCACAGATCTCTTTCAGGATGACAACTATTTTGAAAAAAAAAAATGTCTGTGTATGTGTTTGTGTGTGTATAGATATAGTTCATGATTTTCTAGTCAAAGAAATATATATTTATATATATATTTTTTATATATATATTTAAAGCTTTTTTAAATATTTATTTTCTTTAAATTACATCACATATAACTATGCAAAACAAATAGAAGATAATATCTTTGTCTTTTATTAATAGACTATTGGCGAAATATTTTTGGATCATAATAAAACATTGCGTCTCGTGAAAAATTTATTTGAAAATAATAAAACAACGACTGACATATTATTTATGCAATTAATGAGTTGTAACATTGAAATAATTCTGCATTTTCTTAAAAAAGATTATACAAACTTGAAGACGCAAAATACTCGATTAAGAATCGTCAGATTTAACTTTCACACTTGTCTCGATATAGCATCACCATCCTTGACCTCGTCGCAAGCATGAACGAATAAAGAGCATTCCGGTTACCACTGCGCCAGTGGGAAATATAATTTATTAAAAGCTATTTTTCACCTGTATATATATATATATATATATATATATGTGTGTGTGTGTGTGTGTGTGTGTGTGTGTGTGTTCATACTTACAGAGTGTAACTTTGATATTCTATCATGGTAATCAAAAAGTGGAGCTTGAAAGAAAACGATAGCTGCTCACAATGAGTTAGCTCGAATAATTAATTAATCAAGACACTATTACTTTCCCCTTTATCGTTACGAATTTATTACCAAATGACTGCCTTGGTTAGAAGCTAATCGCGAGATCCATTAATATAAGGGAGACATCGAGGAAATATAAACCGACGGAGCTTACTGTTCGGTAACAAATGACTGAGTTATTTTAACAAAAGAAAAAAATGTCTTATTTATTGAATAAACGACACTGCTC
This sequence comes from Prenolepis imparis, assembly GCF_030444845.1. Lineage (NCBI taxonomy): Eukaryota > Metazoa > Arthropoda > Insecta > Hymenoptera > Formicidae > Prenolepis > Prenolepis imparis. The sequence goes on along the minus strand of NW_028141167.1, from coordinate 5,626,909 downwards.
GATAATGCAGAAAATCTAATTGCCTCAGGCAAAGACATAGAATATTCCAGCACGTAGTTTTCCAGATAAGAAGATTCACATTTGTCCACGCCCTAAGGTCACGACAGCGCACAAGAAAATGCAAACTTAAAAAGATAGAAAAATAGAAAAATCCTGCGATAAAAATTCTTAAAAATTTCTCAAGTCTTAAAAATAATTATGTAGCTTTAAATAGAATTGTTCAGAAGCGATTAATGGTCGAAATATTGAAATTGGATTGATTTTATCAGACGAATAAATCAATCATCTTTTAACTAACACATTTTGCAATTAATACAATTTGTTGTCGATCATTTTTCTACATGCAAAAAAAATTATTTCGTAAAAGAGGAGAATTCAAACATATTTTGTTTACATAACCTGAAGCGGTAGATTGCATTCGGTAGATTTTATGGAAACGCATTCTCCAGCGTCCATAGCAGCGCGCCGAAACCGCGATGCATCTGAATCGACCATTTATTCGTTCAACTTAGCGCTTTGTACTTTCATAATTTTCTCATTTTCCCGTAACTTAACTCAAACAACCGCATTACCTCGAGAATAACCAACTGGAAATGAAAAGTTCATTTAATGTGAGTGTATTGCCAGAATTTGCATACACTAATCATTTATCCACGAAACACTAATTTAACGATCAGCATTATCATTTGTCATCACATTTGCGTGTTTGACAAATTAAAAATTAAAATATGCAATAGGACTGTGCGGAAAACAATTGGAGAAAAGCAGGTTAAATATGCAGTTAATAGACTGTCGAATGGAAATACAATATACATTTGAATTAGCGCTTCGACAATTCGCGGCGTTCAATATTTTCAAAATGCACATTTTTTACGCGGTTCCATTATTCACGACGTGTATTTATCCGAATCCTATTGTTTTTTGGCAAATCTAACAACATTTTACCTAACGAAAACAATTTTGCTATTTTGTAAAATAACATAAAAGAATCTTGCTATAGCTCTTCCCTTTGGTCTGGTTCACTGCTATCCGTGTGGAATGAAATACAAACAATATCAAATAATATTTTTACATACATACATATGTATATACATACATATTATATATATATATATTGTGTGTATATATATATATATATATATATATATATATATATATATGTATATATATTTTTTTATCTAGTGCGCTTTAAGTATAGATAGCTGTCAAATTAATCACCAGAAATTAATTGTCGGATGATAATACTTTAATTTTGTACATACAATATTTATACATTGTACATACAAAATAAGAGTATTATCATCAGACATTAATTTTTGATAATTATATTGACAGATATCTGTATTTAAAACGCGCTAAATGGAGCAGATGCCGATTGTTCGAGATTCATGTCGATATTATGTATCAATTCAAATGCACCAATAAATGAACATTTCATGTAAAAGCCACTCAAGTATAACTTGTATAACTCGTATAATAAATGTATTACTCTTTATTTATACTTTCAGAAGTATATTGCAATCCACAGAAGATAAATAAATTATATTCTTAAGACGGAACAAGTTTCCAGAGGGAGAGTACGAGAAAATCATGAAGAAGTAACGCGCAGTGTATCAAAGTATCGGATAATTTCATTTTATTGTTACCCGCGACGTGTGCCACTTTGCTCGTAAACGGCCAGCGAGGTCTTTAAATAATTTACGTTTGCCGAGTAAATACATTTTCCGCTGCACCAGCTGCGAAAAAGATGGGCAGCAGGGAGAGAAAGACGCGTCTTCGCGTCACGTCTTTAGAAAAGAGACGCATAACAGACCCACGTCATTGCATCCAGTAGAAGGCTCACGACGCCACCGACAATGACAATGGGGGTTGTAAAATGGGACAAATATACTCGGCCATAAGAAGAACAACGTCCTCGTCCTTGCGACGGGGACTATGTGACATGACAAGGTTTTGATGTTGATTTCATACGTACTCTCGCTGAAAGTAGAACTGCAAATCAATTTCAATTTTGCGAGCCATTGAATCATTGAATCATTAAATTTTTTTTTTAGTTAAGTGTATATATATACATATATATGTGTGTGTATGTAGTTTTTAAACATATTTTAATTTAATATTATATTAAAATATTTATCTCAAGTGTACATCGCACGCGTTTACTCTGTCAGACACATAATAATATAAAAACAATCTATCTTATAAAAATTTTAATTGAATAAATATTTTTAGAAATAAAAGACATGTTATATGGAAATCATATTTTTGTTGAATCTCGCGTGAAAACGTCATTAAAAACAGATTTCAAACCAAAGCAAAAACTAAACCGTATAAATTCTATGAACCAGTGAAACATTCAGTATGCTTTGATTTTTGATGAGAATTCAATTCTCATCAGCGATATAATTGCAATAATTGTGCTAAACAAAGTCGCGCGCTGTTAAAGCGAACTGAATAAGTTACAGCCTCGCATTATTTTTCGCAGCAGGCGCGTGCAATCGATTTATCGGCTGCAACGAAAGTGGAAATAAGGAAAAAAACAGCTTCCTTCTTGTCTACGAGACCAAAAGAAAATACTAAACGGCCGATATATCTTTAGAAAAAGTGGGAAAGCCGACGAGCATCACGTGACCTTTGCAGAAATCGATACGCTCTCTATCCCTATCATCTCACGCATCTACATATCATCGATGAACCCTTCAATTGCTCGGCGCATTTTCGGATTCATCCGTTTAACGAGAAAGTTAGTGTCCCCTAAAGTTTGTATACACGAATATTTGACTGAAAATCCATCGTAATAACTATGAATCTACCAAGAGTTTGAAGAATAACTAGAGACATACTTTTTGACATTTGCATTTAAAAAATTTACTGTACATTTTGCGCATTTTTCTGCTCTTTAATATTTAATGACAGCTTTATTTTAATTTAAAAAATTATCGCATTTACATGGTAAAGAGAATCTTAGAGCATGATATTTCGAGAGATTTTATGTTAAAAATTGGATTTTTTATTTTGAAAGTTGTGTCGCTAAAAATGCACTTGCATTAAAAAAAACGTGCAACGGGCTTTTAAAACGCCAATGTGCTATACAAAAAATTGAACATTACGGAAAATAAAAGACTCAGGATCAAGATCTGTAGATTGTTAGAGGCAGCATATGAGTTTTTAAATTAAACATGTGCCCCCCTTGTGCTTACAAATGACACATTAGCCTTTGACATTAAATACATTATCATAAAATAAATGTTTTTGAATTATCCGTTATGCATTTGAATGCATCATCACACGAAAAAGACTGGAAATTACATTATTTTTAATATTATCTTTTGCAATATTATATTTTTAGAATTTTTTCATGAAACTATCTATGCAAAAAAGAAACAAAGGAAAAATAGAATTAAAATTTATCAAAATGTTTTTTTTCTTCAGACAATTATATACATTTTTTTCTCAGATTTTATTGAAACGTAACTTTCGCGACGTAAAACTTTATGTCTGCAAAAGCTTAAAAGCAGCAAGTTTGACAGACTTTAGTTAATTAATTTCGATAACCCGAGAGTAATTGCGTATGCAATTTCTATTGGCATATTTATAGCGCTAAAGTGGAACACACGTGTAACGTTAAAGCGGAGGTGGAGGCAGAACACTCAATTCGCTAATGTTCGCGTTTTTATTGCGTATATGGATTGAGGATGAGGACACTTCTTGCACTGAACTTTATGGCAGCGAATAACGGAGGCGTATGCTGCCTAGCGAGCTTATATGCGCGCATACCAAGACACATACCTGTTTATCCGGCTCTTTGCCTTTGGCGGTGATGAGACGATCGCAATAACAGCCCTCCAGCAGAACGACGCCACTGGGTCGTGAACAGTTTTCGCTTTCGTAATAGAATAGCAAATTCTGTAACAGACATTATAGCCATTGAGGATGAACTCGCTCTTCTTGCGAGGAAAAACGTGAAAAAATAAACAGCTGCAGAGTTTCTTATATTCTCTGCGTGGAAAGATAATGATATCGTGATATTTCATATATCGTGCCTGGATATAATATAACCACGCTACACATTTACATTCTTACAATTTGCATATTATAAATTTAAATGTCTTAATAATATTTAATTTATTTTTTTTTAATTTAAAAGTATGCGGCTTAAGTTTCCACTAAATTTTTGACATCTAATCTTTTCAGCGGCAGAAAGCAGAAGAATATGTCTGACCACATCTAGACTGCTTCTACTGAAAGACCGCCTCGCTCGAGCGCATAAAATATTATATAAAGCTATCTTCTATGCAGTAAGAACTTTTTCCGAGAGATATTTGAAAGTAATTAAATTCTAATTTATTTAAAACTGCACACATACACACACACAGACACAAAATTTACATCGTATATCATGGTTATATTATGAGCGTAATGTTTGTTAAATACGTAAAACTGAATTCAAATGTAATTATAATTATCATTTGAAATAATAACTTGTAATATTTGTAGGAGTAGAAAACAGAAGTCGTATATTACACAGCTAAAATTTCAGCAGAAAATTTTTTTTCTCGTAGTATTTCTTTTCTTTTTTTTTCTTTTTTCTTTTCATCTTTTCGGTTTATTAAATAGCATTGACACCGTGAAATTCTATTTGTATGTATTTTATGTAACACATATCTCGACCAATTGCACTCGGGTTTTAAATCGACCTGCGCCGGTAAATTTTCCAGAAATGTACGGACTGAATTATTAAATGGGGTGCTATACGTCTACCGATAAAATAAAAAGCAATTTGCGACGATGACACTCGCGTCTCGCAATAAAATTTTATGAAACCGAACTTGGTGAAATAAGAAGAGAGAAAAGAGACTACACTCTTGTGTGAAGAAAAACCCCCGGAGCACAAATCTTAGATTAATTTAACTTCTGTCTCGGAAGTGGCGTGTACATTTTTATCGCGCGCGCGACGTGAGTTTCATTCCTTTTTACTAGTTTTTGAACTCGCGCTCTTCCAGAAGAATGTAAGCGTTCCCTCGCATAAAGATCGATTACGAGCAAGATTGAAGTTTTTGATCTTCGAGTTATTCAAGATAGGTGACGATAAGTTTAACAAGCTTTAAAGGCGCAAGAGAGCTCAAGTAATCTCTATTATACCTCTATTGACTCGGAACGTCTCGACGAAAGAGATACTCGATTATCGCGATCCGTGTAAAAGTTTCCACGAACAATGAGCAAAACACAACTGCACCGTGCGACGATATCTCCGTTTATTTAACAAACTTTTGCAAAAACAACTAAGGTATTGCATTTTATTAATTACCCCACTTCCTCTTGTATTTATTTATTTGATCGGAACGAAAAAGACAATACCGCTATACTTGCTGTATTTATTTGATCCTATCCATTATTCTCCGGTATAAGCTGTCCCTGAGGCTTCTATAAGGTAAAAGTAAGTGTGGAAATCCCAGGATACTCGGTAGATTGTTTTTCTTCGAAACTAAAATTAGTTAAACGGTTGGATGATACGATATCGTAACTTTTGTTGAAAAAGTTCAAACTTCATTTGCGATGCGATGACACGACTCTCGTATCTTTAATAGAATAATTACAAGTTTCGCGTCTCTACACCATCATCGTCTCGTCGTCATAATTGAGCGGCTTCATGATCGCAAAAACTATACAACGGAACGATTTACCTGTGACTTAAGGGATTGAGAACGGAGGGAAAAGAAAACGCGCGAGATGAAAGAGATGATCCAAATTCTTGGCGTAGATGCCTCCGTGGAATGACGAAGTATCTGTCGCAAACTATGTCGAAAGCCCTCTTTTCTTAATTATATTAGTTGGTTAGCCCGAAACGCCGCGAGAGTTAATGAAGCCGCATTTTCGAAGTTTGTAACAACCACGAGGAAACAATATCCCCGTGAGCAGTAAAGAAATTTCCGCGAATCACGAGGAGAAAGCGTGCGCTTTATGCAAGTTCGCGCAAACTTAGATATTGTTATTTTATTTTAATGGCTATTAATAGTTGGAAATATCACGTCGTTTTGAGATAATGCCAACAAACAATTCACCATCAAGCAAACTTCCTGAGAAAAACTGTAGTAATTCAATATTGCAAAATTACACACTCTATGAACCATAATTATAAAGCAATTTTTTTATAATTAATAAGAGATCAAAAAGGTATGTATATTCTCTGAGAAAACGAAGATCGTAGATAAATTTGAGTTCAGATTCAGATTCTGACTCAAGTGTAAAATTAAAATTCAAACACATAAATTAGATCGCTCTGTTTTCTTTCTCTTTTTCTCTCTCTTCTTCTGTAGTGCGGAAAAAGTAAATCGCGCGCAATCTTCGACAATATAGTAAACAATTCACTGACCTGGTAGAGAACGAACCATCGTTGTTGCCATTTAGTGGAATCAGCTGTCCGCTTGTGCAAATATCCCCGCAGCGAATGATCGTAATGGGCTTTCTCCGAAAGCATGACTAACTGAGCGTCATTTACTCTCACTGTAACACATCATAGACACGTAGTACGAGTTAATAGAGCAATTCAAACCGATGTGTAGATAGCAGCCCCCCAGATTTAGGCAATGAGTACGCAAGAAATGCGAAAAACATATGCAACGTGTCATTGTGCGATTCTTTGCAAACATTTTTGCGAGATGAAATTTATACGAAGGACAAAGTTTGTTTGTAAAATTTTACGAGAAAAATTTTTTCCATTTAAAAAATATTTTAGCATCCAAATTATTTTAATTGATCGTTTACACTTTATAACATATGCGCATTTGAAATATGCATGTATTTATTAGTTTTACGCTGCATATATCGCGACTTTTACGAGAATATTTTAACTGGGTAAATCCACTCGTGAGAGATCTCTACTCGGTATACAACAATCGGTATACAGCAAATTGATATACAACATGCAAACCTATTCGAATTGCAAAATTACATACGGGATATATCTATGCGTTTACCGCATAATGTAATGCGCTGCATCATAATTATGCGTTGAGTTGTCACACTATTCCAAAATAATAGCGTTCAAAGTACCGAGGCGAATCTTGTTTACCGCATCATATGAATGTAAATATTAATAATCCGCTGACAACGAGCGTGCTAGCAAACAATGTGCTGTTCAGACCCGTCGTTTGTTCATACAGCGAATCAACGTCCAATAAATTACGAGGTGGCTTATAATTGAAAGTGTACGACCGATTATTTATTTGACGAAAAGTAAAGTGAAAAATTTCGCAAGGGCAAATAGTTGGCGATTACAAAATTGGGGGGAGGGGATCCTCGCGTGTAAATGTAGCACGATCGCGATTGATCTGTCAAAACTAACATTTGTACAATATCGTGTGATAGCGAGAGATGCCGTTCACGCGCATACATTGCATTCGGGTCACTTCCGAGATTTCAATCTCCGGTGACGATCTGCGGTTCCCTCAGTTCAGTCAGTTGCAACTTTGGCTTAACTATAGCTTCTGTGCGAACGTAAAAGTCGTCCCCGGATTCGATCGACCGACACGTGTGTGACGTAAATTGCGAGAGAAGTCACCGCGTTGCAATTCGCGCTTATAACGTTTTCATACGTTCGCAAACTTTGGCCATCATGTGCTAACTTTAGCGCAAAGATACCGAGCGTTTAGGAAACTTTATTCCACTCGAACAAATCGAACTCGAAGTTTCCCGCGGATAGGCGACGAAATTCGCATAATACTCATACTTGCCCGCATCACGCGCGTAAAATGGAGCGACAGATAAAACGTTATCAAAACCGATTATATACTATAACTATATCTAATATTTCTAATATGCGGATGAAAAATTTAATCTCGAAAATTGCATGAAAAATTTTTCAACAAAACAATGAATTTACATAAAACGAGCATTATCGCAATCGAGAACACTTCAATGAGAGGAGGCAAACTTTTTTCAACGTAAATACCATAGTATCGAGAACACATTAAACTTTTTTTTTATATACGCGATTTCAGTATGATATAAATACTGTGGTTCGTTTAAACGAAAAAATTCATCGAAAAATTAGTCTTGTTTAATTTAGTAAAATAATTGAGAACATTTTTTTCTCTTATTGTTAGTGATTAATTAAATTTTCATTTACTTAGATCGCGTGATTTTATATCAAATAAATAAATTTAAAATATTAATTTATAAATTGCGTTTGCATTTACCATGTTTCATTGTAGTGATGTTGCATACTCAATGTACAAATATACAACGGTGATCATCAAGATTATCTTTTACGAAAATACATGAATTAATATTATAATAATATAAATAATATTCTTCCGCGAAATTTCAATACTATCCATTTCATACTAATACGTATATTTAAAATAAATATTGTATAGTGATCGTAAAATCGAGAAATATTATCTTTGAAATTCTATATCTCTGTTACGTACGCGTTATATTTATTATTTTATACATTATTTTATTAAGTGCAAAGGTAACAAAAAATGAAATACGTCTTACCAGTTTTTTGCATTTTGGGACTGAGCATGATCACAGGTTGTTAGCAGAAGAGTGCTTCCCCAACATTGATCTTCACAGCGGTGAATGATTGTCCAGATTACCTTGTTTAGGTTCCAATAGTGTAGAAAATAACACCTTGTGTGCTAAAGTTAAGTGTCAAGGATGTATCTCGATCGGTTTCGAAGACGCCAGCTTTTACGTGGATTTATCGAAAGCCGCGCCGTAACATCTGCGAACACGAAAGAAGATTTCTTTCATAAGTAATGTAACGCTCGAGGGGATCTATATTAATAAAATTATTTGTAGCTTTACAGTAGCAGGCCACGTGTGTGTTCGCGATTTACAAAGATAAATCTTATTGACAGATATTAATATTTGGTAATATGTGTTTATATTGTTATGAAAATATATTGACTTGATTCAGCTGTTTATTCTCACAATGATACGTTTTTGAGTTTCAACTGTGAAACGCTCTGATAACATTAACTCGTATAAATCAGATGAATCATTAATTGAGTAAATATTGTTACCGAGCCGATTCAACATAACCGAAATCATTCACGTTACTAAATACACAACGAAAGTTTGTCATATACCGCGATGTGTCTACATAAATATATGTTAAAATGCATCGATTTAACCATAATGTCATTTCACGGTAACTGAATCGAAACGATATATAATCAGAGCTAATATTCTAATCACGCTCGCATTAATTCTAAATCACGTCGCTGGCTTTCGATATCTGTTGATTGGTTTACTTTTTTTTCAATATAATTATTTAGGATTATTGATTTTATAAGTTATTGTCACAAAAGCACGAGTGCTAAAAGCAGAGAATTAAAGCGATGGCATACGAGAGTCTCGCGCGGAAATAAGATATTAAACTATTTACGATTAAAATCGATATTCTCGAGTATTAATTTTAATGAAAGTGCGAATCGAATGATAGCCATTCCGATTGCTCTTGATCAAACTGATTGCGAATGAAATTTTGCATTGTGTACGTACGTAAATATTACATATTAATTTTTATTTTGAGATATTAATACGCGCAGTAATTCGTCAATTAAATTATATTAAGCTAAAGTAAAATTAATTCATGATTTTTGACAAAAAAGAGATTGTCTCTGAAATACTTTAAAACGTATTAATAAAAAAAGTACTGTACGGTATTATCATGTTACGCGTTTTATATAATTTGTAATATGAATAAAACATCCCTGAAAACTCAATAATTAATGTATGAGCTCGATAAATTAATTAAAAACCCTGGTCAATGTTTTACAAGTTTATAAGTACATTCATATCATTAATATGATTAAAATAGAAAAATATTTGCAACCTGTTTACAAGTGGAAATATTTGTGTGCTGTGCACATTATACGATAACTTTTTATTTAAAGCTTGCGAGCCACGCGTGTAGCTCTGGGAGTTTTCCGATACGCCTAGCGATATGATCTATTTTTTTATAACACGCGCCAGACGCATCGTTTTAAAAATATCCGTGTTTTCCAATTTTATAGTTTAATTACTCCGTTTCTGTTGTTCCATGATATTTGTTACTAAAATTGTAAGTATTATGCTTTTGCATTTACATACTTTGAAGTTATTGGAAAACATAATCGTCAATCATTTAATTTCGAAGTCAGCAAGAAAATAAGAGGGAAGAAAAATGCAAACTTCGTGCTTTTGCATAATTTAAACTTTCTCTCGCCATTTGCACTCGCAAACGGATTGCAACTTTTTCCCATTGGTATATCTGAAAAAAAAATCGTCGATTCTTCCAAGTTATATATCGACAAAAATCCAAGACAAAAAAAGAACAATTATTTAACAAGAGGAATAAAAACAGAGGAGGAAAGGTGACAATATAGGCACGAAAGTATCTTGCAGGACGCGAATTTTCCAGAGAGAGAATCTGGAAAAGAGAGATCATTTTTGTTTCTCTCGCAGAAATGATCAGCGACTTCCAAAGTTTCAATAGCGAAGAAGAGTCGAGGGGGAGAAGACGAAGAGACGAAGAGAAGGTGAAAGAAAGTTCAAAGTATCTCATATCTTTTTCACAATACCTGTTACTCCTGCGTGCGTATCTCGTCGCACGCGTCATTTGCCCTCTCCCTCCTTCTCATCCACCCTCTCTTCCGCCAGCTTCCGCCAAGTCCTCCGCGAGTGATCTCGCCTCACCACCTGTTTGTGCCTACTCTTAAGACCGCATGCCGTATAACCACCACCCTCTCTTTCTCTATCTGTCTTCTCTTTCTCTCTCTCTCTCTCTCTGCGAACTATTGTGATAAATATATATATTCTTTCTTCTCTTCTCTTTTCTTTTTCCTACGGCCGCGAGATCGCACCGAGGGAGAAGGAAGCTCCACCGGTGCGCGTGTCACCGGTTTTTACCCTCTAGTCTTCTTCTTGTGACGATTTTCCGTGACGGCGAGGACAACGATAAACGGACAAGCTTCCAACCAGCCGGTTTTTATTTCAGGCACAACCGGGACGTTGATATGGATAACGATGTCGGCGGAGACGACGTCCCGTGCTGACGGCCGGCGATGACGGCACCCGACGCTCCTCTTCTCATGGTCGGAAGACGCGCGGACGATCTGCGATGTTGCGGTGTTGGGGGTTGCGACGTGCCTGACGCGCGGGGACGACCGACCGACAAGCTTCGTCCTCCGCTTGTACCGCGACACGCGCGCGTCCACCGTTTCGCAAAAGGATCCCGGAGGCTGCGCCGGATGGGCCCGCAAGTGCGCAAGCTCGCAAACTCACCCTTTCCCCCTGGTATGCGCTTCGCCCTCTCGCAACCCCTAAGAGAAAGCGAGAGAAAGGAAGAGGGAGAGAGAGATCTACCTGCGCTTGCCTGCGTACCTGGCCCTTGCCAAGGGGCCGCCTTGGATCCTCAACATCGACAATACCAGGTCGGACTAAGCTAAGCTGTACATATTAACAGTAATAGTAGAAAGCGTTTGTTTTAGAGCTAGAGAAATGCCTCGGGGAGCAGGAAACATACGAATTAAAACGTCTTGAAATGCATAGATAAATGGAAGAAAATTATTGAAAAAATGAAGGAAAATATATAACAAGATATATGATACATATAGGTATACGTATTTGCGTATGTGTGCGCGCGTGGGTGTGTGGCAAAAGTGCTGCGAAGGAGAGCCCGCAAGCTCGTGTCCCTTATCCGCGAAATTAATAATGCATCGTCCCTTGACAAGAGCCACATTAACCGTGACCCTGGCTAATCCGCCAGAGTCGATCGCGAGACTTTTTTTTGCATATTTATGTATGTACGTCGCTGAAAAAGTATTTATAGTACATTAAAAGTCATACCTTTTGTTTGATAGAGAAAAAATGTTTAATATTTAAATTTAACAAACTTTAATCAGAGTTATTAAAATCTCTTTGTAAAAAAATGTATAAATTAAAAACAACTTAAAATTAAACGAAAAAGAAGATTTTGTCTTCCATTCGCATCTCTAAAGCTTGATTTTTTAATTTTTAATATATAGTATAAAGCAAAGTTCGAAGGTTTGAGAGAGATCCTTGTCGGAGATCCTTGGGTTTTAATCCGATCTGAAAGAACCTATTGTTAAATTTATTATCAATCTTCCTTTTTTGTCAATGTTTAAAGCGCATCAGTCCGCGCGTTGCATACGTAGGCGTCATGCAGAAAAGGAAAATAATGACGTGCGCAAAGCAGCGTAATTATGTAATGAGAATAACGTGTAAACAGTAGTGTTATTCCCGACAAAGCGAAATTATAGATACGCCCCTTTGGTTATAATCGGGTTGTCGGTGCAACACTGGAATATCGCAACAAGCGCATATGCATCCGACGCATCGTGCATTAGGAACGACGGTAAACTCCGCGTTGCGAGAACGGAACGTAATTTACCATCTTCGGATTTACGGAGCGAAACACACGGTCACCCGCATATACGCTTTACGCGAATGCGTACTATGCATATTCTCTCTTTCTCTCTTCAACGCTAAGTTGTTTTCGGAATGATCAAAGGGGCATTTTGTCAGTGCCCATAACATAACTAGGGTATCATGAGGTGCACCGCAGATTCGCATTACGAAAGTTTCAAGCCAAGTTCCTGTGTATAGTCAAGTTATTTCGCTCTACTTTCTCTCCCCGGGATATGTTTTCATAAATAATAGATTTTTGTTACAAATGTATCCTTGTAAGTTATTTGATCATTATATAGGTACATTATTATGATAAAGATTCGCATATAAGAAGAGAAAACGAGAAAGAAGGAGAAAAAGACTCTCTTTCTCGTCTTTTTATATACAATGTACATTTATTACAAAATTCATTGTTTTAATATATGTTTTTTACAAATAGTATAACATGGATATAACTTTAATTAAACAAACAGTAACAGCATGGATAAAATATTAAAAAAGTTATAAGTATACATACATACGAAGAAAAAGGTGAGTAAAAAGTAATATTGTCAATTGAATCTCTGATTTTTATAAAATGTACATAGTTAATATATTTGTGCGCGCGCGGATAAACAAAATAGAGTAATAGTATAAAAAGATGATAAAATATTTCGTGCTTTATATCCGTTTTCCGCTTGAAAATCTCTCTGTATTACGAAATATCATTTTATCCGATATCAGCGAGCATTGTTCAATTTGTGATGTATGCTACATTGATAGATAAATTTTTCTCTTTGCCAATCAAGCTGCAACGTATTATTTCGCATGTGCGTTTTAACGCAATAATGGACGTAATGTTATAATTTAGAAATAATCGTGCACTTACGGTTCTGTCTATTCTAGGTTTAGGCGATTCCGTATTTTCCGTTTGTTTCTTTCCATCATCGAAAAATCTGAATCGTTTATATTGCAAAAAATATAAATGATTAATACATATTCTATCAAAATTAATATAAATAAATATATACACACAAAAAAAGATATACTACCTATGTTTCTGTTTAAATCTTAAATCGCGAGAATATAATTCTGTTATAGCAATTTTTTCATTATTTTCCATTTTCAGATTTTCAGAAATCAGTTCATCTTTACTTGATTTTCTATTTAAAACCTTATTCTCTCTCGTGTACTGCTTATGTAAAGTGAACTTATTACAGAATTTATGCTCTTCGGAATTATTTCGAGGACTGTAATGATTCCTCGTTTCGGTATGCGTAATGTTTGATTCAATATTCTCAGCTGCGTGTGAGCTCAAAATATTGATTCGATTATGTAGTTCCGTAAGTTCCTTCAAGTTCAGCGACTAGAAAAAATAATTGATAACAAATCGCGACGCACAAAAGAAATTACATATTAATCGATTACTATTTGCGCACACGCATACTTGTAACCAGCTTTCCGCGTCAAACGGGCTTTTCTCGATTTTCATAATATCTTCGAATCGGGTCTGCAATCTTTCAACGTTCTCGTTATGTCTCTTACGAAAAGCGTTCAAACTACTGTCATATTTTTTCTTCAACAACGCTAATTTGCTCTGATATTCCTCCACCTGACACTGATGGAAAATTAAAGTATTTGTAAGAAAAATTGTTCGAAAGAAAAATGCTGCAAAAGGAAAAAGAGATATATATATATACTTTAACTTTAGTTTGTAAATCGTTCTTCTCCTGCAACAGATAGGTAATACACTCTTGAAGATTCTTTATTTCGTAATCTCTCAGTTTTACGTCATCTATCAAATTTTTAATTTCATGCAGTTTGCTCTCATACTGTCCTTCGAGAAGTCTTAACTTGTGCACAGCATTCTCAGAATTACAATCTATTTCTTGAGCGATCGGAGCAAATTTATCATGCTTACTTTGATTCATGTAAAATTCCTCATCTTGTTGACAAGACTTGAAAAAAATTGTTAACATTATTCAAGTCATATCTGTGATATTAATTGGTCTTTGTGATAAAAAAGAAACACCAATATTTCGTAAAATTATGATATTTACCTCATCAACATATACTTTTGTCTGTTGCTTCTCTTTTTCATTTTCGAAAATTTCTTCGTTTTGCTGTTGTTCATTCTCCATCTCTTTGTCGTATTCTTTAATTTCCGTTCGAAGACGCACGATTTTCTCATAAATTTTTCCAGGAAGTGTAAACAGTGTATCTTTCAAAGATCGTTTATTCGTGTCTTCGTGTATGCATAACAATTGATCGTTAGTATTTCTCACAGTGTCTATGTCCGTTTTTAATATCTCATTTCTATGCGATAACGTGCTCAGTTCATTTTCGATGTTCGCCGTGGAACTTTGACAACTCACTACCTCGCTCCTCAGATAGTCCACTTTCGCCAGTAGCTTCTCTTTATCCATATCTAAATCCGATAGATTTCCTTGCAGAACATTTATCACGGCCATATTGTCGCTCTCTCTTCTCAATAATGAAATCGTGTCGTTGCTCCGAGCAAGTTCAATTACAACTTTGCTCAACTGATCTTGCAACGATTGATTCTCCTCCTGCAGTTTCATGATATCGCTTTGCTTTTGCGTTATCATGGCGTCGTATCTGATGCTTCCGTGCGTTAAAGCCATCCTATTCTTTTCATCCTTACGTTCCAGATCCGCTATTATTTCAACATTCTTAGAAATAATCTCGTTAGCTTGTGTTAGCTTATTTTTAAGATCGTTATTCTTCATCTGCAGTTCTATCAATCTACCAAACCGAAATAAATATCGATTTAAGAAAGATATCGATCAAATATTTTTCATGGTAAAAATAACAAAGCTACTAACTCTTTTCTCACGCTGTCGATATTATTCGTTTCCTCTTTTAAAATATTGATGGTCTGCTGTAGATCATCTATCTGTTGATTTAACTTACGTATCTGGTCTCTCTGTACCTTTAATTCCTCGTTTTGCGCGGTGTTTGTGTCGAAAAGATTAACGTTTTGATTTTCTAACGCGAGAAGATCTTCGTGCAGCCTCTCAATCTCCGCGTCTCTCTTATTTATTACAGTTTCCAACATCTTCTCTTTCTCCAGCATCCTTTTTCTTATCTGCTCTTGAATCATGCAATCCCCTTCTCCTCTCTGCAACATATGCTCCGCCACTTTTTGTTTTAATTTCGTAATCTCGAGGTCCTTCTTTTGCAGCTCTTGCTGCTGCTTCGCGTACTCTTTAACAATCTGCACGTGATAATCCCCGGCGCCTTAACGAATTGGTACAACTGTCAGTCGACATGTCATCAAAAAAACTACGCGAGATACTTTGCATATGTTATACCTTGAAGAACTGTGGATATCTCATGTATCTTGTTGATTGAACGTTTGATATGCGTAGCGAGGGCGTGATCGATTTCCTCATACGAAATTACTTGGTTCAATTCCACCTTTTCCGACTCTTCGGAGCACATCGCGCTAGAGTCAATATCATCCGACTGAATTTGAACATTAATCAGTTGTTTAGATGAATGCTGACAATCGCCGCAATTACTCGACGCGGAGTCTTCTGCGATATTAAATTGAAATTGATTAGAATCTGTGCGCGCGTATCATCGCAGATTATCTATTAATACGCACTCGTAATATCGATCCATATGTAATAATATGCAATCCGCCAATGTGGAATTAATTCCTATGCGCGTCATTATTATTTAAACTTATGCCTCGGAATATACCTGCAGCCGGCTGGATCGATCCATGTCCGGTATCAAAATCTGTGTTTGTAATCTCGCTGGCGGACTCTTGGCTGTAACATGCCACATAAGCCTTTAAGTTATCTATCTCCCGCAGACGATTGCGTCGTTCTAGTTTACACTCCTCCAACTCGGCTATGAACGCTTTTAAAGAGGACAACGCGCTCTGGACATCTAAGCAAGTGTCGTGCTCGCACTTGGTGTACTCGCAAATCCCCTCATACGCTATCTTAGACTCGTCCAAATTGTTCAGACTACTTTTCAGCATGTCAGTCAGATTACCGACTTCCCGCTCCATACAAATTAGCTGCATTTCGCACTGCGAGATCTTCTCGTTTTTCACCTGAATCTCATTTTTCAAGTTGGCCACTACATCATTCATCTCTACCTGATCGTGAACACAATTTTACCATGTATCTATTTATACACTGAGAGAATTTTCTCTTAGAATTTACCCTGAAAATCATGGTAATCGTGGAACAATATGGTATGGAAAGAATTTTATGAGAATTTCTCTGATTAATATTTATCACAATAAAAATAATAATATCTATTAAAATAAAATATAAAATATGTTTGATTAATTTTACTAAACTGCATAGTAAAATTAATCAAACACATTTTGATAGATATTATTATTTTTATTGTGATAAATATTAATCAGAAAAATTCTCATAAAATTCTTTCCATAGCATATTGTCCCACGATTATCATGATTTTCAAGGTAAATTCTAAGAGAAAATTTTCTCTCTGTGTATATTTCTCCGTAAAGTCAATTTAAGATTTAGAATTAGAATTGATTACCGTATACCTAGGCATCGCGAGTTTATTGATATAATCTTATATATCTAATTATTTTTACAAAGCGCAATGTCATCAATTTTTTATATACATTTACTATTTTATATATTACTTGTAAAATTTATTTTCTACACCTGCGAAAGAAAGAAGAAAGTATTTCATTAAAACATTGTCTCTACATTTTCCTATATAATCTCTCTTTTTTTTTATTTAAAACTGTAACTCTCTCTATAGCTTCAATATAATCGATAAGGCTGTAATTAATAAAATTTAATTATGTATATTTTTATAGCTAAAAGCTTAAGGTAATGCGACGTTGTACTGATATTTTCGAAAACAAAAAAAAATCTATTTCCTGTTATTAATTGAATTGACATTAAAATTGTGAGAATATGACGTGATTACACGACACTAAATGACGCACCTCACGAGTGTCGGCCGCAACAGACATTTGCTTTATCAACGTCAATAGTCGTTTTATTTCGTCTTCTCTGTCCGCCAACGTGCAACTTTGTTCACAATATTGTTCTTGAAGCATATCCCGCTCCCGCCAGACATTTTTCACCTGCTCTAAAGCAATACCGCAGCTTTCCGCCTCTTTCGATAAATGCTCCATCTCTTTCACCTTCCGCTAATTTATCATAGTTTTATCGCGCGTATTATATGCAATTAATTAAACTCAAGTCAAATTTAATTTCTCTAAACGATTATATTATGTGATATATAGCATGTCTCGCGTACTAACCGTAAGAGATTCGTTTTCTATAGAAATTAATTCTGTCTCTTTAACATCCTGCCTAAGGTTTTGTATTTCTTGCGATTGGAAATAACAAACTTGACATTTTCTACCTAATTCTGTCTTCAACTGATCCACCAGACACTCCGAAGAAGAAAACTAAATAGTTGGTAGTAATAAAAGTCAGTTAAAAGAAATATATATGATTATATAAAATTATTAATAATTATTTGTATACATCTTCTTTCGAGAAATATACACTAGACATCTTACTTTTGCATTTAAATTTTCCACTTCGATATTGCGCTTTTCGCTTACTATTTTCAGCTTTTCTTGCAAGATCTACGATATGAGATTTAAATGATTACACGAATTTTCAATTAACGTAGTTAACAATAAATATCGATTTACATTAAGATTACGTCTTAAAATATTTGAATTTTCATTTTCTTCTTTTAACATTGTTTGTAAATGCTTATTCAATTCTCGTAGCTCTTCTAACTCATCTTCCTTCATCTAAAAAGTAAAGACGAATGAAGTTCGTTGTGTGTAAATATATTTGTTACATAAAAATTTCGTTTCGATAAAAATTCCATTCAATTAATATTGTTTCGTACACCGAGTTCGTTCTTCAAAACGATAATTTCCGAATCTTTTTGAATAATTACTCCTTTATGATTTTTTCCACAAACTTCGGAATCCAAGTTCATCCTTAACTCGCTTTCAGATGTGGATGCGCTTTCACTACTTTCACAGTATTGACTAGACGACGAGTCGACAGATTGTTCATCGTAAGTATCATTTTTATATTTGTCTGTTTGCACACCCACTTCGCAAACATCTTGCATCACTTGAGAAGATGCGTCAACGTACTCGATACAAGTACTCGTTTGATTGCCGTCCTCTGCAGAATTTATTATAGCTCAAAATGCAATATAAATTATACTTGAATATATTTTTAAAACTGGCCGAAGAAAACTGTTTCATAGAAAGGATTAATTTTACGTTTTATTTTAATTTTCGACAAGTGAAAATCCTTGTAAAATAACTTTTATATTGGAATCTAATTTTTTTTACCTCGCGCGGCTCTAGCTTCGGTTAATATATCGCAAGATGTTACGCGCGATATTAGATAAGTATTATTTTCCGATAATGGTTTTGCGTTCAGATTCTCTCTCAAAACCTGCGTATTAGTTAGGAAAAAATTGTGGATTCCTCTATCGTATCGAAATCTCCTACCAGGGCGAAAATACATCGATAGATACGTGTCGGAATGTTGCAAGGCAGCAATCTTATTTGCGTTGAAGGATCCTCGTCCTGTTTGAGAGAGCGGTCTTATTATAGCTTCAACCTTCATTTCTTCTGTCTCATTAATTACGACGGTAGCTTTGTCCTACAACGGAGGAGGAGTATATTGCAAACTCGACTCTATAGAAATAGCGCGGTTTAACATGCGCATTATTAATCAGAAAACTTACGAAATTTTCCAGGTATTTCTGTTGTTCCGAAGTAAGCTTCAGGGATTTATATTTTTGCAGTTCTCGTCGCGCAACGCGAAGCTCATTTTGAACTTGAGCCGTAAGTCCTATCATGTTTTCCATTACCACATTGAATGGTACCACTCTTCCTGGCTGTATAATATGCATTCTATCTCTGTTATTTGCTAACGTAATTTATTTAATGAATACGCATATATAAAGTGCGTGCTGATGAATAATATGGTATAATGTACTGATTAATATGCAAGCTGAATTTCTGGGCGGGATATAAACATGAAATATAAATATGATAAGCATTCCACTTATTTTTTTCCATAATCAATAACGATTCATATTTCAAGATTGTTCATTTAAAAATTTCTGAACTTTTTAATATAGAAGTAATTATGTGTATTGTATGTATGTATTGTACACATATGTGTTTATACTTTGTGAAGTATATAGATATTTATTTCTAATAAATAATAATTCGCGATATGTGTATTCTGAAAGAAAATTAAGACATTCGCAATTAAGAAAACAAACCGCAGGGTCATGTTCGTTGAGCTCGCGAAAGTAACGCGTACTCTCTAAGATGTTTGGACTCCAAGCTCGGATGTCCATACACGAATTGTACAGCTTCAAACGACCCTCCGATCTCTTTTTCGGCAAGATGTAATCCCCGTAAGTCAAGGGTACACCACTGCTTGGTCTGCCCGCCAAAAAAATGCGCGGTCCATGCTCGGCATAAGACATGTCTATCCGGTGTTTTAAATCCCTCTCACGATCGGATATGTACAAGATTTTCGTCGCTCCCTTAAGCTTAATAAATGACAATTAAGCGTCAAATTTTTACAAAATTCATGACCCATGCAAGGTTACAGATTTTGGTGTTGACTGTACTATATTTTATTTATACACCATAGTAACGGAAGACGTCTCGATACTCGGGATAATTAGAGGAACGTGGAATTTTATGTGGAATTATATAAGCATAAATAAGAGGGTAAGTTAGAAAATACAATAAAATATCTTTATTTTGTAAGCTGCCATTAAGAATTACAGCGTTAATAAGTACTTTCGTCCTCGTAATGTATTAAGTAACTCTTATTTATACTATATAAGAACTACACGACTATTGCGTAAAATATATATATCTAATTTCATCTCATGAAATCTAATTTAGCACTGACATCCCTCCACGTAACAACTACGGTTCGATGAAGCACTAAGTACGAATGAAAAAGAATTTCTTACAAATGTGTCCGGTTCGCACTCTATTTGGTTAAGTACAAAAATTATTTCTCGTCTAGAGAAACGAAGTACATACAGATTAAACCTAAGATCATCTTACGTTAATTCTCTAAGTCATTCTTTCGTTGAAAAAGCACTCTCTCCAACTCGCATACCATAACTATATTTTCCCTAAGAAAGACATCCCTTTTAAATATTATACATGATCTGTGACGCATGAACGTCCGAGCTAAGATAAGAACATTCGAGAATTAAAAAGAAAAACATGCAAAATATATATTAGCAATATATTCGATGGAATTGATTATGCGATTAATAATTTGGCAATCGATAGACCTATTAAAAATGCGCTTATCGCGGAAGTCCAAGTGATATCTTGATGCGATTACGATAAACTAACACTCAATAGAGAATAATCTAGGAGAGATATTATATATACACACATTCACACACGTCTTTCCGAATTAAGTAGAAAAAGTGGAATCAAGTGCATATAAAAATAGATTCGCGCATAGTTATGAAGGCAGTATAGATTTCTTAAAAACTCGGTATCTCGCTCTCTTCTCTTTTCAACGATGTAAATATATAATTAGATTTTAATAATGGTTCCTAACATTAATTCCACTTTGATAAAGGCACACAAGATATACAAACAACAATATTTTACACATGAAAATATGATATCGTTATTTTCCTGATATTTCTATCGGTACCTACCCGCCTAAAAACGCATTTTCTCAGTCTGCAATTGGATAACAGATAACATAGATAAAAATGAAATTAAAATTCAAAAACTTCAACAGTCTAAGCATGAGGTGGGGAGTAGACGAAGTAGATACACGAATAGACGTGTGACTGCATTATAAAAAAGGGAATGCTTATATCATTTTTAAAAGTAGCTGGAATGATGTATAATGTAAGGCCACTTTTGTTTTTTGTAGACGCTATCATCATATCAGACTACAAGAAAAATTTATATGAATATTTTCTCTTTTATGAGATTAGCGATCATTATTTACATTAATATAAAGGCCTCTTTCAGTCGAGACAAAGTTGTTGAGTCCCATTTTTCTATGCATTATGTACAATCAAGTATCATTAATGAGCATCTGGATGAACAGCAATTACCCCAGTTTCAAAGATTTCCATTATAAAAAAAAATCATCCATTTCATATTCATCCATTTTTTAAGTACATATTAGTTTCAAATAATTAATTACTAAATGAAAAAATTATAATACTTTGAATAATACAGTCGATATCAAATCTGTCGAGTAAATAAGAGTAGTAAGTAAATAAGACAAATAATACTTTATAAAATAAAGAAATTCAATTATTTCAGACTTATATATAATTTTTTTGATGGTTATTCTTTGATTATATATAGGAAATAAAATACCTTATTTTTTCCAAATTTCTTCTAAAATGGATAATGTTGAATTGATCTTGATTAGTGTTATGAAACAATGATTCGTAAATGTAAAGAAAATATTTTGATCAATGGAGCTATACGTTCAACTTGAAAAAAAGTTCAACACGATCGTGAAAGGCACTAGAGTATAAATATACTGTAAAAAGTACAATATAATATAATCCATTGCCTTCTCTCTCTCTCCTCTATAAGATATAACGTCATTAGAATAACAATAAAGTATAAGATCGATGATTCTACAATTACTCTGTCTCTCACAATAAGAAATACCACGCGCCATATTTCTTTTTTTGGAATTTGCAAGAAATATCGATTCAACCAATCGTAATTTTTCTGTACACTTATCTTATCTCGATTCTTTATAACTAGATCTCCATTTTATAATTCTTACATGCAAGGCATGATATTTATCTTTCAGAGTCGAAGCCATAGAATAACATTAGTTATTCCAAAGTATTGATTTTATAATTCGAAGACGTTATACTATAACGAACAAACATTCCTCGCATTAATCAACTTGTCTAAAAACTTCATAAAATTCCAGGATCAACGTGATTATTGTCGTGTATACGTGTTTCTCTATAGAGCCTTATTCCTAGACAACTTCTCTCACGAGCAAACATTAGCGGACGCTATTAAATTGAGCATAATTTAACCCTCCGCCAGCGAATTCTGAGTCACTTATGACCTATCTTAAGAATATTTTATAAAACTCGTGTAAAACAAATAATTTTCTTATATGCATTATATAAAAATATCAATAATTCTTATTTTAAAAATATTTTTAATTATTACATAAAGTAGTATCTTAAGAAAAAAGAATATTTAAGAATTTTATATATATATATATATATATATCCCAGTTTAAAATCCATAAAATTTTTAATTTGAGATATGTATAAAATTTGTTATAGATCAAAATTGACTCAACTTCCGCTATGCGCGGCTATCACGCCGTCCGTTGTCCAAGATAATCCTTGGATCACCATCAACCAATCACTCTAGAGATGTAAAACACCCTGATCGTGACTGTAATTTTGGTGATGGTGGTGATGGTGATAATGATGGTGTTGAGTAGACGACGCCGAGGCGTCGTCCTGCATTGTCAAACCTGTAAGATCGACAATCTCGTCCGCCTCCTCATCGCTACCGGCACTTTGTGTGGATTGATGACTTCCCGAAGACAATTGACTATTACGTGAGAACGAACCGCGGCGAGGTGCAGCCAACGCTGCCCTCTGATTTGCCGGTTTGACGGTTATAATGAGATTGGAGGAATTCGCTATCATCATATCCGTCACCTATTCCATACATAAATAACCGCACAAAAAAAAAGTGAGTTACTATTATGCTACCCTACCTAAATTTTGCTATACTTTATTTTTACAGGGTAATCCTTAATTATTTTAGGGAATGTTTTAAATATGCTATAGGAGGTGCTTTAATCATTTTGCTCGAATAGCAACAATCTATATAAATAATTGTATAAATATCAGATAAAAATATGCTTTAAAATGCATTTTTTTTTCAAACAAATAAACTATATTCTATAATTCTGCTTTAACAACTATAACTACGACTCTTGTATTAATATTTAGTCATTTAATGACTTAATATATTACTTTTATAAAAAAATTATTTCTATAAAAAATATTATTTACCTGATCAAGTGTTTTGCCTGCAACCTCTATACCATTCACTTCCAGGACCTCGTCATTTACAGCAAGAAGTCCTGTGCTCTCTGCTAAACCACCTGGTACCAATCTGCTGATAAACACTCCTGGAACTTTCTCAATTCCCCCTCCAGCTGACGATGGCAATATGCGAAAGCTTTCACCATCTTTAATATAAAATCCTAGAGGCTTATCGGAACCGTGTTTTAAAAGACGCACACGTCGACAAGTTTCTGGCAGTATGTCGACGTCAATAATTGCGGACACCTAATTGCAAAAATAATTATATGCTAAGTCAGTTGATATTATGAAGCACATTAGAGAATAATCAACAAAGTGTAAACTTACCTGCCTAAAATCATGTGGATTTGAAATAGCAATAGATTTTGGCTTTCCTGGTGTACCACCCAGGATACTGGATATCAAATTTTTGGGTTTTATTGTCCCATATCCATTGTCCCATGCTCCGTCACCTGCCGCAATAATAATTAAATGAAACATTAATACATATTCACCAAATATATACAAAATCACGAATAATTTTACCTTTTCTCTGTATAAAAATTCGGAGCAGACACTTGGTGGCCAATAGAGCTCTAGCCAGATTGTTATCATTATTGATGGGAAGTAGATCACCGTCTGTATCCGTGTACCAAATTAAAAAGGTAAAATCTGCTCCTAAATCATGCCGTTGCGCCAACAGTTTGCCAAATTCCTCATAACTCATGGGCTCGTTACGATTGATGGAAAATCTGATGATGTCGGCGTCAAACTGCAAAACAATTTAAGAAATGCACTACTTGCATGATTTGAACATCTTTCAAAAGTCATCCTTTATTGACGATATATATACTCACTTTGCTCTTCACGGCGACGATGCCGTTGTCCACCTTGTCCTGCTTTTTAGACATAGCAGCGTAGAAATATATAACAAGTATGGACACACTTTCGCGCTGTCGACACCTTTAATTTTTGGCAACGAGCTTGAATGGGCATAAATCATTGAACTCGTATAGATTTCATTCCAGTGTCTAAAACTTGGTCTTTTCATTCATCTCTTTCATAGGTAGCAGCACTGAGCAAAACTGTCCACTTGAAATACTCCAATGAGATTTGGAGGAGATGACAAACAGGTTGCTTCTGATTGGCCGCCGTATTATCAATTAGGTTGGTTGTATCACTTAAATATATTATCGATGATTGAACATTGTTTTGTTAGTATGTATTTTACTGATATTATCCAGAATCCAGAATCCAGTGTTGTCTGATTATTATTATATATATTCTGTTAATTTCTGTAAAAGGTATAGAAAGGATAAATGTAAGAAAATAGTGTAAAACTTAAAAACAGAAATAAGATAATTATTAATTACTTCAGTTTATATTTTTATACTCATTGTATTATTTAATATGTAGAAATTGTAGTATATTATTTAATGTAGCCAAACGTTAATGTTATATAGTTGTAAAAAAAATGCAATTTGTAATTTTTTCTAGATGGATGATCAGGATCCAACAAGTGTTATAAATATGATAAAAGATCTACGTTCTGGAACAGAATCCTATCGCAGAAGTACTGGAGCAACAGCACGATTCTCAGGAACTAGCTTTACACGTTCGAAATTCAGTGATAGTGATGACAGCATTATCTCACCAAAACGACAAAAACTAGATGAATCTGATACATCTATAATTAACAAGACTCAATCTGATTCTGTCCCAGGTAGTCCTTGGGAATGGCGACGTATGAAAGGAGAGGTAAGATGATATATACATTAAAAAAATGATAATAATTATATAAGTAAATAAATATATATATATATATATTAAACATTATTATTACAAAAAAATGCACCATATAATTCTAATGAAATAGATAAAATCTGAATAAATATATGAAGTAATTTTAAAAAAAATATATTTTTTCATTTAGGTTATATCATTAAAAACTAGATTGACTCACCAAGAGGCAACTGTGCAACAGCTTCACAATGTACGCAGACAAATGGAAGAAATTTTTGAAAAGGAGAAAGGTCTCTTACAAATCCAGGTGGAACAGGATAGGCAAACCATTCAACAATTAGAAGTCCGACTTGATGTTGCACGACGAACAATCCAAGATGCAAGAGAAGCCGCTGTAGAGAAAGAATGGTCCCAAGTAATTATATGTTAATAAATCTTACATATTAATTCATATATTTTATACTATAATATACTTTTACATTTTTCAATTATTTACATTTTTTTAGATGAGAAACAATTTAGAAAAGAAGATAGCAACATTGTTAACTGAAAATGCAAGATTGTCAGAGAATGTGAGAAATACTTCCGCAAAAGAAATATCTCCCCCTCTTCAAGATACTAGTGAATCAAATGAATTACAATTAAAATTGGAAACTGCGGAAGCTAAAGCAGCAATGTTGGAGGAAAGGATAAAGGATTATCTCAAGATGCAACAAGACTATGAATTACAAAATGTGGAACTGCAGAATATGAAAATTAAGTTAGAAAAACTCGAGTCAGAAAGAGCATTGTGGGAAGAGGGCAAATTATTGGTAGGAAAAGCGGCAAGAGCGAATGATTTCGAGAAAGAATTGAATATGATGAAAAAGACTGTTACAGTTCTAAAAGAGTCAGTCAGAGAAAAATTACTCTTAGAGGAGCAAATGGCCAATATGACAAAAAGGTACTTTTCATGTGTTTGGAAAACGTTACATTAATTTAACAATGCATGGTTTGTTACAGATTAGAGCACACTGAAAAAGTGGAGCAACAAGTGGCGATGTTGGAGGCAAAGCGGTCCGAGCTTGCGCTTCGCTTGCAAGAATACGAAACAATTGGCATTATTGGTGGACCAATGGTGGTAAAGCGAGAGTTGAATCGACTTCAACAGGCTGAGGTAGACTTGAGAGCAGAGGAAGGTCAGCTGAGATCAAGATTGGATGCGGTACTGCGAGAGTCACAGAATTTGGCAAAGAATTATGAGAATGCGAAGAAGTTGGCTGCCGATGTGACATCATCAAAGGAGAAATTAAATAAGCTCGTAAGCAGGTTGCAAAAGAAGATGATTCTCGTCACCAGAGAGAGAGACAGCTATAGACAGCAATTAGACTTGTACGAGAAGGAGCTGACGATAGACAGCAACAATGCGATGACCGAGAGAATACCAGCTCTAGAACGCGCTATAGATGGATATAGGTATATTCATGTACTAGTACATATATGCAAATGTTTGATTAAATTAAAAATTATATACATATATATATTTTATAAAAAAAATATTTTTAATATTTCAGGGACTTGGTTAATAAATTGGAAGCAGATCTTGAAGCGGCCGAGGTTGGCGCACAGAAGAACGAATGTAATAAATTGAGAAAAGAGATCGAGAAATTGAGAGGCGAGCTCGAGCATCGAGCGTTAAAGGGCGATTTCAATTGCAACGCTCGAATTCTACATTTCACAATGAATCCCGCGGCAACAGCGGAGAAACAAGCCGAAGAAAAACAAGCGGCTCTATTACGAGAAGTGGAAGAACTTCGAGCCAAGGTGGGATCAGGAAATTATGGTGCAACTACATCATCGTTGCAAACGCAAGGTACCTAGATAATAGATATTTACATCTTACTTGCAATTTTTTGCGCAACTATTTATTAATTTTTTTAATATAGAAATTGTAGAATTGAAGCAAACGCATGAGATAAAGATAGCACGCTTGAAGGAAGCTTTTAAGGCATCATCACAGGAATTTCGTCAAGCGTGTTATCAGTTATTTGGTTGGAGAGTGGATCGAACAAAAGAAGGTTATTATAAGCTATTGAGTCAATACGCAGAATCATCGGACGATTTTCTTTTCTTCCATATAGGAGAAGAAGGTGTGGATATGTTGGAGACCGCCTTCTCCACAAATTTAAATAGTCTGATTGAGCAATATTTGCAAAGACAGCATAGTGTTCCTATGTTTCTTAATGCTGTACAATCCGATCTTTTTAGTCAGCAAACTGTGACAAATGTTGTGACATAATTTTATTCTATATTATTAATGAAACTAATGTTTTTATTTATAGAGTTAACCAGGCAATATACGATATACAATAATGTAATATTATTTGAATTACATTTATCACTGAACATGCCTAATAAATTTCTATATTTCTCTATAAAAAGCTGTTAATACATATACACACACATTCATATATATATATATATATATATATCATATACATATATATCAATTTATTAATGCTAAAATAACTTAAAATTAATTTCACATATGAATATCATAAATATTCTATAAATAATCATCATAATTATATTTATAATAATAATTTCTGGATTTTTTCTATGATTTTTACAATATCATTTCAAATCTATTACATTTTATGTTAATAACAGATTTCCTCTATAGTCAGTTGCTACAAGAATGATTTTTCGAAAAGTATTTTGCAAAAAATATCGATATAGCAAATTATGTATATATCGAATATCTCAGATATATAATAACTCATTTCTATAAAAAACTATAAAAATATTTCAGATAAAATTTTCGAAATTTTTTATAAAATCAGAGAATTTCAAAAAAGTTAAATAATTTTTAAGAGCTGACAAATACAACTAAAGGAGGATCGAAAATAAAATTATTTTCTTCTATTTTACAATATAAAATTTAAAAAATTTCCAAAAATATTTTATATGTATGTATAAAATCTATGATATATGTATATAAAATTTGTGTATATGTATAAAATTATATCGAAGCTTGATTAGAGATTAAAGCTCAAGTTTGATCATAATCTTCGCTGTATTCGCATCTGACCTCATTAATTGCAAGGACACAATGATGTCTTACCATGATTGTTCGATAAAAAGTTATATCGAGAAAACTCGCCGACCTCTTACCGCGCATAAAAATCTCGCGAGAGGACTACGTTGAAGTTGAAAATCGCGTTGGGCCATCCCAGCGGTTGTCCCGCGGGACACGTTACCGCTCGACCACACTCGTACGTGCTCTGAAAGGGGAAGCCTGTGTGTCCCAGAAGAGCGATTTCCATTGCTTTGTTCGGTGAAGGAACTGTGACGGTGATCTTCATTAGTGACTAAGTCGCTATATAGGATACTACCGCGTCCACCCTTATATATGAATAAATGTGCACTCACACACATTTCACAAAACTTAGCATTTATGCATATATATGTATATGTGTATGTATGCATATATATATGCATATGCATTTCTGGATGACCAAAAGCATTTCGTAGTAACGAAGAGGAAGAGAGAAAGAGGGAGGGAGGGAAGAAGAGACAGTCGTCTATACTATGTATAGCTGACGACGGGAACTCGATATAACGGTGCCAGCTGCAAAGGGACTCGAGTCGACGGGAACTCCCGAGCTGAAACTCCATTATCCTTAATTATAATCGCGTTTAATCGCAAACTCATCCTGCGCTCTCCCTCCGCATACGTACCGCTCTCGCGCCTCGTAGATCCGCCTTCGTCCTTATCCTCGTCTACGTCGTCGTGGGCGTTTACGGTTGCCCCTCGTCTCGCAACCGCTGTCGGTTATCAATCCGGAATCAACGCGCGGGTATTTCTTCGACGGCGGGGAAGTAGCAGCGGATGGTCTGACGAAGATTATCCGCATCATCGCGAGAGAAAGAGAACCATACATCCTTTCCTGTGGCCTGACATGCATATACAAAGTGCATGGAGCGTATCGACGATAGGCGAGAAAGACGATGGTTTAAGTACCCCAAGAGGAAGTGCCAAGACCTCGAGAAATATCGATGCGGGAGTCGCACGCAGGTGCATGATTAATGCGGTCGTACCACAACGCGCACCACAAAGATATCACCGCGGAATTGCATTCTAATAAGACCTCACACGAACGGACCAACTGATCATTGCTATCAGTACCGAATTGTGCTTCTCTCTTTGATCTCACCCCTTTGATCGGACATTATTTACGCGTGAAATGTCGTGATTTTAAAATAAAATTAAACTGAAAATTCACTGAAAATATACTTTGCTAATATACTTGCTAATAATCGAGATAATATTTTTTTTCATCGAGATCAAAGCAACCCTTAAATCTTATGTCATCTTCTAAGAGTATTCCTTTTTTAGCCTCTATTTAAATATACATATAATTAAAACATAATAATTATCCAACTTTGAAGATGAAATGCGATGATTGAAAGCTATCTAATCTCAATGAATTAATTTATTTGTGAAATGTATATTTATACTCTACAATTTTCAATCATCGTGATGAGGATGTTAATTTAATTGTTAATTATTAAATTAAGAGACCGTTTCACTGTCCTTTAACAGCAACGAGTGTATTCGTCAAAATTATATCAATTTCGACGATTTTGAATCTCCGATTTGGGAAAGACCTTTTCGATTTTTTATGAGAATTTTATTCACACGTTAATCTCTCATACTCACATACATCTTACCCTTCATGATGATCTATCGCGATTTTGCGTGATGTTTTTTCCAAGCCTCTCCTATATAGTTTCCGGAAAATCACTGTTCAGCCACTGTTCAGCCATTCGTATTCGTGAAAGAATACGAATGTATGTAGCCGCCATCGGTGGAGATCCCGCGGAGAAAGATAATCAATCGGGCTGCGCAGGGTAAACCGGTATCTTATCAAAGTTGGCCTATCTTCGCGAAACTTGCTCGCATCCTCGTCTCCTAAGGCGCCGTAGAATGACAAGAGTCGCACGCGTGCGACAGAGAACGTCCTCCTGTGAAAAGGAAGGAAACAAATCATATATGTATGTGTGTATATATATGGTACGCAATGGGGTTCATGAGGTGTAGCAGCGAGAGACAGAGGACGAAAGGGAGACGAGAGGACTCTCGCGGGGTGCGAAGGGTAGAAGGGATGCTGGTAGACTTCGTGCTAACTTTCGTGTCCGTGTGCTCGCGGCACCGCCAGAAGGAACTTTGTCGATCAGAGTTGCGAAGGAGATTCTCAGTTATGTTGGCAGTGCCACCCTGTAGATATCTCTAGAGCAGAAAGGGGTGAATACGTCGTCGGTGGGATAATGCGGGATGGTTCGCGCCGGGGGTTATTATCTTCATCTTCTTCGCCGGAATCATTCTTGCCGATTCGATTGTCTCCATCAATAGCGATTTATCTTTTAATATTGAGAAATAGTAATTTCAAGTTTTTCTGATACAAGTTTATATATAGCGATAATTATTAGGAAATTTTCGCTACAAAATTTAATTCATTCCACTTTATACCAGCGTAATAAAATCTAAGATTTAATCTACAAGACGTTATTTAAAAAAAAGGAATAATTATATCAGAGAGGAAAAATAAAGTGGAGAGATACGAGTAAGAAAAATACAATATAAATGACATTTAATAAAAATATCGGAAGATATATTTATTATAATTAATCATGTTATATCATAATTAATCTTTCTGACATACTTAAGGTATATAAGGCTTTTTATCGCAAAGTAATACTTTTAGCATCGCTAAAGAACTTCGAGACGATCGTAAGAGTCAGCGAGGAAGAGCCGAGGTCGGAAGATGCGAGCGCGAAATAGGTCAGAGAGAAGAATAATTATCTATTTCTCGGCTCTATTACACCTAAAGTACCAACTAAAGAGGAAAAAGCTAGTATAAGGAGCACGACAGGCACGAGGAGGCGGCAGCAAATCACTTTAATTTTCAAAATCGTTATAGCCGTAACCCCGATGAAAGTTTTCAACTGCACTCGTTTTTAAGCAGCGGTACAAATTGTACGAAAGATTTTTTCCATTCGCATTACATTCGCGTACAAATTTAATGACGTCTTCTTTCCGTCTTCTACACGTTAAGGCTCCTGGCTCCTTGTCGACCATGTCGAAATCGTGACGTCAGAGGCGAGAAAACACACGCTAAAATTTCTTAGATGCCATTTCGAAATAAAAATATATTTCGATGAAACAGCACTTCAGATGGCTTTAGCACACTCTTAAAAAACCCCGAAAACTATCCTTTCCCCTTTATAATCAATCAACAGCTGTAAAATATAATATTATGAAGCCCAGTCCGTCTGGTCTTTGTACATGCGCAGTCATTCCGCATGTCAAAGTCTGATATCTCGATCATTTTACAGCTGTTGATTGATTATAAAGGGAAAAAGATAGTTTTCGGGGTTTTTTAAGAGTGTGCTAAAGCCATCTGAAGTGCTGTTTAATTGAAATATCTTTTCATTAAAAAATGGCATCTAAGAATTTTCAGCGTGTGCTTTCTCGCTTTTGACGTCACAATCCAATATGGCCGCGGTGAGCACCCAGGAGCCTTAAGCTTCCAGTTCACAAAAAAAATTATATATATAATGGTAAAAAAAATATATTTTTTTTTTATCATTATATATATAATTTTTTCTATTTTTAGATTTTCTTGCTAAGTCGAAAATTTAATTTCGAAGAAGGCTTTGATGAGGCTAAAATTACGA
Organism: Prenolepis imparis; assembly: GCF_030444845.1. Classification (NCBI taxonomy): domain Eukaryota; kingdom Metazoa; phylum Arthropoda; class Insecta; order Hymenoptera; family Formicidae; genus Prenolepis; species Prenolepis imparis. The sequence continues at coordinate 5,594,923 of NW_028141167.1, read as the reverse complement.
TTAATCGTCCGGATTTGTCGAAAGAGAGATCGCGGAGTGTGTTGCGTAGGTGGAAAATCTCACTCCCGCGAATTTCGCTTTATTTGGTCTTTCATCCGGCGAGCACACGAGCGCGGAGTAACGAAGAAATATTAACGCTAAGCCGACGAATGAATACGAATCCGCACTTTATATCTTGGTAAGGTCGGATACGACGGACGCGAGGTCAGAGACCGAAATAAAAGCTGATGCTCGGCTGCTCACTCGCCGCGCGATGGTCAGAGAGGGTTTGTAATTATCTGTTTCTCGGCTCCATTACACCTGAAGAGAGAGAGAGAGAGAGGACGAGGTGAACGGACACCATCGCCGTGGCGAGAGAAGCGGAGAGGGCTTCGGCGCGGGTGGTGAACGTGACGGGAAATAAGAACAGGCCGAGTGGCAGCCGGAAATTACAGAGTCTACAAGCAGCAAGCACTGACAGTGAAACTGACAATATGTACGGAAGAGATGGGGAAATAGCCGGGCGGAAAAGAAGTTTCGTTGACTACTTGTGGACAATTGTCCCTCGGACATCCTCGCGTCGGCGGCAAAAGATATGACAATCGATACTTACTTCGAGAGGCGAGCTTCCCCGATCTTATCGCGGGATATCTATAGCTATCGCGACGTTTTTTTTTCTTTTTTTTTTTTCGAAAATCGATTAATTATCGCGCTATAAATAATCATTAATATATAATGATATCATTACTATACTCAGCTACTTTAAATCCAAATATATAATTCAATATTTCAATAATTCAATATTTATATAAATATGTGTTTGCGTGCAATTAATATACAAATTAATTTACTTTTCCCATATTTTAATGTTATTCTAAAATTTTCTATTTTAATTTTAATAATTTATATTAATTATATATGACATTATACATATTTAGATTTTTTTACTTTATTGTTAGATGTTTTTTACTTTATACTGCTGACGTTAGGTAAATGTCCAACATCGCGAGAATGGTAACGATGAAGAACGTATTTCTAGACACAATCGCGCTTCGTATTGGACGTGTCCACTCATCATTGTCACAAGTATGTTACGTTTCTTCGTAACGGCTACCAAGAAACTTCCTCTGCGGGCGTCTAACATCCGACAGACAATTTTCTGTGGACAATTCGGCCGCAGCATCGTCGTCGTCGTCGTCGTCGCAGATACGAAACGCGGGGAAACGATAGTTGGCTCGCTAGCAAACTCCAATCTCCGGATGCCCTCTCGAGCACACCTCTATCAAGGGGGATGAGTAAAGCAGTGTTCCTCCCCTTCCTTCGCGTCCCGATCGTTTCGCGATCCTCGTCCTCGGTAAGGACGAATCTGCCTCTAACGATGCCGCCGCCGACTTTCTTTTTGCCAGAGAAAGAGGGAGAGAGAGAGAAAAAGAGACTGGCGGCACTTTTCTTAAATGGCGAAAAACGGGTGGGTGGTCTTTTTGATGAATCGGCGCCGAACTGCGTCCGGCATACGTAAACCCCCCCGGAGGGAATCACGACGATCAGGATGAACGATGCGCCCGCGCTCGCGCGATGAAGCGAGAAGAATGGCGAGAAGGAACGAGAACGACACGACGACGACGACGAGGGTGGAAACACTTGGAGGGAAAATTCCGACACTTTTGCCAGCAGATACGTCCAGTATAGGAAATTAACCCCCCATCGCGTTTCTCCGCTTTCTATGTCTGAAGGAAAAGAGAAAAAAATCCAAAGTGACAGACTGCAGATGTGCTGGCGAACGTTTGCCAGTAATTACTCGAGCTCTGATTAACTTTTTTGTGGTCGTAAATATATAAATATATGTATAATATATAATTAAAATTATACGCGTTATAGTTTTCTTAATAAATATATGTCTCTAAATAGTTATATTTTTTAATTATTAACTATTTAGAGAAATATTTATCGAGAAGACTATAACGTATTTTAATTGTCACGGTATTAATTGATTCAATTCTCAATTGTTATACAATATCACACAGAAAAATGATAAATGTTGCGAAAAGGTTACCGATTGCTTTAATTTTCACATATATTATAGTGGATAGAATTCTGAATCATATGCACTTTGAATCACGTTACAAACTCTTTTAGTTTCTGAAATACAATATTTTAAAGTATTACATTTTTATTCCTGATTACATTCAGTTTTTTATACTCTGTGTTATTCTGTTATTCATGCTTCTTTGTTAACATTTTTTATCTTCCTTTGTGTACGCTATCTCTTTTGTCTTCAATATGACTGTTACACTATCGTCAGATTTCATCTATTTCTGTCAGTTCTTAAACATGCGACAATACGAGTTTTTGAATGCAAAGTGAAACTTGTATTTTACTGTTAATTTTATTGCAAAGTATATGAATGGGCGAGGAAAATGCTCCATCTCTCCCTCTGCACCTTCATTTTAAAAAATCTATCTTTCTCAAACTAATGTATCTCTTTAAAATTTTTTTAAATAAAAATTAAGTTTGGATGAGATTATAATTTTTTTCGGGATATATAAGGATGCAGGGGAATGAGCGGAGCTTTTTCTCTTTCTCTCTCTCTCTTCACTCACGCATGTACTTTTCTGTAAAGTAAAACAATAAAATAGAACGAACAAATATAATTTTTCACGTAAGTTAAAAGTTTACTTTCCTCTACGTAATAATAATCCTCGTTTCGGATGAAATGTTGCAAACTCATGTGAAATTAAACAATTATAATAAGTGTTAGCATTTTTGAACATATGTCAAGATCAAAATTATTATAATAATTATTATAACTGATAATCAAATTATATATTTACTGTATTACATTGACGATATATATTTTTTAGTTTAAAAAGTTTTTGAAGTTTGAAAAAGAAGTAATACACATCTCAAAAAGCAGAAAAGTTCGTAACGTGATTCAAAATAATTCAGGACTCTATCCATAATAATATAAAATGAAAATCAAAGTAATCGATGAGGCGCAATCTTTTCGCAATATTGCCAAAGATATTTTTTTTTCTAAAAAGAAAAAAAAAAAAAGAAAAAGAAAGAAACTGATATAATTTTTTTACGACTAAAATTGATTGTCGCTTATTGCTTTCAATAACCAGCTTGTCGATCCTTCGTAATATCTCTTACGCCCGTAATAAATCAGGATATACAAGCGGCGCTCGTTCCACGGGGCTAAAGTATTACAGAATCGAGAGCAGGTACGCCCGGCGGTAGTGACGTTCTCGTTTCCTACTAGAAGAAATTAACGTCTAGCAACGGGAAACTTCATTTAGGTAACTCATCGCATCGTCGAGCGGCGCGGGCGATTGTTTCACGCGATGAAACGCGCGAGCGCGATGATTGATTAAAAACTTAGTGATAGGCGGACGCGCGAACGAAACGATTATCGAAGCGACTGAAAAGCTAAGCGGGGGTGCGCGATCGTGAAATATTAACGACGCGCGTTTCCACCGAAGTTGCATGATTAAAACCCTTAAAGACACTCCGCAGGAAGACAATCGCGTGCTAAGCGATCCTTATAACCAGAGTCCTTATATTCCGCCTGTATCTATATACCGCACCTACCTTTCACCGCGAACTTCGTGCCGCCTCGTTCTTCCCTCTGTTACCACCGACAGCCCCTAGAGATTTGGAAGTTGGAAGGTGTCTTGTAGTCGATAGTTATACCACGCAATCACTTAGATTCACGGCGAATGAGCAGTCTTCTGATATCCTCTCTTTCTCTCTCTTTGCCTCCTCTTAAAAAAAGAAAATAATAAACTGAGATATTAATTAAAAGATGAAGCGAGATTGTATATAGAGATTATTCTGGACATGCGAGAAATTTATCATTTTTCTTCATTCCGTACTCTCAAAACCGATAAATGTAAATTTTAAGTTCATCTAATATATTTATTTTTTTAATTTTATTTTCCATAAAAAATAATTTGATTTAATAAATTTTATTATTTGCGTTTAAGAAATCTAACCATAGGAATTGCCGCATGCTCGCGCTTTTATTAATTCGCTCTTATGGAAGAACGCTATTAATTAAGATAATAATATCGAAACGCGTCCTCTCTCCTCCATCGGCTATATAACTCACAACATCTAGGCCGTAACATACTCATCAAATATTTTGTTGCGCAACCGCTGCTCTTAAGATCGTAACATATATGCGAGCGTTCGCTAAAATATTATTCAGTAGTCGTGTCTCGAGGTGTGCCGCGCAGGACCACGAAAAATGGTACCCGAGAATTTCTGATGCGGACGGCTTTTAGGGCCAACGAGCGCGTAGGTACTACACGCGTAAAGAGGGAAATGCCGCTGCCGTAGGCGGCGAGAATACTGTTGCGATACGAATGCAAAATATTTTTGAACACACGTGAAAGCGTCATTAAAACATAATGCAGACAACAATAACGCGCCGAATTGAGACGCGAAATATTAATGATCGTACTTTCAGATCCCCTATCTCGCGGCTGTTTAAGAATGCAATAACATCTAATTGTAAGTCATAAGATGCGCTTCTAATAAATAAATAATCTAAAGAAAGCAGTCGCAGCTGTTCCTTGAAAAAACTTCACATATCTCGTGCAAGAAACAAAGAATAGTCGGAAAATATAGAAAATGTTATGACACTCTACAATCATAAATGTGTAAATAATTGTCATAACAATATATAATAATGAATATATATAATTGTTGGATGTAGTAAAGATTCTTATTGTATATATAGCTTAGACAATCTGACAAAATGAGACAGTTAATTCTGTTTCGAAATAATTCCATAAGCATCCCTAGTGTAGGGTGAATTAATCGATCATAAATAAATTGATCGATCATCAATCTTACACAACTTTGTTCTCCTCCCCTTTGGAAAATAATTTAATAGATACAAATAAATAATCAAACAGATAGACGGAAACCTTTCAAGACTCTTGAACGTCTCCAACGTAAAAGCAAGCGGCCGCAGATAAGAGGGTGCTTTTAAAGATATAAAATACAGTGGCACACACGTAAAAGAGCAGCCAGTGCGCGCGACCCTCGCTCGTTTATGTCCAGAATGTTACTCTTCTCTTCCCGAGAGATTCGTAAGATCCTCGTAAAAGGCACGTACAGGATCGATCCGGGGGTATATCGCTCGATCGCTCATATATCGCGGATATATGGGGAGAACGCGACGCTTTCTTATTAAGCTCGCGCATTTATGCACGTGTGCGAGCACGTATAGATATAGAGGATATGTATGTATGTGTACGGCACTTAGGCAAGAAGAAAAAAAAGTGCAGGATATCGAGCGGGATCCAAGTTATGCAAGTACGGCGTTAACGCGCAGTGCCTCGTTAGTGCACTCGCGTGAGTTCCAAGCCGCGTCGAGCAAAACCTTTCGTAATTCTCGGTCGGCCTCGAGGAGAGAGAGCAAACCGGGCGGATAAGTCGAAAACGCTGCGACGCGAATCGTAATTGACCCCTTTAATTCCGGAATTACGTTATTTTTCGTCGCGCGTTCTCTCTCTCACTCGGGAAATCAGCGGGATATAAAATAATTACTATTAATTAAGAACCAGGAGGGAAAAAAATCGTTTCCGCGTTGGACGTATTGCCGCCGAGGGGCGGAGAAAATCGTTCAAGTCGACGAAGGATGCGAGATTTCAGGCGCTTTCGTAAACACATGTATGTATATTTAATTACCGGTCGCGAACACCTATATATCCTCCGTAGAATTCAGGAACGCAAAACATTTGCCAGAATGAAATTTACTTACGGGGTGAGACTCGACTCCCATTGCGACACTCTTTCTCTCTCTCTCTCTCTCTCCAGGCGGGATGTGCTCGCGGGCGCGTTTGCCATTCACGCTAAATTAAGCGTCGGCAAGAGGGGAGAAAAAAATTAATCCCCCGGTGGCGGAGATCAGGCGAGCCGATATGCTTTTTCACGGGTCAGGTCATCCAAACGGGGAACGAAATTGGGGGTGGACGAGGCGCTGGGAGGCCACGTCGGATTCTAGGATAGAAGTTCTGTCAGGATAGGGGCGCATCCCGGATCCCGAATGGCCTACATTAAATATAAACAACTATGCGCGGCAAGGACAGAACGACGGGACGATAGGAGCGAGGATGTAGGGGGTGAGATAAAACAACCTTCTCTTTTCTTATCCAACCGAGTCCCATGGCACCTTTTTTACGTGCAATTCCTTACAGGGTGACTTTTCCAACCGGTCGATAGACAAATTTCGCACCTTCCTTACTTTATTTCCCGTCCCGGTCTTTCCTTTGGCTAACAAACGCTTCGGTAATTTTGCTTCGCGCCCTGATATTCCTCTCTTTGAAAAATATTTTGTAATATAGACTTAATTATTGTTAGTTGCAAACGATCCGATCCTTTTGATAAAAAGAAAAAATTGTTTAAACACATGTACACACATATTTTCATTATTTTTTTATTGTGACAATATTACGGTGCGAGATGCGTTTAAGAGTTTGCGTTTATTAGTAGTTATAATAAGAAAAAATATACCATATTATGATGACAGCAGCACGTCATAAAACATGTAGTTAATGCGCGATTTTATAGCTCAATATAAAATATGAGAATCTTTAAAGTATATCTATATTTCGGCCTTTATTCTCTATAATTTTTATCACAATGCCGCACGTCGCGCGCACAATGTGCAAATATTATTTTATTCGAAAAATCAACGGAATTAAACGCAATTGTAAATGAGAGAAGCTATTCTCAGGAAAAATACGTGAAAAATATTGATATGCAGAGCGTTTTGGTTTTTTAACACTCAAATCTCCCCGAATTAAAAGCTTTAAAAGGCACAGTTAATTTACGCACGGTTAAAAACGCTTTTACTAGGGATTTTAATGCAGTCGACAGAGATGAAAAATTTTACAGCAAATCAATTTCAATTTTCAAAAAGTATCGTAAACCGCGCGCATAATTAAAAAAAGCTAAACATTAAATTGCTCGTTCATCGAGAATTGTGTTTCAAACGTAGTTTACCACCCAAAATTAATTTTCTCCATTGTTATTAATTAATATAATTCACTTATAACACAAATTACAAAATTTAATCAATTTTGCGGCGTTCATTTGATCAAACAATGTGAGAGAAAAAGAAAAAATTAGACTAATAAGTAAAAAAGAGAGAGAAAAAAGAGGATGCGATTCAGTGTAGATCGCCTCTATAAAATCCTTTAGCCAACAACTTTTTAGTCGAGATCACAGAGGAGCGTCAACCTTTAGCTCTCACTTTTTTGCACGTAACAGTCCTGGATCACGAAATAATTTTCCCTTTTCGAAGCTCTTTGACGTCATGGTACAACGCTTTTTTCACCTTTGTAAGCAACTCTATACTTTATTTTTAATTCGTGACGGGACTCGTAACCGCAAAGTCATCTGTCAAAGATCTCTTTGGGTTTAAAACATTTATCGTGTTTGAATTAAAATTGATAAATCTTTTCTCAATTAAAATATCTGGTTTGAATATTCGGAACTAAAAGAACGCTAATATTGATAGTTTAATTCATTACTTACAATTCTTGTAGTTTCTTTGTTAAATAAATAAATAAATTTTATCATAATAATTTTTCTCCTAATAACTTATATTATTATTAATATTTTCGTAATGTTGCATCTACATCCTGCACTGCAATATTTGCCAGACACGCTTGATCATTGAGAAATAACTCTTAAACTTCTTGGATTATAAAAATATAGTACTTTACCGTCTAAAAGTGACTGTATCCCTTCGAAAATATATCTCGTGTATGTGCTCTCGACTCTCTCTCGCGCACCTGCGCTTTGACCTAATCCCACAGCTTCTTGGTCTCTTTAGGCGCATTACAAGGTTTGGCTTCTTCGCCGCTCGACGTCACCATCCTATATATGTATATACAATTTACCAAGGTAGCGGCTGGTTCTGGAGACTACCTAGTAAAGCCGACGCTTCACGATCACTCTTTTCCGCTATTTAACCCTTCGCTACAAGTCTCTATCACGGTTTACTATCCTCCGGCAAAGGATTTAAGATAGGACTTTGAGCGAAATAGAAGAGAAAAAAAAACTGTATCGAGATTCAGTGCATCGAGAGATGCACTTTATATAATGAGATGAGAGATGCAAATTTATATAAGCAGCAAATTATAATTGATTTCTCGCAATTCCGAGGAAGAGTAAAAATCTACTTTCCTGCTTTCAGCACATTTCGCAAAAGATGAAAAAAAATAACATATTAAAATACATTCATTCGAAACAAACTGTTCACTATACCTACGTATATGCGTCTGTTCTAACATTTCGCTTATATCTTATTTCTTCAAAAGCATGCAGCTTACTTTCCTTTAACTCCGCGATGCAGACATCGACAAAATCTGGGCGGCGTTTAAATATTTTATAGCTACTCAAACGCGTGGCAGACGTCATACAAGTTTCATAAGTCTTCTCGGTATATTATTTTTACAGCGCATTTGATCGTGTGGCGCGCGAGCGCGCGGAGCAAACAACAGGTCGGGTTGCATCGCAAAACTCTCTCGCCGAGATTTAGCGGAGAGGATTTCGCCTGCGCGATTCGCGGATCGATCGAGCGAGCAAGCCGGCTCGTAAACTGAACGAAAGAGTAAAGGCACGACGTATCGCACCCCCGGCTAGACTAAGGACTTTGAGCTGAACCAGGCGAGGTATGGGCGTGAAAAGGAGGGTTGACGATTGGCCGACAACGATGGGATTGGTATCGGGGATGGTTGGCTCGGTGGAAACTCGCGGAGAGACGAAGCCCACCGGGGATCGGCCCGGGAGAGGGTGGTAGGAATGGCTCGTTGAATATTTAAGCTCCGGGAGGAAAGATCTCTCTAAAACGTGCATTTTATGAATGATTGAGCGACCCTCCATGGGACCTTCGCAGCGTCGCCGAGTATAGCTTTCATGGCTCGGAGAAAGGAGGTCGCAGGTAAGATGTAGAACGTCGACGGAAACTATAAGCGACTATTTGCTTCGACACGACGCGACGCGCCTCGCGTTAAAAGATCGCCCTCGGAGCTCCCGATATTGCGTGAAAATGATGTCGTAATGTGTGGCGCTTATATATCGCGCGTGTGCAACGTAAATAGGTTTGACATATATATTTGTTACTTGATACGTATTAAAAAAAAATACTTTTTTGTGAAAAAATTAAATATACATCATTTTGCTACTATACTTTGCTAATTTATTTTTCACATTTTATATTTGTTACGTTTCATTTAATATTTAATTTAATTAATTATTTAATATTTCATTAATTAATTATTTTCTCTTCGTGTATGAACATTCCACCTTTTTCTCATTCCAAAATGCAGACTCTAAAGCACAGTGATAATTCAATAAGAAACGATAATACGAACATGGAACTAATCCAAAGGCTTCCGTGTCTAATTTCTATCGCCCCCGTTGATGCGCTATATCGCGAATATTAACATGGCATTAATAATCGTATGTATATTTGCGGTTGCGCAGAACTAGAGGTTCGCGTGTATAAGCCGCCCTATGCTCCACTATTAATTGCATTCGCTCGTTAAATATTCCCTGTTAATTTAAATGCATTAAATACGAATATTACCTTGCCGCCCGCTTTGCCACACGCGCCGATATATACGTATATGAAATATTTATATATACAAATTACGAGGCTGATTCCGCAATTAGCCGAGAGAGGGGAGGGGGCAAGGAACACGAGGAGAGCTTTCCGGGTTTGTTTCCTATCCGAGTGCGAATCTGCAAAGGAGACGAGACGCCCAGTTGCGGAATAAGGGAACGCTTTCGTGAGAAGGCTCCGGGTCTCTCTCTTGATTATCCGGGTGGTGTGAGACCGGAACTCACACCAAGGATATATATTCAAGGATTGGGTAAGGTCCTGCAGAACCCACAGGAAATTGCTATGCGGGCGGCGGCTTCCGAGTGATTGGCAATGGCCACCACGGCATTCCTAATCTTTCACTCGTTCTAGCGACACATTCGCGATTCGCCGCTTTCACACACATTCGTCCCTTTTTCATGTCCCTTCTCACACCTCTCTCCTCTTCCTCTTTCCACACGGTCTCAGATAATAGAATGCCGTTCCGCATCCATACGCACGATCACGATGGCGCGCTTCGATCAAGCCTCAGCATCCGTAAGTAACGCTTCTCTCTCGCTTGATTTCATAATCCGACGCGAATTTTCCGCGCGATGCGAGCGATGCGTTGAATTAATCATGAAGAGGTGTAATCGTTCGGACAATGTCGGACCGATGTCTTCCACGTTTTCACGAATCGTATGTGTATATATACGCGTGTGCTCGCGTGCGCACATATCAACGCCGTTTCGTATAATGGAGTTTGTTAAGAGCACTTTTCAGAAAGTGTATACGCGCGGAGCGCTCTTGATGTATAATTAATGCAGTGATATATACGAAGAGCTAACACGAGTATTTTTAAATTTTTAACTCACCCTTCTCTTCCTCTCCCTCTTTTTGAAGTGGTATGGCATGAAGCATCGCGAGACGGCACGAAATAAACATTACACGCTACTATCTGTTTTATGCTTCCTCCCATTTTCCAAAATATGCGAATGATCAAACAACCATTTCACAGACTCTACAAACGTCATCCAGCTAATGTTAAATATTACTGATAAATATGTAATGGCGCTTTTATTCCAAATGCAACTCAAACGTACGCATCAAAGCGCAGACGAAAATAAGCGTATTATTATTATCATTATTATTATTATTATTATTATTAACATGACCACTTTTTCTCTTTTCTCTCTCTTTCCCTCTTTTTTCCCTTACTCTCTTTCTCTCTCTTATGAAAATGATTATTATGAATCTTAAAGCAAAAATAAATCTACCTATCTATCTTTCTGACATATAGAGTTGTAGTCGTGCATAACAAAGTATAGCTTTTATTCATTTCTGATAATCCATCGGACTGTAGACTTTTGTGCGGACAGTTCGCATATCGTGTAGTCGTAGATTGTTACATAATTTATAAGCACGACTTACTACGTTACTCCTCGACATATTATACATGGCACTCTTGCAGTAGCACTCTTATCAGATTACATGCGAACATATAACGCATTTTTTCACGCGAGATAAAGTATTTCGTGCATTTCCTGCCACGCTAACATCGACCTGGCCTTTGATATCATTGCAAGGGTTTTTCTTCTATGCATTCGTTCTTCATGGATTATACAAGCTTGTCGCTGCTTTTTCGAAATTATTTTCAGAATCGTGTTTTCAATCAATAGAGTGATATATGTAGTGTCGTGCATAAATCCTGTCTAATTACTTCACTGCAAATTCACAGGAAAAAATGGTTAAATTTACCGTGAATAATTTTGCGAAAAAAATTTTACGAAACGATAATGTATAAAATTTTACTGTCTTAATAAAAATTGTCAGTTGAATGTCGTTATACATAAACAATTTTTATATTAAACCAACAAGAGAAACATTTTTATATATTTTAAGCTGAAAACACTTGTTTTAATAAAAAATGTTTATATTTATAGTTACTTATAAAATTGATCAAATATTTAAAAAATTAAAAAATTTTTTAAAAGTAATAAGTGAAAGAGAGAGAGGGGAAGAGAGAGAGAGAGGGGGAAAAAGACAGATAGTATATAAAAGTACATATAAGAGAATAAATTTTTATAACTTTTGTGTTATTAGAAAAATACAAACAAAAAAAAATAATATAAAATATATTTAAATAATTTTCCACCACACGAAATGTTTCAAAAATATTTTATCAATTATGTAAGTCACTGTGTATTTTAGTAGCATAGTAATTGGCAGATAATATTACAAGTTGACATCTGATATAAATAAAATTGGCTGTTGCAGGTGCGTAATCCACCAGCGGAATGGTGGGATACGATGCGAAATGTTGACTTTGTGTTTCCTCGGCGCTCTGTGCAACAGCCGTGTTCTTATCGAGAGAAAAGAGGGTGTAAAAGTGTAAGGTAAGATGTAAAGCGACCCTTGTCACGGCAGTTAGCTATGATACGACTGACGTGCGCCTTTTGGGTGGCGCGTTAACGAGAGGAAGAGAGGCCTTCCGCAGATTATCGCGTGTCCGTGTGCATTATTATTGCTGCACCGCCGCGCCCCGATTCACCCTCATCCACCTTCGTACACCCCGGTACAGACCGGAGGTACCACCTCCTGTCACGCCCCTGTCATTAATTTTCATGCCCGGCAGGACGATGCGTCGCGTTTGTTAGAATTTACGGGGTAACTCGTCGTCCAGGACGAAGGGGTCGGCGGGAGAGGATGGGCAGAAGCCGATCCCGAGGGAGTCGGGAACGATTAATTTTTCAAGGCAACACGTGGCGCGATATTTCGGCCTGTATTCGGTCGGCAATGTCTGCCCAAGTTGATTCTGTCGACATTTTATCTCGCGAAATGAGTTGCCAAATTTTTTCACGTCATCCTCGACACCGCTGCACGCTTGTCGCAAATCTCCTTCAATCAATACTTAATCTTAAAATTTTCTTCAAAAGTATTGAAATAAAAAATATGATCTTAGAAGCTTACGGTAATGTTTTGAAATTTTATATAATACGTTGTTATAGATACGCAATTGTATCGTAAAAGTTGCGTCTTAGAGATCAAAGGAGAGAATTCTATATACCCTTTAATTTACATTTAAATCTATATTTTAATTGAATATTTAAATTAAACATCGATTCGCGCTGTCATTAAAGCGATTGCGATTTATTTCTGCAAGAGGGAGAATGCTTCGATAACATACCAAGAAAAAGAGCGGAAGAGATAGGTTTCCCGGTAGTGGGAAAACAACAACAACAACAACGATTGTTACGATTGGCATACGAAATAGCGACAGTTCAATTTGGCGTACTGTCTTCGCGGTGGTCGTTACTTTTGGAACAGGAGTATTATCGTCGCGAGGGAGGACAAAATTTCTGGCGGCAATATCGACACGGTTTATCAGTATGCAGGCAACGAAACCGAAGACACTCCTCCGTTTTGTCCGTACCTTATTTTCGGTCCCTACGATACGATCCCTCTTCTCGTTTTCTCTCCATCTCCCTCGGTTTCTTTCTCTTTCTTTTTCTCGCTCGGACAATGGCAGGCTGAGTTTAAAATTTCCCGCGGGATGCCTACAGCAGGGGAACGACAGTACGAGGGACAGATAGATCGATGATGGGCAGGGGCGACAAAAAACATGGAACTTTGGGCTACGTTCAAGAGTTGCGAAGAGAGAGAGAGAGAGAGAGAGAGAGGTCTTATCGTGGTTATTACGAATTTTATTTACCGTACGCAATTTCCATTCATTAGAATAATTTCGTATCGATTTTGTATTCATGTGTTATCAGTATTTATGTGTTACACGAATGAACAAGAAAATATTCGTAATTATATATACGTCGTTTATCTGCAAAGGACACGTGGAAGGATAATTTGTATCCAACGAACGGTTCTATATAAACGGAAAATAATAATTGCCGAAAGTAATAAATCCTTTGATTACAGTTGTATAAAACAGAAAGTCGATGGTTGTCCGAGAGATTGAAAAAAAGTGTCATCCCCATTTGTTCGCTCATAGGGAAGTATAATCAATTACGAAGGGAACAAATAAAATGGCGACCTGGACAATCAACGGAAATAAAAAGAAAATATCACGACCAATAATATTTATTGGTAACGTTTCAATAAGGTGACGCAAAAATGAAATATGCACATACGTGTGTGTGTGTGTATATCAGTTATTGAACTCTCATTTCATCTCTTGAAGCAGTTAATTTCAAACAATGCTATGAAAGGCAGAAAATGTCAATCTTTCCGTAAGCATTTAGTCGTCGAAAATATTCTCCCTATTCAAAAAACTTTGTTAATTCCATCATGGAATAACCACATAACTTTTCTAGAAAGAGAGAATAGGTTTTGAAAACAGGGATTTCAAACTTGACGGTGGAATCGAAAAAAATTCATCGAACTGTGCGACCGGAAAAGAGTTTTCCAGCTAGACGGTTTCGACGATAGGGATTCGATTATAGTTTTTGTCCGAGATTCTGACCAGATGACTTCCGCTACGCAGTTTTACCTTCCGCAGGATCCTGCGACATTTCTCTCCTATCACAGATGTTCGTTCTGCGTTGCAGAATAAATACACATGAGGAGAAAGAAAACTTGTCAAGGAAGAACTAATCGCAGTAATTGAGCGCGGAGATTTTTTATTTGGTAAAATAATATTTTGAAATTCATTAAAAAATTGTGAAATAAGAATAACTAATAAGGCAGAATTACGTAATGCTGTTGAACTTTGGCTTTTAAATAAACACATTGGAAGACTGCATATATCACAAATTTTTGTCTAATTTTTAATAAAAAAAAATCGATTCTGAGTAGCTCGAATAATTCGCCATCAAGACATGAATAGACCATCTAGTATAAGGGAAATTCCACCGCGCATATTTTGCCGATTGCGTTTTCATACTCTTTAGCTCTCGTATCTTTTTCAATCAGTTAGTTGTTTGAAATCATAGTTGGATATGTGCGAGTGCCCGTATCGGCTATACATGCATCGCCAATGCAAAGAAACCTGAGACAATTCTAATTCTGAAAAATGAAATTTGACGTATTCATATTCGCGAGTGTATGAAAGGGAGTATTGTATAAATATGTTCATCAGAGAAAGAAAGAGAGAGAGAGAGAGAGAGAGAGAGAGAGAGAGAGAGAGAGAGAGAGAGAGAGAGAGAGAGAGAGAGAGAGAGAGAGAAAGAGCGGAAGCGATAGACAGATAACAGTGGCGAATAACAAAAAAGGAGGAACAATCGTGGATAGCGCATGAATATTCATTCGTCTATTTATTTTACGGTCTATAATCGCGTAATTTGATTCTCGAGTCCTATTGAGAGTTCCATTTTTCCAGGCACGCTTCCCTTACTATTTAGTTATATCACTCTCGGCTCTGTTCCAAATTTTTACAGTTCTCTTTTCGATGGGATATCAGAAGATTTTCAATTTGTTGCGCATCTACCCCATTTTCTTCGACTAACGAGTAGCGATTAATGATTTATTGCTGGAAATAGTAGGCTAATAAAATGCCAAACAGAATTGAAAAAATCCGTAGAATCTATTTTATTCATTTAGTGTTTTATTATATTTAATAAAAAATCTCCAAAAAAATTACTTGCTAGATGTATAAAAATAATGGTATCCAAATGATGATAAATGGTATCTAAATTTTTTAAACAAAATATTAATTTTTTTTTAAGTTTTAAAACTAATAAATAAAGTTTTAAGTTTTTAAGTTTTAAGTCTATGATATATGTAACGGAGATTATAATAGTTATTAATATATTTATATAAATATAATTATATTCTTTTTTAATTTTTGACCTTTCTTTATTTTTTATCGATGCCTCAGATGAAAGAAAAAATAGGACGCGTATTTTTATAAAAATATTTCCAAGAGACGAGAATATATTCTCACAAAATGTCCTCATCAATAAATATTGATTGAATCTATGCTATTAAATTTCTTTTTTTACTTTTCTCTTGATTTTCTGGGTTACCACTATATTTGTGTTTTCTTTCTTGATTGGTTATACATCCAATACAAATAAATATAATAAATTGATTAAAAGTGGAGTTGGACTTATATTACATCAAATGCGTTCAATTGTATAATAGTCGCGACGTTATATCGAGAGCAGACCTTAACAAAAACGTAATATATTGCTTTAGGAAAAGATCGACCGGTCTCGAAGAAAATTACGACGTCGGGCTTGTAAAGACCGCCGTCGTCGCCTTTCGTGCCAGGGCTTGACTCAACGATTACACAAGACCAGAGGTGTGTAAGGGATACGAGAGAAACGTGATTGCCGTGGTGGTTGCAGTAGTCGGTAGTAGAAACGAATAGAGTGTAGTATATAGCTGGCTGACTGTGGCTGGCTGGCTGACTACCAGGACTTGCGCGACCTATCGTTTATTAATTAACCGGCTTAATTAATAATTCAATAACCGCTATCACCGAGCTACTCCCCGAACCTCCTCGCGAACACCGCGTAGCTATTTCCACCACTATCAACCTCCGTGCCCTCGTTTAGACATGTACACGCTGCGTTGCGTACGAAGCTTGCCGAATCCGGCGAACCAGCCTCGACAAACCTACCGTGTATATTGTTTAGCTCGTATACACGCATACGAAACATCGGAGTACATATATACATACAAACTAGGCGTCTACGTGTGTACACAGAATGTTCCGCAACTCCACCCTTCGCTCTTAACGACGGGTTTCGCGATCAATGGCGGTTCCTTAGCAAAAATTATATTCGACAGTGTCCCTTTTATAACAGTAATCCTATCATAATTAATTATCGGAGGCAACATTCTTCATTGAAAATCCGCTTAGAATCGTACCAGGTTTTGTTCTCATTTTTCATTTAACAAAATTCCTCAGTTTTTACATTATTTTACACGATGGAGACCGAAACTGACCGAGAATCTGGGAGAAAGAATAAAGAATGCACGACAACCCTATATGTTACATAACGATGTGTATGTATATGTATGTACACGTCTGTACACACGAGAGTGCGTGACTGCATCGTACAATAAGCGTGCACACGCACACGTGCATGTATATACGAGAGGCACGTTCACGCTCGGTAGGGTGCCGCGACACGTGGCCAGTGTAAAACAAACGCGGGGGTGCCGCGTACCCTGTGTAAACGTGTAAATGTGTATAATATAACACCCCGCAGGCCGCGCAGCCAAACCACTTTGTCGTTCAAATAACATTTTAGCGGAAGCACCGCCATTACTCCGCCACCGTGTATAAATCGACGCGAATTTTTCAAACAAACGAAAATATAGAGCTTGGAGACTCTCTTGCGAGGTACACTATAGATATATATTTAAAAAAAGCAAAAGGAGAAAATACTGGATATATTGATAAGGCATCGAAACGAATCGCGCTTCCGTTATCGGAAAATGCTAGAAAAATTGATAAAGATGCACAAATTACGAAAAATATTTGTTAAAGTGAAATTATTATCTATATATGTTTAATATTAAAGCATATACAGGGGTCACGATGTAATACGAGAATTATATTACAACGAAGCCGTATAAAAATAAAATGAGATTTATTTATACGTGAAATTATATATCGCCGTGTGATAAAATATTATTATAGAATATTATATATTACACAATATGTATAATATAATGGTGATAATTTGCCAGGTGAGTTAAGTGCAACACAGTGCGCACGCGAGCGCACAGCTTCGGTTATTTAATTTCAATATTGGGCTTTTACATCGAGCGGTTTGTAGTCCAGGAGCTTTTGGTGTGGTCAATATAAACGCACGGTTCGATTTTCTATAACGCGGGTTACATGCGTGCGGTCATTATCCGGGAAATAAAATACGGGTAATAAAAACGCGACTGGTTCCCGTTCAATTTCGACGTATTTAAACTTTGGAATGGTCAAAGTCCGATTGTTACTGTGTGTGTTTTTTTCGTGTATATGTGTGTATGTGTGTCTGCATCAGATGCGACGGCCACTGAAAAAGAAACACAATGATTCGACGTGTTGGCGTTCTGTGTGTTTCGGCCAATAAATTCTTTAATTTAATGACTAACGCGCATATATGTAGTTACGATAAGATTCTGGTTACGCGACGTAATTGTAAGTGTTGGCTCTACGTGAATACGATACGTATAATTCGCAATTTAACTTTTATTAACACGATGTCCAGAGGGTATTTATAGAAAATCTGTGAAAATTTTGTGAAAATTAGTAATCGTGAAAAATAACAAGTGCCTCTGGAGTTGGTACTGAGAAAATTATTATGCTTTCTCGCACACTGAAGAGATATTTTGCCATGTCGGATTATACAATAAACAAATAACTTTTCAATGTTGGGAGAGCTGGAGCACAAGCGATGAAATCGTGTACTCTAGCTTTGCATCAACAGAACGTTTGACACGTGTTATTCTCGATTTATGTTATTAACGCGTACCCCGAGAGATATCGTGTAAAGCTAGATTCATGCAAATTGAACTCGCACAAAAAATAGAACCATCTATATTTCACCAGAAGATAGCGGATAAGCGATTATAATCGTTTTTCATGTATTAAACTTTGTTATATTCCGCGTTTAACTGTGCAGAGAGGAAACCGTAGTGTAGCGAACTTATTCCCGTTTAGAGCCCAACTTTGCAGTTTTGGGAGTATTCAAATTTATATGCGGTAGAACAGTTATCGTAAAGGTTAGCCATTTGCATCCCGATTTGGTTGAGGTCGCTGGTGAAGTTTGCGTAGACGAGATTTTCAATTCGCGTCAACGAGATTTTCAATTTGCGTGCTTCAGAGCTATATGTGCTCGATGTGAGCGACAAATTTTGAGGGCTGAAAACATTAATCCTTACGTCACTCTCTCTTATTATTTATATGTTAAATATTATTATAAGACACAAGGGTTTGATATTTTTAATTATCAAAATATTATATGGTTTAAATAATTATATATAATTCAATATGTAGATCCTCGATTTTTATATCGATAAATTATAAATGTATGAAGAAGACACAACAAAAAAAAAAGCAGAATGGCCCAGAGTATAAAGCTACAGCTCTGACGTAAACGTCACATTTTTTTCGTTTATTTTTTACCGTCCGCGTCAATAATACCGCGCGCGCACACACGATGGAAAATGCGCGGACAGTCGTACCTCACGGAAAAATAATTCGCGCGAAGGTAACACAAATTGATCTCTCCCCCGTGGTCCATTAGTCCGGGTTACAGGGCTTTCCAGATTAGACGGAAGTACGCTCCCTTTGCAGGAGGGCAAAGCACAAGGGTAGTGATGGCATCGATAGTCTCGCGCGTATCGAACAGTTTGCAATTATTCATGAGTATAAACGTGTGAATGTGAATATCCCAAAAAATATTCCACGTCTTTTTAATCACAAATTTAGGTGACAATAAAAAAAATAATATAGGTATTTAGTATTTTATAAAATGAATTTAAATTATATGGAATATATAAAAGTATTTTCAAAGATACATCGATCATAAATGTACAATTTTTTTTATTTGACTGAAAGTTCCAAGCAAGACTGACAGATATATATATATATATATATATAAAAACTAGAAAGCATATTCGAGAGTTTAAATTTAAAAATACTTCAAAAAATAAAAATGTTTAACTTTAGTCTATTAATTTTTGTGTAATAGTCGCATATTGTGCAATGGTCGACGGGCCATCACTACACGAGTATATCGCTTCATGGAGAAGGTGGGATAGCGGATTAGGCTCGGGGGCAGAGACCTTGCACCGAGCTCGAATTTGAAGGCGTCTGCCAAGCAGAGGCAACCACCGCAGCCGGGGTTGCTTGCCATATAAACGAGCTTCCGCGAGGGTGAGGTCGGTGAGATGAGACCCGGAGAGACGAATGGGATCTTAAGACTGGCTCGACACCATGGCACTTTCCGTCGTTGCTGGGAGCGATAACGATCGGGACAGTGGTGTTCCGAAAAATGGTTTTCTGAAATCACCGAGGAGAAAGTTGTCTCGACACACGACCGGGAAGAAAAATGCCAGATGCGCGAGCGATATTACGTATTATTACGTGGTTAAGCCGGCTTGGAACAAATCCGGATGACATTTATGTGACGAATTCCGCTACGAGTGAGGAACTTGAATATGCATACCTCTCTAAATCCAAATCTTGATTTTACAAATAGTCTTTTCGATTCGAATAATTTGGATCATTTAGACAGTAATTGGCAGAAATTGTAATAAGTCGTGTTTAATTAAAAATGTATCTGTGACATGAAAAGCAAATTAATAAATAAGAAAGAATATTATATCCAACAGGATTATGTATGTTATAAAAAGAGAATTTAATGTCTCGATATAATGTAATTGACGCATACAGACGATTGTAAGTCTGCACATAAGCGATCTGTAAATATAGCTTCCGCTGCTGGGATAATTGAGAAGCGTATCTCTTGAGCTTTTTCTGAGCAATCGGACGTTGGAGCAAAATCGATGGCACGATAAACAAGTTGAGACCGGCTTATGGATCGCATTAATTTTCTCTCTTTTTCTCTTTTATACACGATTTTCGTATCCAATTTGTCAATAAAAAATACAGCAAAAACCACGCTCGAGTGTTGAATTAAAAATTTTCGAACAAACAAGGATGAATGCGTGGCTTGTTTACCACCGACTATCACGTATACTATCCACATTGCAGCTTTAATTGGATTCTTTAAAGTTAACATATACATATATTCATTTAAACAGTGCATTGCAATTTTTGCGTTTTTTTTTCCAATATCAACAGATCGATATAAAAAACGTATATTTATCTTATTTAAGCCTATAAAAATGTGCATGCGTGAAAATACTACTTCTATTTTACGGAAAGGTTTAAAAACATCCGTTTCATTCAATTAAAATTTACATTGATACATCTACCTTATTAAGCCGTGTAAAATGGAAACGCACAAACACGGAGGAAGTAAGATACAAAAGCGTCACGATCTATTTAGTATAGTTACGAAAGATTCGCATTGTTGCGAAACTACCAAAGCTATATGAAATCGCGTAGCACGTTGTTGCGAACTTACCAAAGCTATGAAATCGCGTACTCGACAGAGCATGTAATTAGTATGTTAATTCATTCATCAACAACTCGTATCCAGAATTCAGGCAGACAGCCTGCAACGCGGGAGGCGGCCTGTATTATATGCGGATAATTCTCGACCGTCATTCGCGGGATCGCGCCATCGCGTCGAATGTAAACGCGTGCACTTATTATGCGCGCGAGATATATCCGTCTCGATTTTCGCGGCGCGAGAGAGGGAATATAAATCGGCTCGCTATCTGGTCGGGAGAGACATCCGCAAATTCGCCGACAAACGGCGAATACGACGATCGGAGAGCAGAATGACTGGCGTGGAAAAATCGATCGCTCGGCCTCCCCCCATTGATTGAACTGATTGAAAACGCGAGCGCGACGCGCGGACTCGGGGTATCGACGTTAACTGTTCGCGGTTAGCGGTAACTGCGGCGCGCAACTTGAAGGTTTTCGTTATTTACCGCCGACGAATCACACCGGTGCAGCGCGACATCGAAATCCCACGTCGCTCGGCATTGGAATCACGTTGGCGTGGTGCGTCGGCATTTTAATTAATCGATCGCGCGCGCAATTAATTTATCGGCGCAATCGACGGCGGTCGGTTCGGCGCCCACGATCGTGCGACCCATAATAATGGACCGCGAGAGAGCGTAAAGAGCATCAGCGTTATTTCACGGGACACAACGTCGCCGCCGCCGCTCCCCCATTTACGCGGGTCGCCGGGCCTCCTTATTTAAGCTAATTGATTTATTACGCAACCCACTAGGAGCGCCTTTCTTTAATAATCCCTCATTGGACCCGGGACTAAGGGACGACGCCATCAACAAAACTTATATACGAGCGGCGTCTAGACGTGCCCTAATGCGGACGGGGGAGCGATGAATACATTTAACAAATTAAAACAGATCGTGACGGTCATCAGAATGCGCGATATCTCTCAAGCTTTATGTGTATATTCTCCCTCGTTATTTTATTCTTTAGTAAATTTATCTCGATAAACGTGCGCGCGCGTGAGAATATTTTGTTTCATTTTCACTCCGATATTATCAATGTTGCCTATCAATATATTATCAATGTAATAACAGATTTCTCTCATTCAAAGTTCATAAAACTTTGATAAAGGTTTCGAAAATGTAATTTACTAATTTCAACGATTATTATAAACCACCACGTCGAATAGAGACTTTGATGTAAAACCACAATTGCAAGTGATGAGTTTTATATTATATTAATTGGACTTATAAGGACAAAAAAAAAAGACATGGGAAATCCGCAGTAATCTCGTAAATCCATTATTTCGTTCTGACAGGGCGGATTCTTCTGACATACCATATGTGGCTAAAGAGTTAGCTTATTCAACAAGCGAGATAGGAACACAACTTTCAATATAACGAGCTAATTTGCTATATCGAACAAAGGCGAGTCAAGTCGAAGACAGTCGCTAAAAGGATTCAGCGGTGTGTTCTCCGGATAGACGAGGGTCCGAATAGGTCGCCCTTTGGCCGAGTTTATTACCCGAATTAATTGGTTTATAGATCACCCCATTCTGACGGGGACCACGTGCGGTTACGCGGTGATGGGGCCAGGAGGGAAAGAGAGGACGCAAAGGGGTGGAAAGCTTAGCAGAGAGAAGAGGAGATAGAGAGGGAAAATTATTTGAAAATTCAGTAAATAGGGGGATCGCGCGAAAAAGTAGGAAGACGGAAAAGGGAGAAAGGTACGACGAGCAGGAAAAGAGAATATAAGCAGCAAGAGGGGGGGATCATGATTCCAAGAGTGGTGGTAGAGCATGCGCAAGTGGGAGTGGCACCTTATTCGTCGTATCGCTCCCGCCAAGGGTTTCTGTCAACTACGAACTGCCGATGGTAAAGGTTCTCGGGGATACTTGTAATACTGAAACTCACCCGCATGCGAGTTTGTGGCATCGTGTACATTTATAAGAACTAATTTACTCCTCTCAATTTCCTAGTGTGGAGGAGAGCAAACATAATCGGAGTACTGTGACATATCATTTTTTAGATAGAACACTATTTTCTTTTTAAAATAAAAAAATACCTCTACAAAAGATATTGTTATAAAAAAGTGTATTAATATAATGTGAAATGTAACTACAGAGTTTGATGAGATTTATTCGTTAAGTCGAGAGATCTCCAATTCAAGTCATCGATGAAATCGATGAAGCGTGTGTGTACAAGAGTGACAGTGTCTTCGCGATTAAATACGCATAAAAATTCACTGGTGAAAGGATATAGTGATGGTCGACGAATTCGAGAAATGTGCTCGTTGTGAGGATTAAAACGACAATCAAATGTGATATGCAAAGAATCGCGCTTCCCAAAGGAATATATGTATATCGCGACGTAGGAAGATAGAGGCGAACAATCGGGATCACGACACGTGGCTAGAGGCGAAAGTGTCACGTGGGTGATATCGCATCGCGTCCAAATTCACGTCGGGATAAATTCATCCACGCGAATTCCTGCAAGATATAATTCGCAAACGCGAGAAGGAATTTAGATCCGTGGAAAAAAATCGCGCCGTTGAAAAAAAATTGCTGGAAGAATTCATTAAACCGCGAAATTAACGTAGGCGAAAAATTACGGTCCCTGATCCTTCCGACGATCCATTTTTCTTCCTCTCGTCGTACAACAACAAGAAAACGAAAATAAAAGAGGATCGCACATCAGCGGATGATTGCGGAAACTGGATGAAATTTGCGAAAAGTTTCGCGTCGCATCTTCGCGCGCGAAGGCTTTGATATAACTAACGAGCCCTGGCCGGCGAAGGAGCTGGTTAATCAACCAACGATGAAGAACCATTAGCGAGAGAAAACATCTCGTTTGTTTTCATCTCGAGTACGCTCGTCCGACTTCGGTAAATAGAAATAAAAACAATTCGACGCGAAACTTGACTTCTTCAGACGCATAGACAAGCGTTTCGCGCTTCGACAAGTAATTATTCCGCGTTAATTAGCGCGTGCTATCGAAGAAGACGGAGAGAGTAGAGTTAATCCCCGCTCATCGCGGAGCTGGGATATTCGGCGATGTGAGAGGGAACGACGAGTGTCACGAGGAGATGATGATTCCTTTGATGGGGGATATATACGTAGTGACGCACACCTGGGTAACGTCGCACGCAAAAAAAAAGAGAGACAAAGGAGACGCGCCGAGTCTTTGCGTAAAAAGTTGGTGAACGCGCCCGAGAAAGAGCCCAAAGCAAGTTGCGGACGAAAAACATTATGGGACAAGATATGCGGCGGAAACAACGCTCGGCGTCCAACAACTAACGATAAAAGGGAGGATCGTTAAGCTCGAGAAGATCCTTGCGAAATGACCAAAGTAAGCTGGAGTAATAGCGAAATTGCTTTCGCACGGATACACGAAAGCTGAGTGCGGTTATTGCTGTGGTTTCTCTCGAAAGAACACGTGGCGGCATCGAAAAAACATTCTTTTCGTGAGAAATTGAAAGAATTTCTCTTTCTTCGTTGATTAAATAAATCGCGAGAGAACGTTAGATAAGAAGTCTCGCGTGATAATTTAATTTCGATGAAACTCGCAAGTAATGTAACAGCTATTTTCTATCTGGTATCGCAATCAACTGTTATCTACGATTTTCTCAAGAAATAAAGTTGAAAAGATTGTATCTCTCGTGAAGAAAAAAAAAAAAAAAACTCACGGTAAGAACAGCGAAAAATTTCTCGCGAATTCCGTTAAATCCAAGCGCAAAGTGGAATTTTTTTTCATGCTAAACGACGCGATCGGTATTCCGGAACATCTTAAAAAGCACATAGCTACAGAGAGAATATTTCTACGGGGATCCGAAAACGCGGAAGAAACATCGCACGAGAATAAAAACGACGAACGCAAAGAAATTCCATTGGTTTCCATCGATTTATCGGCATTTGAATTCGGGCATCCATTTATCCGTTATTTCTAATGCACTCTGAAGAACTACCGAAGCAGATTTCCTCGAAAAACACCATCGTCGTATCTCTTTGAATGCGAAAATCAAAGAATATTGTGGACGCGGATTAAAGTGAGAATTTCCGTCGGTATAAATTCCGAGGTGCTGATTCTTCTAACATTCTTTTTCTTTTCCTCGCAACGACACAAACGGCCACGATTATCCACCCCTCTCTTACCCCCGCGCACAAATGTCAAGTGAACGATGAAGTACTCGAGGGTGCAGACAAAGAATTGGAGCGCCACTTCGCCCGGCGACGAATCGTGCTCCAGGTGCGGCAAGTGTCTGACTAAAATGCAGTTCGTACTACTGTCGGCGCTATTCTGCTCTTCTCTGACGACAGGTAAGACAGGTTTAATCTCGCCGGAATGGCGATTTTCCCATCGCCACCCCTTTTTCCCTTCCCGCTACCCCTCGCTCACATTCGCTTGTATAATTTATTTTTTCTTAACTTTATTTTAACGTCCGCGATTTGCATGTTCCCCTTTGACCGCACAGTGTGAAGCTTTAATCCTCGTAGAATTTCTCAACTTTTTGCGGAATATAAATCTGAGTTTTGATACATAATGTTGAGATTTCACTTTTAAATTACACCGAGATTCTCCGATATAAATTTTCGAATAGCTGCGAAATGGATTGATTTTTTTTTTTTTTTTTTTTTTATGTCGAGAGAATAATGATGAAAATGTTGAAATGTGACGGCGAGGTTTAAGCGATCGAAAAAACCGTAGTAAGCATTAAATTTATAGCAACTCTTCGCGTAATTAGCATAATGATAATGAATAATTGTGTCGCTCGTCCGTGATATGTCATTCCGCCGATAAGTGCTTAATAGGTAAATTAACGTTGACAAAGTGACGTAATTAATCCGCTAACTAGTTATTAAAGTCATCGCGGATACGCCACGCATACCTCATCGCTATTACGGAGGTAAACCTCGTTTTACCGTAGGCTGAAAAGAGATTGAGATCATAAATATTCAGCGATGTTTAAAGCGAGCGCCCGGCGGGAAATTTTCACTTTGAAAGATATACAATGTTACACATATACATGCGCATATATATATATATATATATATATATATATATATATACACACACATGTGTAACATTTTATGTATATATACATATATATATAATCTATATTTCGAAATCGCACAAGCGGGAGTAATTTAACAAGAACTTCGTGTCGACCCGCGTAACGCGACAAACTTAGCGTAACCGATGTAATTCGCGCGCAAAGCGCTTTCATAGCACACTCTGTGAATTCAGGACTATTACACGTCCCATCCGATTGGAATTGTTGCGAATATATACCACAGATTGCTTGCTAGTAATTAAGTTGTATTAATAACACGCAGAGTGGACAATTACTATGGCTATTAACGGTTATCGCTTTGTGTGAGCGTGCAATACTATTCATATCACGAAATGATTTCGCGTTGAACTGTAAAATTTCGTTAAATTTATAAGCATCAAATATCGTACAAAAGCTTACACAGTTTACAGATAATACCAATAGTTTTATATATATGACTCGTAATTGTAAATTTATAATATAGCGTTTACCTTTTAATCCCAAAAGGATTTTGTATATCAAGAGAGAAACATTTTGCACGCATTATTTGCTACGAAAAATAGAATCTTCCCGGGAAAAATATATCCGACTGAAGACCTATAAATTTCTCGAAACAAATATTTTTATTTCACGCTGTGGAAACAATCTTGCAATTTCAGTACGTCAGAAACAAGCCTGGCAATTTTTACAACTGTGTGGAAATTTATTCAAATCGATTACGTGCAAAACTCAAGGCGATCATAGTACGTCATTTGTTTTCCTCTAAGAGGAAAAGTCGCCGCGCGACACGTATACCTGATGTCACTGACGTCGTCAAGTTTACATAAATGCAGTCTGATCTCGCTTGCGGGAATCCAATCCGCGCAAGAAGTCGTAATAGAGACGATTCGTTCACGAAGGGTCATCCGTTTTGCGTTGATTCCGCGATTCGATCGAGCTCTTCGAGATCGCGGCGAAAGTGGACGATTCGTCGTCGTGATATTCGATCGATCGACGTATATATAAATCAAATCGCGCGATCGTAAATTTTCTCTAAATTTCCCGCGAAAGAACGAACGAAGAAACGCAGTCGTTTTTCGCGGATGGAGAATGTGCCTGGGAAATGTGGAAAAACGAAGGCGATCGAGGAGGGAGGAAAGACGATTCCTATATAAGCAGGAATAGAGAATCGGCGAAAGAAAGGTGTGCGAATGCGGGAGACGAATGCAACGCGGGGGCCAACGAAGAAGATTATGCAAACGGTAGGCAATTCGATTGGAGTGCACCGCAAATAACCGCAGTTTTAACCCATTCGACTAAGTGCACGAGAAAGACCGGCTGCCCGCCAGCCATTAGAATATCGCGTTCAAACATGTAATCTCAGATAGCGGAACATTGGTGTTTGTCGAGAAAAAGAGACAGATTTTAGGCTTCATTAAAAGTTAGGTTTCATTAAAATCTTACCATTCGTTAACTCGTCACGTCACTCGTGAAATCGCTCTCGCCGGTGGTTAAACAATTAAGTTCCCTCGATGCGGGCCTTCGCGGTCTGAATATAAATATTAGGATAGCGTCACACCTCCCTGAAATGATAAAAATTATGCGAGATATATAAAAGATGCTCAATAATATGCAGATTAGCAAATTAATAAACAACATGAAAATTAAAAGTGTGTCAAAATTATATATAATATACAATATCAATACACACAGATATATATCATAATATTTTATAATTAATATATATATAAAGTATTAAGATGAAATAGTACGAGATTATACAGATGAAAATATAAAGATAATTAAATTATTAATATACCGAAACTTATAATCAGGACCAAACAAATTGACAAGTTGTAATAACGCTGACGCTTTCAGATAATATGCAACGAATATAAAAAAAAAGTTATGTGAAATGACTTGTAATACCTACTAACTTTAAATACATTTGATTATGCTATTCATTTATTCGCAGTATTTTTACGAGAGGTCGACCGGTAGTCTCATCTGGTTGCGCCTCTTTAGCGATATTAGTGAGCGAGATTCGAGCTTATGCGGATTAAAGTACAAGTGATTTCAGTGACGTAAATGTTACCGAAAGAATCATCGTTCGATGCAAAAGCTGTTCCATCGTATTAAAATGAATGTAACATCTACATTTCGTATACATACAAAAGAGAAAACAAAAACTGTAAATATAAAGTATTAAAAATAATAATGCAAGATGAGAAATAGTATTTTAAATATTGTATTTTTTTAATTTGTGCTAAGTGGAAAAATTATGTATGAGGGACATTTACGACATTACATATCTTAAAATCATAAATTAAATTTCCGTTGAATTAAAGTATATGTAAAGTTCGGGATCAAATCATCAAATTTTTCCTTTCAATTTTTAATGCTAAATATTTTAACGATAAAATTTGATATAAAATTTTAAGAAAATTATAAATTTCAATTACACATTTCTTTATGGTTAATATAAGAAGAGCTGGATCGAGACCATTTTGCGAGCATTCGTTTGAAAAGTTTCGATAAAATTATATTAGTAGAAAAAAGCAATAAATTAGACTCAACCAAAGTAGAGGCACACAATGGCCTTTTGCAATAGTTTTCGCTTTCTGTTAACAGACAAGAAGAACTATAACTGTGTCTGCGTGACGCGAGTAAGATCACCCTAGCAAAGCTAGCATCATTACAGAATTAATTCGCTCTTATCACCGCACTGCGATCGGTCGCTACGAGGGGTTGCGGTATTCCACTCGAATTATTATCATGCTTAATAACATTCCGTGCGCGGCACATGCACGTAAGTGCACAAATATTACACACACCTGAGACAGACAGAAAGGGAGAGGGTGACTTGCTTCAGCTCATCTATGATGCTATGATTGCTCGCGTTTCACATAATATAGTCTAGTGCTAATATAACACTTTCATATGTGGAATTAAATTTATATTATACATATAATTTATATTATAAATATATATATATATATATATATATTTATTTATTTATTTATATATGAATAAATAATAAAATTATCTGTCCATAAAATTAACACCACAATCATAAATTAAATGATAAATTATAGATGGAAATATAACGAAATATACGTGTGCCTAAATAGATTGCCAAAAATTCAATTAAAATTAAATATTATTATATTCCTAAAGTGACGAAATTCGTGAAATGACTTCTTTTATAATGCACAGTTTTTCAGCTCGAGAGAAAAAAGCACTAGAATTGAAAAATTTAATGTTTCAGAGAAAAGCATCTATTTTATATATATATTCTTTTTTTTCGTAAATTTATCTCAGTACCTACACACACATATATTATTTTAGTCAGTTTTTTGTATTTTTTATCTATTTTTTCCTAAAATCAACGAGTTATCGATTTTCAGAGAATTAATATAATTCATGCCATATCGGGTTTTGAAAAAAAACCTCTTTATAAATATCGTCTGCAAGGTAATATATAATAATAAGAATAATGAAAAAATTGTACAGAGCTGAAGATGAACACGATCAATAGTCTCTCTCTCTCTCTCGAAACGTTTTATGAAAGATAATTATTTTAAAAGAAATCGTTTGCATGCTGATTCATATTTCCTCTCACCTTGCCTATATTCTGATATTATACTTCCCAAATGCAATCTTCTTGATGGCAGCTAGGTATAAGAGATTAATGATCTCGCAAGATGGTCTTTCGAACGGGGAAGGATAATAACAGCTAAAGAGGTAAGGGAGGGGGGAGCGTGCATAATGTGGGTCACTCCTGCGAGTCGGTCGGACCCTCGTGCAGTCGAACGCGTTTGAGAAGCAGAAGCCCGTCTGCCACCAAGTGCATCATTTTCATACGTAAACACGCGAGGAATAAAAAGGCGCGAATGGCGCGCATCGGCAATAAGACAGATGGCTTCTCCGGATGCCGTGGCATCAAGAGGTACCTTTCCAAGAAAGACCTTACCCCGTTCAATCCAATGCAAGACGACGTTTGCACCTAAAATAATTCCCCGAGGTAGCGAGAAGTAAATCCAAATATTTAATCCAAAAGGGGATTTAAAAAATAGTCTAGCCAAAATAATTATTCTTTCCAAAAATAAAATTTAAAAAATAGAGCAGCCCAAAATTAACAGTACATAGTTTACAAAAAAATAGCACCCAAAAAATATAAATGTTTTAAAATTATTTTTCCCTAGCGCGCACACGGGCGGCAAATTATGTCAGAAGTAAATTGCGGACGTAAACAGCCCAACATCAGCATACATGGTGCGCCCGTTTCTCGAAGAATGCAATTCACAGTTAATTCAGTGCAGTAATAATTAAATGATGATTTAATAATACAAGTATAAATTTCTCATAATTATATTACATAAAAAATTAATATTTAATTATTCATTAATTAAAATAAAAGTATATTAAGTCGTTAATATATACATAGATATATATAATCACTTATATATGTATGTATATATATGTACGATTATTTTTTTAAGCGGAACAGAACGAGACAGGATGGAAAGGAACGTGACAAGACCACGTCTCTTGATTTTGCGCCGACGATTAATTCGACCATTAGTGAGATTTAAAGCAGTTCTGACGCGCTTAATATCCGCGGTTGCACATCGAGGTGACAGTTTAAGATCTGCCACGACGAGATGATCAGTTCTCACGCAACGTGAATCCCCAATCTCAGCCCTCCATCTGCCATCTTAGAGCTCTTAGAGTCTTATACAAAATCGCACTTGCGTTATGCATCTTGAAAGATACATAATGTGCGTTTGTATATTATTAAGAATATTGCTCGCGTTATTTACAAACCAACGAAATATTATAACGAATATACCATGTACTACAGTTTCCGAAAGATAGGGAAGAGAAAAGGAAAAATATAGACGTCGCTCGCACACAAGATCTCGTTTTGAAAACAGTTTTCAAACGATATCTCGGTTGGTTTCATCCGTTAGTTTCGGAGTAAACGAGTCGCGTAATCGCGATCAAAGTTGCCAAATCGGTAAAGATCCGGAAATCATCTTTTAAAAAAAAGTTGCATAATAAAATACGCGCGTGTGTGATTAATAGCTACGAAATAAATATTATGATCATGAAGATTAAATTAGATTAACGAAATAAGAAAAAAAGTTTTTACATAAAACTCGAATGGCCCGGAGATTTTTTCTTTTGCCCAAAGATTCCGAGCCAAAATCAGATTTGACAATCTTGATCAGGATTGACAATGTAGAGTAAACTGAATTTAATCGATACATATAATAAGTTCTCTCTGTCTCGTGCTTTCTTGCGTCCTCTCTCTATACCTATTTTGTGATATGTAACCGGTCTAAAATCTACATTAACACGAATAACATGAACGTCGGAATACTTGATTTCTCGACACAATAGCTACATTTAATAATTGCAACCATAGTACCTATGCATAAGTCGATACCAAAATTATCGGTCAGTATTGTACCCAAACATATGTACACATACATTTATACTCTTGTGCATTGCGTGCGGTTAATAGCACCGTGGGACCGTTTTACGGTATGACAGAGACAAGCATAAGTATTAATTTCATATTTGTCTCCGTACTTAATTGCCGTAATCGGTTGCATTGCGAGCCGCCTATCGATCATCGTTCTCTGCGTCCATCCTACTTAATTACGTTTCGTGAATTGCAGCAATTGCAGTAATCGAGACGAGTGCACTTGTGTTACGTCGCTCGGGAACCCTTGAACTTCATGTTCTGTCGCGTATCAATTTTGTACTGAATGAAACGGTTCAAGTTGAAGCAAACTGAAGTACATATTTAGAAACTGACGTGAAATATATTTTTAGCCTGGTATTAATACAATATCAATATATCCGTACAATAGATGAGTAATTAGTTCCGAAAAGAATAATAAATATAATGAGAAAAAAAATTATAATAATATATTATATATTAATAAAATAAATTATTGTATGTGTATGTGTGTTTTGTGAAAAAGAGAAAATTATGTGTCACCATTTCTCTTTAAAAAATATTTTTATGCTAAAATAAAGGGAGCATTAGGGATGCATTGCATTTCCACAAGATTCCAACGAGTGGTCTCCTCCTGAAAGCAGCGTTGTATTATTAGGCAAAGCACTCGAATCGCGATCCGCGATGTAGAGGCTCTGCCTCGACGCGTTAATGAAGATCCGGGCGTTCGTGTCATAATCGCGTGTACGTCCGTGTGAAGTTAATCGAGTGGCTTTCTGGAGCATAATCGAGACAAAACAATAAGCGAGGGAAAAGAATCGCGACGGAGGAGACGACAAGTTCTCTCCCTCCCTCTCTCTTTCTCTCTTTTTCTTCTCTGCGGCAGCGGCGCGACAAGGGTAATTGACAAGGGTAGAGAGAGGTAATGGAGGAATTCCGTTTTGGTCCGTACATTCGATCGCCATTGTCCACGGCCGAACTGGATCTCTATGAGTGGAAAGAGAGAGAGAGTGAGAGTAAGTGGGAAGATCGCATTTATTATTCGGCCGCGTGCTCGACGTCGCTCGCAGAAACAATGGGAAAACGAGAGTCACGATGCAGGCTCGGCACGCTCTGGAGCACCACTTTCGGCTGTCGATCTCGCATTCGCTTAAAAGCCTCCTCCGTCCGATCAGGCATGCATATACTGGCTGTATATATGGCTATTGCATTTTGGCACATTCGCGTGCGAACGCGATAATCGACGAGGAGGAGAAACAGCCGCGTCACGTGGGATATGTTTTGCGACGGGTTCAAGATTCGCGAAAATACGATATTTCCTTTACATTTCTGTTGATCCAGTTTTACATTTAATTTTAGGATGAGATGCAATTTAATGATTCCATTTCGGAGATAAACAAATGTATAATATCCTCTATCCGTGCGATATTTTGTAGATCTATATATGTATATACGCAAAATAAAATGAATTAAAATACATAAATAGTTCAAATAAAAGCTAAAATAAGTTAAAATGTATAAATAGTCATTGTTGTTCTACTTTCCTTAATTGAATAAAAATAGATATTCTAACTATAATCCAATTCATCGTCGGACGAAGGTTTCAATATACTTTGTTCGATATCATGGAAGTTTGATTACATAGATCCCCGATGCCGAAAACACATTTATCTTTACAAGTGTCTGGCTGAAAACATCTCCGTACCATCAGTTTTCCCCGATTCTGTAAATTTTCCGGGCCGCAGATTCCCTTATAAATCCGACACACATCGCGCACTCGCTTCGATTCTTTTTAAAGGCAAAATATTTAATTCCCGTACCCGTAAACATCACACGTGCAACGTACCGTATCTAATCCTTCCCCTCGTACGAGAGAAATAAATGAAAAACTCCGTTTCTCACCGTTTTTAACGAGCGCCCGAGCGATCCGCGTAATTTAACAGGGCGTCACTAATGCGATTGGTACCTGGTCGATGATTGATTATTAAATTAATAATCGAATTACAGCTCGCTCGTGGGCGCGCAAACGCACACACACACACATATATATATGTCCGGTACACATGCATGCCCGCGAGCTCGCTTATGCATTACGTTTTGAGTACGCGTTGCGGTCGACGGCCGAGAGCTTTCGCTCAAACGCGCGCTCGCGAGAAACACGCGTTTGCGGATTTCTACGCGTTGCTTCTAGTGCAACGTGCACGCGTGTATATGGCACACGGGGAGCAAGAAGCATTTGACCCAGATCGCCCCTCGTTAACGATGCTTTTCGAAAGCGTTTTCGCGACGAAAACGTCCGTATCGAGCAGCAATCGGTGTCCGATAGCGAAAGCTCTCCTCCTCTCGCCACTATCGAATATGTATCGAATGAATATGCCGGTCGTTGTCGTAGTTATCGTTACCATCGTCGTCGTCGTCGTTGGGACGCGTTGCTTAATACAAAAGAGAGCCGAGGGAAAAAAGGAGGGAGATTAACCAAGAAGGTCAAGAAGGGGCCCGGCGAGTCGCGCTTCCGCCGCAATAACATTATAATTGCGACCCGGCACGTAACGACGGGGTTAAAGCCCCCCGCTTACCTCGTTATTATCTACTATAATAAAGAGAGCAGAATCGAATCTCCCGAGGTAACTCTCACACGCATGACGCTTTGCGGCCGACGCACAGGTTGCGTCCCACGCAATTAGAAAGAATACACACAGAGCGCGAGGACATGCGAGAAATTAGAGGAGGAAAACTCTGGAAAAATATAGGAACGTTCCGAGTTCTGTGCGAGAACTCATAAAAAAAGATTCGGCCGAGAGAGAAAGCTAATTTTATATCGCGATGAAATCTCCATGAACCGCACGAAACGCGATGGAACAATCGCGGCGGGGTTTTCTCTATCTTCGTTGCGATTTTGAGTGGTTATGGTCGGCGGATTCAGAGACAATGATCGTGTCACGAGCGCGCTAATTGTATATACTCGGTCGTCCCGATGAGACTTTATTATCTTGCCGATGTCGAGTACGCCGTCGCCGCGAAAGGGAAAAAATGTCTGGTCCGGGGACAAAAGGACGCGATGAAAGGCGCAATTAAAAATCACGAGCCGGCGCGAAAATAAGATAAATGCGACGAGTGCGCGCGTATTGCGTGAAATTAGAAAGATAACGCGAAGTCGTTGTTAAAAATATCATTGTCGATTCCGAAAAAGAAGAAATGTTTAATCTTTAACTACGTGCAAAATTATTTTTTTTGTTGCAGAAAGAGAAAATTTTGTAAAATGTTTAAAATTATTGCAAAAATATTTGGGGCTCGGGAAAAGAGACAATTAAGAATAAAACTAAAATTAAAATTAAATTACGATTAATTAAGATTCAAATTTATACAAATTAGTTTCTTATATATATAGAGAGAGACAAAAACTGGAAGTGGAAGTTTCATTTCCTGCGATAGCTCTTTGTAAAAGCACGATTTGAATATTTCAACGCGAAAAATATATTGCGAGAAACGTAAAATAAGTCTTACTGCTCAAGATGCATCTTAAAGTAAAGTACAGTAAAATAAGGTTTAAGTATTACCAACGCATGCGACTATTCGCGCGACAGTTTCTTATCTAGCTATGCAGATTGGTATGCTTAGTACCACTGCGACAATAAACAAATTGCGCGAAAGTTTGCATAACGAACGAACGAACGAACGACGACAGTTCCATTTTGCGTTCCTAAAGTTTGACATATACGTGAATAGCCATATTTCGAGAGCATCAAGCTCCGTCCAATTCCGGAGCGCGGCGAACGAGCGCAGCATTAATTAGGGGACTCAAAGGCCCCTCCGATGTATTTCTCTCTCTCTCTCCCTCTCCCTTTCTCTCTCTCTCTTTCGCCGCAACCGCGATTGCTATCATCGGCAATCTCGTTATATGAAACTAGGCAACAGCGGATACGGTTATTCCTCTATTGTCGTGATTACTATCCTCCGCCCACATTGTCATTCTGCAGCCTGATGCGCTGCAATTGCACCCCTCCGCGATCGAGAGAAGTATGCACTCCAAACAGTAATGGCAATTTCGAAAGGGCGAAGTGAACGTGAAAAGAATCGCGTTTCGTGAAAAATCGAAACGCGATTCTTTGTCGAGCTAAGATTCGCCTTATAGTTCCTATCCTTCATTCTAGGTCGTCTTTCGGCGAGTTTACGTCGTCGCAAGAAAAATTCGATATTTATATTCGATAGTATCATTATTACTATTAGAAAATACTCTTTATAAATCGCTTAATTATAGAACAATCGCGCGACAAATGTTAAATTAATAGCACCGATTACTTTACTCCGGCCGCAAGTTGAACGCAGGAGTAGCTCGCCCGCGAATCTTAATCAAATACGCGGAACAAACGCGAACAAGATAGCCGTCATTTGAAATGTCTTTGAAGAAAGATGGTGCACAGAGTACGGAGACACGGAGTCGTGTGGGACCACGCGACCGAAAGATTAATTAGACAGATTTAATTACGTATCCTTTTGCTACAACTTACTTTGCTACGGTTTCATTACCGTAAATTTGCTTTACCTCTGTTCCCGTAGCTGCTTACTTTGCGTGCTAGTAGGACAACAATGCCGGTATATAATGCCGTATTGCGTTTCTTGCATCTGCATCGTGTTGCCACAGCTGCAGAGGACAAATTTGCGAGAATAGCGGGGATCATTGTGTGTGCTACGTTCGCGTATAGACGAAATAGGTAAAACATTAGAGTTTGCTCGCTCTTTTTCCGAATTCGCCGCTATCTCGCTATCATTTATGCAAGTTTATTCGCCGTTTGCTCGAACATCAGTTTTTATTCGACATTGTTCCATGTCGGGACCACATTGTGCTCACGACGTTCTATTCAAAACATTGCAACTGGAAATGCTAAAGTTAACGATTATTAACGGGGAGAAGAAAGAAAGCATCGTACGAGATGAGTCGAGAGAGAAAAAAAAAACTTTTTAAATCAATCGACAAATATCGATATAAAAATTAAGATTAAAATCTTAAGGGATTTTTAATTAAAATATATTAAATTTAATAAAACTTAATTCTTCGTCTTCATTTTATAGAGAGTGAAATGCAAATATGCGAATCGTATCTCGCCTTAATGCATCGCAACGTGGTTATGCAATGTATATAAGATACACCATAAATATCGCTCTCCGATCTCCATCTCATTCGATGGTTAATTTACACGGAGGACGACAAAGGTCTCTCCCCGGCTGCGACGTCCCTCGTACTGTCTCGGGGGACACCGGGACCAGGGATTCGCGCACCTGCACCGTCGGTCGACCGACGCAGCTGCAGGCTGCAGCGAGGAATGGGAGACTGGAGACTGGTAACCGTATAGCAATGTCAGTATCAAGGCGACGTCGGCTGGGCAAGAAAGCGTACGTGGGGTCACCGCGCGCTGCCAGGGTAAATTCGTAAGCAATTATGCGAACTTGGAGGAACGGGCACACGACGGACAGAGTGTAGTAGTGCCTCCCCGAATCACCCCTATAACGGCGCATTCCTTACTTCCCCCGCGGGATCGTTCTCGAATTAATGCATAGTCCGTGGTCGGAATACTGTGGTTCTAGGGAGAGCGAGAGCGAGGAGAGGAGATGGCCCGGCTTTGAGAAGCAATTATCGGATACTATTTTTCTCGCTCGTGCTCTCTCTCTCTCTTCCTACATATACATTTCTTTTCGCTTGCTTATCGCGTCCAATGTCATTAGTTCCGAATTAAATCTCGTTCACGTTTTTCGTGTCGACGAACGAGCACTGTCTGAGCAACATCTCACCACATGTAATTTAGTTTTTCTTCTCGATTTCAATCACTCGCGCGAGGATATTTTTGTGCGTAAAGGTTGACAATTAATTAACGAATAAAAATGTTAATATCAATTATTATTTTTCATTACGATATTCTCTCTATTTTACAAACTCTTTTAATCACGAAAGTTATATCTGTTGATAAATGATCATCGATCTTTCAGTGAAGTTAGTTAATGAGATATTTCTCGGACTTTGATTTTCTATGGTTTATTGGCAAACTATATCCGGCTTCATTTTCGAACAAACATTTAGGTTCTATCGGAGAGAGATTCCGTTCGATACTTGTGCTAGTTTAATCGGAACGATGCCCAATACGGTACCCAATAGTAAACGATCAGTCCTCGTTTGAGTACTTAGCGAGTACTTAGAAAGTACCTATTCGCCGCGATCTGCTCGTCATTTTACAGGAAAACAGTTTCACATTGGTCCGAGCTAACTCCACACATATGTATGAGGTAATTGGCTCGATGCCCAAAGACCTTCGGGCGATCATAATTATTCGATCATGGTATACACAGAA
The DNA here is from genome assembly GCF_030444845.1 of Prenolepis imparis. Classification (NCBI taxonomy): domain Eukaryota; kingdom Metazoa; phylum Arthropoda; class Insecta; order Hymenoptera; family Formicidae; genus Prenolepis; species Prenolepis imparis. The sequence continues at coordinate 5,557,445 of NW_028141167.1, read as the reverse complement.
ACATGAAATATCACTTTACAAGAAATTCGAGATGAATATTAATACAAATTTGATTATATAATATTTACGAATATTTCATGTATTATGAAATTATTATATATTTACATTGATGATAATTATATATATACATATATATATATATATATATATATATATATATATATGATTTGGAGACACATTGTTTAAGTTTATTAAGCGATACAGTACGGGTCTTTTATAGGTATACGTGGACGATATTTTTGCCGTGGTCAAGCGATCAAGGTTGGGCGAAATCCTGACGAGCTTCAATAATTACCACGAACGCCTTAAATTTACACACGAAGTGGAGTCAGACTCTCGCATTAACTTTTTGAATACTACGGTTATAAGATGCAACGGCAAACTATTGACCAATTGATATAGAAAACCTACTAACTCCGATAGATACATAAATTTTTACTCGAACCATCCTTTTAATTATAAAATCAACACTATTTACAACTTAGTGGACCACGCGATATTACTCTCTGACGCTCGATTCCACAAAGAGAATGTTTTTACGGTTAAAAGAATTTTAATAAATAATTACTTCCCTAAACATATTATAAAACAATGTGTTTTTATTAAATATCAATTAGCCAGTATTGGTCGAAAAAATTATTTATCCTTTTAATTACCTACTGGCAACATCAAGAATTTAATTATTGATATATATATGTATATAATGTAAAAATAATTATATAGTATATAATATTTAAATATTTTTTGCAAATCTCTCTCTCTCTCTCTTTTATGGATATCAGAGTCGGAAAGAACTCAATTACAAAGAGTTGAAGGATGCAATTCTTTTCAAATTACATCAATTGCCAAGTACATACATAAATAATACGCCTTTCAAACTTTTGTATTCAAAAGCACACTCAAAGACTGCAAATAAGGCATTCAAAGAAGATGCAGTACAATACTTAAATGTCACTCGAACTGCGACGTTTTTTAAAATAGACATCAATAAGACACTCCATCTCCCGGCTGACGGCGTGCGACAGTTATGGAACGAGTGTATATCGTAAAGAAACGTTCCTTTGCGATGATTGAAGAGGCAATTGCAGATGGAGAGTAAACTGAACAATGTCGTCACTAATTTAGCCAATTGCGGCTGCACATGTTTCGTTTACAGTGTCCACTTGCGTACGCGTGTGCAATCCGAAGCGGAATGCGTGTGCGTGCACTCAGTTACGAGAGTCAGCGAGTGCGAATTAGGCATTTAAACATACTTGCGACGCGATAATTATTAAGAGAAGTTACGTTCTAGGAAGGAAGGTACACTTGCTTCGCAAAGTGCTCGATGACAGGCGGAGGGGATAACCACAATAAACAATAATACCAATTAAAACTGCCAATTACGATGTTAACTGCATCCGCGTTCTTCCTCCTAACGCTCGCAACTCGATTGCACAATCGAGAAAAGGGTTCAAGGCATTAAGAATATATCTCTTGTCTTACAAGAAAATATTCGATAATATATTAAATAGAGTATTTAAATTCTGTCCTAAATTTGTCAAATATTTAACTTCTTTTAAACCTACCTACCCTCTTTAACCCTAGGTAACAACAGAGATATATATCGAAATCAATGCGCTTATTATACGGCATATCGTTTAAATATATGATGTTTCACGTAATCACTTAGTGATTCATTTTGCACATAGCATGAAAGCTTTTAATATACACGCTTATCGCGGCGTGCGGTGAATATGCATAACGATAAGCGCAGCCCCGACGTTTAAGACTATCTAAACTGATTGCGAGAGTAGGAGCTGCGTGGGAGCACTCTCGAATGCCTTGCACGCGTGCATGTGTACACGCGGAAGAGAGAACGTTGCTTGCATTATGAGATGTGCGTGTGTGAGTTACTTAAGCACAACGCCTTGACGAAGCGCCGGACGTCTTTTCTGCCGCAGAAGAACTCGCGCTAGGACGACTGACCATTTGACTTCTCGACCCGCCCACATCTCGTAAAACGGTCCACTCGGTCTTCCCACAACCGTTCTCGAATTTTCGAGCAATTCGTATCAATCAAGTCTCTTTCCCTCCTCCCTCGTCTCTCGTATCCCTCGAGAAAAATTTACCCACGAAGCGTCAGGCAACGCGCGAGAACGATTTGTTTTAATACCTTCAGAAACGGGTCTACATGCGAAATTATTCATCTCCGTGTATACCTCTGTATTATGTATCAATACAGATGAATTTTAATCTCCTTACGCATTTGCTTTCTCACACAATATTGCATGACATAATTTAATGCGATATATTTGTAATTTGTAAATACAAAAATCTCCATGAAAACAACATAATTGCGTCCTTTCTGTCAAAACAATTTAAATTATTTGATGAAAAATAATAACAATTACGTTATATTTAAAAATGCTTACGTTTAATCCAAACAGAAAACAAAATTGTAAAAGAATTACTAATGGCGGTGTAATAATTGAATATATGTGCATGGTAATTACGAAACGAACGCCGTGTTATTTTCATATCGCGGTTATTCCCCCCGCAGTCACTGATTGTACATGGTGCTAATTAAAAGTGCAACGAATGATCGATTTTCATGAATAAACGAACAATCGAAATTAAATGCAAGCAATTAACGACAGCTCGTATCGCGGTTTTATTTTACATTCCATGTTCATATCATGCAAATTTTTTACATTCTGTCAATTTGAATGCATCCCGAAATCAATTTCACTATCGAACAATATTAGTGTAAAAATATTTTTAAGCTCCAATATTTAATTCATCGATATCGATCAATGTTACTGATAATGTAGTCAATTCTTTTAAAGTTAAGAATATAAGCAATGATTTAATGGGAGCAATAGAGTTTAATAAAATCAATTGTCTCTCCTTATGTGTGCGTGAAAGAATGAATGATTCGAATTGCGAGTTGGAAAATTTATATCACCTATTTCATCTCTCGCGCAAATAAATAGTTGTCATTAAAATGAATCATTTGAAATCGAACAAAACGGGAGAGCCCGAATTAATTCGCAGCGGATGCACCTGCTGTTAACATCGCGCAAGAAATTTCCCAAAATTGAGTGTTTTACTGCGCCGCGGGGTAAAACCTGGCGCGCCCCGGAGAGTTTTCATAAATCGCGACGCACACATAAGTTCGTTATAACCAGAAATTTATTCCCCCAACTCTCTCGGCTGTGTGTAATAGCGCCTGTTTTTCCGTGAGAACGAGAGGGAGAAGCACAGAGAGATGTGGCGAGAAAACGCGCGCGTATGTACAAATGCAATCGTCGGTCACTCTCTCTGTGTGTATACGGCAAAAAAGAATCGCGAGCAAAGCGTATCGACGTGTCGACGTCGGCGAACGAGCAAATAAACGCGCCGCCGACCCCCGCCGTCGTGCCAAATTTATCGCGCGCGCGCTTAATTAGCGGGCAAATAACGCGATTAACGCGCGGCCGGCCGCCGCGACGGTTTGTCGCGTTTACCGCGCGAATCGGAAAGCTTGTATACACTGGGCGCCGGAAACTGTTGCTCGCGACAGCCAGAAATGCAGCCGGTGTCCCGCGACCGGAGAAAAACGAAAGGCACAAAGGCACGAACAATAACGCGTCCGCCGTGACTAATGCACCGGTTATTGCGCCAAGCTATTTATTTTCGACATTTGAAATATTGCGGCGTTATACGGATACTATGTGAAAACGATATTTCAATTATTTCAATTATTATATTACGTATATACGTAGGGCGTTCATAAAATTCGTATCTCTGCCTATAAGGAAAAGGATGAAATGGTTCAAACTGTGCATATTTTTTAGTCTTTTTCTATATATGAATTCTGCACAGTTACACATTTTTTTCCAGCAATGCAAGATTCTATCAGATACAATCATTGTAAAAATCGACACATTGTCTTTTAAAAAAATTTTAAAATTTTTATAGTTTTTTTTTTAAGACAATGTGTCGATTTTTACAATGATTGCATCCGACACACTTCATTCTTTTCCTTATAAGCAAAGGTACGAACTTTATGAACGCCTTTCGTATATAATAATTATATATATTAATTATATATTTTTTATATATACTCTCTCTTTTATTATGAGAAATATATTCTTATTGTTCTATCTCTCTGCTGTTACTTCTGAAAATATATTTTTTTTTTAATTTATGAGACATTATCGATGAACTATTGTAAAATATAAAAGACAGAATAACGGCGAGAATCGTATTTTCGCCATTACTCGCGAAGGGCGAAAGAACGGGAAAAGATGAATCGTTGAAAGTTTTTACTCGTTGCGGTGTAAAACGCGCGGAATGAAATGGAAGTCGAAGTATTGGCTTTGCATTTGATCAACCGTGCAATGAATAAGGAAAACTTGGTCGCGTTCTATGCATCGGAATCTGTTGCGTTCGTAAGCCTGAATTGTAAGCCCGCACAGCTGCGAGCGAGAAGGCGCAATAGTGGAAAATAATATCATACAGGAAATATATAAATGATATTTCGAATCATAAATTATTCATAATAAATACGCCACTTCTCTCCAAAGTCGCCTTTAGCTTTCTCGTCCAATCTTTGGAAAATCGTCATGTATTATATATAAAGATAAATTTTTACGAAATTTATTTTAATACCTATAAAAGGATAAAATTTTACATGCTTATTTTTGTGAAATAAAATCAACTTAAAATGTATGTTTCTCATTTGTATTCAAAAAGAGAGATTCTACCTTCAAAACGAGTAAAATACATAAAAAATATAAAAAATTGTTAAATAAAATAATTACGTTATATTTATCAGAATTTAATACAAAACCGACAAAATAATTGCCAAAATAGTTATCTATAATAATCAACGTGCGATGATAAAGTCATTACCAGAAAAGGAAAGAGAAAGAGAGATAAAATTAAAGCCTGGCCGAATACGATGCGGGATAAAATTCAAAGTATCGGCTTTACATTTGATCAGCGACGCGACGAATAAGGAAGCCCCGTATCCTGTCATATCCGAATCCGCGACGAGGCAAATCAATCCTCGAACTTCAAAGGAATCCCGCCGCTCTGATCCTTCGGGATTCCCTGATACGCGTGGGAGTCTTTAATCAGAGAACGTGAATCGAGACGGCTCTCGACGGAACGTCGACCCCGAGAATGGGCTCTCTCGCCCATTGTCTTCAGAATCGGTCCGTCCGGCCTGTCGCGTGGCATATTAATTAATTCGCTAATTATTAAACTAATTGCCGGTTTAATTGGCTCGCGAGAGGAGCCAACCGTGCTCTCACTGCTCACAAACAGAGGAACAGAGACTCGAGGAAAAGGACTACAGACCGCTTGATTGTGTGCCATGATACATACCTTCAGGGACGTGCGAATCCGAGCTTGCTAACCAGACCACGGAATCTCGTCTTGTTTCCACCAACGCAACGATCTAAATTAAATAATGCCGGCTTAGCAATTGATCGTTTCTCTTTCCAAGTCATATCTGTAATCAAACAGTTAATCTAAAATTAGCGATCACGTGTTTTTCGATTGATTGCTTTAATTTATATTTTATATATATGTGATAATTAACAGTTTTATGAAATATACATATATATGTAGATGACATTTGCAAACATCTATACATGCCGCTAAATGCAATCGCATTAAATTTGTGTTTGTTTTTGTTTGTCTCATTTACGTATTCGCACAGTTTTGCGTGTTTGTGTATTCGACACACACACTATTCAATATTTATGTCTTCGGTATGTAGAGCACGTCAGAAGCATTCGTATCCCAATACGTAGACTTTATTCAATGCAAAGTGAGTACTTCGTATCAGAGGCACGCGCGAGAACCGCGGTTTCGCGTCCTGAGAGTTTGCACTCCGAAACCAAGCAGGGTAGCTAGCCGGCCCTGAGGACTAACAGGACAGGGTCAAAGGGGTCTATTGTGTTCTCGCTTAACTACTGCTTACTGCAACACAAAGCTCTGAAAAGCCGACAAATTATTTAAAAAGACTCGTTATTGTTCCGCGAAGCGAATGGTCAAACCACTTGCTAACTAGACAGAAACTCTTTCGGTTGAAAGAAAAAATAGTTACACACGTAAAAAAACTTTTACATTTTCGTACGTCAGTGAAAACTACTAAAGAGATAACAATAAAAAGAGGGAGAGAAAATAAGAATTGTATATGTAATAAATGTAAAGCATTACTCAAGGTTTCAATTCGACATGTTGATTTTATAGATTATTTAACAGTTATAACAGCTTATTTAACAAAAAAATGTGTGAAAATATTTACAATGATATAAAATATCGACACATTGTAAAACTAGGTATTGTCAAAATAAATCAATAAATGCTATGTGACGGTATAACTATAGTTCTGTGTATGTTGAGATAAATGAAAAAATAACAATTAATTGACAATTGATTTTATTTTTCTAATTGTTCTCCAATATTTTGCCAATATACTATATTGTCTTAAAATAAAATTATATACACAAACATTTAATGCTTAAAATAAAACAAATTTCTATGTTTTATTGGTATTGATCAAATTGCCATATATCTATAAAATATTGAAACGATAATAATGTCAATATACGAAACACTCGAATAGTAAATAATATATTAAATCTAGAACGAGATAGAGTCTACCTATCACATGATATGGCGAATAACATGATGGATATTTCGAATATCACCGCAAGTAATTTTTAATTTGAATAGCTATATATATACAAAAATGCAACACACAAAATAACTATTTCATCAAAATAATTGTAAATTTGATTTTAAAAAATGCCAAAAAATAAAAAAACACAAGATAAAAACTGTTTTTACAAACAAATTATTATTTATTAAAAATAACATAATAAAAATATTCTTTAAATTAATTTCAAATAGCGTAGCTGCAACTCTCTTCGTGTCAATTTATTTTTCGAAATTTTTCTGCAACCATTGCAGTTTGTACATACATACATCTATTATCGAAAACGGAAAAAAGATAGAGATGAATTTATCTGAAGGAGCTGTCACGATAATAATTGATTCCCGCTTTAAATCTCAGCCCACTTTAGAGTACTCGACTGCGTTCGGTCGATAGAATATTTTTAATTACCGCGTATTTGTCTCGATCGTCCTGCGGATGCGCGATAAATAAAGCACGCGTCAATCATTACGAAGCTATTCCCCCGCTAGGATTTTCATCGCGTGGCTGAAATTTTCCAATTGCGTTTCCGCGAAAAGTCTTCCGAATTTTCAGTGTCAGCGTTTAAAATTATTAATTAATTGAAATTGCTTTACAATGATATCATATGCATAAATGAGCAAGTTTTTTAGCATAAAGAAAAATTAAGAAATAAACCAAGAAAAAAATGTTATATCAGTATTTCGCTTAATAATTAGTCTAATTATTTAAATTCTATCAACAAAAAATTTGTTTATGTGCACATATCTATTTAAGTTAACTTTGTCGCTAAATTAATTTAATATTTAGTCTAAAATTTAAATTATATCGAATAGTACCTTAGGTACATAGAATAAGCAAATTGTTTGCACTTTTGTCATATAGGTACCACGCTGGAGATACTCAGATTGGATGTGCCCAGCATCGTCGATCCAAGGTGGGAGAAAGTGTCACTCAAATGCGAATACGACCTCGGCGGTAAGGAGCTGTATTCGGTGACGTGGAATAAAGATGGTCAAGAGATATTTAGATACATGCCAGGAGCATCGAGGCCTAAACGAGCCCAAAATATCACTGACTTGTACATCGATCTCAGTCGTAGCGATAGCAAGCAAGTGACACTTTTGGGTCCGTACACTCGTAAAGGTGCGCGACATTAATTTACACAAGCACGAATAACAAAATATCCATATATCTCTCGTGTTAGAGACTGTTCTACGTAACTTTAGTTGTTTCTTTATAAAAAATTATTAAGTTAGATAATTTCAAGTCATAAGATCAAAGGATTAAAATCGACAATTTGTTTCTTGAAACTCCATTTCATTACTTATATAAGGTAATACTTCACTTTGAAGTATTTTTTTAAGAAGAAAACGAAAAAAATTTTTTTTTAATTTTTAATTTATATCTAATCTTTTTTATCTGACTTGATAACGAAGGTGAGATCGACTTGACGGGATCTTACGGCTGCGAAGTATCGTCGGAAGGGCCGAATTTCAAGACAGACTACAGGGAGGCAAACATGAGCGTGGCTATACCACCCAGGAATCCCCCGGTACTCGACGGGATGCGACCTTCTTATAAGATCGGCGATATCCTCGAAGCGGAGTGCACATCGGGATTAAGTTACCCCCCAGCAGTATTAACGTTCATCTTGAACGGTAAAGAGGTGAGTCGATGAGCGACTGCGTGCATTCCGCCAGTTACACTTTCGAGAGGTCGTATGAACTCGAAGTAGGATCGATTAGCGCTCGACAACTTTCCGAGATTCTATATCATATGCGAAGACGTTGTATTTTTAATTTTTTGCTCACTTTACCGATTGTTTATAATGTTTATATCAAATAAAAATTCATTCTTCATTTACAATTATCAATCGAGTGCAGATTTCCGATTAAATATTCTTCGATTTTCAATATAACTTATGACTAAAAAATTAATGTCTTAATTCATATTCTTATTAAGTTATCTATTGCAAATTGGTCGACAAAAATTCGTCTCTGAAATATTACGTGACAACTTTAGAATATCTCTGCATAATTTACCGATATGAAATAAGGGAAAAGTTTTATAATTAATGGTGAAGCATAATTCATCTTCAAAAAGCTCGTTTCCGCGGCTGTTACACAACCACGGCGAACTATAGAACCACATAACTCCCATTATTCAATGCTACGTTCTATGTATGTCATTCGCGAGAAGATACTACTCGGTTTATTTAACGACAATTTGTCAAGTCGAGTCACTTTGCGTGGACGTTTTTATTTCGCTTGCCAACCGGCCGCACGTTCACGTTCTCAACAAATACAGAGCTACGAGGCGCAAATTAACTCCTCGAGAATAAACTCGCGAAAACGCATCGGAATTGCGATGCTAACAAAAATATCCAATTTGTGCAATAAAAGCACGAAAGCTTGAAAAAAGTTGATATGCTATACGGTATTCTAGAACTTTTGCTATTTCTCTTTCAGGATTCTGCAATTAATTTGAAATCGAAAATTAAATTAAATCCTTCTTTGTAACTTTGATTTAACATTCAATGTTGTAATATTTCCACTAAGATTATAGCCTGTTACTTCATTAAAATTATTGGCGATATCGATTTCGAATTACATACGTTTTTGAAATCAATTTTTGATTGGTTCAACAGGTGAACAGTGCTTCAACTAAAGACTTGCGGCCTAGCAACTTAGACGGAAGTGTGGTCTCTACGACACGGTTGGGTCTAACGTTGCGTCTGGAACGGCATCATTTTGTCGGGGACAGCCTAAAAGTGATCTGTGAAGCGATATTACCAGGAGTCCCCGATAGCCTGACCTTCCAAACTATCGAGATCGCGACTCTTGCCGCCAGTAATCAACGTCTCGCCCAAGATCCCCCTAAATCCGGGGTTTCAAGGTCGAATATCGAAATGTTTCGCACGATTCTGATGTGCTGGATAGTGGCCGCGATTCACATAATCCGCTGCGACAGTCTCAGATTTCTACGCGTATTATAATGTCGGTCCGAGCGCTAGTTTTTGATCGAAAAAATAATCCGCGACACGCGCGCCAATATCTTTATTAAATTTCATGTTAATTAGTGCATATACGTCTCTATTTGTTCACGCGCGGATAAATGTCGTCGGTTTCTCCATATATGTGTTAATCGACGATCGCGGATGTCGCCAGATGTATGTATGTAATCTTCAGGGCGTGACACACACCAAGTGTGTCGATACACATTTCTGTGTCCCGAATCTTCGCGCATCCCGTACACGTTCAATCGCATGTATACACAGTGTTAGAACACCCCGTATATATCTCGTATATAGCGGATAACTCGGAGAGACACGACGATAGCAATACAACACTACGTAAAGTAGGTCGAAACGCGGACGCACGGCGTTGTACATAGTGTATAATTGTGGATTAGCATTACAAATTATCGTGTATAATTAACTGGACGGGAGACCGGACGATGACGGAGAACACGATGAAAGTAACATGAGATGTATCGGGATTTGCAGAAACGCGAGCGCAATTTTTCGAGGGAAAAAAACAAAAATTATGCGGCTGTAAAACGCCGCGTCTCCGAGAAATATCTATCATTCAGACCAGAAGTATAGTTTAATAAATATAAATATAAATGTGTGTACACGCGCCAATCGTAATTTTAAATATGACTCGACGTATAGCGTAAATAATGTGTGGTTAATTCGACTATATTCCCCACATCCGATCTTCCTCAAATGACGTGTGCGAGGTTCTATACGTGTGTGAAGTAAGAAATATGACGCTTTTGTTCCACTGTAATTTTACATGAACCAAGTCTCGTCGTTATTATCGAAGCGATTACAATAATAAAACGATGATTTAATCAACTTGTCTATAAGTATACATCTTTCGCGAACCAGAATATCCTCTTCAACGTAATGATTTTATCGAACGTTAATTATATTTAATTTGCAATTTATAGATACAATTTGTAGTAATATTGATTCTTTTTCGAGCACATAAAACTAAAACGCATTATACTGTCGATCACGTTTAACGGGAATAACAATCGCTGTCGTATCAAGGAACAAATCAATAAATACTACAGGAGCAATTTGGTTATCCGAGAATCTTGTAATTCGATTGGTTCCTTTGCTAACATTTGTACAAAGAAGAGAAGAGCTTTCACGACCCGATACATAATTTGTGTAAGTAATAAAGGTCGGCGAGATAAGAGCAGTTTAAGACGCGGAGAGGGAGATAAATCGAGATGGGGTAAACAATAAAAGGAGAAATTAGCGAGACGTTGATCTTCGGGGAAAACCGTTGAAAGAAAGGACGGTCATATAAACCGTCTCGGATTCACCAAACGGATTCACCACCGCTCTCATTCTTCGATCCGATCTATCGGCACGCCGACTTTGCGACTCTCTCTCCTTCCTCTCCTAGATTCGATTTCCAGAGATTAATTAAGGATCGCTGGTCTGAAAGGACGCCCTCGAGATCCTTTCAATGGGGTCGAGTGTCCGTCCGTCCTGGGGGCGGCGTAACGAGCGCCGATTCGAATCGGTTTCACGAGACACCGAGCCCGATAATGAACGGGAAAGCCTGATTTTCCTTCGGCTCAGGTAAGTCTATCTTACGATTCCATGCCTGCTTACTGATTACGAGCGCTTTCGATCAAATCCCCAATTTAATACCTCGCGCCACATACGTGAGAAGATTATTGCGACCGTCTAAACCCCTCCCCGCATCTTTTTTCTATTCTTTTCCTCGAGATTTATAAGGTATTTTTTTATCCCGATATTTTTATTGTATTTAACATGATTCCAATCTAATATATCTAATGTAAGATCGATTCGTCTTGTAGAAAAATCAGACGATTATCACTTTCATGCAAATTTTCGTTTTTTTTCTCATTAATATTTATTAATTAAGTTTCCATTTAAATTTTTGTTAGAATATGCATAATTTATTAGAATAGCATCCAACTTGACATTAATTAAAAAAGAATGTGTTTTATCGTACTCATCATGTATTTTATAAATAACTCATAAATTACAAAAATAATTTAAGATTTAACTATTTAAAAAAAGTCCATTTATCTTAAATGTTATTAATGCTCCAATTCTCATTCTCAACATTCGCTTCATTATTCATAATCGATGACATTTTTACAATTTAATAATTTACGAGGAGAGATATACGATTGATCCGAGACGACCTACATAGTTCAACCGAGGACAATAGTTGAGCCAAACTCACAGCTGAATTGTAGACGACGCGACATTAGGGTGGCTTTAGGGCGCTCGAAGTCGAAGGTAGAGTCTCACCATTACCCTCTCGCCATTACTCCCTCTCTACTTTGCTTTATCGTCTTCTCCCTAGTAATTGAGAGAGAGAGAGAGAGAGAGAGAGAGAGAGAGAGAGAGAGAGAATGTGTAGTCTTCGTATGATATATGCCCCTGTATGAACACGTACGATAGATGCACGCTGCGGCCTAACACGACGATACAGACAACGTGCGTGCATACAAGGGCGCGCGTATACGAGTACAGCTGTATCCCGGAAGAGATGCCAGGAACTGATACGAAATCGATAGAACCCAGTTTCCGGCGACGTGACGTGTCGGCGTTTATACCATTCGCCCAACAGCGGCATCAACCGGCGATAGGAACAACACTGTGCCAGCGATCTTCCAAGCGATTCGCGCGTCATTCGAGTACGCTTTGACTAGAGAGATAGATATGTAGGTAGATAGGTTCTTGCTCTCAAAAAGAGAGAGAGTCGACGAGATTCCGGGGCAATATGATAAGTTTCATAAGAGACTTTGGCACAGAAATCGCAATAGTGCATTTCGCACGTTTGCGGTTTGACTTTCGCAGATGAAAAGCTCAGCAGTGTGATATAATCATATGATAAAATCATATGTGATATTTTAATAAAAAATAGACAAATATAAAAATAATATATAAATTTAAATTAAAATATTTTTTACAAAATTTTATCGAAAAGAATTTGAATAGTTGTACAAAGTTAATCTTTTAAAATTTTGTGGAGCATACTAAAGTCCACACAAATTATACGTGCTATTAAAAGATATATAATATAATTCTCAATGGCTAATAAAGACAGACATTTTATTAAATGAGTAATTTGCGCGCTCATGCGTGATACGTAGATATTAATACGTACTTATATAGAAACCAGATGAAACTACATCGTTGTTGATCACGAAGAATGAGGGACAATTGCTCGGAATTAATATCGCGCCTCGTAATTTTCTTTCAGTTAGTTCTCTCGCGAGTACAAATCATCAATCATGAATAATAACCAAATATTGTTAATCGCGAATATTTAATAATAAAGCATCGAAATTTAATAATCGGTTTCATTCACAAGTATGAAATAGATAAGTATTCCATCTATCATAGAAAGATTATTTTATAGCATACATCAATTTTATAAAACAATTTTTTATATCGTGCAAAAACAATTATTGCAATTGTCTAGAGAAAAGTAATAATACAAATTAATCATTACTTTATTGATATCCTTATTTTTATTGATATTCAATTTCGTCTACCTATCAAAAACTTGTCTCGACAAGTTGGAATCGATCACTATAACACCTGCGTGATTCTCTTCCGATGACAAACTTGGGAAACGTAGCACGATTGGCAAACAGAAAACCCGCATATCGATAAGGAATCATGATGTTGACGGTACATTGCGATTGATCGTAAGCGATTTCCGAACGAAAGATTCGCTGCGGAAACTATCATGGTTTCCTATTTTCCATTTCAATATATGCACATAGAGACATTTTTATATTTCCAATAAAATTTAGTTAATCAGCATCGGAAACGATGCACCAATACTTGCAAGAATCGACTTAAGGTGCCTTTTTTAGAAAGGGATGTTATAATATTTTAAATTCGATTAATATTTTTGACAATTATCAGAGCTGATTTTTGTCAAAAAATATTAATCGCGGATAAGATATTATAACATATTATTTAAAACATATGTTACTATTTTAATATTTTCAACATATGATATATACCCTCATTACCGCTATAGAAATATTATAAAATAAACAATTTCTCACTCACCGAGACTTTACACGGCACTCCCGACACGACGCGTGAATCGCACTGCTACCTGTAACAAATAAAGTACATACATATATTAGAATAATCTTATTATTTCGCATTACAACATACACAATATAAATATGTAAGCTAGAATCAACGATAGATATATCCACGGATCGTAACACATTCGCGCGCGCGAAAACAGATTAAGTTGGGTTATGTTGGCAAGAGATTTTGCATCGAATTTTTCGCGAAATATGCGTTTCGAACAATTACGACTACATATTAACGTTGAAATTATGATATGCGATTGATAAATATTACAATACAAAGGTTAGAAATCGTTTCTAACGATTATGCTTACTAATTAATCACAACGGGACGCAGCTCCAACTGCCTGATACTCGCGGTGTTTCGGTAATGGCCAAAGCTATAAACATCGGCAACTTCATTCTAATAGCGCGCGCGCGATACTATATACATGACTTAATATTAATAATGAATTAAAACTCGAAGGAGATTCGTTCGAAAAGATATAGCTTTAGAAAAAAAAAATATTAATCGAGAATAAGGTATTATAACATATTATTTACAACATATTACTATTTTATAACTTTTACCATATTATTATTTTAAAATTTAATTAGCAAATTATAACATACACAATATAAATATAAATATATATATAAGCTGGAATATTTAATTAGCAAATTTTCACTTTATTATTTTTTGATAAAAATCAGCTGATTAAAGCGTTAATTTGCTAATTAATTTTTAAAATAATGTTATAAAAATTAAAATAATGTTTTAAATAATATGTTATAATACTTTAAACGCAATTAATATTTTTGACAGTTATCAGCTGATTTCTGTCAAAAAATATTAATTGAGAATAAGGTATTATAACATATTATTTACAACATATAACTATTTTAATTTTTTACCATATTATTATTTTAAAATTTAATTAGCAAATTAACGCTTTAATCAGCTGATTTCTGTGAAAAAATATTAATCGAGCGGCTGTCATCGCGAAGGTTAACAGTTTTGATAGTTGTTTAAAATAAAATAAAATTAAATTAAATTAAATCTTTGAATAAAATAGCGCGCGCTTGTGTTGTCTAGTGATATATTGTATAAAGTGCGTGTTATTTTTTATTGTTTTTGACTCGCATTTATGATTTTATGTTAATGATTAAGTGATTGCGCGACGAAAAGGCTAACCGTAGTGAGAAATTGTTGACTCGTACTACTTAATCTATCTACATTCTTACTTTGCGCATAATAAAATTACGATATATAAAGTGCGTGTTATTTTTTTATTATTTTTGACTCGTATTTATTATTTTATGCTCATGGCAGAGTAATTGCGCGACAAAAAGGCTGAATCCTTTCCTTTTCTAAAAAAGATATGTAAAATCGATACTCGCATATATCAAAGTTTATTGTTGTCGCTTTTCCGCGATGCTCATTGGCTGTCAAGATTCGCGTTGTTATATTCGTAGCATCGAGAGGCTGTCATCGCGAGGATTAGCAGTTTGACAGTTTGTTCAAAATTAAATTAAATAAAATAATAATATTAGTTTTAAATAATATGTTGTAATACTTTAAACTCGATTAATATTTTTGACAGTTATCAGCTGATTTCTGTCAAAAAATATTAATCGCGGATAAAGTATTATAACATATTATTTACAATATTACTATTTTAATATTTTTAACATATTATTATTTTAAAATTTAATTAGCAAAGTTTTATTAATATTTCTTGACAGAAATCAGCCGATTAAAGCGTTAATTTGCTAATTAAATTTTAAAATAATATGTTAAAAATATTAAAATTGCAATATATGTTCTAAATAATATGTTATAATACACCTTATCCGCGATTAATATTTTTTGACAGAAATCAGCTGATAACTATCAAAAATATTAATCGAGTTTAAAGTATTATAACATATTATTTAAAACATATTATTTTATTCAATTTTATTTTGAACAAACTGTTAAACTACTAACCCTTTCGATGACAGCCTCTCGATGATATGGATATAACGCACAACGCACAATGCGAATCGAAACAGTCAATCAGCATCGCGGAAAAAATGCAACAATACTTGCGAGAATCGACTTACAATTAATAACATGCCTTTTTTAGAAAGGGATGTTATAATATTTAAAATTCGATTAATATTTTTGACAATTATAAACTGATTTTTGTCAAAAAATATTAATCGCGGATAAAAGATATTATAATATATTATTTAGAACATATTATTATTTTAATATTTTCAACATATTATATACATCCCCATTACCGCATAATTAAATTAAATTAAATTAAATTAAATTAAATCTTTAAATAAAATGGCGCGCGCGCAGCGCGCGCTTGTATTGTCTAGTATAATAAATTGTCAAGTAATTGTACTTTAAATTAAATATTTGTCAACAAAAAATATTCAAATTTATATTAGTTAAAAAATATAACGGTTTATGCCATACATAATTTGTATTATTATAAAAATTTTTAAATCTTTTATACAGCTCGGAAATATATTTTAAAATTTTATCTTGGTTATATCAAAACTTTCGAAAAGTACTTAGGTAGAAAGGTTCTCGTTGGAAGAGTCAGTATATAGCCCAATCTCTTTTAAGATGATAGTTTGTCCCTGATGAAAAACTACGAGAAAGCAATTCTCGAAAAATTGTCAACACGAAGAAATTCCAAGTATTTGATCGATAACGTACCAATGTCGCAAGTCCATAAAAGATTTTATTAAGCAGCCGAAACCACTCACTCTCATATTAAAAGAGATACGAGTTTTATGAAAACTGGCAAGAGTGGCATTGGTTAGAGAGATTAAAGGAAAAACTTCACGATAATTCAACTTCACCATTCCAACTTTTCTTTCCCACCGCATTCTTTTTGCAAGCGCGATTGACGAGATTGGAGTATCGTATATTCATCCATTTGCAAACACCCACTTTGTTTGCTAACTATTAGGCTAAGCGAACTAAACTCGATAAAAATAAGTAAAATCAAGCTGTAATATAAAGTACTTATATAAGAATTTTATCACTTTACTTTGATATTCTTAATTACAATATTTAATATCTAAATAGTAAGAAAAAGAACTGCAGAGTATGACCTAAAAATGTAATATAATAAAGATAAAATATCTCATATATATGTTAATGAAACTACAGTATACGAGTACCCTATATATATATATATTTGTGTGTTTATCAAAAGCATTGGATAAATTTTATTATAAATGGAAATAGGATTAAAATTACTTTAGCAAGAAAATAGTAGAGAATTGTCATACACATTTCAGAACTCTTTGTATATATCCCGCAGAAAGAATGACATAGCTTTCTGAGTTCTGACAGGCAATGGAAAGCAAATCCGCAGAATCTGAATATACAACTGGATTCCTGTCGGTAGTTTATATAAACCAACCATCCTACGACCTACGTTTCCTCGTTTCCTTTCTAGCGAAATATCTTCAGGTAGCTCGCTGTTATGCCACAAGAGCAATATAAACGCAAAAATAGTAAGAGGAGAGCTGTCGGCTTAGTTATTTATATCAAACCATTAAACTACGTAGCTATTTAATGTAGCTTTTATCAGTATTTTTTGCTCCGTTTTTACCTTCTTTCTATCCCTTCCACCATCCTATTTTTATGTATACAAAATTTGCGAGATTTTCTGCTATTTGTACTCAAACAACAATCTAAAAAACTATTAGCCTATTTAGTAATATTAATATAAATTTTTCATAAAAAGGAAAAAAAGAAACACAAAAAGTGAAAACATAAAAGGTACACGTAAAAAAGTATATCCACAAAGCTCGTGTAGATTGGCACTTGACGAAAGTCACATTGCGCTCCAGCAGTCCCAGAGAATATTTTTTAAAAAGGATCTCCTTAAGAAGGATTCTGAGCGAGACCAGAAAGCACCGAAGTTTTCAAGTAATCGCGGTTATTACTCGAAGTGCAGTTGTAGAAGTTCCACGGTAAATAACGAGCGAATTAGAATTATTGTCGAAAGAAAGTAGAGGATACTTTGTGTGAAATTTCACAAAGTTCCGGATAGTCCGCCTTCCAATAATGTACTCTGTTTTCATCTTACGTGTCGCGCGGTTTTCACAAATTGTCTTCGGAAAAATTGAGAAAAACCATCCTTTCTTGAAAATAATCAACTACAAAGAAATCTGTTTGTTGTATCTTATGAATATATTATTACACAATTTTTATAGAATATGATGAACGTTATTATTATATTTAAATGTGCTCAAAATAATAAATGTATAAAAATATTATATGTAAATATGCTATATTATTTTCATGTTTATATTATACTACATACTGTACTCACATATAGGGAACTCATCTTTATATTATTAATTAATTTATATAATTCTTTTTCAATATCATATTATTAATTAATGTTTATATGTTATACTATTTAAATATTATATATATCATATATTTATATATCAAAGTTATACCTTTATATTATCAATCAACACAATAATTAATCAAAGCTAATATCTCGCGATATATATTGTTATATCACCAATGAAATGATCGCGACATTAAAATATGACGTGAAATTGCGTGACTCGATGCAGTATCTCCCTTTTTAGGTCCATGTCTAAGGATCATTTCCCCCTTATGATAAAGAATGATCCCTCGTCCTACGATACCTCCCCCCAACAAGGAATTGCCTCGACAGTAAGAACTTATCGTATCCGCAAAATCTTTCCCGTCGTCATCCAGAGAGTAAGAAAACTTATCAGATCGCTCGTAAAAAGTTATTTTCCGAAAATGAACTCGCCGGCCGACAATCTCTACCAGCGTGAACAATACCCTATAGGGTTCCGGGACGGAAGATACGCTACGAGATGATTCTGTCAACTGGCGCATTGATCGAATCGATAACTCTTATAGAGTCGGCTAACTTCGGATATACCTCAGTTCTCTCTTTAATAATATACCTATTTTCATCTATCTTTACGAAAAAAGTAGACTCTAAGAAACTTATAGAAGAATTTGAAATTCATGAGACAATGCCTTTGAGAATTATATTTAATTCTTTTGCATAAAGAAAGAAAAAGAAAGAGTGTGTGTGTATTTAGTTATTAAAATAATTTCACTCATACACATGTAGTAACTAAATAACTAGATGGTTTTTTTTAATTCATCTTCACCTTAGATTTATCAAGATGCATAAAATATCATAAATTTAAAGAAGGAATAGTTTTTTCTTGCTCGTTTATAATCTCATCATTTTGATGTTTATTCGCGCCCCGAGGCTTCTGGAGCTCAACCCAAGGCTTCTGGAGCTCAACCCAAAGATCAGGATTGCGGACTCGAATCTTTTCAAATCTCACATGATTTTCCGTGAAACAAAAAGATTACAGAGGGATTCTGCGCATAAAGACGAGCTCGTGAAATCTCGCGAGGGCATGGAAGAAAAATAGATAGAGAGCATAGACAATGATGAAATGACTCTATTTCCTTGCGAAGAAAGGTAAACTAAAGCTTATTAGGCTTGAAGCTTATTGGGTTCGAGCGTTTCGTCAGGCGATCTTTGAATCCGCAATCCCTTCCAGATATGTCCACGGCGATTTTCCTACTTCTACCCTCTTATAGCGAGAAAGATTACACAGGACGGATCGGAAGAACTATCCACGTAAAATGTCTCATCCCACGTGGCTACGATATATTCACAAGAGGATATCCTTGTCTCTCTAAAAGCGTTCGTCTCGAAAGCAATGGGAAGTGCGATTTTATTTGCCGAGAAAACACTTTGTGAGACGTAATAAAGTATCACGGCAACAAAAGAGATAGTGACTCTTCTTTTCGCGCTCTTGTCTCGCCGAAAATGTGTTGTACACTGAAATATTTCTCGCGAGGAAAGATTCAATTTTGCACACGAATTAAACGTCGAATAAAACTCGGTGAATACAATAACGTCAGAGCCGTTCTGCGTCGGCGAAAAAAAAAAAAAAGAGGAGAAATGTCCAATCTCCGGCGAGGGTAATTCCCGAAAATCGCGCGGCCGCATACGCGATTCTGCGTAATCATCCGGAATCGCCGTCGCGGGAAATTGCGGCGGATTAGACGCCTTATTTCGCCCCGGGGGCGGCGAGCTCTCGCCCGACCTTATTCTAATTAGTCACCGGAAAACTCGGAGAAGAGAGCGCGATACTTTTCCCGGAGTGTCCGGAGAGGGGTTGGTAAAACGGTAGAAAGAAACGCTCTCGGGAGAGCAAGAGACGAAGGAACGGAAAGAAGCGCGAAGGAGCGAGCGGCCGGAAGTGGCCGAGCTCGTTTCTACCGTATTCGTCGTGTCTCGCGAATAATTCTCAGGGCGAATAATGGAGCGGACCCGTACAAAAGTCCTATAAATTTCACGAAACGTGCTACCTGCTGCGGTAGAGAGTAGAGCGCCACTCTCCGCGCGGCTTGATGGCACTCTTGAATATATCGTGCAGTGTTATGCTAACGGAATAAGAAGGAAGATAACAAGAGAGAGAGGAAGAGGATAAACGTGGTTGTGTTGGATACGATAGTTGTTGTACGGGGGGTCCATAGTATTCTCTCTCTCTCTCTCTCTCTATAGTGAAAACAAGTGGGCGAGTTAAACAGCCGGAGGCTACTAATTCCCTGGCTGCTAACTGCCAACGCGCCGCACCGGGGTCAGCCAAGCCTCGGAGCTCCTTTCGGCAGCGTTTAAGGGCTGGCGCAGTATAATAATTTCAGCGTGTATACTCGGCTAATTAATGACGCGACGTCGACGCCGGAAGACAATCGATAACGCTTCGCGAGATGAGTCGCCGCGCCGGCTACAAACCGGTGACACGCCCTGGTCGCTGCCTGGTAGTGATCGTTACATTTCAATTGCATGAGATTATTCGCGCTTAACGGCCTCGCGGCGGATTAAGCCCGCAGGCTCTTTTCCGCGCGCGATCGTGGTATTTCCGGTGCGCGCGCGCTTTGATATATACGGTGACTTTGTATGTGCGCGCGTCCGTTAATTGGCAGGCAATGTGCCTCTCGTTCCCGCTTTGAGACAATCAACCGTATTTAGGTGCGCGGATATGTAGCGCGCATGCTACATTTTGACCAGAGCGGATTATTCGTAATCAAGATATACGCGATAGTATAGCTACTCGTCGGCTAGTTACTCCTGTCAATGGAATATACATGAAAATAGCTATAAAGGGCCAAAAATATCATACAAAAAACTATTTTTTATATTAAAACTAATACTTTTCTAAACAACGCCTGATTGGGAATTGTTGCTACATACAAAAACTGCACATACAATTTTGATAGAGATGTTTGATTTTTATTTTTCAATGACAAAACGATCGGAATAAATATACGCGGTTAAGAAGTAAGATAAATTCACACGATCGATAGAAAAGCGACAACGCCAGGATAACATACGCCCCGTTGCTCATTACTTTTTCGCCATCGGAAACTTTTCCATTAATAGTTATCGGAGTAATGGGCACCGCATGCAACGGCACTCGGCGCTTTGTTTCGCACACCGTGTGTATAGTAATAGAACGTGTAAACTTTAAGCGACGCTCGGCAAAGCGTGTACGAGTGTTGATCGAGCCTAGGAATCCATCGAGATTGCGCGGGCGGCAAGAGTGCTTTACCGGCAATCCGAACAGAATGTCGGAAGGAATCGTGAACCGGATGATTCAATCAATTTGGTAGAATACCTCCGATGCCCGCGAGTCGAGCGGGAATTGGATCGAAGCGCAACGAACTTTCCGCGCTTTCGGCTGGGCGTCCGCGATTTTCCCTTTTAATCCCTTGATCCCCTTCTTAGCCCCGATTCGTTGTATTTGTCGTTCCCGTTGTATTACATACTCTCCATCTCCCACGTTTTTCCTATTTCGAATCTCGGAAACTCGGGTGGACGACCGGTCACCACAGTGAATTTTTTGGTACTCATTTATTGCGCACAGTTGAAAAATTTGTTTCCTTGTTAAAAAAAATGCCCGTTAAAATTTTTGTGTTAAATATTTAACACATTCATGTGTTAATTTAACATATTGCTGTTCTGTTAATTAAACTCAATTGTTAAATTATCAGAACAACTGAAAAAAAAAATGTAAAAATAACACACTGTGCATCTATTTTTAATATTACACAATAAATATATTCCGTATTATTAGTAACAAGATTTATTTGTTAAAATTTACAGAAAAAAAATGTTAATTTTACTTTATAATTTATAATATAAGTGGGGATGATAAAATGTACCCGTGTGGAAAATTGTCTCATGAAACTGAGGCAAATGCTTGTGGCTAGCTATTCTAAACTATATTGAATATCTAGCTAGTAATATTATTATCACTTGCCAGATTTTTCCATGTATGTCATACTTTAAATGCTTAGTCAGTGATTACATAGTTATTTGGAGTTAACCATGATATCGTATTCAACTACAAAAATTATATAGTTATTAGATAGCTACTAGCTAAATACTAGTCAGTTTTAAGTAAAAAAAAAATCATGTTTCTCATAATACATATCCAATTTCTACCTATATATTATCTAGTTATTCTGAGTTATAGATGGCGTTATTTAAAACTTATCTAATTATCACCTCATACTTGTCTAGCAAAAAACTTTAATTAAAAATGAAAATCATTTTGTATACCATTTAAACTTTTTATATAAGTAACAAATTTACTGAATGTATCAATTCGAATTTGGCGCAGTGAATAACGCGCACAGATATAACTAGACAGTTGTAGGATACTGATGATTTTTATTTTCCACACGGGTAAAATTAACCATTTTTTTAAGTTAATTTTTACATTAAAATTATGTTAATTTTACATAAAATTTATTTCAAATTAGTTGGAGTTTGCATTTATTTTGTGTTAAAATATTAACACAGTATTCGTGTCATCATTTAACATATTTAACATATTATGTTAAATTAACACAAAAATTTCTGTGGACCGTTTGGGACAGGTGATATCTGTTAAATTTAACAGAAATTTTTCAACTGTGCGCGTTTAATAGAAAAATAATGAAAAATAATATAATATAAATGCAATTTGTCTTATATTTTTATCTTCTTTTACCTTACGGCGATATTACGTGTAATAAATATTGTAGAATTTATATATTATAAAGTTTTTATATTAATTATGCACTATGTAATATAATGCAATTATGTAATTATGTTCACATCATTAATTATAACTCTGATTTTTATTAAAGTATGAATTAATTTCGGTTGAGAATTTTTCATTTCGCTGCATTGTAGCGAATATGTATCTATTGAAAAAAACAGGTAAGCATAACGACGACAAAAAGTACGACAATAAAAAGCGAGGTGCAACGTCGGCCGATGAACAATCACGACCCTCGTCGTCGAATATTAATTGCTCCACTCGGGGAAAGCCGAATTATCGTCGATGGCGGAGTTCGCTTATTGCATTGCAAACTAAGAGAAAAGAAGCGGGGACGTTGTGCGAGGTATGCCGAGCGTCGATGATCCTTTCAGTCGACGATGGTGGTTTATTTTCTTCGCAGCAAAAAGAAAAAGAAGAAGAGAAAGGAGGAGGAAAGCGTAAGGCAGAGAGCAGGAATAAGCAGGATGATGAAAAGAGACGACTACTACGACGACTAGACGACGGGGTAGAGGAGATCTACAATCTTTGAGCGAGAATGGAAAGGCGATGAGGACGAGCGCGATAGGGGGTTGAAAACAATTAGCCTAGCACCCTATCTCACCCCGGCATGCATCAGAAGGATGGAAGGTACCCGCTGCTCTCGAGGTGGGAAAAGGAGACTGCTGGAGATGAGCCTCTCCATGAATATATCGATATCCCATTAGATGGTCCCCCTTCTCCTCCGTCCGTCCCGGCTTTCTCGCCTCCTCCTGCCGCATCCTCACCTTGTTACCCGCCTCTGGTTGCCACTAGACTGTTTAAAGAGAGTAGCTAGAAGCCAGTGCGCGAGGACGCTCGGATGAATACACCGGGGCGAGAATCTCGATCGTCGGTGACGGAGAGAAAACGAGGAAGGGAAGATAAAGGAGAGGAGAGAGCGCGCGGGCGATTTGTGTGTTGGTAATTCCAGGATGTTCGATTCTGGAATGCAGTCTGCCAGGGCGGAGTTCCGGATCGCATCCGCCGGCATCGGCGCGGACTAACGGCACCCGACCTAATCCCAACATTAATGCCACGGCAGGCAACCGCTACCCACTTTGCACCTACAAACCATCCTCGAATCCTTGCTAGCCATTTTAGCCCTTCCACCACCGACGCCCTTCCACGGAAAACGAAGAACGGCTCCGGCCGCGATCGAGCGAAACGATCGTTTCGCTTGTAACGATCCTCTCCCTTCTCTTTTTTTTTTCTTTTTTTTTTTTTTACCGCTGTACGACGAGAGATTTCCCTCGGTCGCGTATAACTAACCCATTATATTTTCGATCACGTCTTAGGTATACAGGTTCACGAAGACAAGACTGCGAGATACTCGTTCCTATGACATCGAGGACGAGATCTATCGAGCGAGCGACCGCGTCGATTTAGCAAAGCGCCCGCGCGAATTATTCGTGCTTCCTGGCGCGCGAAGTGCTGCTAACTTTTTTCATTTCGTGCTCTCGAGACCACTTCACTACGTCTCCGAGTGTGCTTAACGTCGGAAAAATTTCGTCTGCTTCCCAGCAACGATGAGACCTCATCTACCTTCCATTAAATGAGCGTGCAGGGCGGTTGTCGGGCTCTCTTGCAAAGTCGATAGTGTGCAAGTGTCTTATTCGATTTTCGCGATCGATTAAAGTTTGCGCGAATTGTTATCATAAATCATTAGAGCGCAAGTTACTACGTAAGGTAAATTTTTTACGCATGGGAAATATAAATTATTTTTTAATTTGTCTCGCGTCTCACACACTGTAAAAAAAATGTAATGTATTACATAAAAATTTGTAAAATTATATAAATAATAAGTGTAAAATTACACGATAAATAATGAAAATGTATACACCTTACACTTATTATTTATGTAATTTTACATATTTTTATGTAATACGTTACATGTTTTTTTGAATATCAACAACATTACAATTTAATAAAAACCTGCTGTCAAAATATTAATTATATTTAATTTTTTAATATTTAAATATCATAAAATAATAATTCTTAGTTTTTAATCCTAATATTAATTTATATGATTTCTAAAACATTCATAATAAAAAATGCTAATAATGCAATTCTCTTAAAATTTTCTGCAATCTGTTTTTTCTCAATCTGACATGTATTCGAAACATTTTCAGCGCAGATTTGTGAATCAACTTGTAAGTACGTGTGCACGATAAGATTGGAGTCCACGAAAGTTTTCTCACCCCTTCTACTCCATTACCCCATAGCCAGCCGCGTAAAGGGGCTCACTTTATTTTTGACCACGTATCGAGATAGCTAGGAATTTCATTTTTCGCTTCCCTAGGAGTATAGTTAAGTTTAGATCAGAATATCATCCTTGTACTTTTCGCCTCCTAAAAAAATATTGTTCTACGAGATTTTTGTTTTTCATTTTTTTTTTGCGTAGTCTATTTTTTATTTTTCTGTATATTTCTTATTATCTCGACGATCGTGATCTCGATGCGTGCACTAGAATTTAATACGAAAAAACTATGCGTCTGCACAGCAAAAAATCTATATACATATATATATGTGTGAAATTAGAAATTAAAGTAGGACTTTTCAAAATCGTACAGATTTTAGCGATACTTACTTTTCTTTTAACATATTTGTATTACACTATCGACATTTTTTTGAATAATTTAAAACAACTATTTGGACATAGCCATAGAGAGAGAATTTTCGTTACTTTTTTATGTTCGATTTCGTTGCATCCTTGCCGAAAATCCCATGCTAAAAGCTATTCCAAAATCCTGTTTCGGAGTAGTTTTTTACGAGCTGTTAACGACTACTCGTATAAACAGGCCTTGCTCGTAAAAATGAGCGCGAGAAAGATGGCTGAAAACAAGACTGGGGCGCTAATTAACTCGTGGCTCGATACTAAAGGCACGGAAAATGTTGGCTTCAAGCTAGCCGTTGACCATGTAAAAATGGATATTTATAAAAGAAAGAGAAAAAGAGAAAAAAACGTGAACAATGTCGCGTGACTCGCACGATAACGAAGCGAAAGTGGTCTTATTTCTGTGAGAATGCTAGCTGAGAAGATTGCACTCCATCCATCAGCATGATCCGAGAGATACTGCGATTCACATACAACAGAAGCGCACAATAGGAATGCTCGTGCACGGCGCGTATCATTTAGATTTATTAACTTCAATGAGAAAAATTCGTGTTCGGTGAAAAATGTCCGTTGAAAGCTAAAAATGCGACGGTATACGAATCTATACGACTAGTATTTGTATAGTACAAATTTGTTGTAAATTTAGTTGTCCAAATTTGATTTTATTTCTTTCTGACGCTTAATAAAGAAGACTTCTGTTACAATTTTCTCGAATCTAAAATGTCACGAAAGTTTAAGAGAGATTTTCTGTTTTATTATAAGTAACATTTTGCAAAAAAAAAAAAAAAAAAAAAAATTTACTAAACTGTGACAGAGTTGAAAGTTTAACAATCACCGACGAAACAGGTTTATTCATGTAAGAACGATATTCTCGGCGGGCAAATTACCGCATAAATCCCATTCTTGGTACATTCCCTCTCTCTCTCTCTCTCTCTCTCTCTCTACGTCTTAAACGTAAATCTAATTTTTACTCGTTATGCGGCGAACTCATTCGTAGCAGTGGTTACCTATCTACTTGCCGCTCCACCTCTTCTACCTTCTCCACTTCCTCAGGTTTCACATAAGCCGCGGGCTCTCCGTTAGCGAGTACATCTTCCGAGGGACGACGAGAGACTGCCGTAACCAGTGACTCAATCTCATTTACAAATGGACCAGTCACCCGCGGCAATTTCTGTAATATACTTAACCGTACTCGCGCGGTTTCTCTTCTCCTCTCTATACTCCTTCTCCACTTACCTAGCTGTTCTGGGATGAGATTACATTGTCTGTGGACACTCTCTCGTCGACTATGGGATGACAATTCGCGCAATATGCATCATCTCGCGAAGCCGCATTACGAATTACGCGAGAGTGCGCACTGCGCACACGTGCAATATGCGTTATTGTGTAAATGTAACGCGAAATATTCGTGCCGCGAAACTGGCCAATTTTGAGGATACAGCATACCGTGGACACATCGACGATGTGTCGGCGATGTGACGGGGATTAGGGATCGATCGTGGACACGCGATTGGGGAAACACGCGGAGAGAAAAGTTTCGCGCACGAGAGCGAACGCGGGCCTTGTCGGCTTACGGACCGACGGACTGACACGCCGGATCTATTATTTGCGGATTTGACGCGCCGATATTCGCATACGGAAGCTTTCGTCGCCCCACCTGTCGATACGCCGAAATAAATCCAAATTTGCGTAAATCAAGACATTGCAAGCGGGAAATTGTCCGCTCGTTGACATTGTTTTCGGAAAAGAGAATTTATATTATATATATAAATTAATAATATATACTTTATATATATTATATTAATATCTTGTAATTTTTTGTTCTCATAATTTTTATAAATCCCTAAATTAAATTCATAAGGCGATACGATGAAATTTTTTTATGGTCCGTGATTTTCTTTCATCAAGATTATTATTTCTTTCAACAACGTCAAAATTTACCAGACGGGAAATGATAAAGAGAATATTTATCTCTTATTCTACGCAGATGGAAATATTATACATAGAGAATTGATCATATAGTACTTTGATAATAGCATAATTATTTGCGACGTGAAGTAGCAATTAACCTAATGCGAACGGCGCTTGCATCTAATCCCAATGCAAATATTACCATATGAAAGTGCAGTTGCTGAACCAGCTTACCATCTTCGCGCAAGGGATGATATTACGGGCGGTCTCTCATTTAATCCGTCGTGTCATCCAAGAACATCGAGGTTTAATCATTTAATTAACTGATTGACGATACGGTGTTAATTAAATCTCGAAATAATCGAAAGTACAATGTGATGTCGGAACGAATCAGAGTACGCGTCAAAACGTTTGTGGCGCAATTCAATTTGACAATATGTGAATGGATTGTATTAAAATAGGCTTTGAAGCGAATGAATGAGAGGCAATTACGACAAAGTGATTTTCGACGGCCGACTCGTCGAACTGTGTAGCAAAAGGATTATTTATTTGTTGTGTAACATGCGTTTGAATTCGACTTTTTCAAATTTCCCACCGTCAGAATTAATTAAACAGTTTAGAATTATATTAAATTTCCGCGAAAAAGTAACGTCGTGCGAAATGCATAGTCCATGCAAGCAACTATGCTTTTAACGTAAGCCTTTTTAGAGCGAGTTTAGGATTCGTTGGACGGCTTTTTGCGAGAGCTTAAGCTTTCCTAACGAACTTACGCATGTAATTTACGGATATCGGAGTTTTCCACGCTTCAAGCGGCGACATTTAAATCGGCGAGCTATTAACGCACACGAGAGCAAAACGCAGTCACGTGAGCAAAACCAATTAGATTCAAGTGCGATGTCGAACAAGCAAATTCGAGTCGTTCGTCTGCCTCAAGGGCAAAACTTATAATTTGCGTTACCAGAGAAACCGCAGGTAACGTTATCAAGTGGTCCACGACAAGTGTGACGTTTAGAATGCGGATCCTTCTCTTGCTTTCATGAACTTTCTGAACGTACGGCATTGAAAATTACACGCGCGTAATCGTGGCAACTCGAGACATTCGCGAAATAATTACGGAAATAAATATTTGCCACACAATTTACCTTAAACATTTTAGAATGATAAAAAAATTCTCAAAAATCCGATTTTTCTATTGGTTCCAAATTTCTTTCGTAATATGTAACTAATTGTAAGTGTTTTCGTAAATTTGCCCCAATTATTAAATTTCACAATTTAATCTAATCATTGTTAATAAAAATAAAATTTATACAACAGATGGAAATTATTCCATCATAAAATTAATATCGTACAGTTGCTAATTTCTTGTACTACAATTTATACTCGGGCACTATCTTGGAATGCTAAATGGAGTGAGCTTGATACAAGATATATTCTCGCCGCAAACCTCAATTGCAATCTACAATGTGGACCTTCGCCCTAGTTCAGAAACAGACTTACTGGAGCGAAGATATGGCGTAGAACTAGCGGTCCTATGCATATTTGAAGAATCGTCGTCGTCTAACGTTCCTCTGAAGTATAATCAACCTTGAAATGGAAAGCGTTTGTCGCAGACGGAAAACCTTGAACGTAGGGGGGGAAAGAATCGGGAAAATTGTAAAAGTTTCAAAAGAGCAAAGTGGAGATGAGGAAGTCGGATTGCAGTCGCTAGTTGCGGGAATCTGTCAAGATGCTGACGGCGTTTATTAGGCGGAAAAGAGGCGAGCGCGGAGAGAATTAGACGATAGCGTGAGAAAACCTCGAAGCGGTCCGAGACGAACGGCAGTGACCATGAAAAGATATTTCAGCGAGCTTCCTCGCGACAGAAAGCCCCCGGCGAAGATTTGAGGAGCATAAAAGGATTTCACGACGGATGACGCAATCAGAGTGCTCCCGTAAAATCGCGTGGCAATTTTCAAAAAAGCTCCGCGGAATCGGCGAGGCAGTAGTACGCCGAGAGAAGTACGCGAATAGAATTAACCTCGACGAAAGCTTGTCAAAATAAGCTCAGAAAGGATTCCTCGAAGACGATAAATTTAAAACTCGAGGTTACAACATCACTCATCTTCAATGTTGAATCTCGACCTGCAGTTTACATTTCCTTCGTGACGAAGTTCAATGATATCTTCATCTTATTCTCAATCTTCTTAATTATATCTTACAGAGGTATATTAATAATGAGATTATAGTATTTCTTATAAATTATCAGTAATTAAATAAAAGAAAATTTAATATTTCTCTTTCAAGAAATGTGTTGCCTGTACTGCTTATATATAGTCGATATATTTTTGCAGTTGTAAAAATAGTAAAAAATATGCAATTAAACTAAAAACCCATTAGATGCAGAGTATATTATGCAACGATATATGCATACGTACACTAGCGCATCCTGACCTCGATAATGAGGGGGGTTTTGCAAAATTATTTTATTTAATATTTTTAGTTTCATGATTAGCTTTTATTCCAGTATCAACGACGTCAATAGCTCTTTAATGTTTGTTTTTCTTTATTTATATTTTTTAAATAAATTCAGCAAATCTGTTTCTTTTAATTTGCAAGGGGGGGGGGTTAACCTCTTCCCCCAGGATCCGCCAGTATATATATATATATATATATATATATATATATAAAGAATTTCTCGCCTAATTATTTTCATGCAACGAAATTATCTCATTATTTCATCCTATGACTTAATCTATACTTACCTCCTTGAATGCGTAATGAGTATAATTTCCAGTGTATCCTATACTTATATAAATTTTTTTTCAAACAAAAGTTGTTTCTTTTTACAAGCTCTATCCAACGATATCCATATTGCCCCTTGTTGCCAAAATTTTTAAGTTGCCTCCCATTTCCGGTATTTCCGGAAGTTTCCCAAAAATGAAAATATCATAATCAGAAACTTCAGATACGTTTTTATGGTAAATATAGTCATCTCAACTTTCTATCACTATCCGTTTCCAAAATAAAAGCGGTGGACGGGTGGTCTGAAACACCCTGTATATATATTATATAGATATAAAGAATTTCTAGCCTAATTATTTTCATGCAACGAAATTATCTCATCATTTCGTCCTATGTCTGATTTAATCTATACTTAATTCCTTGAATGCGTAATGAGTACAATTTACAGTGTATCTTATACATACATATTGTATATATTATATAGATATAAAGAATTCCGCCTAATTATTTTCGTGCATTAAATTATCTCATCATTTCGTCATATGTCTGACTTAATCTATACTTAACTCCTTGAATGCGTAATGAGTATAATTTCCAGTGTATCTTATACATATATATTGTATATATTATATATATAATATATATATAAAGAATTTTTCGCCTAATTATTTTCGTGCATAAAATTATCTCATCATTTCGTCCTATGTCTGACTTAATCTATACTTAACTCCTTGAATGCGTAATGAGTATAATTTCCAGTATATCTTATACATACATATTGTATATATTATATATATATATAAAGAATTTTTCGCCTAATTATTTTCGTGCATGAAATTATCTCATCATTTCGTCCTATGTCTGACTTAATCTATACTTAACTCCTTGAATGCGTAATGAGTATAATTTCCAGTGTATCTTATACATACATATTGTATATATTATATATATATATATATATATATATATATATATATAATATATATTATATCTATATAATATAGATACAAAGAATTTCACCTAATTATTTTCGTGCAATGAAATTATCTAATCATTTCGTCGTATGTCTGACTTAATCTATACTTAACTCCTTGAATGCGTAATGGGTATAATTTACAGTGTATCTTATACTTATATATATACACTAGCGGATCCTAACGTCGATAGCTCTTTAATGTTTGTTTTTTTTTATTTATATTTTTTAAACAAATTCAGCAAAACTGTTTCTTTTAATTTGCAAGGGCGGGGAGTTTAATCCCCCCCCCCCCTCCCCAGGATCCGCTAGTGCATACGTATATAGATTATAATTATATTATAATATAATTGCATAGTTATTCTATTGTAATAATGTACTATTATAATTTTATTGCCAAATATATTTAGTTTTACATTTTTTCGCAATAAAATAAAAATTCTTTTTTCTTTCACGATATTCGAATAACTACTGCTTGATGACTACTGATGTGAAACACCGCTCTGCTAGCTGTAGTTGCTTCTAAAGAGTTTTTCAAGACGGGAAACTTTTTCCCGTAAGTTTCTTCATTCTTTTCGCAGCAAGGTGTAATAATTTCGCGGACGCGCTAAGTTTTGCGAGTATCTCAAGGTCCGGCTTCAAAAGGTCGTTTCTCGGGATAAATCAGCCAAGGAACTCGCGCATTATTTCTCGGTGGACGATAACTTTGTCGAATACTATTTCACGCTTAAATTCCCCGCACCGAATTACACGATAATGAAATCCGATCAAGAGAAAGACAAGATAAGTTTCTACGTACGCGTAGATTACATCAATATAAAACAATTAAATATTTATAAAATCTAAATAAGAGAGAGTAATTACTTTCAAAATATATTTTTAAATAACTTAACTTGCACTGAATATAAAAACATTATTTTCGTTGCATATATTTCGCATTGGATACTAAATAAATATCAAGGAAGAAAGAGAATGGCAAAATATAGGAATTTCGTTCTGTAAACGTTTGTGTTGCGATATGTAGATCCGAAATACGTATAAAAAGAAATATCTTCCCTCGTCGAAGATCGATGTACGAACTATCAGACGTTTACGTAAGCTCGAGAATTGCTACTTACGCGCGAACGGGCAGATCCTTCAGCAAATAGCATTCGAAACATTTCCCCCTGAAATATCCACGAGGAATCTGTTCCCCTCCCCCGCTTCGCTCCCCTTTCCGTAATTTGACTCACAGAATTCCCTCAGCGACTTTGAAAACTTCCAGCTGTGGTAGTAAAGGCTGAAAGTCCGGTGTCCTTCTGCGGGGCGAGCCTCACCCCAAATGACTTCACAATGAACATCGACCCGAAAGGGGTAAAGCAATGGTATAAACGACTCGTTGAAAGTCCGATGGATTGAGAAGAAGGGGCGGAAACGGTGAAAGAAAAAGAGAGAGAAAGAAAGAAAATGGCGAGGGTGAAAAGTGCGACCGTTGGGAAAGGCCGGGATCCAACGGAGGGCTAATTCTTTCGACTCTCGTTCTAAATATTGGAATAAATTGCGACTGCCCCCTTCGCACCCAAGGTCCCATCTCCGACGTCCCCAGCCCCAATCCCCTGCTTCGACCACCTCAGGGCCACACTACTCCAGCGGCGTTAGAGCTGCGGCGTCGGGGATGGCCCTTATCACGTGTTCGCTTCACTGCGCTTCTTCGTGGTTGAAGGCACCACCTTATAGCCCGTCCCGCCCGCGTTACCGATCCTCCAACTCCCCGACCTACCTACCTCCGGAGGCCACAAGCGACTATTTGCAGCCGGCGGATGCGCCAGCTAACGGGTGATCCATCAATTCCCAGATAATCCTTTCGTCTGCCGATCGGAAATAAAGATGCGGCGACTCTCGAAGAATACTTTCGCATTGCGCGAATTTACTGCACCTCGCGATACTTCGATTCTCGAGAATGAAATTTTTATCGTCGCTGTATGCACAATGTTAAAAAGATTTATATGGCAACGCAAACTTATTTATTTTACAGCTGATATTAAATCACATCCATCTAGTCAGTTATTTGATCGGGTATTAAATAATGTATGTATAACTATCAGATTTCGCGTATTATTTACGTAATATTAATGCTAAATATGCAACGAAAATATCATCGAAACTTGTCATAAAATATCACCTGCTTGAAAAACGAGCTTAAAATATAATCTCATAAATTTGAAAAAAAAATTTTTTTTTTTAACAGTATTATCGATGATACTACGCGCAAAATAATGGGGTAAAGAAAAAGGGTAAAGGAAAATATTACCGTCGAATAAATGGAATTATCAGTACCAGATGATCTTTATTTTTCTCCGCGCTCCGAATCCCAAGTCCCAACATTTGCCGATGCATATTTCGCAAGCGATTCCTCGTGCATTTAATCTTGTAGAAAATTCGTTCGCGCCTCTTCCGCGCGCGCTTTTACACACCGACATCGCTTTCGCGCTTTCGTGTCCCACCCTTCCTCCCTTTTCCACTATCCACGTTCAAGCATCTCCGCCTAACGGATGTTCGTGAGATAGTTTTGAGACACCGATTCTCCTAAAAGTCACTCTTAGATAACTGCACTTGGGACATTAGCGCGCGCACTCGTGCGCTCTGTTGTCTCGTCCTTAAACTCACGAAGTCCTTTTCGACGACGAGCAACTGCGAGAGCTTCAGCTGCTGCAGCTAGCTTAACGGGCCGTCCAAAAACGATCCTACTAGTTTATTTATACCAAGCGTGCGCTATAGTAAATAATTACATTAAGCCAGAAGTTCGGCACGAGAACCTCTGTTTCCGGTTGCTATCACGGGTGATCGGTGAAAACTTTTCGGAGAATCCGACAAAGGATCGCTTTACCAGGTTTACTACACTATATATACTAAAACTATAAGACATATTAATCTTATATCAAATTAACGAATTTTTTCTTAATAGAAATTTCAAGGAATGCAACTCTATTCGACTCTTCAATATTTAACGCTGAATTAAAAATCATCGCGATGCGAAGTTTGTGTGAACTGAAATGACGAGTAAGATTTCCTCGTTTATTTGCATTGCTGTTGTTATTAACACCTCGCGGGTGCATTACAACGATCAAATTCCGTTCGCAACTGTATTTAATGCAAGTGTTTTTTTTTCCGGATTCCTTAATAAAGGAATAAATTGAAATAATAGCAATATTTTCAGCGCGTGCCAAGATAAATTAAGCGTGCACTGTCGCGGAGATATTTGACAGCCGTAATATTAAAATTCCTCTCCAACGACGGCGACGTTATCGCCGACACGATCGTTACTAATTCTACCGGCATTCTGAGGAAATCCAGATTTCCATTTCCATCGCGGTAATCAAGAAACGCGTTCGTTCCTACATACTATCGGATTTTTATTCGCGCGCCATACTTTTAAACTGAATTCTATCCATTAACGAAAGAGATGAGACCTCGATTCATAGATGGTTGTTACCTCTTTTCTATAATACTTAAAATTTTCGTGCCGATTAGCACTTAAAATTTATGATCAATTTATAATGAATATAAACAGAATTATTTCAATACCAGCAATATAATTAATTTCGTAATTACAAGTTACTTTTTTAAGCGTGCCATTAATGTAAGAAGACTTAAAAAAGGGAGCAGCATAGAGTACATTTTTCATAAGGATATTTTTCTGCCAATATCCATAACTTATATACTAACTTAACTCAATTTTATGCTCCGCTCTTACACTTTGTTCTGCTTCGACGTCATGGATACTATCGCTTCCGACTTGTACAAACATCCGGTTAGGTAATAAAGAACTTGCACCAAAGTCAAGAACCCCCTATATATGTATATATATTGATATAGTAGGTATATATCGCTTATTTATTGCTTAGAATAATGTTTATCCAATCCAAAAATTTCTAAAATATAAATGAACTTGTATATGATTATTCTGATTGACTAATAATAAAAATGATTATCGTGTATATCTCATTTTATACAGATAATATTAATCGAAAATAACATTAATATAAATAAAATAGAGAGAGATATTTATATTTTAAATATTAAATTATTCATTAACATTCTATAGATATTCTATATAAGATTCTTGTATATTCTGAAACTATATAACTAAAGTTCTGAAAGATTCTTTAGTATCGATGTCTAATGTTCTGTACAAATTCGTTATTACTTCCTTGTACTGTTCTCGAAACTGCAGGATATTCGAAGTTAATCCGGACTACGACAATCCAGCTACACCGATTCGTTTGATATTTCAAATTGAAAAGTCAGTTAAATTTTAATTTGATAGATAGGTATTCGCGTTTCGGTTCTAAATTCAACTTCGAGTTCCAGCTTTAAACTTTAAAGTGTAAATCGCGTCAAGAGGAATTCACTCGACAGAAACCAACGATTCGAACATATAATACGATTCGTAGTAGCAATTCATATTACACATTCTATGTATATGCAAACACAAATAAATTATCATAATAAGGATCAAATGTAAAAAATTATCGAACGAGATATCTGTTATCATTTCATATCATAATCATACTGTTTATTAATTTTTCAATGATTTATTGAAACAAAAATGTAATGTGCAAAAAAATATATTTTAGAACCATAATACGTAATGTTATAATTTTTATCTTAAGAGAGAAAAGATTTTATTGCTACAGAAACAGAATCTCTCTCAAATTTGCAAAAAAGATTATTCCTAAATTTCTAACAATAAGTAGAATCGATGATAACTGCTCTTCTAAATCACGAGAACATTGATTCTAAAATATTGGCGCCTAATACGCATACGTTGTTACGTCAGCCGCGTTTTCAGCGAATGATTCGGATTTCCATTGAATTTCGAAGACTAGTACTTTATCTAACGGGTGTCGATAAATAATCGCCGACGGAGAATGCGCCTGCCCTGCGGGTGTAATAATTTTCATACCCATTCAGAGGCCGGGCGGCTTCCACGAGACAGAGGAATATCGAAAGAAATCGAGCTGAAAGATACGAGCGGATACGTAATATCCTCAACTCCTCCCTACCGTATCCTTCCTGCCCCCTTTACCCTTTCCCAGTAACTTCTCTTTTTCTCAAAGCAGCGAGACACCCCGTAGATCTTCTAAGAGAAGAATGCGCGCACAGAGAAGCCACACCAAAAGCGGCAGCGCACAAAGAATATTTCAAATGATTATCAAATGGCAAAAATAAAGATAAAGATCCGTTTTCTCATTACACATCACTGCTCAGTATAATCTGGACTCTTTGAGGGAATAGAAATTTAAGCTCTACATTTCTAAATTGTATCTAATTTCCTTTAAGAAAAAAAAATCGATTTTCAAAATTTATCTAATTAATATCCTCAAACTAGATGCTATTATTATTATTATTATTATTATTAATAGTATTATTATTAAATGCTAATTATTAGTGTTATGTAGAATCACTGGCGGATCCGGGGGGGGGGGGGTTTAAACCCCCTGCAAATTAAAAGAAACAGTTTTGCTGAATTTGTTTAAGAAATATAAATAAAGAAAAACAAACATTAAAGAGCTATCGACGTCAGGATCCGCTAGTGTATATATATAAGATACACTGTAAATTATACTCATTACGCATTCAAGGAGTTAAGTATAGATTAAGTCAGACATAGGACGAAATGATGAGATAATTTCGTTGCATGAAAATAATTAGGCGAGAAATTCTTTGTATATATATATATACACTGGCGGATCCTGGGGGAAGGGGTTAACCCCCCCCTTGCAAATTAAAAGAAACAGTTTTGCTGATTTTGTTTAAAAAATATAAATAAAGAAACACAAACATTAAAGAGCTATCGACGTCGTTGATCCTGGAATAAAAGCTAATCATGAAACTAAAAATATTAAATACAATAATTTTGCAAAACCCCCCCATTATCGAGGTCAGGATCTAGTGTGTAGAATTATTATCATTTATTAATTCTCATGTCATTATTATTTCATTCAATAGTGCAGTATAGTTTAAACAAATTTATTTTAATTTAATATATATTTATTTATTATAATTTAATATATTTCTTCACATTAAATTGGTATTATCAATAATGCCAAAAAATTGTATTAAAAAATAATGATATCCTGATTGATTACATGTGTGCGCGTCTAATCAGACAGAATCGGGAGTCAGGGATAAGATCAAGTATCGAATATTACTCGAGGGTGATACGAAAAGGAGCTGACGAGGATGAAGACGAGTCTTCTAAGTGGAATGGTTACGATCTCTTTCAGCGCGAA
This sequence comes from Prenolepis imparis, assembly GCF_030444845.1. Lineage (NCBI taxonomy): Eukaryota > Metazoa > Arthropoda > Insecta > Hymenoptera > Formicidae > Prenolepis > Prenolepis imparis. The sequence goes on along the minus strand of NW_028141167.1, from coordinate 5,520,009 downwards.
TGAGCACTTTTACCCTTTCCCGTCGCGCGCTTTCCTCGAGAGAAACTTCCTATATTTAGCCCGTCCCCTTAACAAGACACAGCGGCGCGTATAAGCTCCAAACTCGATTAAAACTCCGCAAAAATGGCGTCGCGAATAAAACGCCGCCCCTCGACTTTAAAACGCGAAAGTTCGACCGTACCGAAAATGAGAATGATAGATTTCCGCGGCGGTGCGAAGGCGGACGAGAAAGGAAGGGTCTTTCCGCGAGATGCACGACATCGATCTATCCCTGTCCTGTACGTTCTGAACACGTATTGGGTCGTCCTTCGTTTTTCAATCCCTTGCTCGACAGAGACGACACGCGCGTGTCGGAGATTATGAAATTTTGCCGCTGCAGATCGAACGCAACGACGATCGGGCGATCTATCTATCGTCCTCTACTCATCTCCAGCGACACGTTTTCCGTCCTTTCCTTCCGCATCGTCGATCGCGCTTTTCGTTTTTCCCACTTTTGTTTTTTTTTCTTTTTTTTTTTTTTGCGTTCTTTCATTTCTCGCTGCAAGATATACGCCTCGTACGCCGTCAAATGTACAGCGTCAGCTGAATACACATCGCGCCGGTCTGATATCATTTTTGAAAAATGTTAGTAACACAACTTCGATTAAATCGCTAACGGACAACGTCCGATAGTAACCGATAAATACAAATCAATTTGTGTGTAGAGAACGAACGAAATAAATGTTAATTATACTCGAGGAATAAATCGAGGAATAAATTGAGGAATAAATTATTTAGAATATCAAACCGTAAATTTCTGCTATTGATTCATAAGTAATAGAAATGATTGAAAGCGCGCAACAAATAAATATAATAATAATCTTAATCATTAATTTCAATTCCGAGAACATAAGGAATATCCACTTCTATGCTACTCCCCATTTTGACACTTTTTCCAATCTGCCTTCCGGGTTTTAAGTTTATAAAACATGTCCTCTTGACGCGTTTCGACCGCTCATAAGTTATTCTGTAATATACCGGACAAGTTACGCGGTTTCATCGGGTTTCGTTCTCTCTCCGCATAAGATACACACTCTCTCCCTTTTTCTCTTATAGTCGTCTCCTCCTACAACTTGTCTCCGGGATTCTCAGATTCCATAAAACTTCTTTGTTCATCGCATGGTTTTTTTTTCTTGTCATCGTATGTCTTCGTTCTTTCTGTTCTCTTACGACTCTCCACAGCCTTCGAGTTCGATGAAACTTTCCCCGTCTTGTGCCACGCGTCTCTCTTTCTCACTCTCTCTCTTTCTCTCTTTCCCTTCTCTCCTAGCTATCATCTTTTTCTTCCGATTCCTCTTCATCCATATTGTCGGTGTAACCCGCGCTATTCAGTGAAACTTAGTCTCTTTGCACCGACTCTTTCGAGCGTGCCGCTGGCAATTGTCGATCCCGCGACTCTTTCGAATTCCGTAAAAATGTTACCGTGCTTTCTCCTTTCTACAATGTCACCTTTCTCCACCTATACCGAATCGGATATAATTCCGCGGAACATCTCCCTTTTGGGTTTCATCCTTCGCTCTTTTTCTGCTTCGCGCCTTACATCGAAAACAATTCGTTTCTCGAACCTTGCTTCCTCCGCGTCTTGCTCGCATCAAATTCTGTACAATGTCCCCAAGGATACATGGTGACACTTCAGGCTGAGGGTAATCATTTTTAGCAGCCCCAGCAGGAACATAAACAAGAAGGTGTTAAAAGGAACGTGTATCATCTCTTATTTTACATAACATATATAGAGAAGTGGATGTTATGAAAACGAAAGAGAAAGGATATAAATATAAGTTTTTCATGTTTTAAATTTAACGAGTTTTCAAATAAACGCGTAAATTTCTAAAAATCTAAAAATCATATACATATATTTTTAAACAAAAAAAATTTGCTCGTGCATCACTGAAAAATTGTGTGTGATAAGTTCAAACTTCGTATATATGTATAGAGATTCTTATATAGATCCGCTTGTAAATATCCTCGAGCCCTTCGTTCTCACCATATATCTTTCACTCTCTCATCGCCACGAAGCATTGCATCCGTTTCATCTTTCCATTCGTCAAATTTCACGAGGCGTTTGTTGCAGCCCTCGTTCCTCCCATTCTCTCTTCCCGTTCTCGCTCGTCAATTCACGAGATACTCATCAAAACCGAATGAAAGCACGTCCCTGCTCTTCATCATCGACATCACTCGTCCTTTTCGTCGCTGTGAGTTTCTCTAGCTAGCCATCAAATTCCGCGGAGACATCTTCGTTTTCTTCCTCTATCGTCGCGCGCGTGTATCCATCAGCTACCATAAAACGCGTGTCGTACCTTTTGCGAGAGAGCGCCCTTCTCAGTCTCTCCCTGCGCGGCCTTCCATATAGGAGGTTCCATAAAATGTTGGCGGTGAATCGCCGGAATCGTGAATCATGTCCCCGAGGAAAAGGGACGACCCCGACGAAGCGGAGAAGCGTCGAAGAAGGCAGAAAGCGGACACGGGGATGTAGCGACGGCGGGATGGCCGGAGAATGGGGGATGGTGGGTTCACGGTGGAAAATATTAGCGATAAATTATTGCGCTACATCGAGGCGCAGTAAGTTATTGCTAGTCCTGCACCGGCAATAACCGTAGTAGCGAGGCCCGCTCGGTGATATAGACGTAATATTCCCGGCACGACCGACGAGCGCGCGCTTACCCTCGTCTGCAATAATGTTATATGGCGTTGGTAACACGACGTCGCGGTGGCGTATGCGCCACATCAAATGGATTTTTCTAATTAAATGTTGCCGAAGAGATGTTGCGCAGCATTTTCGTATTTATTTTCGCGCGAAGCATTAATAGCCAATAACAGACGCGATCAGAATCAGCGAAACAGAGCGGATCGAGTCAAGTACAGGATGATAATAATTTGTCTGTGACCTTAGAAGACCTAACGGTAGAGAATTTAATCGGCATTAAGCGCGAGAAAAATTATATTCTTGATACATTGATAAGCATAATAAATAAGAAAACATTTTGAGCAATACATAAATAAAGTTGTAAGAGAGAAACAAGTAAAAATTTTTATATTACTTCCCTTTATTCTCTTTATTCTGGAATTTTATTTTAATAAAAAGAGAAATAACATAATAATCATTTATAAATTAAATTAATAAGAGATAAAATATATTCGTGTTTATATTTTTTGTCTTATATCGTTGTAATGACGAATTTAATATTGTTTTTGCTATTTTAATGTACAATGTGCTCCTATTTATGTATAAATTATTTTCTGTTATAAGAATTTAATATTACGTATATATATTTTTTTATATGTTTATTTTTGTGCTGTGTATGAACCTCAAGAAACGTTGATTTATTAATGCATATTCATATCAAATAAGGTACTTTTCATTCCTGTGTTAAGTGGAAAAAAAGTGTATTTATTGAGTTTGGATGCGAGCCATTCCATCAATAGGAATAAATTCGTTTTAAAAAAATAATCATGAAATTATTCCGAAGATAGAAAATAATCGACAAATAAGTACATCCTTAATGTGAAAATGGTGCATGCGATGTACTTGATATAGAAAATAAAAAAGAAAATAAACGTTCAGCAGTGCGTAAAGAAGGGAAGAAGAAATATCGGATAAATAGATTATATAAATATTTCTTTCTATAAATACTCGATAGCTGTTACAATATTTGCTATGGTATATGACAATATCCGATGTCTCTATAATATTCCGTAGGCAAAATGCCTTTTTGCAATAAATCAATATTCATCCGCTGTTTGTTACTTGTTGTTACTGAACAAATGGACCGATATCAAACAATGATAAGAAATTCTTAATGTTTAATGATAAGAAAGCATCGAGTCAATGTTTTCTTATGTTGTTTTAGCTTAACAAATGCTACAATGAACAAGCTCTCCTCTTACTTTTACTTTTGCAGTAACAATAATCCAATTGTAATTCTATGTTTTCTTATTTACTTTTACTTTTGCAATAACAATAATCCGATTGTAATTCTATGTTTTCTTATTTATCTATTTTTATCAAATGCCACGTGCGTTCCAATACAATTTTAATTTCATTCACTACTACTATAGTATTGGTAACCGTAGCGTTTTTATCTTCATTTTTGTTTTCCTTTTTCATTCCTCGAATTTATACCATTTTCTCATGTAAACGGTAAACCAACGGTTACAAAAATAAAATCGAATGTTTGTAATACTACTCTCTAATGGCTTCATAAATGAAACAAAAATGCAGTTTATTTTTCCTTTCTCATTTTGGGAAAAAAATATGTTGTACTGTATATTTATATTATGAATCATCATATATTTATATTATGAATCGCAATTTCGTCTATCTCTTTCTCGTTTAAAAAATTATATCACAAAGAATCGCAAGTTTAATATCTTCTATCCATAATATTGTGAGATAATTAAGAGATAATGATGAGAAAATTCGTCACAAATGTTTAACATTAAACCATTCTCTTTCCAAACGAAGGGTGGATCACGATGACAGATCAGAATTCGGAGGGCGGTAACTACAATTAAGCCGGAAGTGGGAACGTGGCTGCTGCGCGATGGCCGCCAATCCGTAATTCGGCCGGTTAATTTATTTTGCCATCTGGCAGGGTAGGGACTGGAAAAATCGGTTCTGCCGACCATCTCTGAGAATAAAACCAGCCGGACTATCCGCCCCCGCGCCTCCCCGATCCGAAACGATCTTTCGTCCCTAACAACACGCGACTCAGTAACTTCATTACATCGAATTTAGGGTCAGTAATTTCTGACCGCACGTGACCGTTCTCTTTCAATCAATGAATCGATCGATATATGCAGGTAATCCGTGGATCAACGCAAAACCTCGTTTCGCTAAATTTGTCAATGGCCGATTGGGGGAGTACGACATCTTTATAGTCAAACCTGTCCAAGCCTTGACAAAGAGTCTTAAAATAAATTGATCGGTGGCGATGTCAAATAAAATTCGCAGTCGATTTGGGATTTGCACAATGCGCGTAATTAGTATCCCGCATCAATATATTGGATTTTAAACGAGTCAAAATGCCCGACCGCACTATACGCGATTAAGCATTGATGTCACTGCGCCGCTAAAATATTCATCGCGTTAATGTTACGATCGATGATGTCGGGTTAAATACGCCTATAAGGTGTCGGTTGTAAAATCAGGTTTATACCTGACGAGCTTTTTTGCAAATGCGCCATCATCACCGATGGGAATTGCGCGCGATTAAACGACACTGGAAACCCGAATGCCACTCCATTAATCATTAATCTCAATATCGACGGGCATCCCTGAACGCCTATTTTCTCGGAATTACCGTTGTTCGACACGGACCCTCTCACCCCTTTCTCTCTTCTTCCATCATTTTCATTATACCGCGGAAAATCGTGTATACAAACCAGAAGTACCTTATCGCCGATCGACAAAGCCCCGAGCTGTATCACTCAATTATGCCTGGGGACGTTTCGACCGCTTAATTAATTTTGTCGTTCCATTATGCATCCAGCAATCATTCTATTTTTTTTTCTTCAATCCTCTCTCCCATCATCGAAATTATCGACAATAAAACTTTCTCAAGCGCAACCGTGAATTATTGATGCTGTTTAAACCGCTAATTAATATACGTTCTCAGATTGGACAAACACTTAATGAAAATACAATTTAATATTTCATCGCATATAAATAATACTTTTACGAGAGAGGTGCTTAATGGAACGATCCGACTATACATTTCGAATAACGATGAACGATTGTATTGGCCGTTTAATCAAGCGTATTTAATTTTATAATACGTTTTTTGTTGTTTTCAGATGATTAAATATGGACGTAAATTAACGCATAGAAGATCCATTGGCTCGGAGAGCATTGTCAACGTAAAGTTTCATGAGTTATCGCATTTATTTCGTTCCTGATCGCAAATAGGCGCGATCGCGCCCTGGGGTCCCTAGACAGGACCAGAAAAAAAAATCGATTTCACCAGTAGCACCCGCACCAACGGCAACGAGAGAGCGGCATTGCTCATCCGACTTCGGTTCGCTTCGATGGCTCCTGATATTCTCGTGGGATCAGTCTCATCCCCGGTACCACCACCTTTTGGTGGATAGGCAGGCTACGAGAGAGATGAGAGGAAGAGAGGAGAGAGAGAAAGAGAGAAATCGCGAGAGAAAGAGCGAATGCGGTGAATAAGCGATAAGAGAGAGTGAAATACAAATAGATCTAGAGGAAGAGAGATAGAGAGGTTGGATAGGCAGATGCAGAAGAGGGAAAGAGAGCGAGAGAGAGAGTGAGTGAGTGAGTGAGTGAGCGAACCCGTTTGACGTTTCGCGTTTGCCCGACGTACTCCCGCGGGATAGTGGCGGCTTTCGTGCCTGGAATCCGCCACGGGATATCCGCACGAAATGGATATCGTGCACGCTCCACAGGATAACCAGATAGAAAGAGGGAGATCGACATGCGGAGAGAACGAGAGAAATGGCAAGGAAAGAGCGAGGAAGAGAGAGAGAGGGGGGGGGGGCAAAATCGAGAGATCGAAGGACGAGAGAGGCGTATTGCATCGCGAGGGAACGAATTTACGAAATGCATGGGGACAAATTGTCTCCTGCCTGCAACGCGCGATATAACGTTTCGGTGGGCAACGAAGAAATTTCGCGAGATGAAATCGCGGAAGAAGAAAGACGTGTGAATACAGTGTTGCATAAGGAAAGTGCATTTCGGTGCACGTCACTGAAAATTAATTTTTTAATATATACAAAGCGTCATATTGAAAAATTTAGAAATCTCTTTTAAACCAAAATTTTTATTGACCAGCGAAAATTATTATATACAAAGTTGTGGATTAAAATATTTTTTTCTTTATTTTCTTTTGTCTTATTTTCAAATGCTATAAAAATAATTATAAAAAATAGATGGATCAACAAGAACTGACATTTATTCCGTCCAATTAAAATTTTAATCTTAAAAATCAGTTTCAAGAATTTAAATTTTCTTGATTTCTCTATCTCTATATTTATTTTATTTTTTTTAATGAATACGAGAATCTCTACGAGTTGAATGAAAAAATTAATGATATATATAGGAAAATTCATTTATCTGTATAAAAAGAAAAATACGAGTATATGTATATAATGTTCTGTGTTTGCAATGTCAAATCTCAAATGGCTGTGCTAACCAGACTTGGTAAATGCCCATTCGCACTTATTCAAACTTTGCGACTTAATTGGTTCTCTAAGCGAAATGTGTGCATATGTTACGTGTGCGGTCAGGACGAACTATTCCGTTCGCGAACGTTTGCAGTTCGAGCAGGTGCAGTTTATAAGTTAGCCCGACACCAAATACAACAAAGTACACTTGAGAAACGGCTGTCAAACGTTTGGCTTTAATGCCCGCAGCAGCTTGTATAGAAGTATCACCCGTATCGCTCGCCGCTACAAGTTTATTTTACGTTTATCCCCCGCGCCGGTTTATTTTTTAATACGCTGGAAGTCTATGAGCCGCATCCACCGGTCTCGGTTGATTTTAACCGCAGTTTAAGCCTCTACGAGCAGTAGTTATTTTTCACGATGTTTCAATGGAGTTTCTTAAACTCCAAAATGTATGTACGCATTAAAACCGATGCATTTTAACCGCTTCTTTCATCTCGTTTTATTTTTAATTTTAGAAACGAGCAAAATGAACTAATCGAGCTTGAAATTAAAATAGAAATTAAAATAGATAGTAAAATCCTTTAATAAAGTCTGTAGCAATTAAAAGCAGCAGATTGTGCCGAAAGAATCAAAAACAAAACGCGCTAGGGAAAATATTTTTGCTCGTGTCCGCGGCTGTAAAATAATCAACTTGACGTGAACGAAGTCGAATATTCTAACGATAATAGAAGCTCGCGCGTGTAGCGCTATTCGCTGGAATAATATTTTCAGATCCTTGTTCGCGCGGCTGATCGGGAGTGGTTTCGCCGTCGAGTGGTGTTGTTCACCCCTCGTAGTATAAAAGCACCATCTGTCACTGACCGAAGGACCTACCCTCTTCTAGCCGCCCCAATGCTGAAGGAACTCGTCGATTCTACTTCTTCGTGCTGTTTCTTTCGAAGCACCTTCTGATCGTTCTCGACAAATTTCGGCCGCCCTAATGCGCGCGGGACGATAGACCACCCTGGGAGACGCGGAATGACGTTTTATGCACGATTCGACGGGGAGGCAAGCCCGGGGTTAGATCGACGAAGAAAGCGGAAAGTAGTCTGCGGCAAAAACGCAAATCTCTAAAAGTAAATGGACTCGATTTCGCACCCTCTTTCCCGGAGTCAATCAAATCTCTATTTGTGGAAACGACAAGTAGACATAAACGCTTAACGTTTAAACGTTTAAAAATGGAAATGTCAAAATACGTAATTTGTTCACGATATATCACAAATCTGTTAAAAGCTTTCTCAAAGATAACATTTATAAAATCACGATTATAATTAAAACAAAAAAAATTATGTGTATATTTTTTAAAATTATATACATAAATTAAAGTCATTATTCTCCGGCTTTTGTATAGCTGTATTGCTGTACATATAACAATAAAAAAAGTAAAAAGAACTCTAAAACTGTCTATATAAAACTTCATGTTAAAAAAATCTATTGAAAAATTTTTTTATCCGCTTTTCGTGTGATAACACAATAATACGCCATGATCAAACTTCAAGTGTTAAAGGTGTCAGAGGGTTCCGAAAGTAAATACAGATGTCCATTTTCAGTCTTCCCAAAATTTAGCCCCTGCGGACACAGCGGTTATCGTCCGTATCCACTTCGTAATACAAGCGAATCCTCCATGAATTCGAAACAATTGCAATAACATTGTTTACTTTTATAAGCGGTATAAATGTGGAGTGTTTTCAATTATTTTTTAGGCTTATTTCACAAACAATAAATTCAAAACAAATATTACGATAGCAATTAATTAAAAAAATAATTTGATATATTAAACTGCTATTGCTTTCTTACTTTTGATTATTATATTATTATGCACATATAATTATAATGTATTGTATGGGGCACTTAAAACATTTCATATCTTTGAAATCTATACTTGTAATTGTTGAGCAAATTAGCAATTAATTTTATAATTTTGTTTATAATTAACTATAAGTATTTTTTGAAAATGAGAATGTTAGCGTAATATTAAATCAAGACGAACGATAAACTCAGGATGAACTCGAGCAAGAAATTAGCACTTTATTATGCTATGTATTTGATTTTTATTTCTTGTAATAGACGGTGCTAAGTTAACGGAGGTGAAGACTGGAAGGAAAATAACGCACGTATAGAGGGTGAATATACTCTGTACCTTCAGTGATTACCGAACGATCAATAAGCCTATCCATATACGCACACCATGGTAGACGACACCACGGTACTCACGACATCACCATCGGACTTGATCGATAATAATGACGCTCGGATATTTCTTAGATGCACTTATTCATTTCGATCGACGTAACGTAAAATTTATGACACACTATGCTATTAGAACCGCGCCGCCGTCGGGCCATCAATAATAATCAAGAACTGACTGACCGCGGGCGCCAATTAAATAACGTATCTACCCAATTTATCATGCGCCCGTAAAAGCATCCGTTTGAGAACGCCTTCTTTTTATCGAAATTCATCTTTGTGTCGGCGCCTAGACGCAGGGACATTAGCGGCGCAGTACCATGATCAATGTTGATATAACGCGATATTAATTTTGTAAGATCATCTATCCATGCAGAAAGTTGCACTGCTAAAATAGCTCATTAAATTTCTCCAGAGATCTTAAATTCGAATTAAAGTTTATAAAAAAAAATTATAAAAGAATTTAAAAATAAATCCATTTATATAATCGCGTGCATTATCTCGTATCGCATATTTCATTTTAATACTTCAAGTCTCTCTGATTTATTCACCTGCATACAAATTACCATTTCACTTAATCAAGAATAATTTCCATTTGTATATACATATAAGTGCGTGTGTATGTGTGAAAAAAAGAATGTTAAAAAAGATTAATTATACAAGGCACACACAAGATAGAGCAAAAAGATTATCGTGACACAATTCTACGAGTAAACGTTACAAAATGGAAACCATTGGCAGGGTATAAGAACGGGCGTTTAAAATTGCATACACGACGTATCGAATGTGTTCATCGCGAACGAAAAAAATCGAAAGTGCAAGGCGGCAATCGCTCACCGCAGTGAGTATGATATACCGGCAATTGAAATTACTTTTCGTCGGGAAGGAAATTGCCGCCGCGCGGTACCGAATCCTTTTGACCTAGTTCGCGCGGCAACGACGCGAGCGTAAAAAGCTACGCTGGTTAAGGGTTAATAATGGAGCAACCCCGTTGAACTAGAAACTCGACTCTTAACTCGTGACGCAACGTAATCACGTTTCTCCGCGAGAACGCGGACATAGCGGTAGTTTGAAAAGGAAACGAGTACAAGGAAGAGGAGGAGAAGGAGGAAGTGGGTATGAGAGATGCATACGTACACCGAGTTGGCGTTATGAAAAATTGAGAGAAAGCAAATAATCCGGCAGCTTACATGGGCTCAAACATGGAGGATAAGAGGGTTGTAAGCAGAACGCGAGCGCAAGGGGTGCACAAAGAAAGTCATCTATGTCCAATCTATGTATGTAGTTTCTTACGTCGCATTGGCCAGAGTAAACGCGAAAAGTTTCCAAATTTCGTGTTTACGTGCAACAGAATTGCAGAAAATACAACTTGCGGATGTCAAACACTTTTCGAGCTTTTTACTATGGGCTCTCCAAAAATAATATCCCTTATTTGGCTCTTTATAAGTAATAAGCTAATAAGTAAGAAAAGATACTGCCTCGATTCATTTTAAACGAGATCATTGAAATATTTTAAGCGCTCTGTTGTGATATATATTCGTGTGCATCATCAGATTAAATGTAATACAATATGTATGCGTTTATATACAATATTTACGTCCAACATTAGTTACACAAAATTAGTGACGTATTTAAGCCAGTAAATTTCAGTAATTCTGCTTGGTATAATATATTCTCTAATAAATCCCTTGACTGACGCTATTATGCAACAACAAAGTTGATATTGCGGCTCAGTTAATTTTAATTTAAATGTTTCACTCCGTAATATTTGAGTTGTGCGTTTCTAATGTATAGCTTTATCTCGACACACATATATATAAACACATCACATAAAATATATTACTTTGGTCAGCTTTCCTGAGCTTTCTGATAACAAACATCATCACTTGTGAGTAAATATGACACAAACTATAAATCGCGCGCAACAGTAATCTTTTTATTACTCTTTTGCGGAAATATTATCGCTTTATGGAACATCTTTTCTGAAGTTGCAAAAAGATAGAGAGAGAGACTTCATTTGATTTCTTCGCGCGCAATAATCCTACATGATAGCTCTAGGCCAGGTTGAGATAATCTGTAGTCACGTATGTATGTACATACATCCCGGCTATGTGCGCGAGTTTATGTACGCATACAGTGGCTGTACTCCCGTATTAGCATGGCGTGTGCCCCCCCCATACACATGCGTACGATATACACGAACGCGTTCAATAAGGTTATAACCCGTTTGCGCAATATTTCACGTCAGATTATGTAGCCCCTTTGCAGAGTGCCGGATGGCTATCGATATCAATAGATATGGGCGAGTGCATATAGATTCTGAAACGAGACACGATGGAAATAGAAACTACAGCTGGACGAACAGCACGAACTTCATCTTTACGAGTACCTCCGATTGACAGGTTGTTCACCCAGTTAAAGAGATAAGTTCTCGCGTCATATGAATAAAATATTCACGATCAAAATGTCTTTGGTCTAAAGAGCGGTTCTTGGAATAATTGAGAATATCAAAAATAGCTCAGATATATATGGATGATCGATAATGAATAATTTTGAGCTTTGTAATATTTCAAGTTCTCTTACACTTTGGTATAAAATCTATTTTTTTATTCGTACGATTAACGTACGCAAATGAACGAATGCACGATTAAAAAGCAAGCGAAAAAAAGCAATTACGGAAATTCCGATGTCGCTGCGCGCACAGCGGCTCGGTAAAATTATCCCACTTACCATGGAAATTGTTAACTCCACCACGGGTTGCGCTTTATCGCACTGGACGCAATTAGAACGTACGTGTATTTATCTTATGTACGTCAACCCACCACCACCGGACGCTTTTGACCCTGCAAACAAAGAAAAAAGGGGAGAATGAAATATCAGTCACCGAGATTTTCGCTCTTTAAAGCGAAGAATCGCGCACGGCGTGCCGGAGAAACGCAATTTTTCATGTCGGATTACGCCGAGAAGAAAGGAAGAGAAAGAGGCAACATAGAGAATAAAAGTGGAGACGGAAAAGAGAGAGTGATGAAGAAAGAGGGGGGAAAAAGAGAGAAAAGAGAGAAAGAGAGAGAAAAATGGCGAGAAAGACATATTTTACGAGGAAGAGTGGGTCACGCGTCGCCATCGATATCGACATCTCGCTGTTAGCCTCGCTTATCGAACGATCCGGCCGGAAGAACGCCGATTGAACTAGCAAAAGAATCGCGGTTTATAATTCAGCGACATTTCGTGCCGACATTCCGTCAGCCGATCTTTCCGGCTTATTCGTGGTATAGGAGAAAAACCGGAGAGAAAATAAACGCGATTTTCCCCGGAATCTATCAAATTGGAATGATAGAAAAGATCTCTGAACCCGAAGCATTAATATCGAGTAATTTAACGGCCGCCGCAAGAGCGAAATAAAAAGAAAGTACTTTGTAAAAACTGTAACGCGCTTATCGAAAAGCGTCATTTACAAGACACGATATCACAAGGCAGTTCCCATTGCGAGGCTTTTGTGCTCCATTAAGCCTTTTCCTACTAAATATTCTTGCTATTCGAGTAGGTAGCGATCACATTGAACGAACACGAGAAAGCTTCTATAGGAACACAGTTTAAATGTCGAATTTTCGAGTATATTTTTAGACTATCTATTGTTATTAGATAGAAGGAAGGATCTTTTAAATGGCGGAACGCTTGAATCTATGGATTTCTTTCTCCGAGAAGTAGATTATAAGATACTTTCTTTTTCCGACAACTGGACGTCCCGCATCCGAGCGAAAGGATGTAACCCGAAAACAGGATTTACAGACGCGTCCGGAGGAGGAGCGCGCGCGCGGCTAAACTTCCGGCGACGGCATAAACTTCCCGTCACCGCAAGAAAGCAAATAATATTTTCCGCGCACGGGGGGCAGCGCGCGCGGCAAAAGGACGACGTGGAGAAACAGCTGCCGCTCCGTCCTCCCTGGAAGACAGTTCGACGAGTTCGTCCTTGCACGTCCCGGCGGCGTGTTCTCCCCCGCGCCGTCCTCGCCGTCCTCGCCGTCCTCGCCGTCCTCGCCGTCTTCGCCGTGTACGGTAAATCGAAGCGAGAGGGTCGTTGATTCGATTAGAACTTAGTTCCTTCTTGCACACGAGGGACCCCCGGCGGCGGCGTGTAGCGGTGGCCTCGAGTTTCCTTATTCTGATCCACAGCCGAAATGCGCCCTGGGAATTCGCGACGACGCGAATTCGCGGTGAGAAAACCGGAAAAATGTCCGCGCGCGCGCGGAAAACTCACTCGCAAAAGTCTTGTTCGACTTGATAGTCATCGGCGGATCTCATCTCTGCACCGAGCTCGTCGTTTCCACGTTTTGCTTTCGCGTAAAACGGAAGGGGGTTGAAAAGGCTTTCGCCTCGAAATTGTGTGTATTTCGGCGGTGACTCCGGAAAATAGCAGGAAGCGAGAACAGCAGATGCCAGGAAACGCGGTGATTCGGAGGATTCAAGCCGTGCAAGCCAGAGCATCCGAAAATGCGCGAGAAGTACACTACATCGTTCTCCATTTCGAAAGTCGGAGCTTCCGACAATTCGGAGGAGCTGAGAAAACGATATAAGTTAAATATTTGAAGATTCGAAACGTCCCGTTCGAAAATGTAAAAATCCGCCCGATCGAACATTCCATTATCCGAAAATTAAAGATTTCGAAAATAAATAGATAAAAAATTACGCGAACGTATCATAATATTAGTAATTTGAAAAATCAAAAGTTTAAAGATCTTAGACAGGGACCCTTGTTATTACAGAAGACTGATTTCTGAAATGATATTTATTAAAAAACAAGTAAATGGTTTGAATTTGCAGACGGACACGGAAGGTTTACCGGATATTTATCTTTCGTCGATTGAAAGACTAATAAATGTTTAACGTCCTTGAGAGAAAACTAATAAATACATTATATAAACAATGGTTCGATTACCTTACAGACATTCTCACAACTCAATTTGATAACGGCTGTGGGAGATATCATATCTATTTATAATGACAGAAACTGTTATAATTAATATCTACCGTTTCATGTTCGATTCTGTATCAATCAAAGTGTAAAATTATATAGTTGATTATGGACGTCATACTGTAAGTAATCTGCTGTTAAAATATTTTATTTTCATCTTTGCATTGGATAATTCTTGCTAGATCTGAGGGTTTCTTATAGCTTGATGGTCTGTCAACCTTAAAGACCAGCAGGAAGATTGTTAGACGAGATGACGTCATTAGTCGAAATATAATTGTCAATAAGACATCTTAAAAATGTAACGACGATGTGACGTGCGATTTTTAATGTTGAAATTTAGTTCTCAGACAGTTGTTGTTTGTTTTGACTATTAATGTATAGATTTAATGTAACGCGTTTATAGCTTAGACTAAGAATGTATAGATTTAATGTAACGCGTTTTAATTATTGATTTTCATAGCGATACGCTGAAGATGACCACAAAAAATGGTCGAAACGTTCGTAAATTGATTGAATAAAGTTAATTTATTTGCGCACTGATATCTGCGTTTGACTCTTATTGCCAATATAATACTAATGTTTTAAATATTTTATTATATATCTATACTGGTTCATAATTTGAAAAGAAACTAAAAAACACAAGAATATGTACCTCTTAAAGTCGGAATATTGTATAATAATTCGATACAGTCGAATTGAACGCGACGTCAAATTATCAGAACACCATTATCGGACCATTGATTTTACCCCGAAGAGCGAAACGCGCAGTTGTCGATTTCGATAGCGAACTTCTGAATTGAGGTCGAATAGTCGATCGAGACCAAGGACATACAGGGGCGGTGTACCTACGCTTGGAAAACGATTTATGCAGTAAGTGCTGATCCGTAGCAGCTACAGAGACGTAAGCTTATTCTGGAACACATTTCCCATTTGCATACGAAATGTATCCTCGGTTAAGCTGTTTGAGCTGCAGCTAACGGAATCACAATGACCCGAGGACATCTCGGGAAACAGCGACGAGTACTCGAGGTACAAGCGCACGCTCCGGGTTTGTCAAAATATTAATTATATGCCACGAAGCAGTTACCCTAGGTAGATTTTCGTCTGTGTGGACAGACGATGGAAGCGGAGGCTTTTTGCTACGCAACAAACTATTTCGTTTTCGCGGTTTCCTTTCAAAGAAACGTCGCCCGCCGCTCCGTGCTCTCTATTGTAATAAGTATCTCGATATGAAACAATACGGGACGCACATAACGACGAAAAAAAAAACCTCTCATACCAAAGTTCCATATGCGCGATACTTTTGTAGCGTTTGCGTTGAATATATTGGGAACAATGTTACACTAAAATGCGTTAATTCTATTGTAGGACCATTGCATAGCATTTTTATACGAGCTCTTTCACAAAAAAAATATTATTATATTTTATATTTTATTAGTATATTTGATTTTTTCCGATATTTTATTTTCAGAGAGAAAGGAAAATGGTAAAATTTTATTATTAATATTAATATGCCACAAAAGAGGTATAATATTTAATGGTATATTATTTAAAAATAATCATTCAAATGCAAATCTCTAGATATAATGTTTTTTCTATATATATTTTCACATGGTAACAACTAATTAAGTAAAAAAATATTAAACAATCATAAAGCAAGTGCTCTTTAATTGAATTTCGAGTAAATGAAGTTTTCTTAGAAATCTCTAATTCTTTACGTGCGTTTCAAGCACGCTGACATTCGATCGAATCAAAGCCACGCCAAGCGATATACACCATCGCGCTTGAAATCCAGAAGCGAGAGAGGCAGCTTCTATGTGAGCTCTCTCGAAGCTTTCCCTAGAAAACGATTCCCTGGGGCGTTGTTCTCCAGGACTTCCCATTGCCGTCCTTTGCAACAAACCTCCAGCATCTAACCTCCGTCTAACTCTTCTTCCCTACCACGGATCTCGCCACATCCCCTAAAGCTGTCCCTTTTCCATTCTGACTACCCTTGTAACCGTCATCGTCATCGTCGTCATCCCTAACGTTACTATATTTACGTCCGAGCATCTTACGTTGTCATGCCGCTTTTATGCTACTCTCGAGATCATCTCACACTATCGTCTTTCAGTTTCTTCAAGAAGAAAAATACTCCTACAGGGTGCACTGGCAGAATTCTCCGAAACCGCGATAGCGATATTACGAGAATATACAAAGCAGGAACAAAGGAACATTCTTTTCAATAAAGCACGTAATTTTCAATAAAGCAGTTATTTCAATAGGCTCTCAAGGCGCTGCTCGCGTTTCTGCGACGTAAGAGGTAAACGCGAATATGAATATGTAAGTTACTATGTATAAGCTACTATACCAAATATGTGTTTACTAAAAAAAATATATTTATATATATATATATTTTTTTATAAACATATATGTATATATATTCTACATTTGAGCATTATATTTATCGAAAGAATAATTGAAAAAAAAACGAATAAAAATATCAAAGTACAGTATTTCTTTATGGTCGAAATTATGTCTATAAGCTACATACGTTAATCATATTGAATGCATTAATATTTTGCGACGAGAGAATTAATTGTCGAGATTCGGCTGTACGTTTCTCATGCAAATGCTCACATCCCTCGTTTCCGCGCACCATGTAACTGTTACCGCTATTATGATCCTTTCTATCGTTATTCCACCGCGGTTACCTTTCCATTACAGCGCAGCACCGGATGGCCGGAAGAAGTCATTTTTCGAATGAGAATTGTCGCGGCGCGCTCATAACTCACTTATCAAAACTGCTGAATCGAGAATATGCGGTGGGCCGACGAAATCGCGACTAGACGGACGAGCGAAAAAATGGCGATATCACGTATAAAAACCCACCGGGTGCATGCTTCCGTGCTTGCGTGCGTGCGTACACACGCACGGCATTCGGTCGCGAAAACGCCGAAACGTCTCGTCGCCGATTGACAGGTGACGTGTGGACATGGAACAGGAAAAAAAAAAAAAAAAAAACAATCGGGACGCAACGTGATGAGAACCGTGTCGACTCTCGATCGCAGGTAACATAACAACGGGACAGGTGCAACAACGATGGAATAATAACGCGGTGCAACAATGACGCGGAAACGCGCGAGAGAGTCGCGTGACTGAGCGCGTGCACGCATACGCAAACGTACAAGGTAGGTAGAAACGCGTGGGTGTTCGGCCAGAAAGAAAAAGCAAGCATTATTCACATTTCCATTTATTTATTATTCATACGCTGTAGTCTTTCCCTTTCTGTCTCTTGCCCTTTCTGTACCTTGGATCTCCTTTAATCACCCTTTTCGCTCGCCCCCATTAATCGTCCCGGGTACTCGTTGTCTTATTCGTAACGCACGCGAAGTGGTGCAACGAACCCATCGTGGAACCACATCGCTACCTTAAGTCGTGCGTGATGTCTACCTGCCTAAAATAATGATTACTGATAGGCCGCGTTGCTATTAGGTGGATTACGAGGGGGCTGCACGCACGCATGTTCGACGATAACGATCGCGCGACTCTTACAAGTAAACTCGCCATATAATTTTCCAAAAACGAGGGATACCTGGTTTTATATCAAACAGATCGTAAATCGCCTCTATATACATACATATATTGAAACTGAGAAACATGCTATCAAGTTATTTTCTGGGGAAAAAAAAACGCGATGATCGTGATTTTATACCATAAAAATCTATATGTGGTAGAATCAAAATAGAAAAATAAAACACATGAAGATGTGTGAGAAAAAGACATAACTATTTTTACATAAAATCCGTCCGTTTCGACGGCTCGTTTCACATGTCACCAGTTTTAAAAGCCGCGATAGTGGCCATGAGTAAAGCTAACCTTGTTGCGTAAACAAAAAGCCAATTTTATCGGCCGATAAATGCCACATGGAAGGTCTGTTAATTTTCTGCGCGCCTCGTAACATCGGGTTTTGTCAATATTCGCACAAACTGCGGTGTTAACTTGGTTGACATCAGATGTTTAATTCGTTAATATGAGATTGGAGAGGTACATTTATATTAAACGCTGACAGTGTGCTCTGCGTATACACGACTTATTGAAAAACCAACTACTAACTAATAAGCACTAATAAGTAAATTATCGAAAGATAATTAAACTTACAACAGTGTAATTTTCTCGAATTGTAAATTACTTTGAAAAAAGAAACACGAGAGGTTGCAACTCTCGTAATGTTCCTCCCATTTTCTTTGCTGTAAGAATGGTTTCTCTATGTGCGGCAGCCATGCAATAGCGGTAGCCATCACCGCACAATAATAATAATCGTAAATAACAGCCATAAAGGATCGTCCTGGGTAATGGACGGCGATAACTTTGTTGAAAGTGTATCTGGATGGGAAACGAGTGAGGCCCGTCTGATGGGAAAGTGCGAATAAATAAGGGTGAAGAAAGAGAGAAACAAACAAAAACAAGAAGAAATGAGAAGAGAGAGAGAGAGAGAGGGGTGGGGGAGATACATATAAATAAAGACAGATGATCAAAGAAATTAAAGGCTGATAAACGTAATTATACTAATTATAAATCTCAACCATTACATCGCGAGAGAACAAGACTCATAAATTCACCATCATTTACGATGATCGGAGAATCGTTAATCGCAGATGAAATTACAGGCGACGTAAATTAGGTAATGAGTAATTGCATCCTCTGTATCACTAAAGTTAATCGTCAAATACTGAGCGACCGGCCCGGCCAATGGAATTTAATGCATAGTGACGCTTTCGGGGAACCTGTCCAAAGCAGCGCACGCGCGCGCGTTTAATTAAGCGACACTATAATATGCGATATTGGAAAATATAATAGGACCTAACTCAATCTCTCATATAATATGCACGTGATAAAATTTAACGTTGCGCGGTCTGCGCATGACACCGAATAAAATGTAACGAGTAAATAATAAATGTTAATGCCCGCACAGTGCATTATGATCATAATATGTGTTATACAACAATAATATATTAATCTCATATATTATCAATAACATTTGTAGTGCCCCATAGTTCGTCAAACTTGCCCCTCACATTTGTAACGCATTATTCCCTAACGTGACATTAATTCGACACTATTATTTCCTATTCGCTCATACATACACATACGGATTCAAATATCATAAGCGAAACGTAATGCAAAATAATAATATAAACTTTTAATTAGAATAAATAACAAATGATAAAGTTTCAATGCTCAATATTAGTTCTTTCAAGATTCTAAATGTCTGTTTTTTTCTGAATTTTTCCTAAGAATAATACACGAGTGTACGCAATGTACATATACGTCTCATAGATGCAACCCATGCGAAACGAGCCCATTTTCCATCATAGTAAAGCGCCTGTACAAACGCATATATACAAACGTAGGAACGTACCGTGAGCGCAAAACCGTGAAATGCGTGGTCGATTTCCGCGAGTGCGATATTCGCACAGGATCGCCGACTGGTTTGACTATCGGTGCTGTTCACTGGTCCCGATTGATTCAAAAGATATACAACAAAGCTATACGTGCGTTAAGAGAAACATGCTCTCTAGGCAGCCGTATTATTTTGTATTCTGAACCATTACCCAGGCGTAATGCGAAATATTTCCACATATGAATTATATATATATACTAATTGAGATAGAGTTACCTTTGGCCCCCTGTCATCCCTTGTCGGTGAATATCCCGCTATGTTGAAAATTTTTCGAGTCGGAATACGAATCGCTCCAATTGATTTCAACAACGCATATTCCCGCGAGATGTTCGTCGCGTAAAAAAACATGTATCGACTGTATAAACTCACGCTTGTACGGAAATATGGACGGATTTTTTTAGTCCGCGATAAAAAGTTCTCTCTGCATTGACAATAACTAACATTATTAAAATTTCACTCCTCTGTCTCTCTCTGGCCAATTGTTTAAATTATATTTTCACTCATATAATTATACATAAACAGTTACGTACAATTATATAACAAATATGTAAGTACTATGTACAATTTCAACCTTTATACGAGGTTTCTCTTTGAAAATAAATTTGCAGTTTAATATTAATCTCTTTCAAAACCAGACATTTAACAATGTGTATGCATATATTTAATAACACATATTACGTAAAATATATGAATGCACATCAATCGCGATTTCATTATAAGAGAACGACGAGCATCTCCGCGATGAAAGATGAGTCAGAGCGGGCACGCGCGCGCGAAACACGTTGGGGTTAAGGTTTATTATAAATTAGTTCCGATAACATGGAGAGCCGAGCTGTTGCTTCTTGTTTCTCATCCGGTTGCTTGTACACCGTAAACTCATCTCGTGGTTATTAAGGGACGATCGGCGTCTGCGGCGGGCCGAAACTTCCGCGAAACTCCTTAACGAGACGTAACAAGGTCCATTCTTTACGGCGCTTCCGTGCGGCTCGTCGGTAAATGGCGCAAACGCGCACGCTTGTAATTCGGGAAAACCTGGCGAATAACTAAACAAAGCCGGCGTACTCTACACAAAGCCCCAGTGAATTACGCGTGTGCGAGTAATTATACGGAAGAACCGTTCTGCCCGCTGAGTATGCTTTTTTCTGTCGCGTCGGTCCCCGAAACAATAGACCTCGCATCGTATCGCGCGTTCATCGTGGAAAAAAAAAAGATTATGCGCATTGCACACGTTGTATCGGGAATTTGCGATGTTATGCGTCGGGAATTGTCGCGGCAGGTTGATTACCGTCGGCAACAAAATTGAATTTACACGGTTCCGCGGCGCATATACTATATTCTCGCTCTTTCGCGAAACTATCTGAGGCATTCGCGCTCTTCGCAAGCGAGAAATTGCTCGCGGTTTCTCGCGACGCTCGTATAACAATCAGAATTATGTACGCCCAATGAAATGACTGTCGCGAGTTCGAAAGACACATGAATGTTCACGGATAACAAAAGATTTCGCGTAGGTCCATGAAGGATGAAATAAAAAAATCTCACGAGTGAAAAAAACTTTTGACTGCCTGATATATTCGCGATACGTCGAGACTTGGCTAAAGCTGCAAGCGCGAGGAAAGTTTTTTTTCCCCCGCGGACATCAGCCGCGTCTGTGTTATCACCTGTCAATTTATCAGGCTAACGCGGTGACCTCTGTCTACTCATCACTTTTTTTCCTGCGTCCGTGCAAACTGTCGCAATAAAATGGCTCGTAAACTCGGCGCGAATATCCGCCGTTGGCTTGTCAGGCTCTTCAAGCGAATGGGGATTTCCTGTGTCCGTTGCGCAAATACACGGACGATACAAAAACACCACTTTAGTATTGTCGGATGTACATAATCTCACAAACGTAAAAATGGATCGTAACAAAAATACAAAATTCCAATTGGCGCGTATGCCGTCTCTTCTTTACGAATTTAAGTCTTGGGTTATCTTTGCAACAGCGTCAAATTAAAAAAGTCACAAGCCATCAATTTATTATTTTTAGTAGAGTAACATCAATTAATGTTCTTTAATTTTTTTATTATTATCTTTTTCTAGTAATTACACGTGTCTTTAAGCCTACATTTTTTTCACAACTTTAACAACTGCATCCCTTTACTAAAACACGATACGATACGATTCTTTCGAAAAATGCATCTGGTAAAAGGAAAGCATTTACGATATTGAGTGTGCATATATAGCGTAAAGAGACACCTGCCATAAAGGAGATAAATTCAGACGTGTGCGAATCCGGTTAGCAGCGCGAATCAGTAGGGTGCATGAATGGACAAAGAGCGCGGAAGGGCATAGCGTAATGCGATAGAAGCAGCATAGTAGGACACATAGATAGGTAGGAACGACACTACGCGATAAGAAGTCGCGGAAACAGCAAGGTGACAGAGATGGTGAAGAACGATAGATTCGAAGTGCGAACGCGATGTGAGGGAATAAAAAAGGAAGAATGTAAGAAAGATCGACAGTGATGGAAGGAAGAGCGGGAAGGAAGGATAAGAAATTCCGACTCCCTATATCTATATACGCAGCTTGTGAGAAATGGAACAGGTACGCGATAGCCGCTGTTTTTAGTCACCCGATCGAGGAAATTTTCAGCGTAAAACGACTTGAACTTTTGGCAGTAAAAAAGTAAATCTTATTAAAAATGCAGTTAATTACGAAGTTTCGTGAATATTTTCGCAGCTTGTACTCGAGCTCGCGTTTTTTTTTTCTACTCGAGTTTTGACAACTAAGGGAGAAAAAAAATAATGCCTTAATTTCATGTTCTAATTCACTGAGATCGACAAAAAACTGAACAATTTCGCATCACGATTCGTTCGCGGCTATTTCACGTTGATCTTACGGTCATCTAATCTTACATGCAGGAGCGCATGGAATATTTCTACTTTTTTGGATTGAACTACTTGACTTTAAAACATCAGAAACTTTAAAATTTTAAATGACTGTTTAATTCCTTTAATATTTTATAAAACTTTTGATACAATTAAATCAAAATCATTTAAAATCATGTATTTTACATAAAATAATAAAAAGATAATTTTAAAATTGAGTGGGCAAAATATTTAATTAATGAAATGCTTAATTAATGAAATAATTCTATTTCAATTTTGGAATTTTTTATCGATTGTTCCCCTTCGTGATTTTTCGGTCGTACCTTAATCCGATCCTGTTTGCACGTGCGGTAAAACATATATTCTCGTAGTCGAACATTGAAAAATCGCGGCCGTCAATCTGTAGTCGTGTGAATTTTTCGAAAGAAATCAAACGTCGTCCCTGGCAACCTGACTCGAGCAGTATGAGCGGAATACTAATTCCAAATGAAACAACCAGTCTAAACTGGTATCATTCAGACTACTGATTTCCTGAATATTGAAGCAATCAATAGTATGCAAATACTCCATCGCAAAGGAAAGTGAGACGACGAACGGAGCGAATCTATGGAACTACTACTTAGCATCTGAGAAATTGCGAGACCCGAATCGTCTCCGATCGCATTAGCGATTTCTGTTTAACATCGATCCCTTTCCCGACGATGTTAAACGATCCTTTGTGTAATTTCCGCGAATTGGTATTAAGCAGCTCCGTCAATTCAATCTAAGCAAATACTTTCTTAGCGCGGGACTCATTTTGACGGGTGACAAATCACGACGTTCCAGAATTAATAACCGGGCGCTGAATTCTCTAATGGGATCAGATTAACTATGACATTTAGCATCTTGTTCACCGAGGATAGTACGGAAAGAAAAAAAAAGAAACCCGAATGATAGTAGATGGCGTAGCTTCACGGACCTTCCCGCCGAGTAACAAATGCAAGGCAAATAAGGTAGATGGAAGGAGAGAATGGTGGAAGTTTAATGCTCGGGTCCTTGGCAGTCGAAATAAATTAAACACAATCTTACACCGTGCTTCTGCTTAGTTCTGCTCGGTACTTTGGTCGTTGCCTGGATATCCCGAATTTCGTCTTCGTCTCCGTAGATATTTATTCAGCCTCCTCGCCCCGGCTTTCGCCAGCATCTTCGCCTCACTCCGTAGCTTCCGACGCCTTTGTAAATTAATAAGACTGGGCAAACACGCAAAGGAAGAGAGGCAAGATGCTCGCTCCTTCGCCGCGGAACCTTCGCGCAAGGATTAACGAAGAAAACGAAGCTAAGCGCATTCGCTCTCGCTTGCGAAAAAGTACGTGCAAACATCTCGCGGAAGTGCGACCTTTAAGGTCACCTTCATTTATTCACAGCTGAGCTTCCAACCGGCACGTCGCGGCCGCACCGCGCGACTCACTTGGAAAAGAGAATTTCATCGCGCGAGAAGGGAATCCGCTGATAAATATTAGCTATCATGAGTTGCGGTCCGAATATATTAGCGAGAACTCACGAAGAATCCCTTAAGGCTACGATCTCTACTGTCGACATAAGTCTAGACGCGTAAGTTTAGACGTAAATCTAACAAAACGATTTTACGAACATCAATAAGTCAATATTTCCCTCTTGGCACCAAATCGAGACATTCAAATATTCACACAATCCGATATTCACAATATAAAATTTTTCTCTTAACCCATAGGTACTGTCACACTGAAACTCCGTCATTCGCTTTCGTCCGCAATTTCCTGAACGCGAATTGAGGATTTCAAGACTCGGGATGACGTGCGCGCATTACTCCCCAACTGTATGATTAAATTCTCAAAAGCAGCGGGTGTGTCTCCGATGCGGCAGGACGATTCGACGTCTATTCGAGGTGCAGATACAGTGTATAGAACGCGGAAGGAGACTTCTATGGTGGATTGGGTGGCTGCACACACGTAGGTGCAAAAGCAGCCTCGAAGATGCAACCGAACGTAACTATCCTAATTCTCGAGAAGTCGATGCGTCGCCAGGGTTAACGAAGCGCCCTGTACAATGGATGCTTCTAAATCGAGTTACCTATCGTTCCCGTATAATTTCTCAATTTCATCATTAAGATAAGGTCGCGGTGCGCCATTTCGTTATTTAATCAAGCTCATTTTCAGCTTGCCGAATCATTCGCTGATAAAATAATTACAGCTGATACACACATATGAAAACTGACATCGTCATTACGAAATTGGAATTAACGAACACGCTGCAAATTAAAAAAAGACAATTCTATCTACTATTCAATTCACTATGCTGATTGCTGCTGCAAAGTCGCAAGAAGAAAGTAACGCCCAAAAGAAAAACGTAAAAACTCGAACGTATAATTAAAGCTGTCTACTTCGTACGAGCTAAATAGATGATTGAAAATGTAGAACTGGTGGTAACTGCACTGTGTACCGTTACAATACATGTACTCCTTACACGTAACAGCCACGGATACGTGTAAAGCATAGGAGAGAAACGCTCGATGGCAAATATTTAAACACAGAAGCAATGATTACACGATGACAAGGGGTAGTCTTGCCGTCTGATTGCAATAGTTCGAAGTCAATATTTATGCAATACGCAAGCAAGATGATAATTGAAAAATATTTTGAAGCCTTTTGAGAGAATCGTAAAGTAGAAATTTCATACTATGCAATATATAAATAAAATTTGATTAATTACTTTATCAAT
The DNA here is from genome assembly GCF_030444845.1 of Prenolepis imparis. Taxonomy (NCBI): domain Eukaryota; kingdom Metazoa; phylum Arthropoda; class Insecta; order Hymenoptera; family Formicidae; genus Prenolepis; species Prenolepis imparis. Next base: position 5,494,604 of record NW_028141167.1, on the reverse strand, counting down.
TTTTTTCAAAGTAAAAAATATAATATATATTATTGTATATATTTAAAATTAAATATGAATAAACCGTCTATAAAGAGACATTTACTAATTGTTGTTATACAAAGAATATGGGGTATAATATTATTTGAATAAGAGAGAAAAAAAGATGCTATACTATCAATAAATTCAAAAGAGCAAAAATATTATATCTATCAGAAAAATTAGAATTGACGCAAATATAATTGATATGTATCCATTACATGAGTATGAATTTTCTTCCCGGCTTAATTAGATGAATACGCGATAATCACTTTATTATTCACGTTATGTTCTTTATTTCAGTTGTGTAAAATTGTGAATGCTACTCATGCGTTGCAAATGAAGTAACAAGCGCTCCATCGGAAACCATTTAGGTATCGCTCAAGCGACCGCACTTCTGAAATACCAAGAATAATAGTCCATCGAAAATCAATTATCGGCTCTAGCATTCTCTTCTACGTCGTTTAAAAAATCGCATTCATTATCCTTGGCAAGGATCGCGCGGCGAAATTTCAAAGATTATTATTCAAATTCTTTTGATATTATCAATCGATAATTCATGTTGCCTGCATTATAATCGATTTAAAATTCAGTATAAACAAGAGAGAAAAATTGTCACAATTGTTAAATAGATTGATCAAAACTCGTTACGATAAATACTAAGCACATTTTATGTTTAATTTTTTTTAGGCACATTGAAATAGCTTCGTAAAACTGACGTCGTTAGTTCGTGGGAAATGTTTACAAAAAAAATTCTCATCCGCACGCACAATGTAGTTCTCGTATCCTCACTAAAATCATAATTTATGCTCGCGGCGTTTGCTCTATTTATTGTTATTCCTCCTGTCAGTACGTTTTCGCAGAGAGAGAGAGAGAGAAACGAGCATTGTTACTTTACCGTGATTTCGCGCGCGTGCGTAATCTTTCGCGACTTTCTTTCTCTTTCGTTGCTCTTTTCGACCACGCACGTACATGAAATGTCAGCAAAAAAAAGACCGCATAAGTACTATACGCGATTTAAGTGTTCTTACAGAAACACTTCGCAAGAGCACAATCTTCCGAAATAAGCTTCTGATGTACCTAAGAATACTTGTCACGTCTTGGAAATTTTCCATTGACGTATGCGTAACGAAAGAGAAATAATAAAAATTTTTTAACTGCATTTTAAGCAACGATAACTGAAAAAATTATTGTATCGGCTAATATCTCACAATTATTTTTTAAAATAAATCACAACAGCTATATAGAATTAGTTCAAGTATTATATTGCTGATAGCAATATAGCTTTTGCTGATAATAGAACTAACATGTTATAAATTACATTTAAAAGGTAATGCACAAATATTACGATATATGATTTTATATTATAATAAACTTTAACATAATCAATTCACAACTAAACGTCAAACGTTTCTTCGTTATTTTTCAATTATCATCTTGCTTGCGTATTGCATAAATAATTCTTTAAAAACAATACTATATTTTACAAGCTGCACGGAACAGTTTTAGCTTTCTAGAATGCTTTATTTCAATTCGCTACGATATCCCTAAACAAAGATATCGATTGTATCGATTTGCGATCATGTCGCGGCGCGGCGCAACTGAACAGATGCATCGCCACCGTGACAGGCGATCAGCTGATCAGCTGATTGCGGCTATGGACATATCTTGACCTACCCTTACTCACGCGCGTGCGTTTTCTATCATTTACTTACTGTTACGCATTTCTTTTAATGAATGCGTCACGATAGTCAAAATAAAGACAAACTTTTTTATTGTTCATCGCGCATATTTGTTAAAGATGATGTTACCATTATGCAGATATGCGCACATGCCATTTTTATGCCATTATAATATTATTTTAATTAAAAACTTGACAAAACAAATACTATAAATTCTATATACAAAAAAATGTCTAATATTTTATATATAATATAATATATTCTAATTAAAATTAGTATAATTCTCAAACTAAAATAATATTATAATAACAATATTACACAATAGTATAATAAAATAATTATATCATCCCTTTCTAAAAAAGACATGTTAAATCGATTCTCGTAAATATTGTTGCCTCTTTTCCGCGATGCTTATATTTATTATTACTATTATGCGAGAATAGACTTAACATGTCTTTTTTAGAAAGGAATGTTATAATACTTTCAATTCAATCGAAATAAACAATTTCTCACTCACCGATACGTGCAATAGCAGGAGTTGTGGTAAACAGCACACACATTGATCTGAAAACAAAATATTCAAATTATGTAGGTACATGTGTGGGGGTGTGTGCATGTGTGTGTACAGGGTGTTTTGAAAGTCTGGAAACGGTCGAATATCTCAGTTTAGAAAAAAATTTTAGGTATTTTGCATACCTCACAGTTGCCCCGCTGTAGCCCGATGCCTCCCTGGGCCTCCTCCTCCTCTCTTGATCCATGGTAGCACTCGCGACACTCGCGAAAACACGAATAATTACGATCGCCCGACACTTTACACGGCACTCCCGACGCGACGCGTGAGACACACACGTATTTCGCGCATTGCACTTGCAATGAGAAATAACGATGCGAAAACTATAATCGCACGAATCAACGTTCGTTCGACACTCGAGAATCTCGCAGCGCGCAGCTTAGCAGCAACCTGTAACAAATAAAGTAAAATAAAATAAAATATTAATATTTTAATTTTTATAACATATTATTTTAAAATTAGCAAATCGCTTTAATTAGCATTTCGCTTTATTAATATTTTGGAATTATTTTGGAAGAAATCAACTGATTAAAGCGTTAATTTGCTAATTAATTTTTAAAATAATATATGTTCTAAAAATTAAAATAATAATATGTTTTAAATAATATGTTATAATATATTTTACATTTAATTAACAAATTAACACCTTATTAATATTTCTGAACAGAAATCAGCTGATTAAAAAATTAATTTTTAAAATAATAATTTGTTATAAAAATTAAAATAATAATATGTTATAATTTCTTAACTCGATTAATATTTTTGACAGCTATCAGTTGATTACTGTCAAAAAATATTAATCCCAAAGATTAAAACATATTACTATTTTAATTTTTATAACCTATTATTATTTTAAAATTTAATTATAGTAAATTAACGCTTCATTAATATTTTTGACAGAAATCAGCTGATTAGAGCGTTAGTTTGCTAATTAAATTTTAAAATAATAGTATGTTTTAAATAAAATGTTATAGTACTTTAAAAACGATTAATATTTTTTGACATTTATCAGCTGATTGCTGTCAAAAAATATTAACCGCAGATAATGCATTATAACATATTATTTACAACATATAACAATTTAAAATTTTATAAACTATTATTATTTTAAAATTTAATTAGCAAATTAACGCGTTATTAATATTTTTTGACAGAAATCAGCTGATTACAGCGTTAATTTTAAAAATAAGAATATAAAAATTATAAAAATTAAAATAATAATATGTTATAATTCCTTATAAACTCGCGATTAATATTATTGACAGTTATTAGTTGATTTCTACCAAAAAATATTAATAAAGCGTTAATTTGCTAATTAAATTTTTAAATAATAATTATAAAATTTTAAATTGTAATATGTTGTAAATAATATGTTATAATGCATTATCTGCGATCACCGGCGGATCCTGGGGGGGGGGGTTAAACCCCCCCCCCCCTTGTAAATTAAAAGAAACAGTTTTGCTGAATTTGTTTAAAAAATATAAATAAAGAAAAACAAACATTAAAGAGCTATCAACATCAGGATCCGCTATGTATATATATAAGTATAAGATACACTGGAAATTATACTCATTACGCATTCAAGGAGTTAAGTATAGATTAAGTCAGACATAGGACGAGAAATAATGAGATAATTTCATTGCACGAAAATAATTAGGTGAAATTCGTTATATCTATATAATATATATATAATATATATTATATCTATATAATATATATTATATAGATACAAAGAATCTCGCCTAATTATTTTTGTGCAACGAAATTATCTCATCATTTCGTCCTATGTCTGACTTAATCTATACTTAACTCCTTGAATGCGTAATGAGTATAATTTCCAGTGTATCTTATACATACATATTGTATATATTATATAGATATAAAGACTTTCGCCTAATTATTTTTATGCAACGAAATTATCTCATCATTTCGTCCTATGTCTGACTTAATCTATACTTAACTCCTTGAATGCGTAATGAGTATAATTTCCAGTGTATTTTATACATACATATTGTATATATTATATAGATATAAAGAATTTCGCCTAATTATTTTTGTGCATGAAATTATCTTATCATTTCATCCTATGTCTGACTTAATCTACACTTAACTCCTTGAATACGTAATGAGTATAATTTACAGTGTATCTTATACTATTATATATATATATATATATATTTTATATATATATATATTTTATATATATATATTTTATATATATATATTTTATATATATATATTTTATATATATATATATTATATATATATAAAAGTATAAGATACACTGGAAATTATACTCATTACGCATTCAAGGAGTGAAGTTTAGATTAAGTCAGACATAGGACGAAATGATAAGATAATTTCGTTGCACGAAAATAATTAGGCGAAATTCTTTATATCTATATAATATATACAATATGTATGTATAAGATACACTGGAAATTATACTCATTACGCATTCAAGGAGTTAAGTATAGATTAAGTCAGACATAGGACGAAATGATGAGATAATTTCGTTGCATGAAAATAATTAGGCGAGAAATTCTTTATATATATATATATATATATATATACACTGGCAGATCCTGGGGGAAGGGGTTAACCCCCCTCCCTTGCAAATTAAAAGAAACAATTTTGCTGAATTTGTTTAAAAAATATAAATAAAGAAAAATAAACATTAAAGAGCAATCGATGTCGTTGATCCTGGAATAAAAACTAATCATGAAACCAAAAATATTAAATAAAATAATTTTGCAAACCCCCCCCCCCCCATTATCGACGTCAGGATCCGCTAGTGTCTGCGATTAATATTTTTTAACAGAAATCAGCTGATAATTGTAAAAAAATATTAATCGTGTTTAAAGTACTATAACATTTTGTTTAAAACATATTATTATTTTAACTTTTATAACATATTATTATTTTAAAATTTAATTAGCAAACTAACGCTCTAATCATCTAATTTCTGTCAAAAATATTAATAAAGTGTTAAAGTGCTAATTACATTTTAAAATAATAAAATGTTACAATAATTAAAATAATAATATGTTTTAAATAATATATTATAATTTATAATTCTTAAACTCAATTAAAATTTTTGACAATTATCTGCTGATTTCTGTAAAAAAATATTAATCGCAGATAAGGCATTATAACATTATTTACAACATATTACTATTTTAAATTTTGTAACCTATTATTATTTTAAAATTTAATTAACAAATTAACGCTTTATTAATATATTTTGACAGATATCAGCTGATTAAAGCGTTAATTTGTTAATTAAATTTTAAAATAATAATAGGTTATAAAATTTAAAATAGTAATATGTTGTAAATAATACCTTATAAACCCTTATCCGCGACTAATATTTTTTGACAAAAATCACCTGATATCTGTCAAAAATTTTAATCGAATTTGAAGAATTATAACACATATTATTATTTTAATTTATGTAATATATTATTATTTTCAAATTTAAATAACAGATTAAGGCTTTAATCAGCTGATTTCTGTCAAAATATATTAATAAAGCGTTAATTTGCTAATTACATTTTAAAATAATAATAGGTTATAAAATTTAAAATAGTAATATGTTGTAAATAATATGTTATAATTTCTTAAAATAGTATGTAATAAAAATAATAGTATGTAATAATAATAGTATGTAATAAAAATAATAAAATGTTTAAAATAAAATGTTATAGTACTTTAAACTCAATTAATATTTTTTGACAGTTATCAGCTGATTTCTGTCAAAAATTATTATTCGAGTTTAAAGTATTATAACATATTATTTATAACATTATTATTTTAATTTTTATAACATATTTTTACTTTAAAATTTAACTGGCAAATTAACGCCCTAATCAGCTGATTTCTATCAAAAAATATTAATCAAGTTTAAACAAGTTTTATATAAAAATATCATTCTTTTTTTATATAAAATCGAGAAATGGCGCACTCGCGCTTGTATTTTAGTATATAATATAATTTAAAATTATAATATAAAATATAATTTAAATTTTATAATTTAAAATTATAATATAAAATATAATTTAAATTTTATAATTTAAAATTATAATATAAAATATAATTTAAATTTTATAATATGCAATATGTATACTATAATAAAAATTAATATTTTTATACAGGGTGTTACAAAAGCATCGGATTTGCTTAGCACCATGCGATAGAGAATGAAAATCTAAGAAGATTTTTTCTCAATGAAAATGTCGAGGCATCAATAATTTTCGAGTTATAAGTGATTGAAAATGAAGGGCTTTTCGCAAAATAAACTTTATGGAATTAAAAGATTAACAAAACTGCATTCTTCAGTTAATTTCAAGTCGAGTTTAATTTAATAGAATTTTAATTTAAGGCTTAGTTACTAAGATATATGATGGCAAAAATTGGGAACTTGCAAAAAATGATGACCTCCCTCGACATTTTCGTTGAGGAAAAATCTTCTTAGATTTTCATTCTCTATCGCATGGTGCTAAGCAAATCCGATGCTTTTGTAACACCCTGTATATAATACAAAAATAATATAATAAAAGTAATCTTTCGTCATAGAAAATTTGTATTTTTATAAAATATAATAAAGCTTTTTGTATATATATTTTGCGTTCAATAAGTTTCTTTGAAAATTTTAACTCAGTTAAAATTATTGCGTCATTGCATGAGGTGTCGAGATTACGAAACATCGTCGCGACTTTTGAGAATCCATAATGCTGAAACTGCAATTCTGGTTGCACATTTAATATTATAAGCTTTGATCACGTACTTAGACTTCAGCGACATGTTGCGCGCGTGTTGCATATACGATTACGGCGGAAAAGGATGAAATTTGCCCAAGTTGTTGCGAAAAAGCTTTTTGCGGTTCTCTGTCACGCGATTTACGAACTAATACGAGCTATCGTAGTTACAAAGGAAATCGCGAACGAAAAAGCTCCTGTACGCAAACGAGCAGACGTCGTCTGAGAAATTCTTTGTCGTTGCGGAAGACAACACGGAGAAAATTACTTCGCTGGTTGCGTTGTTGGAAAAGTAATTAACGCATTCATTGAGAAAGAGAGTGGAAGAAAGAGAACCAGAGAGAGAGAGAGAGAGAGAGAGAAAAAATCGAGCATGCCGGTAGTCCTACCGGGAAGTTTGCTAATTTCGCGTACTTTGCAGTGCGTAATCAAACGGAACCGGTATCGATCGCGGTGTATCCCTGTGCGCTCCGTATCCCTAGAGGCAATGCGCAAAATGCTAAATAATTTATCACGGAGGTACGATCATTTCACGAGACAGCGGAATCCTCGACTGGGCTCTACCGATGACTCGATAACATTCGGGCGAACGAATGTTCCGGGAACGAACCGGAACAAGAATCTAGAGCCGGAGGCGATGAGAGATGTGAAGCTACCAGGAACTATAGAATATTGCAAGCCAGAATTACGTCGGCAACGAGATTTCAATGCGACCAGCTAAGTGAAATAGCTAAGTTAATTATGGCGCCCGTTCTCTAATCGAGTTCTTCTTTACACTATTAATTATAGTATAGGATGAAAGATAATAATATAGGAATAAAGTACGCGTCTCAAGAGACGATAATATTATATTGCCATATATGTATTATATCACTCTAGAATTATGCGAATCGTTCATTTTAAAAGTAGTATAAGAATTATGCTTAAACATAATGAGAATTCCAATAATATGCAAATATAACTCAATTTTTGCAAACTTTGTGACATTGATCTTAAACCACTTTTCGAAATAAGCGTCTTATATATTTAATAAAATCTCCATGTACTTTCATAAACGGTATTATCATTTATTAATAACACATTAATAATCACAAATATTAATAACATATATTAATAATCTCATGTTAATAATCATGCTTATTTGAATATTGTAATAAAAATATAATAAGAATTAATATTTTCTCGTAATTATATAAAATATAATATATTAAAAATATATTGAAGAAATTTAATTAATAAAATTTTGCCAAAAAGATAAAAAAATATGCAAAATTCAAAGGTACTACAATAATAATCTTTACAACATTCTGCTCTCATAATTTCAAATAAGCTATAAATTTTCTTGCAAATTAAGTTATACACAAAGACAGCCTTTGTATGCGTATGTTTTATAACCTCTATATAATTTCAGATTCATTAATCATCATCAAACATTTAAGAAAGCATGAGATTATTACGTTGCGAGAATAATAACCGGATGATTGGAAATAAATAGGTGATTAATCATGGTGCAGCCATAATAAATTTACTCACTGAACAGTACCGCAGGTACCTCGCTGTCGCTGCTGCAGCTGCAACTTTCCATGGAGACTGTATCGCGCACAACTTCAATTCGAGGGCTCTCACTTGCGTGAATACGAATGTCGGAAAAACGCAGCGAATTTCGATCGTGCATGACGATTAATCTGCTACAACGATCGCCCGGCAGCTTCCGCGACACTCCCGACACATTTTTCGACACGCGATGTACTTTTACCGGATAAAAAATGCGAAAAACACGGAACGGCTCCACACCACGTCCATCCGATCCGACCGGCGCGAAACTAATATGGCGGCTAGTTGCACGCGCGCTATTGGTCCGATTTGAACACTTCACAAATATTCAACCGCGAATTTCTGAAATAAAAAAGAACGTTACAATTTTATATAACAATGTAAAAAATATATAATAGAACGTTTAAATATGATAAAAATATGTTAATCTTTTCTAATACAATCTTTTTTAGATAAAATAACTATAACTAGAGAATATATTAAAAGAAATATATAAATATAACAAATATATAATTTACGATTTTCTACAAGCTTTTATATAAAAATTGTCATATTTCTATTTAATATTTTTTAGAAAAAGTTTATAAATATATATTCTTTTTATAATATATATTGATCAGTAATATATACGTATGTATGTATTAAAATCTTTCTTAATTTTTTCTTGTTACATTTAATATTCTTTTCATATGTAAAACAGCAATTTTTTGCACAAACAAAATGATAATTTAGAGATAAATATGTTGCATACGTATATGATAATATGATAATATGTTATATATAATATATGTTTAATATTTTTTTCATATATAAAACTGCATTTTTTCGCACAAACAAAAAGATAATTTAGAGACAAATCTGCTGCATACGTATATATGATAAAGAGAGGAAAAGGTCAATGGGAAGTATAATGATGATTAACACGAAAAAATGCAGCGACTCTTAATGCGGAAAAAATAGACCGAATAAAGAAAGAAGCGAAAAGACAGGAGTGACACGCAACAGGAGTGTGAGCGCGAAATGGACCGATGAATCAGAGAGGCGGAGAGAGGGAGAATGGTTGGTGCGTTTGAGAGTTAAATGGACCGTAGACAAAATAAACAGGAACGAAAGAAATTTCCAGCCACCGCACACGTGAAGCCACGCGAATGCCGCGGAAAAACGAGAGACGGAATTTCGAATAATACTTTTTGTCCTGCTTTGCGCCATCGACCCCTCCCTCTCCTCCTTTCTCTCTCCTCCTTCGCTCTATTCCGCATCGCGAGAGAATACTTCCGAAGAATTTTCCACAACGCGGTCTCGCTGGTACCCTGAAGGAAATCTCTTAACGCGATCAAAGTTTTCTTCGAGAAAATCCTTCGAGAAGTCTCATCCCGAGTTCAAAGGTAAACCTTTTATCTGAGACCTCCAATATGGAACCCTCTCGCCTCCGTTACGACATTTTATTCCGTCTTCTTTCTTCTCGTCGAGCCGAGGTATTCGCCGTTTCTCCGTTTATGTCTGTATCATTATTATTTCCGCTCGATGCATGTGAATTTAAGTGCTTCCGAACGATATCGCATTTTGAAGCTGATAATATCAGTTTTTAAGTAAGGTGGATCTTTCCAGGAACGAGGCACAATGTGAAGGGAAACCAAAGATTAAAATCTATTCAGATTTTCGCTGAAAAATAAAATAACTTTTATATTTATTCGGAACAATAAAATTAATTTTAGATATATTGATTTAAATTCCTATAAAAAACTTGATTGATTTTCTTCTTTCTTTTTATTAAAGAAGTAAAAAATCAAACAAGAGAAGCAAATGCAATTTTCAATAAACAGGAAATTAAATCATGTACACAGATAAAACAATAAATGGATAAAACAATAACTACTCTAAAATTATAAGTCGGAAAAATTAATAAAAAAAGATGATAAATAAGCAGAGAATGAATGTTTGAAGGAATATATAAATAGTGATGAGAAAAGTCTATCAAGATTTTAAATAAAGACCTCTGCTCCCTTTTTCTTATCCTTCAAAAAGTATAAGTTGACTGCGTACAAAATTTGTATATATTTCCAATATTTCGTGAAATACAAAAATGCGATCTTACATAAGGCTTGAAGTGCTGTAAACGTATAATAATTTTAATCTTACAAATCTAAAAATTGTAGAAAAATGGTTTTGTTTATAATGTGTAATATCACACGAACTATCTATTTAATAAGTTAACATCTTATGAACCGAGTGCGTCATATACAATTTTACAATCGATACAATCGAAAAATTCTAAAGGAAAATATTTCTAATTCAGATTTCATATAATCTAGTCTAGTTTGGAAGCTACTTTTATTCTCATAAAAATACTCGGCGCTCGGTTTCATAAAATATAATTGCATAATGTCAAAGTTTATAGTTATGAATGAATAATGTGTAATATAATACATATACATTGATAAACAACAAAATAGAATGAAATTGTTTTATAAGACGCACAGTAATAACTTAAATCTTTTAACTAATTAATTAATCGAATATTTATTCGATAATAAACACATTAAGTTCTCATTTATAGATCTAAGTACTTATTACAACATTAAAATTATATATTGCATTTTGATGTATTGAATGTAATAAATAACTGCACAAACCGATGAGAGATTTATGAAGATATGTGACAAAACAATATTATGTAATATATATACACATTTATCAATCATTTTAAAAAAATTTATCCATATATAGATACTCGATATTTAAATCCATTTAAAGTGATGGTCACAGCGTATCGTAATATTTAAATACTCATAAGAATATATAACTATATATAAATAAATTACGCTAAATCCTTGTTTTACAAACATTCAATTCCTAAGTCTTTAATATTAACATATTTGCAAGTTTCTCAGACAATTTTTTAATATATTATCCCTTTTTTGCAACAAAATATTGATTTATTTAATAATTCAGAAATATAATATATATAATAATATATAATGTGATATAATCTTCTAGCTCTTACATTTATTTAGGAACTAATTTAAAATAGTTTTAACTTTGTTATAAAGCAAGGATTCAACGAATATTTCTCACAATACGATAAGTAGAATCAGCTGTATATAAATGACAATCTCATACACGATTAATAGTTGAATAGAGTTGTCTTTGGTAATTTATGGCAGTGTTTCATTACCAACGCGGCGAAGTTGCCGGTATAGCTTGCTGATTATTAATTAAAGACGGCCCACTATAGTGACAATATAAAAAAGATTTAACACGGAAAATTGAAGAAAGAAGATATATATTTGTTTCTCTAATAAAAATCTCTTACCTCCAAGCGATGAGAGGTGCCAATCGTTCAGTTAATCTTTGGTAATTTCTTTCGAGTTCTCGTTGATAATCCCGCTGATCAGGACCAATTAGATTCTTATTACGTCGTAAAGCATCAAGACACTTTTTCTGGAAATCTTTGAAACACAGGCGAAGCTTGTGTTGCAATCTGGTCGGCTGCGCATTCTGTTCGCGTAAACCGGACAGAAATACGACCGCTACCTCGGCAGGTCCTTGATTGACAGTGGTGCCGATGCAACCTTGAAGAACCATCTGCAACATCTTTGCGTCAGGTGGTTCCTGAGCAGTTGCTGCAGCCACCTAAAAATATACATACACATGCATTATATTGCATATAATAGAGTCAAAATATATTATAAAATAATATATCATATTATATATTATATATTATAATATAAATATTATAAAAATATATTATAAAATAATAATAAACGAATAATAATACTTCAGCAGTTTTTTTCTGTATATCTTCGATTGCTACTTCAATGGGACTCAAAACTATCTGCTTCCGAGCTACGACTCGAATTCTAGTTTTCAGATACGGGAAATGTGTTGCCACCGTTAATATTGTTTTTCGTTTGCACTGTTCGCGCAGCTCACCATGCGCCTTGCCGCCAGGAGTGAAGGGTGTCGCATAAACAAATCGTTCTAAAAATAACATCGTAAAAAATAAATAAAATTATTTGCAATAATAAAAAAGAGCTTATCTAAATTATCACTTACTTATATTAAAATTGCGATGGAAAACTGTAGGTCTATGTCTGAGTTCGTGCGTCTCAAAGTACGGCTCTACATAAGTGATCTGTACGTAAGCTTTATCTGATTCCAATTTGCTAGGATCCACAGGATTCGAATCCTTTATTATAACTATATTGTCCGCTCCAAATCTCTCGGCGTAAAAGTTCTCGAGTCGCGAAAATATTTCCGGGAGTTTCGTCAAGGTCGGTTCTTTGTAGACAAACTCTTCGCCGGCAAGATCGCCGAATCTGACGCCGTAAAAACCAACTCTGAAATACGTCCCGAAGACGCGTTTGCCGGCCAACTGTTCCACGCGCGTATATGCCTCGTGAAGTTTGCTATACAATTTAAAAAAATATATTTTACATACATTTAAAAGAATGTCTTTTTTTCATAAATTATGGATTAATTTGAATCTTTTTACCCGTGAATGTTAGCTAACTTCTTGTAATCGTGTGCAGCTTCGGCTATAGGAAGCAACACTCTGTAGACGTCAGGTATAGCTTCGTACATTCCAGCTGCATGAAAAGAGCTAGTCGCATGTTCCAATAATCCTGCCAATCCGCTTTCTGAAAAGTCAGGACCTAAACAAAGTCCTTCTTCTCTTCTAGCCAACACGTCATCGCCCACGGCGCTTTCCTCTAAAGCGTTTGGTGTCACGGCGTTCAAAGCGACGGCTCCTACAGGCCGACCGCCGCCACCAGGTTCCAATAGATGAAGATATTCCGCTACCAGAGCAGCACTGTGTACTAAACACATCGCTGCTTCCGTGTGATTCTTTCTTTCCATGTGCTGTTGCGCCATGTTTGCGAGCCAAGTCAGTCGAAGATCGGGTGATCCTTGATAGCCTTTGGCGATTCTAGATAAAATGTAGATGTACAATTTAATATATAATAATAATTATAAAAAAGCTATAAAAAAGTTATAAAGTTATAAAAATTAAAATAATAATATGTTTTAAATAATATGTTATAATACTTTAAATTCGATGATTATTTTTGACAGTTATCAGCTGATTTCTGTCAAAAAATATTAATCGAAAAAATATTAAAACAAACTTTATATTGTTTTTTTTTTTAAATATCATTCTTTTTAACATAAAATCGACGAATGGCGCGCGCTTGTGTTGTTCTAGTCTAAACAAAATATAGATGTACAATTTAATAAACTAAGATACATATATAGTTATACACATATATATAGTCTAAGTTTATTATGTTTTTAAACAGAAGTCACATATCGTCGAAATCTTACCTATACATTAAATCCAACAGCATTTCAGGATCCTCTTGGAACTCCTTCATTTTAACAGTATCGGAAAGAATCATATGAAGATTGAATAGTAGATCCTTGACTTGTTCAGGAAAACTCGTATCTGCAAGCTCCGTATCCCTTTCAGCATACACCAGCACTGTTTTCAACGCTCTACGTAATGCTCCTTCGCTAGGAGCTCTTCCTCTTCCAACGAGAGCGGATAAAGACGTTGTGACTTGCATCTTGACGCGTGCAAAATTCTACAAAAATAAAAGACTAAAGTATAATGCTGTGTAATTACCAATACCGAGATCATTGTGATAGCTTACATTCCCAATTTCGAAATTTTGTCGCATCAGCAAGTATAGACTCGCAGCTGCGTGACTTCTGACGGCGCTTAACGGCGAGCTGCATCGAGTGAGCAATGTTAAACATAAATCTCCGCAGCGTTCGCTTTCCTCGTCGAACAATGCGCTATGATACTTGAAAACTAGAGCTCGCTGTGTATTAAACATGTGCTGAAGTACTGATGTACTTTGGTTTCTAGCCAACGCTCTCAACAGCACTTTTAACACCGCTCCAACAACCGCCCCTATAAACATGTCACAATTTAATTAACTTATTACATTTATAAATATATAGATAATATATATATAATATATATAAGAAATCATTAAATACCTCCACCACCGTCAGCTTGAACTACAGATTCTAAAGTATCTAATACGACAAGAGAAGCTTCAGCCGCTAAAGCTCCTTCTATGTGAGCATCCTGTTCTACAGCTCTTCCTTCCGGCTGTTCGCAAGATCTTGAAAAATTGTCATATGTATAATTTTAACTATAGTAACTAACATATATATTATTTACCTGTAAGGCATTTGGTCCTTGCGCCATCTCAACTTGTCGCCAGTTACTCTTTCCTTCCTTCGCAGCATCATCTCACTCCTGGCACTTCCCTGACCGAGGATCACGTCTTCCAATCGCGATCTAATGTCGCTAGTGGCCGCAGCTTGAGGTGGCAATCTTTTCAGCGCTTTTTTACCTTTGTACTCGAAAGCCGCGGTAGCAATATTCAATACTTGCAATAAACTCAGAATACGTCTTGCACTGAGTTCGGAGCACCATTGCGCTAGCGCGGTTCGCTCCAATCCTTTGAGTACCCATAAGACACACATTAATAGATGTCGAGTAGCCTCCGAGCTTAAGGACACGCGACATTGATTTCCCGCGGTGTCTGCCGATGCCCCACCGGCAATGGCCAAAGCTACCGATTGCGTGATTGATCCGGATTCGTCCGGATAAACACTCTTATCCTTGGAATCCCAGTGATAAAGCTGAGGCAAAGCGTCCATTAAAATATTGAGTAAAGGCAGATAAAGTGCAGCGACTCTGGCTTTCGTTGCGGGATCGGAATATCGCGAATCAGCGTCGTGACAACTCATAAGATGCCGTATGCTCCCGATAGCTTTATTCTGCAGCATCGGATTCGGAATCTCCAGGGTATTCGCCAAATCAGACAGAATAATGCCGACCAAAAAGTGTTGCTGTCTGAATTCTTGGCTGAGTTCCGAAAATCTAACTCTATCTCCGGGCACGAGGGTGGAGATCAGACTGCCTGAACTGCCGGTCGACGGACTTGGCGATGCCGGAGCGGAACCCGAGGTGTAGCCTGTGCCGAAAGGAAGATTCAACGCCACGTAGTGTTCGTGCGAGCATACGGTTCTCACGAGATCGAGTTTCAGAGCGTACAATGCCGCCGAATCGGGAATATGCATCGACGCGTCCGACAATGAGCAACAAGTGGCGCGAACGAGCGACAGAACAAATCCTCTGTCCATCACAGACAGTAGATCGGACAGAAAATTGCCGAGGCTCGATATCAAATTGGACGCCACGCGTATTTCTTTACCGCAACGTGATATCACCTCGGATGTCAATGCAGCGGCGAGTGTCGCGACGTCGTCACAAAACTGTGGCGAGAATCTCAGCTTTCGCGGAGCTTCCAAGGTACCCGTCTCGGACATCGTAACGACCATCGAGCGCACTATCAACTCCAGGAAGAACCAGGATTGAGTTATCGCCAATTCGCGTGCCTGACCGGTGGACACGACCCAGTGCAAGGCGAGCTCCTCGTGCAAAAGTCTTCTGGTAGGATGACTGTTGATCGAAGGGGATTCCTGTCGCATCGACGCGGTTCTATCCAATCCACGCGAATGGATCTCCATCTCCAAATCTTCTAAAGGCAGATCGGGATTGCTCTGTGCTCGTACGACGCCCCCGCCGTTAGACATACTTGGCAGAGAACATTGATACGCTATATACGTGGCCAAAAGCGCGTGTCTTCCATGTGCATCCAGTTGACCGTCCGGTAGATTGGTGATATTTCGCACGAGCAAGCCTAGAGCCTCGAAAATGGTAGCGGCGACGTTCAACGGCTGAGAAGGCAAGGTTGGTGGTCGTACGAGAAGACACAACAATTGATCCAGTAATTGAGGAAGAGATCGCACCAAAGCGGAATGCGAGGTACGCGCTAATTCGAGAAGGGCTGATTTCAATTCCGATTCCATGCCCGCTTCGCCGATGCGAGGCGGAACTTGTCCGGTTTCCAGAAAACCACATAACGATAAAAATCTATAACAAAAATTATGTATATTAAGTATCTTTTAATTCACTCAAACAAAGCAAGTTAATACATTATATTATAATATTAATATATTATACCTATCGATGTATTTATCTTGTGGATGAACGCTAGAAACGGGCTCCAATATGACAGTAAAAACTCCTCGATGAGCGTCGACCCATCGAGTACCTGGCAGAAGAACATCAGGTGCGATGTAGGAATAATTTGCAGGCGGCGGATCCAACATAGCAGGCAAGCTAAATTCGCCTGATTGAAGATGACCGTCTCTTAAAAGTGGTAGCCACTAAAAATAATTTTTATATGTTCAATATATCAATTATATTATTAACTTCATTAATTTCATTATTAATTACTGATTGAAATTTACTGTATAAGCAACTGCCGTTTCAACGTTCGGTTGTTCCGCTTTCTTTTGACAACTGATATGATAAAAGGTGAATAATAAATGATGTTTAGCGCTCAAGTCAGCGGGCAATCTCATCTTGACTTCGTCATAAAAGTTCGGGTTCTTATTGTGATATGATACAGAAGTAAAGTACTCGTGCGTCATTTCGGGACACGACGATCTGCCCAAGATAGCTGTGAGTGCATCGGCTTCTTGTTCACCTCCCATAAGCTGAATTCTTACGGCGATATTACGAGCTGAACCGGTCCTGGAACTGAAATTCGCTTCCTACAAATGATAAAACATAATTCTAACATCGAACGATTAATAGAAAATATGTCATCGTGCAATCATATTCGATATATACCTTGGGATAAAGATACAGAAGATTGCGATAAGTTAAATCTGGTGAAACAACTTCGGTTGGGAATTCGAGTATTTCTTTAACCGGCCGGCTCTTCTCATCCGGATACGGAACTAATCTCCTGAGATCAGGATCTAAACACCTAGGTAACTCCTCCGGTCTAGGACTGAGATCCAATTTCAATATCCCTGGTAAACACTTTAATCGTTTCAAATTAGAACCAGGTTTCCGCAATTCGACCAAAAGTTTATAGAGATCTTCGTCGCGGAGTCGTTCGCTTTCCTGTTTAAAGAAGCTTGAGACTGTCAAAGTAATGGGCCTGTAAAAATATCAAGATTTTATTCAGACTGTCCTATATTCATGCCCCCTCCCGTAGAAATATTATACAAACCTAAAGCTATCGAGACAGTTGGCGAAATCATCCGGAGACCAACTGCGTCTTTTATCCGAACTCCGTCTTTCTAACGAACCTCGCCTCGTTGGCGGTTCCACTTTCTTGCGCCACTGTTCCAAACTGCCTGACTTTCTGTCTAAGGAACCGGCACTTCCGGTGCTATCTGCATCGCCACCGCCTCCAATTACACCGGACAGATGAATCGCGGTCCACGCGAGAGGCATCCTATAGCGACCTAAACGTTCGCACGCAGCGGCAGCGGCAGCTCTGACCTATAAAAATAGACAAAGTAATAATAGAAAATTGTTAATTTAAATGCGCGTCATTTTATCTTTTATTCTTACTTTATCTTTATTTTTATCTTCGCGTAAATAAGGCTCGGCACACTCCGAAATATCACCCTGCAATACTTTCTCCAACCGTATGACGAGAAACAAATCGGGACTGGGTTTACTGATACTCAGAACGCAGCTTCTAGCTAAAGTACTCGCGTCACTATAAGCGATGTGTCCTCCAAGCATTCTTTTCAATCCTTCGGAATTCATATCGACATAAAAATTCTCCGACACCTGAAATATAATGATTTATAATTAATATCAGGCATTCTTAAAACTATGTAACATTAAATTATAAAAAGTATATAAAAATTATGAAATATATAAAAAATATATATAATACCTTTTTCTTTTCTCTAGCATCATACAATGCGAGGCTCGCAAATATTGGCTCCACTTCCAGTTCCAACTTTAATTGCAGACATTTCACGAGAACTTTATGAGCGAAAGGCTCTGTAGGTTCGGGGGCAGCGCTAATTTCTTGCCACTCGTCGTCAGGAGATGTCGAAGGGGCATAAAGCGGAAATAAGGCTTCCTGAAACAAATATTTGATCAAAATATTTAATAAATGTTTACAAACTTGCCATGTTGCAATTACCTACCTGTCGATCCTCCAATCTCTTTTGTTCATTCATCTGATCAATCGTCTCGAAACAGACACGATCTAATAAACTCGGCAAAAGCGGATCGTGCTGCGAATGCCGCAGATCCAGACTTGCCCAAGATCCTCTTGGAGTATCTCCGCAGTTGGATAAATCGTCTTCCTCGTTTGGTGATCCGCAGCCATTTGTATCTTCTTGATCTACCTGATTCGAATAAATTCCTTTCTCACTCTTAAATACTATTTATATAAACAAATTAATTTCATTCCCAGCATACCTCGAAATCTTGTCTAGGTGTATCCTGAAGCAATCTGTCTCTAGCAATAGGTGAGATTCTTCCTTTGTATTTACGATGTATTACCATCCAGTCTGAAGTAAAGCTCTCGATGCATCTCTTCACATAAGGTGACACAGTATCTCTGAAAGTCAGACATTGCAATTAAAATAAAAGCTAGATTTTAAATAATTGATTGTACTAATAACACCATAATTATTTTGCTTACAGTGATTCGTGTGGAACTACTGGCTCTTCTGTGCGAATTTTCCTTTTTACGACCCTCAATTCAACATCTCCTGGTGGAAAATCTAATATTGGTTTTAAGGGATCACGGTCCAGCACTGATTGATGTTGTGCTAAGAATTCCTCATAATCAAGTGGTTCTAGTACCTCACATAAGGACATCTATATAGAAATTAAATATTAATTTGTTTCAAAAGAGAGATATATAATATCTTAAGATTTTTAAGAGAGCCTACGCACCGTGGAAGAAAATCCTGATACACTGCTGCCACTTTTTGATAAATCACGCGAATAGGAAGTAGATGTAGCAATCTGCCGCCTCACATCAGCAGCATGTTGTTTGTTTAATTTATGAGCAAATGCACGCTGGACCGAAGACATTATAAATGTCCCGGTAAAATACTCTGAGGATGAAATTCTGTAACAAAGAATTCAAATCAATATGTATTATTCAACAAAGTACTAGATATAATTTTTAAACTCTTAAATTTAAATAACTTTACTATAATTACACTAACACGTTACACATTTATTTTTCTCAGTACGTCAATTTTTTGGAGTAAAACAATGCATATCTTTAATCATAATATCTTTGGATTATTTTGACACATATAAATTTTTGTTGCTTGATTTGAGTTGATTGTTTAACTCAAAAATAATTAACTCAAATGTACAATAAACTATTGTAATGACAAGTTAAAAAATGGAGATAAAAATAATTAGAAAGTAATAATTAATAGATAGAGATTGTGAGAGTTGCTTCAAAAAAAGAATAGAAAGTATTTACGTTAATTTGGATTCATCGAAGACTGGATGACTAAAAATAGAGATTCATCAGCAAGAGAGAAGGATTTATTATCCTTGTAATACTTTCTTCCGTTTTCTTCAAATCTTGACGTATTTGATATAAATTGACGTAAATCCTTGACTGAAGCTTTCGCTTCTATCAGAACAGAAATACTAAATACTAGTGACATTCAGTCCGTTTGTCCGTTTCACGAATCGAATTTGTTGGTTATCATACTCTGATATAATCAATTTCTGATGTACCGATTAATGTCGCCTACAATTATATGTTTTTATATATATATATGTATTATTTTGTCGAATGACAGCTGTAAACGATAAACAGAGGAGGCGGATTTTCCATCTTCCACTTTGAGAATGTCATGAAGGATGTATGAAATTCTCTTTGCAATAAAACTATGAGTGACAGAACATCTGAGCCAGAACAGTGGAATTGGCACGAATAATTTGAGAATTTGATGTACAATTATACATATACAAACATGTGTCCTGCACTTTTGGAAAACGAAGAGCGATGCTTGGGAGGCATGACTTTCTTCGCACAAAGTCACCCAGTGGAAGTATGCGGCAGCAATGGTCTGCCGCTCACACCAAATTCTATAACTATTTATGGGAAGTCACAATTTCTAAAGACCATTTACCATCCTCATCTCTCACCCTATCTCGATATAATTAGAAGCAAGCATGGTTAGTCTCAATATAATACAATTTTATAAATTTATTTATACATATTTATACTTTATATATATATATATATATATATATATATATATATATATATAATTTTCTTGTATTTGTAGAAAGAATAGTGGTTGTCGCAGAATACAGCGGAGATCCATTAAGCACCAAACATGATCTAAGTACAGAAGAGATTATCAAGATATCCTTTCAATGTCTTTTGGCATTAAAACACATGAATGAACTAGATCTGGTACATAGACATTTAAGTCCGGATAATATTTTGATTAAAGGAAATAGTGATGTCCAGCTATATAATTATGGATTATATTATAT
Source organism: Prenolepis imparis (assembly GCF_030444845.1). Classification (NCBI taxonomy): domain Eukaryota; kingdom Metazoa; phylum Arthropoda; class Insecta; order Hymenoptera; family Formicidae; genus Prenolepis; species Prenolepis imparis. The sequence goes on along the minus strand of NW_028141167.1, from coordinate 5,473,631 downwards.
GACAGATAGTGGAAAGAATGTATCCTTCCCAATTGGGTATTTTAAAATTCTTTTTTATCAATATAACTTAATAAATTTATCTGTTTGATAGAAAATTTCAAATAATATTCTTTTTATTTTTAGATCTCCAAAATATACAGCACCAGAAGTATTCCTAAATCCTAATCTAAGTGGTGCTAAGGTAGATTCATGGTCACTGGGAATGATTATAGCGGAACAGTTGTTGGGACAATCCATTTGGTCCAGTGTGAAATTATCTCAATGTTTGAGAAAAGTTCTGAGCTTAATATTATGTGATACCAGTATATTCGAACGTCTTGCCAGGGAAAACAATTGTTTCCACATTTATGAAGTATGAATTTCTTCATTTTCTGATAGTATTGTAATACAATTACAGTTTAATGTTACATATTTCTTTATATATAGAAGCTGGCAAAAGAGTTAAAGGAATTTGTAGATTCGTGTCTACAAATTCATCCTGTTAAACGTAAAACTCCAGCGGAATTACTGGAATTGCCCATATTTGCAGAGTATTTAATAAGAAATGCGCAGGAGAAAGAAGAAAATCTCTATAAAAATGTTATTGTTAGAAGAATGGACGAGTTGTATTATTTGTGGCAGTTGGCTGGTGGAGATATTACTATGGAATTAAAAAAGCAAGGTCTCATTAGATCAAGGCCACCTATTTTATCTATCCCAAAGTAATTATTATATATATATTTAGATAATTATTAAAACAAAAATTCAATAGGATTATATCCAATATTAAATTTTCTTTTTTAGCTTAGTCATATTACTAGGCCAAATGTTTGGCCAAAGGGATACTGCTAGCCTACTCGATACAAGGATCGTAAAGGTTCCCATGGAGACTCTTCGCCAGCGTTTAGCTCATATTCCATATATAGCAAATTATCCTTGGTTAACAAATCAGTCAGTATATACATTCGTTTTCTCATTCTCAATCCTGTACTTGTTTTAATATTATAGAATTATTACAAATATATTATATTGCAGAATGCGAGTTCAGGCACAGGAAGACTTGACGAATGCCGCATCTCAGTTGCCATTAATTATAAGAGAACGCGACACGGAATATCAATTTTACAGATTGGTCTTGTTTGACAGACTTTTGCAGGCGTATCCGTTCACTCAGGAGGCAATTCTCGAGGAAGCACACAAGGATATACCACCTCCAGTAAGAGGTGCAGTGTGGGCGGCTTTGCTCAGTATCACCGGCGACATAAAAAAGCGTTACGATATGATCGACAAGGACACACCCACTCACACTGATCGGCAGGTACGATTGCTGTATATATAAAAAAAAAACGCTACTCGACTATATAAATGCATCTCACTGATAATTTGTCAGATAGAGGTGGACATACCGAGATGTCATCAGTATAGCGAATTACTGTCGTCTGGTGCTGGACACGAACGATTGCAGAGATTACTAAAGGCGTGGGTCAGGAATAATGCGCATTATGTTTATTGGCAAGGACTCGATTCGCTGACAGCGCCTTTTCTTTATCTGAATTTTATTAACGAAGGTACGATTATTCGATATACATAATTATAGTTCTTTAATTTATCGCGTATTATTAATATTATATATATATACTACATATATTATATTATATTATATATATTATATATATATAATATTATATATATATTATATTAATATTATATATATAATTAATTTATATTTTAGCCCGAGCATTCGCGTGCCTCTCTGCCTTTATATCGAAATATCTCCATAAATTCTTCTTAAAAGACAACTCGGCAGTGATACAGGAATATTTGGGCAAGTTTTCGCAAATTATTGCATTCCACGATCCCCAGTTGGCGAATCATTTAAAATCCATAAATTTTGTACCAGAACTCTTTGCGATACCGTGGTTCCTAACAATGTTTTCACGTAAGTTTCACTGTTTTTACGAGCCTTTCGTACTATTAATTGTCAAATGCTAAAGATTATTAATATTTTAGATGTATTTCCGCTGCATAAAATATTACATCTGTGGGATAAACTATTGCTGGGCGACTCGTCATTTCCTCTTTTGGTTGGACTAGCGATATTGAAGCAATTGAGAGACTCCTTATTAATGTCGGGTTTCAATGAATGCATTCTCCTGTTCTCCGATCTGCCCGAGGTTGATATAGAACTGTGCGTTAAAGATTCCATGACGATGTATCAAAACACACCCGCTAGCATCACATATAGAAAACACCAATATAATACAGCAAAGGTATAATAATAATCTCACTAATTTTTACTATATCTTATTATTTTAATTTTCTACATAATTATAAGACTCCGATTGACTTGCAGGACGCAAATTGGATTGAACCTGAAGCGGGAACTGAAAAAATGCCGAGGATAAATGTAGACGATTTTCTAAATCTCTACAACAATTCGCCGAGTAAAATTATAGCGGTCGACGTACGTAGCAATATACAGTGAGTATTTGTACGAGTCAATAACACAACAATTCTATTAATTAAAGATTATTATCTATTTTTTAAATATTAATAATTTTTAACAGGTTCGAGAGAGGCGCTATTCTGGGCAGCATTAATATCCCATTCACGAGTGTGCAGTTGTCTCAAACTCACATCGAGACACTTGGGCCGCACGCAAAACCATTGATGGATAATAAAAATAATGTTGTTGTAATTATTGGACCGCACGATCAAAATAACGCGCTGGTAAGTATTCATATAAGAAGGAATTGTGAAAAGAAATTTATTGTAACATATTCTCTGTAACAGTTTGCAGATTTTCTAGTAAAGTGCAATGTCGTGGGAGTTTGCTCTCTGCAAGGCGGAATTAACGCATTACGATCCAAATCTCCGAATATCATAGTACCTGCACGTTAACGGAATTACGTAATTACATTACTGTATATAAAATACTCACGATTTATTCCTCGATACAATTGATATTATATGTTCTGTAAAACATGTATGTACAAGCTGTATAATTTTGTTATAAAATGATTTACTATATTATATAGTATGATATATATATCTTTCGTGCTATACTATAACGTATATGTCTGGTTACTATGACAACAAATGTCAAAACTATGGAAGCTAGACACGTGCGTTTCCTTACACTTGCTTAATTTTACTTGCGCAATATTAGTGTTTAGATAATAAATAAATATGGAGAAGAACGTGCCACCGGATCTTCATAAATGGCTAAGGAAATGCTTGAAACAGGAGTTTGGGAAAAGCATACAAAGCGCCATAGATAAGGAACAGGAACCCGGCGATATCGCTTACAAGCTCACACATTCGAATGACATGGCCACTTTACTGAGTTCTATGAAGAAGGTAATTGACGAGCAATATATAGCGATGAAACCTTCATCAGCGGCATCGCGATCGCAATCGTCACTTTCCTTTACCAGCGATCTCACAGCGGATGATTGGGCTTCTCCGCAAGGAAACGGTGAAGAATATAGCTGTATCATCGATAGAATTAGTCGCGATAAACCGGTTCACGTGAGACTGGCCGGCTACGAAATCTTATTAAAAATTGATTTGTCCAACATAAATAACAGTTCGCACTGGGAGGTTCTCCAGAAGACGTTGTTGGATGGTCTCACGGACGACAGCAGAGCCATATTCGAAGCTAGCATGCAGGTACACGCAAAGTTGCTGAATTATCCGCAATTGCATAGCATCTACGGCAATCTATTGGAGGCGTTCGATGCACAACATCATTCACAGAAGATGCGCGAGACTCTGCCTACTCTGATCTCCGGAATTAACTTCAAGTTCTTCCTACACGAGAAATTGTTTTGCATAATGTATCTGATAATTCATTATCAAAAACAGATGTCGAAGAATTCTAGGCACAGCGACAAGATTGTAGAAGAAATCATCGAACAATTTTTAGTATTTCTCAGTACGCACAGCTTTGGCAATGAATTGCAGTCTAAAACCTTAAACGTGCTGAATATCATTTCACTGTTGGAGCCGCAGGCCAAATGGAGCAAGAGATGGCTTCACAGCTTTTCCATCAGGAAAATTTTCGTCGCCGCTTTAGCCAAGTCTCCGACGTTTCTGCAGAACGTTGTCGAATGCGTCAAGAACGGCATGAAAGAAACACCCTGTTCCCTCTTCGCATCTATCACGGATGAGGGCAGCGAGCTGCGTATTTCCGGGAATACGATAGAAACTGCAACCTACCTACATTGTTTGGTTTTCGTTTCGCAGCTTTGCAGCTACGAGGCGAGCAGAACATTGTTCACGGAGACTTTGTTGAAAACGCCATTCGACATCGCTGATTTCTTAATAGAACTATTGAAATCCTTAAATAAATTAGCCACGGAAGCGTCAAGCGGGGTATACGATACCTCCCGTAGTGCTCTGCAAAACGTTCTCAATGTATCAGAAGTATTGTACAATGCTGAATTTTATCACATTGTATTATGCCATTTGACGTCCCTTTCTGCAAACGATATAAAACTTTGGCCGCACACGTTGAACATTATCTCTCATATGGTGGATACGATCGATGGACCGGTATTCTTGACTAAGCATTGTAAAGAGCACTCTTCAAGTTCTGAAAATGCGCCATCAAAATGTCCAGTTACGGTCGTGATACAGTATGCTTCGAATTTAATAAAACAACCGTTTTCCATAATGGATACAGAATGTATTCTTAGCTCATTTAATTTGTTAGAGAAATTATTCGACGTTATTTATGACGTTTACGAAGCCGCGCAGGAGCAGATAGAAACGCAATTTTATCCAGCCGTTGCTAGTTTTTATAAGAAATTAAACAAATGCAGCGTCGAGAATGAGAATAAAATTCAGCAACTTGATAGGTAATAAAAAGAAAAAAAATTTTATCTATGTAAATTTCTAAATTAATTTAAATTTCTTAAAAATATATTCTAGTGCTGTTAAAAAGGTTTTACTAAAAATGGTATCGATACCGCTCGGTTTGCAAGCGCTCGTCAACGAGAAATTGGTGTTCGAAGAACTGATTCACGGATTAATCGTTCCTCTAAGAGCGACCTGGAGCTCCACCGACATAGTCAGCTTCGTCTCGTCTGCTGGTTATTTCGATCTAGGATACAACGTCCTCGCAGATCTCGGATCTCATGTTCTATCGACTTTGCTGTCGCAAACTTGCGCAAATGCAGAAGATCCCACATGCTTTTACGATCCATGGGACAGAGAAAACATCGACAAATTTTTACATATACTTGCATTGTTTTCCCTCAATTTTAATTGTAAATAATTTAAAAGTAACTCTGCAATATGCCTCGTATTTACAATACGCCTTTATTTTTAACATGTGATTTTAATGCAACAGGTTTTGCCGCGTTTATGATGAATGATAGCGAATTGGATAACAATGAAGAAAAGGATTATCCTTCGAATTTATCTGAATTGCTGCAAGCTATATTAAATGAGGATTCACGTTATCATCATTTAGGTCTTTTGTCGTTGAATGTAGTGATTTGGAACATAGATATTTGTGTCTATTTAATAAACTTGTTAAACTTTCAGGTAATAAATATTTTACGTGATAAAAATTTATAATTATAAATAATATTAGTATATATATGTAATGTGTAATAAATACTGTTTTAGGTAGCGTTGTTAAATATTCAGAAGGAGAGCACGATATTAATTGAAGTTCGAAATGAACAAGCCGAAGATGAAACTGATTACGAGCAGACTATGATAGAGAATGAAGATATGGATGATGATAAGCCAGAGCCGACAAAAGAATATATAATTGACGATTCTAGCATTTTGCGACATAATATTTTACTGAAATCGTACTACACGACATATAATAGGAAGCAACATACAGTACCACTGGAAGAATATGAACTATTTTCGGAATTTCCACCTCCCAGGATATACGCAGATATGATAGAGTTTCCAGTTGCGGAATATGATTCAGAATTAAATGACATGCTGCAGGAGGAGAGGCCTGGATTGTTAGATATCGGTTGGGTATCGCAAGTTAGAGCGGCTCATAAAGCCTCGCGATGTCCGATGAAGGTAATTTCTGTAAATAAAATTAAAATTTTAAGTACGCAATTTAATTATGATTTGATAGGAAAGGATTTAAAATAAGAAAGAAATAATTTTTGTCTTAGAATTCAGCAATGACGAATTTATTGAACCAAATGCACAAAGCTATTCCAACTGCCGAATGGGTAGAACAGTTTGAATGGCAAGAAAATATAACATACGATGCAGACTATTGGCTCCCGGAAGATACACAGGCGATTAATGTTGCTTTGAATTACGCTGAACAACAGCAAATTTTAAAGAACACTGACGATAATCAAAATAATTTAAAACAATTCATTCATTCTGCCTATATATTTATACAGTACAATAAACCGAACAGATTCGAAGGTTTCGACTGGTTCTTAGCAACAGTATTCATTATTTGTGATGGAGATTTAGACAAGTACGTAATATCGCTTAATAATTCATTTTTCATTAAAGAAAAAAATTATTAATAGAATTATTAATAAAAAATTTAAGCCTCAGATGACCGCGAATTAATCTTTCGACAGCTTTAATTTCCGGTACGGTCTAGTAGTATCTTTTCGTTCAATCGGTGAATCTCTTCGTAACATCTTAATTACGAAGAACAACTTAATTACAATCAATCGAACAAGACTTTCTAAACTACTGTCAATACGATTAACTCAAGCTAGTCATATATCATCATTGGCAGGTCTCAGATTGAAAACTTGATTTTCATCGAGTCGATGATTCCTTAGTATCATTGACTCTCGAGTGTTTTGTTTCGTCATCGACCTATTATCATATAATACGATAATAAGTGTAAACAAGAAAAAATTAGCTTCTGGGATTTGAACCTAGATCCTTTTACATATCAAACAAACACTCTGTCACTGAGCCATTCCGCTCAATTGTCTAACATCTTTCGCCTATATCTCTTCACTAGGACACTAACAATAATTATTGTTTATTGTATAAATTATATATAATAAATTATAATTTATTACAGATGCAAGACATTTATCATACAATTAATTCAATTTCCATCGACATTGCTTCTTTGGCCAAAATTAGGCAGAGTTATTGACGAAAAAAATAATGAGAACACTAGTTCACAATTTACTTTTATGCAAGTTTTAGAAACTATGGTTGATATCGAGCTTCCAAATATTAAATACGGATTAAAGGTGAGTGAATAATTTTATCACATTTAAAAAATTTAATGCATTTAAAAAAACTCTATGTAATATTCTAATTTTTAAACGATAAGGATGTTTGTGGTGTGAACTGGTGGATGATAGCCAATAGAATGATATCGCAATGTTTCTGGGGAATTCTTCCATGGAGCGAAATAGTTCACTTTTTTGCAATTTGCATTTTGTATCCTCCCGATTATATGGTGTATTATTGCATATCACTTTTGCAATTCTGCGAAGATACTTTGTTGAAGAATTTTACGAGCAAAAAGATGTGGCCAGAAAATATGGTATGTATACGAAATATATCAAGTTACAGAATTATGTACATTTAATATGTCATAAAACAACTTGCTAAATGCATCTTCACACACAGATGTTCGACGAGTATCGTTGTCATAATTACATTTCGTACATGGATAATTTGGGGCAACGATATAGAAATAGGGTTTTACCGGCAATGACTAAAAATCTGAATTCAGAAGATGAATTATAATTGTACATAATGTATCTTATTACCTTTCTATCTTAAAAAAAAATAAGAAAGAAAAATATGCATATATGTTAACGATACATAAACAGCAAACTTTATCCTGTAAAGGAAAATATTTTATATAGACTTTTTATGTTGAGGAAATTATATATCAGTAAATGATGTATTTATATAGCAAATAACATTTGATGTTGCGTTGTATAATAAAATAATTAATAAAATTAATCTTTTATTTTTTCATGTGTATAAGTGTGCTTTTGATAGCATTAGCTAATGAAACGTAGACTTTGTACGTATATGGTACGTATATTGTTTTGTGTATATACTACATTTAGAAATCTTCGTGTACAAATATACAACATAAAATAGCACTGGCACTTATAATTCGCATACCTACGAAATTCAGCGAGCTTTCCAATTGCAAGTTTTCCAATAATAATATCTCAGACTGGAATTCGGACATCTTTTTACATGTAATAAAATCTCTTACTATATTGTCAATCATTCTTGTTAATCAAATAATAAATCTTCGTGAATCGTAAATAATTTCGCTACTTCATTTAAATCGTCATACTTTGTGTCCCCCGTAAGAACCTAAAATTTATGGATAAAATTTATATTTTTATTCTTCAAATAAATCACACTGAAAATATTTAAAATAAATTATAGAGATACTAAAAGAGACTTACTCGTCTGGCAATAGACATTCGGTTAAAGATATTCCATAGCACTATTCCTACTACAACATCATCTCGTAGATAGAAAATAACACCTTTCTCGAAATTTTCGTGCTTTGTAGGTTCCTGCACTGATTTCATATTATCTCCAGATGTATCTCTTTTTTCTTTTTCTGGATTTATATTATCAACGTTCTTCATGATTTGTATCACTGATGACTTCGATTGAGAATTAGATTGTGATTCCTTAGAATTTGTCTTTTGTTCCTTGTTCTGAAAAAGAAAACGAAATAAAAGTAAACAGTAAAATGTATGTTATGTCTTACAAAATATATATTTCACTTTATTGCAAGGACTACTTACTTCACTAGAATCATTAATCGTGTTTGCTTCTGTCGCTTTCGCAAAGACTCCAACGGTTGGCAAAGATGAATCTACGATACCTATCGCTTCATATCCTACATCTGGTCCCAAGTCTGACCAAAACATCGATTGATGCAGATAAGGTTTACCTAGAAAGAAATCCATTTGTTTTCATATTTGATTTTTGTGCTCTAATATTTTTGAAATATTTTCGAATTTGCAGCAGTATATTACCTGCACCAGTCATATTTTCGCCAGCTAATCTTCCAGAAGTGACAGCATGATCATGATGTTCGACTCTTCTTCTACCAAATTTGATATCGTAGAAACATGCTGCGTCACCAGCAACCCAAAGATTGCTTCTTGCTTCTAACTCAGCATTAACAAGGAATCCTCCTATCTTAGGATGTGTTTCTAAATGCGAGGTTATTGCCAAATCTGTATTTGGTTGAACACCTGTCGCTACTATCACTTGATCAGCATCAATCTTTTTGTTAAAAAAAAATTAAAAAATTTAGTAAATAAGAACACTTGATTAATCAAAAATACGTAAATTTTTCAACATATTAACATACAGTTTGACCACCAGTGAGAATGAGGGACAATTGACCATTTTTGTATCTATAATCTTCGACTTTTGTGTTAGGTATAGAATGAACACCTTCTCCTTCGGCCTTTTTCGTGGTCCATTCACTCAAATATTCTGGTAATACTTGTGCCATTATAAACTTCTCTTTATAAATTTGGTAAACATTTTTAGATTTATCTATAATAAAAAATATATTTTATAATCAATAAAATATTTTTAAAAATATTTTGATTATTCTGTTAATAACTAGAAAACATACAACTTCTAGCAAGCGCGCAGGCGAGTTCTGAACCGAGAAATCCGCCACCAATGATCACAATATTTTTGCACTTAGGATTAGAGACACTTTGTTCCAAATCGAGAAAATCATTCTTTGTTCTAAACGTTGTAATCTTGTCTTTTATTTCATCTTCGACAGATTCAAATATTGGCAGATATTTCGGCGATGTACCTGTAAAAAAAAAATATAATTACATATGAAAAATTCAATTTTAAATTGAGATTTCAATTTTCTTCAATCGTCATTAAAATTTACCGGTTGCAATGAGACACTTGTTGTATTTTATTTCGTGACCATCTTCGAGAAGCACAATTTTATTTACAGCATCGATTTTCGTTACTTTCCAACCCATGGCTACAGCAACTCCCCCCTTATCAGATTCCGTGAGATGCGTAACATTTGCATAGAATTCCCGTGGTTCATAAAATATACTATGAAATAAATGTAAAAATTCTGTATAAATACAAAAAGAAATATAATTGTATTAATAATATTACTGAAAAATCATGTGGTTAAATCTAGAAGAATTTACCTTCTTTGAGTTCCATTCCATTGATTAAAACGTAATTGTGTAGTTGTTTCTTTATCTGTGTTAAACCAAAGTTCTTTGGATAAGGGTGGCCTCATGTATGGAAATTCATCTTCTTCTGCTACAACTAAAACCTGAACAAAAATTCTTATTTGTTTAAATTGAAAGAAAAAAAGGATTCAATTTTGTATTGCCTAAGATACCTTAGCTTTGGGATCTCTAGATTTAATTGATCTAAATGCTGAAAATGCAGCTGTGCCTCCACCTATCAGTAAGTAAGATACTTCTTGAGGTATCAATTTGGATTCTGCTGGAACTTTTACTTTCTCTCTAAATCTCCTTCTTCCTTCTTTTTGTTCTGTATCAAATAAATAACATATATATATATATATATATATATATATATATATATAGATAATAAATTTCTGATTTTGTATTATAATAAAAATCAAAATCAAAATAATTTTTCAGTTAACTTACGTTTACTTTTGCCTTTTTGTTGATTTGCTTCTTCATCTTTCCACCAAGATAATGAGGATATCTATTAAATATATATTAAAAAATATTAAATGTAACATTTTAAAAAATTATATAAGATTTATATAAAATATAAGATTAATTAAGCTATATACTTAATTAATTATTTGAAATTTTTTTGTGATATATTACCTTGTATGCTGCAACTCCTGTTACAAACAAGGCAGCAAGATGCCAATAGCGAAATTGATATTTTCCATTCTTGCCAAAATCTGAGCCTTTCTCACTTGGTTGTTTCTGATCTCCATTCAATTTGCATTCTTGGATTATTGGGCAAGATCCTACTTCACAGGCAGGAACAGCTTTTTGTGGCTTGGAATATCTAGATTCAGGTATACATTCCTCTGGTTTGATAGTGGTACCTCGTGGCTTGTGAGATTTTTTATTGCTCGCATCGCTGCTATAGCGTAAGTTACTAATATTTACAAGTCCTAAAAAATATATATATTTTTAGTAAACTGATTAAGGGAATATTAATCACTTAATATTATGAAAAATTATGAATATTTCTTATAAAAAAATATTCTTATTTATATTAAAAAAACAAACTAAAGATTGTAAAAAATATAATTCATAAAATGTAGTGTTGTGCTCTCACTTATTATTTTATGAAAAAATATACAGATACAGATTCATCTATAAGAGCAAGCATGCTTTTTTAGGTTACGTCCCTTGAAAGTAGACACGCCGTGCAAATTGTAAACAATCATCGATCCAAATATACAATTATCGCGTACACAAATTTACAAGTGCAACATAGACAAAATACAGGGGAAAAAATAGACATAATCCTGCTGTCGAGAGAGCGAAAGTAGGCGGGAAACGAGATCGCTCTATGAAAGCCGATGAGAGAAAAACGCGGATCGGGGAAGAAAGAGCGGAAACGGAGAAACGCATCAACATACAATCAGCGTCGATACGTACCGACGTATTTTACAGGTTGATAGAGCCGATTAGCGTGCGCGAGTCTGGCGGGCAATCGGCCAATGGTTCTACCGCATGCGAACATCCTCGCCGGGCCGGTCGTCCGTCGACCTTACGCAATATGACGATGACGTTCCACTCTCAGCTGCTGCCGTGAGCGGCGATCAGCCGCTGGCTGTGGTTGCTTTTGCTCTCGACCGGAAGAACGCTCGCCGGAAGGATGCTCGCCACGCGACACGCCATTACCTCAGGTTCTTCTCCTCCTCGTCCGAGCCGTCACTCCTTTGACAGACGACTCCTCCTTTACGCGGCAGCGGGGAGCCGGTCGGCACCAAACACGTGAATTTAATAAAGAGCCACTTTACACACCGCGAGGTACGTACGTATGTACGCACGTGTGTCACGTACGCACGTATGTATGTTCTACATATGTATGCGGCGCCCACGTATATCAATTGTGAATTGTGATGAATGATTGAGCCAGTTTAAATGGCTGATCGCAACTCACTTCAGATAGGAATCAATAGATCTCTCTTTGTGGAGCTATAAATAAAATAATAATACAGAGAATATATAAAATATAATAATCCAACATTCGAGTAAGGAATAATATAATGATTTATGATTATTTATAATTATTTTTTTCCTTGTAATTATATGTATATTTTGCGCATAGAGTTCTCTTATGTTCGATTAATAACAGCGTCGTATGGATTAATGAAGTAGAGATGAATGATTATATTTTTTTATTCTCGTTGAAAAATTAAAATTTAATCTCTAATTAAAATTAGATTGATTCTAAAAAAATCTTTTTAACTCCTATGTGCTCTTTATGTCATCACTTATTTAATCACGCAACTTATCATCTGAGACAAGAAGATAATTACGCTTATATGCTGCAGATGGTGTATGTTGTACCATTTTTTATCTGGACATCACTTATATATACAGCTGTTTGTACGTATTTACTATATTTACTATATAATATAATATTACTTTTTTTTAATAAGAATTTCCTATTTTTTTTATTCTTTTAAATTGGACCAAACGCAAAATTATTTATAAACTTAATTATTTATAAAGATAAAAACCTAATGGTTTACACAGAATCCAGAAAAATCGAACATTAACAAATTTATTTTAATTCCTTTTGTTTTTAATGAAACTAGAGCAACACAAGCACGTGTGCTACGTGAGTGTCATTCCTCAATTTTATATAACAAAGAATATTTTTATATATCATTTGTTTAAACTTGATTAATATTTTTTGACAGATATCAGCTGATTAAAGCGTTAATTTGCTAATTAAATTTTAAATTAAAAATATGTTACAAAAATTGAAACAATAATGTTATAAATAATAAGTTATAATACTTTAAACTTGAATAATTTTTTTGACAAAAATCAGCTGATAACTGTCAAAAAATATTAATCGAGTTTAAAGTACCATAACATTTTACTTAAAACATATTATTATTTTTTAAGTTTTATACATATATACTATTATTTTAAAATTTAATTAACAAATTAACGTTTTAATCAGCTGATTTCTGTCAAAAATATTAATAAAGCATTCATTTGCTATTTAAATTTAAAAATAATAATAGGTTATAAAAATTAAAATAATAATATATTGTAAAAAATATGTTATAAAGCCTTATCTGCGATTAATATTTTTTGACAGAAATCAGCTGATAACTGTCAAAAAGTTTAATCGAGATTAAAGAATTATAACATTATTATTATTTAAATTTTTATAATATATTCTTATTTTAAAAATTAATTAGCAAATTAAAGCTTTAATCAGCTGATTTCTGTAAAAAAATATTAATGTGTTAATTTGCTAATTAAAATTTAAAATAATATGTTATAAAAATTAAAATAATATGTTTTAATAATATGTTATAATTCTTTAAACTCGATTAAAATTTTTGACAGTTATCAGTTGATCTCTATCAAAAAATATTAATCGCAGATAAGTCATTATATAACATATGTGTTAATATTATTATTTACAACATATTTCTATTTTAATATTTTTAACATATTATTATTTTAAAATTTAATTAACAAATTAACGCTTTATTAATATTTTTTTAAGAAATCAGCTGATTAAAGCGTTATTTGCTAATTAATAGTTTGTTGAATTTTCCCGATAAACGTTTAAACTTGAAAAGATTAAGGCCTCTATAAGGCCTAGAACATTTTCTGTCGGCTCGTTTTGTAAGTCTTGAAGAGACCTTCAAAACGCGCCTACTAGAAAATGTTCTAGATCTTAATTTTTGCAATCAAAGTTTAAAAGTTTTTCGCGAAAATTAAGGCCTGTCTCGTTTCGCAAAAAACATTTAAACTTTGAATTAAAAAATTAAGGTCTGTGTAAGTCGTAGAACACTTTCTGAAGGCGCGTTTTAAAGGTCTCTTCAAGACCTACAAAATGAGCCCTCAGAAAATGTTGTACGACTAACACAGGCCTTAATTTTCGCAAAAAAACGTTTAAACTTTGAATTAAAAAATTAAGGCCTGTGTAAGTCGTACAACATTTTCTGAGGGCTCATTCTGTAGGCCTTGACGAGATCTTTAAAACCCGCCTTCAGAAAATGTTCTACGACTTACACAGGCCTTAATTTTCGCAAAAAAAAACGTTTAAACTTTGATTTCATCGCTCATATATTTCGATAGATTTTTGGCTCATCTTAATATATTAAATGTCGACACAATGGTCCATATTCTGGATCTTCTTTTATCGATAAAGAAAGATTCAGAATATGAGCCTATGTCGCCGCGGACCCTATGCAGCGCATTCTCATCTTATTATATATTATATTATATATATTAAATAAAAAGAATTTGTACGCTGGTGTCTGCTCTCGGTACCAAAATATTTTACAAACAATGTACTATCAAAATATATAAACGATGAATTTTTGGCTTGCCTTATAATATTAAAAATCGATACTTTGTTGCCGCGAACCCTATACTGCGCATATATAAATTATGTATATTAAATACAAGAATGGTACAATCTAATGAGAGCGATGTCATAGAGATATCACATATAAATATTACAGTTTAAGATAATATTGCGATCACCAATTGTTAATTCAATAATAGATAATATCCCTTTCTAAAAAGGCATGTTATTGACATTGTTGTCGCTTTTTCGCGATCAGCTGTTTGGCTGTCTCGATTCGCGTTGTGCGTTATATTCATAGCATCGAGAGGTTGTCATCGCGAGAGTTAGCACGCTTTGACAGTTTGTCCAAAATAAAATAAAATAAAATAATGAAATAATATGTTTTAATACTTTAAATTCGATTAATATTTTTGACAGTTATCAGCTGATTTCTGTCAAAAAATATTAATCGCGCGGACAAAGTATATATTATAAGTATATATCATATAACATATATTATTTACAACATAATATAATTAAAATAATAATATTTTGTAATATAATATGTTATAATACTTTGTCCGCGATAAATATTTTTTGACAGAGATCAGCTGATAACTGTCAAAAATATTAATCAAGTTTAATGTATTATAACATATTATTTAAAACATAATATTATTGTATTTAATTTTATTTTGGACAAACTGTCAAACTGCTAACCCTCGCAATGATAGCTGCTCGATGCTATAAATATAACGCACAACGCGAATCGAGACAGCCAATCGCGAAAAAGCGACAATAATGTCAACAGCATGCCTTTTTAGAAAGGGATACTATCTATTATTGAATTAACAATTGGTGATCGCAATATTATCTTAAACTGTAATATTTATATGTGATATCTCTATGACTCTTGACTATCGCACTCATTAGATTGTACCATGATTAACCGTCATCAAAGATTTAGTTATCAGTATTAATTAGCAATATTAATAATAATATATTAGGATGAATAAACGTACACTGTAATCTATATATACTATTATATTAGCTATAATGAACAAACAGCTTCGTGACTAAATGATAATCTAATATCATCGCTATTTTATAATAATGAATTTTTAGAAGATTAAAATATATATGTGATTTTTAGTAATGCTAACATAAAAATTAATAATTACTTATCATTATCATTTTATGCCTCTTTCTCTTTCTCTCTCCCTCTTTCCCTCATTTTAACATTTAGCAATTTTTGAAAAAAATCTTTACTTTGTACTTTACGAAAAAATTTAGAAATGTGTGATAATGTGTTCATCCTACATAAAGTATTTGATATCAAATTAAGTTACTATCATTTGTACACTAATAGGAATCATTTTTTGTCCAAAGATATAATCTAAAAATATATAATCTCGTTTAATTATCAAGAATATTCGCGCGAATGTGTGCATGTTTCAATTTTATATTTAATCAGTAAATTTTGACATCTTAGACAAAAATATAAATATTTTGTTAACAGTATTATTTTTATTAAATTGATTTTTTTATATATATATATGTATATATAATTACATATTATATTAGTACAGAAAAAATAAGGAACGTTTATTGTTTTGATCGTATCATTATAAATATAAATTTTACATTAATATGATTGCATAGAAATAATCGTTATATCTTGTTTTTCCAGGTGTTTATAGCTATAATCAGATATATCTTTATTAAAATGTAAATATATATTTATTCTTATCTCTGTAAAAATTCAATGGAACGTTTGCTCACATTTGAAATCATCATTTATCATTATTTAGCAACATTCTTTCCATTAAATATGATAAGATTGTAATTATCTTAAATAGTATATAAAGCACAATGACATACTGCTCAATTTAATGTTATTGTATTTACGAGTTCTGACAATTGCTAGACATTACTAAACGAAATGAAGATCTACGTATTTGTTCTTTTGATCATGGCTACAGTCGCTATTGCATTGCCTATGGAAGGTACGTGCATATTATTATACATACTACATATTATTATAATTCGCTGCTAGACAAACTTAATATAACTTCGCAATTCATTTTGAACATAAGTATAATGTCTAACAAGAGAAAACTGTTTAAAAACTTATAAATTAAGTGAAATACATGTATGCTATTGAAAATAATTTTAAAATATCTTTTTATAATTTGTCTTTTCATTAAATATATTTTTTTATTGAATACTTTTATTGAATATATTAATATTACTATTCTTGAAAATTCTTCAAAATAATCTTTTAAGTACTTTTTGTAGATAATTATTTCAATTTTGTAAATAATAATAATTTTTTACGTATATAATTTTGTATATATCCTTCTCCCTATATATTATGTACTAGATGAACTACTAGATGAAAATGATTGGGTACTCCTAGATTTATTGGAAAATAAAAACGAAACTTTGGAAAATAATTTATTGGAAAATATAAACAAAACTTTGGAATTGCAACTGGCACCTGTCGAAGAAGATCATCCTGAACTTAGGGTCAATTTTCTATGCAAATTTTTGGGAGATGGTTTTAATCATAGAGCTTGCGCTATTTATTGCATTCTCAAGAGAAAAAAAGGAGGAAGATGCACCGAAGAGGGTGTTTGCTTATGTCGCAAATAAATTGGTATTCGAATATATATATAATTACAGCCTTATATTCCCGACTATTTCGTTAATTAAATAAAAAGTTCATAAATTAAAGAAAACTTTTTAATTAATATTATTACTGCTAATAGAGTATATTAATGGTTTGAATATTAGGTAATTAAAAAAATTAGCATTGTAAATTAATAATGACTAATAAGAGACAATTATATATATTTTGCTAAGATATTTTAATTCCATAATAAAGTCATTTTTATTGTTTTCAGGAAATCATGGTTTGGTTAAATCTGATTATGGCAATTGTTCCCTTGGATACATAAAAATTTTGATCGATAGGGTATAAATATGTCGCGTATAATTTACATTATTTGAATTATAACTTTTATTATTTATCATTATTAAATACAAATAATGTATGTATGCAAGAAATATATATAATAAATAAATAAATAAATGTACACTAGAAATATATAATAAATATTATTTAACCCCCCCCCCCCATCAAATCTCAATATTAAATCAATTATAAATGTGCTTAGATTAGAACTTTGCTTTTCAATGTACATACTTTACAGAGAAGCATATGCTTATAATTATAATTCATGGTCATAACTTAAAAATTTGTCGCATCAAATAATTCGCTATTCTCTAAAATATTATTGTATAAATATATTGTATAAATTAGGTTGGCTATATATATAATGTGTTATATATTTTTTATGTGTATTATATACTTTTTATTTTAAAAGGAAAAAAAAATTCTTAAGAAATGCAGCGCGTAAAAATTGTTTAAAATATCATTTCAATATAATAGAATAAATTGGCAATTTATCGTTCATGCACAATCAATTCATCTAATTTTGTATTTTTAAATGAATTAAAGAGAAAATACGCCTTATATATGAACAAATATGTTATTATGAAAGTTATGTGTAATATTTAAGTAGTTTATTTATATAATTTTTCATGATATTGTAGACAAAAAAATGCAAAATATTTTCGTTAATATTATATTTGCTTACAACAACTTTTATATGAAATAATAACATTAATGAAAAGAAAAACATAAAAACGTTTTTGCTGTGTGTGCATGATGTGCGACCGTTATAAATATAAATTATACATTAATATCAGAACGAAAATAAAATCGCTACATTAACACATTTTATTTTTATGACTATTATGTAATCACAGATGTACCAGATGTCAAATGTTTTTATGCAAATATAAATATATACATTTGCTTTGTGTTTTCGAACAGGGAAATTCCGATGAGACATCCCGTATCGGGGAATCACTAAATTTATCGCTACGTCAATGTTTCCACTATCTACAATTTTCACTCTGATTAGTATATAAAACACACGCTCAAAGTATTGAACGGTATTGTACTACAAGATTTGACAAAACACTCATCGTTCGTCAAGATGAAGATTTACGTGTTCGCCCTTTTGATCGTAAGTGCGGTCGCTATCGCAGTTCCTAATGAAGGTATGTATGATCAGAAGTAATATTAAATTAATTAAATATATTTATTAATTAAATATATTTATTATATATAGGTATATATATAAAATTTCATAAAAAAAATTATTCTCGACAAAAATGTACGCTTAATAAGAGTGTTCGAATAGTGATTTTTCTTATAAATAAAATATATGTATGAAATGTGTGCTCTCTTATTTTTTATATATTAAAAAAATAATTTTTAAACTATATTTAAATTTATATTTATATAGTAAAAAAGCACTATTGTTATTACGTATACATGCAAATACTTTAAAGTAACTTTTTATTTTATATTTTTGTAATTATTTCAATTCTTTAAATAATAATAACTATCTTTAATTGTGATTTTGATATAAAAACACCATTTCTCTATTATGTATTTTAGATAAAAATACGGAGCCTCAGAAATGGCTGCCGCAGAAGGAAGATGAATCTTTGAAATTGCAAATGACACAAGAAACACCTGTCAAAGAACATCATCGCGCACGTAGATTCACTTGTGATCTTTTATCTGGTGCGGGTGTTGATCATAGCGCTTGCGCCGCTCATTGTCTTCTCAGGGGAAAAACCGGAGGAAGATGCAATAATGATCGTGTTTGCGTATGCCGCAAGTAAGTCATGATTCGAATAATTATAACCTTATTATATTTTCGACTTCTTCAATGACAATATAACTATAATTCGATTAATATTAACATGTATGCGAGCTCAAACTAATAAAAAACGATAATTCTTATTTCCCGTAATGTGTTGAATTCTTGTTGAATATATCGATAATAAAGAGAAAACTGGTCATATAGATTAGTAATGATTCAATAAGAGAAAGGGGGGGGGAGAGATGTGTATGTGTACGTGAGTGTATATGTATAAAAATCAAATTATATTAATCTTGTAATAAAATTTTCTTCATTATTTTCAGAGGTTCGTGGATTGGCTAAATTTGGTTATCATTCTCTTGAAAAGAATTTGAAATGGAAGTTGAAGTTGAGAAACATATTGAGATTTTAACGGATATACATATATTATACATATGTTGCATATAATTCCCCATATATTGAGATTTTACTAATATTATTAAACAAATATATATACTAGAAATTCGTCTATAATAAATATATTTTTAAAACATATTATAATTTATTATTTATACTCCATAACTTTAAACAATTTAGTGATCAAATATAATTATAAACTATTGTATAATGAATAAATAAATAATATATTTAAATATATTTAATTTAATAATACTATATGTTTGTTATATTAAAATTTTATAAAAAAATTACTTAGGTAATTTAGATTTTATAGAAATTTTTAAAAAATTCAGTCACAAACTAATTAAGTTGCAAGAAAACTGTCACACTCTGAGCAATTATTATTCTAAAATTATATTAGTTTATATATTATTTATATGTGTGATTATATTAATTTAATGATTAAATTACTCAATTGAAATTTTCAAAATTAAAATATGATGAAAATGAATTTATACAATCTCTCCTGCTTTTGTCACCGAGCTAGCTATTAATAACAGGAAATAAAAATAGAAATGATTAAGACTGACACAATTTGCTTCTAAATAAATCAGAAACACGATTGTCAAGAATGTAGAAAGTTTTTTTTACACATTGTTTAATTTTTTTATTATATGTATATAGCAAATAACGAAAGAGAGAATACTAATTATAAATATTAATAAATGCAATAGTAAAAAAGAAACAAATGATGCAATAGTTGCTACAAAGTAGCAAAACTATAGTTTAATCGATGAAGATTTTATCATACATCTTAATCTAATCGAAAATATAATAATATTAAAAGAAGTCAAAGCAATTATTATATAAACCAATTTTACGATAACACGTTTGCATTGTTATTTAAGCATGCATGCAACACGATCGATTGCGATTCGAGAGCCGACGCTTTGTTTTTCGACAATATGAGAATTTATTTGCTCGCTATTCCGCTCACTATAGCGACAACCATGGTCATGGCAGCATTCGATGCATGGTTTGTATGTTTTAATAGGTCGCATAAATATTTTCTTCATCTGTACGCAACGTGATTTATAGCTGACGACATGTACGTATTCAAAATGTGTACAAACAGCTAATATAACTAAAAGTCTGGTATATGTTGTTAATAAATATTTTTCGCAACATAAAAGATCGAAGATAAATTTCTACTATACTATAATCTTGGAGACAAATTCGAAGTATTTTGACTATTGTTTTCACACACAGCCTCAAAGATACATAAATAGTAAAAGTAATACGTTAATTTATAACTATCGAACATAATAACTGGAATATTTGAACTATTATAATTATTGCGTTACTTGTATTTTTCGCTGAGTATTGCAATTTGATAACTAAACGTTGTAATAGCTTTTGAACAAAAATATTTCTTCGATGTTATGATATAAAAATGATGTTAAAATATAAAAGCATAACTACACACACAAAATGTATATTTTAGATTTTAGAAAAAGAAAATTTTAGAAAAATAAATTAATATTTTAGAATAAATAAAATTTTTGAATAAATTAATATTTTAAATAAATTTTTTAATATTTTAGAAAATTAAATGATTCTGCGACTATATTTATTTAAAAGGACATATTAATAAATTACGCGCGTAAATGAGAAATTTGCAGACAAAGACAAAAGATAAATATATACATTGTGTTAAAAAGTAGGTGACTTTTTAATAAAGTTTCATGACAAAATTACAGCATTGAACATATTTAATTAAGCCCTGCATTTTATCATACTATTATTATATTTAAAAATAGGTTATATTTAAAAATAGGTATATCCTCTTTCATATGATTCTTATGTTCTTTCTCCTTTTAATCATCTAATTAGGTTCGATTTGAATGGAGGTACAAACGGGTACAAACGATTCTCCTTCGAGTGGCGTCGGCCGTTTTTCAAAATCTCAAAAAATAGCAAAAGCACCTCTTGGTCGAATTTTGAAAAGTCTGTACTTCCGGTTCCTTTGAGGTACAAACGATTTGAATGGAGGTACAAACGGGTACAAACGATTCTCTTTCGAGTGGCGTTGGCCGTTTTTCGAAATCTCAAAAAATGACGAAACTACCTCTTGGTCGAATTTTGAAAAGCCTGTACTTCCGGTTCCTTTGAGGTACAAACGTTTTTAAAGGAAGTACAAACGGGTACAAACGATTCTCTTTCGAATGGCTCTAATGAAATTAAAATATCTTAAAGTTGGGCGCTGGCGATTTTTTCACCCCCTGGTATTTTTTAACCCTTTGAGGTACAAACGAAAAATCAAACGGTACAAACAGGTACAAACGAGGTACAAACGAACTGTATTATTTATTTTTATTTTTTATTAAGTTGGGCGCCAGATTCACATCGGTTCCATAAAATTAGTATTGCTTTAAAATTACTTTATAACATAGCATGATATAAAACGTTCTAATCTTCTTTCTCACAAAAAATAATAAATACCATACTACATAAATGCAACAGTATCAGTAAACATTACAATAAATAGAAATAGCCGGTATACCGCAAATGACACATTGGTATTGCAGCTACTGATGATCGTACGACGCCGGACATGGAATTTTCGTGACAAATATTTGATTTTACGTTTAATGCTGAATTATTCGACGCACGGTGTTACTATATCACGCACCGTTTGCGAACAAATGGATATTTCCATGCAAATTGTAATATGTAATCATTATATTTAAATTAAAAAATCAAATTTTCGTGTAGCAATAAAAGATTAATTAAATCCAGTTATTATTATCCAATTATTTTTATTTTATTATAGAGAGAGAGAGAGAGAGAGAGAGAGAGAGAGAGAGAGAGAGAGAGAGAGAGAGAGAGAGAGAGAGAGAGAGAGAGAGAGAGAAAGATAAATATTTTAATCATATTTAGAAACAAACATATGAAATGTAAAAGAAATACAACTACATATATTGATTCTTGTTTTTTTATGAAAAATTTTTATGAAATCTTCTGATATTGATAATTTTAAAAGAAATATTGTAATCATGTAAGAGAAATGAGATAAATATGAGACTATAAATATATTTATATTTAAAAGACTCGGTATTTGTGTAACTTTAAATAATTAATAGCAATAATATAATTATTATTTGCAATATATTTTTATTAAGCTTTAATATACAACGCAAATTGTTTCAACAATATCTGTGCTTAATTTTGAACATCATGTAGTAGATAAATTTTGCACACAAGTTAAAGTTAGTTTCTAAAATTATCTTTTAGTACAAAGTGATTTAAATGATTTAATGTTTAATAATATTTAGAGAATGTTTAGAAATATGTTGTCGATTATTCACATTAGTTTCTATTTAAAAAGTATGTCGCAACTCTGTAATCGATAAAGTTTTCTTGCACATTTTGCTCGCCTATTTAAAGCGTTGATAAATCGAAAAACTGTCTATTTTCAACATTCGAAACAATTTCAACAATCAAACATGAAAATCTATTTCCTCATTACTCATTAAATAACTTCTGTGACAATCTCTGTTGCTGTGCGTTAAAAATTTATATAATTTTAATATATTATATACGTATATATGTATACTTATTTTTGTTTTATGATTTATATAATTATCACAAAGTATAATTATTCTATGTTTACAAAAGTTCTAAAAGAAATTATTAAATGAGTCTCTATGACACATTTATATTATCTAAAAGAACATGATTTTCAACTACAATACTTATCACATTTTTTTAAATTGCTGCATCGTTAACAATTCTGCTTATAATACAACATGCGTTTGCAAATGATTATCTGTATGTGTATGTATGTACGCGTGATATGTAATCATATATTTAACTATTAAACTTTTCCCCAATACGTGACTATACTTGTTAAAAAAGATAATTGCAATATCAGTATCATAATCTGCAATCTGGGACAAACTAAGAAAGAGTGATGAATATTGTAATCAGTCTATGCAAATGACAAAAAAAGCTAGGAGAAAAATAAAAAGAAAGTTGAATGAGAAAAAAGAATAATTGATCGCGTCAGAATTAAAATAATACATCTCACATAATTTCACAAACATTTCTAACTTTTATATCGATATAATTAAACATATATGTAATTAAACGTATATCAATATAAATAAAGTATATGAATTTCAAAGATAAAATTGTTAATTATGCTATTAAAAGCTATTAAATTTTGTATTACTGTAATAAATATGAGAGAAAAAGAAATAATTTTTTTAACTACAATATATTAGATATCCTTGTATATGTGATAAATTTCGATGAAAATCGCAACAAAGGGAGAGAAAGCAGACGGGGATGGACGATTGATGGAAAGAAAAGTAGGAAAATGCGACCGGGAAACCAATATGCTTTGTGCCTCGGCGCGCAATTAAACGGTCGAGGGAGTTTGCCGGCGATATTTTTCGACCAGCGATTATTAGGATTTTTCTCCCTCATCCCCTGGGGCGTAACTGGATGATTCTGTGGTCTGAAGGGTCCTCCAGAAACAAACGCGGTCATGTATGTACGCACTCTTCCTTTCTCCGCGCGACGTGGCGCGGCTTTCATTAAAAATCGGACTCATCATTCATATCCTTCTCTCGTCCTCTTTGTCCCTTCGTGTCTTTGTTTCTCTTATGCAATTCATGTTTTTTTTTTTTTTTACTGACGGACAGCTTGTCTACTTGTTAGAAATCATTTTCTGCGAACGAACATTCACTGTTCAGCCACTATTTATTGTTAGACAAAGAATATCACTTGCAGCGCATACACTCGTGATGCATAAAATTTTCTTAATGTGAATTTTTATCTATCGTCTAGATGATATTTCGATATTTTTCTCATTTCAATTTTGTATAAAGATACTTTATTTTGATGAGAGAGAGAGAGATGAAGTTAAAAAGATAATAATATGTGTAATTATATCTGTGCACCACAATAGGATTTATGGAACAATCTCGACAATATCCAAAACGCATTCTCAATTACATTACTATTATCATCTGCTGTATATTGTATCTCGTATGCGAATGTTATTTGCAATGACATATTTGCATTTAAAACAACAACACATATCAATCGTATAAAAACAGTAAATTGAGAAAGAAGTATTCGAATAATAAAGGGACATATAAAACTGATGAACTCATATATACATATACATACACACAACAGCAATTATCAGAGGATAATTATAATTACTATCGACTAATTATTCACATTTGATGTAATATTATTTTTCAATGAAAAATCAAATCAAATACATCTGCAATATATAAACTCAATGTTTTTTTATTAAAATGCATAAGAGTAAAAAAAATTAATATATGTATTAAAAAACTGCGCTTTTTCAAAATTTATATTTCATAATTTTAAATTCGGGGATTCAAATTCAGAAATGCGATAAAATCAGACATCACGTATCAATATAAAGCAAAAACGGTAAAATATATTTCAATTAAACAAATAAATTAAATCATTTGCTTTTTGGAAATTTATCGTATTAAGAATCGATATACATTGCATCCACTAACTATTTGACCAGTTAACTAATACTAATAGTGCAATAGAAATTAATATTAACTGTTGTTTTCAATCACATAAGTAAAATATCGATAAACAAAATACACATAACAAGTACTATATTGTGCAAAAAAGATGTTAAATATGCAAGGATGCAGCAAGTTATGATAAAATTAAAAAATCGAAAATATTTTATGTGCATTAATAAGATGTAACTTTATTGACAATAAAATTTATTTATTATAGCTTACGACACGACGTTTATAAATTAGATATTATTACTGAACATAGTAAATTAACTAGTGTGTGACGCGCAGATGATTATCTTATTGCACGTAAGATTTATTTCAAAAGGATCATGCCATTTTCGTTGCACGTCCTTCGACGTAATGGAATCGAAAGCCGATCCTTCGATTCATACTCGCTTGGCAGCGCGTAATATCCGTGGCTTGACCGAGAGAGCCTTGAACGTCCAAGTAAACGTAATTGCACCTGTCACTTTGCGAAGATACGTGGCTATAGTACCATTGCGAAAGAATTCGCGGCTATTGCTATTACAGGACGAGATCCACAGACAAAATAGATCCCCGATTCTTTATCGTTAACCGCAACCTTCGATGTCTCGCACTTTCGATTTGGTCATTAAATTACCATCACGATACTGTCAATTATTGTGGTTGCCTCAAGTGCGATTTACATACCTACCGCGATTTAATTTGCCATAAAATATTATTTGTATCACAGCCAGCTGTATTTATTTTATGAAGAATCTCCCGTTTCCAATTTCAAAATTTTCCACTTTTTAAAAATCTAGAAATCAATCTCGATGCATCTTAATTTTGCACACAAAATTATTTAATAAAAATTAATTGTTCAAACATATATGACATTGATAGTTTTTGCTTACGAACTTTTTACTCTTTTCAAAAGGTAGTCTGCGGAAACGCTTGTGGGATCAACTTTATTTCCGCCTCTTCGCTCGACTTTTATTTCACTTGCTTCGTTTCTCAATCATACGGCGACTTTTCTCCTTATTGAAATTATCGATCGCGTGCGAACGGAGCATCATCGCGGAGGAGCATCGTTAACTTCAGAAACCACGCAATCTTCTTCCTTGGATGCATTAAGCACTCTCTTCGCTTTCTATCTCCCCGATATTATCGCTAGGAAATTCGTATCGTTGATATAAAAAAAAGCGGATACCCACACATTTTATGCAATATTTATTACAAACTGTTATAAATATGCTGGTCGTTGGGCAAAAAACTGGGTATTTAGCAAGAGCATTTGGGTTTTAAAGTCCGCGCGTTCAATGTCCGTGGAATAATTATTATCGACGTCGAAGTAAGCGCGGATTTTCACCGTAGTGTTGTTTGCGCGACTCGCGAATTAGCAATTTACCTCCGTAGAATACTCTCGGAAAGGCAGCTAGAGAGAAAGAGGATAGAGAGACCCGAGAGCCGATCGGAGTCTCGCTCCTGCTGCAGGATAAATGCAATTTGCTCGAAGGGAGGCTAATGCAGGAGTTAGTAGACAGGCGGTGCTGTAGGTCACGACATAATCCGATTTTCCGGACGTTAATACGGGCGTCCGAAACCAACGGTGGCCGCGTGTACTCGTCGTTACTTCTAAACCGGCCAGTTCCACGATACAACGACGCTTCCACGACTCTTAACGACGCTCGATATTGCCCGTTGTAATTAATAACACCGGGGATGCAACCAACGGTACAGTCCAAAGTTGCTTTGCTTTCGATAAGCCGAGTTAAATATATAGATAGATAATTTTATTTCGCCTTGGAATATAATTCCCTCGAGGCAAACAGAAAATAATGGCATGCGCATATTAGATAGATAATAAAATGAAGAATATAAAAGTGAATGTGAACATATTAATAGCGACGTGTACATCCAATGATTAAATAAATGCGTATATAAATGAAATATACATAAATCAAACAAGAAACATAAATTCTTGTATTCTAAGAAAAATTTTATCAAGATAAAATAAAATATAAAAAATCAAATGTGTGACAAAGAGGTAAAAAAAGTCAATTGAATAAACAAATAATCTCAAATAGATCTTCGCGGTAAGAGGTGTTATTTTTGGATTTGTTCAGAGGTGCGAGGATGCATTGGGAAAACAAGAGCAACAACACGGTGTCGGAAGGGAAATCCAGAAAAACTGACACAACGGGGCCGTTACGTTCGAGCAACCGTTGCATCCTTTTCTTGTGGTATTCCTTTAAAACGTCTCATATACCCCGTTTTACCACAATTCCTTCTCGTTCGTTCCGGCCGCTCCGGAACACGTTTCAGTCGATCGATTTCGCGCTGGATACGCAGGCAGTCGGAACGGAAAGTCGGAAAAGCGGGCGCGTAAAGGACAAAACAGGGGCGAGGTTGGCGGAGAGAAGGCCGAGCATACAGGTCGGAAGGGAAAAAAAAGGTGCACTGCCGCGGAAACGAGATCGCGAAATAAAAGGGTTGCGAGAGCCGAGTACGGAATGGGACAGAAACGAGAGAGGAGATATAAAAGAGAAAAGGGATGAGAAAAAGAGAAAGAGAGGGAGGAAAGAAAAAGGGACAGCAGAGACCGGAAGTACGAGAGACAGAGAGGAGACGGCGGGAGACCGCGTTCAACTACCTACCTACCTACCTACCTATCCGGGGGTGAAGGACGCGCGGGCTCGTTTGCTCCGGCCTTTTCCACCCCCGCGGACCAACCCCTGGCCGCCAACCGCCTCCTCTTTTTCCAGCGTTCCTTCCACCACTTTTTCCCTCTCGCGTCGTGTGTCTCTCGTCGCCCTTCATCTCTCTTTCTCGCTCTTACGTACAAAACATCCCTCTCCCGTTCTCTCGTGTCTCTCCATCTCTTTTTCTCCTTCCGCAGCGAGAAAACAAATTCACCGGGGGTTGGTGAGGCAGCCACCCCCGTCCGCTATCCTCTCCCCCCTTGCCCAACAGTCGTCCTCGCTCGTACGGCGCTTTGAATGTAACTAATTAGTAACTACGTTCAGCGTGACGTAATAAGCAGACGGCTTCTGCCGGCAAACCCGCCGCGGCGTGCGGTGTGCTCGTTATCGTTTTATTTCGAACTTTTCATCCACTTCCTCCTCCCCTGCCCGCGACAGGTTCGCCATCGTTCGCACCGACGATGACGACGACGAGAACGTCGACGACAACGACGACAACGACGACAACGACTGAATACCGTGCTTCTTCCCCACTTATCGCGCTCGTGCTTGCCTGTGCTAACTTCGCTCTCTGCCATCGTTCTCCACTTTTTTCCCCGACGTCCTCATTGTGAAGGTTGAAAAAAATTCGATGCTACCCGCTTCGGGCGTTCGACAAAACCATATCTCGATCTGCGCGCAAGTTTTTTTCAGGCGGATTCGAATTGCAAATTAGACAAAATAGCGCTAAGTTTCGGAATAATAATTATGGAAAAAGATTCTGGTTTCTACTAGTTACTAGTTACTTATATAATTCATTTATATATTTATATATAATTTATTTATATAACTGTTTTTATGAAAGATACTATATGTGAAAAAAAAAAGAATACACACGAGCATTTCCAAAATCTATCAAATAAATGAAATTTTTCGAGATGGAAAATTTCCAATAATTTATCTTTAAATTTACTAATACATTTTTATGCAATTATAAATTATTTTGTTATTGAATATGCACACGGTTAATTTTCGCGATTAAAAAGAATACGGTTTTGTATTACATTTGCCTGACTTGAAATAGCAAAGATTCGCTCTAGAAATTACGATTATTTGCCAGAATCTGCATCGAGTGTTTCTACTTCGATTCGAAATCAAACTGGTACAAAATAAGAAATTATCGTGATTCGACAGATGTGATGTGATGTGAGCTTCCTGCAGATCCAATTTTTGTGAATTTCAAAGTTCGCCTACGAACTCTCGAAAACTCGAAACGGATATGGATAACTTTGGCCGTGATTAAAATTGCGCGAGTTATTGCAGCGTGAATGTACGTAAATATCTCTCGCGTGATATAGACACGGTATATATCAGCAGGAGTTTCGTAAATAATATTAGTTGATTGTT
The DNA here is from genome assembly GCF_030444845.1 of Prenolepis imparis. Classification (NCBI taxonomy): domain Eukaryota; kingdom Metazoa; phylum Arthropoda; class Insecta; order Hymenoptera; family Formicidae; genus Prenolepis; species Prenolepis imparis. The sequence continues at coordinate 5,444,375 of NW_028141167.1, read as the reverse complement.
CCAACTGATCGGTCGCACCGCCGCGCCGGGAATACATCATCGTCATGAAGGCAATAATTAATTGCTTTCACATATTATCGATTATTTATATCGCGACAACGCGAAACACACGTGGGAAAACCTGGCTTATATATAACTTCACGGTCTCTCTTTTTCTTCAAAAATTAATAGAAATACATGATTTTTTGATCAACAAATTCCTAATATTATTAATCAATTGTTTTACTAACGCTATAAATTTTTATTCTATATAATTTCTAATTTCTTAAATCGTGTAGAAATTAATTTCCCAGAATTTGAACGGCCTCGTCGACATAAAATGATCTCAAATCATATTACACCGCAATTAATTGATGTGACCTTCAAAGCATACAGTATAAACCACGTTGCAATTTAGAATCGAGTCAAACGCAGAGTAAAAGTTTCTTTAGATGTCCTTATTCGCAGCAATCTCCGTCAATCGCTGTAAAGCGCGTGAGAGTTTCTCCAGGATTTTTCGCAGAAACGATTATCGGCCGGCGGCGATCATCGTCGCAATAATAATAACGGCGAACCGATTACCGCCACGGGAGCTTAATTATCGCCAAAAGCGAGTCACTTCCCGAGCACGATCTCGGGCGCGGCAGCAGCTTGCGTAACTGCACATAGTTTCGCTTTCCGGAGGTTCTTTCTTTTAATCATGCTCACAGTATTGCACTGCACCGTCGACGGTTTAAAATTTTTAACGGTTGATAAATTCTTTTATTCGATATAATAGGATAAACTTTGAGAGCAAGAAAGAGAAAGAGAGAAAGAAGAAAAAATCGTATCAGTTACATCTATATTATCCGTACCAAGACTGTTTCAGCGACGGCGGCTGCGGCCCGGATTCTAATTATGCCCTGGGAAAATCGAGCGGGATGGAAAGCGGGGAATCCGGGAAAGCAGGGATATAAAGCATAAGAGGGGAGCGAGAGTGGAAAAGTTCTCGTCAAGCACCAAACGTTGTTCGAAAAGCCGCGCACGTAGCCGCGCAACTTTTGGGATTATAATTAGTTGCTTCGTATCGCTGACTGTATTGTTGCGACCCCGATAAATGCGAAATGCAGTAGCGAGATTTATAAAAATGCACTAGCAAGCATTCAATACCGAACGCGGTATTGGCTGCCGAACGAATTACACCGTCATTATTCTATTTTTTTTTGTTTGTCTTTTAATGCTGATAAGTGTGCGGTTCCCAAGACAAACAACTATACTTTCAGATTGGAAATCTATTATTTGAGAGACTGCGAGAATAAGTAGTTGATTACATCAAGACGAAAAAGAAACAACCATTTTATTACAATAAAAAAGTATAATATATATTATTCTTTTCCCTCTTTCTCTCTTTTTTCCTTTCTCTTTAATCCAGATTTTACAAAATATAATATTATTTTATATACTGATTATATATTCTCTTTGTGTGGCATAAGATATAAATATGTATAAAATACAATAAAATGTTCGTCCAACCTTGTGTAGCCTGATTTTTATTATTATCATTGAAGAATTGATTGTATATACACATACGTACTTTTGATATTCGTGTGACCCTTGATTATTAAAAGATCGAATATAACACGTCTACTACTTTTTCATTAACAACTTTATCTTTTCTTTCCTCCTTTCTCGACTTGGGATAGTCGATACACATACAAAAAGGAGAAATAAAAGTTTCCGTTGCCTTTCGCTACCTCGTTTGAATCAGTTCCTATTAGGGATATGGGAGGAACGCGTTTCATGTGTTAACGAGGGGATGCACTCTCTTACGATCGCACGAACGCCGGCAAAATGATGGAAGGGCCGAGAAGAAAGCGGAATAAAGATCGCAGGGAGAAACAAACGCGGAGAAACGGAAGCGCGCTTCGTAATTCTTGGGAGGGTTGTATTCGTGTGTTACAGCGCGGAACACGCCTATCCTTATAAAAAGGCGTTAATATGCCATCCCTTTTATGTATTACAAACTAGACGCTTTTTTCTCAATTTCGTTTTTATTTATTAGAAATGGAGCTCTCTTGCTCCTAGATAATTTCTCTCGAGACGTAAATAATGATAATTATTAATTAGAAATAATATAAAGAAAATAGAGATAATTATCCTTTCTAACAAATCTAGTCAAAGAATATAATTCGTCACAAGATATAATTCGCATGAATTTGTATAATTGAAAAGCAGATGCATACAAAGAAGAGATCACAATTTCTAAAAAGAGTGAGAGAACAGATTAAAAAATTATTTCCGCAAAATAAAATTTGTTTAAGAAATACGAACAATCGAAGTATATACAATCTGAAAAATTCAAAAATAAAATAATACACAGAAAATATATCGACCAATGTAGCACTGTCATGCTTTTTCTTCAGAAAATGGGATTTTTCTTAGGAGAATAAATATCGCGCGATCAAGCGGAATCTTTCACTTAACGAGGAAAGAGAAGAGAAAAGAACAGAGTTTGGGAAGAAATTCTGCACCGTGTCCTCGCGCGACAGTCCCGATTAAACTTGTCATTTTTCCAATTCGCTTTGTGCGCGCGATCGGCACAACGATTAAAAAAAAAATGCGTCCAGCCTGCACGCCCGCCTATATTCTTCGAGAGAGTAGAATTTTTCCCTGATATTCCGCGGATCGAGTTATCTCGTTCCGCGGCGCTTATTGGGGCGGAAGATCGGATTCTACATTGAAATTCCTGAATCGACGGACGGGGATAGTTTTTGCAAAGGGTAACAACCGCGTCGAGAGCTGCGATACTCAAATCCGAACGTCGCGGAAAAAAGTAAATCCGATCTGTAACCCCCCGTGTTTCGCGCATGTAAATCACAGGCGTTTCGCGCATTCGGCTTATTTTGCGAAGTATCCCCCGCCAGCCAATTTTTCGTTGGCCCGCATTCATTTGACCCGAACAAAAGTTAAATCCATGATGTCACCAACGTAAAATTAAAGCTCTTGCGCCGTGAAAAGCAGATATTTACACACAAAAAACATCACGCGATTCGAACCATTTATATTTTTATTGGTTCCCATTTCGACTGAAAACACATAAAAATCTGACAAATCATTGTTGTTATTATTATTACTCTAGTTATTTAAAAAAAAATAATGTTTCGAATATACATCGGTGCGCTTAATCTTTAATTGTTGCCGTAGTCAAATTTAAATAATATGACTATTATGACACTAGATTAATTGTAAAGAATAAATGTATCATAATTTATGTTATAACAGATAAAGAATATAACGTGAGAAAATAGTTATACAACTAGAGAAACATTAAAAAAGCATTAAGCTAAAAAGTTAGTTAAATATTTCTTTCGGTATTCTGATAAATACTTCTAATTTGTTTGACAAAGAGAAAGAACGCGCCCCCTAATTTTTTTCTACCAACAGACAACGTGAAAAACTATTTCGAGAAGAGAAATTTATGTCTGCGAGCAGCCTTAAGTTTCGGCGAAACGTAAGGGTAGACTCCGCGATGCAAAGTCAGATTACGATGTCATAAATGCAGGTATACAAACGAGTTCCATTCGGGACGAAGCTTGGACACACACCGGCAATATCTCGATGCGTAGCCGAAATATATCGCTCTTCTGCTTTACGACGCGTCCCCGGTCGGTCGGTCGGTCGGTCGGTCCGCCCGATCGATCGATACCGTAAATTGAGCGTGATGAGTTTGCGGAGGCTCGCACGTAACACGCCGGATTCTGCACGATCGAAAGCTCCACCGTGCGTGCATGCGCGCTCGCCAGCTTCGTGACTCCGGGCCGTAATTTCACATTGCGGAAAATGTCCGCAAAGTGCCTCTCGAGCCTGATGCTCACGACGCGGAGAAATCTCTACAAAATGTCCCCTCTATACGTCTCCGAGCGCGCTCGCGATATTTTCTCGATTTTCTCCAAATGTATTTTTCACACACGAGAGAAGCGCAATTTTCTCTAATTCCTTATTTATTAAAAGAACGACACTTCAACATTTCTCCTGAAATTATTATTTCTACGTAATTGTAGATATTCCAGGAATCTTTCTTTCGTCGAGACATTCTTCTAACATAAGCTTATTTTCGTAATATGGATAATGCTCGCAAAATAACTATCTATTGAAAAAAATGTTTACTGAATGAAATATTAACGTAAAATGCCTCTTTAGAAGCACTTAGAAAAACCTGTACATCATTAATTCCCGCGTAGTCGCGTCACGCAAGCACAGTTTACTCTTGCAAAAAAAAATGAGGTAATGAAAAAACTGGTAAAAATGACGCTTCTTGTGTACGCCAACGTTACCGAAGACATCGCATCATTTATACACGTTCCTACGCGCACGGACAGTTATTTATCGTCTACGAATAATTTATTCTCGCCGGATCCGCCGTCGTGTAATAATAACGGTAGCATCTTAGCGCATGAAAGAAGATTCTTCAACCGTTTTATGTTTCTCGCTTTGCGATGTTGCGAAAATATTTATGGCAAGCTGAGCATAAAATGAGCCGATCCGCATATACTGAAGACGTGTCCTTTGTTCGTCAAATTGAGTTCAATGAGTTTCTCCCCGCGTGCTATACTATGTCTCTTACTTTCATTCATCAAATTTTCTATAAAATAAATTTATGCTATTTTTTATGTTGAATTGTAGTTAATACAAAAGATATCTCTCTAAGAATTTATGCGTCATGATCCTGAAAATTGTCTGCATGTATAAGATTGCTTCAATCTTCTCGCCTTTAATTTGGAACAGATATTTCTTAAGAAAAAATATCAACAATCTGTTGTGTCAGTAAACAAGAGATATTCATTATTAGATGATGATTTTTCTTAATATTAATTTTTTGTAATTATATAATCGAGAAATACAATATATTCAAGCTGTGTGTGGTTTCAAATCAAAAGTTATTCCTTATGCGTTAAATATTACCGTGCTTTCTTTTTATTTTAGAACGAATCGATAATGGAGCTTCTCTTTTGAATTTTTATACGTATGAGATATCCTGTGAAAGATTACGGCGCGACGCCTCTATATCTATCTTCGGGATTCAGACTTCATTGACCAGTGAAAAATAGCGTAGATGCCGTGATCCTGCCCGCGGAAAGATTTCCTTAACGTAAGATGATAGATCGGAGGAAGGACGTGTCGGGACGAATGAATTTCCGAGCGTCCTTAATGTCGGATAAATATTTCAATAAATCTTACTCATGCAACGTGACTCAGACGGCGATTTCCATCTTTCGATTCCGAAATTATCATATTTTTCGTCATTTTTATATGTTTACGTATTTACATAAAACTCGATTATTTTTCTCTGTGCCAACTGCATTTTTCAACTTTTGTTATTTTCACGTAATAAAAGGAAAATTGTTCAATCATGTTTCATTTTAAAAAGTAACATGAATGAACAATATTGACACATGAAATAACAATATTGTTTTTATGTTCAAAATCGTAGGAATTAAATGATTTTATTAAAAAAAAAAATAATAAAAAAGCAATATGGTATAAAATCAATTTTGTATTTTAAATACTCATACGCGATGCAACATAAGAGCCACTAAAATTCATTACGTTGCATTGAAACCGGTCAAGCGCTTTCTCTGTCATCCGCTATCCAAGTGCTACTTCGTTTAGGAAAACGATCCGTTTTACTTGAAGGTTTCGCTCGCTGTCGGCTCAGTCCTTAATAAAGCTAATTGCGAGCCCTCTACTCAGACGCCTCTTCTTGTCTTCTTCGGTTGCACCCTTCGACTGTCTTCTCCCGTTTCAACTCACGACTCTCGTTTCGTAATCGTCTATTAAGCCGACACCCTTTCCAATTTATAAGGTCGACGTCCAGTAAAACGAGCATTACGGATTCAGGCAAAAACTTATGGAAAGGATAAAAAATCGCAATGTTGTTTGCTAGGTTTAATTGCTAGTATGAGTAATTGATCAAATATAATATATAGAAAAGTATGTTCAAAGTAATATTTACTTTTATGAATTGGTAATTTTTTTAAAGTGCTCTCTAAGCTCTGAAGTATTTGCAGCATTAATGCGAGAATGTTCCATAATCGCTTCTTAAGGTCGTGATCTCTCGTTGTCAATGCGTATGCATTCGCGACCCACGGAAAATCGTTAATTGCGCGTGGAAAATGGCGCGCGGGGATCGATTATCCGCATCCGCGAAAACTGTCTTTTTCATGCGAGCACTGCTCTCCCGAGGCGAATTTCACGACGCTCGGAGAAGCAACGCCATCGATCATTCGGTTCTTTACAACGCAGCGAAAGAAGCGCCTGCCGCATCATCCCGCAAAGAAATCCTGCGAGGAAGTCTTGGCCATTAAACGATTCTCCTCCCCTTCGATATCGAACAAATTGCACCGCACATCGTGCGGTTTGTATGCATGTCGTTAACCATAAATGTGACAGAAGTAAAAAAAAATGAATGCAAAATTATATGATACAATATATAAAAAAATAAAAATTATATATAATAAATAAAAATTATAAAATTTAATTTCTTTCAACAGTACGTAAAATAACATATAGGAAATATAAAAATAAATTACAGATATTTAAATTTACAGATCTTAAATAAATAAATATACAATTTAATTATATAAATGGAAAGGATTGTGTTGTCCAAGAGAGTAAAAGATAAAGATTACTTAATAAATTACCAAGATTAAGTATTTCGTGACACTCTCGCAATCGCAATGCGCTGAGTTTAATTGGTACAGGGCATTAGCGTTTCACACGGTTAATTATCACTAGCTGGATCTTTCACGCTGGGAAGTAATGGCCTCTCCTTTACTTCGCACATGAGCTAAATCTACATCTAATCAGATGTGTGTGGAGGTATAGAATTATCCGCTAAGTGGGGTATGTAGAATTCAAGAACCATAGCGGCATTAAAATGCCATGTAATAATGTTGCTAGACATTAGATTATATTGCCTGGCAGTTTACTTCGTTTCATACTTCGCGTATAGAGAGATGGTTCTCTATTTGCGCAAGAAATACATTCTCGCAGATTGCCACGTAAATCGAAGTTCGCGTGCAACAAGAACCGTCCGTATTCTACACGAGAAGATTACGGTTTTATGCTAATTTAATTTTCACGTCGATTTTCGGAGGAATATATTTGTGCTTAAATTGCAAATAAGTATGAGAATGGCATGTCTCAATATTTTCCATATATCTCAACATAGTGTAACATAGTGTAACATAGAACATACATTTCTAATATTAATAAAAAGCATGCGTATAAAATATAAATTTAATATTCGCGTATTCATCGGGACAGAATTAAATGTAAGTCAATCAGTTAAATGGATATCGCGTTCGACGGATTAGATTTCCAATATCTATCTTCCGATGATACAAAGGACGAAAGATCTTCCGGAAAAAAGGAGTTTTTTCAAGTGGAAAACTGAACAGAGAGAGGGTTTCGCAATAATTAAAACTACGGAAGTAATTGGACGCTCAATAAAGCGAAAGTATCCTTTAAAACGTACGCGCCTCGTTACGTTAGTACGGCACTACCACGATATTATATGGAAAATGTAGCCGCAAGGACCATCGTCTCATTAAATAATGCGGTCGTCTTCGCCCGCCCTTCGCGGATGCGGCTTGTAATCAATCTAACCGTCATTAGCGCCGAGTAATGAGTATCTTTCCCATCGCGCTTCCTTCCCCGAGATTTCCTAGCCGACAAATTTTTATGATTATTATTATTGTTATATTACTACACATGGCGCGGTGGATAAAGATATGAATGAATTACGGTTACTTTCTCGAACGGATATAAGTAATGGAGAAATATATTTACGATGCAGCATACAGCTCATTGCTGCAACCGGATTTTGTGACTTTTTTCTTTTTTTTTTTACGTGAATTCTCTTTTAAATAAACCTATTGCTGATTCCAGTATTTACGACACTTCCTCCTCTAAGTCGTTCTGTGTCAAATAATAAATGTCACATTACCATACTGACAATGAGTAAGAAATTATCGCACAAGCATCGTACAATTGTGAGCAATCTTTCGAAATATTCATGAAAATGCAAAGATAAATTATCGCTGATACCCTCTTTGCGTCTCGGATGTCATCCGAGATGCATCTTGCGGTACAAAGTTAAGAATTATTAATTATATGTTACGCCATAACGCGCGTCTTAAGACATAAAATTACAAAAATAGTTGACACCTTTTTAATTTGTGTGTTGAAAAAAAAACGTTTAATAACGCGAAAGTTCCTAATATTACTGTCAACGTGAGAGAACGCGTTACCCAATCGTAACCGATTATACCACGGTTTCTTTGCGACATATCCTGTTTTTCGTGTTTGCCGAAAGTCCTATGCGTATAAGCAAAAGACGAAGAATTAACTCGCGTATACTTTTATACTCACAACCTTTTCACTCGCGTTTCGCAGTCTTCTATTTTTTTTTGTTCTTCCACTATCCAGAACGTGCGGGCACCGGGTGAGTGCATTTCGTAATGCTCGTAACCTTTTCCCCATTTAATCCGGAAGGAGGTGAACTATCTTGTCTGAGAATGGCGCGCTGCGAGAATTTCTTCGTTCATGTGATGTTCAACAATCATTTAAATTGCTTTCGCGACAAAGTCGTACCAGGAGGTACCAATCGATTACATTTTTTTGAGTGCAATGAAATAAAATCTCTTTAACATTCATAAAAAAAAGCGCAATATGTATTTAATATTTTACTCTGTACTCGCATTAGTTTGGAATTAAATTATGTTTAAGAAAGTTGAATAAATTGTGTTCTCTCCTCGGTTTTTTTAGTCGAACAACAATATTTTCCAGCGAAATAAACGCTATCCTTTTACTCGTATCTCGTGAGTTTACGGCGTAAATGAAAAGTCAGGGAGTTAGATGCGTCGAAACTTTTTTGAAGTTTGTAATCTAAGTTTAACAACGAAGTTTAATCGCGTCACTATCTTAAATTGCATGCATTAAATTGCGCTTGGATACAGATGCAATCTCGAAAATACTATATACTTTCGAGAAATAATATTTAACAAAGAATATAATATTATGTTGTAAAAAATAATTTCAATCTTTTCTTTGTAAAAAAACTTAAGAGCAAATTTGGAGTCATTTTATATGTAGATCTTACACGTCGATAATTTTTAAAAGATATCAACCTTAAAGACTTTACTTGAGGGTGCTAGCAACACGGAGACGTGATAGCTTGACAGACAGCCGTAACGTGCTCCTGCTTTCCCTTTCATCTCCTCTCTCGGTCATTGATAAGGAAGAACGAGCACAGAATTCAAGAGTACCGGAACGTGACGACTGCGACAGAACGAGCGGTGTCGTCGGCCTCGGATAGCCTTGACACGGTGCATTCGAGGTTGGTGACGATGACTCGAGAAGGAGACTGCGAAGAAAGAAAGAGAGTGTCGGTCGGCGATCGCCATCGCCGGTGCAGCTGATGCCATTGCACTTTTATAGCGATCTTGCGCAATCACCGAGAGAGACCCCCAGTGCGAGAATTAACGGTTACGAGCTGCTTGTGTCACAAGAATTACGGATACTTTTTCCCGATGTTGCCCCGACCCTCGCTCGCCAGACTACTTCGCTCATCCCATTCGATCAATGCGATTGCACCGATTATCATCAGCTGAGAATTCTTCTGCGGCTAGAGGTTTATGCGCGCGTCTTATTTCATATGATTGTCTTCGAGGAATCAATATCGTATTAAATATATAAATGAATATAATCGATTGAAGCGAATGCAAGATGAATAATCGATTGTGAAATTTTTACATATATGTATGTTAAACGCAAATATTTATTGAAAATGAAATATATGATTACAAGCGAGGAAAAATGTATATGACTAAATATTTTCGTAATTAAATCTCAACAATAAAACAAAGACTAAAGAATTTTCTCTCTACTTGCACTTCTGAAATATAATTCGTAAAAATTCTCAGATATTCGGATACTTCTGATCTAACATTGATTCTAAAGAAAAGCACACAGTTCGTTGGGGAGCGCGAAAAATCATCGAAAAGATATCAAGGATATTAAAGTTGAAAGAAAGTGGAAGAGCAACCGACTGCTCCGTCCAGGATCTCTCGGTGAATCAGAACCTGAGAATTAGCGGTTTATCATACAATAGATTTGGCTGCGATAGACTCGCGTTCGAGTCAACGGGCGTTTGCGTCGCGGCCGTCGATAATTAGGAGTTAAAGCGGATGGTGCGTCATATCACGACGAGATGCATACACACTCACCCGGTGCCGTTTTCCACGTGGCACAGAGCTGACATCTCTCGCGCGTTGCGCCGAGAGGAACACAGAGACGTGGGAACATGAGAAACCACTTCGTCTCTCGCCGAGATAGAATTAATTAGTGGGGCGTACGCGCAAAACGAGCGATGATGCCTCGCGATCGATATTTGCATACTGCATAAGATATGTACATATATATGCGCAACTAATACTTTATTCTCCAAGTTTCAATAAATTACTATAGAGTGTGCTCTCCGCTTTAACGTTAAATATATATAAACAATTTTCCTGAAAATGTTTTGTCATCTTAAATGTCTTTATCTCTTCATTCATCTTTCGATAAAGTAAAAACAGTAGATAAGAAAATTAAAAATATCTTTAAGAAAAGAAGAGAATATGTGACATAAATGTTTGCAAGATTAAATATGCAAATATGATAAATTACTTGACTTTGTTTGCAAAAGGTGTCGATTATGAATTCTTATGGTGGAAATTTCACGCATCGTGATTTTGACGTATTTTGTGTCAAGGACTTTCTTGGATTATTCAATTTTTCATCGCAAAAGTATTCTGCAAAGAGAAAAAGGAATCTTCATAGAGTATCAGTCTATTCGGCGGTGGATCTATTCTCTCTGTTTTCTTTTCTCATGCTAATTCCCATGTCGAGATCCAATTCAATGCACGAATTTCGAAATCTAGACGTACGTAACGACGAATGAACTTTGTAATGAACAGCTTCTTCAGCTGGAAGATTGATGACCATGGCATATTAAAACGGAGAAAAAAAATGAAGGCAGTTAATAGAACCATGAAATTATGCATATAGAAATATTATAAGAATCAATATCAGATATAGAGTACAATTTATTAATATTATTATATAATCATAATTGATAGTTGATTAATAGATATGATTAAATACTTTTTCTCATTTTTAAATAACAGACCACACAGACTTCATGTGTGAAATATTTCAATGTAATTTACTGTGAAAACCCCAATTTATACTTTGCTTTCAATAGCAACTTTCTCATAAAAAGCAAACAACGTAAATATTATTAAAGCACGTTATTATTTATTATTTAACGTTATTATTTATTAACTACGTAAAACACAATGAATTACTTTGTGTTTCAAAAATAAAAGCCAATGAATCGACGACGCGCAATTATTAAACTCGGTGGCGCGTTACAATATGCAATTGTGCAGTTAAACGCCTATTCATCAAATTTTATCTCGTTTTAACCCTAATTGCTGTTTTCATCAATTTTGTATTCAATTTTTGGAAGATAAAAGAAGTAAAAAAAATTTTCGAAGGACAAAAGAAGTGTATAACAAACCACATAAAAAATATGTAGTTACGTATATGAAAACTGATGTTTATCGAAACTTTATTTTCATCAATTTACATCACCGCTCCGGTGCGTAGGTCGCAGTCAAAGATGGAAATATATGTGAATGGATATAGAAAATGTTGATTTTCAACAAGCCTTTTCAAAACAGTTACCGCACGTGTTTGTCGATTACGTCGTTCGCATTTTTCAGCCGCACGAGCAATGGCAAATAGTTGCCCGACGAATAGATGCCCGCGGTATGCTCAGAAAGCCGTGGAAAATATTCGGGTGAGGCAAATCGATCTCCGAAAAGTAAACACGAATTTATTTCCCTAGCCTAGCCTAGCGTGGAACGTCACTCGTCTCGCCGAAGGCGAGGAACCGCTTGGAGCTGCGCGATCGACAAGGGAGATGATGTAGCGTTCCTTCTACGTAAGAGGAAAGATCGATTGATCGCGATAAGTTTCTCGCAGGCGAAGAATTGAATTCGCACTGGAGTTTGACACGGCGAAAACTGGAAGAAAATATGTCGCTCTTCGCCCGAGATATGTTCATTTAATACTTCAATCACGATCATGCTTGAATACTTTGTCACTTTGGTACTCGAAATGTATGTGATATTGTACGCGACATATAAATATAACTTTTTTTAAATATATTCTAGAAAACTTTTAATATATTTCTAGCATTTCTAGCACTGCGTCTATCTCAATATTTATTATAATTTAATATATAAACATTTATGTTAGATCTCCAAATTTTTTGTATCCTAATGTTCTTTATATTGTAATTTGTAAGGTTTTTTCTTTTAAATCTATTAAATATTTATTTTTTTATTGATTCTCTATTTGCAGCTTAAAAATGCATTACGATTGATAGGAACATTCTCTAAACATCGAAATGAATGTTTGCAGATCTTCGAATATATTATCGATAAAGATAAAAATGACTTTGAAAGTCACTTTCTCTTTGAGATACGTAAATGGACCATTAAAATCTTGCCACTCTAAGCTTACAATATATCAGAATTATACGTAGTAAGCGTCGATATATGATCATGAGGCAATTACGTAAGTGTGTTAAAGTGTTCGGCTTCGTCCAATAATTCAGGACCACGAAAGGACTGTGTGGCTTTGGGCCAGGAATTTGTAGAGAAGAACGGAACGAGGCGAGGAATAAAAAAAGGCGGTCACACGGGTCGAATTTTCTAATGCCGATAAACGATCGCGCGAGCAAAGAAGCCCGAGATCGCGCCATCGATCCTCGCGTGCCGGGGATGCCGGTGGAAAAGCTCGGTAGAAATTCAGCGTCGTGGAACCCCGTCGTCGTCGAAGGGGCGGGAGGAAAAAAAGAGGGCTCGAATTCCCGCGCGACAGAATTCTCACGTGATTCCTCGAGTGGAATTCGATGACGGCATGGCCGTGTCGATGCCGTCGCGTCGCGTCGACCGAACTGGAATTGCTACATTCGCGATTGGCAGCTGTCCACCCTGGTGCAACCAATGTTCGATCCACCGATGGATCGTCACTGATTCTCTCGGCGCTATACACGTGTCCGCCCGGATCAATCGGCGCGTTTGCCAATCGCGATTGTACGTGCGAAATTATCGATTCGCGCGTTACATCGGCCATAATACGCGCATCATAATGCACGTCGAAATGTGCCTCCGCCGCTGCTGTGAAAAGATCGCTTCACGCCGCGCGTCAACAAGTCTGATAAAATAAGTTTCTGATAAAGGAAAAATAAGGTTCTCTCTGATAAAGGAAAATCTAGAGATTCGTTTAGGTTTATTTAATACGTCGCTCACTAAGCGTTCATATACTTGTATCTCTCCGCGACGGTTTTTTCCAAAGTTTTTCTCAAAGACCTCTGTTAGCATGTTCCGTTGAGAAAAATTACGTTCAGTGATATTATGTATATACATCATAAGTACATAACAAGCGACAATTTCTCGCCAAGATTTTCAAGCATAGACGGAATTATTGTTCATGTGTAAATGTGTAAAATGATTAATTATTAAAGATTGAGATTATAGAATATATGTATAATTGCAGAGAATGGAAATGCGAGAGGTAGAAGACGGTAGAAAATAGAAAGTAAATAAAATGAAAGACGTAGAAAAATCAATTCCCGAAGCATCTGGACCGCGTCGTCGCTCGATAATTCGTGCGAATACCCTCGATGCTTACACCTCGTTTGACACGAGAGGCCCTTCGTCGGAGGCGCCGAATCGTCAAAGTCGACGGAGCGAGAGGAGGCCCTTGAACCCTTCGCTCGAGTTTTTCCGAAGCGAGCACGTGACGATAGCGTGAAGACGCGCGCTATTATATATTTTAAAGAAAAAAAATCTTTCCCTACTCGAGTGGCTACTTTACAACGTATCTTCGTGTCTGCACAATTTGCTTCGCCTCAAGCGTTAATCGAAACATCATCTTTGAGGAAGACAAAACTTTAAAGTCTTGATGGTCTTTCGAATTTCGCTTCGCTCAATATGTACAATTATTACGGAAGATAGAAAGTTTTATATGTACGATCGAACAAAATTTCCCAAGTTTTGTTCAATTAAAATTTCTGTTAAATTATTTTATACAAAATTTAATTATTAATTAACTGTGTATGCAAATAAAATATTAATTTATAATAAATATCAATTAATAAATATTAATTTAATATCGGAGAAGTTAAAATAGATGGATTTTTTGTCGCTTAAAGTTAAAAAAAACCGATCGTAAGAAAGTGCAAAGAACACGTATCGATGAAGACGCGAATGCTAGCGAGACTTCGAGGTACATAATAATAATTCGAACATCGTCGGGAATCTTTTGGCGAAGCTTGCGAGCGCAAAGACGCGTGTTAGGAGTGAGTTAAGTTGCGGATAAGAGCGGCTTCAAGTTCTCTTACGAGTAACGTCCCTAAAGTGCTTAGAGTCGTCGAAGCAGAATCGATTTCTCGATAGACGTGCGCAGTGATTCACGAGCTACTATCGACTACGACGACGACGACGAGGACGTCGCCGAAGACAAGTACGACCTTACCACTTTAATTGCGTCGTCGTCGTTAATGAAATTCATCTAGAATCTCTCGGATGCGCTTCGCGATCTGATATCGCGCGATGCGATCACATCGTCGAATCTGCCGCAGCACTCGTCAAGTATCAAGATATTGTATATCTCGCGCCTTCCTTTTCCACGTCCGTGTAACACATTCGCGACTTACTTGACTCCGCACTTCCGGTCGAAAGAAAGACCGAAGCAACGATGAAAAAAAAAAGGGAAGAAACTCCACCGACTCATTATTATCAACACTTCAATTAGTCATGCGCTTGCATCATTTTAATTGCGGCCGCTTAATTACGGATTAATTGCAACGGATCTCGAACAAAATACGTAACTTCGCGAAACTACCGGTAGAATTGTCCGAAAATATATTTAATTTCGTCCAAGTATGTCATTTTCATATTTCGAGTGAAATTAATGTCGTCCTCTCCTCTTATATAAGTTGACTTATTGTATACGCGACATATGCTCCGTAACTATTATCGCTCCTTATACGCAGAGTTTTCTTTCACTTTCTATCTACATAATATCTTTCTTACTTTCATAATATTAGATATAAACTATGAATATTAACAACTACTTTACGCGTTTGCGCTTTTGAAGCTTAATTCGCGAGAGGCCCTTAATCTTCATTTCCAACTGTTATGATTGCACTCGTCGATATTGCGCGCTTCGCGAGCTTATCGGATTAGAAAGAGAATTTCGATCAGAGTTTCATCCGACGAATATCGTTACGCCGCGCCGCGACAATCCGATTTTTTGTTTTTCACCATTTGCGTGTATTTACCGCCGAGCGTTTTCCCGCATGCGGAGCTCACAAATCGTGCCCCATACCACGACCCGGCTCTCGTGGCTGTCGCCATAAATCGAGAGGCAATTTGTCCGAACCGGTCACGCTCTTCCGTCCCTCGTGTCTCGTAATAGTTCGTGGCCGGGTTTCATTTATGTCTGGATCCCTTTGAATTCCGTAATTCGCGGTTGCAAGCTAAGGACCGATTCTGCGCAAGTGGTCGTTCGCGGCCATCTGCCACTGTTGGCCCCGTTTTCCGATTTTACTCGAGCGCAGTTAGCGCTTTCAAGCACTTAATCCGCCGATAATACCTTCGTTATTGAAATATCTTTCATTGTATCGGAATCATTTTGAAATTAAAGTACCGTTAAATTCATTGCGTTCGATGCAAGAGGCAACGTGCATGTAATATATAAGTAAAAATTATTCTAATAAGATTATCAGTAATATCACATCTCTCCAAATGTGATAAAGCGATATAGCTTAATATTATTTTATCAATCTTCATTGATACGCGAGATTAATATCAATATTGAACAGAGAAATTCTTAAATCCATAAAATATGTCTCAAGAGATACAAAATGGATAATATTGAAAAGAGCGTTTTTCGACAAGCTGTCTTACAATGAATACATTCGCGAATCACGCGACGAGTGTACATACAATTTACATCTCTATCGATCGTAAGGTCGCGTGACTTTTCGTAGTCGTGCATCTCTCCCCGTCCGTCAATCGCTCATCTCTGCTTTGCATTTATCATGTTATACGTTTTATAAGCCGAATTAGCATATACTCGTCTGCAATCTATAGCCTTGTGTCTCGGTAGATTTTAGAGCTCTTTCCGGCATTTGTCTGTCGGTTACGAAGAAGAGATTGCCGTGGGTATTCATCTTGGCGAGTCCCCCTTTTCGCGGTTCTCATTGTTTCAATAGCATACACTGCGACGCAATACATCAAGTATGTACATTAACGCATTAATCCCTCTCTCCCCTTTCATACGGCGCGGCAACAAATTTGCAATCTGTTTCGAGTATTTCGCTAGTACATAATTGTACGCTTGAAACATTAGGCGACATAATTCTAGATATTAATTTACCGAGCCTTTTTGAAACAAGCGATATTCGGTAGAGCGTCAAAAAAAAATTTCCATCGATAAAAACATATCCGTCCTATAACGCTTTGACTTTCGTGTCGAGGCGATTCAAATGATTTGACTTTGCATTAATGCTACTGCTAGTGACAAACAAGATATGCATTTTCACTTCTTGATGCGATTGTGTGTCTCACGTCTCAGCTGTGACAAATACCTCGATTGTTATATATCTGTTGTCTATCGCGTGTTGTGACGCATGTGACGTTCTGAGCAACATTAGCTTATCCCTTAAGGAGTTGTGCATTGGCTTCAAGCTCGCATGACACGGGCTTTCAATGTAATGACATAACTGTAGAGATTTCACGTGTCAGAATAGAAACACAAGCGAAATATGAAGACAAGATATTATATATTTATCGCATTAATTTAAAATCTTTTTGCAATCAACCCCGAATAACTGCGGTAGATTTGAATTTAAAAGGCGACAGGGGTTTCGCAATATATAAAATGATCTACGGTTACAAAAATATGTATAGTATAAATTTAAAATTATATTAGCCATTTTAAAAGTTGCCGACTAATTATTATATAATATAAAATCAAATATATAAAATCATGTATTATCAGATAATTAAGTGATAATATTATATATGACAGAGATATAAGTAGTAAATTCCCGGCCCGCAAATCAATTACAATTCCTGATTATTAGCCGATTCGCGTTGGCAATCTTATATGAAGATGCATATCCGGTATAAATAATTGGAGATACATATTTAATACGTAATTAGCAGCAAATCCGTATGCAAAGGGAACATGAAAAGCTACGTACAAAGTATCGTCCGACAGACAATGGCACTCATTACCGCCTGCATAAGTATTGGAATGGCCGTCGCAAGAGATGGCGTGATTTTCAGAGCGATAACCCAATAATCCTGCGAAAAGATCGCTCGCGGCGTAAAACGAAAGATTGGATGGAGAGCTGCATCCGTTCCTACGAAATTTATACGCGTTATTCATCCCGCGGATGGACTAATTATCGCGCGCGCGAACGTTTGCTGTAATCTTGAGGCCTCTTTCATACAACAGAAATAAAATGGGGGAAAGACAAATGTCAAACTTCCAAATGTACATGAAATATAAGATCAAGATTTTTAATTTTTAACAAGAATTGATTAAATAGTTAACAAATTAGTTTATTAATTACAAAAATACTTAATGTTAAAAAAACTATTATATATATATATACATATATATTATTTATATATATATAAATATATACCTATATATATTTATTTAATTATTTATATTCTGAATCTCATATGAATATTCTTTCAAAGAGAAGATAACGAAAAGATATATTCCAAAACGCGCGACGTTTAGCTAAGGTTTATCTATCTGAAATTATGATCGTACTAAAAAAAGAAACGTAAGCAGAGATTGGTTTGCGCGGTATTAACCGTAAATGCAAGCTCGGGCTGTCGGCTTTATGTCGGCTTTATTCGGTCACTCTGGCACACTGTTGTTTCTGGCTATTTCCCTCGTTCGCAATGCTCGCCAACTACATGCGCTTCGTTATATATTTTAGCAACTTTTAACGAGGACGACAACTTGTTAGATCCCTATCGATCATCGATAAACGTGTGATACGAGAACGCTCGAATCGGCATGCACGATCTAGCGATGCTCGCGTCTGCGTTCGACATGTATATTTTTAATCGCGAACAAGCTTTAATAACGAACAATAGAGTTTTGAAACTCCAAAATAATGGTCCCAATTAAAATTTTTTTTAATGTTTACTTGTATTCTAATGTGTGTGTATGTGTGTGTGCGTGCATGTATTTTAGCAACTAAAATTTTTTAATTTTACGAAAAAATTTTGCATATTAAATTTTAAATTGTATATTTCTGTAGTAAAAATAAATTTTATTTAAAATTCAGATGAGACAAAGTTAAACTCAATTTACTCGATTTAATTTTAATCAACCGTTTATTAAAAATCCTATCAAGAAATGCTCTATGTAAATAAATTGTTTTTTTCTTTCTTCAAAGAAAAGGACGATGAATCCTCAGAATGCTTATACATTTCAATTCTATGCATAACATATTGTATGTGATACTGAAAAGCCAGCAACGAGAAACCACAAAAGTGGTCGATCGAGAATCCGCTCGGCAAGCTCGCTCGACGATGTACTTCGGCTTTTCCGGCGAGAAAATCCCGCAGTCTCAGGCGTCGACCGGTTTTCACCTTCTGA
Organism: Prenolepis imparis; assembly: GCF_030444845.1. Classification (NCBI taxonomy): domain Eukaryota; kingdom Metazoa; phylum Arthropoda; class Insecta; order Hymenoptera; family Formicidae; genus Prenolepis; species Prenolepis imparis. Next base: position 5,425,601 of record NW_028141167.1, on the reverse strand, counting down.
CCGTGAGGCACGTAATATTACGTCACGTACTTGTGGCATCCCGCAGCTCGAGAGAGATTCCATCGTCCTTTCTCGATGTCGACGATGCACGCGTATTTTGCAATTCACTTCAAACGTATACACACCTCCCTCGATCAACAATGTTCGCGCATTTATTTCTTGCTCACGTATAGTGGAGGAAACCCGGTTAAGAGCGAAGAAAATCAGGCACGAGACAACTTTATACAAAGTTGATTTATTTAATTATAGTCTTGAAACGGATGAAACGGTACCTCAAGGCGAAGTATGTCAATGGATACATCAATCTTTCTTTTGATGATGAAGATAAAATCTCCATGATTATGCAAACTGAGAATCTGAGATAAAAAACGTCTGCTATATATATTATATTTATATATTATATGTATGTCCTTTAAAATTTAAATATATAGAATTTTCATCAATGTAAAAATATTTAAAAAATTGTAATACATTTATAGCTTTTTTAAATATCAGATTAATGTATTTAGTAATAGATGTGTTCTCTATAATATTAGATAATGTGACTATTCTGTAGTGTTTCAAAATATAATGTGTACGAAGATATGTATTTACGAAAAGGTACTTTAATCGTCCTATCGTAATTCATATTGAAATTGTTAAATATCATAATACTATCTAACTTTCACTAGAGCGGAGAGCAGGTTCGATCGGCGATTTCGCATTTCTGAGTCTCCGCTTCTACTATTACCGTATGATTATAGTTACGATAGTTATATACTTTATCAATCTATCATATATATAGATAGTTGTTGACGTAAAAATTCTAAGCGAAATCCTTTCGTTTACAGGCGATGCATTTCGCAGCAAACGCACCAATTACTTTAAAGGTAACCACATATCTACATTTCTGAACGCGATTACACAAACGATGCATGCTAATATCGCATCGATATAAAATAATAGGGATTCTATGTATGTGCGAAGCTTCATTCATTCACTTCTTCATATTCCTTCACGACGCGACATGACAATTAATTGCTCTGTCGAGACTTATTACGCTCGACCTTGATGTACGATATCATCAATGACACAAGCATTGTCTCCCCAAATTACTTCATATCGATCATCGTGCGGTTCGATGAGCTAATCGAGCGCGAAGAGGTCAGGCTCGTCCGTGCGGACATCGGCATCGGTGAAAGGCCAGAAAGGCCTTCGCCTTCTACAAAGTATCCCGGCTATTTTTTGTACGACGATCGAGAGTAAAGCGCGAGCGATAGTTTTGCATGCGAGACGTTACCTCGTCGGCACGCGAAGAAGAAGACCGTCATAGAACGACGATCCATTATCATTCATGTTTTGTTTTCCAAAACACGATTAAGCCCGGTGATTTTTCATAGACGAAATAAAATGAAAAAAAATAGAGGCGCAAAGTATTTTTCCTTTTTATAACTGCAATTTTTCTTTTGAATTATATATTAACATCCCGCCTCAGAATATTTCAGAGTTATTAATATAAACCTCTCGCTATTTTAATCTGATGTACAGTCTAATTAGCAATTACTGTCTTAAATATAGCTGCAGCTATAAATATCATTATCATTTTATATACCTACTCTTAGACTAATAAATATTATCGCTTTATCTAAAAGTATATATGCAATATTATTTTCATCATTAGTTTAATTGCAGCTTAATGAAGGATGTAAATAATTCCCTATTACGTTATTGTCTATTCTTTTTTATCGAACTCGCTATTGTTCAACGATTTGACACACGACGTCATCGAGAACGTTGACGAAATCCTGATGGGATATCAGCGGGCGATCGATTGTTACGTCAAGAAGAATTATCCAGAATAACGATTCATTTACGCGATCTCTAATAATAATAGCGGTGGTGTTCCGACGAGTGTAACACTGCCAAGAGATCATTCGGAGATAAAAATGGCTCGGAGATGTTTATCTCCTCGCATGGAACTTGCACAATTTCGTGCAACGCGCCGTAGCAACCGCGACTATTGGCCAACTCCTTCGAACAAGGCTTTCCTTTTCTATAAAAATAATCTTCGCTTTTCTTGCAAAGATCAGTATCTGAAAATGGATTCTCTGAATGGTATCTGAAATAGTATCTGAAAATGATTTGTTCAATCCCCTTCTAGAGGCAGTAGAACAAGTTTATTCGCATCTTTTTAAGAGTAGTTTCTATTTCTTTTCGGAGTAAATTTTTTGATTATGATTTCTCACTCTCTAAAAATGCCAGTGGAATTAAATGTTCGAGACGGGACAGCAATTAAAAACGTAAAACGGAAAATCTCGCGCGGTTAAATATAGCGTTAAAAATTCAGCTCACACAAGAGGAAAGTAAACTGCAGATTACGACAATTCGACTCGACAGTTCTATTTTCAACATCTCGTATAATCATGATTTGCTCACCTGGTGAGAGCAAAGAACCGCGAGGAGCCAAATGGGTTAGGTATCCAGAAAGAGTCACCGGCGCGCGCGCGTGTCCGGACTGACGAAGCGGCTGGAGGAGCGTCTGCCTGGCTTTTCCGGTCCAGCTAGCACGATTCGCCGCGCGATAATTACTATCCGCGCAAACGAGCGGAGAAGATTCCGCAATCGGCGGCATGTCGTCGCGCGCCCCGGGCTAAGCCCTCTCGTTCAAATAAATCGAGAGAATATGCCGCGCGATTATCTCGGCTGGTGAATCATCACCGCGTTTTCCCGCTAACGAGGTCGCCGCGTTTCCACACATCATCCCTCATCGTCCGAGCGAGTGTCGCGAATGTCGCGAGAGAGAAGTCATCCGCCACTCCGCGGGAAGATTTCGCGAATGGAGAGGTCTCTATCTCGAGATACGAGCGGAATGGTCGATCGAGTGTCAAGATTGTCTCGTTGCGGCGCGCGACAACAAGAGAGGGTGGAGGGGCAATCGTCTGGAAACGATGGGGATTTTCGTACTTGACGGTGATGGCAAATGGTGGTGGGTACGAAAGTTGGGTTTCGTGAACGAGAAGAAGAACACGCAGAAGAGGAAGGAGAGGCGGAAGGGCGGGGGCCCCTGGCTGAAGAAAGGCAGGACCTATAAAAGAGCCGGCAGGCCCGACCGCGGGCATCAAACATCTCCGATATGAAGGTACGTAGAAGCGAGATTGATCGATCGCACGACGCGTTATATTATATCGAATATAATCTCTCTCTTTCGCGCGCACAGAGCGATATATGTATGTGTCGCGATTATTAAAACTTGGTTGTCCTCTCTCTCGTTACAGGTGTTCGTAGTCACGCTCGTGCTGGCACTCGCCGCCACCGCATACGGTGAGTACGATGAAGGCTTATGGGAATGTAGTGATCGCGGATTATGACGAGAATGTCGACCGCGTGTGAAGTGTCCGCGATGTTTTGAACCCTCTTCTGGTACTCCAGAATCGCGAAGCGAAATGACGAGTTCGCAGTGATTGATTCTAAAAACAATCGCCAACGTCGTATAAACATGTCTAATTCTATAGCTACCTTATAACGATTTTATTCTAACTGAAAATTTTATAAAAGTGATGAGAAATTAAAAATATTTTGTAAAAGTGGCAAGTTAAATGTCCCATTAAAAATTGTGGAACGGTGTCTACAAACGCCGTTCATACCTAAAATATATAAAGACTTTTTATCTAGAATATAATATCGTATTTTTAGCAAGACGATAGTTGTTAATTATATTATTCTTTGGAAAGTTGGTCACAGATTTCCAAGCAAATTAATTATCGTCGAGTCGCGACGCGAGTACTATTATTTAACCAACAAGCGAGATATAAATATTCGCGAACGCACATAAATATCATAAATTATACTCCTTGTTCGATTCTTTTTACACGATTATTAACCAGTTGAATCAGCGATATTAAACGAGCTCATAAGATTTAATCCGGGTGCTATTTGTACTTGCCCCCCTGCCCTTTGAGATAACTTGCACAATCGGCAGAGCGCAACCAGTTCTCCTTCTTGTAGCAATCGCAAAATACCTCGTGGCAATTTGCGGCCCGACATGAGCGCGCGCGCGACCACCTGGTCCCGTCCTCGCAATCGTACAAAGAAAGTCGATAAATCCCGCGAACATACACGTTCTCACCGATCTATAAATTACGTATGGGTTACGTAATCACGCCGGGAGACCGGGATTTTCGAACGCGGTTAAAAATCGATATCACAATCTGAAAATTACAGGTGGTTACATAAGCAGCGGCGGCGGATTCGGCGGCGGCGGTGGTTATGGGGGCGGAAGCAGCGGATGGAAGTTGGGCGGTGGCGGCGGTGGCGGCGGTTACGGCGGTGGCGGTGGCGGTGGCGGAAAAATCATCAAGGTGATCACCGTCAGCAGCGGCGGCGGCGGCGGTGGATACGGAGGCGGCGGCGGATGGAAACTCGGCGGGGGTGGCGGTGGATGGAACCTCGGCGGGGGTGGCGGTGGATGGAACCTAGGCGGGGGTGGCGGTGGATGGGACCTCGGCGGTGGTAGCGGTGGATGGAAACTGGGCGGAGGCGGTGGATACGGCGGCGGTAGCAGCGGATGGAAGTTTGGCGGCGGAAGCGGCGGATTAGGAGGCAGTGGATGGAAATCGGGCGGAGGTGGCGGATACGGTGGTGGCGGCGGAGGTGAGACATTTTTCTCGTGTATTTCCTTATCGCCAACTTTTATTATATAATAATAGAGTTAGATGAGATTGCGTTTGAAGAGCGAATCAATTTAGATAAAATATTTTTATCTTGTAAAGCAGAACCAAAATCAAAGGGATTAGCCGCGTAAATTGACTTTTTTTTTTGAAAATTTATTACCGCGCTGCTATGCATGATTCGGCATGCATTAACATACATAGCTCAAGCTTATTTATCATATAAATTAACTTTCAAGCTACGGGTAATATTCGCGAATATAATCGAAGAGAAATTCGCTCGTCGATCAATTTAATGGCGTTAAAAAGAGAATAAAAATAAAATATAACTAGTGAACGAATATTATCAATTCTTAAAGAAATGTCTGAGTTTTTTAAATTATAGAAATATAATTGTATGTGTGTATGTCTTACACACATATTCTCCATATGTATGTGGCTATGTTTATGTCGAATTTGAATTATTTAAAGTCCATTGATATCGATAATCTTCGCAATTTGCTTCGTATAGTTTAAATAAATCACGCTCCTCACAGAGAAAAGAACTATCAAGAGAGGATAAGCCGCGATTTTAACTTTCTTTTTTTCAAGAATTTATTGCAACTTCTATCCACATGCAACTGTTAATTTTTTTTATTATTATTGCGCCGCTATGCACAGTCCGGCAAGCAACGACGTACACTTTGCAAGTTTATTTATCGTATAAATTAACTCTTTCAGGCTGGTGGTAATGCTCACGGCGTCTACGAGCAATTGGAGCGAAATTCGTTTGCCGATCATCCGCGCGTATCTCGGCTGTAAGCATCGATCGTCGTCAAATCAATTCGCGCCGACCCTATCCGCTCTTCGATCTTCGTCAGATCGCCATCGGAAGACGAAAAAAAAAGGCAAAACCGGGACATCACCGAAAAGTTCCGTATTTCGCTGAATAAATTCGCAAGAGGAAGCGTCACAACACACACACACGTATGAAATACTGCTATCCTTCACCATCTCCAATACAGGGATATCTGTTGGAAACAGTGAACGATATCGTCACTCCGCTTCCGGCCATTCGAACTTGTCGCCGTGTCGTCTAGGCGAAACGACTTCCTTCGAGACGGCGCATTTTCCTCCTTCCCTGCCGTCCTTCTTTCGCAATCCGGAAAATCGGCGGACGTTACATTTACGAGTGAATCGTGCGCCCTGATATTTCAATTCCGCTTCCTCGCATGATCTTCCACCCTCCCCCTATCTCCAATTTACTTCCCACCGCGCTCTCTTCCGAGGATCGAGAGCGTTAGGGCGAGGCGTCCCTCCGACATTTAGCTGATTATAAATGCATAGAACAATCCCGTGGAATCCCGACAATTACCCCGGGTATCTCGAGCACGAGCGAACAAAAGTGACGAAACACACTGCGAAATTACACTCGATAAAAAAAAAAAAAAAAAAAAGACCGCAGTGATCACTCATGCACTTTTCTTTCAATTGTCTGAAAATCGACACCCCGTTCGATTCAACGATAAATTCACAATAAATGAAAATCACCCTGATAGAAAATAATGGTGTGTATTGGTTTTTTTATTTCATTATTATATTCCCTGATTGAGTCTCCTCCCCGTTTTTCTCTCGACGAGAGATGGAAATATATATCTCTGTAACGCAGATAGGAAAAATTAAAAAACGCGCTACCGATTTAGCGATTTTCTGCCGATTTATGTATTCGCGATGATCCTGCGTAACCCGGGACGAAATTAAAACCATAAGCGCCCGGGCGGATCCAACGAGAGCAGGGAAATATAATATCCCGAACGTATGGATTTACTATCGATACTCGCGCTCTTACGATATTGCACGATCGCATAAATATCGCGTACGTTTTAGATGCGCTTTTTCTACGCTAGATGACTTGCCCGTAATGTTCGCGATCGCAAAGGACGACGCATAAAATTTTGATTAATCTTCACGACGACCGTGGTTTATTGGCCGAGCAGTATATCTTTCCAAATATATTTTCTTTAATGCTTTCGCTATATATAAATTCTCTGTCACATCTGTCACATTTGTCCCGTTTAATATCAAAATATTATGAATGGTAACAGATGTGGACGCTGCGTGACATTTCTATTCTTCGCATAATGACAAATAGCACTGCGTAAAATTTTACTGACCTCCAAAGTTTTTTAAATCTTTTTTTTCACATATTTGATTTAATCTTGTTATTTTCGTACAATAAGTTTATGATTTTCTCTCTTGTACGTGCATTTAATTTTATATTATTACGTTAATATCAGATATAAAAAGAATCTGCTTTTTACCTCAAACGCGGGTGTAATAAATGGGACTGGCCTAATTATGAAGCTACGTAATGAGCGCCAAGTTTAACATGTGGCGCAATGTGCTTTTGCCAGGATAAGCGTTAAGAGACACGTATACACACAATAAGTTTTCTATGTAACAGTTGCGTGACTTCAACGTAATAGCCGTGCAAGCAATATCATGGTAATTACATTCTACTAGCGTGTCATAAAAGCAAGGCGCGACTCGATTTGTCGCTTAACGCTGATACCAAGTTTCATCATCCTTTTGCTGATTACCCTCGACAGAAGATGATTATCCTCGTAATATATTACACATAATATCAAATCTACTTTTAATTTTCTAGTAATTTTGAATCACGAGATTGTTATTCGTGTTTGCTGGTGAAATTGCACCTCGTTGCTTCTCTTAATGACTACGTTTTATATATTAATGACTTGAATATTCTTACTACTGAGATTAAACTATGTGTTGGCCTTTCAATGAAAAGATTTATTGCGTGCATATAATAGCTTTTTCAAATCCCCGTTGCGAAAATAATTCGAGTCGAGAAGCAGCATCAACATCGATACTGGTTACTAAGGACATATATAATGGATTTCTTACACAATATTATTACATTCTTTTTAATGGGAGAAGAAAGGAGCAGTGTACAATATCTTTCTATGTTATTACTATTATCCGTTTCATCCGTATTACGAGAAGACATCGTCGTTATTTTAAGACAATATGCTATGTTATATATATATATCCATATAAAGTTAGTTTAAGTGTGTAGGATTAATTATATATAGTTTAATTATATAGAATAAATGGGAGAAGAGATATATTTTTCCGATATTATCATGTTTGATTGAACAATGAGAATATTTGTCTCAACGGGATAAATTTAATTTTAATATCTTTCAATTTTTTTACTAAGAGACTCGAAAAAATTGCGCACCCCTTTCAGCGGTCATTACTACAGCAGTTCGAGTGACATATGTGAAAAAAAGGCGTTCGTCATTATTGAATGAACGCGCTCGAAGTAATAACGAGAGAGAGAGGGACGCGCAAATCGACGACTCAAATCCCGCTTATGACCATAAGTTTGTATTCGCGCCTGTATTCGGTGCCTTTCGGGCGAAACATTAATATGTGTCCTATCCTCTATTATTTCCGTTATATAGCCGTGGCAGATCTCTCCTCTCTAGGCAGCCTCCGAATAGAGCGCGCTTGCCGCTAATTGGATCCTTCAGGATCCGCGCTTTGATTAATTATGGTGAAGCGTGCGAGCGCTCGTCTCTCGATAGGATCGCGATAGAGTTTTGCCCTGACGCGAACAGCACTTGCCGATATTACTTTTTATTCGCGGTCCGTGATGCGATATTCCGTTCTTTCGCGATTCACCCTCAATGCGCGTTTTCCCTCGATTTCTTGCACGTCTGCTCACCGTGGAACAAAGAAACGATCTCTCCCTTTCTCTCTCTCTGTTCGCCCATTCGCGGAATCCTTCTTCTATATTCACTACCTTCGTTTAAATATTTCATAATCATCTCGCTTTACGCACAGTGCTCTACTTTTCATGTTTTTTTACGAGCGTCGGGATTTTATCTAGAAACTTAAAAGCCGGATTCGTTCTCGAAGAATCTTTGCTATTCCATGTTTGCATAAAAAATTATTTTATATAAAATATATACTTCTGTAAAAACATTTAATATTATTTCAAAAATAAAATTTTACCATTTTAATAAGTATAAAGTTTATATTTAAAAAAGTACAGCTTAGCAATAGTGTTTTCATCGATTCAAAGTTTTAATAAGCGTCTTATGTATGAGTAATCGCGTAATATGCGCGTTTAATTTGCAATCTTTACGGTATGTGCAGTATTAAGAAAGAATAGACACGTCTGTGAGATCGGCGTTAAACGTGAAAGTGGAAAAATGCTCGTAATGATGATGTTTCCAATGACCTCCGCGATTCGGTCGATCATGACGACGCTTAGCAGTCGTTACATTAACGAGATGTTCGAATGTTCGCTCATTCGGCCAGTTGGCCAATTACATTTCGTGTGAAGGGTCTTCAACGTAGACGGCCGACCGGACTACACATGGGCCCATAAATTTATTGGATGCTGATGGCTGTGCGCGTAACAATCGGCTGATGTCAAATTACACGGCAGATAATAATCAGGCGTCAATGACGCCGGAAACAATGTGCATCGCATAACGCGCTTTTCAACAATATTTCGATACTGACCTATCCTATCTAAAATATTTTGAAAGTTGCTAGAAGGAGAGATATATTTTTTGAAACAATTTTTCTAAATTGAATCCTTAGTAGAGAATCCAACTCTTAGCTTTATAAAAGAAAGATGTAAATAATAGATAATGCCAATATCAAAGAGACAAAAATTTCCATAAATATATATCTTATCTAGAATCTTTAGAACTGTTCTTTTCAAACATACACTTTCGTAACGTCCTCTGCACTTAAAATGAAAGAAGTACACGTTCATATATTGTGAAGCAAGAAAACAGAAGAAAACCGTAGAGAGCATCGAAAAGGAACGGGAAACTCTTCTCGCACGATACTTTGACAACAGTTTAGAACTCTGTAATGTCACCGTTACCTCCTCCATACATTGTGCGAACAGCAGTCGGCGGGTCCTTGTACCGGGTAGTGATACTGCCGACAATTCTATTCTGGTTAATGGCCATCGATGACGACGAGCAATTAAATTAGCACGGATTACGAAATGCTCGGTAGTGGGCGAAATATACGCGATAGAGAGAGAGAGAGAGGGTGAGAGAAACGGAAGAGAGGGAGGGTAGGGAGGATGTGGATATAAATTTAGGGTAGGCATGGCTATAACGGCACGATGTTTCAAACACATCTGTGTCGCGTGTGCGATCATCTCTCGTCCTTTCTTGTCGTCTCTGTCCCACGCAATTTCTCCCTCTGTACCTCCCGCTCAGTCTATCTCCGTTTTACCCCTTTCGCACACACGTTTAACTCCCAACTGGTGAACACTAACCGTGCCAAACCCGAATCGACCTGACGCTCTCTGTAGCCGATTACAAATCTGACCAATTAGGCGCACGCTGCGCTTGCCGGATCAGAATTGGGGAACCGTTCCGCGGGCGCCAACATTGGCGCCTAAGCGCTGTACGCGTTCTCTCTCTCCCTTTCTCTCTTCGAAGATCGCTACGTCCTATCCCAACGACCTCCATCCGTGCACCACCGCGTCGTGTTCGCCACTCCCTCTCGCCGTCCGGGAATTAATATTAAATGCGGCGTCTGTGAGACCCCGAGACTTTGATTGGGAAACGCGGCTAATTAACGTTCACTCAGTATCCTTTTACACCCCCGCAATTTTCGGATTCGTTAGGTCACACCCTTGTCTTTCAAGCAATTTTCAATTACATTTCTTTTACAAGAGTACTCTTTTCTTTTTCGTTTGTAATAAAACGCAAAATTAAATCAAACTAATCGGTTTTGAACTGAGAAGCAGTATTTAAGTAATAATCTTGTAAAAAATAATAATTATATATTTTTTAATTGTAATTTAATATAGAAATCTTGTGTCATATACACAAAATTCACTAGTTAATATAATTTATTAAAAACTATTTTATACTATTAATCAAAATTATATGTTCCTCTACCAATAAAAGATTGATTTGTCTTTCTCTTTATGTTTTTATTTTCAAATCGCAGGAATAGTATGAATATTTTCACGCTATATCGATATCTTGAACCGCTTTTCAATATTTTGTCGGAGATAAGCGAATCGTTGCCCGCGCTGTTTTCCCATACCCGAAAATTCGAGTGCACGCGCACCACAGTCCGGCTATAATTTATTATTCGGTGTTGGACCGACGCAGTCGCGATCCATACAGGCTGCTCGCGTACGTGCATACTAGCGATAGTTTCGCAAAAAAAAAAAGAAAGAAAAAAGATAGAGAGGGTGAGAAAGAGAAACGGGGAGTGAAAAGGCGAGACCGAGCGAGACGAACGGAACGCGAGATGAAAAAGAGAGACAGGGACAAAGGACGGGGGAAAATGCCAAAAAAGAGGAACGACAACGCGGCGGTGTCGGTGTTTTATTGCCGGCGGATTTGTCGTATTGACCGACACTCGCGAGAGGGTGAGAAGGAAAATCGAAAACGGGAGGGGCAAGAGTGACACTCGTCTACCGCCGATCGATAAAATTGTTGAATAGGATGCTCCGAGTATAAATTTTCAAGCGGACAGAATTTGCAGTAAACTTTGCGAACATTGCGATCAGTGTCGTAATAAAAAAATTCCAAAATAATCTCGAAAATATTTTGCAATTTTATATAGATTACTCTCGAGTGATATTTCGTACATTTCAATATATAATATATATTGTGTATCTGCAGCACCGACAAACCGTCTTCTCAATTTATCAGAGTTGTGTTCCAAGTTGCCGCACTTAAGCCAGAAATTTATAATCGCCAAGTAAAATGACGTAATTTCTCCCGGCAGGGTAATGTTCCGGGAAAGTTTCGACGCGGGTTATTTCGCGCGAAATCGCCTTAAGGATTTCGACGAGTATTCCGAAGTTACAGAAATGCGTTGTAAGCAGACCTCGGCGAGATTGGGGTAGTTGTCGGTGAACGACGAACCGGAGGCACAAACCGGAGGCATAGAAACCTCAGACGCGTTGTAAAAATTACAAGCATTTCCATCTACGAACGATATCATCAATCCACAAATCTCAGGAATAAAAGGCGAAATGAGTCTCGCTGTGAATACGTACGTTTATTCACGGCTCAACATCTCCCAGTGGTCCCTCCTTTCTTCCGAACGTCGCGTCGCCCTCGTCTTGTCCTTTATTCCTGCCTTTCGTTCGCCTAAACCTCGAGTACCGCTTTTTTTCTTTCGGCGCGAGGGAGATTGAAATTGTAGATAGAGTCCCGTTGAATCTCGCGAAAATCACGCACGCAGGGTGGAATTCGAGACATTTGAAGGCTCTTTGCTTGAAAGTACGTATGGATTTCAACGCCATTAAACAAAACGCCATATAAAATATTTACATCGGGATTGCTACTTAAATAAAACGCGAAAGTTCCCTATTTAGGAATCAATGATACCTTGGAACTGACAAATGATGATATATCAAGTTGCGATGTGTAGATAAAGTATCTTATAATTAAATTTTAATAAATGTGATAATAGTGGCACACACAATTTATTTTACCATAATACGAAATAGTTAACAATTAACAGTGCGAAATAGTTAATGGTTAATATTCCCACATACACCGATCTAATTTATGAAGGTAAGATTCACGATCTCCGCAATATTAGCTATAATACATTCGCGAGAATCGTACACATTTGCATGGAAAGCAAACAATTTCATTATAGAAAATACACATTATTAAATTGAATTTCTCAAATATATGGAGTTTACGGTAATCAAAATTGGTTACAGCGTAATTATAAATATATTGTGTATGTAATTTCTTTAAATAATATTATTAGAATAATATCAGATTTTAATCTCTCTCAAAAAATCAAATCTAATAATTTAGAAGAAAAACAATAAAATAAAATCTCTTTCCTTTTTGTATCATTGGCGTACGTATAATCAAAAATACAAAAATAAAAACAAAACTCCTTCGACAGGCAATCAAAACTTGTTAAAGTAGATAGAATTTTGATCGTTCACTATCGATTGGAGAACGATCAGAGGGTGACGAGAGAAAGGAAGGGAAAACAAAGTTAGCGGAACACGAGCGGGGAGGGAAGAGAGAGAACCCTTAACACGATCCCAAGTTCGACTTGAAAGGCTGACGTTTCCGTCCTTCAACGGGCACCGGCACTTTAAATCCTGCCGAGAACCAGCGACTCTTGGCTTCCATTCGCGTGTTATGGCAGAGGCATTCGTCGAGGTCGGCGCACTTTCGAAATGACGGAAGAACGTACATCTCGCATCGATAGTACTCTCGGTCCGCGCTCTTCTTAGTTACGTGATACTCTCTAACGTGCAGATCGTAATGGGCGCTTTAACTTAAGTGTGTCAAGAATCACGGAGGCGGATCTAACATAATAAACTCCCGATACGATGACGCGTGTAACATTTGTAATGTAACGTGTGTAGTTTCCTCGCGATATTTATTTCGAGCGATATCATCGCCGGCGGTTTACAAAATCACACGGAAAAAAATATGTCGTATAGAAACTTTTGGTGAATGTATATATATCTTTACCAAAAATATTTTGTGTTGCGTTGCGCATGAAAAGTTTGATTTTCACGGGACAAAAATAAAGATAGAAAAAAATTTTCTATTAAATTCTATGGTAAATATTATGAAAGGAAATATAACTATATTGCGATACTTTTTTTTGTTGAATTGATAATATAATTGTACAATCATGGACATATGTAAATTTCAGACTATAATAAAACATTCCCGCACAGTCAGACGTAAATAATACAACGCGCTATTTTGGTATGGATTTATTTAGATTTAATACAGATCGAAAAAAGGATGAGGGAACAAAGTTAAAATAAATAAATAAATTTATTCAGATTTGATATATACAGATCGTGTGAAAAAAAAAAAAGAAAAAGGACGACTAGAAAGAACAAAGTTAAAATAAATTTTGTTTCCTTCGGAAACGTAGCTTCTCTTCTTAGTAACAAATGTATACAGCGCGAAAAATTCTTCGATATCTAGAAAGAAGACCCTTCACGTTCGCGCGTAAAAAATTCACTTTGCATTTTTACAATTCACCGGAAAAAGGAAACGAGGCGACGCGGGGATTGCCAGCGGCGAGATATAGTGTCGCTTTCGACACAGTCAAGGAGGAAGGACCTCCGCCGTTTCGTCCTCCTTGTCGCTCATAGTTTCGCGCACTTAAGGCACTCGTCTCTCCCGACGATTCAAATTTTAATTCAATTACGAGAACGACGAGGCTGCACCTTTTCTTACGTCTTTGCCGTTCAGTCCGTTTATTTCTTTTTCTCCGAGGACTCTCTTCGTCCACCACCCTCCTCGCCGAGTCCCCGCAGCGAAATCTGAATTTAATTATGACCCTTCACGTAGCCATTTTAGCACCCACACCACCGTCCGTGGCCTATCTATCTCTCGCATCGTCGAACGTAAAGTCGTGCGGGCTCTCTCCATTTTGCTACCCCTCGCAATCGGAACAGGGGGTCGCGCGAAGTATTTTAAATCTTATAGAGCATTTAATAAACCCCATTAGCTCTCAATCTTTCAATTCGCGTCTCATCAAATGTATCGTCGCACCGGCGACTTATTAATTTTGCGTCTCCTCTGATTAAAGCTTATAAGTAGCTTGAGATAAAAAAAAATATATGTACTTATACATATAATGATAAGTCCCGAACGAGTATAATTCAAATCGTAATTATATTTTTCACGTTATAAGAAAACATTTTCACGTTAAAATGTATTTTTACAAATTTAATTCCGTCAGACTAATATATATATTTTCATATGCTCTGTGTGTGCAAAAAGATATAAACTATCAAATTTATTCTCTAAAGCGCAAAAATTTTATTCTATATTTCGAGAAATCGTTGCTGCAAGATATTCACATTGTAAGTATGTATCTCGTTAAAATTTGAAAGCGTGTTTTATATTTTGAGAAAATATACACTCAACATTTTTGCGAGTTTTTAGCATTTTCTTTGAAAATTGCAGCGCGCTCGTTCTCTTCGTCCTTGCCAAGGTATGGGGCTCCTTCTAATGGCGCATTCAATATTCGTAATGAAGAACTGTACCTATTTCGTAGTTCTTCATTCATTCATCGCGAATCTCTTTGTCCGACCCTTGTTTTTCTTCGCTGAATGCGCGCGTACATATTTAGAATTCTCTTTCTCTCGGTTTGCTCCGCGCGAACCTGTTCTCTCTCTCTCTCTGCCTCTCTTTTTTCTTTTTATTTATCCATCCAGCCATCTTGCTTCGGCACCGATTCCCCTCGAGACCTCGTAGCTTCCACGATAATTAAACTAATACCAATTAAACGTACCGACGACCGTTAATTAATGGTTTCTGTACCATTCGAGCTCGCCTCGCACCGACATTTGTGATATTGCGTTATGTATAAGCGCGAGTTTGGCTAGTTGCTAATTTTAATGCGACGCGGCCGCTCTCGAGCGACGGAGATTACATTTTCTCTCGCGTAATGTTTACATAATTTCCTTTCTCGTATTTTGTTCGCCTAATATTTTCCGCGCGCGTACATCGTATGCCCTATTAAACCCATAGGCAAATTAATTTCGTACGAAGCTGGATTTAATAATTAAAAAAATAAAACGGTTATCTGCTTAAAACACTTATCAGTAAACATATGTGATGCCTTATGCATACTGAATATTATAATTATTTAGTACTCACAGGCAATATTTTATAATTATATATAATGTGTGTGAGTGTGTGTGTGTGTGTGTGTGTGTGTGTGTGTGTGTGTGTGTGTGTGTGTGTGTGTGTGTGTGTGATAGCTTTTCTTTAATTTGAATACTCTATATATATTTTTCAATGTATTAGTTATAAATATTTGATTAATTTTTAAAACATTTGCGTTATTTATTTTACCACAACTTATATATGTAAAATATTTAGAAAATGAACATATATTCTTTTAATCTTTAATGCCAAAAATGTACCAAATTTAATTTTATGTCGAGATCATGTTCTGATGACATAGAAATCCGAATGAAAAGCATAAAAATTTAACTCCGATTTGGTATTTAACATGGCAGTAGAACGGGGTATTCTAATTAAACGGTACATGTCTGACCTCCGAATGGAATGCCAAGACCGGCATCGATTACCCAGCCAATTTGCGATGGGACTTGCAGCCTCTCTGTCCCCCTTCGAGTCAGTTTCCATGAATCTCTACCAGGAAATGCTACGAATGCGGCTATATCTCGTGCTTAAAGTCGAAGAATGCGATGAGAATTAAGTCGAGAAGCGATGAACTGGTAGGAATCGTGGCAAGAAAAAAAAACTTTATTTGCAAGTAATCTTTATTAACTCCTAGACTCAAGAGAGAACGAAGGAAATAAAAAGAGATAATTTATTGTATTATATTATCACATTAAAAAGATATAAAAAATATTGTAGAGAATTTAGAAAATATATGATAAAATTTCTTAAACAAAAATTTATTTTATTGGTTTTTCAATTCTCGTTGGAGTGAGCTTCATTGCGTCTGTCAGGTTTAAACAGAATATACTTTAAAAGTGTATATAAGTAAGAAAGCAATGAAGAAGGCTATATGAAGTTCTACTTGGCGTCTAAGATCGCGACCGTAAGTTTCCGCAAAATCCTACGACGGAAATGAAAAAGCAAAGCGCCGCTCGCAAAGGGGAACCAGGTTCGCGTCGGTTGCGAAGCCGCAGCATATCCGCCGCGCGTTTTCGCAGGCGGGCTCGAGGTAGGATTAAGTAGCGACGCGTGCTTCCTGACGGTTCCATGCTCGGGCCCTTAATTCGCTCCTCGAGGGAACGTGACCCGGGGATAAATTTGAATTTGCGCAAACTGCACTTACCCCTCGCGACGAAGAGGCTCGAGAAAGAGAGACGAGAGACGGGGTTAGCAGCTAGGGTCGCAATTCGGTGAGTAGACGAAGAGAAAGAGAGAGAGAGAGCCAAGACGGCAGCCCTAATAGCCGCTACAATAAAGACCAGGCGGGTTGAAGGGAAGGAGAAAGGGGTGATCTTCGAGTCTTTTACGCCGCACTTGACGAAACAATAGTCGAACGAGCGAGCCGGATGGAACGATAGACCGGCGCGTTGTCGGACGGAGAAGAAGGCGAGTCGAGGGGGACTTGCCGGGGAGAGATGAAAACGGAGGGTGTACACCCGGTAGACGACGACGGCAACGACGACAACGCGCAATCCGTAGCCCCGGGTCGGGTTTTAACGACGTGCTCGGACACAGTCGTCGTATCCCTCTACCTCGATTTGCACCGAGTTGCCGCTGCCGCATGCAAACCTCGTACATCCCCCTTACCCCCGTCGCGACCCCGCCGATCCTCTTGTCCTCGTTGATCCATTGAGGTCGTTTCGCTCTCGTGCACGTCCGAAGTGTAGTAAACGAGAGAGAGAGAGAGAGAGAGAGAGAGAGAGAGAGAGAGAGAGAGAGAGAGAGAACGGCGCTTCGCTTCGCCGATACTATTATACTAAATTCTCCGTACACTCCGCGACCCCGCGCGCTAAACGTTCGCTCTGGCAGCGAAACAAATCCCTCCGAGGTGAATGAGCTCGAATAAATAGCTGCGCCGGTGAACGAGGCGTTAAGAAATATTGCTGAATAATTTAAGATGCTCTTGCTAAATAAAAATATTATATTATTTTCTCCTATTTCTCTTCTATTTCTCTCTTCTTTTTCTCCTATAATTAAATTAAAAGGCAAAACCGCGCGCGCGGATACGAACTCAATCAATCTTGATTCAAGCTAAATCTAAAATTGAATATATGTATATTAAAAATATTTTGCAATAATAGCATTAAAAGTACTAATGGGTAATGTAATATCGGTAATAGATTAAATTATGTTGCTATAACAATAAACGATTGATGGATATTGATGATTAAATAATGACGATGAATGATGAGATAACGCACAATTACATGCATTATAAAGCATGTCTGAGAAGAGAAAATTATTCATAACAAATGCGTCTATGTAATATCATTCGCGAATTAATTTATCAATTCTCAATAGTTCAATGCAATTATTATCAGTTGCATATCGTTGTAATTTTTCTCTAGATCCGCTCCCTCCTTTCTTTCTTTGTCTCTCTTTCTCGTACTTCCACATTGTACCTTTTATGATCCAAGCCTGATGCTTTGCCTCGCCGTTTAACATAAAAACTTTCGACCATCCCCTATCCTGTCGCGGCCGCGTGTCCATCGGAGTTTTATTGCACGCGACTCTACACCATCGACGATGACAGTCTCCTATTGCGTTTCCGCATACACGACAGCAGATAAGTGCTCGCGCCAATCGATGATCAACACGATGCGAAACACGTCGCGGAAAGTCCTCCGGACCGTAAAACGTATATGTATAGTCGGATAATAATTAAACATCGTGATCGATCGCGAGCCTCTCTTCTCCGCCGACGAAACGCGCGGCAAGAGAACATCCTTTTTATTAATATCCCTAGAAAGTAAAGAGAAACCCGAAACATGCGTCACAAAAATCGTATTTCGAATAAATCGAGAACAAAAAAAACTGCAATGTGCGATAAAAAATATAATTACGAAGATAACGAGAGGAGAGAGAGAGTGAGCGGTGTTAATAGCAGCGGGAATAAAGTGTAGTAAAAATTCATTTGCATATTAGAGGGAAGATATGAAAAATATAAAGAGCGTGAAAAATGTTCTTGACGTTTTCCGAGCGCGCGTAGCGCGGAGAGTGCATAAAAAGCTTCAGCAAAAAAAAAATAATAAAAAAAGCAAACAAACGAAATTAAATGAATTTCGTAATAAATTACGGCGAGAGATAGACAGCTAATTAATTAAAGTGGCGATTCGCAGAGTCTGGCAAGACGGCGTTTGTCCCAGACACGAAATATTGTATAATGCACGGCAGTCGTAAATACATAGGCTTCGTGGTTTCGCGGGTAATTTATGCACGCGCGCGAGTATTGTGCATAGGGTGTAATATGAAGGCCTTGCGCGTGCTGCGGCCGCAGAATACCCTTCTCTCGTCCTTTGTGACACCTGCGTCTCATCTTTCGTCTGCCGTCTCCGCCTATCCATCTCTCGTATATAGATTCATCACGACAAATGCGGCAAAAGAGTTACTATTTGTACTCGAAAATTCTTTCGCTGCAAGTATTTAATTGCTTCTTGAGAAAAATTTTTTGTTATATTATCTAATAATTTTGTTATGTTATTGATTACTCTTGATAGAATTATAAATAGCGGAGCATTTTAGAAATCTCGAATTAAAATATTAGTTATTAAAGTTGTTCATGCTGCACGATTAGTCCCATTTATCTCTATGCTTTTTATATTAATTAATTTTGAGTATTGTTATTTTTATATAGATATAAAATTCTCAATATCGACTCTAACACTCAACTTTTAACTTTTCAGATTAATTTTGTATTCTGCATACTATCTATATAATCTCTGACGTGCTTAAATTGAGTTTTTAATTTTTAAATTTTATTTTGCAAACGATCCATCATCTCTGACGTGTAACGTTTGCAAGATACTAGTAGAATCAAATACACTATACATATAATAAAGCAGTACACTGCAAATAGAGATTAGTTAGAGATATAGAATCTAGAAAATGATAGCTAATCAGAGATAACGAGCACCTGCCATTGCTTTTGGTGTAATAGATCCTAAGGCTATTTGCAACAAGAAAATTACCGCTCTCTCTTACCAAGTAACTCTCTACACGAAGTATCACTTCAGTGAATGATTAAATCCTGTATTGGGAAACGTTATAGTTTCGGCGCGCGATCAGTTCTGGGTCTACGAGTGCGTATTGCCTTCTGTTCTTCGTGGCAATCTATCTATCTATCTGCTAACTGCTAACCCTCTCAGCGGAAATCAACTCGCAGAAGTGAGTGAATCCCAGGGAGAGTAAAGGGGCTATATAATGTAGAATCTATCAAATATATATTGAAAAAGGAAATCTACTAACTTACCTAGAGAAAATAAATTTTCTTTACCATTATTTTCTTCAGAGATTGCAAATTAAAAAATGATGATTATAATACTAATGTAATCGTAGATAAAGCTATCTGTAATATAATGAAAACTAATCATTATCCTCTTATCATCTAATATTCCCCAAGCACTACCTCTGGTGAATAGCTAAATCACGTCCGCTATTTGAAAATGCTATCTCATTGTGCGTGTGCGAGAGTGCGTCCTCTCTTTTCTCTCCGTTCTAGCACCTGCACCTACCTACCCACCCACCTACCACCCACCACCCATCAACAACCCCTCGGCGGAAGCCAGCGCTCGTACGAGAGGGACATCATGAAGAGGGGCAACCACCCCGCGCAACCACCTCCGTCGGAGAGGAAAGGGATGTTGGAGAGGGTGGCACGCATGCGCCCTGACACTCGCGGGGGGTTACCCGGCGCGATCAGTCGTGGCCGGCGGTGCCGGAGGCCAAAGACTCTCGTCGCGAGGGTAGTAGACGTGCGCGTCGCGTTTTCCGCCGGACCTCTTCCGCTCTCTCGGGTCTGCTTATCTATATCCTTCTTACCCCCTTTCCCCTTTTTTCCGTCTGCTCCCGCGTTCTAATCTGTTCCGCCGCCTTCTCCCCGCGTATACTTCTCGCCGCGCGTTATCTAAACACCGCCGGCTCCTAGACTGGCCGCGTGCCGCGTATGCACCGCGTGCACTCGCAGCAGCATCGCCGCGACGACACGCCGCTGCTGCTCGTCCTCGTCGTCGGCCACCATCGCCACCACGTCCCCGCGCCGTGCGTCGTGCACGTCGCCGACGACGACGACGGCGGCGACGACACCGCGGCAGATCGTGAGGATCGGGGTGACGCTCAAGAGTGACGTGCATCATCGTCCTCTTCGGGGAACTAGGCGCCGAATTCGGCCGAGCGTAGTGTTCGACCACAGGATCGAAGGATGCTGGCCCGCTGCCTAATCTTCGCAGGTAAATACATTTCTAATGCGACTTTCTTTTTCACGAATTGCGTTTCTTTACGGTGATAGAAAAAAGACATATAAGCGCATTGTGTCGTAAAAAAGGTCTTTCTCTTTTAAGCGATTAATGTAATATCAATTTTGGATTGTCTAAGCTATCTCACTTTTTTTTTTTGGATTATAATGTTACTTACACAGTCAGACAGGAAAGGGAAGTCAGTTAAAATTGATGTTACCTACGCTCACAGGAGGGAGTGAATTTAAATGACCGTACTTTAGTACTTTCTCATTTTCATATATGTATACATATAAATTGTACATATAATATCGGATTATTATACATATACTAGATTGCGTATATCGGATATTGACCTTTTCATGAAATTTTATCTCATAAAAAAAAGAGGATTTTTTTTCTTCACTTTCTGCTTCGTTATATTTAAAAATGTTTGATACTGCTCGACGATATCTCTGCCAATTTTCGTTAAATCGCTGAGAGAGATGTGAGTTTCTTTCAGGGAAATTCTCATGCTTATTTAAGGAGCGAAGGATAGTCATCGCTGAATATTATATATGTATTTTATGGTGAAAATGTTATAAAGAGTGGAAATGCTCCTGCCGTCGCGACAAGATGTCGCATCATGATATTAAAAAAGAGGGGAAAAAACTTGCCGGAGTATATCGTACCTTTGATACAAAAATGTCAAAGTTTCATGTTTAATGTCAATTAAATTTCCATTTTAAATTTACATAAAAAATTTACAATTTTCTTACAAGCGCAATCCCTAAATAGCGCGTATAGTAAATTTCATCTATCGCGTCCAAATTTAAGCTTGGGATATCGCACTTTGAATATCACAAAGTTCTACATTTGAGAGAAAAGCAACTCGCAACGGTCACAATAATTTCTATCTTTTGTCCTTTGTCGTTGCTAATAAAAAATCTGTCACAGATGTAAAAAAAAAACTGTGTCATAGAAACTTCCTATTCTCAACTATCATACAATAATCGGAATTGTAACATCGACGGCGTGTAATTGAAGCGATCGAAGTGTATCGCGGCGGGGTAAATTTGTTCGTGCGAAAGTTTCGCGTCGCGTCGCGAAACGTCCGTGCTATCGTGACGTCGGTTACGGCGCACATCTATACCATTTTCCCCGTGGAAACAATTTCCAGTACAGCTGTCCAACTTCCTGCGCGTGTAAACGCGCGTGTGACACGTCGCGCGCGCGTGTACTGCCGTGTGTGTCCATAGTGCGCGCGGCGCAGTGTTTCGAAAAGTTTCGCTGGAAACGAGATAGAGCGATCGTGTGAGAGCCGTGAGTGCGCGCGCGAACACGTGACATTCACGGAAATCTAATTCGCGAAACTGCACGGTAACAAATCCTCACATGGTAACGAACCCCTCGCTCTGCGATTGAAAGGGAGGCCGAGTGGACGAGAGTTTTATGCGATATCTACGATGTACGAGACGATAATCACGAGAGAAGACTATCGTAAGAAAGAAATGTTTATTTAGGGAAAAATTCGATAATATATATTTCCCAAATCAAATTTGTTTTTTCCCCGAATTAACTATTCCGCACGTTTTCTCGATTTTTGAAGTGGAACACAGTATATATTGTAGAAAAGTTAGTATTTTTTTAAAGTCAACATACACGTGAATGAAAAACAAGCGAATAAATATAAGAATAACGTAAAAAATAAAAATTTCTGTTTTCAAACGTAGTCATTGGATTTTTCCATTTATTGAAAAACAAGAATATTTGTGAAAACAACTGGATGTGCAAGTAATTTCTCAATATCCCCCCATTTATTATTATTTATACATGGTTTACGCATTAAAATAATGTTTGCGCAATAGCATTACCATACGATGAAAATCTGCCTTATTTAAATTGCGCGATATGGAGAAAAGAGAAACGTATTTTTCAACTAAAATTGTTTGCACCATAATATCGATTATTAAATGAGATATATAAAAAGCTTCGGTCTCTACGATTCTATTCTTCTTACATAAGAACGATAATTAATCGCGAACGTATCCGTCTCCTTAATAACTTCATGATACATAAAAGATGTAAACCCGAGACCCATATATACGAAGAACTATCAATTATAAACTTCTCGACTTCCCGTTATGTTCGTCCGACGATGGCAGCGAATGCAATCATCTTTTAGACAATCGAAGATTCGAAAAAAAAAAAGAAGAGAGAAAGAGGAGGGTCGATAACGCATCTTAAGATTCCTCTCGTTAACGTTCCTACTTTCTTTCGCTCCCGCGCAGGAAGCTTTCTGTAGTTTCTTGAAGGAGCTCGACATCGTTGTCGTCGCCGTCGCCGCCGCTACCTTACCCCCTCGTTCCGCACTAATTGCGGACAATCCCGGACTTGAAATCTCTCGAATCCGGGAAAGCCTTTAATCTCGACGGCCGTGCCTTAACGATGTCGCCCGTGTTTCGTAGAACGACGTTCTGAAATTTAAGCGCAGGCAGGCGGAAGAGCCACCCTTAATAAGGCTCCTCTCCTTCTACTACCAAGTAACGTTCTTTCCTTTATCCTTCTCGTTCCTGTTGCTCTCCTCGCGTAACCGAATCTACGAGATGTCTACCGGGAAATATTTTAAATTTTGAACAATTAAGTATCTTTAAAATGACTTTGTCGATCATCAGAAAGATAATGGACGAAATTAAAAATAAATCAATTAACCGGCTGATTAACTACAACTTTTATCGATGCTTTCTTTAGAAATACGTACAACAATGTATTGCCTAATATAATTACAGCATGAAAAGTTGAGTCAGAAAATTTCAAGAAGTAATTAAGAACGTCGAAGCTACCTGACGAAAGGTGTTAAAATGCAAAAGATGAAATTGAGAAAGTCGAAAGTTTTAGACAGACAAAACTTGAACGTTAACTCTTGAAAAATCATCCAAGTACAACGAGATGCATGTAATAACATTTTAATAATATAAATTTGAAAAGTTTAAAAGATTTGAAAAAAAAAAAAAAATTTTTCTTTATTATTGTGAGAAATTTCCAATTAATATTCTCTCAATTCTAAAGCCTAATAAAATTTGTTCTTAAACCTTCTAGTTTAAATTCTGATTAAATTGATAAGTCAGTTGATCAAATAATATATCCAGTAATTTTGCTAATTACTTTCTAGTCGATCGTAAATTCTGTTTCCACCGTTACTACGATCAGCGTTCGCGTCGATGCGATCGGCCTTTTGTGCAAGCTACATTCCTGCCGCTTTAACTGCGCTTTTAACCCGTATCGTACGGTAGGTCGCACTTTTCGGTGCTGTAGTAAATGCGCGATATTCGCTTCCGAGGGGTGTATTCAAAGTGCAGTCGTTGCAACGCGCGGGCGGATATACGTGCCGAGTGACGAAACCTGCTAATTATTTCTCACTCGGAAACGCCGGAAAGGCATGTCGGCGACAGCGCGCGGATTTTCCACTGCACTGCCGTCCGACCAAAGCTGATATATTTTTCTACATTCATTCCAGGCGCTTCCATTAAACCTCTGCGCGCTCCGTAAAATTGTTTGAGAAAGAGTAATTTATTTTTATAGAATATGAGACGTAATAGAGTACATCCGAAAAAAAGAGCGGAAGCTTTCCGTGCAATTATTATACGCTATAATTTAATTTGCACTCACTATCAAGAAAGATAATATATGATATAATATAATATATAGGGTATATAAGCTTACAATAATTTCTCTATCATAATTTCATGTCAAATAAATAATTTAATCTTTCTCCTCTCCAGAGTGAAATAATCCCTCGGTAATAGAAGAGTTAATGAAAATCCGTCACGAAGAAATTAAATATATATATATAATAATGTTCTGCTTTATAATCGCTTGAAAACTGATACGTGAAAAAATTATTTTCATCCGCGCAAATTATTTTTATTCCGCCCGACGAAAATGACCCTCGGATCCGGCTTTATCGAACAACGACCGACTCGAAAGAGTTCTCCGATTAGGTGGATAATGCGAGGCGACGTGACGGGCCTACATCCCGATGGGGGCTCGAATCCCGGCACCGAGTTGAATAATTTATTCGTTATGAATATAAACTCGGAGGAAACTGATTCGTATTGCCGTGAGACCGGCGCCGTAGGAGGAGGTCCAGGTCGAAGCTATAGAAGCGATGAAGGATGAAGGAAAAAGAGGGTTGCTAACTATAAGACCTTCGGTTCCTTCACGAGTTACAACATTCATCCTACGTGTGCTGTCTCTCCTCTTTCTCTCTTCCTCCCCTCTCCTTTTCCTCTACTTTCCAAAGTTCCTCCCTCCCCCATTTACCCTCACTTCCGAGAGAAAAGATCGTGTGAAGCTTTCAATCTCTCTGCCACCGTTTACGTTCCACGATCTCGCACGCGTTATTGGAATACCAGAAGCGTGAAGAAGAGCTTTAGTGATCGATATAGGTGAAAATGATGATATATATATGTGATGGATGTATACGATTCCTTTTTAATCTGTCTATCACACGCGTCGTGTGTACGGATGCTCAGATTGAAAAGATGGAAAAGAAATACTACAATTTTTCATCTGATATTTTTTAAATGATGACATTCGATTTCCTCAAATGGTATCGATACATTTACAATATCATTTATTATAATCAAGTAAAAATATCTATAGCAATAAATATTTTAACAAAATTTAATACAAATTAATATGTACTAATTAATTAATATTTTTAACAGAAAATAACTCTTCTGTTTTTCCAAGAAACTGATGTTGAATTTAATATATAATGAAAGAATTTAATGTATTTAATGTTTGAAATTGACGAAAAGGAGTAAACAATACATCAAGGAAGGAGAATAAAGAAGTTGTTTAGCGGAGCGAATACCGGAAACAGTCCGTATTATCATGAGCTCGTGAAAAAGCGATTAAGACACGTCGCATCGCGAAGTTCGGCGCGAGAATTCAGCGCTGGCCGTTTCTTAGCCCCTAAGTATTACGCGGACATTTACAATTGAAATTACCCTGTCTTGTCGCCGGTGGATTATTTCGGACTGTACCTGCAAACTATAGTCGGTACTTTTATTCTTCTTCTTTCCCCCGTAAGGATCTTCGCTTTGAGAAGATTTTGTCCCGAGTAATGAAAACCCTGTTTCTCTCCATCATTCGTCCTGCTTCCATTTTATCCCTCTGTACGACGCAACGCCACTACCGGTTTCTTTATTACCCACCCTCTGTCATATCTTCGCTCACGATCGTTTACTCGATGACACTCGTAAACACGAGGAGAGTTTCAAGTCCAGGGATGGTCGACAATGCAAATTAATAACTCATCTTTCAACGTACTCGATTCTTAAGTGGATAAACGCTCATGGATCACTCTAAGAGTGTGAAGAAAGAAACGAACGACAAGCGATAGCAAAACCAAAGACTTTATCTGAATATCTTTCGCGTATTGCGGCAATTTAGAATCGATAAGTGGAGTTTAAGCCTTTCCTGAATTTAGATCGATGTAATCCTATTTCTCTGCTCCACGAATCTTTTTTCTCACATATAAATTACTTTTTTCTAAATCAAATATTTTTCAATTTTTTAAATTAATTTTTTAAATTAATTTTTTAAATTAATTTTTTACACAATACACATATATTATTTCCATAAATTCCTAAATTTATATTTTATAAATTGTTTTTTAAATACAAGAAAAAATATATATATAAAAGAGTGAAAAGAAAGAAGCTTTCTGATTATGTCTGACTATATCACTCCTTTATCTACTTGCTAAGCAAGATTTGCTCAGGCAATTTAGAATCGGTAAGTTTAAGCCTTTCCTGAATTTACAAGATCGATGTAATCCTATTTCTCTGCCCCACAAATATTTTTTCTCACATATAAATTACTTTTTTCTAAATCAAATATTTAATTTTTTAAATTAATTTAAATTAATTTTTTAAATTAATTTTTTACAATACACAATACACATATATTATTTCCATAAATTCCTAAATTTATATTTTATAAATTGTTTTTTTAAACACAGGAAAAAATATATATATAAAAGAGTGAGGCTTTCTGATTATGTCTGACTATATCGCGCCTTTATCTACTTGTTGAGCAAATCTTGCTCAGCAAGTAGATAAAGGCGCGATATAGTCAGACATAATAGACATTTTTCTAACATCTACATCATAATATCTATATCAATATGTTTATAAATCTTCTCGTAAATTTCTGCAACATCTCAAAAATCGATTCGAGCTCGAGTGACTGCCGAGCTCCGCTGCACAGCGAACAAAGAGCGACGGTTTTTCATATCGCGTACAAAAACCGACGCGTCGTGCTTTGAATTTATATGCTGCAATTTATACGCGATCGTAAATTAAGGCTCGCATTGAACGCGAAGCGTTTTTACGCGCAACGATCGCGCAATCGGGATCTCGACATCCTTTGACCGTCAGCAAATTCACTGGACCGGACTTCTTCCCCTCCGACATATCATCAATCGAACCCTCTTTAAACCCTTCGCGTCTTTAAACGGGCGCGCCAGTTGGTGCAATGAGTGGGCCAACCATTTACTTTTATTCGTCGAGATCGCTTTTCATCGGCCCTCTCGGTACGATAAAAGATACGTACACACATTTCTTGTGTGTTTCACTCTCAGTAACGCAATAGTGCAATAGAGCCACAAAACATACAATATATAGGCACATTCTTTTACAAAAAATAAAGTATAATAATATCATATATATCATAATAATATCTCAAAATATAGAAACGTATATTATTTATTCTAGTTTGTATTCCCACCCATCGTCACCACGAATTATAAATTTGAAGAAAATGCAAAATATATCCTCCTTTTCTAAAAAAAATATGTATAGTCGATATATCGAAGTTTATTGTTGTCGCTTTTCTGCGATGCTCATTGGCTGTCAAGATTCGCGTTGTGCGTTATATTCGTAGCATCGAGAGGCTGTCATCGCGAGGGTTAACAGTTAACAGTTTGACAGTTTGTTCAAAATAAAATTAAATAAAATGATATTAGTTTTAAATAATATGTTGTAATACTTTAAACTCGATTAGTATTTTTGACAGTTATCAGCTGATTTTTGTCAACAAATATTAATCGCGGATAAAGTATTATAACATATTATTTACAATATATTACTATTTTAATATTTTTAGCATATTATTATTTTAAAATTTTTAATTAGCAAATTAACGCTTTATTAATATTTTTTAACAGAAATCAGTTGATTAAAGCGTTACATTGCTAATTAAATTTAAAAATAATAATATGTTAAAAATATCAAAATAACAATATGTTGTAAATAATATGTTATAATATACTTTATCCGCGATTAATATTTTTTGACAGAAATCAGCTGATAACTATCAAAAATATTAATCAAGTTTATAACATATTATTTAAAACATATTATTTTATTTTATTTTATTTTGAACAAACTGTTAAACTACTAACCCTCGCGATGCTACGAATATAACGCACAATGCGAATCGAAACAGTCAATCAGCATCGCGGAAAAGATGCAACAATACTTGCAAGAATCGACTTACAATTAACATGCCTTTTTTAGAAAGGGATGTTATAATATTTTAAATTCAATTAATATTTTTGACAATTATCAGCTGATTTTTATCAAAAAATATTAATCGTGCATAAGATATTATAACATATTATTTAAAACATTATTATTTTCATATATTTTCAACATATTTTATACACCCCCATTACCGCTATATAAGTGTTATTAAAATAAATCATTTCTCACTCACCGATACGTAGAATAGTGGAGTTGTAGTACACAGCACACAGCGCATATTGATCTGAAAACAAAATATTCAAATTATGTATATAAATGTGTGTCGGATATCTTATAAACAATGCAGTTTAGAAAAAATGTTTTTATATTGCATACCTCACAGTTGTCCCACTATCGCCCGATGCCTCCCAGGACCTCCTCCTCCTCTCTTGGTCGACCGTACTTGCTCTTTCGTAGTATTCGCGACACTCCCGAAAACACGAATAATTACGATCGCCCGACACTTTACACGGCACTCCCGACGCGCGATACTTTACACGGCACTCCCGACATAACGCGTGAATCGCACTGTGTATCGCAATGCTACCTGTAACAAATAAAATACATACATGTATTAGAATAATCTTATTATTTCGTATTATAACATACACAATATAAATATGTAAGCTAGAATTAACGATAGATATATCCACGGATCGCAACACATTCGCGCGCGCAAAAATGAGATTAAGTTGGGTTATGTTGGCAAGAGATTTTGCATTGAATTTTTCGCGAAATATGCGTTTCGAACAATTACGACTACATATTAACGTTGAAATTATGATATGCGATTGATAAATATTACAATACAAAGGTTAGAAATCGTTTCTAATGATTATGCTTACTAATTAATCACAACGGGACGCAGCTCCAACTGCCTGATACTCGCGGCGTTTCGGTAATGGCCGAAGCTACAAACATCGGCAACTTCATGCTAATAGCGCGCGCGCGATACTATATACATGACTTAATATTAATAATTAATTAAAACTCAAAGAAGATTCGTTCGAAAAGATATAGCTTTAGAAAGAAAAAATATTAATCGAGAATAATAATATTATAACATATTACTATTTTATAACTTTTACCATATTATTATTATTTTAATATTTAATTAGCAAATTTTCGCTTTATTAATATTTTTTGATAGAAATCAGCTGATTAAAGTGTTAATTTGCTAATTAATTTTTAAAATAATAATATGTTTTAAATAATATGTTATAATACTTTACACTCGATTAATATTTTTGACAGTTATCAGCTGATTTCTATCAAACAATATTAATCGAGAATAAGATATTGTAACATATTATTTACAACATATTACTATTTTAATTTTTTAACATATTATTATTTTAAAACTTAATTAACGAATTAACGCTTTAATCAGCTAATTTCCGTGAAAAAATATTAATCGAGTTTAAACAAACTTATATTATTTTTTTTTTTAATATAATTTTTTTAAACAAAACCGAAGAATGGCGCGCGCTTGTGTTATTCTAGTATAATTAAATTGTTCATGATTATATACTTATCATAGCCGTAATTCATGTTAAAGTTAAAAGCGCTGGCCCGCGAACTCCGATTTCAGTTCACGAACCAACGAAATTTTCCACGATTGTGCGCGAGCAAGCATAGTTAAGACGTAACGCGAACAAATTTGCATGGCAATGAATCCATTATATCTCGCAACGGCATCGTTCGACCGTGATATCAGACAAGTTACAAGGAGAGCGTGCGAAATTAAGAGCACCCGTGCAGGAATATAACGTACTTGAAAGCTGTATTATTAGTTTGCTTCATATTTGATAAACGTGTTAAACCTTTCTCCGAAATAGGGCTAGAAATATCGCGCGCATAATCTTATTTTGCACTGAAAATTAATATACATGGAAAATATTGAAAGTCTCAACAAAATTCTCGTTGCAGCTAATTGTGTAATTAATTTATACAATTCAGCTTACTTGTTGACGCTTGTAACTATACGAGAGAATAATCTTTCATTCATGGTAGAAATTACCACGGTGTTATCATTGACTCGCGCAGTATGACTTAATGTGTGCATGCGCTATTTAGCGACTCCCTTTAGCAGCGAAATTAGCCTGCACGCACGTCGAGCGTTGCACCGTTAACTGCTGAATTATTCCAGGATAAATGTGTTTACATACGTTTAGTTGTACTACGCGCGCAAACGCCGTAGGGGTACTTTAAACGTGCCGCTGAATGGACGTGTCATCTATCCACACGTGTCCAATCGAGAATTGGAAATGCCGATAGTCGATTACCTTTTACTGCCACTTAAATAATTACACCGATATGACGCGAATATAATATGAACTCGCGATTCTTCGTCAAAGGAATTATATGTTTTAATCGGAATCATACGAAGTATACGAGATATCCTAGGACTCTCGTCGAAAAATTAAAAATTAGTATCTTTTGTGAAATTTGAAAGCAAACTTGAAAATATCACATTTTTTAATTTGCAATACATTCGATATCTTAATTACCTAAGTCTCAAAATAAAATTTTGTTAAAATAAAATCCGCTTTAAAGTAGTTTAGAATACAATGTGTGGAAAAAATCTTTGATTTAAAAATCCTTTTGTTTCACTGGTGTGTAAATTACAAGTTTGAATTACGCTAACTTTGATTGAATTGAAAAGAAGATAGAGGAGATGCAAATGGATGATTAAACGATATTATTAAGATCTCGACGGAGCTACGAAGGAAATTGATGTTAGAAGTTATCGATTCTCTTGCCGGAAACTGATTAGAGCGATTTTCCTATGGCGAAATTGAAATTCGCGGTGCGCCTTAATGTCATTTAGAGAAACTCATGAGCGTCTAAAAGAGAGTCTTTAAGGATCCTATTATCTGTGGAAATTACGTCAAAGTGTTGTGCCTGGGGGGAGATCCTATATCTACTTCAATTTAAGAACGCGTGTGGATTAAATCGGATAACTTTCGTTCGCGTACGTATATGCGTTAATTACATAATATTTCTTTCAAAATGCAACAACCAAGTTTTTCCCCAATACTTATCATATTATTGTAAATTGTGTAAATATAATGCAAAACACAAAGTCGTGGTTGTAAATATGTTTTATGTGTAATCCATTATATCTCAAAAGTAAATATACCTTCAGGATTAGACCAGAATTCATTCTCTTGTATGTCCAGGAGATATCACATTTAAATATCTGCGTATGATAAATTATACATTGAGAAATAACATTAAAATTAAACCAAAGCTATTTTAATGTATCGATATTGCTCACATCTCAAATAAATACTGTGTTATTTTAGATATTTTATAATATTATATAAATTCTAAGTTTTATAATATTATGTTATGATATTTACATAATTTCTTAAAAAAATATGATACTTAATATTTTTCTGAAAATGTAGGTATATTTACATTTATACATACATTTATAGATATCTGTAATATTTAAATTACTATTTGCTGTGTGTATGTGTGTGTGTACACTAATGTAAGAAAATTTTTATTAAATAATAAAATTAAAGAACTACCATTAACTATGATAAAAATAATATGAGGAAAATACTTGTTAATATTTGTTAATGGAATTATTGAAAGCTGAATTTCCATTTAAAAAAATTAAATCCCATAACTGTTTTCTCTATATATAAAATAAAAAAAATATTTTGTCATAATATTAAATCAACTCGTCGAAAATCGATGTCATTCTGTCACTCGCAGATAAAAATGGGAAAGTCCCATATTTTTTTCGCGACAAACAACATTTCTCTCGTCCTACTTCAAAATTATATTGATTATATCCCTGTTTTGAGAATTGAAATCTACGATACCACTCGCTGTATCCGAATACCGTGACATTGAAAATTAATATTGTCACATCACTACACGTATAGCAACGCTCAACGTCGTGTGAGAGAAGGGGCCCTTATCGCGATCTGCACGTACTGCTACCATTATCCGCGATGGGGATAAATCAGTCTATCAGTCTTCTCGCGTCCTCCTTTGACAACTTCGGGAAGAAGCTGTGGAAGGAACAGCGACCGAGGAGACACGAGTCGCTCGATATCCATTAACCCCCTCTCTCGTCGACTTCACTCCGAGAGGGAGGAGAAGCGAGGTAGGGAAGTTATTTCCTCCTCGTTCATCGAAAAGACACGAGTTTATGCGCCGTGAACGATGCGAGTTTCGCATTCCCGAACTATCTCAGAATCATGATTCTGCTGCGAAAGATGATCTAATAAGTGCAGCAAATCGCATTCTTCTCTTATAATAAAATTTTCTCGCGTTCGGGGAAAATATTTTATCAACCCTTATATCTGCTTCAGTACGTTTATGATTAGCTATTGCAACTAATAATGCGCAAAATTTCGATATATCATTCTAATTAATTATAATAATTGTGAATCATATTTCCCGATCATTTTTTATACACATATAGAGATTGTTTTTGTTATGTTGCGAATAAATTAGCCTTCCATGTTTCATCTAGTATAAAAACCTATATAAACAAATATCTAGTAGTGCAATTTTTAAACTATCACTTTCGAAGAGCTTACAGGAATCGCTTTCGCGGAAGCTTTGGGATTTTTTCCGTCACGACGAGAAACGACGACGTGTCCAGCGTCGTGAAGGGATTCTCCCTCCATCATTCTCTTTTCTCGAGTCTTTCTTTTGTTCTCTCTCCCATTCTCTCTCGCTCTCCTTCTTACTTGCCTCGGTGAGCTTCGCCTCCGTCATTTAATATTCATACCGCCGCTGCTGAGAGCGACATACTACGACGCCCGTGGCTACGGCGCTCTCTCGGAGGCAGGCTTGAAAAATGGACGACGCTTTTGATAAAATACGAAAAACAGTTCTCCACTCTTTCCTCCTCCTCTCCTTCTCCCGTCAACCCCCTGTCTATGACGCTTTGAGTCGCGCGCATCGCGCCACTCACCTCGAGATCACAAATTGGACGAAACGCGCGGCACCAACGATATATCGCTCTCGTGTCTGAGTTGCTGCGCGTTGAATCTTTCATTAGGGAACTCGCTGGAAACTGCCGCGCGCGCGGCAACTACCCACGGGATTGCTAAAACTGAAAGCGCCCGTCGCTGTGTCATTATTTCATCCATTAACGACGTATAACGCGAATTCGCTTGAGCCCTCTACAAAGCTCTTCCATTTGATGATGACACTACCGAGAACATGAGCTTCTTAGTTTTCAAGTATATAAAGCGAGTTCGCGTCTTTACACTTTTCGCGAGAAACGCGAGAGCGCTTTGACTAAAAAACTGAAAATTGATTCTTGTGCAAAATTTTATTTCAAATTATCATGAGTGTGTCTGTAATAATTTCTCTCATTTGTTCTGTGTCTTGTAAAATATTAAGTAGACCGGTGATATTCTACTGTGTGTGTGTTGTGTGATGAATATACATGTCTGAAACTTGGCTGTACCAGTGCAAAGATATTACAATCCTTGCACAGTTGACGTTTTGCGCTTGAATTTTAATAGGCTCTAGCTATTCTCGTACGTTCGCCCGCCGCGCCGTCTTTCTGAGACAGCCTGTATCGCATGCACATGCAAGGTATGCAACTGCACAGGTAAATTCAGCGTCCATCGCGTGGGCGGTACCGCGTGGCACACTCGCCCCGTACCAAGCTGCGCCTCTGCGGTGAATGTGGCTCCTCCGTCTCCCGCTTGCATCCCACCCCTGCAACTGCACGGAGATGCATCCTGCTGCTGCTGCTGCAGGAGAGCGAGAGAGTGTATAACGAGCCGGAGAGCCTCGGACAAGCTCTCGGGTCGATGGCTCACGGTTTCGCCTTGCCCTCTCGAACGACCCACCCCTTTCCTGTCACTCTGCGTCCCTCTCGGATCCTCTCTCATCCTCTCTCATTACCTCTCTTTCCAGCCGTTATCCCCTGCTCTTTTCCCACTCACCTCAATCCACTCTCCCGCAATCCACCCCCGTTGTCGACCGTTGCCCCCGTCCAGGCGGCCAGTGGCGTAACTTTAAATTCAGGGCCAGCCGCGATCGTGACGCGGATGTGTCCGACGACGAAGAGCTGATGTCTGAAACGCGACCTGTGCATAAAGAGGGCAGGAGGTTCTCGCGAGATAAAACCTCGATTGCGCGACCATTTCCCTCTGGCTGCAAAGCAGCTGTCAGTTGTCAATTACAGATATCAAAGCAATGCGCGCACATTTTTAGCAATCATTGAAATTGTAGACACACGATTCGAAGAGGATTACAACACAATTTTTTTCTGGTAATATCTATCTATTTTTTAATGATTGCGTCTTCGAAATTATTATATCAGCGCCAATAAAAAAATTTGCATATTGTTTTTCAATATAATAATACATGCTAATCAAAAATCATCGAGAAACTAATAACTATTACCGCGTAGTTTAAACGAGCCTCAAATACTCTTATGAATTATGAAGCCGTGCCTATTACGAGGAATTAACCTAATTCTCTCCTAATCGCTCGTAATAAAGCGCGCGGGTGCAAACATCGGTAATAAATGGCGGCTGTTTCCAGCGATTTCCCAGCAGCTGTCTGGCGAAACGGATTGTCGCCGAATGCTGAATACGGACCCTTCGCTGCAGGTCGAAGGCGCCGGAAGAAGGCGTCGGGACGCCTTCCTCGCGTAAATACGACGCAAATTCGATACCAGGCTTCTCGTCTGTCTCCTCCTAAGTTCCGACGCTCACGTCGCTGGTAAGATCCGACACGAGAGCACCTGGGAATAACCGATCTCTCTCTCTCTCTCACTCCTGCGCTTCCTATGCGTTTTCGCATATATATATTTCTCACTATACGAGGCTTTCTCCTCATCCCCTGACACCCCATTTAGCTTCCCTCTCTCTCTTTCTCATTCTAAAGTATTTCTTGCATATGCCATGTTCGTCGCTCCTGCGGCTTTACCTATCCATCCACCTGTCTCTCGCAGTAGTGACGCGACCGCCAAAGCAACACCGTCGTCGACGACGCTTGTCGCTTCTCGCTATAAGCGTCCTCAGGGAATTACATTCCTGTCTGAACGCGTACATAGACGTGATCGCGAGAAGATTCGCTCCTCGAAACTAGGGTAACTGATGCGTTACTATAATCGGAGTCTCTAAAGCAAGCTTCAAACAATTTTGCGGCCAAAAGGGAAGACATGTCGAGTACATTGTTATTGAAACTCTCTCTCTCTTTCTTCGTAAAGATTTATTATTTAAAATATTCACGACTTATTATTTATTATATATTATTTTAAATAATCAAAAATTTTATATTAAGAATTTTGAGAGCAAGTCCTAATATTATTATATGTATTATATTGTTATAATAATGTTAATAGAAAGAATAAAGAAAAGAAAAATTATTGAAAGATCTATTCATCTGTCAGATTTTTACATTTTTAATCTATCAGATATAATCTATCAGATAAAAACTATTAATTTAATACATTTTCTACGACAGTTTGCAGAATTAAATATAAATGCGAGAGTCGAATGTAAATCGTCGGTTCGATCGCAGCAAATATCTCGAAATTCTAGCAGTTGAATGATAACGGAGATCCTTTTCATGAGGAATCCGTACTATTTATTCCGCGCTTTGATCACAAAGCGAGACGCGGCTCTGGTTGACAGTCGCGCGTTTGTAACTTACGACGTGATCCTCCTTCACTTCTGAAAGCACGCTACGGTCGTTGACACGACGACGTCGGGATAATATTTCTTTTTCTCCCACCCCCATCCTCCTCTCATCCTGCCAAAGCGCCATATCACACATACATATTAGGCAGAGCGTAAAGGAATAGGAAGAGTCTCCTCTCCGTTCTGTTCCATACTCTTTTCTCTCTCTCTCTCTTTTTTTTTTTTTTTTTTTTGCGTTGTCGAGTGCGAGGGTGGATCAAAAGGATACGTCTTCTCAACATTCGTGCGTGCATATGATAGCGAAATATCATCGTAAACATCCTCTTGAAACTCGGACTGACGTAAATCCCAACGGCCGTCGTTTATTCGACGATAAAAACGTCGTTCATCGAGAAATATAAAAATCAACGACAGTATCAAAGTAGGAAAAAAAATACATTAACATTTTTTATGAACGGACTAGGAAAAATCGAGTCTCCATTAAAATTATACGATATCACATCTCTAAGAAATTATTTTCCAAGGAAATACATCTTTAGAGATAATTTTTAGCGGAGAGACTATTAAACCGGATATCTGCGGAAGTTACCGAAGTACTTTTCCGCTTCGATAACTCATTTCTGCAATAATGAAAAGAACCAAAATATCTTGAGTTATTTATAAATTATTAAACGAAGATTTTTTTAAGCAATCAAGTTTAATGCGCCCTTACTTTTTCACGATAGTTTAAAATTTCATAATCAATGACTACTATGTATTTCAGTTCGCTATTATTTCTTAAGAAATATCCAAAATATCTTTCAAAGACTGCGATTATTAATGACAGGAATTCTCTCTTGACTCTGAATCTACCGAGTGGTCAGCGCGGAAACGATGTGATCAACTATCCCCGACGTTCCGCGTCCCAACGAGCGAGATTGGAACAGTGGAAACGTCCTTTCATAAATCCTAAGGATTCACGGGAAGCTGCGGGACTGTGCCAGTACCAGCGGTATCCCTCTGATCCCGCAAGAATATACGAGTCTTAGCCGCGCGCGATATAAATTTTACTCTGAGACACAGCGCGCAATAGTGTGCTCTCCACTGTTTTTCTTCTTCAATGCATCGAATGGAATTTGGTGGCATCCCAAATGCAGCACGAGACTTTCTATGAAATATTAAAAATTTACGTCAACTCCGCGGCGATAAGAGAATTGTCGCGTCTCGAGGAAGAATTCTCAATATTCTTTGCTCAAGACGTAACGTTATATCTTAAGAGCCTTACAGTATATATCGGGGAAAATCGCATCAGTCGAATGAAGGAAACATAACCCGAGCTTCCAATATCAAAATACCCGATATATGTCCCGTGCGACGTCGTTATTGATAAGTAACCTATCGCTGAGCGAGACTCTTGGTAAAGGAGATAAATTTTAGAAATCTCCTAGGACGAACGGACGTTTGGCAGAGAAAATAAAATATCCGAACACGAAGGAGTTCGGTACACGAAGGTTCAATATTCGCACCAGTATATTAACAAAATCTCTCGCGCTTCTCCTAATAAACATAATTTTATCATATATTTATTTGCATCATCTAAGCTTCATTAAAAGATCTTGTCATATTCGAAAGTTATCCCGATACTAATCCTAAAATAGTTTTTTTTAAATTTAGTTTGTTACGTGCGTAATTGGAAGAAAGAAATTTCTGTAAAGAATACTTTTTATTCTTTATTCTTCTGCCTCGGGGTATCTTTTAGGATCATCCAGCCAAGATTATATCATTATGTCAGGCAAAAGTTTCATCTCGCTTTGCGATTTGGAAAAACAAAAGAATTAGCGGATCGATCGATCGATCAGCGGTATCGGAAATTCCGTTTCCTGTTTACCGCTTAAAGACGAGCAAAAGATTTCTATCTACTAGCGTTAGTCCGTTCGATCAATCGTGGATTCGCCGTCACGGTCTCGTCTTTGCTCATGTAATCTTTTTATCCGTGCTGCCGGGATAGAAGGTGGGTTGTATAGCATCTCCCGAAGCATCTCCCACCGAGAGAAGGAGCAATATCGTTCGCTTCGAGGCTCCCGATCGCGTCCCGAGAGACGTTTCTTTTTTGCTTCGTTGCGATCTTTGCTTTGCCTCCTTCCGATGCTCGAATTATCTATCTTTCCTCTCTCTCTTTTATTTTTCCCTAATATATATAAAAATGCTTAATATTATAATATGATTATATAAATTGTAACTTTATATATTTTTGACCTTCTACATAAAATGACGAGAATAAATTCTTGGTGAAATTTAAAGTAAAATATTTCGTACATTATTCAATTTCATATTTTTCAAAAAAATATTGATACTGAAAATAATCGCTTTGTTTGTTTCTTCCTTTTAGTACTTATTGTGGACATATTCTAGTATTTCTCTCTGTGCGCGACCATCTTTTACGAAATATCATCCTGAACCCTTTAAACCACACATCTGTTTTCATGTCCAACATCGTCGCTTATTTTTCATCTTGACGTCGCTGGACGTAGCGCAACGATCCCTCGGAAGCTGTTTCCCGATCTCACAAATGTCCATGGCAAACAAGGCAGAGCTAGCAAGAATCTCTTTGCCGGAGAAGTAGCAACAGTTTGCTGTGCGCGAAAGGATCTCGCGTTGACCTCGGTTTGTTTTCGTGGCCCACTTTGGCGTTCACTTCTCTTAAAACCTTGATCGGCCAGCTAGAGTTTGTCTTGACCTACGAGATCGATACGAGAACCGAGGGCGATGATCTCGCTAGAAATACACCGATGAAAGCGAATACGGCGGACCACTTGTAGCGAAAAACAAAGGGACACCAATGATACTGTGTACTCGCGGCTCAGGAAAAGCAATCGTAACCTCGCGTCTTTGAGAGACCTCAATCTATTTTGTCGAATAATACTTTTACGTTAGTAACATTTAATAAGAGTTTCAATGAGACATTAAAAAATTCATTAATTGCAACAGTTTTTGTGAATGCTAAAGTAATCGATTAATTTTGTCGTAAATTAATATACGCTGAACTGTTACTGCTTTGAAAAATTATTTAACTTTCCAAAGGACAAGGGAAGAAATGAATAAATGAATGAAGAATGGTTGTCACGTATACCCATCTTTCCCTCCCGAATTTGAATATTCCAAGCTAAGACATGTGTCATATGCTGCCAATAATTTCGCGCGTCTCGCCTAATAGACAGAAGCGTATGTGTTTGTATTGGAGTCGTCGGGTGCATTAACATCGGCAATTCGCGAGGCTCGCCTGCACATAGTACCTCCGCGTGGCGTCATTTCCGGCTGACACCGGTATTGTGCAGACTACATTGTCCCCGCGTGTATTCAATGAGACGGCCCGCGGCAACGAACCGTAAGGGATGGAAGAGGAAGGGAAGTGAGAAAGGAAAAGAGGGGAGGATGCTGTTACAACTACCGGCTCTCGGCTCGTAAGCGAACGAGGTTCCTTGAAACAATGAATTGTTCTAGAAGACGTCATTGTCCGATCTTGGCGAACTCCGTCACGATTTACTCGGCGAACCGTAGACTTTCCTTCGACTTGCGTTTTATTTCGATGCTCCGCAAGAAAATCAATAGCGCGAGGCGATAATTTATTAATAACAACAGGACGACATTTTAATCGTTTTTAATAAATGATACTGGAAATATATAGCAATCTTTTTATGTTATCCGAAAATCCAATAGCGAAATATCTGTGAGATAAAATATAAATTTTATATTTTAATTAGATAATATCTATTTAATAACATTGAAACTAAAAAATACGTACACAGAGAGAATTTTCTCTTAGAATTTACCCTGAAAATCATGGTAATCGTGGGACAATATGAAATGGAAAGAATTTTATGAGAATTTCTCTGATTAATATTTATCACAATAAAAAATTAAATGTTTGATTAATTTTACTAAATTGTATAGTAAAATTAATCAAACATATTTTATATTTTATTGTGATATTATTATTTTTTATTGTGATAAATATTATTCTCATAAAATTCTTTCCATACCATATTGTCCCACGATTACCATATGATTGTCAGGATAAATTCTAAGAGAAAATGTTCTCTGTGTAGTACCAAGCTTACAGTTGAATTTAACAATTTATAGATCATAAAATTTCTCAAAGCAAAAACTTTCCTCTGTATAGTTACACATCGATAGAATCGAGAGAATGTAAGAGCTAGTGACGTGCGAAAGCGAAAGAAACTGAAACTAAGGATGTGTACACAATCGCGGAACTTTTATTCTATTATTCCCAGCAAACTCCGCCAAGTATACGATTTTATAACGACATCGTACTGATTTCTATATTGCCGATTCAACCATCACCACATCCGCGACGGCGAAATACTCACGTCGTTTTACCCTCCGCGCTTCACCATTCACCATTCATGGTCCTTATCACGGTGAAGGACTCAATGAATGCAGAGAAGGGTGATTTCATTGTAGATACGCGCAAAACGGGCTGTTACGCGAAGTCAATAGTCAGTCGCGTCGTATTGGTTCGCGTGTAAATTTCTAAAGTCGATTTCGCTATCGGGACAATGCTCGCGGTAGTCGGATCTGTAGAATTGTCGCGCCAAGTTATATGTCGTATATGTAACTATTATTTTATCCAATGTACGAATGCCAACACGCGTTTGGCACTCTCGCACACCACTATAAAATTTAAAAAGTATCCAAATTAATTAAAGCATTTACTATTAAAATTAACTTTAAAATTTTCAATACAAATAGCAGATTCGTTAAAAAGAATACATCTACATATATTCAAACCCAAACGCTAACATGTATAAAACCTGATAATATATTTTGAACATAAAATATACATATATGACTCATCAATTATATGTGTATATATGTATATAGAGAAAGAGAGAGAGAGTCTCTACTATTATAATATTTTATATATGTATATATATAATATATAAAATATGTATTACACAAATATATTATAAATATAATATAATTATATTATAAATAAATTGTAGACCGTAACGGAAACTTTGAGCAATTATTAAATCGAAACGACATTTCACATACAAACATCGATGTGGCAACAATATTCTTTTTGCAAGCCGATTCATGCAAATTCACATAAATCCAGTAATCCAATAATATCTATGTACCAATTATTATTTCCAAATAATTATTTATTATCATTACACGCATTTAAATTGGCTTCAATTCAATAAGAGTTAATCCCCGGTAGTAGAAAGATCTCGCACAAATTTCACATTTACTACTACGAGATTTTCGTTGAGATTCTCTCGCAAGAACATCGCGATTTAAACGCGCTACCAGAAGCACTCTCAGTAGATAGTAATATTCTGTTTCGAGAGAGCGGGACTGCGAATTAGCGCGATATTACTACCGCGAGAGCTCGACTCGATGGATAGTAATATTGTCCGACTCGGGTCCCATTTCAACCACCTCCCGTCCTTTAAACAACGAGGTTCCAAGCCAAAAGCGACCGTCCCATCCGGTCTTCCGGGCTTACCCAGAGAACTTGGCCATCGAAAGAGAGAGAAAATGTGTGTGTGTGTGTGTATGTGTATGCGCTCTCGCCTCGGTATTCCCGTCACGGGGTTCGGCTAAATCCAAGATAGGATGAACCCTGAGAAAATGAATTTACACGATGTCGCGCCGGCTCATCGAGTATCTCACCCTCCCTCATCCTTGAAACTCGCCGCACGGCTGAGTATTTCTAAGGTTGCCTCTCTCCGACGTAGATGGAGATTAAATAGGAGATTCCGTGATATATTTCTCAGTTGGAAATAACAACAAATTTTGCTCGTTGTAAAGAAAATAAATATAAATGTGATTTGAGAAAATTACAAAAGTTTCAGGTAACACATAGGTTTATTGAATTCGAAAACTAAAATTATTGTATTTGAAAAATATAACTTTATAGAATGTACTCTGCGAAATAAAGTTTTTAAAGAAATTTTTCCCACATAACAATATAAGAATACATCGTTTAAAATTGCCCAATACTAATAATATATTTTTTCTATCTATTTAAAGATCGTAGCAAATTTTTCTTCTCCAAAATATAAATAAATTTACAGTAAATTAGATTAATTTAGAAAAAGTACAAGATCTTTTCTCGAATACATTAGGCGTGTAAATAAAGAATGTTTATTTCATCCGAATTTTATCTAAAATCTAACGTTTAGTCACACGAAGACTGGCAAAACGGTAAATCTCCTTCTTCATTCTCCTTCCTCCTTGTAACTACTTTTGCAAGTCGCTACGTTCCCGTCTTTCCCGAAGCTCAACGACTCTTGCCCGGGCAATAACTCAACCGGCCGGCGTAGCCTCGTCCCGACCGGTAAAAACTGACGCGATACAAATTGCACCTGCTCGACCTACATAAATCATCGCCGGCCGCCCGCCCGGTTATCGTGCACCACCTCTCTCCGCAGCCAGGACTCAACCCCCGCGTTACAACCGCGTGTATCACACGCGTACGTACGTACGTACGTGCACGCGTGCGTACATCGATCCGATCCTCCCTTCCTCTCTCTCTCTCTCTCACCCTCTCGCGAGACATTTCCGAACAGTCGATGGAGTCATTGCGGCGAATTACGCGAACCGGCCCCTCATCATCGTCCCTTGTCATTTCAGCGAGTAACGCGATCTCACGGTATTCAAATCGGGAGGGTGGAGTAGGTAACAGCATCAAGAACCATTAGCATAAATCTGTGTCGAGCGACGACGCGGAAAAGCGTGTAGATCGATATCGTTTCGCGGCCGACACCTTCTTCCAGCTCGTTTGTCCCTACCTGTTTGTCTTCGTCTTGTATTGCGCTCTTTGTTCTTTTCTGTCAACGTTTCCCACCCTCTTCTTTAGAGAGAAAGAAAGATATATTGTGGTTATGCACCATTCTCTACAACATCAACGTTATCCAGAGTGAACGTCGTTGTTAAACACTCTTAAAAGGGGCGATTAAAAGATTCATTATTCGAAAGTACCTCAAAGTTAGCCGGAGTAAAAAATCTTTTTAGTAAAAAATTCTGAAAAATTCTTAAAAACGTTCTCGCTTAATATCGATTTTAGTACGATAAAAAATATACTGAAATAAATATGTTATCTCTCTTTTAGAAAATATTTACGGATAAAACTCGAAAAAAAAATATCTTACAATTAGACAATTAAAATATAATGTAAAAATATTACGTATTTAAAACATTTGTAGAATTAGCATTAAAAGCTCTCTTTTACGATTTTCTTTGAAGATAATCCGCAGTAAATATACGATACGACAATAAAATGAAAGGATACGGAATGAATGTCTCCTTATCGAGCAAGACGAGTAAGCTTATGCGATTCTTCCGACTGAGATAAAGGTACGAACACAAGACCAATAATCTCACGTTTACACAAGACTACTAGTCCACGAGGGATCGACTTGTCGCGCCAAAGAACGTCCTTACGCGCGCGCGGCAAAAGCAATCTAGCTGCACCCAACCTAGCCTTTGTAGACCCTTGACCTCTCGACGATCACTCGGAATACTACTACAATTTACTGCACTATATAGGCTTTCGCGAAACTACACTGTACAGTGAGTATAGTGAGAACTAATTACATATATAAATTTACCAGAGATACATAATATTATCATTGATTATTGATTCATAATTTATGTGAACAGATCTCTATTGAGAATAATTAATTATCATGCTATAAAATATATATTAAGTAATAATACTACACGCACAATAATAATTAAATATTTTATAATAAATTTTTTTCTTTTTTTGTAGAAGAGAT
Organism: Prenolepis imparis; assembly: GCF_030444845.1. Taxonomy (NCBI): domain Eukaryota; kingdom Metazoa; phylum Arthropoda; class Insecta; order Hymenoptera; family Formicidae; genus Prenolepis; species Prenolepis imparis. The sequence continues at coordinate 5,382,008 of NW_028141167.1, read as the reverse complement.
TGTATATATAGAAGGAAATTAATTATTTATTAAATATTTCGGAATTTAATTTTATATGCGCACATTTCACTTTGGCATATGATAATCTTTTCCAACGATAGAAAAATATAGTTTTACGAATATGGAACTTGCAGCTCTTTTATATCACTTCTTCAAGTAATAGCTATTGCGTAAATATGATATTTTATAATACAGGTGATATAGCTGGCTCGTATAAAAAATATAGTATCATAAAATATGAAGTATGATTAAGCTGAACGCGAGGATTGGCCGTCTCGTAGCCGTTCTGTCCGCTATTATCCGTCGAAAGAGCAACTTGAAGAGATGAAAAATGGACTGCTGAGCCGCGGCAGAGTTGCCGGAAGTTCTGTTCGTTAAAAAAAGAAGTCTAAGAATAGAAAGAAATGAAAAGGATAAGAGCCCTCCGAAAGTGTTCTAGTTCGATAGGTGCAGGAGAGAGAAAGAGAAAAAAAGTTCGGCTCGTTAGTATAGTTAAACAAGTCGCTACAAGGGCTGAGAAGAAAAAAATAGATTTTACAGAGCCCTTACATGAGACCTCCACTAATGTCTGTTTTATTATACGTTACCCGCCGAAACGGCACGGACCTTAATTTGTATCGGATAATGAGGGTTAACGAATTCTACGAGCTTCCGTTTTACGGCACCGACAGCCACGTCGATGATTAACGATCCGGCAAGACAAAATCTAACCGACATGGATCCAATTTCCGTTATATTGTGTGACGTTGGCAGCGCGCGTTATTTATGATTAACGACGGAACAAAACGGTAAAATCTATCAACATCCAATTATGTCGCATAATAATGGGCGCTATACGCCGTTATTTACGGTATAACAAGCGAACAAATCGGTAAAATTCGCCAATAGCGGCCAGTGCAGGCTTTAATTGTACTACGCTTAACATCGGCGATATGATATTTATGATGCTGGAACAAAACAGCAGATTCTATAAACGATCTGGTTCACGGGAGAGCAAAGCTAGGCTATATAATCCAAAATACCGAGTGCGACCTGGTGCAGACATGTAATTTTATTCGATACAAAATTTGATAAATCTGACAGCAGTTCTTAAATATCGCGACAATTAATTAGATGTACCTTGTAAACACATAACATAAGAATTGATTTTTTTCTATATTATCGGTTTTATCGCTCGGCTCGCGAAAGATTTCATTAAATCTTCATAAAGACAAGTATGTATTATATAGAAACACAAAGTTTGCCAGTCGCGAATTTTTAAGGACATTTAAATATGAAAATCAAATTTTTTTTTAATAAAACAGCGCTTTAAGTCGCAAATAAATTGTAAGAATAAGCCACAGAAAATTGATTTCTTTAGACTTTGCGGTTTAGTAATAATTTATTTACGATAAATAAATAGAGCGGTCATCTACGAGAAATAGGGACGACGCGTTCTATTCCTTGCTGAAGTAGGCAACAATTAAAATTCTTTCTTGTTAAGCTAGTTCATTTTTATAATGACTTTCTATATGAATAATACAACAACCCCTAAGTAATCCGAGGGACATATTATCTCTCGCGTGCTTCAAAACAAGTATAATCCTTGCCGATAATATTCATTCTTTTCACTGTGTATATAGTTAATGGAATAATAATTTTTCCTATATTCTCTTAATTATTCTTCTAATTCTCTTTCTCTTTAAAGAAAAAATATATTTTATCCTTTAAAACGTTTTTATTATTACACAAAGTTACCTGTGAATTAATTAATTAACAATCACACATTTCATTTTCCGCACATTAGTCGCGCACATATTCCAAATCCTCATCAAATATTCGTCAATCACTGACGGAGATATATTTTTCAATTCATTTTATTTCAAATTTATTAAATTAACTTCAATCTATAATAATTTTGCACACCGTCCTATATTACATTCCAATATTTGAATTTGATGTACGTCTCCAGAGAGTAGATTTATGCAGAGTCGCGTACGAGTTTGCGTAATAAATTAACGTCATGATGTCGCGATGAATCCGGCATTGAATGTCGTCAATATTTACTGTCGGAGAAGCGCGATCGGTACACCTTCACGTAGAAGAGAGACATTGTTTATTCCCAAAGTGATGTAAATACATAATTGAATCGCCATTTGCACGAACAATTAATACTAATTACATCATTTTGGTAATTAAGAGCATTTATCTTACGTTTGCTTCTAATAACTCGACATCTAATATCTTAATGCTTGTTGAATGAACCTAAATTCTTGTAGTTGTTTCAGCGAATCATATTAGAGAAGTTATCTGCGAGGTCCAGTATAAAGCTTTACGAAGCATACGGACGTCTTCGTGGCATCTAGTAGCTCGAGAGCGACGCGGCTTACTCTCGAGCGAGCAGGACGAAAGGGGGTCAACAACCCCGTCTTCGATAATTACCGTGGATAGCATGGGCGAAGCTCTCTCTCTCTCTCTCTCTCTCTCTCTCATCTCCTTCCCCTCCCATCCCTCTCTATCTCTCTCTCTCCCCCTCTCTCTCTCTCTCTCTCTCTCTCTCTCTCTCTCTCTCGCCAGGGTCTTTACGCCTCGCTTGCAGCGAATCGATGGAGCACCTCGATCGCCCGATAAAAATATATCTCCTCTTTCTCCTCCCGGCGTGCGCGCGTTATTTTGAAAACGGGTCTTCGAGAGGCATTCTCTCGTCTCACTCGCAAATATATAAAGAACGTGTATAAGTTGTAAGTTGCCTTTCGCGAAAAATGTCTGAATGGGACGGCGGAGTCTGGTCGAAGAGTCCGACAAGGATGGTGCGTAAGGGTGGTTCGCCGAAAGACGGCAACGACGACGTATAACGAAACAGGCACATTCTTTGATGTCGAAACCCCCGGCATTTACCGACATCACAGAGATTCCAACACATGGACGCAGGCATTTGCCCCCGGGGTATCGCGAATCGTACTACGGATGAGAACGAGGATGCGGGCTGGGGTGCTGTAAAGGAGAAGGACGGGGAAAGAGAGAAACGCGCGCATCGATATATTCGCTTGAATGGCGAAATATTTGCTCGTGATTTCCGTTGCAGCATAGGGGTCGCGGTTTCTCGCATTGCCGCGTTTTTATCCACCCCAACGAAATGCCCGGATAGGAAAACATTCGCGATCCGCAATCCATGTTGTGGAAGAGTACAATTCAAGGAGTTAAATAAGCACTATATAATATTGAACATTTGACATTTTATTGTCGAACGAGATGGAGGATTTCTTCTACAAGATGTGCCGATACAGAAAAAGCTCTAATAAACGTTTAAATAATATATGATATATTTTATATATGTAAAAGTTATTATTAAATTAAATTACTGTAATAATAAAGTAAAATTTCACATTTTGATTTAAATTTAAACATTGAGTTTAAAATCCATTAGCCCGTTTCAATAATACAATACAGCTTAATTAAATTATGCTATAAAAAAATGAGAGAAAAACTATAGAAACGCATCGAAAAATGTATTATTAAAATTCATTACTGAATTATTTCTTTCATTTACGCGAGGAGTTTCCGTTTTCCTTTTTTAAATTCTCCGAGTTTATTTTTCTTCAAATTTTATCCTAGCAAAAAAAGGACAGATTAAAATCGGCGGTCTCGCAAGCTGCGGATGTTCACGTGCGAGCGCGATTTTCCGCTCGACCTGAGCGCTTAATTTGGCCGCTCCAGGAACAGCGGAGAATATATGTCAGCGGGGCAATTAGAGCAAGAGGACATCGTTTCGTGTCGCTAAAAAGACTTGAAGCGGAGGATTTCGAGCGGTTCACTCTACCGTGCACACATTTCCCCTTCCTTCTCCTTCGGCCGGAATCAAAGATCGTCAGAATTCAGCGCGAAAATGGGCCATCGAACCGATCGTGTATTTTATCGAGGCATATTTCTTTTTGCCCGAAAAAAAAATAAAGCAACACGACTGTGACGTTATTTGGCCGACGCGAGACTAATGGGTTTCGATATTTTATCACTCGCGAATCTTGCGATCTATTTTATATTTAACTTGACCGCGCGAGTACTTGCGCGTACGCGAAAAACTAATTAGCAGTAAATTTTCCGCGCGGTGTATTATTTGCACGTCGCAGACGCATGTGCGGTTTTAGAAATGGCGCCCGGGAAAGGGAGAGAAAAATAACTGCCCCCGGCAGTGAGATATGTGATCGTTAACCGCCCCCGAACAAGCACCCTCGGCGGAATAATTTCGAAAGACGCACGACCCAAATAATTAGCCGGCCAACTTTTAATCAGCACCGGAAATCACGACGGATTAGTTCGTTGCCGTGAGAAAAAAAAATATCCGAACGTGAACGGAATCATTATCGGTCGAAATTAACTTCTGAATTTATCGTGTTTCGCGAAAATCTTTATGCATTCTTATACGCTTGTGCCTGTTTGGATTATCATAAATCTGATTGTTGATAATTATATGGAAAAAGTAATATGAATCAATGTGCATAATTCACAGAAAAAATATATTAAAATATACTAAAAAAAAATTACATAAAAATGATGATATAATATTGGATGAAAAATGTGATATAATATTGGAGGATTATAGAATCATTAATTTTTTTATTTATTAAATATTTCAGAGGATGAGAGAGAGATCCAATGTCGTTAGGTCTGATTTATGCCAATAAAAATCGACATTTTCGATATATCGCTGCAAGCATCGACGGCCAGATATGCGCGAATGTAAAAAACATGATTCTGAAAATCGCGTTCCACGATCAGCTCGCATTTCCCAGCATGGGGGAAACATTGTCCCATCGCAATCGTCTCTGCTATCGGTCGAGATCATAAGAAAGCGCAGCGGTCGGGGAATTGTCCGCGAAAATAAATCACGGGCTTTATCGATTACTCGCTACGGGGCAGCGTATCAAAGGAGTCGGTGGGCGCGGGGTTGCGCGGAGTGACGGAACCAGGGCAGTGATAAAAAAAAATCGAGAGAGCGCTATATGGGATTCTTCTCTCCGTACTCTGCGGCCTGGACGAGCACGCGCGCGCACGACGTGCAACGGCGCACGTTATATCTGCGGGCTTTTAAATTCTGACCGATTCGAATTCATTTCGAGCGCGGCCAAGCCGTTATCTATGCGTGTGGGGCTTGCGGTTCTCGGCCCCGGCGTGGTGAAGTAACTCTAGGGCAAGAGGGACGAGAGGAGCGCAGCGGAAGTTCTGACGTAGCCGAGAGAGAGAAGAGGTAAAAGAGAGACGGCAAAGAGAAGTAGTTGAAAGAGAATAAAAAATTGAAAGAGAGAGAAATGTGATAGGATGAGTAGGACAGAGGATACAGCTGGAGGAAAAAAAAATAGAGAACAAGCTAGAACGCGGACAGAGGTATACGTACAAAGGTACAAAGCCCCGGTAATATATTTTGGATTACCTCGACCAGTGCCTATCCCACGCGCTCTCTCAATCTTTCTTTCTCTCGCGTTCGTGCCTCGTTAAAAGTATTCAAGCGTACCTCTAACGAGGCCGCAGGTACAAACAAACCGGGCCACCTACGCGTAAACGAATAAAAGCATCCGGAAAAGGGAGGCGAGCCCTCCTCCCCGCCTCCACCTCTCGGAAATAGTATTTGATACATCCTTTACAAAGGAATACGATTTGCATAATTAATGGCCATTCGTTACTTGACGCTTCCGTTACAATCACGTTCGGTGTTCTGATTACATGCCGAGTGCCGTTTACAGCCTGTCACAAATCGTTCGCGAATCTCTTATCTGAGAGTCGGAATAAATTATCAGGTTTCAAGAGATCGCAGCATCGCATTTCATTAAATTTCTTTTTAGCGTAATTTGCATTCGAAAAGTCAACTCACGCGTTAATAAATTTAACGATAGAAAAATTTTATTAACTTTAATCGACAAGCATACTTAAACACTTACGAATCTTGATTATGAAACTCTAATAATATTTACATACATTTAATAGCATATCGAAACTTTCGCATGCTTAAAAAAAATTAGTTTTTCAACCGGCGAAATTTGCGACCTTAATAATGACACAGGAAATCTACTGGTTTACATAGCAAAGTTTTCTACGAGTTAGATTATGTCGAAAATAAATCGCCCGAAGTGAGATCTTGGAGAACTCGGAGAACCGGTTAACTAAACTGCAAACTTAAAGCTCCATTCGGATAACGAGGTTTTTCAAAGGCTTCTGTAACATTCATTCGAGAAATCTGTGAGCGCAAGATGGAAACTATAAAGAAAGTTCTCGTTTTACCGGTGTGACATGAAATAACGTTAACTAAGAAAACTACCGTCTTTTATTTTAGGCACCGCGTCGACGTTTATTCACAGTTTCGGATAGTTTTAATCTCGCGTCGCTCAACCCTTTCTAAGGGTGGGGAAACGAATTCGCGGCAGAATCAAAGTGACGGCCGGTGGTTTATGATGTCAGCGTGTGATAATCAACCCCGGATATAGGACTTTAGCGTGTTTCACGGGCAATTACCGTGGCGTGGGTTTCACCGTTTCTGTTTCCCTCCCTTTGCTCGCGCGCGTGCTACTATATTGATGAGCGTCGACCCGTATCCAGGTCGATTATTAAAGAGAAGGTACGTATACAAGAGCGGGGATATATTCGGCTCTCGCGAGCGCGCGTGCAACGGCTTTAATATTTGTGTATCGCGACAGAGCTTTAAAATCCCGCCGTCGTTTGCTCTACACGTTCGGAAATACTACATACATAAATCCGCGCGATTATATCTAATATCTACATAATTCAATCCGCGTCGCTGCTCCCTATCCGCGTGGATAAACAGTCATCGACCGATAGAGCGTAGAATAAACCGGTGGACGCGCGCGAAAAATTATTACGTCGAAATAACGTTAGGACGCGCGCATACGTATCGACAGAACGACATTTCGAACGAAGCGAAATTTGATTAAATCGCCCGACTAACGCCTATACACCCCGATACACGGGTAACCCGATGCAACAAAATTGCAGCGCAACAAACTCGATTCCGAGAGAGAGACCCCTCCCTCCTCCCGACATAGCACATGGGTCGTTTGCAACGCGATTTCGTCGTTATATCTGTGATCAATCGTTATCGGGAACGCGCTAGATTACCCGGGGTGTATATGTGCGCTATAGGAGAGAAAAAACGCTCGGCGTTCTTGCGGACGCGTTTTAAAACATAACTACGCGTCCGGCAAAATATTCTCCACGGGCATTTGAAAATAAAATACGGACGAAAAATATATAGGAGCGCGAGAGACGGCTCTCTGCTGCGTGTTGGTTACCGACTCGGATTTCTCGATGAAAATCCGGCAAAACCGCGCATACCATCAGTAAAACACAGCCACAAGCGTTCGCGATCGCGTCAAATGCACGTATATATATACGCACATACACACGCGTACGATCATCCGGAGAGAGACCTACGTAGTCGACGGTGAATCGGCTCAATACTGCAAAACATTCCCCGCCATTCCCCTCTCTTTCCGCACCGAACCGCAGTCCTTTTCTGCATCCGGACGAGCGTTCGAATGTATACGGACCTCGTACAAATACATCTCACGAATGCATCCCCGTCGTTTCGCCCTCGCCGCGATCTTCTAACCCTTTTCCGACTCGCGCGCTCCTTTCAACCCTCGTTCGTTCATTCCTCCTGCATTCCTCCGCATTCGGTACGCTCGTTAAACTCCCGTCTGGTAATTGATGCGACGGAGGGAGATAATCGCTCGACGAAAAAAAAAGAAGAACCAGACAAGTCTCTTTGAAACTCCAAAGTTGGAAAACTACGCTTTGAAAATGATACGTGAATTTTTTTCTCCCGAACATTGCGGTGCGTTCCGCAAATTCTTCCATGTTTGCTCTTTCGCGAATGACGAGTTAATTGTGTGTGTGTCTCGACGCGTAACTTTAAACCAGAATGCGAGTAAAGTTTCAAAAAGTTCACTCGACTGCGCCCACATTCGTCGGTGAAGTGCACTCCGCGACCACGCAAATAGACACCGTTTCCTAGAGAGCTTTCTAGTTTCCATCGAAACTATACTTGACATATAAATAAATCCCCGCGATTACGCGAATTTCGATTTTAAATGGCATTCGTGCGCTCGCGCGAATCGAGAATAATGATGCGATGTCGTTTTCTCCTCCCTCGCGTTACGATCCATTACGCTCATCGGCGAAAAACAATAGCGCGGCGCACATTTATATTTGTTGCATGCTGTCGTTATTGCGAAAACTAATACTACTGCAATCGCGCGTCGGCTTTTCAATAATAATGAAAAAAAAAAAGAAAAAATAGCGCCGGCCATTTGTATGCGCGCAAAGTGAAATTTTTCGCCCGGCTCTTTACATGCTCGCGCTCGTGTAAAATTGAATATTTAATAATTCGTTGCCGCACACAGAGCACGAAGCATGAATTGGATCAGCAGTATTCGCGTTCGCGCTTACGGTTACACCACCACCACCACCACGCTTTTGTCGTTTTCCGTATCTAACAATTTCGTGCGCTTTCTTTTATCTCTCCGCGGCATCTTTACTCCGTGGCCGTATTCCGGTGAGTAGTCACCGCCGCGGCCAAACTCACCCCTGCGGACTGAAACGAGGGGATGGCGTCGGCGACGGCAAAGCTACGCTCACGTGCAATCAGACAACGGAACGCCCGGCGCGTACTGCTGCGATCGTAAATTCTTTCGGCAGGCGCATACCTCCCGCATCGCATACGCCGGGAAACGACCGCGAGCGCGCATACGTACATACATACATATATACCGACGCGAAATATTACGAATGCAACATCGGAGCTCGGGATGCAGCGCTAATTGCGGACGGAAAATGCAGATCGAGATAAAAGCGGCCGAAAAAAGCCGGCTCTGTACAAGCCCAAGTAAAACAGCATATGGGACAGTTACGTCGATGGTATTTGTACGTTATATCGGTGATTAAAAAAAAAAAATAAACTATATACGTGTGTCTCGCTCGCGAGATCGATAATGGTTTCCACCCATTTCCACGTAGAAATACGAGAGAAGCGTTCGTTAATTATCGTGAAGATATGTCGTTTTTTTAACGGCTACGCGATGAGAAATTCAAAAAGGAGTCCGCACCGAAAGATTTCATCCCGGAGTCCTTCCGGATGTTCACGCAAAGGGAATAGTGGTCGACGATGAGGTAGACGGGAGAGATGGGGAAGGGATATTGCACAGGAGAAAAGGCGGATCCCATCGAAATCTCTAGACGAAAACTTTCCGCGGCGATTGTACGGCGGACTCTCAGTCCGGCGTGGAAGAAAGATGAGATACGAGATGAAAAGACAGGGTAAGTGGTGTGGGTGGTAGACCCCGCGGGGGTGCAGGCAAGACAAGTGCGACGAGGGGCAATAAGGGGCTGAAAGCGAACGAGAATGAGAGAGAGAGAGAGGAGAGCAGCTTTTGCCGGTACATACGTCAAAGAAGCACACATAAAGCGAGCAACGTCTACAACGTGGAAGAGAGCCACCGAGGGAATTGCTTCGTCCAACCTCTCTCTTTCTCTCTAGAGATTACCGCTAAATTTTTTTTCGTTTGCCGCGGCCTCAATGTCGCCGGTAATATTGAACACCTTATTCAAGCGTTTACTCCCTCTTGATAATTTACGCGTCAATATTTAACGATGATCCGCTCGTCAAAGTCTAGAATTTTTTATATTACTTCATCGCGACGTTTACAAGTACTTTTAATAGAGCTAAGATCGATATAATTCTGATAGTCAATTCAATTTTTCATGCTGTATATAAACTCGATGAAATCTTAGTGAAATCGAAATATTTGTCATCGTGCTTATTATACACGAAGACAAATAACGAAAGAAAAATGTATCTGTTGTATATTAATAATTCATGCAGATACGTGACAGCCAACCGGTTACAAGTAGAATTTATAACAACGGTTTTATAAGAGAATTATGTCTATCTCGGGCTTTCACTTTCCTTTCCATTACCTTTGCGATTGTTGAAACACGATCGCGGTACTTTATATGCCTTGCGTAATATCGCGCAATATTTTTATACGTTATTAAAATATGTATTATATGTTACGTGTGCAGTTTATTATATCAGTTTCTCTCCTCCTTACGGAGTACATAGAAGGTTTCAGAAAATAGTAATCGATGAAATGGCAGTACGCGCACGATTGAGATCACTTGTAATGTTGAATATGAAATACATATTTTTCCGCATCCCGAAGAGATTATCGAGGCGATAGATATTATTTTCGTGTTCACGCGGAGGGAAATGCTTGCGCGATCGTAAATCGACGAGAATCTACTCGATCGGGATAATGCGATCGGAATTTATAGTCGGAACGCGCCGCACAGTTACGTCTACTTCGATAGTCAGCTCCTTTCGCTTTCTTTTCCTCTCATTTTGCGAAGATTGAAGCGCGATAACAAGCGCAAACCTCCGGCGCGGCGTGACGTTGTCGTTCAAGAACGTTCTTGCACACTTGAATGCCTCGAACAAGAATCGGCTTTGGACATTTTCATATTACGCGTCGCGTCTCATGTAATTAAAATCACGCGTAATTGCTCAACTTATAAATGCAGGTAATACTGACAATATTAATAATTATAATCGCGCAGAAAAATTGTCATTGCATAAACTTGATCAAATATAATATATGCTTCTTATGTTTGAGATTTCATAGTTACAATTTATGGTAACTTTTTTCATTTTATTTAATAAATTATTTATTTATATATTATTTAATAAATTATATATTATTTACATTCATTTTAATAAATAATATATATATTTAAAATATATATTCAAATAATTTATACAAATATATATTTTCTAGATTTCTCAAATGTAAAAACTTTGTTGCGTCACGTCAGAAAAAGAGTGACGCCATTCAGTCAGTCAGAAGAAGAAGAAAGAAATGCATCCAACATGACACTTTATCTGCTTCGTGCTTTCGTTCGTTTTTATTACGACTTGGCTCATGCGTACGATTCGCAGTCGCGCGAATCCCGATCTCGCGTCGTGTATTTGTAACATACGCGGCCGCGTATATTCTCAGAATGTGAACAAACTCGCGTATTCCTGAATTATTCATGAATTCGCGTGTATATACAACGATCCGAAACGCGCGCTTCTTTTTTTGTCGCTGTATAGCGGAAGATATGTCGCGTCGTGCAAAACCAGACCCTCACACCGCTCCCGATCGACATGCAAAATATAAGCGCGCGCGTCTGATAGACATTTGCATCTCGCGTAATCGACGTGGCTGATGATCACCGACTTCCAGATGAGGGATTCCGAATGAATGGATTCACCTGTTTCTCTAATTCACCGCTCGCAGGGAATAATTCATGCGGTGATTTTTTTTTTTTTTCGGTATCTCAGATGGATTAATCCTTTCAGCTCTAATGACGCATCGTGTTTTTTATCGCGAACTCTATTCATAGACGTACAGAATTACGTAATTTTATTTTCCAAGTAAAATCTGAATTAAAAATTAAATGAATTCTATGCGCAAATAATGTATAAAAATAATTTTAAAACCTGATATTTTTTTCCCCGAAGCAAAACAATAGTATAAAAATAATCCTGTTTAATATATATTTCATTTTATAACAAAATATTTCGTTTTATACGAGGATTATGTAATATTTGTTATACTATATTGCAGAAATAATATAAATTTGATATTTTTCTCCCCGCAGTATCATGTTACGAAAAAAACTTGTTGCAAAAATATGTACCCCTACACTTGTTATAAATAAAAAACATCCAATTCCTTGTATTGTTTTCGTTTTCGTATGTGATTTTTATCGAGTACTTTAAAATTATTTTCGTTCGAAGACCAGAAAGACGACCCGTTCGAGCCAACTCCTTTTCTATTCGCAAATACACGAGAGTTTCGCGTTTCCCGTAAAACTCGATTCTTATATACGGAATGGACGAATTCATGTTGCGCCAACAAAACGGGATCAAAAAGACACTATCGTCGTTGAAGTTAGTAGAACTGCTGCAGGCAAACGAAACGGCAGCGGTCCATCTCCAATGCGACTCGCGCAAGCCCTACTTGGAAAATCATATCCCCCTTTTCCTCCCGCCGCTTTCTTCGCCGCAACAACATGGATTTTCTCTATCCAATCGGCGATATATACCTTGGCGTACTTCGAGAAGCAAACCTTCAGAATTTAGATTGCGTCGTTAGGCAAGCGCGGAAACTCGCCGGCGCACGGTGCAACGCGGATTCCGACTTTGATTGGGATGCACCGAACGATTTACATATTGTTTTCCTCCGGGCGTCGTCGCGCCCCATTATCGTTACGCCGATGAAGTTCGAGTTTACCGAGTCTTTCGAGAAAGAGCAACAAAGTTTATTCTAGGGGGAGAAAATGTTCGTAGCAACAATAAATAAACACGGGTATCTCTCGCTAGGAACATAAAATATTACAAGCTATTTAAACCCGATAGCTGCAGAATTATTCAGCTTACTCTGACTGATTAGTATACTAATTATTATATATAATATCGTTATATACATTGTATTGCCGATATATATAGTAATACATGTAATACCGTCCCATTTATCACCTAAATGGAGATAGATGTGGAAAAGAGCGGGAGTATCAGAGGAAGGAATTCCAGCCTGCTGCACCTTGTACGGGAGTTTTAACCGGGATTGGAATTCATGGCGGAACGAAACGCAGTCTGTAGCGTGTTACCTACACCGAGTGTTACCCTGGCAGCCTCCATTCACACTGCGAAATTCCGGGTCGTTTTCGGCGGACTGAAATTCCGGCGGTCGCAGACCGATACATCGAATCGTCGTGACACATATTTTACACTGACATCACTGATACAAATGATAATAATAATAGATAATTTTCCGTCGAGTAATCTCTCGCGAGCAAAACGGAATTATTAATAAAAACGCGAGAAATAAAACTGTCGTGCGATTAACAGAATATTCATGCAGTAATGTCGGAGTAAAGCTTTCATCGGGCCGTTCATTGATTCATAACGCGCAACATCATTGAGAAATAAATAATATACTATCTTCGATATGAATATTACGCGAGAGTGTTAATGCAGCCATATAAAAGTATATATATTCCCTCTCTCGTCGGTGAAATTTCCGCCACATCGCGCGCGCGAAAAAAAAGCCGGGATTCTCTGTGCGTCCCAATCTCTCCCTAGAAAAATAATATTTTCCCGCCAGAAAATTCGCAAAAAAAAAAAAAAAAAAAAAAAGAAAAAGTCATATCTCTCTATCTCTCTCGCAAAAAACTCGCGCGCGACATATTTTTACGAGAAACATTCTCGCGATGTGTGTCGCTCTGTTTCACGTTACAAATAACGCGGACGGACAAACTCGCGGAGCTATCACTTCAGCGTCGCATTGCCTATCTCTCTGCCAGGCGCACACTTTCGGAGCGCGGAGCATCAATTCAATTGGGGAGGTATAAGCTTTTATCCCGTCCTGTCCGTCAGAGTCGTAACTTCGAAATACCGACTGTCCCGTGTGTGTCATCCGATGTCGCTGCACTTATCAGTGTGTGCAAAACGTACCTACGGGCACTTGTCTTTCGAACGACCGATATCGTCAATCGGGACGATACAAAATAGGAAAACGAAATAGGATTATTCTACACGAATGCTCCGGCGGAAATATCCGGAAATCTTGAATAGCGTCGTTGCGATGTAAACGTTAAATAGCGGGGCGAGGAACGAGCGCGTGTCGTCGCGCGAAATCTATAGGGGCAATGCCGATAAGCGGCGTTGATAAGCGAGGGATGCGAGTCCCCGCATCAATGGCCCCTCGTTGCCACTCATCCAAGCGCCTTATTATCGAGGATCGACGTCGTTAAAACGGGACTATCGCACTAGGCCATCTACACGAGAGTAACCTTTGAACGTGTTTGCGCCGCGTGTTTGTAGTAGCCCTCTCTACTACAAACGCGACGTCTCAATTTAGATATATAAATAAAACAATATAATCATACTTCGTATTTCCCCTCTCGCCAAATTTAGTATATATAAAAATAGGAAAAATATATTTATATCGTTAAATATATAACAATCCAGATTAACTGCAATTGCAATATATGTATAACGAAGCATTTTGCATCATACTTTTGATTATTAAATTAAACAAAATATTAAATACTTTGTAATAGTAAAAATAATATCAAAAATAAATTATTTATTTTAAAAATTATTGATTCTATGCTTTACCACCGTTAAATCCAAATTATCAAATTATTACCGCAGGACATTTGTGAACAGTGTGCAGTTATCTGCATTAACTCGAGCTCACACGGATGATTGCCTTGCGAATTTGCACCCCTCTCAGAGATTTAGCACGAGGTATGAGAGAACGGAGAGGCAGAGAGACAGATAACAGATATATAGAGAGAGGGGCAAGGAGGAAGAGAAAGAGAAAGAGAGAGAGAGAGAGAGAGAGAGAGATTCACGTTAGATGCGCCTGGAGTCTCAAGATAAGCGGCAATGCAGGTGTAATGGACGAAGGAGGTGCGAGAGGACCAACTGAGAGTGTGCAATGGCGTAGAAGGAATTGCCTAATTTCTATGGTAGTGATCGTCTCGTCTGGTACGGAAATAAATTGCGGATGTACAATGATAAAAAAAAAAGGAAGAATAGAATAATTTTCATTCACGCGAGAATCTTTCAAACTACATACATTGCGAAAATATTCGCATAAATGATTGAAAAAATCGCATAGTAATGCTCAGAATTCTCTCTATCTTTCTCTCTTCTTCCCGTTCTGTAGCTGCATTACATATGCTATGTGACTCAATATACAATATGCGAAAGTAATGGCGATAGAGTTGTGCAAAAGTAATGGCGCGTGAGCGAACACCGTGTGAAATTGATACGACAGGCGCGCGAGACAGTGACCTAGATCTTAAAGATTCACCTCGGCTCGTAGTACGTCTCGCTTGTATCGAATTTCCGTCACTGGCGATTTTTAGTCAGTTGAGACGAGCACAGAGAGACGTACGCGAAAATACAGCAATGTCGTGGTAGAGGCTGCATCGTGATCGTTCGAATGTTATAAATAATTGAGTCGCATTGATCAAAAGTAGACTCGGTGTTTAACACACGTCGTATTATATTACGATAAATTAAAAACTGATAAAATAAAATGGAATTGTCATTTTGAATGAATCATATCAAAAGTTTGTAATGAAAAAATTCTTTTATAAATATAAAAATGTTAAAACATCTCAATGAAAAAATTATACCGAGAAAAAGCCGGAAATTACGTATTGCTTAAAAAAAGCAATACGTAAAAGAGATCGATATTTACACCGAACAGGATACGATGCACATACGAAGCGAATATCGCTTTATTGTCGCGCGGTAAAATATTCCTCCCAGCAGCTTATTTTACGTTTTACAAGAATATCGGCGATACCGGCCGCGCTTATTGTACGTAAATATCAGGAATAATCGAAAAGAGAAACAAAGAGAGAAAAATATCACGTACAAAATCGAATAACTAAAATACATCATACATGGCGCATATTTTGTCGGAGCAATCATACCGACACGCAAAGCACCGGGGATATATGCAAAATGCAAGCGAAAACCTGCTTAGAACTTTCCTCGAAATGCGCGGCATTGCATAGTGCAGATCCCCAAATAGGAGAAGGAAGAGCAAAGGGATGAGGAGGGTGGGTTGGCCCCGAGAGAACACCTCGAGGCCACGTTGTATCCAAGATGCGCGTGCAACTTCGAGATAAAACTCCGCAGGTGTGTGTGACGAGAGAGTCTTCTCGAGGAAAACGAAAAAGAACAGAGGCACACGGGAACGTTTTCCGTCCAAGGTGCTATAAAGCCGCGACTCCCGGGGCTAAACGGTGGCATATGAACGAATGAGGAGGGGGTGAAAGGGATGAGAAGAAAATAAGGGGAAGGAAAAGCTAGGCGAAAAACAAATTGACGACATCGGCCGCAATTTTATGCGCCGTATAAAATATCCCGTGCGGCTCACACGCTCCCACTCGTAACCGCTCAAATTTATTCCGCCTACGTGAGCGGAAGTTATAGGGGGAAAAAGAGCGGCACGCAACAACCGTTTCGTTGGAAAACGTTGGAAACTGAGGACGGATTGCTTAGCGTTGTGGCAGTGCTTCTCGAGAGTATCCCATATATTAAACCGATCAGCTGATCCGAATACGGAATCTATTAATAGATTTCCAGTCGATGAAATATTAATATAAAATTTTACATATCATCAAATATAAAATATCTCATATCGCGCGCGCTTCTCTGATAACTTCAAAACATTATTATATAATAATATAATATTTTATATTATATAATATAATTTTATATTATAATATATAATTTTATATTATAAAATATAATTTAATATTAATATAATATAATATTTTAATATTGAATATGTATATAGACTGTAATACTCTTCTATTTAAAGTAATATAAAATATGCTTCTTCTTCTCGCAATTTTTCAACAAGAAACGTCTTTTTTTTCTTTACTAGAACAACACAAGCGCGCACCATTCTTTAATTTTATATTTAAAAAAAATAATATAAAGTTTGTTTAAACTCGATTAATATTTTTTGACAGAAATCAGCTGATAACTGTCAAAGATATTAATCAAGTTTAAAGTATTATAACATATTATTTAAAATATTATTTTATTTAATTTTATTTTGAACTAATTGATTTTTTCAGTAAATATATTCACTATATATATTGAAAATTCATTCGGATTCATCGTTCTGATATTTAAGAATGGTATGAGAAATCGCGATAATTCAGAAATCATTGTCAAAGCGCGCCTTGAATGAACTGACTTTTATAAAGAACGTTCCAGACTACACTGACGAGTGCAATCGCGAGTATAGGTGACTAAAATGTATGAAAGAAAAAGTTGTGGGAGTAAATGGAGACAAGAATCAACGTAGGTATGCGCGATAAGAAACCAGGTTTTAGCTGGTATATATGCAACGATTATGTTTATACCTTATTTAATGACGCGCGGCACCGAAACAATTGAAGGTCGTCGAAAGATATATTTTTTGCCTCAGTTTTTATCTGCGTATCGAGTTTCGGACGCGCGTTTCGAGTTTCCGAGCCGTGCTCACTCGAGCGTGAAGGAATTAGAGATAACGCGAGAAGGATGCGACGAGGAATAGAAAAGAACGCGAGATGTTTCGCAAGTCAATGAATCTTTCTTTCTCTTTTTGACAGAAATCAGCTGATTAAAGCGTTAATTTGTCGATTAAATTTTAAAATAAAAATATGTTATAAGAATTAAAATAATAATGTTGTAAATAATATGTTATAATTCCTTAAATTAGATTAATATTTTTGACAGTTATCAGCTGATTTCTGTCAAAAAATATTAATCGAGTTTAAATAAACTTTACATTATTATTTAAAAATATTCTTTTTAATACAAAACTGAAGAATGGCGCGCGCGAATCGCGCGCTTGAGTTGTTCTAGTCTCTTTTTCTAAAAAAGATATGTTGAGTGGATTTTCGCAAATATTGTTGCCTCTTTTCCGCGATGCTGATTAACTATCTCGATGTGCGTTATATTCGTAGCATTGAGAGGCTGTCATCGCGAGGGTTAGCGATTTGACAGTTTGTCCAAAATAAAATAAAATAAAATAAAATAATGTTTTAAATAATATGTTATAATATATTAATCAAGTTTAAAATATTATAACATATTTAAAACATATTATTATTTCATTTTATTTTAGACAAACTGTCAAACTGCTAACCCTCGCGATGACAGCCTCTCGATGCTACGAATATAAAGCACAACGCGTATCGAGATAGTTAAACAGCATCGCGGAAAAAAGGCAACAATACTTTCGAGAATCGACTTAACATACCTTTTTTTAGAAAGGGAATTTTCCACTTTCGCGGGCTTATTTGTGATATCGAAATTGGTGCAGATTAATGAAACGCGTCGATGAATCCGCGGAAGGGGGAAAAACGACCATGTTGCCTAAGATATAAGATACGCTCAGGGGAAGAAATAGCATCGAAAGGACGACGCTGACGACGACGGAGAAGGTAGACGCGACCCCCTGGGAAATCATCGGTGTCCTCTCGTATCCCGCGCCTGCCATAGTCCACCTTTCTCTCGTTCTCCGATAGTCCTCCGCGCGCGAGCGTAAGTCCTCTCCCTCGTAATATCTTATACGACGAGCACTGGGAGCCCTCATGCTCCAGCCGTCGAAAACGATAAACTTCGCGAGGCTGAGTCTATCGCTAGCTCGATACTCGATACCCACGACAATTCGCATTTAAAAGATGATACGCGCTAAATTAAAGATCATTATTATCAAATATTTTATCGAGTGTAAGATAATACCGGAGAGAGAGAGATTTTGGTTTAGATTTATCTATAGATATATGTATGTATGTGTGTGGAGTGTAATTGTGTTGTATCTAAGAATATATTTCTATGCAAATATATATTACAAAATAAAAAGTTATACATGTCTCCTAATACATATATATATTTTTACCTGGAATAAAAATAAAAAATTGACAAATTTGATCTAAAATTGATCCAATTTCTAAATTTAAACGTACTTGTTTTCATATGAATGCATTTAAAGTAAGATGTGCGGTGTGACACACATTGATTATTCACGTAAGTGAGATTTGAAATTTCCAATCATAAGATGAACGCGAAAATCCTATCGATGTATTCCTGACATGTAATTTCGGATTTATGCTTCCAACACAAATGCTATACTGATCTCCGAGTGCACTGCATAATGATTCATCGTTAACGAGATGTAAGCCGACCCTTCGCGCTATGATTCTAAAACGGACCCAGGAACCCCTTCGGATCATTACTACTCGTATGTGATCAATAATGAAGTATAATTATTATACCACGGCAACACAACCGTGGATCGTGTTACTCGGCGCAAACACGACCTGTCCAGCTTTAAACAAGCGCAGCGCTTCGGCGTTTCGCTGGCGCGGCATGCGGATTTGCGGAAACGTGCAAATGCATAATTGCCTCTCGCTTACGAATTGGATCAATCAATAGCGCTAATGATGAATTTATTCGCAACCGAGCAATTTTAAAATTCCCACTCGTATTGATCTGAAATTTAATCCGTTAATAATTTATATTCAAAGAATATATATAGTATAATATTTTTCGAATTGCGAGTTCTTTAATAGACATTTTTTGGACAACTTTTGGTACGACAAGGGCTTTAATTTTTTTCGGATGCCAAAACACTATGATTAATGTACCAACTACCGGATTATGAACGCTACACGTTACATGGCCGCTGCATGAATGAAGCTAGACGCAATTGTCAAGCCGGATTATTAAAGCGGCAACTGTAATGTGAGTAAGCGACGTTGGATGCCGAATATCCGCGCGGCTTTAAACCACTCCCTTCGTTCCCCAGCCCGCGGCCGACGCGACGTTACGTCTGGCAATGGTTTCGCTGGGCGGAAACATGTCAAAGAGATACGAAGAGAGTACTATTCGTGCAATTCGTACACGCGACTGTCCTGGTCAATTAGACCACCAAAATAGCGATATTCAACGAAGATGGACATGCGCTAAAAATAAAAATGTCTAAAAATAAAAATTTGCAAAATGCAAAATTTCGATAGACGCGATAGTTAAAGGTAAAATTTTTTTTTTAATTTATAAAAATATCAGAAATTAATATAAAAATTATATAACAAAATCAATATTTTCTTTCTCTAGCTTCCTCTCTCGGACTGTCGTTGCGTAATAAAGAAAAATAAAATAATTGAAATATTCTTAACAAGAATTTCACATTTTTCTCTCTCTCATGCTTTTTATATAATATATTCTGTTAATTATATTTTGCTTTAAAATTACATATTATGTTTAATTTTATATTAGGTATATATTCTCTCAATCATACTATTTTTACAAATAAACTTGTTTGTGTGTGTGTTTAAAAATAAAAAAAACAATACAATATCTTGAATTATTAAAGTGGCGTGTACTTTTAAAAAATTCAAACAATAGTCTAAATATTTCCAAATGATTAAATTATTAAAAACTCAGATCGCATTTTCTACCTCGTATCTGTCTGTTTCTACATATATCATTCTTCTCACGTCAGGATCAAATATCTCGAAGCCGGTCATATACATACATACGCGTATACACGTATATGAGGGAGCATGCATGCGTGTGTGCAATTTCGGAGGTACCGATGCGACGGACGGCACGGACAGACTGCGACGAAGGGTGGGCGAGGTGCGAGGATTAGCAAGCCCTCGAAATTAGGTCGCGCACCGACCTCGTCTCTTACACCCCTTCTCCTCGCAATACGCGTGTTGCAACTCGGCAGGAATTCGCCACATTCGGCATGCGGCGTATCTCGCTTCTCTTTGCGTTCTCTCTAGCAACATCCTCTTTCTCCCTCTCCCATTGAATTGCTTCCGTTTAACCCTTGTACTTCCTGTTTTCCTCCTCCTTTTTATCTCTTTCTTTCTATCGCTTTTTTCCACCCTTTCACTCCTTCTCCCTCCCTTCTCCTTCCCCCTCTCTGTAGTGGCTGTAGCAAACACTAAAGAGCGACAAAAGGCAATCGAGGCCAATGGGGTAGTGGCGCGTACTCGGCGGCCGTTTGATTGACGTCGAAGGGGCGCCGTGCAGCATTGATTGCGCTCATTGTTCCCGGCGGGCGTATATCCTTACACCTGCCCCGATCCCACTCTCACGCCACGTTCAATTCACTGACCATCCCCAGCATTACCACCGACATCGGACAGTCGACGCACCCCGCTCCACCCTTCCATCCCCCTCGACCGGCGCTTCGTCTAAAAAAAAGGCAGAGAAAACGCACACAGATTTCTCTCGTGCGAGCGAGCATCGTGCGAGCGTAAAACGTGCTTCGCATTTTTACCAATCCTCCTAGGCGTCCATCAGGATCAGAATAAATCCTGGATTTATTCCCGGTGCTCAGTAAAAGTGCGTGCCATTTGCAATTTGCTAATTCTTAATCTCGCTTTAATCGTGTTTTTATCGAAGTAAAAGTTAAAATGTAAACAGAGAGATTTCGCTAAAGAATAAAATACGCCAGCATATATGTTGAGCTATTAAAAGATTTAACAATAATAATTTATACATAAAGATTCTTCTTAAATTAGAAAATTTTCTGTTTCGTTTATATATTTCATTTAGTTTGTTTATTTGAACGTCGCAAAATAATATTTTACCCAGATCGCACTTTAAGATCAATATTTGTCTTCTCTTTAAATTTAACTTCAACGAGTAACAAACAAAGTTTATTCCCAGCGACAATTTCGCGATTTCCACGATGCAGCGAAATTAAGAATTTCATCTTGATGAATATCCGGCTAGACGCGATATAGAGATAAAGAAATCTGCGCGAGTAAAAAGTGCTGAGAATTTTGGCAAACGAACAAGAAGAGAAAAATGAGAAACAAAATCGAGCTGAGCGTAGAATCTGAGAAAGACGAGTGCGTTTTTGCTCCAAAAACTCGGCTGCGCGCGCGCGGACTTTTAGGACGCTTTAAAATGGCGAAGAGCTTACGCTGCGAAGCACTTGCGAAGACTATATGCGAGCCAAAAGACAAGAGAAAGAGAGAGAGAGGAAAGGAAACGAAAGAGAAAACAGAGTAGAAAAAGCGAATTCGCTTTAACGACGAGAGAGGCGGAGTTGCTTGCGTTTGCTTGCCATGTGAGAGAGAAGAGAAAGAGAGAAAGAAAAGAGAAAAGGGAGGGAAGTTGAAAGTTTCTCTCATATTTCCAACAATCATTCCGCCTGTCCTTCTCCTCGTCTCCCGTTTTCTATTCGGGAAATTGAAAGGACCAACGCCTTCGCGAAGTCGACACCATTCCCGAGGAGCCAAGGACGGCGCCAAGGGTGAGTAGTGCGAGCACCGCCTCACACTCTTCCGGATTCGTTCTTCCGGCAAAAGTGCAACTGACGGAGAAATTTCAAAACCTCCAGAACGCGATAGTGTCTCGCTGTTGACA
This sequence comes from Prenolepis imparis, assembly GCF_030444845.1. Lineage (NCBI taxonomy): Eukaryota > Metazoa > Arthropoda > Insecta > Hymenoptera > Formicidae > Prenolepis > Prenolepis imparis. Next base: position 5,359,999 of record NW_028141167.1, on the reverse strand, counting down.
ACGCGTTGTAAATTCACGTTTCGCTCGCAAGTATCGAAATATTATAGAAAAGGGTGCTACAAACAATTTGAAAGCAAGAATATTATAAGTGTTCGCCCGTGAAAATGTCCCTGATAGAATTTTATAAATGCATATAAGTTCGAAATTGAAAAAATGTGACAACAAATGTCATTGTAAGAAAAGCTGTCAAATATCTGTATAAACTACAAGGGAAAAAGTAATAAAAATAATAAAAGAAAATATTTATGCCTCTCAGAAATTAAATTAATTAACTTTATTTTTTTTTATTTTTTAATTTTAATATCAAAACAATTGTGTTCTAATATTAATTATAATTATAAGATTAAAATATTTACAAAAAAGATGAACTAATTTGACTTGAAAGGCTCATAAAGGTATAAGAATAAAATACACATAACAAAATTAATAGAAAGATGATAAAGAATTTAAAATATGTCTGTATAGAATGTATAAATAATATATGCATTTATATGTACTTATACATATGTGTATGTGTTAAAAAAACATATTTCTTGCACATTCTTCTTTGCAATAATGTCAGTATCCTTTTAAGACAGATTTTTTTCGAGTTAAAAATGTGGAACATACACAGAGCATAAAACGAGATAAAAATAATCTTTTATCTCCTTTTATATCTGAGATGAACCTCAGAGATATCGCCTGCCCGACGCTCGATCTAACACGCTTATCCAAGCTGATCCGGAACTTTTCGCAGCGAATTCGCGCAAAAGTTGCAGACTCCGGTCGCTCGACCAAAGTTTCCTATCGCGCTCTCTCGCTAGAAGCCATGAGATTAGTCGTTCAGTTTTTGAAATGGCCCGCGGAAGCGTTCCTTCGGGGACGCCATCCATGGCCATGTTGAAACTTTCTCAACTTGTTGCCCGCCGCGGAAACTTTTCGCACGAGCTGGAAAATTGCCCGTGTGTCCCTGCACGGCCATAGTTTTTCAGGAACGATCTCCGTCTCGTTCCGAGGCGTCTAAACAACTTTCTCAACTTGTTGCAGTGTTCGACTTCGACTTGTATTTGCACGGAGGCAAGAATAACTCGTTGCGCACCCCTGTGCCCTCCCCTTTTTTCCCTCTTTTTGTGCAAACTAGCACCGATTCTATCAATTCCTAAACTTCCCATGGGCATCAATGTCGTCTTTCGTTTACTAACTCTTGTTTGTTATGTTCTAAAAGGAAATGAAAAATCGACTACTCTGCTAGATTTTTCAGGTTAAAATGGCATTTTATTTTCTTAATATGTAAAAAGGAATTTTGTTAATAATAATAAATTGTAAGTTCCAAAACTAAAAAATTCTGTGGTTCTTTCTTTTAATTATTCTCTTATATATTTAACAATTGCTACTATTTTTAAAGTTTTTCAAAGATATTGAATTTTAGTTATTCAAGTCAACAGTGTAAATGCACTTAAACGATCTTAAATCATTAATATATTTATTACATTATGCAAAATCACGTTTTCGAAAAAAAATCTAAAAATCCACAGTATATTAAATTCTGATGAATCATTCTCGAACACTAGTAAACAGAAGGAAAAGCACTAAGGGAAAGATTCAAGGAATACATTTCACTAGCCGGATCAAATAATTGCCGTCTTGATAGGCAGAGCAAACATTGGGAGCTCTCTTAAGAAGGGGAGAGGGAGAGCGAAAAAAGAGGAAAGGTATGAAAGTTAGTGCGAGGAGGAGATCGACTCTTATCAAGTCCCGCGGTGTTGCCCTCCACCTTTTCTCCGGGATTCGCCCCTCGTCGAGAACTCTCGGAGAGGCAGTCTGCAAATTCAATCTTACCGGAGACCTCTACCCACCTACACAGTTTGTTCCGCCTATTGATTCCTGGTTCGTAGCACGAGCTCCTTTTACCGAACCCACCGATTCGAATGCTTCGTGGCGAGAGAGCGAAATCCAGGCAGATGATAGAAATCCCGCTTGTGTTCGGATTTCGGAGACTGACCGAAGAACCATGAGAGGTTCTCCCAAGAGAAACAACCGCGAGCCGAGAGATTCCCATATCTAATAGTTCTTTCAACGTGTTTTAAAATCTATAATACATTTCCTACCTTAAGTGAAAAGTTTATTGAAAATTTAAAAATTTTATAAGCTCGAAACGGATAAACTCGTCGTAAAGGTTAATTAAAAATTAATTTCAATAAAAAGATATCTCCTTTAATTTGTAGTTAAATAATAAATAAATCCTAATGACGCAACGTGTTATTATATATATATATATATATATATATATATATATATATATATATATATGAAAAAACATAGTCATATTAAATTTTATGTAATTATGAAACTATAAACTACGCACTCACATAAAATGAAATATGCATTAAATAGTACATTAATCCTATATATACACATCAATTACTTTTGTGATAATTGAATTGTAATTAATTTGTGTAATAATTTATATAATAATTTAATTATATGATACGTAAAATTAGAATAACACATCAAAGTAGTCTCGAGAGAGAACAAATGGAAATAATTCGTTCAACGCTCGCGCTTATAAAAAAAAAGATATGTCCAACATTTTAAAGATAATATATCCGGATTATGCAAAATTACGAAAAAGGCAACAGAGTTCGGTATCTACCATATATTATTCTGGTAAAAAATAAAATGTGTCAAACGTGATAAATACGCGACGCTAAAAGCCCGTGCAACTGCGACTGGCAAACGCGGTGCGAAGTGCAAATGCCACCGCGCCATAGACGCATATAATCTACGCGCAATGTGATTAATAATTTGCCGATCGGCATAAGCGGAACCGATTAGCCGGCTTAGCCGAGCGTTATCGTAATAGGGAGCTATTACCCACCGACACCTGCACCCCCTTCACCCCTTTCACACTCTCTTTCTCTCTCTCTCTCTCTCTCTTGCTCTCTATTTCGTTCTCTGTCTCATCTCACCCGCGTTTGTATTCCCTTCGGGTTTCCGTTTATACCTCCTACTTGCTACCCAACTCTATTCGTCTATATGTCGTTTCAACATTACGCTTTCGGCCAGTCACTTTGAGCATCTACCGGCATGTTCAATCTTGCTAGCGCTACCTCGCTCGTCGCGATCTCCTTCTTCTCCAACTCCTCAATTTTCCACGTCAATAGGTAAATCTCTACGAGGACGCGTCATAAAAGCGGGATGTTGACGGGAATCCGACCTGTGCAGCAGCTAAGCTACGCAGTGAGATTTGTATAGATGTTTCGAAATATCTCCATGAGGTCACGAGAAGCATAGAAATCGATGCTACGTCGAATTGGATAAACATGGAAAGGTGTTGTGAACGAAATATCCCACCCAGCAAAAATTTTCACGTATATATTGCGCGACGCGCATATTACATTTTTATATTATAAATATAAAATGAATTCAAGTTTCCTCGCTCGTCGTAAATTACAAAAATTACTAATCTCTCTTTGACGCAATCCGTCCGATTGAATTTCTAGTTAACGACGTCGAATGCGTATACACAATGTGTAATTAATTTTCTGCCAATTAAGGCGGCCGATGCGACGCCTTCGAAAATCGACGCAACGTCGCTTGGGCAAAGCGATGCGCGGAATTTCGCCCGAGAGAGAGCAACGCCAGCGTAATACTCGCGCGGAATTAGTAATTAAGTAGCGTGCACGCGCGTGAGAGAGAGAGAGAGAGAATTCCCGGAAACTGGCCGGCGTGACGGCGAGCGTAATTGCCGGACACCACGATGGAGGATTTCAATTCTCTTTCTCTCTCTCTCTCTCTCTCTCTCTCACTCGCGCATATCGATTTGCATACTTTGTATTTTGTATGCCGCGCGCATGCAATGCACGCGCGACGGCATTACAAAATTCGGTCGAAACACTCGCCGCGTGTTTCTCTCTCTCGAACGTCGTTATAAACGAATTACAATGGGCGCCCGCGCAAATGTCGTTACGAGTTTCGCGTTTTTCCGAGCCCCGCATCTTGTCGCGATCGAGATATTCTATACTATTCTATAGTATTGAGAAGTGAAGGGACGGAGAAGAGAATACCGTTCCGTTTTATACCTATTCGTCTGCAATTTCAATAGTAAATCAGCGCAATTAGCTGCGTTTGTTTCAACGTTTATTAGTTTCTAAATAAATCAAAAGTATTGAGAGAGATAGATGCAAGTTGGGTCGTTAAAGTTTAATCGAGCTTTTAAGAATGGCGACATGGATTTAGACAAAAAAAATTAATATTGACTATAAATTCAAAATGTATCGGAGAATTGGATAGATAGCGCGATTATAAATTGATAGCGATTAATAGCAACATGGATTTAGACTTAAAAATTAATACTGACTATAAATTCAAAAACAATGTATCGGAGAACGAAATAGATAGCACAATAATAAATTGATAGCGAAAAATGGCGACATGGATTTAGACCAAAAAATTAATATCGACTATAAATTCAAAAATAATATCGGAGAATTAAATAGATAACACGATTATAAATTGATAACGATTATTATATCAGAAATCGATCGAGATAGTTTATAGGAGCGCGTGAATTACAAAAAGATTTTATTTATTAAAATTATTTTACGCCGCCGTAACGATCATTTATCCGAATAATAGTAGTTGAGAGTGTAAGTCAATGCAGTTCAAAGTTTAAGCGCGAGCTATGTAGGCTAACTGTACGAACGAGCCGAAATTTATCGCGACTCCTATGACTCGCAGCAAATTTCGCCATAACATTGACACGGAGGATGCAGCTTGGGTGGGTGGAGAGAGTTAATAAACGGGCGCCCGCTAACGATAGAAGAGAGGAGCCGGCAAGTAGTTGCTGACTCGAGCTTTCACGCCCCCGATCAAAGCATTTACGCCGAGAAGTGGGTGTCTCTCGCGCGCGCACCGCACTACACGAGGAGAATAACTTGCCCGACGTATTGGTTGCAACGGCATCGTTCGATCGGCGACACTAGGCACGCTAAGCACGTTGATTAATCCACTTTGGAACTTGTCAAACTGTTTTCCGCTTGATACGACTGGCCGTCAACGTGATATCCCTCGCTTCCGGCCTTCCAATACTGCTGCTTCGAAGTATTCTCGCGCAACGTCTGTCGTGTGTTATGAGTTTGTATCTCCCATATCTATCATGTGTTATATTGAATCTGTCCGTTAACGTTCACCAAAGAATGAGATAGAAATATCGAAATCTCCCCAGCTACTCCCTAGCTATATGTGCGTGTGAGGGTGTGTTGGTGTCCCGCAACTTTATAGATTTCATTCTATCTAGAATATCGTAATCTTATCTCATAAAAGAATATGGTTCTTTTTGCAGGTGCAGCTGCTATACTAACGTCCGCGAGCGGGCACGGCTTCGACGCGCACTTACGCGGCCCTAGTTTCGTGCTGGAACCGCCATCGAGGATCGAATTCTCGAATTCAAGCGGCGCCTGGTTGGATTGCACGGCCTCCGGAAGTCCGCCGCCCAACATCGACTGGTCCACCGCGGACGGGCATCCGGTGAACGATGTGTCGGGCGTGCGGAGAGTGCTCAGAAATGGTACTCTGGTGCTTCTGCCGTTTCCGGCCGCGGCCTATCGACAGGACGTTCATAGCGCCGCGTATAGGTGCGTGGCGAGCAATCCGGTCGGCAGAGTGCTCAGTCGCGATGTACAAGTCAGAGCAGGTGAGCAAAAAATTCATATCGATCCACGAAAATTGTGAAACTCGTCAAACGCTATCAAGGATGATAAAAAAATTTCTTCTCGAATAAAATATTTAAATATATACATATATAAAATATATATAGTTGATTTCTTTTAAGTTGCGTAAAGTATACATGACAAAAATAAAGACCAAAAGTTGATGATTATTATGAAGCAAATCTTCTCATTCATTTGTTGCGCGAGTCCAATTATCGTCAAACGTCGCAAACGTTTTATCGTTCTTGTTGTGGAATCGTTTGCGAGATAACATTGCGACTTTGTTATTAGCGCCGCTCGCCTGCGCAATTACATCCGTTATTTACCGAGGTATCCTTTAATTAAGGAACGGCAAACGCGTAATCGGAATAGCCATCATATTAGAGTTTTGCCCGCGGCCGGGTCATTGGAAAAGTCTATTAAGCGGATTACGCGAATGCCGCGAATATTTGGCGCGAGTCAACAGTAATTGCGACAGCAGAGCGGGCAGGGAAAGAGGGGAAGGGGGTTGCCTCTCACGTGCGATAAAACGCGGAATCGTGGATAGGCCGGTTTCACACAGGCCACAATCGGACCGCGAACGCTCGCATCGTATACGTCCGAATGCAATTGGATTGCCGCAAAAACATTACAATGACACTGCACAAAAGAATTTATATAACATTCCTCTAGCTCCACTTAAAGAAATAATTGACAATACATTTCGATAAAATTGAAAAATAAGGGCATAAACTCGATAGCTTCTTCTCCTTCAACTATAAAAATATATCTATTGATTTTTTATTTGTGAAAAAAAGTTTTCAAACAAGTTATTTTCCGAACAAAATTTAAGTGTACCTTCGTGTCTCTTGCAAAATTATACCATTATCGTAAACTTTAACGGTTGACTATTATCATGTAGGACATGTAGCGGTTCAAAAGTAATATTTCCCAATTGTTTTCCGTAGAGCTGTTTTACCGCGAGAAACATTTCCTCTAAATGGTAGTTTTCACACGCGAACACAATCCAATCGCTCGTGCGGAAAGGAAATGCCGATCGCGCGAAAGGACCAAGTCCCACCCGTGTGAAACAGGCGTGTTAGAGCTGAACGAGGTTCGCCGAGTGCGGGACCAATGCAGATGAGGTGCGAGCAGATCCCTCTTCCGGTCGCGCAGTGCACGGTGTAATTACCTCTAAAAAAAAAGCGCAATCTGAATGCAAATCCGTGGCAGCTGCGAGGTCGACTCGGCGCTTTCAGGATTTTCAACTAACCCCCTCGCGGCCATAAAGTTCTGGCCCGGACGTGTGACCGTTAATTAAAACTTTACTTCCTGCTCTTTCGGTTTAACGAAAGAAATTTCTATCCCCCGCGCGCACGCGCGCGCGCTCAATGAAACGGACGTACTTTACGCGGATGATTTGCGTTAAAAGTTGCGGACGCTATTGTAATAATTTTAGCACGAAAAAGATTCTCAGAAATCTATATATCAGATATATACAGAGCATACGCGAAATAGTTACATGTTGAGAGTTCAAGACTTTAAAATAAGAAATAAATCTTCGCGTAAATGTATGTATCTGATCACTCTAAAATAATATCCACAATTTATCACAAACACGGTACACATCTTGTGCAGAAATTCAACCTCTCTAAAAAATTCCCCCGAGTGTCGCTATCGAGATCCAACGTGATCTTTCTCGCGGGCGTCACAAAACGTACGGAGAAAACGACGGTATGCGAGCGGAAGAAGCAAGAATCAGGAAGCTGAGAGGGAGAAAAACGCGAGACAAAGTCCTCGCGCGATCCGGGAGGTTCGTATACGAGGGAATTCAGAGTGTCGTACCCACGGGGGATAAGGGGAGAGAGGGGGATTGGTCTCCGCGTCGCGGCGTCGCGACGTCGGCCTGTCAGACTGCGCCGTTGGTGGTAGAGCTGGCCGTCGCCCTTGGAATTTCCACGTAAATAAAATCTCCGGAAGAGAGTACGACGGTGCCTCTCGAGAGCGCGAGAGGACGACGACGACGACGACGAACGGACGGACGGAAAAAGAAAAAGGAAGGGGTGATGCGACGCGGCAGACGCGCTGAGGACGACGCCGAGGCGTTCGTTATATTCTCGCGTCGCCTCATGCCTCGGCGCATCCCCGACACCGAGCGACGTCGAGATTCATCCGATGCTTGCGTCGTAACGACGTGTACGTATGTACATAGTGTACGTACACCCGCGAATACAGGGATAACGCGCTTTCACGATGTAGCGAGACGACGGCGGAAGCGCGCGATGTAATTGAAAACGAGACTGTCGGAGTACCTGCTATTGCTTTTTCATTACGACGGCAATTAGAGAGCATAGACACACGAGAATCCCTGTTCCGTTGATTGCGGTGTTGGCTCGACATAATGGTAATCTTTTGTATAGCATCGACCTCTTATAAAACGTCCGAGTTTTATAAGAAAAATTATACATTTTCTTGGAAAGATAAAATATAATTAAAAATCAAAACCCTCCCCAAAAGAGTCATGCAAAATTATACACAGAGAGAATTTTCTCTTAAAATTTACCCTGAAAATCATGGTAATCGTGGAACAATATATGGTATGGAAAGAATTTTATGAGAATTTCTCTGATTAATATTTATCACAATAAAATATAAAACATGATGTTTGATTAATTTTACTATGCAGTTTAATAATTCTCATAAAATTCTTTCCATATCATATATTGTCCCACGATTACCATGATTTTCAAGGTAAATTCTAAAAGAAAATTCTTTCAGTGTATCATCATAATAATTATAGACTTGGCGTATAATATAAAAAATAGTTTTCTTTTGATAAGATATCAATTTCTATTATTAAGCAAAGAAGTTTGAATAAAAATTGCATGCTACATAAGTCATTATTTTGCAATTTGTATACAATTGCTGAAACACATGGCTTTATGCAAAATTTTATTACTGTTTGCAGTGGTGGCTCAGGCATACAAAGTCGACGTGGAGGTGACGGGGGGAGCATCGAGGGGATGTACCGCGATATTACGCTGCATCATACCCAGCTATGTCAAAGATTTGGTGCGCGTCGTATCTTGGCTACATGAGCCTTCGTCCTACATATATCCCTCGCTACAAGGAGGTAAATGTTTATAAGAATCTAGGTACACGGATATTTTATGGACATATTACAATATGCGAAAACGCAAAACTTTAAATACTTTGTGATGTAAAAAATTAACTAAAGAAACTAATTAAATAATCTCAAATGCATAATGTTTCATTATATCCGCATAAAATTGATTTCACACGGTAAAGATTATTCGTAGAAAAATTAATTTTTTGCGATTCCGCGAGATGTATTAGTATAAGAATTAAGTCACATTACGAAGATAAAATGATACACTATACTAGGAACATTTAGATATATTTATAAAAATAAAATTTATTGATTATAATAGTATATATATATGTATATACTAATAATATAAATATTAATATAATATTCAATAAATTTTTTGTTTTTAAAAATATATCCAAATGTTTCCAGTTTAATTAAATATAACTGGCTCTCCGAATAGCTTCGTTAACCGAGCCTTTGTACAACAAAGACTGAGAGATACGAACCAGGGAAATATTTTGGGCGGATTTTTGCTGATAACAGTGGGTGTGTGAATAACGAAAAAAGAATTACATATGCGATGGTGACAATACGAGGCGATTTTAGCGCGGTCACTGGTACGCGATGTTATACTCGGCCATGTGGCCATTGCCTACGAGAACTAAAATTTAATATCCGCCGCGGACGCTCGCCGCTGAAATTTAATATCCACAATAATGCCGGCGTCTCTCCTTCCGCAATGCACGGAGAGAGATGCACGAATCGGGATTGTCGGGGACGCCGACCTCGCCGAGAACATCCGTTCATTAGTAGCACGCAGAGATTAATCAGATTTGCTGTAAACGCTGAGCCGCGTTCCCAGAAAATTGCATACACAAGAGGACGCGAGATAGAGAAGAGTTGTACATGTTAATTAAACACTTTGCGTTCCGCAATTTTATTAATAGTCGTAATTAGCAATCATTAAGTTGAAATTCTAGTTACAACAAAAGTATTGTGTCTGTACCATATAATGCTTATGGATTTTCGTTTATAAAGGCATAGCAATCTCTAAAAGAGAGAGAGTCATCTTAATAAATTGTAAATACAAAACAATTTTAATATTATAATTGGAATAATTATTTCAATGTAATAATTTTTATATATTGTACGCGATTTTTCCCCTCCACCGTATGCGTTGTCGCGATTGTGTCGATATCAGTTAGAACTAGTAATTCGCTGCATTATATATAACTCCCGGCTTATCTACGCACGTACATGTACATGTATCTATCTTGAATGGAATCACGTGGCTATAGGCTCTTTGTCGAATGTAATACCTAAACTACATAGACCATTCAGTCCACCTGATTTGGCGGGCAATCTATTCAGAAGGCTGCCTTATCTCGCAGCTGCTGCTCTTACCCTATTCTATCATGTCTCACTGAGTATTCATGTATAACCTATATACCGCGGCAAGAGTATAGAGACGCATCTCTCATGCGCAAAATATCTTCGTACATAAACGCAAAAATATTTCGTCGCCTCTGTTTTTATTTTATATTTCGTATTGAATGTATAGAAAACTTTTGACTACGCTACCAATCTACCGAAAAATATTTTGGCAACAGTCTCTGTGACGAATTAAAAGTGAATTCTTTTTATCAAAGAGATTTCACACAATGCATTGCAATATTAAAGAAAACTCCCAAAAATTTCTGAAGAAATAAGAATTCACAAAGAGAGAAAATAACGAGATTCGTTAATTAGTTGTTTCAAGTTCGTTTTTCAAGCACGCTTTTTAAACTTCAGTATTAGATATTTCTATAAGTATACTTTTCATTAGATACTCTTTCAATTTATCCAAACATTAATTATTCAAATCAATAGTGAGACAAAATAAAATAAAATAAAAATAGCTTTTACGAAAGCATACAATATTTAAAATTCAATCTATTTTGCAGATAAAAAACTGGAATAATTTTGATATTAATCGGATTAATTTATATTTGCAATTCTCGTACTGTATAGATACGACGTATACTTAACATTGTGCACGCAAAATCTAATCACGGATTCGTAGATCCCAAAAAGATTCGAGTTTCTAGGGCAACTGTTTAGGATAATTGTGGTCGTTAAGCGTCGTACCCGGGCTTATCTAAGGAAACCTTGAGTTTAGTTTGGGCAAGAACGGGGTACTCCTACGTCACGTAGATCGGACAAGGGTGAAACCGCGGAATTAGCGTAATTATCGTGCAAGCGAGTACAGTCGTGTCCCCCCAAAAATATCGTAATCCGGCAGGGTGTGGCGTTATCGCGATCGTTAAAGATAATACTGCACGGTTTAATCGGGAAAATATTGATCCCAATTATTGCTGCCGCGCATTCAGATATGAATAATACGACGCGATTAGGAAGTCGTGTATTATTCATGCACGTTGAGCGGAACTCTACCGAAACATTTCCGGCTCGCGAATTTTGCGACTAATTGCGAAACAAAATATAATATTAAATAGAAAAAAATAGCAACAATTAATAATTTAATAGAATTATAATATATAGTATAATATACAGGATGATTTCATACTTGTAAAATTTTTATCGGTCAGAAATATTTTCGCGAATTTATATCTATTTTTTATTATCAGTAAAACTTTCGAGAAACTACATCTTAATATTTCAAGCTAAAATATATAAGCCTTTATAAAAAAAATTTGATAGAAAATATTTTACTATTTATGTAAGTTTTCTAGGACATATTCTGTATAACATCCTGTATATCGTACGATCTTCTTTCGATACGTTTGACATTTCATGATGGCTTTCGATCGCTACATTTTATAGATGGCAAGTTCCACCTGCTTCCCACGGGAGAGCTTCTGGTACACAGCCTCGAGTTCAGCGACCAGCTGAACGGCTATAGATGCCGTACGATGCACCGTCTCACGAGACAAGTGGTCGTTAGCTCTATGGCCAACATTAGGATAGCAGGTGAGTCTCGGTAACGTCGATAAGTTTTAAAGGAAACTACTGTGCGCATCGCTGGGAAATGCTTGTGACGCACTGAGTTTTCTGCATTCTGCTTCACAGATCACAGAGGCGTAATGCCTCCCGTGATACTCGAAAATTCCGGCGTCGTTCACGTCGCCCAAGACGAGTCTACGTCATTAGTCTGCGTAGCGCAAGCCTGCCCTTCGCCTGAATATCGGTAAGTGTTTGCGAAAACCCTCCATACGCGCGTCTCGCGAAAGAAAATACTCTTATCGCTAAAGCCTAATCGTGATTTTCAAATCGCTTCTTATTTTGTTGAAGTTTCATTTATTTTTAAAAATTAATAAATTTTATCGTGTGCAAGAAATCAGGAAATATTAGATAAGCGTTCATTTTGCAATCGTTTCGCGAGAATCTGTATATTCAATATGAGTAATTATGTTGTGCCTAATTGTAAGATATGATAGCAAATAGAGAAAATTAATTTTTAATCATGATATGTCACATTTGTGACATCGTAATAGAAAAAGCAAGAATTGAAAAATTGATTTAAAATATTTTTAAAAATACTTTCTCAATATTGTTGTTGTGTTAAAAGTTTTATTTATTTTTAATAGTTGTCAACAAAATTTTCTAATTTTTAAAAATAAATAAAACTAACACAACACAGATACTGAGAAAATATTCTAAAAATATTTTAAATCAATTTTTTGATTGGACATTCATTCATCAATCCAGTATAGGTATATATGTATATACACAGAGAGAATTTTCTCTAAAAATTTACCCTGAAAATCATGGTAATCGTGAAACAATATGGTATGGAAAGAATTTTATGAGAATTTCTCTGATTAATATTTATCACAATAAAAATAATATCTATCACAATAAAATATAAAATATGTTTGATTAATTTTACTATGCATTTTATATATATTTTATTGTGATAGATATTATTATTTTTATTGTGATAAATATTAATCAGAGAAATTCTCATAAAATTCTTTCCATACCATATTGTCCCACGATTACCATGATTTTCAGGGTAAATTCTAAGAGAAAATTCTCTCACAATCAGTGTACATATAAACGCTTCGAAGAACTCATGCGCGCATATATAGTAGAGGCAGGTCAGTTACGCGCCACGAACACATGACTATGCGATCAGCTGATCGCCTGTGCATCGCCGGTCGACTGCCTGTAATAGCCTTAGTTCTCCCGATACGAGATCACGTTTAATACGATCATTGATATCTCAAATCTATACTATTGTACACGTTATAAATAAGATAATATAGACTAGAAAATTGAGAATTTTGTCGCATATGACAAACATCGAAATAACCATTTTTTTCTATCGAAATCGAAAATATCAATTAATTATTACAAATTAATATTGTGCTATGCGAAAAGACATATTTTCTTTCTTTCAAATTATTTATTTAAATTTATAATTAATTTGATATCTATTTGTATATATAATTTTATAATTTTATATCTGTCTCTTTTTTTGCTTTTTCGCGAATTATATTTAAATTATGTAAAAATGAATATCTATTAATATTATTTTGTAAAATTTCAATTCGTTGTTAAATAATTAATGTTACAAATCTTTTCAATAAATTTATGCCTTATAAATTTTTTTAATTGAAATATTTTTATTGCAATGCCCTATATACTATAGCGTCACGTTGAATATATTCGAAAATCAGATGGCTGAAGTCATTATCATTAGAGATCGAAATAAATCGTATATTTTATCATCTACTACGCAAAATATATTAATGACAAGAGATCTGTCAAAATGCAATTAATAACTATGCTAATTATAACTTTGCAGTCAAATGCTATCGATTGAATAAATTGGGTTGAGTCGCGAATCATTGCAAATTAAAAATTAAATAAATCAGTTTGCATAATCTCAAAATTTGCTCAATCCATAACACAATACATTTTCAATTCTCAAAAATGTTATTTTATTTCTGTAAAGTTATTGATTTATTTTTAAAACGTTAGAATTTTTTTGAAAAAGAATTAGAAACTTTATCAATCAAGTTCAAGGAAATAATCAAAATGCAGGCTGCTAATTTCACAAAATTAAATCACTACATTTTTAGACAAATTAAAATATTCTTTAAATAATATAATTGAAATTTTATATATATATATATATATATATATATATATATATATTTGTGTAGAGCCGAGAAAGATTGTATTTTTTATTCGATTGAATTGTTAGATTTTTTAAGTTTTGTTTTGTTTCAAAATGGACTGAACAAAATTCGCGCTGCTAATTATTCATATAAATAACAAGAAAAATAGACTCATCAGTCGTTGACATCAAAGGTGTCGTACACAAGCAAGATTTGCAAGCTCCTCGGTGCCGCTTTTATCCTTATTTCGATGTTTGACATCAGCTCAGCTTCTCACATGAAGAACACTCACTCGCACGAATTTCGAATCGATCGGAAAATTATAACTAATTACGATCGCGCTCACTAATTAACACGATAGCCGGATCGTTGGGCGCTTCATTGGTCACTTCCGACACGTCTATCTATACGCGCCGATTCCCGGAAGACTAATTACTATCACCCCGTATATGTATATCTACGAATTGAAATACGCGGCACACGATAACTTTGACTCTCCCGAAAAGTTTCGTCCCAATGATTCTTTTAATATTTTAGCATTCCCGATAGTGTTCGTAACGCGACGCGATACCACTTTAGCTTTTTAGGTTATAAAATGCCGGCGTAATACTTAAGCTCAATTTTTGTCTACACGCAACGACCGATTTGTTAAAGCAGTGTCTACAATGAGAATTTAAGACGTAAAATGTAAGAAATTAACAGTTCAATATGAAGAATAATCGAACATGATTAACTAATTTCTTACGTCTTACGTCTTGAATTCTCGTTGCAGAGACACCGCTTAAAACTTTCCATGCAACAGGCTTGAACAGACACAGAAAACTGACGAAGCTCGGTCCTCTTCCCTCCCACCACCACCCTATACAGTTGCTTCGAGAAAAAGAAAATACGACGCGCAACGAGCGTCCGAGACGTGTTTATGTATTTGTACGTGTATGTACTATTCGGTACACAGAGTCTCGTCATATATATAATACTTGAGACGACGATTCTTAAAATCTGATAATATAACGCGAGCAATACGGAGAATTAGCAAGCCGGTTTTTCAAATTTGTTCAACGAAAACGATAGCAATTTTACGTGCCTATAAAACGATTCGAATGCTGAATTTATATATAGAAATTGTAATCTTTATTTCTCGACATTTTTACATCTTTATTGTACGCCAGGAAATGTAAAAAATTATAATGTGCGTATATGCGTCATATACGAAAGAATTGTAGTCTCCTATTTAAATCGAAATTCAACGATCCATAAATGTCTTTCTGAAAAAAGGTAAATAAGAATTTCTCACTCACCACGATCGATTCGCAACAGCCGGAGTTAATTACGATGAAACTACGGTGATCTGTAACACACAAATATAAGATCGAAATTATAGCAACGTGTAAAAAATAATTAAAATTTTCAAATAATTATAATTGTACAATATAATAAACAGATATATTATTATTTGATAGAATAATAATATATATTATATTTTCGAAAGAAGATTATTTCTCTTAAATACAAACTTTTATAAAAAAGAGAGATGCGTAAAGATCTTTTTTTCTAATTTCATTTAAATCAAATAAATAAATCTAATGAATAAGAATAGAACAGTTTAATCGCGTGTGCGATTAAAAAGAAAATATAAATAATAGATTTATATTTACCCTAAAGTTGTTCCGCTGTCGCCCGATGCCTCCCCAGGCCTCCTCCTCCTCTCTAGGTGTCATCATCAGGTCGTCGTTATCCTCAGTATTTTTTTCTGTGGAAGACGAATCTCCGCGTCGGGAACTGTCCTCGTAGAAGCTTCGAAACACTCGCGTTACTTTTTTTCGTTCGCGACGCGCGGCGACGCCCGGGTTTTATAGCTGTCACATCTTCGACGCGTTTCGGTGAAACGCGAGAAACGCGAGAGCTTATTCGCGCGCGAACCGATGCTCCTTTTTGGCGTCGCTTTTTTCAAGGCCCACTTATCGGAGGGCCTTATCGAACGACGATGACGACTTGCCCCGCGACGCACTCAGGAGTCGCCGATATTCCCCAATTGGCCACTTCACTATATTTTATGTTTCACTGAATATTCGACGATGCACGAGAAAATTTTAAAGAGCAACGTATGTTGAAATATGATACAGTAGCAACGATAAGATGGCGGCGCGACCGTTGTCGTAGTCGATCTTGACGATTTTTACGAGAATTACGAGCCTTACTCGTCGCGTGACGATACTTGGACACGATGATTCGGAAGTACGACCGGAAAGGCGCAATCGCCCGCTTAGAATACGATCGACAACGCCGAAAAAGTCGGTCAATTTCGCGTCGAAAGGCGCACGGTAATACTCGCGATCTACCCTCGTACACTTGCACGCATGAACTTGCAGCGGCTCGAGTCGGAGCTGTGACGTCACGCGGCGTGACGTCACGCGATCTATCGAAGGAATGAAGAATAACAATAATAAGATGGCGGCGCGACCGTTGTCGTAGTCGATCTTGACGATTTTTACGAGAATTACGAGCCTTACTCGTCGCGTGACGATACTTGGACACGATGATTCGGAAGTACGACCGGAAAGGCGCAATCGCCCGCTTAGAATACGATCGACAACGCCGAAAAAGTCGGTCAATTTCGCGTCGAAAGGCGCACGGTAATACTCGCGATCCACCCTCGTACACTCGCCCGCATGAACTTGCAGCGGCTCGAGTCGGAGCTGCGACGTCACGCGGCGTGACGTCACGCGATCTATCGAAGGAATGAAGTTGATACAATACCAATAATAAGATGGCAGCACGACCGTTGTCGTAGTCGATCTTGACGATTTTTACGAGAATTACGAGCCTTACTCGTCGCGTGACGATACTTGGACACGATGATTCGGAAGTACGACCGGAAAGGCGCAATCGCCCGCTTAGAATACGATCGACAACACCGAAAAACTCAGTAAATTTCGCGTCGAAAGGCGCACGGTAATACTCGCGATCCACCCTCGTACACTTGCCCGCATGAACTTGCAGCGGCTCGAGTCGGAGCTGCGACGTCACGCGGCGTGACGTCATGCGATCTATCGAAAGAATGAAGTTGAGCGAGATTCAACGAAATCAATCTCGCTCGTGCGATCGCGATCACGATGTCGTTACACGCGACGCGATCGAATTCATACGATAATTAAGGACGTGAAGACGCTAATTAATACTAATTGTAAGTAGCAATCAGTATTACCTATTCTTGTAATGTCTATGCAAAATTTATATCGCATTTATCTAGAGGAGATAAATAGAATATGTAAAATATTTAACATACACATTCTTGTAATGGCTATGTAAAATTTATATCGCATTTTATACTTTGTATAAACTTTTACTTCAAATATTATTAAGACTGCCTAATAATGTTCTAACATTATATAGGCAATCTTAAAAATATTTGAAGTAAAAGTTTATACAGAGTATAAAATGCGATATAAATTTTACATAACCATTACAAGAATGTGTGTACCTATGTTAAATATTTTATATATTCTCTTTATTAAAGTTTATTAAGATTCTTTTTTATATAACGCATATACACCACACATTATAATTCTATATATTTCCTGACGTGTAATTAAATTATAAGAATGTATTAGAGAAACAAAGATTACAATTTCTCTATATAGAAATACTAACCTTTAAATTAGTATTCATTTAGCATATATGGTAAATATGTGTTTTACATTTTTCAAAACATACAAACTGAAAACAAATTTCTTATATGTACAGATATGATATAGATAAATTGTCACAGATTGCACAGATATATGATATAGATATATGATTTAGATAAATTGTCAAAAATTGTTATTAATGATTTTTTAAAAAAGAAGATTTTGAAAATTAAAATATAAAAATATTGAAACATTAGCTTTACGAGCAAATAACACATAGAAGAAATAACATATAAAAGATTAGAATGTTTTAATTCAATATCGAAAAAAATTGAAATATATACAGGTATATAAGTATATGTATAGAATGATTTTGCTTTTATAATCAAATATATTTAAATTACAAATATATACATATATATGCAGAATGTCTCGGATCACTGAATATTTATTTAAGAGCAGATTTTCCGGCCAATTTAAAGGCGAGCTTTTCTTAACGAAAATGTCGAGAGAGATCATTGCTTTTTATAGGTTCTTAATTTTTTCTATCATATGTATATCTTTGTAACTAAGCTTCAAATTCTTTTTAATTAACTTCAGCTGTAATTAATTAAACTATATAAAGTTATTAAAGTATTTTTTTAACTATACAAAATTTAGTTTAGCAAAAAATCTTTTATTCAATCGCTTACATCTCAGAAATTATTCATGCCTAACATTTTTGTTAAAAAAAAACTCCAAATTGATCAGAGAATCTGTCTTAAAAGAATATCCAGTAGTTTTGGAACCTTTATACAATAATAATATTTATTAAAAATATAATATTAAAAATATAAATATGTATATATTTCTATATAAATATAGTATGTATATTTATAATTTATATTTTTAATATTATATTTTTAATAAATATTAAAAAATATATTATAAATATATTTTTACATACAATCCTCACAATAATTAAGGGATCAAAAAGAATTGTTAAATAATAAGCAAATTTTAAATATCTGTAACTTTGTTTAAAAAAATGAGAATTTAAATTTTAAAGAAGGATTTCAAAGCTTGAAATCTCTACTTTCAAGAGGTCACAGCTGTTTTTCATTTTTTTTCAATTCTGATATTTTTTTACATACAGAAAACAACGATTTTAACGAAATGAAAATTTTTCTTCTCACTGTATAGACGTATCGCATGCACAAAAAGCTTTGAAACAATTTTTTTACTTCGCATTAAAGCCTGAAGTTTTCTCTGCAAAATCGATTTAAAAGTTTAAATTTCGATTTTTCCTTATCAAGTTATCAAGAATTGAAGAGAAAAATGGTCATTTTCACTTTGATTGTTCATAATTCGTCAAAAATCATCGTACAGCAATTTTAAAACTGGATTCTTAAAGCTGAATCTTTGCTCTATAGTATGATATAGTGGCCGAACTTTTTTTTAACTCGTGAGAACAAAGATTTCAGCTTTAAGAATCCAGTTTTAAAATTGCTGTACGATAATTTTTAACGGAGTTATGAACGATCAAAGTGAAAATTACCATTTTCTCTTAATTCTCGATAACTTAATAAGGAAAAATCGGAATTTAAATTTTAAAAAACGATTTTGCAGGGAAAACTTCAGGCTTTAACGCGAAGAAGTCAAACAATTTTTTCAAATCTTTTTGTGCATGCGACATGTCTATACAGTGAGAAGAAAATTTTCCATTTTATTAAGTTCGTCGTTTTCTATATGTAAAAAATATCAGAATTGAAGAAAATGAAAAACATCTGTGACCTCTCGAAAGTAGAGATTTCAAGCTTTAAAACCCTTTTTTAAAATTTAAATTCTCATTTTTTGAAACAAAATTACAGCTGTTTAAAATTTGCCTATTTTGTAGACAATTTTTTTTATCCCTTAATTATTGTAAAGAGTGTATATTTCCATATAATATATATATATATGGAAATATAATATATATATTTCCATAATATCTATTTAAGAATAAATTTTCCAGCCAAATTTTAAGACGAGCTTTTCTTAGCGAAAATATCGATAAAGGAGAGAGATAACATAATTCTTATATTGTAATAACATAATAATAATTTATTATAAATATAAAATAAATATAATAATAAAATATAATAATAAAATAAATAAAAATAAAATAAAATAAAATATAATATAATAATTAAAAAAAAGAAAAATAAAAAAAAATAAATAAATATAAAAAAAAAATATATATATATATTATAAAAATTATATGTTATGTCTCTATTATCTCATTATTTTATAAGCAATATATAAAATAATTAAACAAATAGTAGACAAAATATGTCGTGTATTACACCGCCATACAGAATCATGTCGTTTTAAATAATGTCTACCGTCATAGAGAGTCTCACATAACGGGGATGTAACAAGAGAAAAACGGCACCTTGCACGTTTTTCCCGCAGCTTTTCCCATTATAGAGTAATCTCGCGGAAAAGCGAGGCGAGAGATCGCCGCTCGTTACCAGCGCGCTGAGAATGGATTTATTCGTTGCCGCTGTGGAGAGAAAGAAAAAAAGAAAAAGGACATGCGGCACTTTGCCGTCCACTTGTCGTCGCCCGAAAGACAGAAAGAGAGAGAAAGTGTCGTCTCTCGAACATCTCGTAATCGGATGATACAGAGATGAATGTCTTTGTGCGCCGGAAATCGGCACTTGACGAACGAGCAAACGCCTACCGTTTCATGCGCGACATTTCTCCGACTCTCCGGTATCTCGCGACTTCACCATCGGTATCAAAGAAGAAAAGAGGAGGGCGGCTACACGAGGATCTCAATCCTTTCCTTTAATCCTCCCTTCCTCTCTCTCCGTTCACCCTCGAGAAATTACGATCAAATCCCCCGAGACGAACGAGACGCGAAGGAAAAAGGAGACCGGTTGGGGAAGATTTGGCGAGAAATGGAAGAGGAAAAAGGCAAAGACGGAGTGCTCGAAAGAGATGATGAGGGAAGGGGGTTGGGGGAAAGAAAAGAGGAGAGAGAGTACGATTTTGATCGGAGAAAAGTAGGAGCACTCGATCGTGAAGCTTCGCGAGAGAGGGTGGCACAATCGGAAGCTCTCCATGTCGCCTGGCCTGAGGAAAGAGAGATTCGCTCTCGCCGGTTCGCGACTCGGCGTTTTCCGTCGAGCGAGTTTCGCTGCTGCTTCGTCTCCATCGTGTCTACAATCGAACGTACTTTATCTTTCGCCACTTTAGAGAGAGCTAAGAATCTAACAAACGGTTTCTCACCTGCCTGGAAAGCGCGTGGCAAGTAGCGACGCAACTTTAATACGCGACATACGTTTCTCTCTCAGTTCTTAAGAGAAATACTTGCACATTTGTCGCACAAACGTGGAATCAGTTTGTGCTATCTATGCATATTAGAGAGATGTGAAAGAATCGGAATAAAGAAAAAAAAAACGATAAAAAAGTAAATACAAGTATCTTTCTTTTTTTTTCAACTCGTCTAAAATTATAATGTCAAAAAATCTATGTAAAATAATTTTAATTTCAATAAAAAAGACTTTACGTGGGATTCTGCGGAAAAAATCTTTCGAAGGAAACGAGATGGAAAAATTAAGATAATTTACATTCAGGAATGCTAAATAAAAGACACTTCCCTCCGGTCTGCCTTTTTCTCGTCTTTCGGGACCGCGGATGTAGCCCGGGCAAATACTCGGCGGAATGAAAATTTATTGGCAATATCGCGACACGGGCGGTTGGAGCTGGGCCGTAGCTCTTGTATGAAAAATACATTCGCGTAATACGTTTCAAGTCGGCCACCTCTCCCCAACGGGGCGGTCGATTGTCTCGCGGGACCAAAACGCGTGTATCGCGCAGCGGTGCGATTCCGCTCGTGAAATACTATCGCGTTATTAAGATCCGCACACGTGCCCCGCCCCGAGAGAGGAATGCATTATGCGAATTTATATGCGTACATATATAGAGGCGCGTCGTAAATTTGTCACGAGATTTATGCAACGCCGATACATATATCCGGCTCTCAAATAACAGCCGCGTTCGCAACGCGTGCGATAGGCAGCCGATCGGGAAACACCCTCTCTCCGGACAAATCGCACGGATAAGATTCTCCCGCGGAACTCCGCAGAATTTATTGAATTCCCTCCTGGACACGTGCAACTTTTAAGTACTTTTACGACACGTCGTAGCGTGCTCGCGAACTTCTCCGTCTTCTAACGACTCGGCGATCCAAGTCTCATCGATCAACTTTCTGACTGAATCTTTCACGTGAACATTTAAATTCTAGTAATGATTTCATTGACCCCGGGACACGTTATTTTAACAAGACAAAAAAATTATTAAACATATATAATGCTCATTTAAATAATCAAAGTGATATTTACTTGTTTTCAAGAAAATATCATTCTTTTACAAAGATATATTTCTTTCTAAATATTATTGTTATATTTATTATCATATATTATTTTGCAGACCACTTTAATAAATATATTTTTTCTATAATATAATTTAAAATATTAGACAAGACAATATTAGTATTTTTTTGCAATTTACATATATTCTTAAAAAATATATGCGAAGATTCTCTCCTGGAATATATAATTTTTTTGTAAATTATGAAAACAATATTGCCAAATTTTCATCACGATCCCTGCAGCATTATTAAAGTTCTAAATTAGGAATGAAGCGAAGTTTGATGGATTATAAGTGTGGAAGACGAGGAAAGCTCCTTGTGCTCCTGAACAATCCAAAGTCCAAATATGCTGTCCGATCTGGAACTGTCAGCGACTACAGATAGAGAAGCAGCAAGAGAATTTCTGGGATAAACGCTGCTGGATGCCAACGTCGTTTCTAGGTCGATGTATCCGAAAAGCCAACGAAATTGATCTGCTCTCTCTCCTTTCATGCCCCCGCCTCTTTGCTGTACCAACTGCTTTGCCTTTTGATGAAAAATTATTCGTCAACGAGGCAGAGTGCGAGAGACAGAAGAGAGACAAGAGCAAAGTGATAGAAAGCAGGAGAGAGAAAAAGAGAGAAAAAAGATGCGCTATTTGAAGATTGTATCAGTCTTTAAACACTTGAACCTGATTGCAATGACTTCGAAAATCGATTATGCGACAACTTAAAGAATATCACGATCAGCGCGATAAAATATTCTAATGCACGTTCAATAAGCACGACAATAAAAATTGTGCTGCCATATAAGCGGCAAAATATGTATATATATTTAATATTTTTTATCTTCGATATTTTGCGTCAATTCCATACATTTACGTTTCTTGCACACGAATTAATAATTATTTAACAAATATTTAACAAAATATGATAATTTTCCTCGATTATTTTTATTTATTTTAATTATGCCGAATGTATTTACAATTTTTAATTAATAATTTAATTCATAACAATTAAAGTAGGAAAAATGCTATTTTTTAAAAATTATTATGTAAACAAAAGAAAACCATAAATTTTTTAAACAACGTAGTAACGCACTCACAAATGTTATTATGTTGAAAGCATTTTCTCGACGCTTTCGCTTGCAGGTGGTACGCACAAACAGGTGCGGAACCAATGTTGGTACTTTCCGGACCCAGAACTAGATTACTTGGTTCTGTACTAGCCATCGAGGCGGTAACATTAGAGGACAGCGGTGTATACCGCTGTTCTGCTTCCAATCCTGGCGGCGAAGCAAGTGCCGAAATAAGGTAAATACAGTATAAATAAAGGTAATATAAGTAAACACGAATTAAAATTAATCGAATAAATTCAATAATTTAATAATAAAATCAATTAATTCTTTATATGTCAATACAATAATTTATCAATACAAAAGTCAATTATTTTAATTACAGACTTGATAATTTATTTCATTTTATTTCGTGGTTTCCACGTGTTTTCAATTACATTATTTCACTTTAATCATTACATCATCACGCGTCACCTGACATCGTGTGAGTTAAATGTAGCTCGTAGCTGACGTAATATCGATATTTTTATTTTAACCCAGGTTAATTGTGACGGCGCCTCTTCACGTGGAAGTGACGCCTCCGTTGCTCAGCGTTCACTTAGGAGGCAACGCCGAGTTCAGATGCGAGGTCGGCACGCATCCGCAAGCTGGACCGCACTTTATCACGTGGTACAAGGACGGCAGGCAACTCCCAGGATCGGGAAGGCAATCGGAATTACTGAGGCTCAACGGAATCGGGAGGGATGACCGAGGGATGTATCAGTGCATTGTGAGAAAATCGGAAGGGGATACAGCTCAAGCATCGGCGGAACTTCAATTAGGCGGTACGTAACTACTTTTCTCATCTTCTCATTCGTCTTCTACCTTTCACACAAATCACAGGAATTCCCGAAGAAGAGTCGCAAGTACGATTCCTTTTCGAATAAATGAAATGTATAAATGAAAAAAAAAAAAAAAAGATATAAAGTAATTGGAATCTGCATTCGGATGATAGATACTTCAATTTTGAATCAATCGTAATTGAAATCCAGTTGAAAACGAAAGCCATTTTCATGACATTGCAGAGAAATATTATATATATATAGCGAAAATTAATATTATGTCAATGGCTTCATTTTAAACACAGTGAAGCGTTACTCGAGCATGAAACATTCCGCAGATTAAATACGCCGTTAAAGGTTTCGATGTAACGGTTCAGTTTCACGCGGAAAGTACTAATAACAGCACTCTGATGGCGAGCGTAGCATCTCATCCCCAGGGATATATCGTATAATAAAGGAGACATCTAGTACGGTGACCCGATCTCCTTGCGTCAGGATATTGACTCTCATTTCTCTCGCTCTCTCTCCCTCTTCTTCGCTCTCTTTATCTCGCGTCATCTTCGAAAAGCGCCGTCAAAGGTGTCTTCCCAGCGAAATGGAAGACACTGGCAGCGTACCGATCGACAGGCCGCGTTATACTACCTATCGAATTACACAGAACTTGATTACTCGGCAAAGAGGCGGTGGTTGCCGCGTGCCACGCTGCTGGTCGAGAGGCAGGGTGCACTTTGAAGTGCGGAGGGATCTTCTTTTACAGCGTTTTACCTCGTTTCGTAGCTGTACAATTTCGTCGTACCTTTCATCGTACCATCTCGTCGTGTCCTGTACAGAACGTCCACCTTTTATGGTATCGACCGCTACTTTAACAGCTATCTCGATGAATTTAAGGTTTCAGTTCTTTTTGTTCGACAAAAAATTTTTTTTCAACTCTAATTACAGAAATATTTAATGCAGGAAATTAAGAGGTTTTCGTAAAGTTAAATTTCATCAACGAGAGGGGAACTAGCAAAAACTTTGTTAGTCCAAGTGGATTCTCGGTGGAGATTTAATTTGGAGAGTTTCGCTTTTCCGGAATATTCAACGTTGAACATTTCAGAAGAAGCCGCAACGAGTCACGGGCCGTTTGTAAAATATTCGCGGATTATTAAAAATTCATTAAAGGATCTATTGCTAATAGTTGAATATACCACACAGAGAGAAAGAGAGAGAGAGAGACCGGACACACCCCGTATATCTAGATCAGGCGTTCCGGGGGATGTGGGCGGCAGGACAGGGCGACCAGCAGGGTGGAGGGGCCTTTGAAACAACAATGAAGTTAGCGTCTCTCGCTCGTCAGCGTCAGTAATGCACGGAATTTACGTCAAAGGGAATTCGAGCGAGCACCAACAGCAGGGACATCCCGGGGGTGCGCGGGCGAGTGAGACAAAGCGATCGCCGATGCAATTTCGCTGCGCGCGAGAACGAACGAGGCAGAGAAAAACGGCCCGGCTGCGGCCCGGCCGGAACGGAGCGGCTGCAGAAAAAGTCATTTCCGAGAGAGACCGGAGAGAGAGAGAGAGAAAGAGAGTGCTCGGCAAATTGTGCGAAATGCATTCCGCCAAATTCAAGCACCACTCACTCGTAAAATCTGCCCGGCGAAGTAGCCGCGTACGATTGGCTGACAGTTACCGACGTTCTCGCGATTAGCGGATGCTTTATCGATTCGCTCTGATTGCCTCGGCTTCGGAGGAGAAATCAGCGGGAAAAAAAAGTGATTTTGCACGCGAAACACGTCATCGTGCTATTATAAAATTGATATCGGTACGCTTGATTATTAGCATGCGGAAAATGTGCATCGAATGTAGGAAAATTAATTCCTTTTTTTTTTCTTTATACCTCTTCTCCGGTATATCAATGTATACGTATACATGGACCTCAGAAACATATGTCTCGTGCATCGTCGCTCTGAACATAAAACGTTTCGCTTCGCTATAATTTCAAACATCAGAGTAAAAGCGCGAATTTTCTATGGTACGCAACAGAACAGGAGCGACGGCAGAAAAGTAATTTCCTCGGACGAACAGAACTGCCAAATTACTCAAAATGAATTTCTCGTGTTTCAAGCAAAAGCCGGCTGCACGCTTAAAGCGCGTTTTTTACCAATTCCACTAACGTCCAAATGTTTTAATTTGCCATTTTTTATCGATCCGTCAAAAATATAATTGTGTCGAAAATATAAATCGAAGAAATTAAAATATAAATCCAATTACTCTACTTTGCAGTAAACGAATTCTCTCGTGTCATTATAAAAAAAAATCTCCGTTGAAATCAAATGTATTTATATGTAAAAACCGCCCCATATATATTTTTATTAAATTACACACAATTACCCCGTATATTTTTATTAAATTACAACAAATATTTTAGATCCGACGATTCGCATACTTTGATAGATATTGAATCGCGACGACAATCAACGTAAAAGCGGTAGAAGCTGTTCCTGTTGAATGACGAACAGATTTTCCTCCTAAAGTACTGTAATGCTTGGCGTCGGTCGCTATCACCATCACTTAAAATTCCATTTCATCGACCGGAGGTGGAACAGCCGCGACTACGAGAGACACGCTGATGATCGCCGAGAGGCATCGAGACGGGCTTCATCAATTTGCGCATGGATTCGCGAGCAAGAGAATAACCACCGACATTCTCATTCGGACCATTTTCTTCCTTTCCTCCTTCGAGGCCCGTATTCTCTTTACAACGCGACAGCGAAGCTTTTTTAATGACGGCGGAATCGACACTTTTAATTACGAGCACAGCCGGATAGATCGGCGCGGCTGTTCGATCCCGATGAATTCTCCTCTCGCGACGAAGATTCATATATATATATATATTCAGAATCTTCTTCTACGCTTTCGCAGGCTTCTCGCTCATCAGTCTTCTTTCCTCCGTGTTGCCGGAGTAACGTCGACAAAGAAAAGAGAAATATTCGCACGGTGCTTCCATGATGGCGGGTCCATTGTCTCTCGTATTTCCATCGCGATGTGCACTGGGCGTGGCGGCTTTCAGGATCAGGATCGCGCGCGTCCTCGCTCTTGCCTTCTTCTTTCCAGCACGGCTCGCGCTCGTAACCCTTCGCTTAACCCCCGTTGCACTCGCATTTTATTGTCGGGTCGCGGTACTCGCGTGGATTACATCGGTAATCCACATTTTCATAGTAGAGATAAATACAAATGTATATATGGGAATAAAATTTCTCAACTTGAATATAAATACTAGGTTTGGGTCGTAAGATAAAAAACGCGAAACATTTCTGTAATAATTTTTCAAGAACGGGAAGTCGGTTTAGCCGCGCGCTCGCGCGATATCGAATTTGCATTAATTCCACACCGCGTGCACAAATGTTTCTCTTTTATTTTAAACGGTCGCTTGCAGCTACATATTTTCCCAAGTTCCAGCAACTTTGATTAACGATAACGCTTGGCGGCGTTAAAGTATCCGGCGCGTAATTAAGCTCGACTTAACGTTCCAGACGCGCCGCCGGTACTCCTATACTCGTTCATCGAGCAGACACTCCAGCCAGGACCCGCCGTATCCTTAAAATGTTCTGCCGCAGGAAACCCAACACCGCAGGTATCATGGGCGTTGGATGGTTTTCCCTTACCGACTAATGGAAGGTAAGCTCGTCCCCCTAATTCTCCGAAATGGCCTACATTTTTGCTGGTATTCTGCGTGCTCATTTTCGGGACTTCATATATCTCATAATTCACCGGTGTAACTAACGAACCTGCAAAAAAAGGAAAGAAAGAAAAAGAAATGATATCGCGATGCCGTCATTTTATACGTATCATGATTATGGCATTTGAGTGATATCGATTACGATATCGAATATACGATATTGTATTTTCTTTTATATTGTGCTATTATCACATGACACATACACGTTATTATTGACGATATCAAATAGCTCTCGGAGAGGTGATGAAGCACGAGATCGAGATCGACGTTCTTGAAATGAGGGCGCCATCGAGGGTGCAAGACGCCCTAAATGTCACTTACGTCGTTATCGTAATTTTTGACGGTGTCATTCGCGATTATCCCGATGCGTGTGTAAACAATTCCGTGTGTAATATCCTAGGCAGAAACGAGAATATTTATCGCATAGATGATGTATAGACTGACCACGTCGTTGAATACGTTTGCGAGTCCCACGTGTAGTTTAACGACTGATCGGTATAAAGGATCCACTATCTCGAGGATTCGTCGTATACCATTTTATCACCGTCGCTCGTATCCTTTTGCTCGTTGCCGGACGCAGTTTCATGTGGCTATAGTTTTATTCTCGACTCGAGATGGAACCTGAACAAATTCTAAACGATAATGCGCAACGATAACGCCGGAGATTCATGAGATCGTGCCGTTTTGAGAGCTGTCTGGCATGTCAGATTAACAATAGATAGAAATGTATCTCTGAAAAATCGATGCATCTTTTCGCCATCGCGATTTTTATTATAATACTTTTATTACGCAACATTACACACGCTATTGTGCTAAAAATATTATTACTGTAACTGTATGTGTGTCTGCTATTACGTAATAATTTTTTTTTTCAAATACGGTTATCAGAATTTAATTCTCTCTTTTTATTAAATTTGATGAATATGACATATGACAAATTACTGTGACTATTACTGCGTAAATTAATTTTCATATAAAAACTCATTGATTGTTGCGCAAGATTCGTCATTGGTCAATACGTAACGGTGCACGGCGATGTCATATCCCATGTCAATATAAGCCATGTTATGGTGGAGGACGGAGGCGAATATTCCTGCACCGCCGAAAATCGTGCGGGAAAAGTGACACATGCTGCGCGACTGAATGTTTACGGTACGTAACTTTCGCTAATTATTCTCATACGTAATGTAACGAGATAAAATTACAAATATTAATATTGCATGATTGCTCCAAAACTGATCATACATAACGATCCATTATCTGATTTTTCATAATGATGCATCCATAAATGATGGTTTATCACTAATGTATGACTATTAATAGCTCAGAACCTTAAAATGCAGAAGAATACATAAATGAGGAAATTTTCTCTCTAGGACTTCCATACATACGCCTGATCCCAAAAGTGACTGCCGTCGCTGGCGAGACTCTCCGTTTGAAGTGTCCCGTGGCCGGATATCCGATCGAGGAGATCAGATGGGAAAGAGGGAATCGCGAATTACCGGACGATCTGCGTCAAAAGGTACTTCGAGACGGCACTCTGATGATCAGCAGCGTGCAGAAGAACGGCGACGCCGGCGTTTACACCTGTTGGGCGAGGAACAAGCAGGGTCACAGCGCCAGGAGATCCGGAGACGTCGCAGTGATTGGTAAGGCATATTACTTCCGGTTTCGTACGATAACAAATTGTCGCAGATGGACCATTCGCGGACGGAAGACGATCTGGTAACGGATATCATGAGGAGACGAGGGCGATTCACGAGGTCGGGAAGACAGATTCGAGCATAACCGAATGACTAATCAAGACGAGGAAGAAAGATGAGGGTCAGGAACGAATAGAGAGATAATTTCTAGGATTGCGCGCAAGGGGAGACGGAGACACACGCCATGTGTTACCGATTGCCGTCTATGTATTGTACGTGCGCTCACGAGCTTTCTCGTTGTTATTATTCCAGTTCCCCCCAAAATTAGCCCGTTCACGGCAGATCGCGACCTGCACCTCGGCGAACGTACCACCCTGACGTGCTCGGTGACTAGAGGCGATCTGCCGCTGTCCATCACGTGGCTCAAAGACGGACGCTCGATGGGGCCGTCGGAGCGCGTCACTGTCACCAATGTGGACCAGTACAATAGCATACTGATGATTGAAAGTTTATCTCCAGATCACAACGGCAACTACTCGTGCGTGGCCCGTAATGTGGCCGCAGAGGTATCGCACACGCAGCGGCTTGTGGTTCATGGTAATCCTCCTCTAGGCCCCCTACAATTTGCCCGACGACCGCCTGACCGCCCGAGTTTTGCGTGTGCGTGTGCGTGTGCGTTTGCGTTGCGTGCGTGCGAACCGTGTCGGCCGGTTTCGGAAATGGATCGCGCGTGTAAGAGCTGCATGTGGAAATCCTGTGTCCTAGTTGTCCTATAAACGGCAACGTTATTACATTTTCATTCGCGAGATCTGTAAACACAGTTTCGTTTAATGTGAAAATAATAATAATAATAAAATCTCTCTCTCTCTCTCTAAAAATAAAATCTCCGACGATGCTTTCAAACGATCCATGACGATGACCACGCCGATTTTTTCGTCACCAAGGAACGTAGAGACTTGGTGACTTGTAATTAAAGATTGCTCACGCTTAGCGTGACTCTTCCTTATGCACGATACCTGCTTCTACCTCTCCTTATATGTCCTCGAAGGGAAGTCATATTTTGACTTCTCGAGAGCGACGCCGCGCGTTTCCTCCTGCATCTGATTATATCTCTATAGCAATCTATCTCATTTATATTTTTAATTCTTACAAATTTTTGCAAATAAAAAACGAAGAAACTATTTGAGATATGCAATTGATAATTGAATTGATCTTGAAGGAAACGACGCGGTAGCTTCGGAAAGATGAACGAACGCTCGCTCTTATATTGGAAAGAATCGGATGCTGCGCGCAAGTGTGTGCGATGTCAATTTAAATGTATAAGGTGTGAGGGCGTCAGGGGCAGGTTCGCGGCGGGGCCACCCTCTCTCTCCTCTACATTGCTACGTTACTATACTGCCTCTATTGTACATATATATTCTACATATATACATATTATATTCTATATATATATATCTATACATATACATGGACGTACCACTGTTTATATGAGAAGCGGAAGGAACGAAAACGAAAAGAATAAGCAATATATATATATACACATACTGTAAACCTATATATATATATTCATATATATATATATAAATACATATATATACATATGTGAAGAAAGAACACATATACCTGGTATTACAAGGTTCTTGCGTTTTTTGGTGCCATCTTTTTCTTGCTCTCACGTATGGTTCTCTCTTCTCTCTTGACCTTTTCCAGTACCCCCTATTATTGAGCCATTTACGTTCCAAGAGGGACTATCCGAGGGGATGCGGACGCGGACGGTGTGCGGGGTCGCGGCGGGAGATCCACCCCTAACCATATCCTGGCTAAAAGACGGCCAAAATCCCTTTTTCTTGCCGCCGAATCTGGCCTCCGTCGCAAACGTCTCCCAACTGGATCCCTACTCGAGCCTCCTCAGTATAACGAATCTCGCGGCCGAGCACTCCGGTGACTATACCTGCGTCGCCGCGAACCCCGCCGCCGAGGTCAGGTACACGGCCAAGCTACAGGTAAAAGGTAACTAGATAATCGCCGACCCTTGTCCTAGCGTTCCTAATAATCGCCTTGTCAATCCCACAATTGTTTCATCCCCGATCTAAAAATTAAATTAGTAAATTATTAATGATATAGATCTCTAATTCGTATTTTTTCCATTGACTCTTATATTCTATAAAATTGTTTATGTAATTTTTATATATTAAGTTTATTGACATCTACAAATATATGTGAGCGTTATTTTAAAGCGTGAAAGATATATGAAAAAAATATATAATATATACACACAATTTATATAAAATAATTTTTCGTAAATTTAAATTTGTGAAACACAAGGTTACATATGTCGAGAAAAGTTGTTAAACGAATTTTCAATGATTTTGTGTTCAGATATTCATAACGAGACGCGAAGCTTCGAGATTTCGGGGTCGAACGTCATCCTACAAACATCCATTCCACAGCTCCTTGTCAACCACTCTCCAATCTCAGTCACTATTTCATCATCCATCGCCATCGACATATCACCGCGCTTATTGACTCGGTTCCCGCTTCACCATAGCTCATCATAGCTGTGTTCTCGCCAGGATGTGACATTTAGAGAGACTGTAGTCCACGTTTGCCACGGCTTAAAGACGATATCACCGTAATTCCGAATGACAGCATATTCACCCCCGGGCGAGATCACGATCGTTACGCACCTACCTACCCTTTCCTCCTCCTCCTCCTCCCCCCTTTCTCTTCTATCTTGTCCCTTAACCTAACGAATTTATCCTAGAAATCCATTCGAGATCTTCCTTTTTAACCCAGACACAGTGTGTATTACATTTGCGTTGCTTTGGCTCTCTGGGAATGCGTCGGTATCTCGTGGACCCCCGAGGTTTGCTTGACTTGACCGAATAATAAAGGTAACAGTTTGCACCTTTCCTTATTTTTTACTCGTTTCTACAACAACTACAACAACAACAGCAACAACTGCAGCTACAATAAATAAAAATGAATAAAGATTTTGTCTGGCCTGAGATGCGTGCGTGCGTGTGAGCATTGACACTTTATTCGGCATGATCTCTCTTTACGTAGTCGTAGATCACTCTGCCTGCACATTTTACGTGTAAATATATATTATATATCTTTGTATATGTGTGTGTATGTTTATAAAATTATATTTAATTATCTATATTATACATCAAGTATCTTGATCACCCGAGTGCGAGCACGTGCCACCACGCTCACGACCAATCTTCACCGACCTTTGCGCTGGCTCTTCTTTGGGCTCGTTGGAAGACAACCTTTATTCACTTTTGCATGTTTACTCACCATCTCTATCTATCTATCTTTCTCTCTCTCTCTCTATCTCTCCTTCTCTTTCTGTCTGTCTTTCTTTCTGATTTTTATATTTCTTTCGTCGCAACGGGACGAGAATGTCGAACGCTCGCATTTGCAAACTCTCTTTCGCGTAAAAATAAACGAATGATTTGGCGAAAATAATAAAAAGATTTTAAACTCGCCGAGATTAACAGAGCCTTAAATTCTTCTAAGGATGAATTTAAAGGAATTTAAAGGAATTCTCTCGAGCGTACATTCTCTGCTTCGTTAGCGACTGGGTAATGTAGGCTAGTAGTACGTATATTATTAATTAAACTCGTACTTTATCGAACTAGTCGTTAGACGCGGGTACTTATATATACATATATATTGTTATTATTATTGTTATCATTATTATTATTATTCGCCTCCTTCACGAGGTCCGCACCCAAACACATCCCGCCCTTGCGTACCTCTTTCCAAGAGTTCTACTTGTTTCACACGCCATCGTTTGGGCTCGAGTATATATATTTGTATACTCACGTTACATATATATTACATACATATATACGTCTATATATCTATATCTATCTATCTATATATATTATATATTGTCGCACGCGATCGATGCGTGGCCGATATTTTGCCGTCTTGTAAAACGTTGGAAACTCCCACTCACAGTATCTCGCTTATGCAGCGTTTTTTATCACCACAGTAAGAAGTAGAACCTTGCCAAACAATACACCTAATCGTACAAAAACCAACCCCTACGAGACTTTGTCGACAAATCGATGCGCGACGCAAAATCTCGCGCCTGGTCGAAGAGAAACTTTGACGATCAAGCATCCGTCTTACTTTTTTCCTTTTTTTTACGAGCTAAGAGCTGTATACGTATAACCATTGTATCACGCGCTATCATAGAAACGCCTTCGTTTCGTTGTCCTTGTTGGTAGCTCCTAGGAGAGTTAACGTTGCAGATAATAGATGATCGATTGCCCCTGTCCCTTGTCACTTTCCTTGTTACCCTGTTGCCGTGTTGAACATAGAGGTGAATTGTCTGCTGCTGCCTGGCGTGCGAATGACACGAGACTTTATATATATCTATATATATCAATTGACACCCGCGAAATACGCCTCGCATCGATTCATGAAACCCCTGATTCTCCAACTCTGCCCCACCCACATACTTACCTTCATTCTATCACTCTATCTTCTCTCTCTCAAGTATCTTTATCAGTTTCTTCATCACGCAAATAGCCGCGTACGTCGCGTCAAAAGCACGGAAATTCGAGAACTGCAAAAATCGAACTGAACGAGAAAGTAGCGTATATATTTCAAAAGAAAGATCAAAAGAACATTCTAGAGCTTCACACGCGAGTCTGTTTCTCTCTGTGTGTTCAGCTCTCTTTTTTCTCTCTTACTCTCTTTCATGTCTATTTTATCGGTTCGTTTGAGATTCAATCTCTTTGACGACGCGTATAGAGTCGCGCAGAGTTGCACAAGCGACACCAGCTCACGTATAGCTCCTTTTCGTCCGCGCTATTTTACGATCTTTTCCATCTATCATGAAAAACGTACCTGTCTCTAAATCGCTAACGACCAGTAAAGCAAAGCATAATAAGTTGAAAATTGGCGCCCTTGATGGATTTCGTGTAAAGCGGGTCTCTCTGACGTTGCAGTGCCGCCCAGGTGGATCGTCGAGCCCATCGACGTGAGCGTCGAGAGGAATCGCCACGTCGCCTTGCACTGTCAAGCGCAGGGTGTCCCGACCCCGACGATCGTCTGGAAGAAAGCCACCGGTGAGTGAGACCGATAGAGCAATTTTTTATACCAATTTTTTCCGCGTGATGTTCAGCTATATCTACGGTGACCATATTTTCTGAGAGAAGATAAAGGGCAAATCTGAAAATTTTAGGGCTTTGTTTCAATATGTTTCCAAATCAGTTTGCGACCAAAGTGAAAATCGACGAACAAAAAAAAATTCTGTGACTATCAGAAGTCTACTCTTTTAATTCTTTATAATTTGAAACTGATTCGACTCTCTATGTTGAAACAAATCCTTGGTTTCTTAAATAGGTTTCAGATAAAAGGTTCCGTTGTTTTCGTACAAATTCTCATGTTAAAGTTTAAAAAAAGTGAATAAATCTAAAAGACAGCTACTTGAAATAAAGGACTGTCCTCTAAAATAAAGGACGGATGGTCGTCGTAGCTATATCTCTACGTATGGAAACTTGTTAAAAACGGATTAATTTTATTTTTTTAAATACTTTCTACGTGTCAAACTGTCATTCTATTTTTTTTTTGAGCTTAAAGTGTATGACGAGATACTTTTATATAAAATGTTAGTTGACTTTTTTTCATACGGTACATTTTTTAACAGGAAGCAAAGCCGGTGATTACGAGGAGTTGCGTGAAAGAACGTATACTAAAATCCTCAGCAACGGCACGCTGTTGCTGCAACATGTGAAAGAAGACAGAGAAGGTTTCTATCTGTGTCACGCGAGCAACGGCATAGGAAGCGGTCTAGGCAAGGTCGTGCAGTTAAAAGTCAATTGTGAGTAAAATATTTTAAAAAATCACGTTTTGCAATTCTCTTCAATAGCACGTGATATAGCGAGCGTGATATAAATATGCTCAAGCAAAGCCTCTATTTGCATTCCATCTTACCATTTAGATTTATCATTCAGCTTTTCTGCGTGTTGCTTTGCGGTTTTATAGCATCTCCGTATTTCGCGGCGCCGTCGAGGCTCGTAACCGTAAAGAAAGGAGACACGGCGACGTTACACTGTGAGGTACACGGCGATAAGCCGGTTACCGTTACCTGGTTGAAAGGCGGCAAGAGCGAGCTTAATCCGTCGACGAATTACCGGTAAGTTGAGATTAACTGTACGTAATAGTATATATAATCATCGAAAGGAGTTCGCGCGGGACGCGATAAATCGATACGCGATGAATTAACTAAAACGTACGCGGCGCAAAATTTCCATCTTGCTACGATTCTCTCTCTCGTGAAATTATCCTGTCTCGTTCAGTGTGCCACGTTTATTGCGAACCGCGCGTTATTCTCGATAAATCGATCGCGTCGAGCGGAATTTAGCAAATGAAATATGACGGTTAAGGTATTAATAATGCATAACCGGGCTGATAATAGAAAAGGCACGTGAAGTGTATCCATCCACTTGAAAAATGCAAGAGCATCATATATCCAATTGAAAGGGTCAAATGTAATCCGTTTATCCGTTTATTAAGGGAATACTGAAATGCGTTGTTTCAAAGGGAGTTGTAAAATATTAGCGCGTCACTTCTGTATGATGCGATGGCATATGAATATTTCATAATTGTGCCTCTCGCACAGAGCTTTTAATGGACTTTTATAAATTTGCTGTAAAGCGTTACGGTGAAGCAGGAAGTAACACCGGATGGTATCATCGCGCAATTGCAAATCTCGTCGGCGGAAGCCGCTGACAGCGGTGCGTATTTTTGCCAGGCGAACAATCTTTACGGCCGCGATCAGCAGCTGGTGCAACTCCTCGTGCAAGGTACGATATATAGGTTTTGTAGGTCAATTCGTTCCGATATAGAATATAATTGAATTCCAAATGTAATACTCTTGCGCTATGCGCATATATATCGACACATGAGTGCATTAATATCGAATTCCGCACGTTTTAGAGCCACCACAACCGCCGAACGCCCTAGAAACTGCCATGGTGGCGAGTCGTAGCATTAACGTTAAGTGGCAACATAAGTCGCAGGACACTAGCGAGGTCACTAAGTACATTCTTCAGTACAAAGAGGGCGAAGGTAAATTATTTTATCCACGTGATAAATAAGATATGATATAATATAATATGTGAAATTTTAAGTTATCATAGTTTCATTCACATTTTGTTAGAAATTATTGAAAATTCTAACTTATTTATCCAAATAACACCATGTGTGTATAAAAAATAATCGTGACATCGACAAATATAATTTTGTCTGTAATCGTCTTTGTATTCTTTCAATATATTTCTCCAAAATTGATCTCTTATTTTGATCATCTGGCATAAGAACTCATTTTTTCCAATTTATCATCTTTAAGATGTAAGCTACATCATGTAGCTAAGTAAAATCTTCAAATCGAAACTGCTAGGCGGAATGTGGCAGCAACAAGAGTTTACCGGACCACCATTGCCGTACGCGGCATTAATCGATGACTTGAAACCAGCCACGAGATATACCGTACGCGTAATAGCGGAAGGTCCAGCGGGTCGATCTGTCCCCTCGGCGGAACTTGTTGTCAGGACTGAACCGCAAAGACCAGCTGGTCCGCCGATGAATCTCGCAGCTCGAGCTCTTTCCTCGTCCGAGATTCTCGTCACCTGGTCACCGCCGTTATCGGAACTTCGTCATGGTGACATACAAGGTTTCAACGTCGGTTACAAAGAAACGAGGTAACTGTTATTTGAGAAAATTTAAGAAATAAATTAGAAATAAATTTTCAAAGAATTGTGAATAAATATCTTTGGAAGAGAGAATGAACAGCATATTTTTTCTTATTTTAGCTCCAACAATCCATCGTACAACTTCAGCTCCGTATCGGGCGACGGAGAGGAAGGTGGCGGAGAGCTTCGACTTACAGGTCTCAGGCCCTACACTAGATACACCCTAGTTGTTCAAGCTTACAATCAGGTTGGACCGGGACCTTTGTGCGAACCATTGCTCACGCAGACGTTGGAAGACGGTGATTGTTATAAATTTTTTAAAAAATGTTTATTCATTTTTATTTTATCTTTTTTTTCTTTTATTTCTATTATTTCTGAGATAGATTTCAGCAATCGTTGAAAAACGATTATTTATAGTTCCCAGCATGTCACCAGACGATGTGAGATGCGCGGCGCTCACTTCTCAATCTTTGCAAGTGTCTTGGCAACCTCCGCCCAACACGCACAGCAACGGCATTATTCAAGGCTACAAATTGAATTACGAACCAATTTTGGCAGACGCGTGGCGAGGAGTGGATGAGATGGAGGTGATTATTCCTTCAACTTAAACATTTGTTTCTTCCGTGTTCTCTTAATCGTGATAAATTAATTTATTTCGTGATTAGGTTCGTAAAACGAGCGCTCTAACGACGGTTCTGACTGGACTTAGGCGATACACTAATTACACTATCCAGGTTTTGGCTTATACGAGAATCGGCGACGGTGTACCCTCCAAAACAATTTATTGTCAGACGGAGGAAGACGGTGATTTACTTGATATTTCAAAATAATTTCCTTTGGTAAAATTTTAATTAATATTTTTCTCTCGTTTTTTATTCAGTGCCGGGCAGCCCGGCTGATATCAAAGTCGTCGTGAGCTCGCCGCAAGCTCTCTTTATCTCGTGGCTACCTCCACTTGAACCGAATGGAGCTATTATAAAATACAATCTTTATACAAGGTAAAAATAAAACAGAATTTGTGTTACCATCTTGTCTGTCTATTAATCTTACTATTTAATATCTCGCATAATCAAATTTTTATCACATTTATTCTTTTATCAAGTTCGCAAAGATAATAAAAAAATTCTTCAGAGTCGTTGACGGACGGGAGGAACTTAATCACGGCAAGAAGACGTTACCAGCCACGAGCACGTATTTCGAGGCGACCGACCTGCAGCAACACGTGGAGTATCAATTTTGGGTAACCGGTAGTACCCGGATGGGCGAAGGTCAGAGTTCGAGGGTGGCCGCGCAAGTGCCGACGAATCGAGTGCCAGCCAGGATCACGTCCTTCGGCGGGCACGTGGTGCGTCCGTGGCGGGGTTCGGCCACTTTGGCGTGTAACGCGGTCGGGGATTCGACGAGGGAATGGTACAAGGGTACCACGGAACAGATGCGCACCGATTCTGCAAGAAACGTGCAGATCTTGACGACCGGAGAGCTCGTGTTGTCGAATCTTCAGTCGCAGGACAGCGGGAATTACACTTGTCAGGTGGAGAATTCGCAAGGCAGCGACAAACTGCATTACACTCTTACGGTGCAAGGTAATTTTTTTTACGATTAATTTTTTTCTCTATTTTTATTCCTATGCTTATATCTTAAATAAAATTAGCAAGAACGTTATAAAAGAGAACACATTATGTACAGTATTATACTATATATTAAAACGATTATTTATGTCTATCTATTCGATGTTATTAAATATTATAATATATGAATATAATGTTATTATGATGAGATTATAATATTGCTACATGATTACGATGCCAATATTCTGTTAAATAGATTTTAATAATAGCTGATCGGGCGCGCTAAATCGATTTACTACGTAGATTCTAATTTAGCGGCTATAGCAGAATATTAATGCAGTCTGGAATAACATCACCAACTGTTGTAGTTCCACCCAACGCTCCCGTATTATACGTAACCAGTTCTACGTCGAGTAGTGTATTATTGCATTGGAAATCCGAGCACAACGGTGGTGCGCCGTTGACAGGCTACACACTATATTATCGAACTACTCATGGTACCCTCGATGAGTTACAATTATCTCGCCACGCTACCAACCACGAATTGAAGGTAAACTTGCCCGAAATCAGGAATATATTAATATTTCGAATATTAATGAAATTAATAACAAATATTAAAGCACGATTATTAATTGATACATATTTAAAGTGAATTAATTGTCACTGGTATCAAAATAGAAATTAAAATTAAACTGATCGAAAAGAACAAAAGAAAAACAATTGCAATTTCTTAACAGGGGCTACTGTGCGGAAACACGTATCAGTTGTATCTGACGTCGCACAATAAGATCGGCAGTAGTCCATCGTCTCCGGTGCTCTCGGTTCGAACTCAAGGTCAAGCTCCGGGTATCCCACCAGCGGCCGCCTTCCTCAGCCCGAATTCCACTACTTTGGTGCTACGATTGCACATTTGGCCCGATAACGGATGTCCCATAAAATATTTTATTATTCAATACAGACCTATAAATGAGTTTCACTGGACTCTGGTGTCGAACAACGTCAAGATGCAACGGCGATTCATTGTGACAAACTTAACACCCAGCTCGGTCTACCAGCTCAAGGTCGAGGCCCATAACGTGGCCGGTAGTAATCAGGCAGAGTTCACGTTCGTGACGTTGACAAAGGAAGGTGGTAAGCTTAAAAATATATTTAAATTGAGATAATATATAACAAAAGAAAAATTAATATAAGTCGAAGATGTGTATCTATGCCATCCAATAAGTTTATACATATATCCAAAAGCACTGTGTTCCTATAACTTTGCAGAATCACCACCTCCAGGATTGTCAAAGCGCGGAATGACATCGGTTATGCCGTTTTACGCGGATATTAAAGTGATCCTCCCGTTAATCGTGGCTACTATCGCGTTGGTCGCCGCAGCGGTAATCGTCGCCTTTCGTTGGAAGAACAGTGAGTCTAGTTTTCAATTTCTCAAATTTATTTTATAAAATAATTTTTGTCGTTAATTTAAATTTTAATTTTTATATCTAATTTTTTAATGTTATATTGTGAATATATCTGCAAATATTTTTCTATATATGAAAAAAATACTGAAAAGCGATTAATAAAAGAATATGTTTGCCAGGATATTTGGGGGGTCAAGTGCAACGGCCGATGAAGGAATCGCAAGAGAACCAACAAAATGCCGAGACACAACGAGAGCGTTATTATGCCACGATACACAAAGTGGCTCTGCAACAAGCGGCGAATACGGGTGCTGGTCCCGACAAGATTCCAGGTGAACCTTTGTTTCGATCTGGACAACTGCCAGGTTTGGTACTATAATTACTGTTGTGCAGGTAAGAGTCGGCCGCCTTTAGCGCCGCTCAATGGTAAAAAAAAATTGCCTAAAAAATGAAGCTGCAAAAAGAAGACAACACGCTTCACAAGCATATGAGTATCATATGTATATATTCTGGAATAGAAAAAAATTATAAATTTAAATTAAAAGAAAACCATAGAGAGTTCTTAAAAAAAACACAATCTTAAAAATCTAAAAAAAAAATTATGAATGTGTTTTTAATAAATAATAATCGAAAGGAAAATCGAAGCGAATTTTTACGCTTCGCACGAAACGAATGGACGACTGAAACAGTTAGCCCGACGCGATTTGAAAGGTAGGCAATGCCTCTGATGGGTTACAGAGACAGCGGAGGACATTTCGCCGTACGCTACGTTCCAGCTTTCGGAGGGTGGCGGGGGAAGCCTGGCAGGGTTGGGCGCATTGGGAGGACTGGGAAGCGCGGCGGAGGCCACGGCGGCCGGTCTTCATCCGAACAATACTCTTCTTCACAGCTTTATGTATCACGAGCACGCCATGACCGAAGGATGCGCGAGTCCTCCACCGGCAGCAACGGTATATGCTACATCTTTTCATCATTTTAATATTATTTCTTTATCATTAAATTTATTCGATTCAAAGAGAATCTTAAAATATCATTTAATAAATTAAAAATAGCTGAATTTAAAAAATAAATGACAGCTATTTAATTTAATATAATTATGGAGATAGGAATATAATTCTCTCTGACGAGTCCTATTGCGATTGGCACAAAGATCTAATCTGCGCAGAGCATGAAGAGCGTCTCGTCGAGAAGGCGACAGCAGAGAAAGCAACAAGCTCCGGGCGATGTCGAGAGCGACGAGAGCGAGTCTGACCCGGATCAGCTGATAAGCTCGCGGACGGAGTCATCGAATCAACTGGACGCTGGCAAATTAAAACATAGTATTTAATTTGAATTCAATTAAGACTCGATTTGACTCATCGATATTCTAACGAACGTGTTATTTCAGTTCGCGCGGTTTCGGATTTCATCTATCACGGCACGTCGAGCACCTCTTCGGACATTTCTCCCATGTCCGAACAGAAGTCACTGCCACGAAGGGGGCGATCAAGGTAAATTCAAATAACCAAGCGTAGATCATCATCTCGCTAGCCTCATATCTCTTCACATTTTCTAGTTTCCCAGAAAATCTCACGCAGTGTCAATGTACGTAAAAGTATTTGAGTGATTTTGAGCCGTAAATTTATCTCGTTTGAATCAGACATTAGAAACTAGGAGCAGCCTGAAAAATTATACGAAAAAATATTGGCGCAAATGTTAATTAAGCAGATGCTTAATCACTCGATCACTCCTCATCGCTCATTCGCAACATCTAGTAAGTCTCGTCTGTTTCTCTTGGCTATCTCGTAAGATGGCATGTTCCCAGCAGGAGCTCTCTGCGCACGCTACTGCCGCCGATCTCGATCGCGGAGACCGCGTTCGTCGGCAATCAGGGGGCGGTTGTGCCTACGCCGGGGAACGGGGACCGGCCGGAGCTCAGCGAGGCCGAGTGCGACATTGATTCCCTGAAGAAGCTGAAACTTGGCCTGAGGAGCTCCCTGTGGTCACGGCCGAGCACTCAAAACAATCCCTCGTCGGATTACTCCATCGCCGTCTAATCTGTACCACGGTATCACTCTTCCATAGTAGGGACTCCCTCCTCCTTTCTTTTTCAATCCCGTGGTCCAAAGATTAGATAAATTGATCTTTCCTTCTCATTTCTCTCGTCGGAAATTTCCTTGTGGTTACTGGTAGAACTACTCCACTGCCACATTTCTCTCTGTCGATAGATAAATTACATTCTACTCGTTAACGACGATTAATAGGGAGAGGCGTGCATAAATAAGATTGTAAAGAAGATCAAAGCAACGAGATGGACGAGTATAGAAGAACAGACACATATGCATCGAGTTGAATAAAGAGAAAAGATAATTTCTTGATATACAAAGAAAAAAGTTCTTAAACTCCTACAGTGTTTTTAAATTAAGCTATCATCTTTCATAACTTAATTCATAATTTATAAAAAAGATTTTTATATTCCTCGCAGATACATCAGCTTTTTTAATATTTAATTAATAATATACAGCTATATGATAGAAAGTGCGAAATATATAGAACTGTTCTTCTATAAATGTGTTTCCTCGTTGATCGAGTCGAAAGAGAGTTAGTCGAAAGTATCTAAAAGTGCGTGCGTCTCCTCTTCCTTGTCCGTGACGCGACGCGTGGAGTGCGTAGATTGCGTGAATGAGTCCGAGTCCGAGTGCGTGGATGATTGTCGAATCGCGTGTACGAATGCGTGCCAAAACGACAATTTGCTCAGACCGCTGCGAGTTGTTCGCTGGCGGACGATCCATTCGAGACCAAAGACTTAATCGTATGAACAGAGCACAGAAGAATCCCTCGCGCATCATGAACGAGAACAGTGGCAGGCTGCATTTGCTTCTGTCTCTAATTTATCAAATATTTTTTCTTTATTTGCATCAATTTATCGTGTTAATTTTATGCCACTTTCCGTATCTCTTTACATTTTTCTGATAACTTCTAATTATTATATATAATATTGATTGCAATACGTTTTATTTATGCGTAATATATTTAATTTGCATCTGCAACATTTTAATCTATATATAAGAAATATTTATTATGTTTGGGAGATAAGATCTATAATTTAAAATTGTCTATCATATAATTTTTCCATATATTAATTTTTATCATTTTTATTTTATTTTATTATCATTTACCATTTAAATAATATAATTTTGATTATTTTTAAATATGTGAAATTTTTTAATTTAATTATCTCTGGAATATACTCTGGATAAATCAACTTTATCTGTATTAACATTTGAAAAAAATTTCTTCCATTTCCCGTAAATATATAAAATAATCGGAAGCCACTTTGAAAATAATGAACGCCTATGTCGGTGCGCGCGTATTATTTTAAGGATCGGGATGAGATACGAATGAATCAGGGAAGAGAGAAGACACCGACTTCCAAATCTCCAAGACGGAGATCATTGATGGTTGGGCTCTGTTGCGTTGTAAAGTTTATATACGTATTAATAATAGCACCGTTGATTACTTTAAGTCCGTTATTAATCCTAAGACTTCTATGTAGAATGTTTTTTCTGTGCGCACGGAGCGCGATATACACGATCAGGCGCGAATATACTGATCGCAGCGATCTCGTTTTTCCTCAAAGGCGCTTCAGAAGGAGAATCGTCTTTCTCTCCTCTAAGAAATCTCTCTTCTAATGTCGCGCACCTCGAGACCTCGTGTAATCTGACGCGACCAATCTTACTATTATGCAATAAGTCGTACCAGTGCAAGTCCTCTTCAGACTGAAATCGAAAGTACTAATA
Source organism: Prenolepis imparis (assembly GCF_030444845.1). Classification (NCBI taxonomy): domain Eukaryota; kingdom Metazoa; phylum Arthropoda; class Insecta; order Hymenoptera; family Formicidae; genus Prenolepis; species Prenolepis imparis. The sequence goes on along the minus strand of NW_028141167.1, from coordinate 5,316,359 downwards.
AAAAAAATTGCCGTAGAATTAATTAAATGCGCGCATTCTACTGCGTTGTAAACTTCCAATACTTCCACAACACTGCCATTCCGCGGACTATATACTGTGTATAAAAATGGGATAATATTCAGATCGCTTTACACACTTCGAGAAAGAAAAGAGACGTTTTTTGTAACTTTTACCAAGAGATCCAAGTGATGGAGTAATTGTTGATCTTCTTCCTTCCTTCTCCAAGCGTCACTCTACCTAGTTAAGTATACCATACCGGTGTTTTATATTCGAACTTCTCTCTGTGATGGCACACGTACTTCCATTACCTAGTTTATTTAAGCGCGAAGGAGACTGTTCCGAATTTATTGTACATCTCTGTACACGTCGACGATAACTTTGATCTTACAGAAAAAAAACAATTTAGGAACGTTAAGAAATTCTAGTCTCACATGCCAGAATATTGTAAGCGACATTAAAAAAAATATATTTCACAGATTTATCGTAAATTAATATCGGTAAACTTAAGGAAAAACTGTGTGCGCGACACTATGAAGATGAGAAGCCGTAGATATACGTATATAAATTACATATGTTGAGTACACGGGCATCAAGGCGCGTGCATACAGAAGCATGTACGACGCGTAAAGTTAATGTATATAAGGGAAGCACGTCAATCAAACTTGTAGTATTCGATTAAATCGATTAAAACGATTTTCGAAGAAGAGACAAAGTTCGTCGTGGTGTGATTGCGAGACGCGTTTTCGTCGACACGATTTTTGTACATTTTTCTTGCGTCATGGATCGACCGAGTTCTGTCAATCTCTTCTCGTAATCTTTTATGGGGACCAGTTCTCTTCGTTATGATAATTCTATATAAGGAACTGATGAAAAATTATCTATAATCAACGATTTCGAGGAAAAATAAAATTCAACGAATTTTCTACTGATTGTAACTTTTTACAAAAATGTTATCTGAATTAGATAATCTTTCTATTTATCTGATTACATCTGATACATTAAGATCTCGATTGCGATAAGGTATTTTTGTTCGCGAATGATTATACGGTCCTCGAAGGATGATGCAGTGACACAACTCGGTGCATCCCTCGTCGCTCTTTGCGATAATCCGTGCAGCTCGGAGAATGCACTTTAATTGTTGTATCGATATGAATGGAGGCGAGTGAATAAATCAAACGGATAATTGTTATTGTAACTAACGATTAACATCGTTGTAGAAAAAGAAAGCGTACCGGCGCGAGTGCGATGCGAGATACATCGCGAGAGTCTCATTGTCAGTGAAATAAAAAAGCTCGCAAGTTTTCTCTCCGTTCTGCGATCGGAGGTTGTACGATTAAAAAAAAAAAAAAAAAAACGAATTGTGCGATTAAATTTAAACTATATTAAATCTGTGGTACGGCATTTTGATGCATTGTGTCGATCGTAGAATCGATTAAATAAATTGATATCGTGTAAAGTATTAGAGTGGAGTTTTTCTGATCGAACCTGAAATGCAAATGATTCAATAAACAGTAAGTATTGCGATTATATTTATATTTACGCAATGCAAACTCGATTAAAGGTAATCGATTTGATGGAACAATTCATTTCAATATCCTGTTAGTTCCGAAAACGTAGAGTCAAGATCATCGCAGATGAATTTGTACTTTTCCTTTTCTTTTGATAGGTAATCTAAAAATAGACAATAATTTTTTTATGAATAACAATGGTATTGGTACTTGACAAGCTTGAAACATTGAGAATCTGTAAAATGCATATAGTCACCTTCTCTCTTGTCCATTTCTTTCGTGAATATTTTGACAGTTTTCTCGGCCATTATAGCACGCTTTTCGGTAACTTTCAGTTTCACTTTTAATTCCTTCAGTTGCGCTTTAAACTCTTCCACCCTTTGATTAGCCTGCAATAAATAATTTCTGTACATTTTATTGATTTTTTTAAAATATACATATAACAAAATATAGAAAACAATTATTACTTTTTCTTCGGACACTTCTAAGGACTTTAGTATATTGCCGACAATAAATAACTCATCCTCTCTCTCGAGAATTTTTCTGAAATGCATTATTATACGTTAATACATATTATAAGATCTTTTAAAATTTTTTAATACCTATTGCGTATATCCTATTCCTTTCTAAATAAGACATGTTAAGTCGATTCTCGCTAAAGAACTAGAACAACACAAGCGGGCGCTATTCTTCGGTTTTATATTAAAAAGAATGATGATTTTAAAAAGATATTTTTTGACAAAATCAGCTGATAACTGTCAAAAAATATTAATCGTATTTAAAGTACCATAACATATTATTTAAAACATATTATTTTAATTTTTATAATATATTTTATTATTTAAACATTTAATTAGCAAATTAACGCTTTAATCAGTTGATTTTTGTCAAAAAATATAACTAAAGGGTTAATTTGCTAATTCAATTTCAAAGTCACAATGTTATAAAAATTAAAATAGTAATATGTTGTAAATAATATGTTATAATACTTATCCTCGATTAATATTTTTTGACAGAAATCAGCTGATAATTGTCAAAAATATTAACCGAGTTTAAAGTAGCTAATTTTTATCAAAAAATATTAATAAATCTTTTTGTCAGTAAAATCGTAATTAGTCTCGATGTTGTGATTATCTCGATTATCAAAAGATTCTTGTAGAAAATTCAATTTTTTTGTTCGCACTTTCTATTAAAGATTTAAATACTAAATTTTTATGCATTGCATAATTAATATTTTATATGCGTTGATTACAATGCATGCATAAAAATATGTGAATTAATTATGCAATGCATAAAAATTCATTATTTAAATCTTTAACAGAGGACAAAGAAAAATAGAATCTTTCTACAAGAATTTTTCGATCAAAATATCTTCATTAGATTCGTGCGTCTGTACACATCCACCACGCTGCACGTCTCGCGCGAGATTGACCGCAAGACTCTGAGCAGCGGTGTCGCCAAGCACACCCCATACATCCACCACGCTGCGCGTTTCGCGCGAGACTGATTGTCAGTCTCGCAATCGCAATGTCTCGAGAATCGAGAATCAGTTTCGCGCAAGACGCGCAGCGTGGCGGACGTGTAAGCTGCGTTTGGCGATACTGCTGCTCAGAGTCTTGCGGTCAGTCTCGCGCAAGATGCACAGCGTGGTAGATAAAGTATTATAACATATTATTTACGACATATTACTGTTTTAATTTTTATAACATATTACTATAAAATTTAATTAGCAAATTAACGCTTTATTAATATTTTTTTACCAAAATTAGCTTATTAAAGTATAAATTTGATAAATAATTTTTATAATATAATAATATGTTATAAGAATTATAATAATAATATGTTTTAAATAATATGTTATGGTACTTTAAATTTGATTAATATTAGGATATATTAAATAATAAAATTTGTAGGCCCGTATCTGTTTGATATAAGAATAATCTTATTACAATATATTATCGAAATATACAAACGATGAATTTTTTACTTCTGTAAATATAGTAATAAACGTAATATGATTATGCTTGATAATTTTTTAATTCAAAGTTTAAACGTTTTTTGCGAAAATTAAAGCCTGTCTAAATGGTAAAACATTTTATTTGGACGTGTTTTAAATGTCTCTTCGAAGCCTTAATTTTTTAAATCAAATTCTAAAAGAAAATTCTCTCTCTAAAATATTATTATTTTAATATTTTGTAACATAATTTCATTTTAAAATTTAGTTAGCAAATTAATTGTTTAATCAGATGATTTCTGTCAAAAAAATATTAATCAAGTTTAAACAAACGTTATATGAAAATATCAATCTTTTTTCAATCAAATCGAGGAATGGCGCACGCGTAGCGCGCGCTTGTTAGATCAAAAAGTTTGAACGCGGGTATGCTCATGGTACAATCATAATGTGCAAAAAATGTACTGTTGAAATATATAAAAGATTAATTTTTGGCGTGTTTTAAAATACTGAATATTTAAATTTTTAAGCCGCGGATCCCATACGGCGCACAATTAAATAATGTATTTTATACCAAAAAGTTAGTAGGCTGGTATGCTGATAGTACCATCATAATGTGAACACAATGTACTGTTGAAATATATAAAAGATTAATTTTTGACTTGTTATAAAATATTGAAAATTAAAATTTTTAAGCCGCGGATCCCATACGGCGCGGATTCATTTTACGTATATTAGACCAAAAATTAGTACGCTGGTATGCTGATGGTACCATCATAATGTGCATATAATGTACTGTTAAAATACACAAAAGATTAATTTTTGGCTCGTTGTAAAATATTGAAAATTAAAATTTTTATGCCGCTGACCCCATAGAGCGCGGATTTATTTTACGTATAATGGATCAAAAAGTTTGTACGCTGATGGTACCATCATAATGTGCATATAATGTACTGTTAAAATATAGGAAAGAAAAATTTTTGGCTCGTTGTAAAATATAGAAAATTAAAATTTTTAAGCCGCTGACCCCTTGCGGCGCACAGTAATATTACATGTATTATACCAAAAAGTTTGTAGGCTGGTATGCTGATGGTACCATCTTAATGTGCATATAATGTACTGTTAAAATATATAAAAGAATAATTTTTGGCTCGTTGTAAAATATTGAAAATTAAAATTTTTATATTGCGAACCCCATACGCGGATTCATTTTACGTATATTAGATTAAAAAAGTAGTACGCTGGTATGCTGATGGTACCAAAATAATCTGCTACCAATACACTATTGAAATATATATACGATTAGATTTTGGCTCATTATAGAATATTGAAAATTAAAATTTTATGCCGCGGATCTCATATGGCGTACAATTTTATTATGTATATTATACTAAAAAGTTTGTAGGCTGGTATGCTGATGGTACCATTATAATGTGCAGACAATGTACTGTTAAAATATATGAAAGATTAATTTTTGGCTCGTTTTAAAATATTAATATTTTTAACGCTCTTTTTGAAATAAACAAATATTGTAGAATTGAGCACAACTATATATACATGCAAGTTTTTTAATTTTCGCGAATAACTTTCAAAATTAAAATTCTAAAATGTAAAAAACTATAAGTCTTAGAATATTTGCCTTCTTAATTTCTGTCAAAAATTATTATAAACGAAGATAAGGTGTTATGACATATTATATGCAACATAGAACTATTTTTATATAATATTTTTAACGTATTATTATTTTATAATTTAATTAGCAAATTAACGTTTTATTAATATTTTTGACAGAAATCAGTTGATTAAAACGTTAATTCCTAATTAAGTTTTGAAATAATGTGTTATAAAAATTAAAATAATATATTTTAAATAATATACATGTTATAATACTTTAAACTCGGTCAATTTTTTTGACAGTTATCAACTGATTTCTATCAACAAACTTTATATTATTTTTTTGAAAATATAACTCTTTTGAATGTAAAATTGTAAGCGCTTAACGCGCGCTTGTTTTGGTCTAGTAAAATAAAAAACGTAAAGAAGAAATCATACGAATTTGATAATAACTCATATCTTTGCTTCTTTGTTTAAAAATGTATAAATAAATATATACTACGAAAATGAATGATATCATTAAAAAAACTTACCTTTTTAAAAAAAGGTAAAAAAAGGGCGCCAAGTCCACACGCCATGTGAAAAAGTGTTATACAAAAAACAGTGTTTTTAAATTATTATAAAAAAACTTAATATTTCTAAAAAAAATAATGATATCAAAAAATTGCGCCAAATAAATAAAAATTTATGTTTTATAAAAAATTTATTTGTTTTATTATTTTAAATATTTAAAAAAAGTTACTCAGCCAAATATAAATGTGTATTTTGCAGATTATTATCTGATCTGATATAAAATTTATCACAGAATCATCTTTGTATTTTTAAGAATGATGCATCTGCACAGTCAAAACGATTTAGACCCGGTATTGAAACAATTAAAATGACGAACAAAAACTTGGTGTGCTCGGATCGGGGCATTAAAAATTAAATATTTTAAAATTAAATTTGACATGCAATCTTCAAGTATCTGCATATAAATAAAATATATATATAAAATTAATCACAAATACATAATCTTAGCATAATATAGCATAAAATGTAAAATATTAACAAATTAATTAAAATTCTAGAATTTAATGTAAGAATATATTTCAAGCTTAACAAATAAAGTTTGAAATATAAAATTATAAGAGACGAGTAGCGCAATTACATCGTTCAATGTGGAATATTTTTAAAAAATTTAAGAAATCTTACTTTAATTATTACTTTAAAAAACAAATTTTATAAATTAATTTTTAAGCAATCTTATTACGAAATTTATGTCATTTTAGTGCCCCGATCCGGGCACGCCAAGTTTTTGTTCGTCATTTTAATTGTTTCAATACCGGGTCTAAATCGTTTTGACTGTGCAGATGCATCATTCTTAAAAATACAAAGATAATTCTGTGATAAATTTTATATCAGATCAGATAATAATCTGCAAAATACACATTTATATTTGGCTGAATAACTTTTTTTAAATATTTAAAATAATAAAACAAATAAATTTTTTATAAAACATAAATTTTTATTTATTTGGCGCAATTTTTTGGTATCATTATTTTTTTTAGAAATATTAAGTTTTTTTATAATAATTTAAAAACACTGTTTTTTGTATAACACTTTTTCACATGGCGTGTGGACTTGGCGCCCTTTTTTTACCTTTTTTTAAAAAGGTAAGTTTTTTTAATGATTTGATATACACTATACACAATAAAAATTTGCGCCATATAGGATCCGCTGCTATTCAAAGTATCGATTTTTGATATTCGAAGAATAGTCAAAAATTTATTGCTTGTATATTTCGATAGTACATTGTATTATATATATAAAAGTTATCTGCAAACAATGAAATATATTATTCGAGTTTTAAGTAGTAAACATATTATTTGTAATATTATTTATAACATTTTCAATTTTTATAACATATTTTTATTTTAAAATTTAATTAGCAAATTAAAGCTTTAATTATCTGATTTCTGTCAAGAAATGTTAATCAAATTTAAACAAACTTTATATAAAAATATTATTTTTATAATATCATTCTTTTTAATATAAAATTGAAGAATGGCACTCGTAGCACGCATTTGTGTTAGCCTAGTAAATAATAAAAAACTTGCGAGAGTTAGTCATCTTCAAAAGAAGAATTTGAATTGTTCCCAAATAAGCAAACTTAAAATAGATGAGAATGAATTCAGCCGAAAAGAATGCAGCCTTTATATTTAGATTTAATTGTATGCGATACGTACGCTTCGCTTGATTTAACCCTTTCTTCTGCCGCTTCGAGTTCGTCCTCGACAAACGTCAATTTTCTTGAAATTTCGTCCGATTTAGTGTCAGCGTCTTCTGCAATGAGTCTCGCTTCCTTCAATTGCGTCATCAATTGGTCCATCCTTTCTTCGTCCTGCTTGCTCCTGTTGTCCAGGACTTTACAGATGCTGAATAAAAATCACTTTACTATTATGATAACTCAACTTTTTCACAATAGAAACGACGATGGTACTAATAGAAACGTTTGTAGTAATATAAATTTCATAGATAACTTCACAAGATAAATTCACAAGATATAACAAATTAAAAATATTTTACGAAAGTATAATTTATACAGTAATTATATATTGCATAATAAATTTTATAAAAAAATTAATATGTGTGCATACCGCTTTGCATCCTCCGCAGTTTCCATGGCTTGCGTGAGCTTCGTTTGACCCGATAAACGTCGTTCCTCAGATTTTTCTAGATTCTGCATACATTGTTGCATTTTTCTATTTAACACAGCCAATTCCGACAGCGTCTGCAATTTTACAATTGACGAAAGGTAGATCGAATCGAGAACGTATGATATATTTTTCTGACTCACTAACCACTATATAGATTCTCTCCTTCATCTCGAGATCTTTGTTTGATTGTATCAGCTGAGCTTTGCTCACTTTAAGATCATGTTCCATTTGCATTAGTTTTTTCGCCAATTCGCGAACTTCATCTTTCAGTTTTTCTTCTTTCCGATTTGCTTCCTTCGCCTGCTGATCGCACAGATCAGCTTTGTCCATCGCGAGATCTTTCTCGAGCTTTAGCATCTGCAGCCGTTTCTTAATAGCATTCATGACTTCGGTTGGAAGCTGAATTGAATAATTGAAAATATTTTTTTTTCTAAAACTAATCAAAATGATGTCAAATCAATAAAATTTTTAAGTATAAATTGAGAGGTCCTAAATTGCCTTTAAGCAGATCTTAGCAATTCGCAATATATAAATCACGGAAAATTAATTAATTAACTAATTATCAATTAACTAAATTACTAAATGTTTATTGCGTGAAAACTACTTTTTAATAATTTTTTTATATCTTGACTTTGTTGGTGTTATTTTTATGTTTTTTAATCAATCCTAATAAATGTTCGGCTGAGAATATTCTTTAAATGGATGCACACTTTAGAAACACTTTCACTTTGAAATCTTTTCCCTTGTTATTGATTTAATATAATTCGCACTCTGCTAAATAGAATTTTAAATTACTGTAAAAGTTAACGAAGTATCAAATGCGATGTGCTCGCGGGTTACTGTACTCGTTGACCGATGAGGACAATGTTTTATAGGCTCAATGCAATGCAAAAGAACAAAAGCGATTGCTGCTTTAGTTAGGCTCAAACGAATTCTTGGACTTCTTAAAGCAGTAATGTACTTTGTTGTGTCGATTGTCGCTGCCAATCGCAAATATATCGATACTAAAACATCTATTTTAAGCTTAATATAAATAATTTTTAATATAAATAGTAATTTTATTATTATATACTCAGCACTATCACATTCTAAATGTCAAATTACGGCACGATCCTAGTAGAAAAAAACGCAACCTTCTTTTTGCGAAACACGATAAACCCTTCCTAGATGTTTTGATCACGGAGTTGTGACAATGTGAACTCATCAATGTTATTGTTTTAAAGTAACAAAGAAATTCGATGAATAAAGACGTGCATATAATACAAACTATATAAAAATGAAAAATAAATATATAAAAAATATCAAATGTCCATGAATAAAATCAGTAAACATAAAATTATAGATAAATAATTAAATAGAGAGACAATAAATAAAAAAACAGAAATTTTGTTAAACATGCTGTATCCCGGGCAGTAACGACTAAATATATTATATAATATAATTATATAATAATTTATAATATACAATTTAACATTTAGTTTTATCATATTTAGGACAAGTTTTACAATATTTGGAACAAATTTTATACTATTATAATTAATAAATGTTTTGCACATTCTACATATTGCATAATGTAATAAATACTATTAATTTTGCATAACAAAAATATATAAATAACTAAATTAAAAAAGAGACTAAAATAAATAAAAATAAAATAAAATTTTATTTTATATTGTGCACAAAAGGGGATCGTAAAATGATCAGAGAGAATTTTAAATAAAAACGCATTTAATGATATATTCTTCTATGTAATATATTTTATTATTTCTGTAAAAATTATGTATTTGTATTCATTGCTAAAATTAAAATTATAACGGCAATTCACATTGCATAAAAAAGTTCTCTCGGACATAGCACATAAGGGTCTGACGTATTGTATATATACGTAACATGGAAAACTTACGTAGAAAAATAATATAAATGTGTATCTTTTGTATTCAATAAATTACGAGGTAAAAAATATTACACATCTTTCACAGTTATTACACAGAAAAAAAGGTATCCTTGAAAGAACGCAAATATGCCTTGATGCAAGTATATTTTATCCTTACAATAGCGCCAAGCATAAATAATCTTGGGTAAAGGATAATTTATCCTTAAAACAAAAGTACAAAATATTCTTGGTTAAAACTAAAATTTATTTTAATAAATAATATTGCGTTCGTTCAACGCTAAATATACTTATTAACAGAATAACTTTCTTCTTTAAGCTTTTTTGTTAGTTGATAATAATTTATTATTTTAATATTTTATAATTCCAAGCGGTCACCTATCCAAGTATTAACACCATGGCCCAACGTTACGTATGAACGTACGTATGATTGTAAATCATTTGATCTTAGATATTTTTATATGACAATTTTGGAATAAAAAATTTCTGTACACAAATTGTAATAATTTTACACACAAATACACTTTTTTTTAAATTTGACATTTATATAACATATTAAATTAGAAAAAAAACAACAAATAAAAGAGTATAAAATTTTAAAAATTCATAAAAGATTTTAATGATACGGCACGATTCTAGTAGAAAAAAACGCAACCATCTTTTCGCCAAATACGATAAATCCTTCCTAGATGTTTTGACACGGATTATACATTTTAATAGTACATTGATTACCGAATCTTTTGGTACCATGCAGACACCAGCGTACAAATTTTTTAATACGATAAACATAAAATAAGGATGCGTCGCACAGGTTCCGCGTCAAAAAAGTATCAATTTCTACTATTTTGAGACGAGCCGAAAATTCATCGATTATACATTTTAATAGTACATAGATTACAGAATCTTTTCGTACCATGCAGACACCAGCGTACAAATATTTTAATATGAAAAACATAAAATAAGGATGCGTCGCATAGGGTCAGCGGTAAAAAAGTATCGATTTCTAATATTTTAAGACGAGCCAAAAATTCATCGATTATACATTTTAATAGTACATTGATTACAGAATCTTTTGGTACCAAGCAGACAACAGCGTACCAACTTTTTCATATGCTATACATAAATTAAGGATGCGTCGCACAGGGTCCGCGTCAAAAAGGAATCGATTTCTAATATATTAAGACGAGCCAAAAATTTATCGATTATACATTTTAATAGCACATTGATTACAGAATCTGTTGGTACCAAGCAGACAACCCCGTACAAACTTTTTCATATGCAATACATAAATTAAGGATGCGTCCCACAGGGTCCGCGTCAAAAAAGTATCGATTTACAATATTTTAAGACGAACCAAAAATTCATCGATTATACATTTTAATATAACATTGATTACATAATTATTTGGTACCAAGCAGACACCAGCGTACAAATTCTTTAACTTGATATACACAAAATAAGATTGCGTTGCATAGGGTCAGCGGCAAAAAAGTATCGATTTCTAATATTTTAAGAAGAGCCAAAAATTCATCGATTATACATTTTAATAGAACATTGATTACAGAATCTTATGGTACCATGCAGACACCAGCGTACAAATTTTTTAATACGATAAACATAAAATAAGGGTGCGCCGCACAGGGTCCGTGTCAAAAAAGTATGAATTTCTAATATTTTAAGACGAGCCAAAAATTCATCGATTATACATTTTAATAGTACATTGATTACAGAAACTTTTGGTACCAAGCAGACAACAGCGTACAAACTTTTTCATTTGCTATACATAAATTAAGTGTGCGTCGCATAGAGTCAGCGGTAAAAAAGTATCAATTTCTAATATATTAAGAAGAGCCAAATATTCATCGATTATACATTTTAATAGAACATTGATTACAGAATCTTTTGGTACCATGCAGACACCAGCGTACAAATTTTTTAATACGATAAACATAAAATAAGGGTGCGCCGCACAGGGTCCGCGTCAAAAAAGTATCAATTTCTAATATTTTAAGACGAGCCAAAAATTCATCGATTATACATTTTAATAGTACATTGATTACAGAAACTTTTGGTACCAAGCAGACAACAGCGTACAAACTTTTTCATTTGCTATACATAAATTAAGTGTGCGTCGCATAGGGTCAGCGGTAAAAAAGTATCAATTTCTAATATTTTAAGAAGAGCCAAAAATTCATCGATTATACATTTTAATAGAACATTGATTACAGAATCTTTTGGTACCATGCAGACACCAGCGTACAAATTTTTTAATACGATAAACATAAAATAATGGTGCGCCGCACAGGGTCCGCGTCAAAAAAGTATCAATTTCTAATATTTTAAGACGAGCCAAAAATTCATCGATTATACATTTTAATAGTACATTGATTACAGAATCTTTTGGTACCATGCAGACACCAGCGTACAAATTTTTTAATACGATAAACGTAAAATAAGGATGCGTCGCACAGGGTCCGCGTCAAAAAAGTATCAATTTCTAATATTTTAAGCCGAGCCAAAAATTCATCGATTATACAGTTTAATAGTACATTGATTACAGAATCTTTTGGTACCATGCAGACACCAGCGTACAAATTTTTTAATACGATAAACATAAAATAAGGATGGGTCGCACAGGGTCCGCGTCAAAAAAGTATCGATTTATAATATTTTAAGACGAGCCAAAAATTCATCGATTATACATTTTAAAAGTACATTGATTACAGAATCTTTTGGTACCAAGCAGACAACAGCGTACAAACTTTTTCATTTGCTATACATAAATTAAGGATGCGTCGCATAGGGTCAGCGGTAAAAATGTATCGATTTCTAATATTTTAAGACGAGCCAAAAATTCATCGATTATACATTTTAATAGTACATTGATTACAGAACCATTTGGTACCAAACAGACACCAGCGTACAAATTTTTTAATATGATATACATAAAATAAGGATGCGTCGCATGGGGTCAGCGGCAAAAAAGTATCGATTTCTAATATTTTAAGACGAGCCAAAAATTCATTGATTAAACATTTTAATAGTACATTGATTACAGAATCTTTTGGTACCATGCAGACACCAGCGTACAAATTTTTTAAATTGATATACATAAGATAAGATTGCGTTGCATAGGGTCAGCGGCAAAAAAGTATCGATTTCTAATATTTTAAGACGAGCCGCAAATTCATCGATTATACATTTTAATATTACATTGATTACAGAATCTTTTGGTAACATGCAGACACCAGCGTACAAATTTTTTATTACGATAAACATAAAATAAGGATGCGTCGCACAGGGTCCGCGTCAAAAAAGTATCAATTTCTAATATTTTAAGACGAGCCAAAAATTCATCGATTATAAATTTTAATAGTACATTGATTACAGAATCTTTTGGTACCATGCAGACACCAGCGTACAAACTTTTTCATTTGCTATACATAAATGAAGGATGCGTCGCATAGGGTCAGCGGTAAAAAAGTATCGATTTCTAAAATTTTAAGACGAGCCAAAAATTCATCGATTATACATTTTAATAGAACATTGATTACATAATTATTTTGTACCAAGCAGACACCAGCGTACAAATTTTTTAACTTGATATACATAAAATAAGATTGCGTTGCATAGGGTCAGCGGCAAAAAAGTATCGATTTCTAATATTTTAAGACGAGCCAAAAATTCATCGATTAAACATTTTAATATTACATTGATTACAGAATCTTTTGGTGCCATGCAGACACCGGCGTACAAATTTTTTAATACGATAAACATAAAATAAGGATGCGTCGCACAGGGTCCGCGTCAAAAAAGTATCAATTTCTAATATTTTAAGACGAGCCAAAAATTCATCGATTATACATTTTAATAGTACATTGATTACAGAATCTTTTGGTACCATGCAGACACCAGCGTACAAATTTTTTAATAAGATAAACATAAAATAAGGATGCGTCGCACAGGGTCCGCGTCAAAAAAGTATCAATTTCTAATATTTTAAGACGAGCCAAAAATTCAACGATTATACATTTGATTAGTACATTGATTACAGAATCTTCTGGTACCATGCAGACACCAGCGTACAAATTTTTTAATACGATAAACATAAAATAAGGATGCGTCGCACAGGATCCGCGTCAAAAAAGTATTAATTTCTAATATTTTAAGACGAGCCAAAAATTCATCGATTGTACATTTATATAGTACATTGATTACAGAATCTTTTGGTACCAAGCAGACAACAGCGTACAAACTTTTTCATTTGCTATACATAAATTAAGGATGCGTCGCACAGGGTCAGCGGTAAAAAAGTATCGATTTCTAATATATTAAGACGAGCCAAAAATTCATCGATTGTACATTTAAATAGTACATTGATTACACAATCTTTTGGTACCAAGCAGACAACAGCGTACAACTTTTTCATTTGCTATACATAAATTAAGGATGCGTCGCATAGGGTCAACGGTAAAAAAGTATCGATTTCTATTATTTAAAGACGAGCCAAAAATTCATCGATTATACATTTGATTAGTACATTGATTACAGAATCTTTTGGTACCATGCAGACACCAGCGTACAAATTTTTTAAAACGATAAACATAAAATAAGTATGCGTCGCACAGGGTCCACGTCAAAAAAGTATCAATTTCTATTATTTTAAGACGAGCCAAAAATTCATCGATTGTACATTTAAATAGTACATTGATTACAGAATCTTTTGGTACCAAGCAGACAGCAGCGTACAAACTTTTTCATTTGCTATACATAAATTAAGGATGCGTCGCATAGGGTCAGCGGTAAAAAAGTATCGATTTCTATTATTTAAAGACGAGCCAAAAATTCATCGATTATACATTTGATTAGTACATTGATTACAGAATCTTTTGGTACCATGCAGACACCAGCGTACAAATTTTTTAATACGATAAACATAAAATAAAGATGCGTCGCACAGGGTCCGCGTCAAAAAAGTATTAATTTCTAATATTTTAAGACGAGCCAAAAATTCATCGATTGTACATTTAAATAGTACATTGATTACAGAATCTTTTGGTACCAAGCAGACAACAGCGTACAAATTTTTTAATACGATAAACATAAAATAAGGATGCGTCGCAAAGGGTCCGCGTCAAAAAAGTATCGATTTCCAATATTTTAAGACGAGCCAAAAATTCATCGATTATACATTTTAATAGTACATTGATTACAGAATCTTTTGGTACCATGCAGACACCAGCGTACAAACTTTTTCATTTGCTATACATAAATTAAGGATGCGTCGCATAGGGTCAGCGGTAAAAAAGTATCGATTTCTAATATTTTAAGACGAGCCAAAAATTCATCGATTATACATTTTAATAGTACATTGATTACAGAATCTTTTGGTACCAAGCAGAAAACAGCGTACCAACTTTTTCATATGCTATACATATATTAAGGATGCGTCGCACAGGGTCCGCGTCAAAAAAGTATCGATTTATAATATTTTAAGACGAGCCAAAAATTCATCGATTATACATTTTAATAGAACATTGATTACAGAATTATTTGGTACCAAGCAGACACCAGCGTACAAATATATTAACTTGATATACATAAAATAAGATTGCGTTGCATAGGGTCAGCGGCAAAAAAGTATCGATTTCTAATATTTTAAGACGAGCCAAAAATTCATCGATTATACATTTGATTAGTACATTGATTACAGAATCTTTTGGTACCAAGCAGACAACAGCGTACAAATTTTTTAATACGATAAACATAAAATAAGGATGCGTCGCACAGGGTCAGCGGTAAAAAAGTATCGATTTCTAATATATTAAGACGAGCCAAAAATTCATCGATTGTACATTTAAATAGTACATTGATTACAGAATCTTTTGGTACCAAGCAGACAACAGCGTACAAACTTTTTCATTTGCTATACATAAATTAAGGATGCGTCGCATAGGGTCAGCGGTAAAAAAGTATCGATTTCTATTATTCAAAGACGAGCCAAAAATTCATCGATTATACATTTGATTAGTACATTGATTACAGAATCTTTTAGTACCATGCAGACACCAGCGTACAAATTTTTTAATACGATAAACATAAAATAAAGATGCGTCGCACAGTGTCCGCGTCAAAAAAGTATCAATTTCTATTATTTTAAGACGAGCCAAAAATTCATCGATTGTACATTTAAATAGTACATTGATTACAGAATCTTTTGGTACCAAGCAGACAACAGCGTACAAACTTTTTCATTTGCTATACATAAATTAAGGATGCGTCGCATAGGGTCAGCGGTTTAAAAGTATCGATTTCTAATATTTTAAGACGAGCCAAAAATTCCTCGATTATACATTTGATTAGTACATTGATTACAGAAACTTTTGGTACCATGCAGACACCAGCGTACAAATTTTTTAATATGATAAACATAAAATAAAGATGCGTCGACAGGGTCCGCGTCAAAAAAGAATCGATTTCTAATATATTAGGACGAGCCAAAAATTCATCGATTATACATTTTAATAGCACATTGATTACAGAATCTGTTGGTACCAAGCAGACAGCAGCGTACAAACTTTTTCATATGCTATACATAAATTAAGGATGCGTCGCACAGGGTCAGCGGTAAAAAAGTATCGATTTCTAATATATTAAGACGAGCCAAAAATTCATCGATTGTACATTTAAATAGTACATTGATTACAGAATCTTTTGGTACCAAGCAGACAACAGCGTACAAACTTTTTCATTTGCTATACATAAATTAAGGATGCGTCGCATAGGGTCAGCGGTAAAAAAGTATCGATTTCTATTATTTAAAGACGAGCCAAAAATTCATCGATTATACATTTTAATAGTACATTGATTACAGAATCTTTTGGTACCAAGCAGAAAACAGCGTACCAACTTTTTCATATGCTATACATATATTAAGGATGCGTCGCACAGGGTCCGCGTCAAAAAAGTATCGATTTATAATATTTTAAGACGAGCCAAAAATTCATCGATTATACATTTTAATAGAACATTGATTACAGAATTATTTGGTACCAAGCAGACACCAGCGTACAAATATATTAACTTGATATACATAAAATAAGATTGCGTCGCATAGGGTCAGCGGCAAAAAAGTATCGATTTCTAATATTTTAAGACGAGCCAAAAATTCATCGATTATACATTTTAATATTACATTGATTACAGAATCTTTTGGTACCAAGCAGACAACAGCGTACAAATTTTTTAATACGATAAACATAAAATAAGGATGCGTCGCACAGGGTCAGCGGTAAAAAAGTATCGATTTCTAATATATTAAGACGAGCCAAAAATTCATCGATTGTACATTTAAATAGTACATTGATTACAGAATCTTTTGTTACCAAGCAGACAACAGCGTACAAACTTTTTCATTTGCTATACATAAATTAAGGATGCGTCGCATAGGGTCAGCGGTAAAATAGTATCGATTTCTATTATTTACAGACGAGCCAAAAATTCATCGATTATACATTTGATTAGTACATTGATTACAGAATCTTTTGGTACCATGCAGACACCAGCGTACAAATTTTCTAATACGATAAACATAAAATAAAGATGCGTCGCACAGGGTCCGCGTCAAAAAAGTATCAATTTCTATTATTTTAAGACGAGCCAAAAATTCATCGATTTTACATTTAAATAGTACATTGATTACAGAATCTTTTGGTACCAAGCAGACAACAGCGTACAAACTTTTTCATTTGCTATACATAAATTAAGGATGCGTCGCATAGGGTCAGCGGTAAAAAAGTATCGATTTCTATTATTTAAAGACGAGCCAAAAATTCATCGATTATACATTTGATTAGTACATTGATTACAGAATCTTTTGGTACCATGCAGACACCAGCGTACAAATTTTTTAATACGCTAAACATAAAATAAGGATGCGTCGCACAGGGTCCGCGTCAAAAAAGTATTAATTTCTAATATTTTAAGACGAGCCAAAAATTCATCGATTGTACATTTAAATAGTACATTGATTACAGAATCTTTTGGTACCATGCAGACACCAGCGTACAAATTTTTTTATACGATAAACATAAAATAAGGATGCGTCGCACAGGGTCCGCGTCAAAAAAGTATTAATTTCTAATATTTTAAGACGAGCCAAAAATTCATCGATTGTACATTTAAATAGTACATTGATTACAGAATCTTTTGGTACCATGCAGACAACAGCGTACAAACTTTTTCATTTGCTATACATAAATTAAGGATGCGTCGCAAAGGGTCAGCGGTAAAAAAGTATCGATTTCTAATATATTTAGACGAGCCAAAAATTCATCGATTGTACATTTAAATAGTACATTGATTACAGAATCTTTTCGTACCAAGCAGACAACAGCGTACAAACTTTTTCATTTGCTATACATTAATTAAGGATGCGTCGCATAGGGTCAGCGGTATAAAAGTATCGATTTCTAATATTTTAAGACGAGCCAAAAATTCATCGATTGTACATTTAAATAGTACATTGATTACAGAATCTTTTGGTACCAAGCAGACAACAGCGTACAAACTTTTTCATTTGCTATACATAAATTAAGGATGCGTCGCACAGGGTCAGCGGTAAAAAAGTATCGATTTCTAATATATTAAGATGAGCCAAAAATTCATCGATTGTACATTTAAATAGTAAGTTGATTACAGAATCTTTTGGTACCAAGCAGACAACAGCGTACAAACTTTTTCATTTGCTATACATAAATTAAGGATGCGTCGCATAGGGTCAGCGGCAAAAAAGTATCGATTTCTAATATTTTAAGACGAGCCAAAAATTCATCGATTATACATTTTAATAGTACATTGATTACAGAACCATTTGGTACCAAACAGACACCAGCGTACAAATTTTTTAATATGATATACATAAAATAAGGATGCGTCGCATGGGGTCAGCGGCAAAAAAGTATCGATTTCTAATATTTTAAGACGAGCCAAAAATTCATCGATTATACATTTTAATAGAACATTGATTACAGAATTATTTGGTACCAAGCAGACACCAGCGTACAAATATTTTAACTTGATATACATAAAATAAGATTGCGTTGCATAGGGTCAGCGGCAAAAAAGTATCGATTTATAATATTTTAAGACGAGACAAAAATTCATCGATTATACATTTTAATAGTACATTGATTACAGAATCTTTTGGTACCAAGCAGACAACAGCGTACGAACTTTTTCATTTGCTATACATAAATTAAGGATGCGTCGCATAGGGTCAGCGGCAAAAAAGTATCGATTTCTAATATTTTAAGACGAGCCAAAAATTCATCGATTATACATTTTAATATTACATTGATTACAGAATCTTTTGGTACCATGCAGACACCAGCGTACAAATTTTTTAATACGATAAACATAAAATAAGGATGCGTCGCACAGGGTCCGCGTCAAAAAAGTATCAATTTCTAATATTTTAAGAAGAGCCAGAAATTCATATATTATACATATTAATAGTACATTGATTACAGAATTATTTGGTACCAAGCAGACACCAGCGTACAAATTTTTTAATAGGATATACATAAAATTAGGATGCGTCGAATGGGGTCAGCGGTAAAAAAGTTTTGATTTCTAATATTTTAAGACGAGCCAAAAATTCATCGATTATACATTTTAATAGTACATTGATTACAGAATCTTTTGGTACCAAGCAGACAACAGCGTACAAATTTTTTAATACGATAAACATAAAATAAGGGTGCGCCGCACAGGGTCCGCGTCAAAAAAGTATCAATTTATAATATTTTTAGACGAGCCAAAAATTCATCGATTATACATTTTAATAGAACATTGATTACAGAATCTTTTGGTACCATGAAGACACCAGCGTACAAATTTTTTAATACGATATACATAAAATAAGGATGGGTCGCATAGGGTCAGCTGCAAAAAGTATCGTTTTCTAATATTTTAAGACGAGCCAAAAATTCATCGATTATACATTTTAATAGTACATTGATTGCAGAATCTGTTGGTACCATGCAGACACCAGCGTACAAATTTTTTAATATAATAAACAAAAAATAAGTATGCGTCGCACAGGGTCCGCGTCAAAAAAGTATCAATTTCTAATATTTTAAGAAGAGCCAAAAATTCATCGATTATACATTTTAATAGTACATTGATTACAGAATTATTTGGTACCAAGCAGACAACAGCGTACAAACTTTTTCATTTGCTATACATAAATTATATATGCGTCGCATAGTGTCAGCGGTAAAAAAGTATCGATTTCTAATATTTTAAGACGAGCCAAAAATTCATCGATTATACATTTTAATAGAACATTGATTACAGAATCTTTTGGTACCATGCAGACACCAGCGTACAAATTTTTTAAAACGATAAACATAAAATAAGGATGCGTCGCACAGGGTCCGCGTCAAAAAAGTATCGATTTATAGTATTTTAAGACGAGCCAAAAATTCATCGATTATACATTTTAATAGAACATTGATTACAGAATCATTTGGTACCATGCAGACACCAGCGTACAAATTTTTTAATACGATATACATAAAATTAGGATGCGTCGAATGGGGTCAGCGGTAAAAAAGTTTCGATTTCTAATTTTTTAAGACGAGCCAAAAATTCATCGATTATACATTTTAATAGTACATTGATTACAGAATCTTTTGGTACCAAGCAGACAACAGCGTACAAACTTTTTCATTTGCTATACAAAAATTAAGTGTGCGTCGCATAGGGTCAGCGGTAAAAAAGTATCAATTTCTAATATTTTAAGAAGAGCCAAAAATTCATCGATTATACATTTTAATAGAACATTGATTACAGAATCTTATGGTACCATGCAGACACCAGCGTACAAATTTTTTAATACGATAAACATAAAATAAGGGTGCGCCGCACAGGGTCCGTGTCAAAAAAGTATGAATTTCTAATATTTTAAGACGAGCCAAAAATTCATCGATTATACATTTTAATAGTACATTGATTACAGAAACTTTTGGTACCAAGCAGACAACAGCGTACAAACTTTTTCATTTGCTATACATAAATTAAGTGTGCGTCGCATAGAGTCAGCGGTAAAAAAGTATCAATTTCTAATATATTAAGAAGAGCCAAATATTCATCGATTATACATTTTAATAGAACATTGATTACAGAATCTTTTGGTACCATGCAGACACCAGCGTACAAATTTTTTAATACGATAAACATAAAATAAGGGTGCGCCGCACAGGGTCCGCGTCAAAAAAGTATCAATTTCTAATATTTTAAGACGAGCCAAAAATTCATCGATTATACATTTTAATAGTACATTGATTACAGAAACTTTTGGTACCAAGCAGACAACAGCGTACAAACTTTTTCATTTGCTATACATAAATTAAGTGTGCGTCGCATAGGGTCAGCGGTAAAAAAGTATCAATTTCTAATATTTTAAGAAGAGCCAAAAATTCATCGATTATACATTTTAATAGAACATTGATTACAGAATCTTTTGGTACCATGCAGACACCAGCGTACAAATTTTTTAATACGATAAACATAAAATAATGGTGCGCCGCACAGGGTCCGCGTCAAAAAAGTATCAATTTCTAATATTTTAAGACGAGCCAAAAATTCATCGATTATACATTTTAATAGTACATTGATTACAGAATCTTTTGGTACCATGCAGACACCAGCGTACAAATTTTTTAATACGATAAACGTAAAATAAGGATGCGTCGCACAGGGTCCGCGTCAAAAAAGTATCAATTTCTAATATTTTAAGCCGAGCCAAAAATTCATCGATTATACAGTTTAATAGTACATTGATTACAGAATCTTTTGGTACCATGCAGACACCAGCGTACAAATTTTTTAATACGATAAACATAAAATAAGGATGGGTCGCACAGGGTCCGCGTCAAAAAAGTATCGATTTATAATATTTTAAGACGAGCCAAAAATTCATCGATTATACATTTTAAAAGTACATTGATTACAGAATCTTTTGGTACCAAGCAGACAACAGCGTACAAACTTTTTCATTTGCTATACATAAATTAAGGATGCGTCGCATAGGGTCAGCGGTAAAAATGTATCGATTTCTAATATTTTAAGACGAGCCAAAAATTCATCGATTATACATTTTAATAGTACATTGATTACAGAACCATTTGGTACCAAACAGACACCAGCGTACAAATTTTTTAATATGATATACATAAAATAAGGATGCGTCGCATGGGGTCAGCGGCAAAAAAGTATCGATTTCTAATATTTTAAGACGAGCCAAAAATTCATTGATTAAACATTTTAATAGTACATTGATTACAGAATCTTTTGGTACCATGCAGACACCAGCGTACAAATTTTTTAAATTGATATACATAAGATAAGATTGCGTTGCATAGGGTCAGCGGCAAAAAAGTATCGATTTCTAATATTTTAAGACGAGCCGCAAATTCATCGATTATACATTTTAATATTACATTGATTACAGAATCTTTTGGTAACATGCAGACACCAGCGTACAAATTTTTTATTACGATAAACATAAAATAAGGATGCGTCGCACAGGGTCCGCGTCAAAAAAGTATCAATTTCTAATATTTTAAGACGAGCCAAAAATTCATCGATTATAAATTTTAATAGTACATTGATTACAGAATCTTTTGGTACCATGCAGACACCAGCGTACAAACTTTTTCATTTGCTATACATAAATGAAGGATGCGTCGCATAGGGTCAGCGGTAAAAAAGTATCGATTTCTAAAATTTTAAGACGAGCCAAAAATTCATCGATTATACATTTTAATAGAACATTGATTACATAATTATTTTGTACCAAGCAGACACCAGCGTACAAATTTTTTAACTTGATATACATAAAATAAGATTGCGTTGCATAGGGTCAGCGGCAAAAAAGTATCGATTTCTAATATTTTAAGACGAGCCAAAAATTCATCGATTAAACATTTTAATATTACATTGATTACAGAATCTTTTGGTGCCATGCAGACACCGGCGTACAAATTTTTTAATACGATAAACATAAAATAAGGATGCGTCGCACAGGGTCCGCGTCAAAAAAGTATCAATTTCTAATATTTTAAGACGAGCCAAAAATTCATCGATTATACATTTTAATAGTACATTGATTACAGAATCTTTTGGTACCATGCAGACACCAGCGTACAAATTTTTTAATAAGATAAACATAAAATAAGGATGCGTCGCACAGGGTCCGCGTCAAAAAAGTATCAATTTCTAATATTTTAAGACGAGCCAAAAATTCATCGATTATACATTTGATTAGTACATTGATTACAGAATCTTCTGGTACCATGCAGACACCAGCGTACAAATTTTTTAATACGATAAACATAAAATAAGGATGCGTCGCACAGGATCCGCGTCAAAAAAGTATTAATTTCTAATATTTTAAGACGAGCCAAAAATTCATCGATTGTACATTTATATAGTACATTGATTACAGAATCTTTTGGTACCAAGCAGACAACAGCGTACAAACTTTTTCATTTGCTATACATAAATTAAGGATGCGTCGCACAGGGTCAGCGGTAAAAAAGTATCGATTTCTAATATATTAAGACGAGCCAAAAATTCATCGATTGTACATTTAAATAGTACATTGATTACACAATCTTTTGGTACCAAGCAGACAACAGCGTACAACTTTTTCATTTGCTATACATAAATTAAGGATGCGTCGCATAGGGTCAACGGTAAAAAAGTATCGATTTCTATTATTTAAAGACGAGCCAAAAATTCATCGATTATACATTTGATTAGTACATTGATTACAGAATCTTTTGGTACCATGCAGACACCAGCGTACAAATTTTTTAAAACGATAAACATAAAATAAGTATGCGTCGCACAGGGTCCACGTCAAAAAAGTATCAATTTCTATTATTTTAAGACGAGCCAAAAATTCATCGATTGTACATTTAAATAGTACATTGATTACAGAATCTTTTGGTACCAAGCAGACAGCAGCGTAAAAACTTTTTCATTTGCTATACATAAATTAAGGATGCGTCGCATAGGGTCAGCGGTAAAAAAGTATCGATTTCTATTATTTAAAGACGAGCCAAAAATTCATCGATTATACATTTGATTAGTACATTGATTACAGAATCTTTTGATACCATGCAGACACCAGCGTACAAATTTTTTAATACGATAAACATAAAATAAAGATGCGTCGCACAGGGTCCGCGTCAAAAAAGTATTAATTTCTAATATTTTAAGACGAGCCAAAAATTCATCGATTGTACATTTAAATAGTACATTGATTACAGAATCTTTTGGTACCAAGCAGACAACAGCGTACAAATTTTTTAATACGATAAACATAAAATAAGGATGCGTCGCAAAGGGTCCGCGTCAAAAAAGTATCGATTTCCAATATTTTAAGACGAGCCAAAAATTCATCGATTATACATTTTAATAGTACATTGATTACAGAATCTTTTGGTACCATGCAGACACCAGCGTACAAACTTTTTCATTTGCTATACATAAATTAAGGATGCGTCGCATAGGGTCAGCGGTAAAAAAGTATCGATTTCTAATATTTTAAGACGAGCCAAAAATTCATCGATTATACATTTTAATAGTACATTGATTACAGAATCTTTTGGTACCAAGCAGAAAACAGCGTACCAACTTTTTCATATGCTATACATATATTAAGGATGCGTCGCACAGGGTCCGCGTCAAAAAAGTATCGATTTATAATATTTTAAGACGAGCCAAAAATTCATCGATTATACATTTTAATAGAACATTGATTACAGAATTATTTGGTACCAAGCAGACACCAGCGTACAAATATATTAACTTGATATACATAAAATAAGATTGCATAGGGTCAGCGGCAAAAAAGTATCGATTTCTAATATTTTAAGACGAGCCAAAAATTCATCGATTATACATTTGATTAGTACATTGATTACAGAATCTTTTGGTACCAAGCAGACAACAGCGTACAAATTTTTTAATACGATAAACATAAAATAAGGATGCGTCGCACAGGGTCAGCGGTAAAAAAGTATCGATTTCTAATATATTAAGACGAGCCAAAAATTCATCGATTGTACATTTAAATAGTACATTGATTACAGAATCTTTTGGTACCAAGCAGACAACAGCGTACAAACTTTTTCATTTGCTATACATAAATTAAGGATGCGTCGCATAGGGTCAGCGGTAAAAAAGTATCGATTTCTATTATTCAAAGACGAGCCAAAAATTCATCGATTATACATTTGATTAGTACATTGATTACAGAATCTTTTAGTACCATGCAGACACCAGCGTACAAATTTTTTAATACGATAAACATAAAATAAAGATGCGTCGCACAGTGTCCGCGTCAAAAAAGTATCAATTTCTATTATTTTAAGACGAGCCAAAAATTCATCGATTGTACATTTAAATAGTACATTGATTACAGAATCTTTTGGTACCAAGCAGACAACAGCGTACAAACTTTTTCATTTGCTATACATAAATTAAGGATGCGTCGCATAGGGTCAGCGGTTTAAAAGTATCGATTTCTAATATTTTAAGACGAGCCAAAAATTCCTCGATTATACATTTGATTAGTACATTGATTACAGAAACTTTTGGTACCATGCAGACACCAGCGTACAAATTTTTTAATATGATAAACATAAAATAAAGATGCGTCGACAGGGTCCGCGTCAAAAAAGAATCGATTTCTAATATATTAGGACGAGCCAAAAATTCATCGATTATACATTTTAATAGCACATTGATTACAGAATCTGTTGGTACCAAGCAGACAGCAGCGTACAAACTTTTTCATATGCTATACATAAATTAAGGATGCGTCGCACAGGGTCAGCGGTAAAAAAGTATCGATTTCTAATATATTAAGACGAGCCAAAAATTCATCGATTGTACATTTAAATAGTACATTGATTACAGAATCTTTTGGTACCAAGCAGACAACAGCGTACAAACTTTTTCATTTGCTATACATAAATTAAGGATGCGTCGCATAGGGTCAGCGGTAAAAAAGTATCGATTTCTATTATTTAAAGACGAGCCAAAAATTCATCGATTATACATTTTAATAGTACATTGATTACAGAATCTTTTGGTACCAAGCAGAAAACAGCGTACCAACTTTTTCATATGCTATACATATATTAAGGATGCGTCGCACAGGGTCCGCGTCAAAAAAGTATCGATTTATAATATTTTAAGACGAGCCAAAAATTCATCGATTATACATTTTAATAGAACATTGATTACAGAATTATTTGGTACCAAGCAGACACCAGCGTACAAATATATTAACTTGATATACATAAAATAAGATTGCGTTGCATAGGGTCAGCGGCAAAAAAGTATCGATTTCTAATATTTTAAGACGAGCCAAAAATTCATCGATTATACATTTGATTAGTACATTGATTACAGAATCTTTTGGTACCAAGCAGACAACAGTGTACAAATTTTTTAATACGATAAACATAAAATAAGGATGCGTCGCACAGGGTCAGCGGTAAAAAAGTATCGATTTCTAATATATTAAGACGAGCCAAAAATTCATCGATTGTACATTTAAATAGTACATTGATTACAGAATCTTTTCGTACCAAGCAGACAACAGCGTACAAACTTTTTCATTTGCTATACATTAATTAAGGATGCGTCGCATAGGGTCAGCGGTATAAAAGTATCGATTTCTAATATTTTAAGACGAGCCAAAAATTCATCGATTGTACATTTAAATAGTAAGTTGATTACAGAATCTTTTGGTACCAAGCAGACAACAGCGTACAAACTTTTTCATTTGCTATACATAAATTAAGGATGCGTCGCATAGGGTCAGCGGCAAAAAAGTATCGATTTCTAATATTTTAAGACGAGCCAAAAATTCATCGATTATACATTTTAATAGTACATTGATTACAGAATCATTTGGTACCAAACAGACACCAGCGTACAAATTTTTTAATATGATATACATAAAATAAGGATGCGTCGCATGGGGTCAGCGGCAAAAAAGTATCGATTTCTAATATTTTAAGACGAGCCAAAAATTCATCGATTATACATTTTAATATTACATTGATTACAGAATCTTTTGGTACCAAGCAGACAACAGCGTACAAATTTTTTAATACGATAAACATAAAATAAGGATGCGTCGCACAGGGTCAGCGGTAAAAAAGTATCGATTTCTAATATATTAAGACGAGCCAAAAATTCATCGATTGTACATTTAAATAGTACATTGATTACAGAATCTTTTGTTACCAAGCAGACAACAGCGTACAAACTTTTTCATTTGCTATACATAAATTAAGGATGCGTCGCATAGGGTCAGCGGTAAAATAGTATCGATTTCTATTATTTACAGACGAGCCAAAAATTCATCGATTATACATTTGATTAGTACATTGATTACAGAATCTTTTGGTACCATGCAGACACCAGCGTACAAATTTTCTAATACGATAAACATAAAATAAAGATGCGTCGCACAGGGTCCGCGTCAAAAAAGTATCAATTTCTATTATTTTAAGACGAGCCAAAAATTCATCGATTGTACATTTAAATAGTACATTGATTACAGAATCTTTTGGTACCAAGCAGACAACAGCGTACAAACTTTTTCATTTGCTATACATAAATTAAGGATGCGTCGCATAGGGTCAGCGGTAAAAAAGTATCGATTTCTAATATATTTAGACGAGCCAAAAATTCATCGATTGTACAATTAAATAGTACATTGATTACAGAATCTTTTCGTACCAAGCAGACAACAGCGTACAAACTTTTTCATTTGCTATACATTAATTAAGGATGCGTCGCATAGGGTCAGCGGTATAAAAGTATCGATTTCTAATATTTTAAGACGAGCCAAAAATTCATCGATTGTACATTTAAATAGTACATTGATTACAGAATCTTTTGGTACCAAGCAGACAACAGCGTACAAACTTTTTCATTTGCTATACATAAATTAAGGATGCGTCGCACAGGGTCAGCGGTAAAAAAGTATCGATTTCTAATATATTAAGATGAGCCAAAAATTCATCGATTGTACATTTAAATAGTAAGTTGATTACAGAATCTTTTGGTACCAAGCAGACAACAGCGTACAAACTTTTTCATTTGCTATACATAAATTAAGGATGCGTCGCATAGGGTCAGCGGCAAAAAAGTATCGATTTCTAATATTTTAAGACGAGCCAAAAATTCATCGATTATACATTTTAATAGTACATTGATTACAGAACCATTTGGTACCAAACAGACACCAGCGTACAAATTTTTTAATATGATATACATAAAATAAGGATGCGTCGCATGGGGTCAGCGGCAAAAAAGTATCGATTTCTAATATTTTAAGACGAGCCAAAAATTCATCGATTATACATTTTAATAGAACATTGATTACAGAATTATTTGGTACCAAGCAGACACCAGCGTACAAATATTTTAACTTGATATACATAAAATAAGATTGCGTTGCATAGGGTCAGCGGCAAAAAAGTATCGATTTATAATATTTTAAGACGAGACAAAAATTCATCGATTATACATTTTAATAGTACATTGATTACAGAATCTTTTGGTACCAAGCAGACAACAGCGTACGAACTTTTTCATTTGCTATACATAAATTAAGGATGCGTCGCATAGGGTCAGCGGCAAAAAAGTATCGATTTCTAATATTTTAAGACGAGCCAAAAATTCATCGATTATACATTTTAATATTACATTGATTACAGAATCTTTTGGTACCATGCAGACACCAGCGTACAAATTTTTTAATACGATAAACATAAAATAAGGATGCGTCGCACAGGGTCCGCGTCAAAAAAGTATCAATTTCTAATATTTTAAGAAGAGCCAGAAATTCATATATTATACATATTAATAGTACATTGATTACAGAATTATTTGGTACCAAGCAGACACCAGCGTACAAATTTTTTAATAGGATATACATAAAATTAGGATGCGTCGAATGGGGTCAGCGGTAAAAAAGTTTTGATTTCTAATATTTTAAGACGAGCCAAAAATTCATCGATTATACATTTTAATAGTACATTGATTACAGAATCTTTTGGTACCAAGCAGACAACAGCGTACAAATTTTTTAATACGATAAACATAAAATAAGGGTGCGCCGCACAGGGTCCGCGTCAAAAAAGTATCAATTTATAATATTTTTAGACGAGCCAAAAATTCATCGATTATACATTTTAATAGAACATTGATTACAGAATCTTTTGGTACCATGAAGACACCAGCGTACAAATTTTTTAATACGATATACATAAAATAAGGATGGGTCGCATAGGGTCAGCTGCAAAAAGTATCGTTTTCTAATATTTTAAGACGAGCCAAAAATTCATCGATTATACATTTTAATAGTACATTGATTGCAGAATCTGTTGGTACCATGCAGACACCAGCGTACAAATTTTTTAATATAATAAACAAAAAATAAGTATGCGTCGCACAGGGTCCGCGTCAAAAAAGTATCAATTTCTAATATTTTAAGAAGAGCCAAAAATTCATCGATTATACATTTTAATAGTACATTGATTACAGAATTATTTGGTACCAAGCAGACAACAGCGTACAAACTTTTTCATTTGCTATACTTAAATTATATATGCGTCGCATAGTGTCAGCGGTAAAAAAGTATCGATTTCTAATATTTTAAGACGAGCCAAAAATTCATCGATTATACATTTTAATAGAACATTGATTACAGAATCTTTTGGTACCATGCAGACACCAGCGTACAAATTTTTTAAAACGATAAACATAAAATAAGGATGCGTCGCACAGGGTCCGCGTCAAAAAAGTATCGATTTATAGTATTTTAAGACGAGCCAAAAATTCATCGATTATACATTTTAATAGAACATTGATTACAGAATCATTTGGTACCATGCAGACACCAGCGTACAAATTTTTTAATACGATATACATAAAATTAGGATGCGTCGAATGGGGTCAGCGGTAAAAAAGTTTCGATTTCTAATTTTTTAAGACGAGCCAAAAATTCATCGATTATACTTTTTAATAGAACATTGATTACAGAATCTATTGATACCATGCAGACACCAGCGTACAAATTTTTTAATACGATAAACATAAAATAAGTATGCATCGCACAGGGTCCGCGTCCAAAAAATATCGATTTATAGTATTTTAAGACGAGCCAAAAATTCATCGATTATACATTTTAATAGTACATTGATTACAGAATCTTTTGGTACCAAGCAGACAACAGCGTACAAACTTTTTCATTTGCTATACAAAAATTAAGTGTGCGTCGCATAGGGTCAGCGGTAAAAAAGTATCAATTTCTAATATTTTAAGAAGAGCCAAAAATTCATCGATTATACATTTTAATAGAACATTGATTACAGAATCTTATGGTACCATGCAGACACCAGCGTACAAATTTTTTAATACGATAAACATAAAATAAGGGTGCGCCGCACAGGGTCCGTGTCAAAAAAGTATGAATTTCTAATATTTTAAGACGAGCCAAAAATTCATCGATTATACATTTTAATAGTACATTGATTACAGAAACTTTTGGTACCAAGCAGACAACAGCGTACAAACTTTTTCATTTGCTATACATAAATTAAGTGTGCGTCGCATAGAGTCAGCGGTAAAAAAGTATCAATTTCTAATATATTAAGAAGAGCCAAATATTCATCGATTATACATTTTAATAGAACATTGATTACAGAATCTTTTGGTACCATGCAGACACCAGCGTACAAATTTTTTAATACGATAAACATAAAATAAGGGTGCGCCGCACAGGGTCCGCGTCAAAAAAGTATCAATTTCTAATATTTTAAGACGAGCCAAAAATTCATCGATTATACATTTTAATAGTACATTGATTACAGAAACTTTTGGTACCAAGCAGACAACAGCGTACAAACTTTTTCATTTGCTATACATAAATTAAGTGTGCGTCGCATAGGGTCAGCGGTAAAAAAGTATCAATTTCTAATATTTTAAGAAGAGCCAAAAATTCATCGATTATACATTTTAATAGAACATTGATTACAGAATCTTTTGGTACCATGCAGACACCAGCGTACAAATTTTTTAATACGATAAACATAAAATAATGGTGCGCCGCACAGGGTCCGCGTCAAAAAAGTATCAATTTCTAATATTTTAAGACGAGCCAAAAATTCATCGATTATACATTTTAATAGTACATTGATTACAGAAACTTTTGGTACCAAACAGACACCAGCGTACAAATTTTTTAATATGATATACATAAAATAATGATGTGTCGCATAGGGTCAGCGGCAAAAAAGTATCGATTTCTAATATTTTAAGAAGAGCCAAAAATTCATCGATTATACATTTTAATATTACATTGATTACAGAATCTTTTGGTACCATGCAGACACCAGCGTACAAATTTTTTAATACGATAAACATAAAATAATGATGCGTCGCACAGGGTCCGCGTCAAAAAAGTATCAATTTCTAATATTTTAAGACGAGCCAAAAATTCATCGATTATACATTTTAATAGTACATTGATTACAGAATCTTTTGGTACCAAGCAGACAACAGCGTACAAACTTTTTCATTTGCTATACATAAATTAAGTATGCGTCGCATAGGGTCAGCGGTAAAAAAGTATCAATTTCTAATATTTTAAGAAGAGCCAAAAATTCATCGATTATACATTTTAATAGAACATTGATTACAGAATCTTTTGGTACCATGCAGACACCAGCGTACAAATTTTTTAATACGATAAACATAAAATAATGGTGCGCCGCACAGGGTCCGCGTCAAAAAAGTATCAATTTCTAATATTTTAAGACGAGCCAAAAATTCATCGATTATACATTTTAATAGTACATTGATTACAGAAACTTTTGGTACCAAACAGACACCAGCGTACAAATTTTTTAATATGATAAACATAAAATAAGAATGCGTCGACAGGGTCCGCGTCAAAAAAGAATCGATTTCTAATATATTAAGACGAGCCAAAAATTCATCGATTATACATTTTAATAGCACATTGATTACAGAATCTGTTGGTACCAAGCAGACAACAGCGTACAAACTTTTTCATTTGCTATACATAAATTAAGGATGCGTCGCACAGGGTCAGCGGTAAAAAAGTATCGATTTCTAATATATTAAGACGAGCCAAAAATTCATCGATTGTACATTTAAATAGTACATTGATTACAGAATCTTTTGGTACCAAGCAGACAACAGCGTACAAACTTTTTCGTTTGCTATACATAAATTAAGGATGCGTCGCATAGGGTCAGCGGTATAAAAGTATCGATTTCTAATATTTTAAGACGAGCCAAAAATTCATCGATTATACATTTGATTAGTACATTGATTACAGAATCTTTTGGTACCATGCAGACACCAGCGTACAAATTTTTTAATATGATAAACATAAAATAAGGATGCGTCGACAGGGTCCGCGTCAAAAAAGAATCGATTTCTAATATATTAAGACGAGCCAAAACTTCATCGATTTTACATTTTAATAGCACATTGATTACAGAATCTGTTGGTACCAAGCAGACAACAGCGTACAAACTTTTTCATATGCTATACATAAATTAAGGATGCGTCGCACAGGGTCAGCGGTAAAAAAGTATCGATTTCTAATATATTAAGACGAGCCAAAAATTCATCGATTATACATTTGATTAGTACGTTGATTACAGATTCTTTTGGTACCATGCAGACACCAGCGTACAAATTTTTTAATATGATAAACATAAAATAAGGATGCGTCGACAGGGTCCGTGTCAAAAAGGAATCGATTTCTAATATATTAAGACGAGCCAAAAATTCATCGATTATACATTTTAATAGCACATTGATTACAGAATCTGTTGGTACCAAGCAGACAACAGCGTACAAACTTTTTCATTTGCTATACATAAATTAAGGATGCGTCGCACAGGGTCAGCGGTAAAAAAGTATCGATTTCTAATATATTAAGACGAGCCAAAAATTCATCGATTGTACATTTAAATAGTACATTGATTACACAATCTTTTGGTACCAAGCAGACAACAGCGTACAAACTTTTTCATTTCCTATACATAAATTAAGGATTCGTCGCATAGGGTCAGCGGTAAAAAAGTATCGATTTCTAATATTTTAAGACGAGCCAAAAATTCATCGATTATACATTTGATTAGTACATTGATTACAGAATCTTTTGGTACCATGCAGACACCAGCGTACAAATTTTTTAATACGATAAACATAAAATAACGATGCGTCGCACAGGGTCCGCGTCAAAAAAGTATCAATTTCTATTATTTTAAGACGAGCCAAAAATTCATCGATTGTACATTTAAATAGTACATTGATTACAGAATCTTTTCGTACCAAGCAGACAACAGCGTACAAACTTTTTCATTTGCTATACATAAATTAAGGATGCGTCGCATAGGGTCAGCGGTAAAAAAGTATCGATTTCTATTATTTAAAGACGAGCCAAAAATTCATCGATTATACATTTGATTAGTACGTTGATTACAGAATCTTTTGGTACCATGCAGACACCAGCGTACAAACTTTTTCATTTGCTATACATAAATTAATGATGCGTCGCATAGGGTCAGCGGTAAATAAGTATCGATTTCTAATATTTTAAGACGAGCCAAAAATTCATCGATTATACATTTTAATAGTACATTGATTACAGAATCTTTTGGTACCAAGCAGACAACAGCGTACCAACTTTTTCATATGCTATACATAAATTAAGGATGCGTCGCACAGGGTCCGCGTCAAAAAAGTATCGATTTATAATATTTTAAGACGAACCAAAAATTCATCGATTATACATTTTAATATAACATTGATTACATAATTATTTGGTACCAAACAGACACCAGCGTACAAATTCTTTAACTTGATATACACAAAATAAGATTGCGTTGCATAGAGTCAGCGGCAAAAAAGTATCGATTTCTAATATTTTAAGACGAGCCAAAAATTCATCGATTATACATTTTAATATTACATTGATTACAGAATCTTTTGGTACCATGCAGACACCAGCGTACAAATTTTTTAATACGATAAACATAAAATAAGGGTGCGCCGCACAGGGTCCGCGTCAAAAAAGGATCAATTTCTAATATTTTAAGACGAGCCAAAAATTCATCGATTATACATTTTAATAGAACATTGATTACAGAATCTTTTGGTACCATGCAGACACCAGCGTACAAATTTTTTAATACGATATACATAAAATAAGGATGCGTCGCACAGGGTCCGCGTCAAAAAAGTATCAATTTATAATATTTTAAGACGAGCCAAAAATTCATCGATTATACAATTTAATAGTACATTAATTACAGAATTATTTGGTACCAAGCAGACACCAGCATACAAATTTTTTAATATGATATACATAAAATTAGGATGCGTCGAAAGGGTCAGCGGTAAAAAAGTTTCGATTTCTAATATTTTAAGACGAGCCAAAAATTCATCGATTATACTTTTTAATAGAACATTGATTACAGAATCTTTTGGTACCATGCAGACACCAGCGTACAAATTTTTTAATACGATAAACATAAAATAAGGATGCGTCGCACAGGGTCCGCGTCAAAAAAGTATCAATTTCTAATATTTTAAGATGAGCCAAAAATTCATCGATTATACATTTTAATAGAACATTGATTACAGAATCATTTGGTACCATGCAGACACCAGCGTACAAATTTTTTAATACGATAAACATAAAATAAGGGTGCGCCGCACAGGGTCCGCGTCAAAAAAGTATCAATTTCTAATATTTTAAGACGAGCCAAAAATTCATCGATTATACATTTTAATAGTACTTTGATTACAGAATCTTTTGGTACCAAGCAGACAACAGCGTACAAACTTTTTCATTTGCTATACATAAATTAAGTATGCGTCGCATAGGGTCCGCGTCAAAAAAGTATCAATTTATAATATTTTAAGACGAGCCAAAAATTCATCGATTATACATTTTAAAAGTACAATGATTACAGAATTATTTGGTACCAAACAGACACCAGCGTACAAATTTTTTATTATGATATACATAAAATTAGGATGCGTCGAATGGGGTCAGCGGTAAAAAAGTTTCGATTTCTAATATTTTAAGACGAGCCAAAAATTCATCGATTATACTTTTTAATAGAACATTGATTACAGAATCTTTTGGTACCATGCAGACACCAGCGTACAAATTTTTTAATACGATAAA
Source organism: Prenolepis imparis (assembly GCF_030444845.1). NCBI lineage: Eukaryota > Metazoa > Arthropoda > Insecta > Hymenoptera > Formicidae > Prenolepis > Prenolepis imparis. The sequence goes on along the minus strand of NW_028141167.1, from coordinate 5,281,357 downwards.
CATAAAATAAGGATGCGTCGCACAGGGTCCGCATCAAAAAAGTATCAATTTCTAATATTTTAAGACGGGCCAAAAATTCATCGATTATACATTTTAATAGTACATTGATTACAGAATCTTTTGGTACCAAGCAGACAAGAGCGTACAAACTTTTTCATTTGCTATACATAAATTAAGTATGCGTCGCATAGGGTCAGCGGTAAAAAAGTATCAATTTCTAATATTTTAAGAAGAGCCAAAGATTCATCGATTATACATTTTAATAGAACATTGATTACAGAATCTTTTGGTACCATGCAGACACCAGCGTACAAATTTTTTAATACGATAAACATAAAATAAGGGTGCGCCGCACAGGGTCCGCGTCAAAAAAGTATCAATTTCTAATACTTTAAGACGAGCCAAAAATTCATCGATTATACATTTTAATAGTTCATTGATTACAGAAACTTTTGGTACCAAGCAGACAACAGCGTACAAACTCTTTCATATGCTATACATAAATTAAGGTTGCGTCGCATAGGGTCCGCGGCAAAAAAGTATCGATTTCTAATATTTTAAGACGAGACAAAAATTCATCGATTATACATTTTAATATTACATTGATTACAGAATCTTTTGGTACCATGCAGACACCAGCGTACAAATTTTTTAATACGATAAACATAAAATAAGGATGCGTCGCACAGGGTCCGCGTCAAAAAAGTATCAATTTATAATATTTTAAGACGAGCCAAAAATTCATCGATTATACATTTTAATAGTACATTGATTACAGAATTATTTGGTACCAAGCAGACACCAGCGTACAAATTTTTTAATATGATATACATAAAATTAGGATGCGTCGAATGGGGTCAGCGGTAAAAAAGTTTCGATTTCTAATATTTTGAGACGAGCCAAAAATTCATCGATTATACTTTTTAATAGAACATTGATTACAGAATCTTTTGGTACCATGCAGACACCAGCGTATAAATTTTTTAATACGATAAACATAAAATAAGGATGCGTCGCACAGGGTCCGCGTCAAAAAAGTATCGATTTATAGTATTTTAAGACGAGCCAAAAATTCATCGATTATACATTTTAATAGTACATTGATTACAGAATCTTTTGGTACCAAGCAGACAACAGCGTACAAACTTTTTCATTTGCTATACATAAATTAAGTGTGCGTCGCATAGGGTCAGCGGTAAAAAAGTATCAATTTCTAATATTTTAAGAAGAGCCAAAAATTCATCGATAATACATTTTAATAGAACATTGATTACAGAATCTTTTGGTACCATGCAGACACCAGCGTACAAATTTTTTAATACGATATACATAAAATAAGGGTGCGCCGCACAGGGTCCGCGTCAAAAAAGTATCAATTTCTAATATTTTAAGACGAGCCAAAAATTCATCGATTATACATTTTAATAGTACATTGATTACAGAATCTTTTGGTACCATGCAGACACCAGCGTACAAATTTTTTAATATGATATACATAAAATAAGGATGCGTCGCATAGGGTCAGCGGCAAAAAAGTATCGATTTCTAATATTTTAAGACGAGCCAAAAATTCATAGATTATACATTTTAATATTACATTGATTACAGAATATTTTGGTACCATGCAGACACCAGCGTACAAATTTTTTAATACGATAAACATAAAATAAGGATGCGTCGCACAGGGTCCGCGTCAAAAAAGTATCAATTTATAATATTTTAAGACGAGCCAAAAATTCATCGATTATACATTTTAATAGAACATTGATTACAGAATCTTTTGGTACCATGCAGACACCAGCGTACAAATTTTTTAATACGATAAACCTAAAATAAGTGTGCGCCGCACAGGGTCCTCGTCAAAAAAGTATCGATTTCTAATATTTTAAGACGAGCCAAAAATTCATCGATTATACATTTTAATAGTACATTGATTACAGAATCTTTTGGTACCATGCAGACACCAGCGTACAAATTTTTTAATACGATAAACATAAAATAAGGATGCGTCGCACAGGGTCCGCGTCAAAAAAGTATCAATTTATAATATTTTAAGACGAGCCAAAAATTCATCGATTATACATTTTAAAAGTACATTGATTACAGAATTATTTGGTACGAAACAGACACCAGCGTACAAATTTTTTAATATGATATACATAAAATTAGGATGCGTCGAATGGGGTCAGCGGTAAAAAAGTTTCGATTTCTAATATTTTAAGACGAGCCAAAAATTCATCGATTATACTTTTTAATAGAACATTGATTACAGAATCTTTTGGTACCATGCAGACACCAGCGTACAAATTTTTTAATACGATAAACATAAAATAAGGATGCGTCGCACAGGGTCCGCATCAAAAAAGTATCAATTTCTAATATTTTAAGACGAGCCAAAAATTCATCGATTATACATTTTAATAGTACATTGATTACAGAACCATTTGGTACCAAACAGACACCAGCGTACAAATTTTTTAATATGATATACATAAAATAAGGATGCGTCGCATAGGGTCAGCGGCAAAAAAGTATCGATTTCTAATATTTTAAGACGAGCCAAAAATTCATCGATTATACATTTTAATATTACATTGATTACAGAATCTTTTGGTACCATGCAGACACCAGCGTACAAATTTTTTAATACGATAAACATAAAATAAGGATGCGTCGCACAGGGTCCGCGTCAAAAAAGTATCAATTTCTAATATTTTAAGAAGAGCCAGAAATTCATATATTATACATATTAATAGTACATTGATTACAGAATTATTTGGTACCAAGCAGACACCAGCGTACAAATTTTTTAATAGGATATACATAAAATTAGGATGCGTCGAATGGGGTCAGCGGTAAAAAAGTTTTGATTTCTAATATTTTAAGACGAGCCAAAAATTCATCGATTATACATTTTAATATTACATTGATTACAGAATCTTTTGGTACCATGCAGACACCAGCGTACAAATTTTTTAATACGATAAACATAAAATAATGATGCGTCGCACAGGGTCCGCGTCAAAAAAGTATCAATTTCTAATATTTTAAGACGAGCCAAAAATTCATCGATTATACATTTTAATAGTACATTGATTACAGAATCTTTTGGTACCAAGCAGACAACAGCGTACAAACTTTTTCATTTGCTATACATAAATTAAGTATGCGTCGCATAGGGTCAGCGGTAAAAAAGTATCAATTTCTAATATTTTAAGAAGAGCCAAAAATTCATCGATTATACATTTTAATAGAACATTGATTACAGAATCTTTTGGTACCATGCAGACACCAGCGTACAAATTTCTTAATACGATAAACATAAAATAAGGATGCGTCGCACAGGGTCCGCGTCAAAAAAGTATCAATTTATAATATTTTAAGACGAGCCAAAAATTAATCGATTATACATTTTAATAGAACATTTATTACAGAATCTTTTGGTACCATGCAGACAACAGCGTACAAATTTTTTAATACGATATACATAAAATAAGGATGCGTCGCATAGGGTCAGCGGCAAAAAAGTATCGATTTCTAATATTTTAAGACGAGCCAAAAATTCATCGATTATACATTCTAATAGTACATTGATTACAGAATCTTTTGGTACCATGCAGACACCAGCGTACAAATTTTTTAATACAATAAACATAAAATAAGGATGCGTCGCACAGGCTCCGCGTCAAAAAAGTATCAATTTATAATATTTTAAGACGAGCCAAAAATTCATCGATTATACATTTTAATAGTACATTGATTACAGAATTATTTGGTACCAAGCAGACACCAGCGTACAAATTTTTTAATATGATATACATAAAATTAGGATGCGTCGAATGGGGTCAGCGGTAAAAAAGTATCGATTTCTAATTTTTTAAGACGAGCCAAAAATTCATCGATTATACTTTTTAATAGAACATTGATTACAGAATCTTTTGGTACCATGCAGACACCAGCGTACAAATTTTTTAATACGATAAACATAAAATAAGGATGCGTCGCACAGGGTCCGCGTCAAAAAAGTATCAATTTCTAATATTTTAAGACGAGCCAAAAATTCATCGATTATACATTTTAATAGAACATTGATTACAGAATCTTTTGGTACCATGCAGACACCAGCGTACAAATTTTTTAATACGATAAACATAAAATAAGGATGCGTCGCACAGGGTCCGCGTCAAAAAAGTATCAATTTCTAATATTTTAAGACGAGCCAAAAATTCATCGATTATACATTTTAATAGAACATTGATTACAGAATCTTTTGGTACCATGCAGACACCAGCGTACAAATTTTTTAATACGATAAACATAAAATAAGGATGCGTCGCACAGGGTCCGCGTCAAAAAAGTATCGTTTTATAATATTTTAAGACGAGCCAAAAATTCATCGATTATACATTTTAATAGTACATTGATTACAGAACCATTTGGTACCAAACAGACACCAGCGTACACATTTTTTAATATGATATACATAAAATAAGGATGCGTAGCATAGGTTCAGCGGCAAAAAAGTATCGATTTCTAATATTTTAAGGCGAGCCAAAAATTCATCGTATATATATTTCAATAGTGTATTGTTTGCAGATTATCTTTGTACCATAAGCATACCAGCGTACTACCTTTTTGGTCTAATATACGTTATATAAATCTGCGCCGAATGGGATTTGCGGCTTAAGAATTTTAATTTTCGATATTTCAAAACGTGCAAAAAATTAATCTTATATACATTTTAACAGTACATTGTCTGCACATTATTACGAATTATGCGTGACTGCATGCATATATCGCGGTAATATATGTCGAAACTCATTTCTACTGCGCATTCGGAATTCGAATTATATCAAGATTATCGAAAATTGTCGGACGAAATATATTTGTGACTCTAATTAAGAAAATAATTTTTGTTTTAAAAATTATATCTACGAAACCTTAATTGTAAATTTGTATTCATGTCTCACTTCTATTCTTAACTTAATAAATATACTACTTCTTAATTAAATAAATATATTAGAAAATATTAATATAGTAAGGTAATTAAATTTTAAAATAGTAATATGTTATAAATATTAAAATAGCAATATATTGTAAATAATATGTTGTAATATCTTATCCTCGATTAATATTTTTGTTACAGAAATCAGCTGATTAAAACGTTAATTTGCTAATTAATTTTTAAAATAAGAATATGTTATAACATTTAAAATAATATGTTTTAAATAATGTAATATATAATTCCTTAAACTCGATTAATATTTATAACAGCTATCAGCTGATTTCTGTCAAAAAATATTAATCTAATATTAATCTAATATTAATCTTTTTGGTCTAATATACGTAAAATGAATCCGCGCCGTATGGGGTTCGCGGGTAAAACGTTTTAATTTTCAATATTTTAAAGCGAGCCAAAAATTAATCTTTCATATATTTCAACAGTACATTGCCTGCACATTATGATGGTACCATCACCATATCAGTCTACAAACTTTTTGGTCTAATATATGTAAAATAAATCAACGCCGTATGGGGTCAGCGGCTTAAAATTTTAATTTTTAATATTATGCGTAACTATATACATATATCGCGGTAATAGATGTCGATACTCATTTCTACTGCGCATTCGCAATTCGAATTATATTAAGATTATCGAAAAGTGTCGGACGAAATATATTTATGACTCTAATTTAGGAAATATTTGTCCTTAAAAATTGCTACGGAATCTTAATTGTTAATTTGGATTTATGTCTCACTTCTATTTTTAACTTAATAAATATATTACTTTATAATTAAATGAATAAATTAAAAAATATTAATATAGCGAGCTAATTAAATTTTAAAATAATAATATGTTATAATAATTAAAATATATAGCAATATGTTGTGAATAATATGTTGTAATATTTTATCCTCGATTAATATTTTTGTTACAGAAATCAGCTGATTAAAACGTAAAATTGCTAATTAATTCTTAAAATAAGAATATGTTATAACATTTAAAATAATAATATATTTTAAATAATGTATTATAATTCCTTAAATTCGATTAATATTTATAACAGCTATCAGTTGATTTCTGTCAAAAAATATTAATCGCACAGATAAGGCATTATAACATATTATTTATAACATTATTATATTAAATTTTATAACATATTTTTATGTTAAAATTTAATTAGCAATGTAATGCTTTAATCATCTGATTTCTATCAAAAAATATTAACCAAGTTTAAACAAACTTTATATAAAAATATTAATTTTTTATTTAAAATCGAGGAATGGCGTAACGCGCGCTTTTGTTATTCTAATCTTTTTCTAAAAAAGACATTAAGTCGATTCTCGCAAGTATTTTTGCCTTTTTTCCGCCAAAATATTAATCAAGTTTAAAGTATAATAACATATTATTTAAAACATTATTTTATTTTACTTTTTGGACTAACTATCAAACTGCTAATTGCTAACCCTCGCGATGACAGCCTTTCGATGCTACGAATATAACACACAACGCGAATGTCAAAAATATTAATCAAGCTTAAAGTATTATCACATATTATTTAAAACATATTATTATTTTATTTTATTTTATTTTAGACTAACTGTCAAACTGCTAACTGCTAACCCTCGCGATGACAGCCTTTCGATGCTACGAATATAACACACAACGCGAATGTCAAAAATATTAATTAAGCTTAAAGTATTATCACATATTATTTAAAACATATTATTATTTTATTTAATTTTATTTTAGACTAACTGTCAAACTGCTAACTGCTAACGCGCCTCGCGATGACAGCCTTTCGATGCTACGAATATAACACACAACGCGAATGTCAAAAATATTAATTAAGCTTAAAGTATTATCACATATTATTTAAAACATTATTATTTTATTTTATTTTATTTTGGTCAAACTGCTAACTGTTAACCCTCGTGATGACAGTCTTTCGATGCTACGAATATAACACACAACGCAAATCGACAGAGAACCAATCAGCATTGCGGCAACAATACTTCGAGACTTTCGAGAATCGACTTAACATGCACTTTTTAGAAATGGATTTAAAGATGAAACTTTGTAGTCGCGAACCCTACACTGCGCAGATTTATATTATGTATATTATATAAAATAATTTGCATGCTCGTATTTATTTAATATAAAGAGCCAATATAATTTATCTTGTTTTTTTCAATAGTACGTTGTTTGCAGATTATTTTTATACCAAATAGATACGAGCGTGCAAATTCTTTTATTTGATATACACTATACACAATAAAAGTTTGCGCCATATAGAATCTGCTGCTATATAAAGTATCGATTTTTGATATTCGAAGAATAGCCAAAAATTTATTGCTTGTATATTTCGATAGTACATTGTATTATATATAATATATAAAAGTTATCTGCAAACAATGAAATATATTATTCGAGTTTTAAGTAGTAAACATATTATTTGTAATATTATTTATAACATTTTCAATTTTTATAACATATTTTTATTGAAAAATTTAATTAGCAAATTAAAGCTTTAATTATCTGATTTCTGTCAAAAAATGTTAATCAAATTTAAACAAACTTTATATAAAAATATCATTTTTATAATATCATTCTTTTTAATATAAAATTGAAGAATGGCACTCGTAGCACGCATTTGTGTTAGCCTAGTAAATAATAAAAAACTTGCGAGAGTTAGTCATCTTCAAAAGAAGAATTTGAATTGTTCCCAAATAAGCAAACTTAAAATAGATGAGAATTAATTCAGCCGAAAAGAATGCAGCCTTTATATTTAGATTTAATTGTATGGGATACGTACGCTTCGCTTGATTTAACCCTTTCTTCTGCCGCTTCGAGCTCGTCCTCGACAAACGTCAATTTTCTTGAAATTTCGTCCGATTTAGCGTCAGCGTCTTCTGCAATGAGTCTCGCTTCCTTCAATTGCGTCATCAATTGGTCCATCCTTTCTTCGTCCTGCTTGCTCCTGTTCTCCAGGACTTTACAGATGCTGAATAAAAATCACTTTACTATTATGATAACTCAACTTTTTCACAATAGAAACGACGATGGTACTAATAGAAACATTTGTAGTAATGTAAATTTCATAGATAACCTTCACAAGATAAATTCACAAGATATAACAAATTAAAAATATTTTACGAAAGTATAATTTACAGTAATTATATATTGCATAAATTTTATAAAAAGATTAATATGTGTGCATACCGCTTTGCATCCTCCGCAGTTTCCATGGCTTGCGTGAGCTTTGTTTGAGTCGACAAACGTCGTTCCTCAGATTTTTTTAGATTCTGCATACATTGTTGCATTTTTCTATTTAACACAGCCAATTCCGACTGCGTCTGCAATTTTACAATTGACGAAAGGTAGATCGAATCGAGAACGTATGATATATTTTTCTGACTCACTAACCACTATATAGATTCTCTCCTTCATCTCGAGATCCTTGTTTGATTGTATCAGCTGAGCTTTGCTCACTTTAAGATCATGTTCCATTTGCATTAGTTTTTTCGCCAATTCGCGAACTTCATCTTTCAATTTTTCTTCTTTCCGATTTGCTTCCTTCGCCTGCTGATCGCACAGATCAGCTTTGTCCATCGCGAGATCTTTCTCGAGCTTTAGCATCTGCAGCCGTTTCTTAATATATAGCATTCATGACTTCGCTTGGAAGCTGAATTGAAGAATTGAAAATATTTTTTTTTCTAAAACTAATCAAAATGATGTCAATTCAATAAAATTTTTAAGTATAAATTGAGAGGTCCTAAATTGCCTTTAAGCAGATCTTAGCAATTCGCAATATATAAATCACGAAAAATTAATTAATTAATTAATTATCAATTAACTAAATGTTTATTGCGTGAAAACTACTTTTTAATAATTTTTTTATATCTTTACTTTGTTGGTGTTATTTTTATGTTTTTTAATCAATCCTAATAAATGTTCGGCTGAGAATATTCTTTAAATGGATGCACACTTTAGAAACACTTTCACTTTGAAATCTTTTCCCGTTATTGATTTAATATAATTCGCACTCTGCTAAATAGAATTTTTAATTACTGTAAAAGTTAACGAAGTATCAAATGCGATGTGCTCGCGGGTTACTGTACTCGTTGACCGATGAGGACAATGTTTTATAGGCTCAATGCAATGCAAAAGAACAAAAGCGATTGCTGCTTTAGTTAGGCTCAAACGAATTCTTGGACTTCTTAAAGCAGTAATGTACTTTGTTGTGTCGATTGTCGCTGCCAATCGCAAATATATCGATACTAAAACATCTATTTTAAGCTTAATATAAATAATTTTTAATATAAATAGTAATTTTATTATTATATACTCAGCACTATCACATTCTAAACTCTCATAGCATATATCTTGTAATTTAACAAATGTTTTCTTTGTATTTTAGAAGCAATAATATTTTCAACATATAATAAACGTACCTAGTTTAATTTTTATCTCGCAGTTACGTATCTATTTTAAATAATATATTTAATATAATAGAAAAAAATCATATTATTAATATTAAACATATATGTTAAAAAGATAATTAAGAAAATAAAACATTAAATATTACTTATTATTTCCATTATTTGTTTAGTCATCTTTTGAATCGTTCTTTATACATTAATAATTGAAGTATTATAAATAAAGGATAGAAGGAATAATTTGTAGGTATCTTCACCTTCTCAAAATAATTTATGATATCATTTATTGAAAATACAGATTTTATGTAGAACGATAGAAAGGATACGCAATATCATCAATTCTCATTCACGCGTAATGGATGAAAATAAATCTCTCCAACGCCTCTGAAAGAAAAAAATAGATAAAATTATCAATCTTTGATCGACACAGACTACGAGCGACCATGAACCAGTTGGCAAGGCATTACATAAAGCGAAGCAATTATAATAGCAAGCGATATTTATATGCCTTATTTATCAGTGGATTATTGTACGAAGCGGATTATTTCTAATTATTTCACTTATGGCATTTTATATGATAAAATAAATCAGTGTTGCGCAGTATTTAAGCATAGCGGATCGAAATAATGAGATGTTTATGTTAGATGGTAGCGAGTAAAGGAAAAAAGCATAAGAATAACAGTGAAAATCAAAATCAAGTTCGTTCGCAGAATTTTAGTATCCTGTCATCTCGGCGTACGTCGCGTCCATATCGTCGCAGACTGCCTTGTATTTTTCCTTTTCTTCCCTAAGCTCATCTAAAAATAAATAGCAATTTGTCGTCAATGCACAGGAAAGAAAGATATTAGTTATATTTTTTAGAATTAATTTTTAATGAATCTCTTTAGGAATAGGATGCTTCGTACCTTCCTTCATATCTACTTCCTTCAGCAAGGTCTTGACCGTCCTTTCGGCGGTGATCGCGCGCTTCTCCGCCTCCTTCAGTTTCTTCTTCGAGGATTTCAATTGCACTTTAAAATCTTCTACTCGTTGATTCGCCTGAAATTAAAGTAATCCAGAAGTGATATAATGCAGTGCAAATAATAATTCTCGCAGCGTATTATACTACGTCACCTTCTCTTCAGATACTTCGAGAGACTTCACGATATTCTGTACGATGAAGAGTTCGTCCTCGCGTTCTATAATTTTGCTATAAAGAAATTTCTCAATGTGAGATAATTTATTTATTATACGAATATGTAATGCAAGCTTTAATTTGTATACTTACGCTTCGCTAGTTTTTACTCTCTCTTCAGCAGCTTCCAACTCCTCTTCTACGAACTGCAATTTCCTAGCTATTTCATCGGATTTCGAGTCGGCGTCTTCAGCGATCAATCTTGCATCCTTTAGCTCTGACATTAATTTTTCCATACGTTCTTCGTCCAAACGACTTCTATCCGCCAGAACGTTGCACATTCTGCACGTAAGAGGAAAGAAAAATGTTTACTTTATTGAATATTATTTCAATTCACATTGACCAAATTTTACAATTGTAATGCATAATGCATTCAAAATGAAAACTTGCAACAATAACGTAATAATAATTATGAACCTTTGCGCATCATCGGCGAGTTCAGTTGCACGTGCCAGTTTTGTCTGAGCGGAAAGACGCAATTCCTCCTTTTTGTGAAGAGAAGCTTCGATCTCCTGTACTTTCTTCGTCAAAGTAGTACGATCTTGTTCAGCCTGTAAATATATTCTTAATAATTTTATTATATTATTATAGAAAATTAGATCTTTGCAAAAATGTCATGACAAGTTTGTAAAAAAATCTGTTTATCTTTCTGTAGGCGCTCTAATTTAGAAAAATCATTAATGTTAATCATTATTACACATACTTTGGACCAAGATTTTTCGCACTGCTCCAAATCGGCGGTCGATTGTTCCAAGTTAGCTTTTGTGATACTGTAATCGCGTTCCAATTGGCTCAATCTTTTCTGTAGATCGCTAGTGTCATCGTTTAGCCTGTCGGCTCTTATATTTTCTTGTTTCGCTTTCGTCTCATTAACTTCGACCTTTTCATTCGCAGCATCCATCTCCAACTTCAGTGCCGCGATTTTCTTCTTAATCGCCTCCATCGTGATGCGCGATCCTTTCGAGCTTCTCCCTTATTAATTATCTTACTCGATCTCACGAGACTATAATGTGACTATAGACAGGCTAAAAGTGAGAGTTAAAAAGCATCTCGACAATTATACCATCAAACTGTAAATCTATAAATCGCGTTCTTAATTTAAGTACGAATAAAATTGTCGCTTTAATAATTCTAATAAAATTCAAAAAAAAATATTTCTTTTTAATTGATGAGTAGCATCTTATAAATATAGCGATAAAGAAGGACACTGGATGGTGCAATCAAGAGTTACCTCTACTCACCGAGGTTTTACCCCGTCTCATTGAACGATAATCTTATCACCCTATTAATCGGGCGCGTGTCGCGATTAATAGATTGCGTGGTGAAAAACACCCCTTGATCGGATCGTTTAATAAATTTCGCGCGGTAATGTTGGACGGGCAGAGAAATTCCTACTAAAGGAAACACTCACTGTGATCGTGACGATGATCCGCGGGGAGAATGCACAACCGGATGCCTTCGACAGCTAAGTTAAAATAAAACGAAATCAGTCGACGACGGTGCCGGCCGCCTTCCCGAACTCCCCGATCCAATCCAATTCTATAATTGCTTGGGGACTTTGGCTGTCGTCCCGAAACTTACCCTCCGGGCTCTCCGCCGATCCTCGTCATCGTCGCGGCTGTTCACGAAACGCGATATCCATTCGTTCCCATATGCTATTCTCGGCCCCCCCGAAAAGAATTTCGTTCCTGTTTTCCATCGGCCACGTAATCGATTCCTCGTTGTAAACAGTCCGGCTCTGTTAATCTTTGCATCGACATTATAGACCGTTAATTAAAATGTCAATAGGCGTGGACCAACTTCGAATCTTCCCGCTGGTCATCAGCTTCGCCGAGTAGCGGATTGACGTCAAACGCGGGAGCTTTTGATGAATCTTCTGATGAAATGAGTAATGAAACTTAAGGGATTCGAGACTTTTTGAATTTTAATTGAAACATTTATTTTTTAATTAAAGTTTTAATTTTTTAAGTAGAGGATTCGGAAGGTGAAACCATAAAGTTTTAGATCTAAAGTTTGATTCAAGTTCTCATTAAAAAATCGTCAAATTAAGAATTGCGAATTCAACCGATCTGTGGAAAATCAGATGTAAAGTTAAAAGTTTGTCAATAGAAAATTATAATTTCAAAGTTGTATAATATCATATAAATATTTAATAACAATAAAAAATAAGACGATTAAATCTAGCGAAAGATATATTTAATAATTTGATTGGTTTATTTTTACAACAGTCTCAGATTATATAACGCATAACTTCTTCGTGTAAGCCATGAGATGCTGCGTGTGACAAGTGAGCTACGCGAATGAAATTCTAAGAATGTTTTGATGCAACTTCATTATGTTAGTCATAAACATTTCTTAATTGTTATATGCCTATTCTATGAGGTCGATTTTCTGATCGATTTACAAGTATAGATTCGCAAGTAAACTTACATAATTGGAAATTTTATTGACAATAAAAAGTAATGCAGTCTAGTCGTGTTTGGAAAGAGTTACTTTGCAACTGTTATATCTTTTTCTTCAAAGTATATATATCATATATACTCTTATTAATTTTTGCACATGGCACACAGTAAAGACATCGAATACAATTCAATAGAAATACGGTCGTTCAATCATTGAACGTACATGGACGATATATCCGAAAGTAATAGACTGTGCGAATGGTTATATCACTCTTTTTGCGCATATATATGCTTCATAAATATTCCGAAGTATTGAAAAAGCGGTGCATATTGACAGAGTTTTGGCAAGATATAATACATGTATATGTATATATATATATATGTATATATACATATATATAAAGATCGGCATTTCAAGAAAATCGCTCGAAACAATATCAATATCAAATATGATCATATCGCGCATTATAATATGTAAATGCATCACTTCTCTGGCACAACTTTATATAACGAGAAAAACGCAAACAAGAAGTTTACTAACACGATATTAATCACAGGGCGCAACTATCAAGAAATAAAAATAAGTATTAAGTAGTATAAATCTGCATAATAATTAATGTGCAAATCAAAAAGCGTACAACAAGGTATCGATTTCTGTTTGTGATAATACCACAAAATCGATGTATAAATTTAACAAATGCCTCATAGGCTAGTAAGTACAAAGTAAAAAAAAAATAGAGAAAAAGAGAACAAATATAAAATAGTTTAGAAAACATGTCACAGACTCTTTTCAATATCACTCAACTCGAAGTGTAACGCGCGCGATCGATCATTATAAAGTTAAGTTACACATCACGATATATACTTACTTAATAAATTAACGTACATTTTAAATTGGGCGGAGATGAGAAAGACGATGCTTTAAATTCGCCAAACGCGCGGCGTTTCAAGAAAGAAAAAAAGATTTAGAAAGTGCTAATACGCCATTGATAAGAGCAACATCGTCATCTGGAAAGATTAGATCCCGTTTCGGAATCAACGGACATCAACAGCACGTAGATCGGTGTATACGTGAGAAGTAGGTGTACAGCGTCTTCGCGATCAAGCGCTCGTAATTGTTGCACCAGCGAACCAACGGTGCATTCTGCACCCGCGCAGTTTAGCAACCTGCGGATGAAAGTAATTCGAAATACAAAATTTGTATTAATTTGAAGTATGCGTTGCATATGACGCAATCGGTATATTTTAGGAATACCTCAGGGTGGGACTGTCCACTGTACTATCCAATTGAGCGACGCGATCCCCTAAGCCAAGTCTCACGGCGAGTAAGCACCAGTCTCTTCCGTGATGATCAGGCGGATCTAGCATCTGCGCCAATCGCCGTTGCACAGCGGGCTTTATATATTTCACGGGTTGCTTCGGTCCGGGAACGTAATTCTCCATCAACGGCAGTCCACAGCCAACTATCTCCCACACTGTTTCTTGTCGATCGTTCAGAGGATTTTTAAGAGTCGCCTCTTCGAGACTTTTATCGATTAAAGCCGATATGATTGTGGCGGGTGTCCACGAGTGAATTACCTGTAAATGTAAATTTCGATATATCAATTATTCGATATATCTTTTTATTTTATAATAAATAAATTTAATTAATTAAATTAAATTAATTAAATTAAATTATAATAAATAAATGAAAATGTGTGTGTGCTTTGATCTTTACCGACCTCGTCGTATTCTCGAAGCTGGCTAGGACTTAGCCAGTGCCTCTCGAGTAACATTCCCGGGGCGACTAATTCAATAGTCATGTCCATCGCGTCCAAGATCACGCTGAGGAGAGCGAAGCATTGCGCACTGGAACCGCGCGGTCCGCGAACTTGGATTTCGACGCAACTATGTTCTTCTTCTTCAAAAGTAATTATGCTTTCGCAAGGTCCAAGACACAGTTTTGATCCTCGCCACCACTGATATAAATCCGAATTCGATGGATCCCATGTTTGAGTAATCTTTCTCAGTTGCGCCTACATTGATATATTAATTTATTAATATTTCTCTACTATCACATATTCTTTAATTATAAGCACATTGATTACCTGTAAATGCGTAAATATCGCTGTCAAATGATATAAAGGCGCTTCTTCTGGACAAAGGCGTAAACCAGTGTGAGATAATGCGTTCGAGCATGGTTTCCATGGTTCCCATAAACCTGGAAGACGTTCTACGAGATTTAAGCAGGGTATCTCGTATTCCACTTCGTCGTCGTCTACTTCACACTAAAATGGTATAGTCAGATAATAATAAAAATAATCGATTGATCAGATCTCTCTTCGAACGTACCGGAACGCATAAGTTGACCGCTTGTAAAGCTTGCAGAGCTTGAGCAGCGGGACAAGGACATCGCGCCTGAAAATCTTCCAAGGTGTAAACGCCGGTGGTTCGACCGCCCAATCGTCCTCTTTGATCGGGACTCAGCTGCCAATTCAACACATCCTGCCAGAACCACTCGGGACTGAGTACTATCAGGTTGCCAGGCAGAAGAATGCACTCCCCCAAATTCTGTCATTTTATAGATTTACAGTGAAAAAAGAATACTATTTTTAAATAAATTAAATTGTAATTATAAACTACAAACCTGTAATTGCAATCCAAGATGTCTACAATGTTCCAAACAAACTAAAGGATTGATCCTTCGAACTTCGTTCAAAAATTCCTCCTGCGTGAGCATTAATGGAGGCACTTCTAAGGATTGCACGTACGACCTCCATGCTTCGGCGAGACCGGTCCACACTAAGGCGCTCTATAATACGTGATTAACATCCCATAGTAACGGAATTGTGCACTATCCGGGTAACACATTGATGCAGAAAATATATACAAGAAAGAGAGAGATAGAAAGAGACTTTTTTCTTTTCTTTTCTTTAAAATTAATAGTGCATGTATGTATATATGGGAGAAAGCATTAGTGCAACTATTGAACCAAAATACAGAGTTTCAGAGTTTTATACACATCACTCAGTTAGTTAAAGGAATTGAGAGAAGTATTTCGACCTGTTTATCAAGATTCGCCAGGGGCACGTACGTAGCCGCAGCACGCGGCGCGTCACGTCGGAGAATACTTTCTGCAACTTCCGGTCCATCCTACATCATGCATTGCATGCATTAAGGCTGATGTTAATAAACATTAATGGCCAAATAATCAGCAACTAAAACATATGTTCTTAATAAATTCGATTCGGTGATATATATATATATATATATATATATATATATATATAATATAATATAATATTGAAAAAGTTTATTGGAAAAGGTGCGCTCAATCAGTCAAACATCGCAAACGATCAAATGTCGTCGAGAGTCACGAGACACACAAGGTACTCTCAATGCTTTCAATTATTTGTACATATATATATCAAATCAACCATGCATCATGGATGACAAGAGGAACATTATTTAAAATGAGAAATCGTCGCATTGCCTTGTAGAAGTCAACGCTTGATTCGATAGCATATTGACACTGCAAATTTCGAGATCGATGAATGAATTATACAGACAACGTATAGCGTAATGAGGTAGTTCATTATTGAACAGAACCGTTTCACGAAGGATTAATGCGCACATTTATTACACATGCTGTACAGATTGGTATATAATTCCTGCGAGACAGTGATTATTTACATAAGGTGGCGTTAGTTACACTTGCTTGTATTGAGACTGTAAAAATAAACGGTTCTGCTCGCATATATTTAGTATCAAGCATACTGATATCATGCATTTACTGATATATTTTGGAATGGATTAAAGACATATGGATAGTATTTGATTGCGAAAATAATGTTAAAATTAGAAGAGATTATATAAATTCTCATCACAGGCAGAAAAGTTTGCTAAATACAAGATTGCTCGCCAATTTTAATTGCTGCATAAATAAGCAATGATATAAAAGCGATGAGAAGAAGATAACATCTCTTCTAATATCATGTATGAAATATGATAATATTTATATATCTGTATAGAGAAATATAATCGCTTCACCTCGAGAAATTCCATCCTTGCATTATTTAAGTACGATCTGAGAAGTTTGAGGCCAGGACTAGAGGGATTAGTTGCATCCAGTGCTACCATTTGAGGTTCCTCTCCCAAAATCGACGTAAAATCTTTTAGAAATGGCAACAGCGGTGCGAGTAGATTACCGCCATTAGAATTCGGGGCTAGAGGTTCCGGCGCGTAAGTGCCGACTAAAATTACTTTTACGTCATTGCACTTGCCGCCAAATCCTTCAATAGAAAAAGCCTTGTTTTAGAAGAAGCAATTGCAAAAATCAGGAACGTGTAATTTAGCCTCGATTAAAATAAATCAATTATGATGCAAAAAGAAGATTCGAAATACAATAATGTCTTACCAACGTTACTTGGATTGATACGATCCAAGATGAATTGCAGCCAGAATTTTATCTGCTGAAGCTGAACAGTCAGCGGCTCTCTCAGACTGACTGTAATAAGATGCACTGCTGGCTGTTGGAACGTAAGTACATAGTGATAAGACGCCAGAAATTCTTCGCGTCCGCATAATTCCCAAAAGACGCACTCGCCACCTACACCAATTCGTATAAATATTGTATTAAACCTTTTAAAATACTCAAATAAATTATATTACATAATTAAAGATATAATATATAAATATTTAATTCATACTACGCATTATTGTAATTCTAAGCAGAGTATTGGAATATAATTCGCTTACCTACATTACCGCGACTCCATTCTACACCCTGAGTACCTTCATACTCATTGTCGCTGTATTCAAAGCTGAGAGAACCGTGCTTACTCGTCACATCAAGTTCGATACTTGGTTCCCTCTAAACATCAATAATTATTTATGATTATTTTTTTATTATTCAGAATTTATGTTTTATATATAGTACGACATACCTTTGCGCTACAATTCTGACTTCTCGACCTTCGAAAGAAACCGAAGCTAAATAATCCAGCTTTCAAAGAATTGATTAACGATGATTTCCCAGATGCGCAATGTCCGAGCAGTCTTATGTGTAGCCGGTCTATCGGTCTGTGCGTCGGTTGCAGCTGACGAATGTAATTTTCGCGCTGATTCAGCTAAAAATGAATTAAATCGAGAATTAACAATTCCTCCAAACACGTGGAAAGAATTTACGCCTATCGTGAAAGTAGCGAAATGTAGTACCTACATTTCGCAACTTATCTAATAAATTTGCGATATCCGGATATCCGTATTTGATCGCAGTGACGTCCGCTCGAATTCCCCGATTCGTCTTATCGACGTCGCAACCAGCAAGGCACAAATGTCTGACCAGATTAATATGTCCGTATCGAGCAGCCACATGTAACGCCGTGAGACCATGTTTGTTCGGTGTATCCAGATCGATTCCGCTCTCTATCAGCAAAATCGTCATCCCCTCGTCGCCGGCCTCGCAAGCGATATGCAAAAGCGTGTCTTCTTTCTGAACAATAACGTGTTATCATTTTATTAATTATATGAATTATTTTTATGATATTGACGAGATAAACAAAAGATGCCTTACAGAGTCTTTTACGTTTAATGGAGCACCCTGCAACAGTAACTGAGAGACAGCCTCGACACAGCCTCGCTTCACAGCACTGATCATTGCTCCGCCGAGACCTTGAGGAGCTTCAGATTCCTGTGCATAAAAAGAATTAAATTTTTGTCGATATACAACTAATCTCTATCAATCTATATCATAAATTTGTATATTATAAATTTACTATATTTTGCATAGCAAGCATGAAGTTGAAAATCATACTCTTCAGTAATCAAGGTATATATGTATAATAATAAAGAAAAATTGTTTTTTGACTTAAGAATGTATATTGTATATAAAAAATAGTTTTCGTATATATAATATACGATATAACTGTACAACAGATCAATGTCATATTGAAACAAAAGTTGGTCAAAAGAAAATGCATAAAATCGATATGTATAACATATTAGAAACAAAAATGTACAATAAACCAGTATTATTGAACAAGACAAATCTTTTTTTTTTTTTTTTTTTTAAGAACACACCGTGAGAATCCAAGGATGTTTAAGGCACGATTCAGCACTTCCTCTCTCTCTAAAATAAGGAAGTAATCTTTTTATCTCCACTTCTAACAATAAAGTCACAAATTTATAAATTTTTTAGACTTACTTTGGATCCTTGATCAACAAGGATCGTATAAAGTCTTTGGCAATCTCGGATACATTATTGAAATATTCATTGTCAAATTGATATTGACAAGCAGCAACATTTGCATATGTCTCTTGCTTGTCCTCGCCTAAAAATGGCGAAGCTCCACTCAGGAGAATATACGTCAATACTCCAACAGCCCAAAGATCGGTTCCCAAGCTAAGTGGTTCATAATTTACGATTTCTGGTGCCACAAATTCTGGTGTACCAAACAATGCTCTATGTTCTGAACCAGGTACCAGTCGATGCGATAGACCTAAATCTGTAAAAATAATAGTATTTATATTAATGACTTTAATATAATTTTATTTTTAATATTTAATATTTAATATTTTAATGTTGCAAATATTACCTATTAGCTTAATGCTAGGCATCGGTGGTGGTGTCGACAATAGAATATTCTCAGGCTTAATATCCAGATGAGCAACTTGATGGGAATGTAAATGACTAAGTGCCGTTAAAACTTGACGCACCTTAAGAAAGAAAGAATATAAAATAAATAGATGCATTCGCGTTTGGCTTTCACAAGCCCACTAAATTTGTATTTGAAATATTAAATAGATATTTATTAATTGCAATATATTTACATACCACATGAGCAGCTTCTATTTCACCAGATGGAGTCCAGTGAAATAATTCACCTCCAGTAATCAACTCCAAAAGCAATACAACTGTTGTTCCTGTATCTATCACTTTGTATAAGGAAACAATGTTGGGATGCCTTAACCGAGCCAAAAGACCAGCTTCTCTTGCTAAAAATAAAATAAAATTACCTTATTATTATAATGTCGTAAAAATAAAGTATATCCACAATAAATTATAATTAGAAAAGTACTACCAATATCTGCAGCAGCTACACCCCTGGCAACTCGTCTCTTTCTCATTATTTTTGCAGCATACAATGCACCAGTTTTTATTTCCTTGCATTTTCGTACAATAGCAAATTGACCCCTGTATTTTACAAATTGATAAGCATTATTAAATAATCAATGAGTATTAAAGAAAATATCAATTAGAAATAATAATACTTACTTGCCAATCTCTTCAAGCAGCTGATAGTTTTTTTCAATCGGCTCATGGTGGACCTCCATTAAAGTGTTCCACTCGCAATCTAAACAATAAATATATTGCTGTTGTATGGTTTTAATATATATATATATATATATATATATATACAAACATTAACACATATATATATACACAATATCTCATATACTTTCCAAACAATAATAAAACTTAAATGCAAAAATGCTGGATAATTTAATTAATTAAGATAAAAAAAGAAGCTGGGATAATTCTCCAAAATATGAAATAAAGCAATAACAATTTATCCGTTGCCGAAAACTTCTAAGCTAATAATCAACCATCACACAATTTACTGCAATTATTAAGTCGCGATAATATCTGTAACATCGTCTTTAAAGCGAAGGGTTGAGTCGGTTGTGAAATTTCGGAGGGACGGACGGAATGCCGAGAGCGAGGTGGAGGATGCAAAAGTCAGGCCGAATTCTTACCACCGTCAGACGTTTCCAGCTGGCAAGACGTGCCCGGCATCATCTCCCGGTCCTGTTCATCGTTCCATCTATCCGGACAGCTTTGAGTCTCGCGAAGAGCCGTTACGAAAATTATGTGGCATCCGACGGCCTTCACCCATGCCGGCCGCCCCACACACACAATCGATATGCCTGTGTCGCAAGGAACGCCATCTTGCTTCTTCTACCCACCGGGGCCGGTTTTCTATAGTCGCTCTTGTCAGTGACGCTCAAACTCTGTCAACTTGACGTCTGGAACAAAAATTTTCACATGGTCGCGTGGCTGTATTAATAGATTTCTTCCTTTTTTTCATGTCAAGGATAAACATTTAATTATATAAAGTGCATGCCTTACTGCATCCATATTGTTATCTTTAATAGAAGGAAATAAAAATATTTAAAATATTTTTTTTTCTAAGACTCGATTTTTACAAAATGTAAGTATATTGGAATTATTATGTATATATATTTTTTTTAAAGAAAAAATTGAATATTTAGAAAAAAAACTTAGTTTCTATAGCTTGTTGAGAACAGCTGTAGATGTTTGAATACCTATTCTGTACGAATTTCATCAGCACGTGTACCTTTGTTTTTATCATTGTTGGATTTGTGATTTTTGTTATTTAATTATTTAATCGCTAGCGATATGTATGTATAATGTGATTTATTATTAACTAGTCAAATAATTATTTATTAGAAGAAAATTTCGCGTGTAAAATCACGATTGTTGAGGTTATCTAACCACGTTGAACGCGTTCTCATACAAGTCTATATAATAATAAAATTAAATATTTCAGAATCATGAAAACTAAACGAATTAATGATGACGGGTGGAAATCTGTAACATTGGAAGGTACTTTATTGTCCAATGGCATAGAAGGATTAATTGGAATAGAAGAATTAACTGATTATAGTTTGGAGCATATGCAAAATAAAGATCCACACTGGCAGAACAGCAAGAAGGGTAAAATTATAACTACAGAAATAAAGTCTGCCAAAAAGAAGAAAGTAAGTAATTTGTTTCATTGATATTTATTTTGATATTTTGAAATTTTTTATAAATTATTTAATTATTGAATTATAGTCAACGGCAAAGCGCAAATGTTTAGATGAATGGAAAGAAGATCATGTCGATAATGTGTCTTCTGTGAAGAAATTAAAAGTCAAGAAAGCTAAAACAAAGAAAACAAAATCAACGGATCTCAAAACTATTAATACACAAATTAATTCTGATAGTGAAAATGATTCGTACTGCGACACAAATAATAGTGAAAACTTGGCAAAGATTAATGTCGAAGCATGGCGCTCTATGGGTGTTCCAAATATTGTGATAAAAGCTTTAGCTGATCAGAATTTTTATGCTCCTACTCCAATACAAGCTCAGACATTGCCAGCTGCTATATTAGGCCGCAGAGATATATTAGGCGCTGCTGAAACTGGTAGTGGCAAGACATTAGCTTTTGGTATTCCAATAATAAAAGGTATTTTGGATTTGAAGAAGCAACAGTTGGAAATGCCAGTGTCTAAAGAATCTGTAGAACATGACCCTCAAAATAGAAGATGGAATAATTCAGAAATAGAAGCTAAAGGTATTACAGTAATATTTTTTTACTAATTATTTTGTTATTTTTTTTTTATAACATTGACTTAATGCATTAAGAGCTACTATTAATTCTTTAAATTTAAATATTTTATAGATAGTAATTCTGATTCAGAAAGTGAAGATATATCAGAATCTGAAAATTGTGTACATGTCGTGAATGATATAAAACTTGATAATTGTCAAAATATTCCAATCAACCCTTTGTATGCATTAATTTTGACACCAACTCGCGAATTAGCGATACAAATAAAGAACCATCTTACTCAAGCAGCAAAATATACAGATATTAAGGTGAGGCTAATCTTTCTTGAATTTTATTTTAATATATTATTCTTTAAATAATATAATTATATTATGTATAATTTTAATTGTAATATATTATTACAGATAGCTGTTGTTCTTGGAGGTATGGCAGCAGTAAAACAAGAAAGAATATTAAAGAAAGGTCCTGAAATCGTCATTGCTACACCTGGCAGATTGTGGGAACTAATTCAAAATGGCAATTCTCATTTAAGTCAAATTGATTCTATTAGGTAATTGTCAATCTTTAAATAGAAGAGAAGATAAGGTTTTTTTTTTTTCCCCTAAAAAAAATAATCCTTATTTCATTATAAATTTGTTATATAATTTAGGTACTTGGTCATTGATGAGACAGACAGAATGATGGAAAAGGGTCATTTTCAAGAATTGCACGATCTCTTGGAAAAAATGAATGCAAATCCGATCAAACTGGAGAAACGGCAGACGTTTGTTTTCTCGGCAACTTTAACAATGGTTCACGATCTTCCAGATTATCTCGAGAAAAAAATGAAGCGTTATGCCAGGAGTAAAATATACAAACTCACTCCTGGCCAGAAACTGCAAAAGATTATACACTTATTAAAGATAAAGAATCCTAAAGTCGTCGATCTTACAAAAGAATCAGGTATGCATGCATCTTAATCGTCAAGGGATGTGGGCTACTTGTTTATTATTTATTAATCAAATTTATATTATCAGGTATGGCCGATAACTTGACAGAATGTCGAATAGCGTGCACGATCGACCACAAGGATTATTACCTTTATTATTTTTTGAAGAAACATAGTGGAAGAACATTAGTATTTTGTAACAGCATTGGCTGTGTCAAGAGATTATCCACTCTCTTCAGCATACTTGAGTGCAAACCTTTATCTCTACACGCCAATATGCAGCAACGACAACGTCTAAAAAATCTCGAAAGGTTGTAAAATATATACATATATATACATATATTAAATATATTTCTCGTGAAATTTGTACTAATCGAAAGAGGGATTTTTTTAGATTTCAAGCTGACGAAAACGGACTATTAATAGCCACGGATGTAGCCGCCCGAGGTTTAGATATACCTAACATAGAGCATGTAATACATTATCAAGTTCCCAGGACATCCGAGGTGAATATCTAAAATATTAATGTTAATGTAGCATTATATAATGTTTATCACGAAATTAATTTGACAATTATTTTACAGAATTATGTACACAGGAGTGGTAGAACAGCGAGAGCCCAAAAAGAAGGTATCACAGTTCTAATGATGGAACCTTCTGAGAAACAGAACTATAGCAAGTTGTGCAAAACTCTTGGACGTAGTACGTTTACATGAAAATATTAATATTCACTTATTATTAATAGTTAGAAATACTATAATAATAATGTCAATCTGTTTTCAGCGCACGATTTACCCACATTCCCTGTAGTAGACAGGCTATTAATCGCTGTAAAAGAAAGAGTGGATGTTGCTCGCGATATTGATAAGCTAGAATTAAAATGTCGCCGACAGAATACTCAAAAAAGTTGGTTACGGAAAGCAATGGAAGACATGGATATGGTCCTGGACGACGACGATGATGAGTAAGAGAAATAAATTGGTTTGCTTATATTTTCGATCTGTACAACGTAAATTATATTATCTTTTTTATTTTAGTGAATCATCAACGGAATCGGAAGAAGCAGCAGCATTGAGACGACAATTAAAAATAAAGAAAAATCAGCTGCAGTCTTTATTATCAAAACCAGTATTCCCGAAAGGATTCTCAGGAAAGTATCTCGATGATAATTTAAACATAGATCCTGCTCAGAATACAGAAAAAGCTGTCGAAGTGATGAAAAAGGTAATAAGAAATAATCCCGGTAAAAATCAAGAAAACAATACTATACGTCAGAAAAGATCGCGACTGTAAAACCTGAAAAGATTTTCAAAAATAAAATATATATTTTGTTTATATATATGTATATATAAATCATGTTGATATTTTCTTCATCACATCGTTTTGCTTTTTTAATATTCATTACAAAACATGGGTTTCACGGGACAATCATGTATTAACAAAACGTAGATAAATTTATTTTGACGCAGGTTATATTTACATTTATAATTAATTTGAGCCATTGATCATTCTAAGAAACATATTTTTAATATGCACATGTTTCCTTCCTAATTGTTAGTAAATTAAAGTATGGCAAAGGTGTATATATATATATATATATATATATATATATATATATATATACAGAAGATTTCTGCATTTTTCTAAACAAAGACACTTGTACATGTTTCCTTAATATGCACATGCTTATGTAATATAATACATTCCTCGAAACAGCAAATAGAGAATCGATCGATGAACACAGCCGGTTTGCCTACACTTTAAAAATTTCACATATCGCTGCTCCGAGTTACAATTAACTTCCCTTTTCGCTCGCTTTCGTGATTATTAACATTATATAAACACGATATAAACGTTAAATCCGCGACAATCTCAGAACACGGTATTATAGATCACTTCGTCCTCCGTACTAATAATGGAGTCGATCTGCTCTGTCATCACCATCGAGTTCGCGTATCTCTCGTTGCCGATCACGTTACGCGCTTCCAAGGACGAATCATGGCTCTGCACGACGATCCTGATTCGCGCCATCACGTGACTTCCTGGGCATTTCTGCACCTGGTTTACCGGCGCGGTATCGCAAATTTCGGCATAGATTTCCTCGTTTTTGTTGCTGGTCCTGACCAGCTTCGGTGGTGATGGCAAGGGGGTCAAACTGTCCCTCACGCGAGAATAATTGGGCTGCAGCTCGACGGACGTCGGTGGTATTTCCAACACGCTAGTCGACACGGATCTCTGTACCGGTTGCTTGGCGTTTTGATTCTGGCGAGTCTGATGAGAGGTAGTTTCTGGTTCCAGACTGCAGTAACGTTCCTGAGATCTCATGGCTATTTCCGGCCTCACCGCGAACGTAAACGAGGCCGATTTCTTCGCGGGATTGCGATTTCTGCTACTTTGAGCGAGTTTGGAGATTCTCTCGAGAATGCCGTTTCCGGTGCTCTGCTTCGTCTGTTGGTTCCGTTCTTTCGCGGTGCTCCGCTTCAGGTGTTCCAGCCCATTTTTCAGACTTTGCAGAATCGGTTTAGTCTCCGGCTTCGGCTTGATCTTCTTCAGGTGCATCTCCTTCAGGCTCTCAGCTATCGGCGATTGCAGTTTCACTGGCGCTACTCGCGGCTCGGTTGCGCGATCCCCGACCGCTCGACTGTGAAGTCGAAAAACCAGTTCAACCACATAGAATATAAATTCCAATATATAATAAGCTGACAGTTGATTTCAGCAAAACGTCAATTTTTAAAGGAATATTTAAAGAAATTTAAATACACCAAAAAACCATAATTCGAATTTTATTGGAATAGTAGTTAACAGATAAAAAAAAAGGATATTTTTACTATATTTACATATATACATATTCATATATATATACATATTCTATTTTTACTGTAATTTATACTTTGTAATTAATTGGAATAATATGCTGGTTTTTATTAAAAAGTTGAATTTTTATTTTATCGAAGTAGAGTTAATTTTTTGCTTTAAAATCCAATTAATTGATTTACCTGCAGGCTGATAGTAATCGTTGTATTTTCGGGGAGGCCAGCAATCTCGCCTCCGAAGGGTAACCCAATCTGGCCCTTCGCACTCTCGGCGCACCGTTACCGGATACAACTAATTCGAGCATTTCCGGATTATGCACTGGTCTCTCCGGAACGATGCAGCCCAAAACTATTGGACCTCGCGTAGATGTTTCCAGCTGCATTAGACCGCCGTATTCCTTCGGCAACGGCACAGGCAGCGGTCCTGCTATCAATCGTACCTGAAACGACGAATTTATTTAATCGATTATTATCGAAAAGAATGAAAAAACGTAATAAAATATTTTTTTTAACGCTGGTTATTAAAAGAGATAGTATAAGCTTCATAAAACGGACTCACTCTAAGAGGCAGTTGCCTCTTGGCGAGATGATGAACCTTGTAGAGTACCGCATCACTTTCGGTATCGACGCTTCCGTTTTGACAGATCGCATAAAATTCGCCTCTCGTCGATAACGAGGCGAATACTTCTCGTCCATGAAGGTCGATGCATTGCGCGTATTGATCCTTTTCGGGATATCCGCCGGAAATCCCGAAGGAGACCGAGCTGTATCTCCTCGTATCCTGGAAAACCGCTACGAGCCGCAATATCTCACCGGCTCTGATCGTCGTCTTCGTATAATGGGCACGCAGATTTCCGTTCTCTGAAAGAGAAGACAAAATTGATCATGGATTGTGCAGCCGCGATATTATTCGCAATGTTGCAAAGGTACAAAGGGCGTCGTGATGATGCAACTCTCGTTTCTTCGATTATGTTGCGCGCAACATTGCGGTCCCGTTAACAACGTCGAATCTCAAAAGAAGCCCAGCGTATAATCGATCCTGGCAGCAGTCGATGTCCTAAAGGCATCTTTAACGGTATCGAGCGATACTAAAAGGCGGCAGAAGTCCTTTCCAGTCATGTCCGATGGTCTCTCGCGCGATATATTGTACACGTATCTATAATATTAGGATCGGAAACTGATCCCAACCGCTGCCGTTACTCGTGTTTTTATCGATAATCCCGTTTTAACGAAGCTTCAGTTTTATCATACATGGTAGTTTACATCTTATTAATGCGTCTCATCGGCCTAATTATTAGTCAATTTATGATACATGAACGTCTGATCGCAGTCTGACAGAAAAATGTTTGAGACTTCCTTTTTCAATTTTAACAAGGTTGTAAAATAGACATAAGAGATCTTTACGCGTATAAATATGTAAACGGAATTTTTAATGGATTTGATTCAAATTAAATCTTTTAATGAAGATCTTCCTATTCCTCTCGAATATCTTTTTAAAATTTTTATTTATGCGCGCGCGAATATCTTTTAATTCATATATATATCTTTCAACTTCTAAACTGTCAACAGATAAATTATGAACGTGGTAATTGGCAATATTTTTTTGTAAAAAAAAGTATCCTTGAAAAGATATATTTTTGAACGTGCATTTCTGTTTTCGCGCGGAGCAAATAAAGATAAACAGAGAAAAAGATCACTTTCTATATTGCACCGATATGCATCTGGGTCAAGAACGTTGCATCGCTTGACATTTCGCGAGCAATCGAGATCGCGATCGCGGTACCTTCCAGTTTCTTCTGTCAGAACTTACCCATTTTCGAGTGTGTCAGCGTGTAAGCTCTTAAAGGTGTCGCGAGCAGAAACACCGGTACTCCGGTCTTCACCAAAGAGTCCACCCTTCGGTAGACGCGTGCACTGCCCGTTGTGTTATTGCCAGATATCACAGAAAACCATCCTGAAAAGGATGAAATGTTAAATATCAATGTGAGAAACTGTTCAATAAAGCTATATGGCTTATATCTGCGACCGTTGATCACGAACAATCGAAGAAGAGCACTGGAGGTGGAGCTAGACTAGCACTGCCAGGTTCGGAACGCGACGTATCGTTGGTAGTTGCGCGTTCCGAACCTGGCAGTGCCAGTCTAGCTCCACCTCCAGTGCTCTTATTCGATTGTTCGTGATCAATGGTCGCGCGCTTCTTGATGCCGGTCCGCGAAAGGACGAGTGTATTAATTAGCGTCTTTGGCGGTTAATTATCGTATAAATCCGATCGCGTCGCACGTACCGACATCGTAATCGCGATCGCACACGTGAAATTGATCTCGTCGATCGTGAATCGCGCTCAATGTTCGTCTCGCTGCATCCTTCGGCGACTTCAATGCGTCGCGGCGAAGTCGCTCTCTTGATCATCTTGGTTTAATAAGCCCCTGCGAAAAGTGGGTCTTGGAAAAAGCGGCGACGCGAAAATGGAGCTTCGGTTTTATTCGCGCGCGAATAAGCTCTCGCGAGTCTCGCGTTTTACCGAAACGCGTCGGAGATTGTGATAGCTAAAACCCGGGCGTCGCCGCACGTTGCGAACGAAAAAAATACCGCAGTGCAACTGTTTTGAAACTTCTACGAGAAGGAGGCCCGGGGAGGCATCGGGCAACAAAGGAGCAACCGTGAGGTGAGTAAATTTAAATTGTTTAATAGTTACATAGTTCCTGATTATTTTTTGAAAGAGTTTTGCAATTTTTATAGAGATAAAAAAAACATACTTTCAATATCGAAGATACGTTTTTTGATCTAAAAATTGCAGAACTCTTTCAAAAAATAATCAGGAACTATATAACTATTTAAAAGAACCTTAAAACTCTGCTCAAACCTATTAGAATTCGATGTGTAAAAAAATGTGAAGTTGGCACTCCTATTTTTTGAAACTGATTTTCGTTATCGTGATGACCGGAACTATTTCTAAAAATTATCAAGAACTCTTCCTATGGTTCTAAATAACTCAGAACTCTTAACAGAACTATGATAGCATAACATAGGGGTGCTAACTTCACACACCCTTTATAAGACTCACTTTATAATTGTCAAAAATTTTATACAATATATTAACACATAGGTATATATTTTTATTTTTTAAATAATAACAAATTAGCCAGCAGTATATAATTTTTTAGACATGGAGAAAAGAATTTATAGTTTGCTCTTGTTTGACGTGAAAGAGAGAAAGAGAATTTGAAGGCTGAATTTTTGTACATCGTAGCGAGAATGATTGGAAGAGACCAGTCGGCATCTGTCAAAACAGCAACGTACGCGATTGGTAGCTCCGGGGCG
This sequence comes from Prenolepis imparis, assembly GCF_030444845.1. Lineage (NCBI taxonomy): Eukaryota > Metazoa > Arthropoda > Insecta > Hymenoptera > Formicidae > Prenolepis > Prenolepis imparis. The sequence continues at coordinate 5,251,937 of NW_028141167.1, read as the reverse complement.
GGTTAAAAAACGCATCTATCTGGAAGGAAGGAACTATGTGCTTCTTTCCGAGGCTTCAGTCTGCTCGTAAAAAGAAAGAAAAGATCCTGCCAAATTGCGAACAGGCGATTTCAGCTGCGCGGTTGCACGCGGAGACACAGTAGCCGAGTGGTCGATCGTAGGTCAGCAGGTTCTTTTGCTCGTCGTTAATTGATTTAAGAATGCTGCCCCGATATGCGAGCGCACGTCTCGAATCCCGCCCCTTAAGGCCCGCTCGTTTTGGAATGCAAAAGAAGGACGGACCCGCCCTGTCGAAAATCCTGAATCCTTCTAATGAAAGCGAAATTAACGCTGGACTTTTTTAAGTAATTAATTTACGAAGAAGCCGAAAAAGTTTCAAATTAATTGAATTTAATAAAAATATTGCAAGTGATTAAAAATTAATTATATAAAAAAAGAATAATTATTTTACTACACAGAGAGAATTTTCTCTTATTGTTAGAATTTACCCTGAAAATCATGATAATCATGGGACAACATGGTATGGAAAGAATTTTATGAGAATTTCTTTGATTAATACTTATCATAATAAAAATAATAATATATCTATTACAATAAAATATGTTTGATTAATTTTACCATGCAGTTTAGTAAAATTAATCAAACATGTTTTATATTTTATTGTGATAGATATTATTATTTTTATTGTGATAAATATTAATCAGAGAAATTCTCATAAAATTCTTTCCATATCATATTGTCTCATGATTACCATGATTTTTAGGGTAAATTCTAAGAGAAAATTCTCTCAGTGTTAAATACAATTTTTTTTAATTAGAATAATATATATTATTTTTATCAATTTTATATTTATTAATCCTATATTTTATTCGTTCTTTCATTCAACTAGAAAAATATTCAGGATTCAAGTTGAACGTCGAGCAATCGCGAGCCGTATAAAGAAGAGAGTGCAAGCGGTGAGGGGAAGGGCAGTTTCCCTTGGGAAAGTTTTTCCGTTTGCAGGTTGCACGCATTAATTCTCTGTTCGAGGTTAACTGATGGAATAATCTAACGGCCGGCGGGGCTCCCGGTTTTTGTTTGTTCTAGATCAACGACCTGGAAAACCGGCGCGCAATTAAGACGGACGATATTGACTCTTATACGGTCTTGAGAATGCCTCCTGGGGAGTTAATGGGAGAAGGAAGGGGGTTTTCTCAGTCAGCCCTCTCGGTACATAACAGAAGGACGCGGCGTCTATCTCGGGACGAGAACGTGTATCCCGGAAAAGAAATGTTGCGAAGGCGTACGCTCGCAATTACACAAGCGTATACGGCCTTCCCTCACTTTCTATTTCCACGCGCGCATCCAACAGGTATAAGAGACGCGAGAGACCCGGCAAGAGAGCGAGCGCGTTCAGGTCGTAATTGTAGGGATCGCCGCATCTGCTGCGAAAAATCTACGGAAAAGTTCAGGTATTCAGACGCACGCCAACAATTTCCTAACGCGTCCTATTGTCTTGCGTAATTGCGAGATTACGTGCTTATCGATTCGCGTAATGAAGCCTGCGAAGCCGCCTTATCCGGGCAACCTATTTTTTTGAAAGCTAATAAGCAGCGTATCTTTATTTTTTTCGATAAAAGAAAAAGAAACTTGAAATAAACAGTGCATATATTATAAATGCATGCAATTAAAGATTAAATGAAGCTTAATTAAATTAGGAATTTACTTGTGTTAAGTGATACAAAACATCACATTATTGCGCGGAATAATAACAGGATATATTCTAAAGAAACATCTAGCATCTAGCCATAACTTTTAAGAGTTCATTAACTCTTTCCCAACTCTTCACACTTCATAGAGCATGCACGCTTTATTGAACAAACACGAGACGTATGATATAGCGAGCAGTCTTTTTACGCGTGAATCGACGAATTAAATGTTCCTGAAAATCTATGTTATCCCATCATCGCCGTAGACCGTATTTACGATTCAGAATCCCTGTGCCGATATGTGTAACGCCATAAATGCTGATCCGTTAGTAAACGGAACACGTTGTAAACTAATTTAAGGCACATGTCTAAATTTAATGCTGGAATATGCAGCATAGATTAGATGGAAATATATGAGTGTCGTATTACTTTAAATCTTAAATGTGTATCAGTGATTAACAGACCTGGTATCTTGATACTCGCGTGTTCTTCGTTTTTTAAACAGCTAAATATAGATATTTTATATAATATCAATCGCTGATTTAAATTTTTGGAAGAAAATTGATTAACTGATTAATTTTGGAAAACAATTAAAATTAAAAATAATTTTTTGTCATCAACAAATATATAGATTGAATAATTATCGTAATAGAAAAAAAAACCTCTTGCTTTCTCAAACTTTGTATCATGCCAGTCTTGATAACAATCCAAGGACTCGAAGCGAGGATTGCAACAACCCAAGAAACTGGACGTTGGCCTGCGCTCCAGGTGCGCTCGTAAAAGTTACGTTATACATTGCAACACGCTTCAAGAATTTATCCTAATTCCTGTCCACCCATTTGGCATAAAATTTCCTTTCAATAAAATAAATGATAGGCTTAGTCATCGGTGCACGTGGTTCGATATACGTACCTACGTGATGTGCAAGTATTTAACTTTTGTCTAAAAATCTGAATCTAACAAGCATGGCATGCAAATTGTTTTATTACGATTAATTTTGGTGAATTTCCGAAGTAATGAAAAAAATATGGTTATTTAACAATGTGTTAATTTATCGAGAGAAATCATCATGTAATTATTTGTCATCATATTGCAAGACTACGAAAAGATCCTAAGCTAGATTCTGCTGAGTAATGGAAACGTGATTGAATAGTAGATTGCATATGCGAGATTCGCGACAGCGATATCGATAGGATCGGGAATATTTCGACGCGAGAGATCACCGGTGTCGGCGTGACGTTCCAGGTAAACATTGTGGTATCCAGGTGCACGATATATGTGTTTAGGAGGAGCATTAAGTAAGGAAGAGACTACAGCCTACACACTCACACACATAAACACATACACACACATCTCGCGGCTGGAATCTTTATTGTGCATAATTCACGTTACGCCGCGCGAGACCAATCATTCGGGATATAATATTACCTGGACGTGAATCGAACCGTGACAATAGTATATACGGTTTCTGGGCTCTCTGCTATCGATAGTACCTGTTGCAATATGGCAGAATTTCTGCTATACTCTATTGATAGCGATACATTTTTATAATTGCTAAAAATTGAATAATTAAATTTGTTAAACTCCAGTCTTTTAAAATTACAACAATATTTAAATAACTTATATAACATCTTATTGTAGAACATCCAACCGTCTCCAATAGCTTTGCAACAACAAAAGGGGAAGCAAAGAAAAAATTAAATAAAAACCCCCAAAAATGTACTGTCACAATAAATCGAAAGTAGTAGCATCGATATTAATAATACGTTAGTAATATATCGATAGAGGGGCAATTAAAGCTGTGGAGAACACGACGACAGAATACGAGGGAGCAGAGTTCGATCGAAATGTATTAGTTGATAAATCGCTATTTATATTTTATATCTCTAAATTTTATAATTTTGCAGAATTTAGACGAATCGACTTCGCACGAGGGAGGAGAAGGAAGTAGGAGATAGAGACGGATAGATTGAATTCTTTCTCGTTTTTATCTCTCTTTCCTTTGTCGTGGAAGTCGGTACCCTAGTCGGACGTGTAGCCAGCATCGGCCGCGATACCCCAGAGAGTTATACCCTGGCACGTAATGACCGTTATTTAAAACCAGGGAGGCCGATCATTGCCGAGGGCGCGTCTGGCCAGCGCAACATTCTTGCCTTGTGTAAGACCCCTGTCCAAGAGGTCTTTGCGAACAAATAACAATATATATATATATAGTTATTTGTTTATATATGTATATATATACACATACACACGTCACGTTATACAGAAAGAAAGCCGGGATGTCCGCTGGACCAGGCACTTGGCAGTAAAACCATACGACTACGTCGGATAAGCCGATCTATACGATCCCTCTCGGCTCGCAATCACGATCGCAATACCGCATGCAATTCATTCTCCGTTTCTCCGCATGTCTAGAGAGAAAGAAAGAAGTTCTAAACGCATGAAATCGCCAATCTCTCTGCCACGACACGCACGATCGTCGATAACTCTCAAGTTCTGCGTCCGTGTAAATTGATTAAGGGCCGGTTGTTCCAACTTTTTGGTAAATTTTATTCGACAGATATAGTATATCTTCTTTTTTTTTTAAACTTATCTGAAAAGAGACGAAGATATGCTATCTGTCGAATAAAATTTACCAAAAAATTGTAACAACCGACCCTAAGATGATTACTTCTTAAATCTAATTTATATTTATTTTTTTCTTGTTTCAAATATAAAATACGTGATACTTTTATGATAATCGCAATAAGAAATAAGATGCTTGCTTTATACATATAATATTTATAAGAAGATGTATCAATATCTTCTTATTATATCTTTTTTTTTTTAAGTGAAAGAACTCCAAGCAAACTTTTCTTGCTGAATGGACGATGTCTCGCTAAACATCGTTTCGCACACTATGCATCGTACTCTTGCGTCATGCTTAATTTTTTTTATGACAGTCCACCTTTCTTCCGCACATCGTTTACCTTCCTTTTTTTGCTACCGTGCATCATAAATATTCGCGATTCGCTGCAGGTAAACGGTCGACTGTCCAAAGGTGGATTTCTTGTATACGTGTCAAATAAAACCGAACGCGCGATTATCTCATAAGCCGTTCTATAAAACTTTAGGGGCTACCGGCGCTATCATCCCTTACGTAAAATAGCGTGTTAACGGTGCAGCCAACGTGGAGAAAAAAAGAAGAACGTAGAGGAAGACGAGAGTCGCGTGAGACAGGAAGGACGTCGACCTCGACGCGTCACCGACGAGAACTGTTCTCTTTCTCTCTTTCTCGAGATTTTACGCGCTTAATAAATTATTGTAAACTGAAGACCGGCCGCCGGAGAATCTTGTCCGAGGTTTGCACGAATGGCAGTTAAGCCACGACCGGTGATTCGTACGATATCGTCCCTATCGGCCCGTGGAATCAGATGCGCGCCTCTGAATCTTCTCCTAGTAATTTTATCTCGGTTGAAGGTTCAAGTTGCGCGCCTCCGATGAGGATTAGATTCCCTTTCGCTGGGGCAATGATTCACGAACAGTCCCCACCCTGAGTTTTCGATGTGGCACGATCTTCCTCTTCGTCACGCGAAATTGAAACCGAAGAATTTACGAATATCGCGTTGGTTGCAATCTTATGGTAAAATGTCTGAGAGTGGTATACCTTCAGAGATTTTTATCGCATTTTTTAGTTCGTAGTTATTTATGCATAATACGTTGCGAAATTAATATAATTTCGCAGCGAATTATGCATAAATATACCAGATTTCACAGTTTGAAACAAGCATGACTGTAACCGTGAATGACATTAGACGGAATGAATTAAGCCGAAAGGATATTACACAGAATGTTACCGCCACTCCATACACTTTAAGACACATTACACGCGGCTCCGTAACGCGTTTCTTATCCTCTCTCGAATGTCTTCATTTCGTCCCTCGCGGACATTGCGCGATTCCTTGAATCGAAAGCGTTAGGCGCCGAGAAAATACTCGGCGCGCGCTTTTTACTTGTCGGGATAAGCTGATTACGATGATGTATAATGGGCACATAATGTACGATGCACATGCCTCTAATACATCTAGCTGCAACTTATGATTCTCCGGCCGATGAAAGCCAGACTCTCGCAGACCCTTTTTACCCGGCCTCGCCGCCGCGGGAAAATTGCGAATGACGTGATGCAGACACACGTGGAATCGCGATGGATGTTTAATCTGCTTGATACTAATTGTCCGGCATGTTGAATCGTAAAATATTTGCTTAAGATTGCCGCTAGCGAGATTTCATATTTTTCCACGTAGATGACATTCCGACACGACAACTGTTATTTAATAATAACAAGTCAAAATTCAATCTATTAAGAAATTATTTTACCATAATATACTTTATAATATTATGCAGTGAAAATATAGTGATGAAAAATTTTACATATCGAAGAAAAGTGTACAATGAAATTCTCGTTAGAATTTTATCAACGTTATCGATTGCTTTCGTGATTCTAGCGCGTGATATAAGCGGAAATCGAATGCGACGTGTTATATATCGCCCTGTCGACGCGCGCGATTACAATGTGATTTCGTGCAACACCCGGAACGGACTTGCATTTAACAGCAGCCGGCGATCGCGCATTTCACGCACGTGCGCCGAGCTGGACAAATGGGATTAAAGCCGGATGACGAAAGTGTCCGGCTCTGAATCGTGCCGTGCAGACCGTTTGAAATTCCACGATGACGCGCGAGGAAAAGCGGTCGGGGAAGACGTAATAGGAAGGCAGACATAGAGAAAGAGAGAAGGAACTTATACTTTTGTCCTGTAAACTAGTGAAATTTATCACAGCGCGTTGGTCGGAATTTAGACGACGTGGTCGCTCGCTAGCTTTGAATACTGAGAATTTCTAGTTTCCCAGCGAGTCTGTGCCGGAAAGAGTCCCTTGTTCTCCCGGTTCCATAAAACTAAACAAAGTCACCGCACGGTCGATCTCAAGGAAAAATAATTCCGCAGTTGGGGGATGGACTGAAGAAGGAAAAAAAGGCGGTTTCAACCAGGAAAGAGCCGTTTTTCGTTTCATCCGCGAAAGAAAAATGTACAGGATCCATAACGCCGCGTGACTTCTCATTCGCTTCGCGCTTCAACCTCGGCCGATCGTTTTGAGGGACTCACGAGCAATCCGCCATTTGATCTGCATGTCTCCACCCGTTACTTTTTACACGGAACGGTCAACAGTAAACGTCCGACGACGCTTCTTTATCACCGCGGCCTCGCGCGGAAAGTCCTCCGCGAGCAAGCGTTTAAAACGCGGAACTAATTCGCGCGAGACGTCTGGCAGCGCGACGATGGAATCGCGTTTTCTTTTATCCTTCCCCGCGCGCGATTTCGCCACGTGAATTACGTCGCGGCAACTTCGTGGCGAATTCGTGGGCGTGGAACAACTATTTCCCGGCTCGCAATTTACTGTTAGTACCGCGCCACTTATACGCGACGTAACGAACACGCTCAAGCGTCTCCGCGCCTCAAGTGTCAATTTATCCGCGAGTGGTACGAAGTATCTATGCGCGAGCATTCCATTCGATTCTTTGGAATTTCTTCCTCTTCGTCGCGAACTTAACGAGCAACCTCTGTTCTCTCGGCACATCCATCTCTCTAAAAACTTCATTCGAAAACCTCGTCAAGGAAACGCACGAGAGAGCAGGATCGTTTTTTTTTTTCAGATTCGTCACTCGCTGTCTGACTAGTCGTGACTCGATATCCCGCGCGAGGAACTTGAAGCTAAAATCCGCACGCTGTCAAACGAGCAGAGTGAAAGGAGAAGAGCCAACAGCGAATTGTCAAAGTCATTGCGAACCGTTTCAAAATCGGCATCTCTAATAGAGACTAGAAATTGTTTGCCAACATCTTAAACTCTGTTCAGAATCGTCGTGATGAATCATCGATCGCGAAATAATTTATCGATCAACGACGTTTCTCTTGCATGAATCAGCCGGACCGCTATTGAGCGAGAAAAAAATCGCATGACGAAAATTTCGATAACTCTGACGTCAATGCAAGGAATCTATTTCCCCACGTCGATTCGTCAGACATTCGTAATCGGTTTATCCGTAATCTCCTCGGGTCGTTCATTAACGAGGTAGAGAGAAAAGTGCGCTAAAACTCTGTCTATCTTGATTACTCGCTGTTCTGGCTATTTAACGTATCTCATAATGACTACAAATCTCGTCTGATCGACGACATTTCATTCAAACTACAAAGTGCATTTATTAGATGCAAGCGGTAGTCGAACACGACACTGTCGTGCACGACGCCAATTCCACGCTTCGCGCACTGTGATAAAGACAAAAAATCAAGAAAAACGAGAGAATGAAGAAGACGAAGCAGAGGAAGAAAAGCGTGTGAGGGGTAAAAATGTCGATATATTGAATAGCATCTCGCGCGAAAGAAGCAGACGTCGTTAGTTGACGGGTCTCTCCTTCAAGCCATCCAGCCACCACCGAACCCTAAACGTTTCCCTCTACTTTATCTCTCGTCCATTCGATCTAATAGGTCCGCATTACCGCGCTTTATTGCCTCATAATTTCCATTTCTGATGCCAGAAAACCAATATAAGTCGCGCACGCAGGAGCGGCGGCCTCCACCGTGCGGCGAGTTTCGCGACTTATTCGCCACACAAAGTGCTTTATGATTGAGACGAAAAAAAAACGAGTTGGAATATTAATCGTATGATGGAGAGCTTTCCCTCTCTCTTTCTCCCTAACGCGCGCGCGAGATCGGAGCATTATCATTTTTCTTGTAGCCTCTCTCGCGTCCACGCGAGCACCAACGCAAATGCGCGCGCGATAGAGTCTATAACCTGTTCCGATGATTCCAGCCGGATGATCTCCACAACCGTTACCGTTCACTCTGCCGAGCATAATTTACGTGCTACACGCTGTCATCTATCACGGCCATTAAAATAAAAGCTACATCGATATCAATTCAAATAAAATTAAAGACTTATCTCTCTCCATAAAGCAAACACGTCTAGAGTTAAGCAGGTTTAATATCCTTTGATATTTTTTAAGTAGTTGCCAGTTTACGTCATTTTTCACATTTTCAATTAATTGTAAATCAAATCGCTTTCCGAATTCAAGTTTGGATCGAGAAAAACTCACCTGGATAACCTTCCGGAATGACGATCTCCGGTCCCACCTTGACGTCATGTCGGTACCGGTGCATCAGCAGGCTCGCTGTGACTCTCAGCGATCGTTGCTGCTGCTTGTACAGGAGCACCGGTCTGCCGCCGGTGCCCTCGAGTCTGACGACCCGCGGTAATGAGAATCGGTCCAGGAACTCTCGTAGCGGCATGTATCCGCCGCCGGAACCGGAACCACCCTCGGCGGTCGCCTCCCTCGAGCTCGGCAAGGACTTGGGCAGCGAAGGCATCTCCTCGCTGGACATGGTCGAGAATTCACCGTTCGACGACATGATCTCACACATCTCGGAATAGCGTCACTTCGCGAACGATTCTCAGGAACATGGAGACAAACGTGCAGTCCGGTCACCGACGAGAGTGTAACGAAAGACGACGCGACGATTCGACCCAGATAGATCGATCCTCTTCAGGATAATGTCGGAAAACTCGTAACGTCATCTAATCCTCGTGGTGGTGGAACAAGCGCGACGCTTGCTATCGAGAGCATTTTTGCTCCTCTTTCGATACCCGCTCATCACCGCGTAATAAACGGACACGTAATAACGGACTTGTATGGACGCACTTTCTTCTTCAGTTATGTCACTCCGCCGCGGCAGCTGTCACTTTCCGTTTCGCGACACGATGATAGTGACATCAATTCTTTCAGCGCCGAAGATTATTTTCGACATTTTGCACCACGCGAGAAATTTCTTTCGCAAATTGCAACGCGAGAGAAAAATGAAGAAAGTATACACGATGGACCAAATCGATTTTTGTTATCAAATTGCGTACTGATTCGTAGCGGATATTAGCAGCCAGGGCCCGACAAATAATACATGAAACTTTGCTTCACTAGACACTAAACTGTTACCCGAGGCAAGAGCGCGTAGTGAGATCGAGCATCACGAAACACCGTCCAACGAAATGCACACGTATCTTCTTACGAGAAAAGCAGGATCTATCGATAATATCCGCGAGAGATGGTTTACACCGACGAGCGAGAAGCAAACGATGAATATCCGTCTCTCTGTATCTTCCGGATGTCCTGTTCCCGATGATGAACGACGATGATACTTCTCTTCCGGGCTGTTTCGTTTTCGTTAGCGTTGCCGAGGCGTCCGAGGATAGATGGATTCAATGGACGCGCAATCGAATGATGAATCCCGCTTGACTAACCGAGCCGCTGGCTTCTCTCTTTCTCTCTCTTTCTCTTTTTTTCACTCTATCTCTCCTTACGCGAAGGCAGTTATCTCCCGCAGTTCGATCCCCGTGGCGTTTATGATTTACCGGTGCAGTCGGCTTTCTTTCGCCGTTTCTTACGCGGACCTCGCGAGATATATCTCGTGGCGCGGACGCTTTTATTGCTTTATACCGTGCATGCAAGCCGCGGGGTGCCTTCGGACGCCTCGATAACTGGGTCTGAGCTGCATCCTGGTAGCCTCCGAACAGGACCTACCGTATACCGCGAGGTAAGACGAGGTAGAGAGGTCCCGCGGGGATATCCCTCAGACACCTTGTCGGCCGAGGTCGCGATGCATCGCGGTGGTCTGAAACAGATAAGCAAGAGATACGGTCAAAGTATGCTTCCATCCACGGAGTTTGATTGCGGCAACGCAACGCTTTATAAATCGGAGGTAGTGTGTTCCTTTAACAAACGCGCTTGCGTTTATCCCGCGTTAATCGCAGACCGCAACTAAAGTGGCAGTTGTAATTCTTTACGATATACGAGCAACGAAAGTCATTGTAGGCACCTTTTTCACAACTTTCATTTACGTGAGCAGATAGATTCGAATTCTCTGTAATAGCCAAATTTAAGAAACAAAATTCGCGAGAGAGACAAGTCCTATATTTATTTAGATTTTTTAAAATCGCGTAAAAAGAAAAAAATATTTGTTTAATAAAAAGTCGAAGAATAAATGTATTTTGATAAAACGGAGTAAAATATCTAATTATATCTAAATATCCAATTCTTTCTTACCGCACACGTTCGGCGCCGATTTCAGAGAGACGAAATCGAATGGTCGAAATTTAATTTTAATAATCGATTCGAAAGCAGTGCGCGATTTCTACGATCTCCGGCCTTCCGCAGAAGGACGCGAAGTCCCGGACCTCTTGGAGAGGATCCGATCGGATCGGCGGACGCGAAGTCACTGACGCCCGGCTCGGACTGAGCCGAGTGTAAGAGGTCCACCGATACCAAGAGTTGAACGCACACACGATCGTCGTCGTGTATAATCGTTTCGCTGGTGTGTGCTTCGTGTGTGCCACCACCTCTACATCAGCCGCGTTGTCAGTGCTATAGCAATATACCAGCGATCTGAAACTCGCCCGCGGAGTCCCCCGGTTAACAGAATACGCGCGCCGACTTATACGTGGGTTTATTCAATATAAGATCCTATTGTTACCCGCGAGAGGAGCTGTTACCCCACAGGAGCCGCGTGCACCGCCCTCGATACATATATACTTCCTTCCTAGGAGCGTGTAATAATCGCCCGTAATAGCAGCCGAGTCAGTCTTCGTGTATGCACAGCAACGACGAGGCACGAGCAGCTGACAATTGCGGCGTGCTGAGATTAAATGGCAGCTGATCAGATCGCGGTTGGGATCGGGAGCTACTTCAGGACCGCGTAGATCAATCTCGACAGAAAGGAAAGATTGAGACCAACTATAGAAGCTTAAGCTTTATTTTATATTGTTTCTTTAAGTTCTTATTATTTCTTTACATACGCTATATAATATATTAATTTTTTTTAAGAAACGCTTGGAAGGAATTCGGATTAAATTTAATTAAAAATAATTTTAATTAAATTTAATTATATATATATGAATCCAAGCACGGTTCTTAAAAAAGTTAATTTTATTTTCGATATTAAACATTCTATTTTCTCCGATGCAGTTGATAATCGAATCCTTGGAAAATTGTATTCTGAACAACAAGCATAATAAAGGACATACACTTTCATCTTTCATAAAAGTGACTAAAATGTTACATGCGATTTCCTTATATGGCTATACTTAAATAAAATGAGCGCAAGTCCCTATATTTGGTAATACTTGGATGAGATTCAGCGAGGACGATCGCGTGTGATAGCCTTCTTCTTACGCGCTCGTATAATGGTAACGAATATTTATACATTGTCTTGCAGCACTTCAACGCGGGTAAAAGATCGTAAAAATTACGAGCGAACCGCTGTGATTTCCGAGTGGGTGGAAAGTGGAACGACCTTGGATTTAATTTTTGTCGAGCGTGTATTACCGGTGCGGACTGGCGTCCGTTACATCATTATGGATTTCTCTCTCACGCGTTACACGATTCTTTTTATGGAAATTGCTCAGACGCACAATAAGGGTTTTAACATTCACTAGACGGTCTTTAATCCTATTAGGCAAATTAGGATGAATAGAAGAAGGCAGAAAGGAATAGTAAAAAGTCTAGAGATATTTAAAAATTCTCTCATTTCGAAGTTAGGGAGAAATTCACAATTTTGCAACGTAAGTTTTTATTAATATTTTGTTGTTTTCTTAATTCGTCTATTCTTTCTGCATGTACAAAGTACGCTATGCGAGTGTTGGTGTTACGTCAAGCGAGAAATATCAGCGTGGCAATTACACACGTGATCGTTTGCCGGTTGACAGACGGAGGAAATCATTAGTCCACTACCGTTAAATCCGCGGATGAAAGCGTTACGCAATGCGAATACGCAATATCCTATTACCGATGGTCGTATGATATAACCATCGCCATTATATCATCATCATCATCATCGTCATCGTCATCTGCGCTGCCGTATACGTCGATTCTCGTCATTTGCGCCGCGTAAACGTATAGCCGGATTTCGACTCGATCATTAAGCGACCGCGCGAATTTCCGCCTGAGTTCTCGAAATTCCGGAGATTGTCGTTGCAATTTATGTCGTTGTACTCTCTAGGATGTAACGGTCTCACGTGTGATATTCGCGAGAAATACAACGTGAATTCGTATTCCCGTATTCGCGATAACATCAGTTCCGTCGGTGAGGATTGCGGTAATATTTCTCTCTACTGCATAACGTGAACTAACGAACAAATATTTTGCTAATAGCGAGACAAATGATATGTGATGCACCGCACTATCGAATGAATATTTTGCAAAAATCGTTAAATATTACATTGGCGAGCAACCAAGCGTGCCATTGCATCGAAGAATGCTTCGAGGTTGTTAATAAGATCGAAGAAATGGTGAGAGATCATGAAAAAGTCGCACCACAAAATGATAAGAAACGTATCATCATTGCCATAGTATATCGCAATCATTACAACTTATATTATATTTTTTTGTATTTTAGACAACTCCTTTCTTTATATATTTCCAACATCTCATTAATTAAATTAAATTAAATTAAATCAAATTATTTATTGCAATAAAAAATTGCCTCGTAAAAATCAATTTTTGATATCACATGTTTCAAATAAATCGCTTTTTAATTGTTTCTCTTTAAAAAAAAAAAAAAAAAAAAAGATAATTATATGTAGTTTAATTACGCTCAGCTTGCAATCTTTTCAATGACAATGCAAAAAGATATAAATATGAATATATGCGAGAGATATTACTATTATTATCAAAATAACAACATATTACGACACAAGCTGAATGAGAGATTAGAAGGTGAATCAGATTTTAAACTAAGCAGTCGTTTGCTGACTCACTTCCACACTCGTTTCATAGTTTATTCCACTAAGTCTTCAAGTCGTCAGGGAAGCGGTTACTCTTCTTAATCATCATACTTTTCTTGCAACATGAGTTTTTTACCTTAATCCGACCACTAGTTTTCTGCGCTCATCACTTATACTCATGTCTATGTCGAGTTTTTAAATATCATATATAATGAAATGATGACTCTCCGACCTCTATCTCTCAAGATAAAGATCTCTCCGATAAGCCTTATAGCGAATCCGCCCCTGAATCTCCGGTAGAGACGGCAAGAACGGCAACCCCTTTAACGAGGCCCAAGTTACGGCAACGAGCTTCTCGGCCTCATCTGGCCGAGATGTTACACCGCGATATATATCGCGAGGGCAGGCACGAGGCGCGCGTATGCGAAACACGCCGCGTTTATTAATATATACCGTCGGTGGCGACGCGCGCGCTGCTCCATTTAATTCTATATTTACCGCAGGTGCGTTTAGCTAAAGCGGCGCGTATGTGCAAGAGACGCGTACTAATCTGTGGAAAGGATCAGTCAAGGCGAGCCAGAGGGTCCATCGCGGCGAGGAAGAGATCGCTACGAAGCGATCTTCCCACGGCAGCTGGCGATGCTGCGTCCGAGATGCGCGTCCTTGCGCGGCCTCGCAAGGACAAGGCCGTCATTTTCGCAAATGCACAATTATTACCAGTGTTTTATATGTGTGTATGTTTCAAACCAGGGTGTGGCTCGCTATTCTTCCGATGCGCGAGAGAAAACAAAAGATCTTCCCCCTCTTTCCCCGCGGGTAATCACGCGCGCGCAGAGAGCCAAGATCAAGGGAAATGCTGTCATGTTCCACCTGATGCGAGATACACGATTATGCACTTTTATATGTCCGCAAGGTCGACAGGAATCGTAATCGGACGCGTTTAATTACGCACGCGCGCGTGTTTAGGATTCTTCGGCGAAGTCTCGTTTTTATTCTGAAACCAGGTTGTCGTGCAGGAACTTAAATTGAAAGTTCATGTCTCGAGAACTCTGCCGTTTAAGAGAATGTAAAGGCGAAAGGCACTTGCTATTTCTACACACACAATGTATAAATAATATATTATTAATTATATTAGAATATATATATATACAATATAATGAGAATATTGTTAGACTCTTAATCATTTCCTTTTTTAAATCACATGGAGAGATTGCTTGAAAGGTGAAACTATCTACGATCCTTTCGTTGAAACGTTTTACAAAGGAAACTCATCGATCAAGCGACGCATCACGTGCAGGACTCGACAAAGAATCGCGGAATTCCGGCGCATGATATTGACTTTCGCGGGGCCAGCCGCGGAATCGCGATGCATCATCGTCATCGCATCTGCCATCGCGCCAGGCAGCGCAAGCGAAGGTGCAATCGGCACTTAAGCGTTGACACTAATGAGCGTCGGCGATGCAACCGGTCGTCTGCCAGGGGTCGTCTCGCTGTAATTGGTTAGTTAGCACATTTATTTTATATGAAACGTCCGCTGAGAAAAATGCGAAGCGCGTGCGTCCTAATTAGGAACGGCTCGGCGTAGCCGATCAATGCGCGCGATATCGATCGTCGGAGCGTTGACAAGCATGACCGAGTAACGTTGACCTCGGGAAGAAGGGGGCTGAATAGCCGAGTCATTTTCATGGCTAGGAGGAGCAGGCATCCTAGCCGAGCCACGAGACACTGCGTAATAGACCATTAGCGACTCTATCGCTCGATTATATCTCTAATCTTAATCCGTGCGAATTTTCTGTTGCGCGCGTTAGTTCGACGAGAGAGGCCTTTAGCGACCGTGGGACAACGTGAGCCTCGGTAACTAACGTTTAGCGCGCAATTATCGATTTCGATCTCCAAGTTTGTATCGATACACAGCGAACGTGCAGCGAATTTTTTTTTTCGTATTCATAAAAATAATGTCAAATGATAATAACTATCCTATAGTAATATCTTAATACCATATTAGAAGTAAATCTTATCATTAATGTAAATAATTAGATTTTAGTAAAAAATTTGTATTATGGAATAAATATCGGAGTTATAATTAATTACATAGATTATTTCGATTCTCTCGAGTTGTGTGCGAGTATTTATTTCCGCGAAATAAAAATATTCTTATTATCTTGATGCACCGCGTGATTGCATCGGAGTCAACGGGTCTATGTTAATGCGTTATTAGGCTCGTAATTAATCCCGCTAATAAAATACGCCTTATAGCCGTCTCCGGTAATAATAATATAAGAAACATACTCGTAGGCACGAGCGTGTTCTACCGGTGGAATTTCATTCTGATATTTAATACTCCTCACGCTCCGGTTTATTAGTAAGCATTGTACCATCTAATACCCGAGACAGTTTCAATCGAAACGTCGTCATAAATCTTCACCGCATTACCAGTTTATCTTTGAACCTTCTGTTTGAATTATCCAATTATTCCGTGGGATTGGTCAAGGCTATATAAAAAAAAAAATTCCGCTCTCGCGCGCTGGAGAGGGAACACAACATTTGTTTCTAAGGCTAACCTCCTGGCTATGTAGAGAATTTTAACCCCGCCATCGCGGTTATTGAGAATCCCATAGATTTAATTAGACCTTGCACGAGATCATATCAATTTCTCTTCTCAGATTACTACGAAGAAAAACTGGTAGAAAGGGAGCGACAGGAGAAGAGTGGTGGTCACAAATGCGTAGGTTTTAAGATCGCACCCTTCTCTCGTCCCCTCCGCGTCAGCTATTAATTTCATTCTCGAGTCGGTTCAAATGCGATATTAATATCATCATTTCTCACAGATATATGCGTTTAAAAGACTTATTAAATAATAAAAGACGTGAAATTAAAGTCGAGCTGAAGAAAAAGATATAAAGATATAAAGATATAATGATATAAAGATGCTTTATAAAATAAAACAATAATAAGAAATATGAAATAATGCGCTAAAAAAACATTGCGTTATTTTTTAGACTATCGAAAATTTTCTTATTCTTATTCAGCATTATTTACTACGAAGAAAATTCTTGCAAAGATTTTCGCGCCAGCATCTGCGACCGAGAAATTCGCTTCGCTTCCTTATGTCATGATATTTCGCGATGCACACCACTCTCGCATAAGATACTGCGTTTGAAGGTGATGCGCCAATCTTCGGCGAGTATTTAGAAGAGTAATGCACGTGTAAATGAAGTTGAGTAAGGCAATGTAAGCAGGCGGTGGCAGGTGCTACGCAAAAGGTGCTCCTTTTTTTCGTTGCTCATCTTCTGTTAGTAGCCACAGAAGCCAAGTACTCTGCCGAGGCTGCCGTGAGGTCTTGCACGCTAGTGATGTGCATGACCAGTCACAATTTATATCTCTGATATTTAATGCATCAAAATGTTTATATCAAATCGCTTCTTAATTATCAAACCGTTATTAAATTAATCAATATTTTTATTTTGTTTTTGTGGAATGTATAGAAAGAAATCTATTATTTCTGCTATCACATCTGTTCAATAATCACGTGTTATAAATTTTTTTCTTATGTTAATTAAAAGGAAGTTGTCCAATTTTTTGTCTAGATAGATGTAGATTGGTTTCTTAAAAGTCTTACGTACATGTTTAAGAAGAAAATTTAAATCGAGATTTCTTTAAAGTGCAGCCGATAAATTTAGAAAATAAATGCATATCTGATGACTTCGACCAGCTGTTTCTTCGGCATTTTTCTCGACTGACCCGTTCATAGCCATCGCTAGTCGCGAACCTTGCTTACCTGCAGATGTAATTGCAAGGTACTTGGATTTTTATCGTCGCCGCCGCCACTTTAACCGAACGAACACTCCTCATCTTATTGTTGTCTGGTGTTCTCGCCTTTATAGCAAAAAAAGGAATGTATAAGAGAGACGGGGCACTTTTAAGAATTTCAAATGGGACTGGACAAAGGGCAGTATATGCCTGAGGTCACGCGTTTTTCATCGCCCCTGCCACCAATTGGCTGCCGTGCTGCTGAAAACAATCTCAATTCCATCAACGGATAAGCACTTTCTCTCTCTTCCTCTCTCTTTCTCTCTCCTCCCGTAAATTACTTCTCAGATCGCTTTTTCGCGACGCGAAGATGAGTTGCGAAGAATTATCGATGCAAAATTTTCATTTCTATTACTAAGAGACAATACTCCTAAAAAAAGGAAAAATTTTGGGAAAATGATGAATATGAATAAAATTCCTGATCTTTCCAAAATATTTTCGATGACGCGATTTTCTTCAAGAAAATACTCGAGAAAAATATTAGAGAGTGAGTAAAATAACAGAGAATAACAGAGTACTTTTGATGATAATTTTCTTTAATATTTGGCGAATTTAATTAAAATTCGTTACGTATGGACATAAGCAATAGCGTTAATGCGCAATTTAGGTGCAAGGCTGTAACTTTCGTATTCAATTTTAACGGCGCGCGATCCCGTGTAAGTCGCATAAATAGCTGCGTATAAGCGCAAGATAAAAAACCACTTAGCGCGCTAATATCTACAAAGCACGGCCGTGGCGCACGCTAATAGAACGCATGATGTATATCGTACTGCGTAGAAATTGAAATGAAAAGTGCAAATACTCGTTTCGAAACGCTCTTGAGAGACATATTGCCCGAACTGTTTTCGCTTTTCGCGCGGTATAACACGGAGCGGAATCTACACACGCGTGTCCGCCGCGACTACGCGAATATTTATGCAAATGTGGAAGAAAACGGTACCTGGCTGCGAGCCGCAGCAGAGTAACTTGCGACGGAGATAAGACAAAACGGTAGCGCGCACGAGGCGTTATCGTCGCACATAAAGCGGGTTACCACGGTAAAAGTTGCACTTGGTATACGGCTGTATAGAATTTTACATATTAAGTCATTAATTTTGGTGAACTGTATACGGTCCACATTTAACTGCAATTTTATCACTTTTTGTTAAGATGATACAATTTTCTCGAAATTTTTTTCCCGTGCAAAATTTAATAAACATTTTTTTCTAAATTTTTATTTAATAAGCTTATTGTGACTTTCTTGTAAAATATGTAATATTAATATTGAACATTGAAAAAGAATATGTTAATATTGAAAGAATATGTAATATATGAGAATATATAATATATTGAACATTGTGTAAGAAATGATCCTCCTAGTTCGCAGTTAAATTTTTGCTACGAAGAAGAGGAATTCATCCGTAAAATTAAATTTCACATGTAGATGAACAATGGTAGCCGGCGGCGTCGTCGTCGATTTAAATCACACGGGTAACTTCCTGCAGCCGACTGGCCGTCGCATTAAGAAGAAGGATGACATTCGAATGCGCGGCGTCGCGTAGCACTTTAAATTAGCATAAGATTATGGAAACACGCATCGTTGCAGGCACGCCAATTCTGGCGGCGAGGCCGTCTTAGTAAAACACTTTGTCTCGCGCTGCGAATTAACATTCGTTCGTCAACCTCCCGGTCGCGCTACTTGCCGTGGATCAATTATGCATTCCATTTCACGGCCTCGCAGTCTACGAGAGATTCACGGGGACTAAATTGCGTCGTTGGTGACGAATAAAAAGAGAACGACGAGACATGGAGGCAACTAAAACCTCGAGAAGATTAAAACTCTCAAGATACCTCTCTCGGAATAATTTTATTCAGAAATATATTTGTTAATTAATTTTTTATAGACATATACCCGTCGCGTAATATGTTCTCCTTAGTATCTAAAGAAAACCTGAAAAGTTATTCGTTTCCAGTAACGAAAAATTGTAAATAGTCATTATTCGGCCGTGTTAAAAATGTTAAATGTGCAATACAGCTTATCTATAGAAAGAAAAAAGGCAAAGCAGTATTTTATCCTATTCTAAGAACAAGGCTGCAGACTGGATTCGCTTATCGAGAAGTCTCTCAGTCCAAACAACTGTTAAGTTGGACGACCCATTGCCGCATTGAATGACGACGATCACATTTGATATTTACCTCGTCGATTAACGCGGTACCGCGAGATAAGAATATATCAATGAGCAGCTTTGTATTCATCGTTTGATTGCTGCACCGGTTATGGGAAATACTGATAACGGTGCCTGGTACTCATAGTATTCGCAGTTGTCTCATCACCGCGAAAAAGGATGTTCTTCGAACACGCAATCACCACATTTTCATCGAATCAGACGAGCAGTCTCTTTTAAACGTAAGGCAAGACGCGTATTCGAGGATAATTTTATGGGATATGCCGTGAATATCCCACCACATTCTACGAACAAGATTACTAGTGGATAAATTATACGCTCGTCCGCTTTAATTTAGCTTCATCATACAAAGATTTCATAAAATGCGACACTGTGTCGAACCGATAGCGCGATAAAATATACAGAATCTATCTTAAACATCCATCTCTCCAAGAGATTGTACGATGATCCTGCTACATGTATGTATAAAGGAGTTCTTTTTTTGACGCGAGGCATTGTCGCGGCGTGATATTAAAAACGAGTTCCCAGAAAATATACGCGTCGCGTGTGATACCGTCTATGAATGTTGCATGGCATTCGCGTTGTGTAAATATGTTATATCGACGTTGCTACTTGCGTTCACCATCTTGAATTATGCATTTAACCCGTCCTCGCTATCCGGCGGATAAATATCCGCCACCGCCGCGGCTTCGACGCCGTGATTCTGCCGGTGCGATATAACGTTGTTGTTGCAAAATGATTTATCGGTTGGCTGCCCGGCGTTCCACATAATATCTGTAAAAGTGCCATGAAATATCGCGAGTAACTCGCGCAAAAAGGCCCTCGCCTCTTTCAGCATCGTCACTTTTTCCCGCCGTTTCATCGCAGACCGGTCTGACACACAACTCGAGATCCTCCTTCGGATCCTGCGAAAATGCGCGTTCTCCTACATGTAAGAGAGTTAAAATTTGCACGAAAATTAATTGCGCAATTTGCCCTTCTCCCGACCCTTGAGTATATTTCAAGTCGGATCAATTAAATCAAGTTATTCTTTAGAAACATCAATCCAATGGGTTTATGTTAACCTTGGTACTCGACTCGATAAACAAAAAAAAATAAAAGATTTTAAGATCTCACTGAAATCATTTGATATATTATGATCTTTAAAAATTGATCTAATTAATAAAGTGGCATTTTCTTATAATATATAAATAAATATGTATAAATCAATAGATAATAAAAATAAATGGTAGAATAATTTATTTAGCTTTTCATTAATAAGAGCCCGTTTTGCCGAGTGACCCAGATAAGCGACACCGAAACACGCCTACTTACTTAATTACCCTGCCCGGTTTTTCTTCGTCGCGTGCAAGCGATCGTTCCAAACCTAATTTGGATCGGGTTATGCGCGCAGGCATCACAAGCGATGCGCCGGCAAAATCCAGATAATGAGTTTCGGCTTTTTACACGCTTTTTACCTCGTCCGTCTCGCGCCATGCTCGATTGCAAACGTACTAATTACGGCGACAGAGTTTCTTACCGACTTACAGTCAAACTGGTCGCGTATTACAATACCACAACTCTCGATTGTTTCTTTTTTATTGTATAAATTAGTCTTGAATCTCTCTCTCGAATAAATTATGTAAAGACTTTTGCTTTTTATATATCTATTTAAAAAATTCCTATTGTCGTTAAAATTCTAAGGAATTTTGTCTCGATTATATTTGTATATAAGCAAAGCGATTTTATCTGTTAGTTTCTAATATTTTAATATTTTATTATATGCAATAATTTTTAGTATATTATATATAATATGTATTTTGTTTTATCCCGAATCTCTTAGTATTACAACCTCTCTCGAATCGCAGAAAAATGAAGGATCATGCGGGTCATCCTCGTGAGCGGAAAGTGATCCCGCGCTCATCAGCAACGGATTATTATTACGTGGCGTGGCCATTGCACAGGTATCTTGCACGCAAGCACGCACACACGCACTCCTCGATATATATATATATATATATATATATATATGTTTGTATTCGCTTACCACATGATTCGCTCGGTTAATATAATGCGAGCGACATGTCGGGTAATAACTTTATTTAGATACACTATCGACCTGTGTAATTGCACGCGGCGAACGTTCTAAGTCTCTCTTTACCTATCTCGCCAGTCTATTTCTCTTTCTCTCCTCCTCCCGGCTCTTTTCTTTTTTCTCGTGTTCATAAACATTGCCATTTACGATGGCTGGACGCCGTGTGTGCGTAAGTATTATCGCGTTTCTCGATGCACGCACACACGCCGCGCCGCGACACGGTCGTTAATTTGGGATCATTATAATTAGCCACGAGAGAAAAGACGATGACGGTGTGCCCGCCTGATATTAAAGGCTGCGCTGTAGACCGCATGCCGATTACTTTTTGCGAAACCGCGACCCTTCATCTGCCTTACTCCGATATAGGACAGCAAGCGCGATACTCGTTAGGCGCAACGTCCCAAATGATCCTGCGTTTATCCTTTGGGTTTATTGGGCCCGCATTTGCTTCTGAAATTATCTTTATGTAATTAAATGGAGGAAACAGGCTTTCGCAGCTTTGTAATATCTGTACGCGTGTGCGTATATATACTGAATACCATTTGTATTTTTTATATATTATAAGAAGGCATAAATATATTGTATTTTTTTAAAGAGCTTTTTAAAAGAAAAATATAAGCAAGATAGAAATATTTTGTTTTTTAATATAATTAATTTTTTTCATAGTGTGTGTCAATGACATGCTATTATCTTATTGGCGGTTTATGCAACTCGACTGGACTCTAAAGTCTAAAATATTAGAACCGAAGAGAAATAAGAGGGACACTATATATTTGTAAGATTAACGGGCGAACAAGCCAGACAAGTCGAGAGTCCTCTAAGATACATTAAGAAGTCCTTAAACTCTAGGGAATTTAAAATGTGTTGATCCCGATCAGTCTCTCTCTTCGTTTTTTCATTTCGCACAAAGTAGCCAAGGTATGTTGATGAGATATCAAGTCCTCTCCACTGATGCAGCTCGGCGGATTCTAAACCATCTTTCGCGGTATCTTTTTTCTCGTCGAAATGCATAAGAAGAGGACCCTAAGGAGGATAAAACGAAGGACGATGAGAGATCGGGAAGATGAGCATGGGTGGAAGAAGGAGATGGAGCGGGAGAGATGATCGGCTACGTCATTTCAACACGAGACAATCTCCAGGGGTTGGCGGGAGGGCTGAAAGTGCGGTCACGTGAGAATTAACCAGCATTTGCATTGTAATACGCGTCGGGGTAATCACTATGATTGCGATAGGCGTGGCGAATTCTCGGATTTAATAGCCCGGGTAGTCCCCAAAAGCCTGCGCGCGTCGCCTCGGGTACAATACCTATCAACACACGCGTGAATGCGTATCTCCGGAAAGAGAAAAAGAGAGAGAGCGGGGGGAGAGCGCTTTTATCGTTTCGGTGAGTCGTAATTTTTGCGGGTGCGCGTATACGAGGGCCCTTAAGAGGAGCGAATGTGTAATAAGCTGCCGCGCCCGTTTGTGTGAGAGAATCGCGGCCCTTCGCGCGGCCTTTACTCCCTCGACCGGTCGACGTCCGACTCGGCGCCGCGGATCCCTCGCGACCCTCAATCGCGCGTGTTGTACAACCCGCGTGGGATGCGCGACGCACGCGAGAAAATTTATGCCCGCGCCCGAGCGGTTTGCACCAACTTCGCGCACGTTAAATCCGCGAAAAAATTGTTGATGCTGCGCGCGATGCACTCGAATGCATCCGAATCGTTCCGCGTTCCGTTTCCTGAATAATCGAACTTATGCAAAATCGATGAAAATTATTGAAGAGAGAGATTGTAAATTGTTCTAGGAATATTTTACAAACGTGCGTTTTCTTAAACTTGTGACAATTGTCAAATATATAATTTAGATAAAATGTATAACAGATAATAAATAATTATTTGTAAGTAAAATGTTCCGTTCTTGGAAAAAAAAAAAATAAATTTTGTGGATGTAAGAATAAAAGCGTCCTTCGTCTTCCTTTTTTAGTTATTCCTTAAATCGGTTTTGGAATAATCGCCGAAGACCTCGAGCGCGACGGTGCTTGTAAAATAACGACCGACTCATCCGAGGGTTGTGACCTCGAAGAGCTCTCCAGCGCGAACGAGAGGGGTGAATCGCCGAAGATCGCGCGATAAGATGGCACGATTAAATTGCTCGTGTATCATTATCGTGCGCACTTCGCTAATAGTAAACGGGAAGATAACGCCACGCCGTCGAAGATAAGTAGACGTTACGGAGGCCTCTCTCTCTCGCGCGCTGCGTGCACATAAATTATACGCAATATAGTAAAATCGGCGGGGTTAAGTGTGAAGGTTAAGCGCTCGGTCCACCCTCCGAGGCTTACGATCGATTGAGAAACGAACATCCCTTGGATGGAACAGATATGACCAATTATTATCCAATTGGCTGCCTGTCCATTATCACACCAATGATCCTTAAAATTGTCGAGGATAAACAATAAATACAATAATTATAGTAATATAATTATTACTAAAGATAAAATCAGCGATTGCCGCGCAATCTTATTTCACTTAATATTTTATCTCAATAATCTTAGAGATAAAATATCTATTCACACTTGAATTATTCTTCTAAATAATTATATAAGCAGCGAAACCACATTTGAGCCATTTTTTTTTTCAATCATATACTTATTAGTACATTCCATCTCGATTACGCACGACGGGTTTTTCTGCGATATCTGGATGCTCGATGACGTTTATCCCGCTATCAGCGTGATCCGTTTCGCTTTTAACCGTATCCGGCATTCCTTCGTCCGGACAGACCGGTGAATTCACGATTCGCCGTCGGGTAATACCTCGCGTACGCCCGACGAGGCGAGGTATCTTGTCGGAAGTAGACATTGATGGCCGATAGAGCCCTGCTCTCTCTCTCTCTCTCTTTCCCTCTCGTCCCGGACGACGAGACGACGACTTCGAAACGGCGTGGCGCGACGTGGAATCGCAAGATCGCAGATCACGAGACGCGGAGACACGGGCGGAGGACGAGAGAGAAAACTTAGAGGAAACTTCTTCGTGTATATAAAGAAGCGTGTGTGTGCGTGTAGAACAGAAAGAGAACGAGAGAAAGATAGATAGAAAACGCCAAGACGGGGCCGTAGAATCCAACGGGCAGCGAGCATGTCGGCACTAACTTGTATTAATGTTGCCGATCAATCCTAATGGACGTGGTCGCATCAGTGCCGCGCGTGTATTTGCATGCGTATTTGCAACAAGACGTGCACACGGAGACGCGCACGTACACACGAATCCTCACGACTTACATAGTCCCGCGCGGTGGTATAAATCGCGGGTCATCGCGATCCTGCCGTGTCAAAGCGCGGCTGCATGCAAGGATCCTCGCTGCGCGAGGAGGGTCCGAGAAACGCGTATATACGCGAGGGAACGAACGCGCTCGTACTTGCCGTGTTCGTGTGCGATGTACATATATTTACGGTACGACTACGGTATTCCACGTCGGACGGACGGGCAGGCCGCTCGAACTTGTCAGCGGCAATCATTCCCGATAATTACGTAAAAGGTAAAAATGCGATGTGAGTCATCGACTTCGTGATGATCGGTGGAGGATACGTCGACGGATTTTCTCGTCTCTCTTCTAACCGGTGTAAATTATGGTTAAAAATACGCAAGTGCTGAATTTATGCTTCCGAGAGTCTTTTCTTTCCTTCTTCTTTTTTTGTAACGGAAACATGTGAATTTTTACACCGTTGAATTTTTACACCGTTATGTTTCAGATTGAGTATCTAATAATTTAAGTACGTAAATAAAAAATGTTGTGAAATACTATACATATATACTTTTTGTACACTTGTGTTGCAAAACTGCTATATAATTATATTTAATTTATCTCATACACACAATTATTAATTATCAAATCATTTACGCAAGTTTATAAGAGAATTTCCTCCCTCAAGGGACGGCTATTTAAATTTGTTCAAGCCCGTCATTGAAAATATCCTGCTCCTATTTCTCCTGTGGTAGCGTCACGAATCGCGCTCTTCGCCCTCGCGATCTCTTCCGCTTTCGCTCGCTCGCGAGTCCATGATGACCGAGCGAAATACCGGGCGACAATAATCACTACCGACTGGCGTATCGTGTCGCATATTGCGGAACTGGCCATGACAAGTTACCGAGGGCGTTACCAGGAACTTTGCCGGTTCGTCACGGGATATAAGGATGATGAGCGAGATCGGTTCATCGCCAGAAAAGAGGGAGGTAAAGTATGTTCATCCAGTTTGATAATTATTTCCTCAATCCTCGCAAATTACCCCTCGATTCAATCCCCTACGGTCAAGATTATATTAAAGAAACTATACGTAATGCGGAAAAAGTTTCCGCAACTTGTTCTAGTACTTGTTTTATATTCGCGCATCATGCACATCTGGTATCAATCAATCGATTCGGTGCGTCGACCGGTGCGTTAGTTGATGGCCATCACCGAGAGAGGTAACCGAAAGCGGTAACCGCCGAAAATATGTATAAGGAAGCGCACAACGTACGAGGAGCGCTGCTACCGCGATCGTAATTGGCGTACGCGATTGTTTTGCGAGGTTCTCTGCGAGGATCTCGTTCCCCTCTCGGCGATAAAGAAAAGAGGAAAAAGAGAAGGATAGAGTGAAAAAGGAAGAATGAGCACCGCAGTTTATGCGAGCGAAAAAGAGAGAACGAGCACGATAGTGAAAAGAAGTGGCCGCAGCTTCCCTCGTTCGGCCCCTCGTTCTCCACCTCGCGCGTTCCTCTCGTGTCGTAAAAAAGGCTGTATACTTTCGCGGAGTACGCGCGACGGGTAGGTAGGTAGGTAGGTACAGGGCGATATATAAATTACACGTCTGGTCCCGGAGGCCCCCGAGGAAGTAACGGTACTTACGGGGAGGCGGGGGCTCCTCTGTTGCTCGTATAGTCGCCGATCTTAGCCTGACCGACCTGCCGTCCCGCGCGTCCGACCGATCTCCTCCTTCCTCGTGACAGCGAGAAGAGAAGAGGAGCCACAGCCGCGCTCTCTCGCTTCTCTCTCGGTCGAGGAAACTCCGCCCGTCCGTCCGTTCGCATCCGCGCGCGCCTCTATCTACCCGGGAGAATGCTCTCTCGCGAGAGAGCAGCCTCGCTCATCCCGAGTCCGCTTGATCGGCGGCTAAGATTGCGCTCGCGAAGTTACGTCAGCGTCTTATTGGCGTACCCGAAGTGCAGCGGAGAGCCGCACGCGATCAAAGGGAATCTGCGTGTGCGAATTCGTTTAACGAACCCGCGCGAATATGTCCCGTGGACTGTCTCTTTTGAATTTTGCCGGATGCAGAACTGTTGCTCTGTCACTCTTTCTCTCTTCTCTCTTCCTTTTTTTTATTTTGCCTCCGCGTGTATCGACGTGCCGCCTGTGGTGAAGATGGTCGCGATTATACGAACACGAAACGCGAGTAGCCAGACCCGAAAACAGCTTCGTTAGCTGACTGCTAATTGCTTTTTAGCCTACGGTTCAAGCTTGCAAAATGCAACGAAGATACGTAATGGGATTCCATCCTTGGCTCCCTTAATTGTGCAGTGATTCTTGGTTGCATTAATTGTGCAACAAAAATACGAAATGAATAAATGCATTAAGAAATTAAATGTCCATCGCTTAGGACTTTTAAACCCCCTTAACGCGCGCCTTTTAACGACCGTACATTTTATTCGCGATAAATCCGGACACGATGCGGCCATTAGAGGTGGATGACAAATTTGCGTCGCTATTTTACGATCTTTCATTCTCTTTCCCCTTTCCTCCCTTTTCCAAATTAGATTCATTGACTTTAAAATGCATTTTTTTGTATTCTTCTAGTAAGGAATATAAAATGTACTGTAAATGTCATGTTTTGATTTTAATATCCTTATACTCGTTACGATTTTACATACAATAAGCTGTAACTCTTAGCCTTTTCAGTATACAAGAAATTTTGATATTAGAAATTTGTCTTGTTAATTGAAATTTAAGTAAAATGTATAATGAATTAATATTTTATTATCAATATTATATTATATATATTTAAATACAAATAAAATTATCGTGAAACCATTTTTCTCATAATATATTATTTTTTTATAAAGATATTCAAGAGCGATGCAAACTCATCAGGGCCAATATCATTTTCACAGCAACTAGTTAGGCATAGAATCATATTAAAATCAGATTTCACGCACTTCGCCGCCAATCGACTGCGACGAATCGATATGACGATAAGCAGACGGATTAGATATATATAGACACCACACAACGCACTTCGTATCTACGTATACGGTCATAGGCCGTATAGGAGAGTGGTAGTTAGAACTCGGCGCCTGTATTAAGCGAAACGGCGCCGGCGAGTCGGAACACGGCAGCGATTCATTGGGTCGCTGTACTGGGACGACGACGATGGCTACGTTAGAGCGCATGCATAATCCGGGAGAGGTCTAGATCCGCTAGGATTAGGTTCGTGGTTTCTATGGCGGTCTCGACCTTCGTTAATCAGACTGCCGCCACGCTTCCTGGTGATAAATAACATCGCCTGCCAAGTGGGCACGGAAGAAGCGCGACTATTTATACACTGACCCGTAGTCCCTCGTTACCTGTTGTTCACGTAGGTACTCGTAAGGTATATGTAACGCCGGGTGCGCAAAGAGAAAGAGACGAGAAAGAAAGGAACGAGAAGAGGACGAGAGAAGAAGGCAATAGTACGAAGAGAGAGAATCCCCGCGAATGTCTTCTTTTCAAAAAGACGGCTTTCATTACGATATTCTTCGATAACGCATGAAGCTTTTTTTTATTTTTTTATATTTTTATATAATTAATTGCATAAATAAAAAAACTTTATTAAGTACAATGAAAGTTATCTCTCTTGGTGCAAACATCTTGCAAATAACTATTAGTTCCAGAGATTAGCAGCAAGAAGTTCCAACGAAAAGCACCGATGTGAACCTGGCGCCCAACTTAATAAAAAATAAAAATAAATAATAATTCCGGTTCCTTTGAGGTACAAACGATTTTAAAGGAGGTACAAACGGGTACAAACGATTCTCTTTCGAATGGCTCTAATGAAATTAAAATATCTTAAAGTTGGGCGCTGGCGATTTTTTCACCCCCTGGTATTTTTTAACCCTTTGAGGTACAAACGAAAAATCAAACGGTACAAACAGATACAAACGAGGTACAAACGAACTGTATTATTTATTTTTATTTTTTATTAAGTTGGGTGCCAGGTTCACATCGGTACGAAAAGCTCTCCCTTTCGAAAAGAAGAGAGACTTAACGTAACATATCAACTCGCATAAGACGACTCTCGCGACTCGGTGCGTGAGATCGGCAACACCTACGTCGCCTAAGCGACTTTCACATTTCCCATAACCGAATGCGATTCCACGCCTAAGATCCTCGACCGACTCGAGTCGGCTCATCACTCCCCCGCTGATGAGGAGTCGTGCGAATCGGCATCCGTTTTACGCAACGTCGACGAAACAAAGTTGACGAGAGGCGGAAACGGGATCTCGCGGATTACCTCATTCCGCGAGTATTGTGCACGATGGAATAATTAAAATCTCTGTTTGCTCGATATCGCGACGGAGAAATCACAGAGAGAGAGAGACTGATATGAAACATGAAACACTAGGCGTTGCGTAACGAGAGAATTAGAGAGTAAAATTGTATAAATATCGCAAAATGCCAAGATTAATAGCAATTATTTTACCTTTTTATAATTATTAAATAAATGCTGATTGTACGATAAGATTGTTATATCCACAAAACGTATCATTACTGATTTTATAATATTTCTTAATTGTACCATTATTATACGTTTATATTTGAAAAGTGATTGTGTTCCCATAATTTATCTAACAAATTGCATTTAATCTTATACTAAGTTTTTTACGCGGATTTCATCGATGATTCATTGTATAATTATCGAATATCTGTCGAATTCTTCAAATTGCGCGAAATTCTTGCATTCTTTTAATTACAGAAGAAATCAAGATAAATTTGGAAATGTCAAAAATTCTTAAAATACTTAGGGGATGTCTCTTGGTGATAAAATCTGCAAAGTAACTGCGTAACTGTTCCTTGACTTCGAAGAATCGACTGGAATTCGTATCCGTTATTAGTATCATCATTGCACAGAATACGCGCTTTTATACCGTGGTTTTTATCATCAGCGCACATTTTAACGATTCGATTGAACGAAAGATATTCGCCATCCACTTTAACGAGCAATCTTTTACTGTACAGAAACACAATTCATCGTTACGTATATCCCTTAAATCTTTCAATCTCAAAAATAAATCAAAAATTAACCACGCTCAATCTTTATAAAAAATTTCTTATGCAAGCATTCGAAATATCATTACAATTCGAGATTCAATAATCATAATCATGTGTAATTTTTAATAAGTATAAAAAGTATAAATTAGTTTGTTTAATGAGATAACTATAACGATTAATTCAATGTTATAGAAATACCTGAGAATCATGCAAATGGAAAATTGCTTTTTCATCGTCAATCCTCCTTGGAATGCGATTTCTTACTTTCCCCCCGTTCGTCAACCTCATTCTCTTTCACGGCACATAATCGCGCATCAACACGTCGAAAAATAACGACACGAAGAGGGATCTCTCCTCTCGCGAGCACGCCCATCGAGAAGAGAGCGTAAGGCCGTAAATGCCGTTCCATTTTTGCCCGGGGTGTCCAGTAGTCGATATATATATGGCGAGGCAATCATAATAAATCGTGTCGCCTCGGTTTCACGACGGAGACACGCCACACGTTCGCGCGTAAGCTAGCGCGCAACGTTGAAAGAGCGTAGGTATACGAACGAACGGGCCCGCGGGGCCAATACCAGGCCCACTTGTCTACCGCCGATCGTAGCCGGCGCTTTATCTCCATGGGAACGAATTATCGCTAATAGCACAGCGGACGTGGATGGATACGTAAGGGCGAATAGACGTATAGCGGTGGCGTGTCCCGCGCTAATTAAATCCCATTTAAATTACAAATTTGTAGATAAATCTTGCCCCACTTTGGAGCCCGACTTGCTACCGCGTATCTCCGCCCGGTCGTATCTTAACCTGGACCAAGTAGTCGCTTTGACTATCATTGGCACTGAAACTGGTAATGAAGGTGAAGATCGAGCAGTTTGACGAAATGTTCGTTAATTAGATGTTTCGAACGCATGGGCAGATGAGTTCATTTGTCTATGTCAAGACACAAGTTCAACATGAAAAAATAAGACATCTAATGGATCTTTGTGTTTGCATATTATTCACACACAAAAAAATATTATAAATATCCAATGACCTATATATATGTATATCTCTGCAATCATTTAGAAATTATTTGCAATTATTTGTAATTATTTTGCCTCTCAAGAGATTTTCATATACAGTAGGCGTGCGTTAAAGAACTTCGTAACCTATTCCGGAATAACTCACGAAGCTGGATTGTAAGCTTGAAGATATCTACCTCCTACCGTGCTGAGTGCTGACTGGGAAATTTCAAGCGCGGATTTTCGCACACCGGCGCGTATTTGATCGATGGTGTTCCTCATCACCGTGCGCGATTCGCTTGGGTCACCGCGAGAGCCGAGGCAGGTGCCTTTCTCGATAAGGCTCGGCCCGGCCGCTGGTATCGTCTAACGGAGGCGGCTGACTCTCTTGTGTCGGCGTAGAAACGAGCCATTATCGCTATTAGCGTAATAGATGCACTCGAGTCCTATGGTTCAAGAGGGGCCGCAGCCGCGTCGTCGTCTGGTACACAACCAGGATCTTCGGCCGCGAGCTGCGCCCATAACGCGCTGGATTTTACCGTTCGCCACCGCGACGTTATCTAGGATAATTCCCAGCCGACTTGTAACGATTCCGGTTCGCAATCTTGTATCGCGGCGTACGCGCGATAAGGGCGTGTGAGCGCGCCGATCGTTACGTCGATAGTTACAACGATATCGAGATGACTAGATGCGCGACTGTACGAATTCCCGTTGATTGTTTCATTATATATATTAGTCATTCCCAACTAAATATTAATCCTCCTTTTCTCTGTATATTGCGAATGTCATAATTTGATGCTACGTGTGACATGTATATGCATTTCAAGAAAACTTTTTGTATCGTTTATTTAAATTTTTTTTATTTATTTTAGAAGAATATAATTGTCGCGAGAAAAACGTACGAATTGAGAAAGAGAGCGAAAATCATCTTGAAAAAATATATTCTTTGATTTTTGCCAAAAATGCGCCAAATTAGTGTAGTAGCAACTATACCAGGTCCGAAACAGAAATCACACGACTTGAATACGAGCTTTTTTCCTTCTCTCATGATCCTGCAAGGAAGAAGGTAACAGTACTCTCGCACTACTCGCGCCGCTTCACATAAATCTCTCGGAGTTGCGAGCAAATTGTTCGGTCCGGAGATAGAACGAACGCCACGTGTAGGAGCCTCGTCGTGCCGCGCCGAGGAATAGCAGGTAACAGGAAACGTTGTACGGACTCCGTCGTGCGCTGTGTAGGCTAAGGTAGTCCTGTTTACGTTAGAGGAGAGGAGAAAGAGTGGAGAGAGAGAGAGAGAGGCTCCTCTTTCCGTCGTCGTTATCTATGCGAGATGAACTCTGCGGATGAACGTATATGGTGTGCAGTAATTGTCTCCGTAGGTGCCGCGAGTATTAGTCAGGAGACATTGACCGTACCGGAGAACATTGTAACGCGTTATATTATAAACGTATCTCGGGTGTATCGTAACTTCTTCGTATTCAAGTATAATTTCTTGTTTTTATCACATGCACGATAAATAAAAAAATAATACTATAACTTCTTCCAACGTAAAGAAGAAAAGAAATGAAAATATCATGCATAAAATGCACTTGTATTGCGAATATTTGAATGTTAGAAAGTATGTTCACACCTCACTCGATGCAACAAAGCAAATATGTAACAGAGAGATACATAATAAACTCTCTTATTTAGAAAAAAAGAAATTGAATTATCTTAATTCTCTTAACCGGTTGTTTACTGCACTATATCTGTGCCATCTCTGTTTCCTAAAAAAATCGACGACGGAATGTCACTGAAGAGCAATTTATATTTCAGCATCCTATCGACACTACATAATTACCTATAATAATTAATAATTTCGCCGCCGCGTTAGTTGAGAGATTTTTCACACGTCTATCTCTCGGGCACGATGCAGAGTTCATAAGGTGAATGTGCACGATCGACGGGGCGGTAATTGTGTTCCGTGGATGTCGCGGGTCGACAACAGTCGCTTTCTCTCTCTCTCTCTCCCTTTCTTTCTGTCTCTCTTTCGAGTCATTATGCTCGGCGCGCTTCGTAAACGTGGATCGTGTACGTGCTTAAACATCACCGGCGTCCCTTCTCGCTATTCCAATCGCCGCCCGCTCGGCGCGCTCTCGCCATCTTTATCCGACCATTCATCTTTCCGCGTATTCTATAGATCACGCCCGGTGGATGCAAATGGAGGGCGCTCCCTTTTATGAGGGCTTCTGACTCGCGCTGCGTGAAAGGATCACTGATTTCCATCGCGCCGCGGCGCCCGCGGACCCGGAAGATTTCTGCCCCGGTTCCTTTGTGCCTGGAACGTGTGATTGAAATCAGCTGTAACGTCATCATTTCGCCCCCGCTCTTCTCGCTGCTCGCACCTTTCGCGCCGCCTCGCACGCCGCACCCGATAAAGAACGCGATGCATCTTGATGCATATCGCGTAATTCGAGGGCACCTGGCGAGAACCTCGCCAGCTGGTTTACGCTTTGGAGAAAGCGACACGTTGCAAAAAGCGAAAAAAAATGGCAAATAAATGTTTTATTTCATCAGCGTAATGTTAATTTAATTAAAATTAATCGAGTCAGATTTTTGTCAAGAAAGATATTTTTCTCAATTAGAAAAGAAACGTTAATTACAAAATAATCAAGGACCTGGCAGATACTACACGGTAGGTGTCGAGACACATTGTGTGAGTATTAAATATAGTTGCAGTACAGTTATTTCTATCGGTGCTCGTTACGATGCAATTTCATGGGATACGACACGGTGAGATTAAGAATAAGCAACGCGAAAGTTACGCCGCAATCGTAATTAATCAAGAGACTCGCTAAAAATGACGCTAGTTAAATCGCGGCAAAATGCGAGAAACTGCACGGTAGGGAATCATCACCAGTCGCGGTGGGTGGTCTTTCGGTTCCCGAAGGAGAGCGCAAACGATATGTAAAAACGATTTCGTTGCACGAAACGCAAAGAGATAGTCGTCATTTCCCGCAAAATAAAGCATCGCGTTAGGCAAATGAAGTAGTTTACATTACATGCACTATCGCTCGCAGCGACTATTTAGCGCCGCTAGTTAGAATTACACGCGAAACTGAATACGCATGCTCACATTACATGATCTCGAGATTTATAGGATAAAGCGAAGAGAGAGATATCTCCTCTCTCTTTTTATTTTTCGGCTTGGATGAGCTGTCTCGCTATATGATACGGCAATATCCAAGGTCATAATTTCGAAATAATCTTCCGCTTATTATGCGCGTGAAACCTATCTGAATTCTCAATATTCCGATCGTTAAATCATCTATCGATGACTTCGATCTTTAGTGCTGACAACTTCCTATATTCATCCTTTCACATAGTGTGAATACGACTCTTAAATTTGTAAATTAAATTTAAATGAACGGAAGCAAAAAATCACTCAATGTGTAGTTTATTCTATCTGATTGTGAGTCTTATTCTAACTACATTATTTTCTTTAAAGATTGTCAGAGTTTATAGAATAAATTTTAACGTATCAGCTTATTTAAGCAAAAATATCGTTTAATATTGCAATATATTTGTATAATAGCACGAATATGTGGGTGTTTCTTTTCCTTCATTGTCGATGCAAATTTAATTCAATTTCTAGCCGTTGTACCGTTAGAATACGCCGTATAGAATAAAAATTACGCGTTGTATTTCACTTTCGAGGAAGTCGTAAGAAGTCAAGTTTCTATGTAACAGGATGCATTTGCGTTTTCGGGGTTAATTGAAACGGATAAGAACCCGAATTTATTTGGACCAGTGGGTCGATCACGTAATTTCTCATTTACACATTATTCGGATCGAGTATGCTTTCGTGTCCTCGGTCCTAATAATAAATCGGAAAAAGTCATCAAATCGAATTTCTGACGATATCTATGTACACATAAATAAATTTTGAATATTTAATTCCGCGATTATAATTGAAAAAAATATATTTTTAAACGTATCTTTTGCATCAAATTTTTTAAATGAATATATAGGAGTGTTGAAGTTACCAGTCTTACATTGAGACTTATATTCTGCTTATCTTTGTAAAACGAGAGCTACAAACAGTTCTGATATGTATTTCAATTTCCATGACTTCGAAGTAATAAGATGTACGCTATATCAAACGTAGACGCGCTTCCGTTTCCTGCTCCAAAGATAATGACGGACGGGCGAAATTCGCGGACACTTGTTACACGGACACTTGTTGCACGGATACCTGTTGCGCCCGTTTTTCAGTCAACCTGTTGCGCATTCGTATCGGTAATTGTCCGTGGAGAACTAGCCCGGTTTTCTCGGTCACCGATAATCGCACGTCGACGATACGGAGCAGTGACACGCTAGCACATAAGAGACCGCTCCTACATCTCCTCATTTATCATTCTCTAGGACATACGGTGCATAATAACGAGGGATATAAGTAGAATAATGTACCATACATGAGCGGAGAACGCAAATCGGAGAAATTTGCGAGCAAACTTTCTTCAAATTCACGATACGACTTTTAATACCAGACATTTCTCTTTGATATTGATATAGATAGTTGTCAATTTTTTTTTAACATTTCGAAGCAACGGTGAAAACTTGCATTTATTATAAAAAAATGCATAATAGATAGAAGATAAATATCTTCGATAACTGATAATTGGAAAGATTTAAGAGATAATATTGACATTCGCGATTTCTTAAAGTAGATGATTTGTGCACAAGCGTCTAGCATTGCGAGAGATTTTGATTTGCAAATGATTTAGTCAGTCGACAGTATTGCAAAGATTTTTCCGCATTTCGCAGCGTGCGGTATTCAACGCGATTCATAACTTATCTTCTCGCGTCGCGTCTCGACGAACGGGAAGAAGCCACGTTTTTCCAAGTCAGACGATCTTTCTGACATGTTCGCGAAAGCGGGAATTTCGCGTGATTGTACTTGCATACCGACGCGCTAAAATAATGTCGGTGTATTTCCGGCGATGTGTCATTGTCGCGGGCGTTATCTGTATGCATGAGAAGAAAGAGCCTTATTTCCATTATAATAAAATCGTTATAAATCAGTCTTCCTCCTAGCTAGAGTCACGTGCAGCCACACGCGACACTATGTCATTATCCCGCGACATTATGATCTCGATGTGTCCTACTGCGTACGTATATACAATGCGTTTGCATCACTATATTGCGTTATCGACTAGGTTGCACTTTCGTGATCCACTCGCGATCATTGCACAATTTCGCCTACTAAACTACTATACCGCGGTTATCGCCGGAATTAACTAATCGCGAGGCCGATCTCTCTCCGAGACAGCCGCAGTAAAAGTCGCCGTGATTTGTGCGAAAGTCTCGTTAGCGGGTTATTCTTACGATTTGTGCTCAGCCGGACCCTTGAATAGCGCTTGTGACAGACGCGCCTATCTCGAAGACCCACCGAGCCTATCTCGGCGACTTACCGGACCTGTTCTACCGTAAAGATCTACCAGCCTCGGCTATCGCTATACGAGTGGAGGAGTATTTGTATTCTACGATTCGCGATGCGTTTGCGTAATGTAATGTCATTTACGTAAAAGAATATTTTCGCAGTTTTTTCCAAGAGACCTGAAAACTTTCTTTGATATCGCGCATTTGACACACGAGACTTATTCAGCCGATCTCTCTCACAGTATGTGAAAAGTACGAACAATACCGCGTGTTGTATCACTTTGACGGACTTCTACCGAGACAACTATACGTTTGTATATATCTATGAAGAAAAAGTCGCTTCACACGATTAGTTGAATAGCAACGACATTACGTAAATATTACACTATAAATTTTCACTCACAATTACGTTTCATTAAGAAACATATGCGGATAATGTCTTTATTATGATTGGCTGGCTTATACAACTTCTCATTTTTTTTCCCAAGTATTATATCTGCTATAAATCTATTAACTTCACTTTAATAGTTAACGTTACTTTTTGATTTTCTGTATTTATTTTACGCTCGGTTTCATATTTATACACGCATGTCAAGTTTTGCTTTCATGTTCATAATTTTATACTTCTCATATATTACGTATCTCCCGTATACAATTTTTTTATGTGTTTCAGGGTCTTTTTATCCAAGGTAAAAATAAAATTGCTGCGAATTTAGTACTACTGCTAAACCTCGAGAGTGGGTGTTGCATCTTACGAAAGCAACTGAATTTCGTACACCCGTGTCGCACGAACGGAACGGAAGCCTCGAGACCGTGTATATACCCGGTGGCATTTCGTAAGGCGAATCCCACGGAATTATGGCAACGGCGGCCGGCACAATGGCGTCGCCTTCGATGGCAAAATCCTCTCGCAGGGAAAGATGAATATCTGATATGGGAAATACGCGTCGTGTGAATGCGAACGCTCCGTGCGAGCGACAAAGTACGAACAAAGTCTCGCAACGGACAAACATTGCAATTCTTTATGGGGATCGCGAAATTACAGGCGGCAAGACGCAATTCTCCTTCCTTGAGTTGAACCGGGGAAAGAGAGTTTCTCGTTCTCAAGCGGACGTCTGCCGTTTTCCGCCGATAAAGCGCGATAAGGGCTGTGCTATCAGCACAGTTATATTACCATCTATATAGAATTATGAATATATAAAGATTGGAAGGAGAGAAGATTATTAATGAGAAAATAAATGTATATTACTGTAATAAATATACTTCCAAACTGCTGAATATTTTTGCACATGTTGAATTTATGATAAATCCATTTTTTTCATGAAAACTTTATATATAAGAAAATTAGTATTCTTACAATTAAATGTAGCGTGCATTGTTGTCTTCAAAATTTGAAGTACGTTATTTATGCGATAATCTTAGTAAATCTTAAGCTTCCAAAGTATGATAAATCATTATTTTCTGTTTATTCTCGCAAAGATTTATACAAGCTAAGATTAAAGAAGATTTATACTTGATATTTTTGCAGTGGATGCTGTGCGGGTGCGTATGAGCAAAAATGGCATCTTACATAATTTCAACGATTGTCGTTAATTATATGTGTACATAGATCTTATCTCGTGAGGGATTAGACCGGGCGAAGTCGGGGGCGACGCATTCTCTTTCTCTCTTTCGGCAGATAAGTTTCACTTTTGCTGCCTCCAATGTTTACCGTTCACGCGCGAATAATTCTCTAATCCAAAAGAACCGGTGGTCAAGCGTGAAACGCGTAATCCCGGCGATCGTTGACGATCGGCTTTTCAAGGAAGGAGGTCTTGAGCCTCTCCTAAGTCTGTCCTAAGATGTTGAAGTCTAAGGTCCTTACACGATAAATCGACGCCGACTTTGCTTACGAAATGGCTTGACTAATTCATGCATCGATGCAATGATAACGATTGCGACGGTGCTCGCACTCACGAGGGAATAAGGCCAAGTAATCGGCCTTGTAATAAAAGATTAACTTACCGGAACATTTTGTAAAACACAAGATCGCAAGATCTTGCAAACACGAAATTCCGTTTTGCGCAAGAAGATTAATTATTGCAAAATTCTGTTATTCCAGCAAGTAACTCGTGTAAAACTTGAAAGGAATTAACTTTACGAATCCTTACGAATTTTCAGTGAACGTGTATTGCGCTAGTGGTTTAGGTAATAAGTAAAGAAAGAAACTATTATCTGTGCCAAATTGAACATTTTAATATTAAAACTGCGTTAAATTTTAAACCAATTTTAAGTTTATCATTTATAAAAGTTTTCATCGTAATACTTTCGATTATGCGATGCGAAAATGAAGATTTTCGCGATTGTAAAGATGCGGTGCTTTCACCGGCAATTTTCATTTTATCGCGATTCGATTACGAGACGATCCCGAAGATCTATAGGAGAACCACGGGACTCTCACTTTCTGCGACATCCAGACCCGTGTGTCCTCCCACAGCGAGCAAGGACCAGATGACATAAGGCCTCCAGCTCTCGGGAGTACGTCGTTCGCGCGCGGAGATTTATGAAGCTTTCTCTCTCGGCGGAGAATAGCAAATGGCTCGGCCTGTTCCCTCGATTTGCTTTTATTCCGACGTCGATAATGTCCGGCGCGGTCGAAGCGACTTATGCAAGGACGGGTCCCTCGTGTCGGCCAAGGGACCGTCGTCTTTCCTTCTCGATGAAGGTAGCACCGCGAGAAACCCCATGTGTATACGTTTGTATATATGTATATATATATATGCTATACTATCGCGGCTTGTAGTACGACATGATACATGACACAGGCCACGATAATAATCGTCGAAAGGTATTCTGAGCCCCTCGCACCGACGTTTTCGACGTCCGCCGCGCGGCCTTCACGTGGAGGCGGAGAGGAAACGAATTAAAAAAAAATAAATAAAAAACACCCCCGAGAAATGCCTATCGTCCCGCTCATCGCAATCCGCGTGCTCGATAACCCGATGACCGTATATATCGTAATATTTATCGACAGCTGTGTTTCTCTGCTCGCATTTCTTTCTCTGTCTCAGTGCTACATCACGTGTCTTTTAATCCTTGCCATGATTTTTCCATTAATTATTAATGAATAAATTCTTAATTTAAGCGACATTAATAAGCGAAAAACACGTATACGCACCTAAAATTTAGAGACGTTACAGGAACGTAATAGATATTGCACACACAACTTCGCTATTGTTCGCAGTTGCGTTATCGAATCCGCATTATTTCGCGGCACACACCAAATTCTTTCTCGTTAGAAGTTATTATCTCGCAGACACGTTATCGACACTGTGTAACTCACACAGTGCTACAAATTTTTTGCCGTATATTCGCGGCGAGCTTGTCGACGCCTCCGATCGTTTGATTGAATTGACAGCTACGCCGTGGCTCGATATAATATGCCGCGCGAATTAAACTCGTCGATAGATTTACGCATTGATATGGCAAGACGAGTCAATAAATTCGTACGAGTCTATACAAAGTCGATGTGTCAGACACATGTGACTTTCGCAATCTTTACGCTCCGCTGATTTTGTGGTAACCGCCGATATCGATACATTCATTGTTATTTTTCACCTAAGTGTATAAGCTACATGAACTTCAAAGTTTATAATCACCAAGTGAAACCTCGTAGAATATATTAATTCAAAATTATTTTTCTTGTCAAATGTGACGGTGATGTAAATTATTTTCCTAATTTTAAAGATTCAAAGAAAAATTTTAAAAACAGTAAATATTGAAATATTTTAAATTAATTGAAAAAGAACCAATTATTTTTTCATAATAATAATTTTTTGCGCTCGATTGAAGGAATCTATAATACGAAAAAGATTTTATCTAATTTTTGTGCATCTGACACAACATGCATGGTAGAAGCTGCGGAACATTTGCTTCGGATGCTTTCATTTAACTCTGCTAAGATATTCTAAAAAAGGAAAAAAAGAAAGAGAGAGAGAATTTCATCATTGTATCGCGGTCGTTACTCTTTCCCGAATCGTATGTTTAACTTTTTTTTAGTGCGGAAATGATTTACATTTTAAGATTTACATAGAATAGTCGGGTGAATTGCGATCCTGACAAACATACTCTTACGCGGCGTACGGTAAGCAGCATGTGGTCTACACGTGCTTGAGGGATGAATATTACCAGTTGAAGATTAAAGAGGTTCTCACACAAGTGTGCTTTCGCACAAACATTCATGTACAAATTCTATGTTTAACATTAACCCTCCATTAATTGAATATGCGCATCTAAAAACTACATTATATAAGTGAATATTTAGATAGAATTATATAGATTAGACTCTTCTCTCCATGTATTTTTTAAATACACATACACACATATCTAATAACGATATATATTATATACTTATATAAAATTTCCTGACTTTTAATACCCAGTTTTTTTTTACAATTGTACGCACTCCTGTATGAGTAAAGGCGGGATGTGTGCGTGGACCATAAGTTTTAGGAAGGCAATGCGAGAGCAGTCAGTTAAACGTGCTGGGAATGTGAAGAAAGTTCAACGCGAGTGTCTCATTGTTTACCTGTCAAACGTCGTCGGGTGAACAACCTGTCTCTGACTTGATCCGACTGGTTTTTGCGCAGCTCAATATATTCAGATGAGTTTGGGCTGACCCTGAAAAAGCCCAGGTCATCGAACTACTGGACGCGAACGTGGCGAGTACGTATATTTTAAACATCTTGCAACATTATCCATCTGGCTATAGTGTGATATATCCAAATAATTTTTTGCAAAATTCGCTTTAATTCGCCAAGTCTAAATATATCAAATTCGTTAATTTTTATCTGCCTTATTTAAAATTTTGCGCAATAATATATTATATGTAATATATATGGTGCGTAATATAATTATTTATTAGTAAAATAAAATATTCTTCAAAAATATACGTTTCGTGGTTTAATATAATTTTATATCAAAGTAAAAGATTCAAACGCCAGTACTTATAAAACAAGGTTAAAGAAATTTTTAAACGACCAACTGGCTAGTGATAGTAATTTTATATGTATATAAAAAGTCAGAGACATATTGTTCTGTGCTATAAATCTGTACTTTGTAATATTGTAAAATAAATAATTTTATAAAGAAACGCGACTAAGATTAAATGTAACGTGTACCGCAAAGTAATCGCTGTTCAAAGTCACGACGGTAGGTATCTTGGCGAACTACAAAATACCGCGCGAGTTTGTCGAAGCACGCGAACGCAAGCTCTGCATCAGGAACCTGCGCTTTAAAAAGCCCGAGGAATCATGAAAGTCCACTCTTGCGTGTATTTAATAGCGCGGGGTAATCTGATGAGCCCCGTACAAAGTGCACTTAGGCTCGCTCGCGGACCAACAGGTGGGTAACGATAGTGCCGAGGGTGAGTGATTAAGCGGCGCGACCTTCGGGCCAGCCTAGATGTAAATCAAGTTAATCTGCCCGCAATACCGAAAGCCACTCCGACTAATTATCTACGAGAGATAGAACGCCGATGATTGGACATATGCGCTTCGGCTAGATAAAGTGAGGGAGAGAAAGAGAAGAAAATACAATCGTGGGAGAAAGAGGGAGAGAAAGAAATGCTGATGTGAAAGAGAAAGAATGTCGAACGCACGCCGATATTAAATGGCTTAACGATTCCGTAAGGCTACCACTATTTGTCGACTTAAATCACGCTAATCCATTCGTGATCCTGCA
Organism: Prenolepis imparis; assembly: GCF_030444845.1. Taxonomy (NCBI): domain Eukaryota; kingdom Metazoa; phylum Arthropoda; class Insecta; order Hymenoptera; family Formicidae; genus Prenolepis; species Prenolepis imparis. The sequence continues at coordinate 5,209,995 of NW_028141167.1, read as the reverse complement.
AACGGTAGCCGCCGTCCAAGAACAGATCCCCCCGAAGACTCGTTAAGAGCATTCCGCAAACGGACCAGCCCCGTGATTCACTCTTACCCACCAGGATAGTAACCTAGGATATAGGTACAATCGAGCTGGCACACGGTGGCTCAGTCAGTATATACCACGATCTCGCGCAATGTCGTCGTCATTTGTCCGCATTGTGTTACGGGCGTACTAGGATCCTTGTGTTATACGTCTACTGAGATATGCGGGCTCGCAGGATATAAGAGATGGTTACTGCGTATTATGATCGCGGTATTCAAACGAAGAGATTTCAAGCGTCTCTCCACGTGAAAAATATTAATTCTAAAACCCGAGCCGTTTCTATTCAATACGAAAATAATCTCGACTATGAGATATCATACATAAAGCCTGCACGTTTTCTCAGAATATTATTATTATCATTTGTACATTTATGAAATAAAATAATACAATAATTAAATTTAATGAATTTCTAAATATATTCTCCGCGCGGTCATAAGCGCGATACAAAAATAAATTAATATCGAGATAAAGTTGAAACAAAATATGTATGTTTTTTTTATTTTGTGTCTTTTATTTACAATACAAAAATCATCAAAATCAAGCTTAATATTTTTTGATAGTTAACATAATCTTGTATTGCATTAATGTCGCTATTATAGAAATACCAAATATAGTCTCCTTCACCGTTTTGAGACGATTCACTTATATGGAATGCGAATGACATTACGTTGCGTCATGCAATTCGCTACGCAATCGGCGATACATCACGCGAGCTCCGGGTTACCGAGGAGCACAATGCACTGGTCATTTGTCGACCCTATATCAATACACGGCATTCGCGAAAAGCCGTGTACTGTGCCAGCCTGAGTTGTTACCCGGACATGGAATCTCTGCCCACGGACAATCGGTTGGAAGACAGAACGTGGTGTGATCGAAGTTGAAAGCAGTGGTGGATTTAGCGGATAAATGTTCTAAACGATCGTTTAAGAGCCTCGATGCACTGAAAGGCAACTGAATTATACTGTAAATTACGGTTTCTTAAAAATTTGCCCTATTAATAAGCATAACCGCGACAAATAATAATTTTGTAGATCAACCAACGCGAGTTGCTTTATTTTCAAGATTCTTGAGATCCTCACATAAGATGAGAAGCTCTAAATATAGTACCGCTTAGGGCTCTATAGGAGCTGTAAATCCACCACTGGCTGAAAGCAGGGAGGGCAACGCGTATATATACTATAAGCCAGGAATGACAGGGCGAGTAACATCGCGGGACAATAGCTATATGTCAGACGGCATGAATTACCGATTAGTTCGGCGAACATGAAATCAACCCTTGTAGCACGTAGAGAAAAAACAAGGATAGACGCGTGAGGTGAGGAACGGTCAAAAGTTTGCGAGATATTTGGGAATGCTTATCGGCGTGTATAATTCAGGTGAACATAGTCGATCTGATAATCGCTCCGCCGCGGGTTTAGTCTCGTTCGGGCTGGCACCGAACGGATGGCATCTCCTCTCCGCGATCTTTCTCGCGCGGCCGATCCGGAGCCGGTTTCGCGCATTGCTACCGTGCTAAAATATTGTTCGCCGTGGGTGGCTTTATGGGCCTTGCCGATCTCTAAGGCCTCTTCCGATTCTTCCCTCCTTGTCAGATACAAACTTATTGATAGTTGCAGTCTAGCGAACGGTATCTCCATCCGGTATGCTCGGCGACTACTATCTTCGCGCGCGCTAGCGGTTGAAAATATACGAGAAAACGAGAACAGAAAGAGAGCGAAGTCGAAGTGGCAGAGGAGAGAGGCGGTGTTATATCGCGCTGCGCACCGGAACGAAACTAAATTTATGTCCCACCATGGTCGTGGTACCTATATACTCGTCCTTCGAACCTGCCACGCGGCTATATCTCGCGCGAAACCGACGCACGTATTGATCCATTAAGATTCGTCCTTCGTTGCCAGCATCTCCGCAACGTTCCACGATTTCTCGACGCGCAATCGATATCTTTCGAGACCTGCATCCGTGAAAATTGAAATCGATACGATTGAAACCGAAACTAATGGAATTAATTATTATTATATTCCTGTAACATATAGCTATTTATTTTGGACTAAAAATCCTAATCTCAAAAAATAATCTAAAAAAAATCTACAATCGTATAAAAACAACTTATGTGTGAAATTAATTTTTTTTAATAATAAAGATGCTAGGAAGGATATTATAAATATGTCGCGACATATATCTCCATCGAAACCACGTGGTTTCATTTACAAGTAGAAAAATACGTATATACCTAGCATTTAAGCTTCCAACTTCTTTCTGAGAAACACAGCATATAATAAGTTATGGCTCGTGCTCATTCGTTTCACGTGACCGACGTGGAGTTTGATGAGCGGCGGAGTGTGGATTTGCATAACGCGCAAAGAAGGGACAACTAGATCGGGACGCGTAAGTCCTCCGCTGGAGGTAAATGCCTCGGCCACGGCCGCGCTCCGGTTTGATTATGCCTTTGGGCGAGTGATGTATAGCGCCAATTTCATCCGGAGCGGACATATACCCCCGAGGTGCGAACGAGCCTAACGGGCGACACGACGCGTCGGCCTTGCACGCGTAAACGCACCCGAGTTTATTATACGCGCCGCGATCTGGACGGCTGACATCCACAAATTCTGCGATCGGTGGCGCGACTCGTTTCGCGAGCGTGTAATATCGCGTAATGGCGATTAATCGCGGACCCATGAAAAATGTCGGCGGATAAGGATCGGCGATAATAATCGCCACCTGCCGCGTGCCTCTTTTAATCACCGGTACCCGGCCCGGTGCAAGAGCGCGGCCGGCTTCGTGCCCGAATATTTATATTATCTGGACTCGTGTTTTTTTTTTTTTTTTTCTGACGCGCCGCGTGTATTATTTTAAGATGCGTGTCGACTCGTGATAAATCTGACCCGTTTATCAATTAACGTGCGCTCCGTCAATATCAATCGTGATCTTTCCCTTAGGCGGGTTGATTGGAAAAGTTCTGCTGGTACAACGAGCAGTCGAATAATTATAGTGTTTAGCCGCGAGGAATGTTGCGTCTGCGAATCTGTATTAATGAACAATGCATTCATCGCAAGGACGACTATCAATTTATAAATAAATGAATAAATAATGTAGAGCTATTTCTTAAGCATTTGTATATTTAATCTTAAATAATCTGTTATATGTTACACGGCCGATTAAAGAGGAGATGCGAACAACTGAAATGATAGTTTCTTCGACATGATTAAAGACGAAAATTTTATTCCATCCGACGTCCCGGTTAATGATGAACGACTTCGCGGATTTGGGTAAAAGGAGTATGAGTTCTCTTTCTCGAAGGCAGGCAAGGTGCGCGATTTTTGCGGCTATGCCTATATTTTCGCAACAAATAATTTATAGCCCATCATTATGCGATATAGCACGATAGAAAGTTTCTTAAATAATTTATACACTATACGTTTCCGTTTTGTTCCTTTACGGAGTATTTAATATATGCATTGTAGATCGATGTCTATAAAGTGCATGCGTTTTCTAGGAAATCCATTTTTTTCTCAATCGTCCAATTAATTTATGACCTATGCGTACAATTACGATATGGAACAAAGAAAAATTTCGAAAACTTGTTACTGTTATATTTTTTAAAGAAAAAATATATTTTGAGAAAAAACACGTTGGTGAAAGATTTTATTATTTTCATCAGAATCTTTTTAGCTCGAATCAAGTGTACTCTTAAAATAAATTAGCGTATACACACATTTTATTTCAATGAAAAGTATTTAAAAATATTAAAAGTTATTCCCGTCGACGATGCTTAATAATTAACATTCCTTTGCTGCACTGATTAATTATACTTTTCTTCTCCGTCTATATAATAGAGAGGATAGTAATTTAGAAAAAGACAGAGAATGGCCAGTTCAGAATTACTTAAGGCAAAGTTATCATGGTATCGCAAACGCGCTGTCTTAAAAAAAAAAAATAAATAAATTTATTGCCTTGCTGAAAGTATCTGGTTATTCGATAAAGGATAATCGGCGGCTTATCCGGCGCAATTTATCACTTCGAATAGGGGTGGTTTCGTAACCTTTTTTTCCGATGCTTGCGGATCAATTATTGTCCCTGTCGGTTTTCGAGGTCTCGACGTCGCGATAACTTTCAAAAATTATTGCCCGTTAAAATCTCGAACTGAGATCTCGCATAACTCCAAAACGGATGTATGGGGCGTTCTGTGCGGGCGCGCGTGCGCCAAGGAAACATTATTAAATATCGCCGTTTGGCGAAGTTTAAGTCTCTTCGCGGCGAACCAGCAATTAACTTTTTCGATTAGACACAGTCCCGACATTCTTACTGGGAGTGGTTGTAGATGGGTAGATCGAGTACTACAGGATGTCCCAAAATCGTTGTACCGTAAATTTAATAAGAGAAATCTTATGGCCTGAGTGGAATAATAATTGCTTTTTAATTAAACGCTGTCGTAAAAGTAAAAAAAAATCGAAAAAATTTAATTATAGAATTGCAAATTTGTACATACAAAAATATCTTATTTTAAAGTAGATTTTAACTTTAAAGTTTATTCCAGAGATATTCAAGTTCGAAAAATAAGAACTATGAGGGGGGAAAGATAAAAAGAGTTTATCTATAATACATATCAAACAGTTCTCTATAACAATGAAAGAAAAAGAGAATGATATTTCTGTTGTGGGACATCCTGTACAGATACACTCGCGCCCACAGTCTGATGTACATCGTGACGGGAAAAAGATGGAGGGAATACGAGAAATGAGCCGGGAGGAATGGGATATCTCTCACAGTATCCTCGGATGTAATCAATTGAAGTTTTTGCCGGAGTGGCTGGGGCTCCGGTTTAACAGTAAATACTGGCATCGCCATAACGGATCATAGTTTTGCTAGAAACACGCGAGAACACACGTCAGAAGAGAGATGCGCAACTAAACGAAATCAAATCCTTGCTAAATGATAGGCAAACATTTTCGCACGAAGTCATCATACGTTATCGCCATTACGATGGTCATATAGTGAATTTAGTATATCCATTGCAATTTATTCCCATGAATTATGAAAGCTAGAGCTTCTTTCTTACCTTCTAAATTGATGCACGCAATAAATTTCTATTTCTCGCAAACTTATACGCAACTTTCAAAAGAATTTTCCTGATGGGTTTTCATCAGACGCAAAAGATCGATAATCAATACTTAACGCCATCATGTTTGCCATCGCTTGTCAACAAGTCAATTAACCTTAATTACTGCGTCATCGATTTAATTATGCCTCGGCGCAACTTATTCGCGTACATGATGCACAGAGATACACGCATGTACCCCAATTACTTACTTGATGCATCAAATAATGATAATTTAAGGCGCAATGTTGTTGCGTATCAAAGATTTGTCCGGATAATTTTATCGAACATTTAAAGAGAAAATTGTACAACGATTTCGACATTTCATAAACATTTTTCATCTGCGATAACTCATGTGTACTTGTAACAATTTTGTCACGAGACACATACACACAATATATATTTAATATATAAACATTCAATATATTTTCTTTTCTTAATAAAAAAGAATCGTTTGTGAAAAGCTTCTTTTTTAATTGTTTATAAATCAAAAATTATTGTGATGTTTCAATGTATATATTATTTCGCTATTATATTTATATAAAAATATTAATTATTATAAAAATATCTTATTTGAATATTTGAAATATTTCAAAATAAAACTGAAGAATATTTTGTGAATTATATATTATCAACTAATATGTAAAATGCATAATAAAGGAGATAAAGGAGCAGTTTCACAAGCGATAAACAAGTATATATACATATATAATAAATGAAATAAATTATATTACTCACTCCATGCGGCTGCTCTACTGATGTCCAAAATCTCCTTTCTCCATCTGTTTTGTTTGTCCTTTGCTGCTTCTTCGTGGCACTCGCACACGATATACTCGTAAAAAAAGCAATTAATCACGATCCCGCACTTACTAATTACCGCGACGATTGCGCGACACTTTGTCCGACACTCCCGATATTAATCGCGTTAACGCAATTATATATTGCGACAGGAATGTAACACAGAAACGATAGCAAGGACGCAATCTGATTGATACTCGAAATCTAGCTATATATCGTTAAAAACATGATTAAAACCATACAATCTACAATACATAACCTATTAAACGCGTCACGGGGTTAGGTGGTTAAGCATACTCGATCGAAGTTGATTTTTCCGACAACATTCCATAAATGATTAAAGGAATCAACATCAATTTATCTTCAATATATCGCGCGATGGTACACGAGTCGAGTTAATGACTAATTAAAAGAAAAAGCCAGATAGCTTGTCCCTTCGGACAAGCGTAGATCAGCGACGTGTATCTTCATATAAAATTGAAATCGTGCGAAATATTTCCTTCGATAAATAACTATCGCTTCGACATACTTACGAGTCGTTCATCGTTAATGATAATATAATTATAGTCAATGATCGCGTATTTCGTAGCACTTGCCGCGATTGTGTCCAACAATAATAAAAGAATAACGTGACGACACACGGACACGGACACGAAGTTGCCTCGCCACGCTTGATGGCCGCTCGCAAGAGTCGCAGCTCGCAGCCGCGCGATGTCGCCACTTGACGGTACCTAGCTTCGCAGCTACGAATGAACCGGAGCCGGCGAAAACATCTCTCTCTTTCTACCCTTTCCTTCGAAACGTGCGTTCTATACGTCCACGACGCTGCACGTCTCGCACAAGACTGATCCCCACCACCGATCAAGACTTTGCGCAGCGGTGTCGCCAACTGACGGCGAAGCCCAACTTCACAGCCAAGAATGAACCGGACCCGACGAAAACATCTCTCTCTTTCTAGCCTTTCCGTTAGACTAGTTCATCCCACACGTCCGTCACACTGTGCGTCTCACGCAAGACTGATCTCGTGCGATATATCGCAACTGATGATCAGTCTCGCGCGAGCCGTGTGACGTATGAAGATACGCGAGTCTTGGAAGCACAGGTATAAATATTGAAGATAAAATATTAAAGATTTAAATATTGAATTTTTATGCGTTGCATAATGTAGAAAGAGAGAGATATACACAGATTAGCGTAGCTTTAATCATTTATAGAACGTTGTCGGAAAAATACAACTTCGATCGAGTAATGCTTAACCTAATCGCGACGCGTTTAATAGGTTATGTATTGTAGATTACACATGGTTTTAATCATGTTTTTAACGGCCGATATACAGCTAGATTTCGAGTATCGATCGGATTTGCGTCCTTGCTATGCTGTCGTTTTTGTGTTACATTCCTGTCGCAATACATAGGGCATGTTCCGATATACACTGCCAGTACTGAAAAGCTATAGTTTACGTTACATATATATTTTCAGTACTGGCAGTAATATCGGAACATGGGGATAATAAAATGCGTGTTAACGCGATTAACATCGGGAGTGTCGTACAAAGTATCGCGCAATCGTCGCGGTAATTAGTGGGTGCTTTCCAATTAGTGACACAAGTTGACACAAGCTGACACAAGTATCATTCTATCTTTTATTATTCCTGAATGTTGAAAAAAGACAGAATGACGCTTGTGTCGACTTGTGTCGATTTGTGTCACTAATTGGCAAGCACTGCTCATTGAGTGCGGGATCGTGATTAATTGCTTTTTTTACGAGTATCGTGTGCGAGTGCCATGAAGCAGCAAAGGACAAACAAAACAGATGGAGAAAGGAGATTTTGGACATCAGTAGAGCAGCGACATGGAGTGAGTAATATTTATAAATTTATTTAATTTATTACTTGTTTATCGCTTGTGAAACTGCTCGTTTATATCTCCTTTATTATGCATTTTACATATTAATTGATAATATAATTTACATAAAATATTCTGTAGCTTTATCTTGAAATATTTCAAATATTTAAATAAGATATTTTTATAATAATTAATATTTTTATATAAATATAATAGCGAAAAAATATGTACATTGAAACATCTCAGTAATTTTTGATTTATAAACAATTAAAAAAGAAGCTTTTCACAAACGATTCTTTTATTATCGTATGAATAAATGATATAATCATTTTTCATTCTATATATAATCGCAATATATATATAGAAAATTCACGACGAGTTAATCTTCTGAGCGAGACATTTATTTCGCGCATTATCCGCATATTGTTGGCTCGATATCGGTACGTTGATTACAAAAAATCACGAATATATCTCGGCAATTGGATTTAATCAGCGGCCCAAGTGATGCGGCTTTTATAACTTTATAAGATAATTACTATCTGCCATTCACATACAATGTTCTAGCCTCGGCTGATTGCGAGGCTTCGGTATTTTTGCTGCGATGGCGAGGCCATCCATTTATCCAGGTATTTGCAATATTTCACTGACAAATTGTATGCGCGCGACGCATACAAGGATCTATTTGGCGAGATTCGATCTTGTTGTGGCGATTCTTTGTCCAATTTGTTCGTTAATATACAGTTACGGCCGGCGGGACTGATTGAGGCGGTACGGCTTCTTTGGTCATACTCGAGAGCAAACTGTCCGATCCGCGGATTCCGAATACCATAGTTCATTTACAAATGCCTTAATAAGTATATCGTTGGCCTTGTCCCGAACGAGCTTCCACGCCGATAATTACTCGCTGTCGCTGAAAAGCGACGGCCGATATATATATCCGCTATACTCAGCATGAAGAAAAATTTACAAATATAGGTATACATATTTTAATATAACTCCGCGTGTTACGAGCGAAATGGTTCGCATGCGAACGTCAATATGCGGTAAAATGTAAGGAGAAAAATTGCTCGGATTATTATTAGCACGGAGCAACATATACGTCCCTTAACAAGCCGCAATCTATTTGGCTCGCAAAGTTCTCGACAAGATGTTCGTCGACGAAGAAAGTTGATGAAGTCGCTGACCTACGAGAACGCGTAGGGTCGTAGGTGAAGGTGGTTAAACAGTAATCGCGCCGCGTTCAATTATACTTCATTACTCTACGATCGACGTTGTGGTCTTCATCAGCATTTCCGTACATAATAATATATAAATATGTAATGTTGAATTTCAACAGCGAACTATTTTCTCACTTCCAAATATGTGCTTTGATCATGGAATCCAAATACAAATAGTTTAATGAAATATTATATACATATACATACATATATATATATATATATATATATATGTATATATATGTATATATATGTATATACATATAATATAAATGTATATACATATAATATAAATTCGTAAATGTAAGTATATGTATGTATATATATGTGTATATATATATTCACTGGTTAATTGAAATTTAACATTTACATGTCATCTTATAATAATATCTAATAAATGTATATATATTTTTCGACGAAACTGGCAAATTGATCTTTATTAACTTGTTGTCATACAGACACGCTTCGACCTTTGGTTCAGGTCCTTTTCAAGTCTCTCAAATAAACCGTATAAATTCCAGAAACATGAATTAAATCATAGTTGACGAGTTCGTTATCACTTCCATCGTTGCGTCTAGCACAATGATGATTGTCATGTTTATAAATACATGTTTATTATATTCCTTTAATTTTAAACTCAAAATACGATAAAATCGACAATATATATATATATATATATATATATATATATATATATATAATGATAATTGAAGGAGAAATAGAAAAAGAGATTTGCAAATTCTTATCTATGTTTACTAGCATGTCTACGTTCAAACTTCGTTTATACTTAACAAACTCGAAAAATAGTAATTTGTTCATATTTTTAGCAAGTTGAATAAATGCAAAATGCGAGATCAGTGGATTATTGTTGATAAAATTTAATAGTAATAATTAATACTTAACAATGTGTAGAAATTATATTCTGCAATAATTCTATATATCAAAAATTATGAAATTTTTTCGAATATTACTTTCTGTCTAGTCGCTGTAAAAGTCATAGCTTAAAATTAAACTTATTTCGAGTATACCTAAAACGTGAAAATATTCGCTAAAATATAGTTAACGCCAGCAGACTTCGAAATAATGTGCACGGTTCTATTTAAATCTCACGAATCGCGAAACTCGTTATATGCAATGATCACTAAATTACATCGAAATATACAGAATTACAGAACAATATGTTAAAAAATAATATAACACAAAAGAGATATTAGCGCTGTATATCTTAATTATCTGTTTGTGAAATCGGAAGCAAAATCGTTTGATTTTGTAAAAGATCTTTCGATTTACCAAACTGGCCATCAGACTCCATTGAATCCTCGTGCTCCATTTTTGGCTCTACAGCAAAACTGTGGCGAACTTTCTTTGTCTATTTGTGCCTCAATATTATGTAGTCGCTGCTTTTATTTATTTATATTATGTGACGCACACGCATATTGTCGCTAAATTTAATTTTTGCACGAGAAATTGAACCGGATGTGATTTCAGTCTTTTGTACCACTTCTAGTTGATCGTTAATGACGCCAATAGCGAACGTGATTCGATATCGTTCGAATTATTTCAAAAATCCTCTATTACTTCAAATATAGAGCAATGCACACAAAATGTGTGAATATTGAAATAATAGATGAAAAGTGATGTAAAAATACGTACAATGATATTTTCATACATGTCAAACATGTGTCAAGACACATTTAGAAGATATTTGTATATGTTAGAAACAAAGATGAAGAATCTCTATTTTCTTTAAAATAAAATATAAGATTACCATCACAGATTAAAGGGAAGATTGTTTATTGCAAAGAATTTAGAAGAGCTGTTGTTAGATTAGATTACTTGACTATTTTTGTAATACTTTCCTTCAAACCTGTACTTGAATTTTTTACTATGCACTTCTCATTCGTTTGGCTGTAAGATCTTGAGGTAGATTCGACAACGCCTCTCATCGCATCTGTCATGCGAATGCATCGATGACGACGCAGATGTTGGCGATTTAACTGATGGGGTGTGCGCGCTCGTAGACGCTTATTAGAAGTCTAGGAAGTCGTTACGTCATCGCACAAGTCGTAGGTCATCTCTATTATATCGGAATTTTGCCGGTGAAGCTGGTGCCGAGAGACGACCTTAACCGACGGATACCTGATGCTGCTATCGTAACACACAATGCTTATTAACCTTGGTCTCGTTGTCGGCAAATCTCCGCCTGAGGAATCTTATTAATAAGTAAATACGTCGACGTCTTCGTCGTCCACCGCAAGTTTCCGCTCCTTCGCCCCATCGTTCACGTCATCATGCTTCTAACATTGAGATTGCAAGTGAAAACTGAAACGCTAATCTACGCAGAAAATTTAATAATCCGTGTACTTTTATGCATTGATGAGACAATTAATAAATTGTTACTCTCTTTAAGATATTTCAAAAATATAACTGTGCTGAGATGGAGAAAAGTTGCAAGATTTATTAATCGTAAAGTATATATGTATATATGAAGAGAAAGTGAAAACCTTTATTTTATATTAGATATCATATTATTCTTTTATTAAAATTTCTATACGCATTTAATTTAATTTATTTAATTTCTCATTGTTTATGGATGCAAGATCTAGAATGCTACAAATTATTACTCTTAATATAACATCGTAAAATTGTGCGTGGTTTCACAGCAATAAAAACGTCGGTTTGCATTTGGAAAGCAAATATTGTATTCGAAGAAATCCGCGATTACCTACATTATATTTCATGATGATTTAAACGCTCGGTGTTGTTTCAACTTCACAATATTTTCGTTTTCTCTTCACGCTCACCTCGCTTAACTAACAAATAGATAACTCACGGCGTGAATAATATGTTTTGAACTTCACTTATCTAATTTAATGGGCGCCTACAAAAAACACCTATCCAGGTAGCTACATTTAACGCCGGGGATAAGGGCCATGTAGCACATAAGAATGTGTAAAATACTTCGGACCTTGCACTCTCTCGTGCACGCGACCTTGAATCTTTCCGTTCGGGTTTGGGATATTCCATGATTGCACGTGTGCTGCCTGCACGTTCCTTCCGATCTGATAAAAATGTTATGCATTCAACGCATGCTCGGCCACACAACATCGTCTGCCGTATTGCCAGTATGCACTTAACTACCTTCGGTATAAGAATTCTCAATTAGTCGAAGTCCTTTTCACCGACCAAAAGAAATTGGAAGAATGACGAAAAAATGTCAGTATATTTTCAACAATGTCTCGGATAAAGAGCGGTTTTTATTTTTTATTTTTTTATTTATTCGTTCATTATAACATCTTATTGATTATTTCTGAATGTATTAAGTGAAAATAAAGATCTTTCTGAATATTTCTAAATATATACAGAAAAGAATAACGAAAAATAACTCTTAAAAAAGGAAGGCTTCTTTCTCATATTCCCATAAAGACGTTAAAATAGAAAACGGAGAACGCGGCCTTCACAAGAACGGCGTCAAGGTCGATCCTTGCGTAACGCATGTGTTGCGGTAGATATACGGAGTCACTATTCGGGGACCGAGGTTCCTCGGCGAATGATTTATCAAAACCCGAAAAATATCGGGGCAAGCAGAGTTGCAAGATATATAATACACACGTAGCAAAGTACCGCGCGGATAACGTTGCGCGAGAGAGCACTCGAACACGATGCCTTAACAGGGCAATTTATCAAACGCTCCTTTCATCCGAACCGTTCCACGTAGCAATTAACGTGTCCACCGCGGGAACATCGTATTTTAAAGCTTTATGGCATCGGCACGCCCATGCGAAATTCGCTAGCCCCCGTCGCAGCCGCTTACGTATCACATTCGCTTCTTTCCTCTCTATCGCACCGATCCGGCGATTTATCGGTTCTGACGACGGTGACAGCGTCCAGGAGATACGAGAGCCGAATAAGGGTCGAGCATGACTCTATAGATATCACCCGATCCTTCCTAGAGACGTGTTTCATTCTCCGATGTGATAATTTATTTTGACGCAAGAAAAACATGATTATATTTTTATATAAATAAGAGTAAACCATTTCACATATGAGAGAAATCTGATATTCTTAAACAATTTTATTGATTGTTATCGATTATTACTTCATTAATTTCTTGCATTTAAATGAAATTATTGTTAAACATATTTTATCATCGTAAAGAAAGAATCGCCACACGCAGATGTATCATTTTGTATATACACATATATTAATTTTTAGAGACGATCAATATACATAGAATGATATACATGTGTGTCAGGAGCCTTGAAAGGGTTAAAGGTGAATCACGATATTTTCTCATCGCCTGCAACGGTATCGGCGCCGCTTCGCGATAACTTCTACTATGTTGAATAGTACGAACGTACACTCGATGTACTTTCAATAGATCGGTACCTTATTTTACACAGGTCAGACAAGCACATACGAGTCCTCCAGTTTAGAAACGGCAACCATTAGAAGCACGAGAGAGGAAACATATTTTAGAAATTAATATTGCGATCGTTTAGTGTCGGCGAAACGCCTACGTTTAGGAGCAGAGCGACTTTTACGCGTTCTTTTTAATGATCGTTCTCGTCATGAGATAATAAAACAAAAACGGATGCTAACTTCTCGACGTCTGTGGAGTTAATTAATTTTAAAACCTAACTCAGCTGGATAGCGTTAACTCCTACACAATACATAAATTATAAAAATTGGAGTGGAATTTTTTTTATTAATTACGACTAAGAGACTAATAAAAAGATTCGCAGATAAATCATTCTTGTACTAAAATGTTAAATACATATTTCTTTCTTATGTTTTCCACTAAAAATTGAAAATTAACAATCTTCCCTACTCAAGAATTTATTTTAAACTATTTTATGGCTTTTTGTATCAACTTGTATCTTGTAGCAGATTCTGCTTTCCTTGCTCATTAGTTTGCACAATGAATCGCCCTTGCAACAAGAGAGTTTAGCGGCAAATGTACAGATACTCATATCAGACGGGCACTTATCAATGGCGCATTTCTAATGAGAAAGACACTCTCGTTGTCCCGAGAATGACCGTCTCCTCTTCTTCTTCCCTCCTTTAGTGCGTCTACGATTCACCAATTACCGAGTTTATTCGATGGACGCGACAATTTCATGAAACCAAGACTTCATGACCACGTGCGCCCACCACAATTACTTTAACCGCCACTTTTATCCTTCTGCGTGCACGCACCGCGTGCAACGATCAGGCACAACACGCACCCGCGGCAAAATCTTTTCCCTCTCCAGAGAGTAACTTAATGCTGACGTTCATAAATATATGTTTAAGGCGTCGTCGATATGTGGTTTTTATTAGCACGTCTCGAAATCGACATGGTCATTACAAGTATCGGTACGTAACGTAATTCCTAATGGCTTGTAATTGGATAGAGAGAGAAATTTAGACTATCTAAACATGTTCGGAAAAGGTTGCGAAATATAATTTCGCAAAAAAAATTCACTGATATTTTAGTAAAAAGAATAGTGAACAAATATCAAGAATCCAAAATAAAATTCCAATAATTAATGGACGATTTAATTAAAACGTTGGTCTCGCAATTAAAATAATAATTTTAAAAAGCGAAGAAATTCCACGATAGTTCGATGGAGAGAAATGAGATGAATTTCTATATAATGACTCAAAGATCATAAATAGCAATCGCTCTTTCTTCTCACCATCCTTCTCGCCAGTATCTATGGTACAGAAAGAAATCTCTTCACTTGCACCCTCCATAATCACGTTTAATTACGAGGGAAAAAAAGTCTCAGTGGGAGCGAAGTAATTCGTTTCAAGCGTGGCCGGCCTCCGAGCGCGCAATCATTGCTAAATTATATCTCCGCAATAAGTGAATCTGGATCGTCCTTTTTCACATTAATATCGAGCATCATGAACACTCCTGCGCGAGATCGGAGCGTAATAGAATCCGGGCCCCAGGCCGCCCTTTTCGTGCTCTTACGACCCTCGGCGGAACCAGTTTACTCGCGATCCGCGAACGAGGACGAGGGGGAGAAGAATGCGCTCAAGTTAATCGAACGCAAACAGTTTAGGCTTAACGACCCGCGCGATCGTTAGATCGCCGCCGGATCGAATCGACGATGACACGAAGGAGAATCGAAAGGCCGGACTTCTTCGTGTGAGTAACACGAGTACCGATCGTTTTGTCTCTCCTCTTTCTCTCGGTCCATGTCAAAACATATCCCGCGCGTCGCGAAGTACTCGGGATTCCGAGATACCGAACGATCTCGATTTGGATGAGAGCATGGACACATATGTAGCGGCGAGGCTCGAGCGCAGTAAAAGTTAAATAAACAGAATAATATTTTTTTTTTCTTTTTGCGCGAACTAAATGCACCGAGTGCACTGGAACGTGCGTGAATCACGCCGATTTCAGTCGTAGGATCTCGCCTAACGATGGTATTTATATTTTCATCGCGACAATGACCTTCTTCGTGGTAAATTTACACAGTCGATTGAAAAAGTTAGCGCAAAGCATATATGATAATGATAACACTTTGTAGAAGAGTCGTACTGTTACAGAACAGGGACGAAGACTTTGAAAAGCTTTAAATAGTTTTCAGTCGATACCTTGCATCGAATAATCTTTGGCTGAGACTTAACTCAAACCTATATCCCAAGGATAAATTATCACTAATAAAAATTTATCCCTCGAACATGGATTGGGTTTCAGTTTTAATTATTCAAATTATATATTTGACTTGAAGTATTGCCAAAATATTTTACGTACTATGACATATATATTTGTTTGATGTATGAGACATTATATGTTCTCAAAAATCAAAAGTAAAGCAACGGCGAAAAATTTCGTATTCGAAAAAAATATTCTCTGTCTCCACAATTCCTACACATATTCAAGCATGTACGTCGTAGTAGCTTCTTATCCGTCGAAACGAACGACCACCTGCAGTCGACGGGGTAACGTCCTGATGTCTGCCACAGAAGCTGCGGCCACGTGCAGCCAGCTGGTCCGCATCGCGAAGGCTCTCGTCGGCGAAAGGGCCGATTCGGAGGAATGTTAACGAATCGCGGAATCCCGCGGCAAAAGATGGATAACGGCTGTGTCGGTCTGCTCGCGAACGACGAACCTCGCCCGAGTCGAGATCCGCATTCGAATAACGCGTCGTATCGGGCTGCGCGCTCGGACCCACCGAGTTCGGGTCGTCGAACTCGCCGTTCGTTCGGTACCCCGGTCGCTCCGGATGCGGCAGCCGCTGTCGGGAAGGAGAAAGACGAGAGGGGAGCCAGTATGTAGAGGATCGCGGGTAAGACGTACCGGGAACCGAGAACAAAGTACCAGGTACCCGCGCGCGACCGTCGTCGCCTCTCGCCCGGTATAGTATAAGGCCGAGACTTGACGGGGATGGGGCGACACGAACGTTCAAACCCGGGAGTATCTTCTCCTTCGAGGCCCGTAAACGAGAAGAGGAAATCGGACGGTGGATTGTCTCGGCTAATGATGCCGCTCCGTTGTGAGAAACAAACGAAACGAAGTGAATTTCGCGTTACGTGTAAAGAATTTGTTTCATTTTTGGAGTCACATTTATGTAAGCACATAATAAATATCTTTAATCGTACATTAAAATTCAAAGAAATTCATAAATGAAATAAATTATTATTGATAAAATATATTTTTGATATTTCCATTGCATTTGATAAATCGTTTAGGGAAAAAAAAAACATTTCAATCGAGGAAGTAGCGACACGATACGCGATCGGACCATTCTGATTGTGCGTACAGCAATAGGGATATTTCCATCGTAAATACAGCGCGTCGATATTCCCGGATAACCGTAATCAGCATCTGCGTTTCTGCTCATCCGCTCTACTTCTTAAATAACTATCGCTCGCGATCGATTCGCGATAACGACACAAATCACAGACCGCAATGGCAAACGGCAGAAAATTCCAATAAGAGAAATCAGCCTTTCTCACGCATCGGCTACGATGACTTTTACGAGCGAATACGCGCGTTACCTCGAATGCGGTACCACCTGCGGAAAATAAAGTTATTATTTATGTGATGGTCAAATATTTAACGAGCCGGACGAACGCATCGTGATATAATAGCGGCACAATATAATTAGCATAATCAGACGTGAGCCAAAGTATCGAGCAATGCTTATACTTCTTCTTAACAGCTTCGTACGCGCGTTTCATCTTCGCAACTGTCGCAGCATTCGTATGATATGATATAGATCGTGCGATATAACATCGAAGCGATTTGCATTTTGAAGTGTCCGCAAAATTTACTTTCCCCGAAAATTACTTTCTTCCAATTAATCACGTTCCATTTTTAATTACACGACAGTCGAAATTTATTTCTCGAGAAAGTCCATTGTGATACATAATGAACGTAAATTCCTCTTCTTTTTCTCTTTCTTCCTTTTCACAACGCCAGACATTCGTTCGCTAGCGACTCACCGGTTACGATGGAATCCGACAAGAAGAGCGCATTGTGTCTGTAAACCGGCGCGATTTACGGGTCTCCAGATTGTCGGGCGATCGCTAACATAATCGTCCGGTATCAATTGGCGACGCCTGCTTCAGCAGGCAGCACAAGTAACTGTAACTTGATGGCTCTCCGCAAATCGTACATCATGCACGAGTCCCGCTCTAGAGAGACTCTCAATAGGAATTCCCATGTTCCGTCTCTTCCTTTTCTCCCATTTGCGTACAAATCAATGTTAAATTGCAGGAACGTAATCTGTAGATAACCGCAGAATCGAACGCTTTTGTGGGTTCGATAGGCGGGACGCGCGTGCCGTTAGAATTCACATCCGTATTCCAATTTACAAGCTATATCATACGCGGACTCGTTAGCATTGATACTTCGCTAGCAATGATCTATCTGATTATTATATCACGAAGTAGGTCTAAGTTTTACAATAATGATTTTTTTTGTGAATTCTAAATAATTATAAAAAAACTCATAATAATTAAAATTTTAAATAATTAATATTTTCTCGATCCATACAGCCATTCATCTCTTTAGAGCTTTGTATTTACAAAAAAAATGTCGCTTAATAAAAAAAATACATTTATATGTATAATAATTATATGCGCATTTAAATTTACTTGAATTAAGGCACGTATACTTTATTTATATACTTTATTTGCGCCTTGAGTATATATTATCGTCGCGATCGACAATAATGGATCGTTTTGCGTTATGAGAATAGAGACGCACGGAGGGTCTATTATGTCGTGACACGTTATGCATCATTTCTAGCAGTAGTCGTCGTCAGAAGTCTGTCCGAGCTGTATGTACGATGGGAAAAGCAGTGAATACCGTTGCCTTCGATAGTCGCGATTGTGTATATCGGTGAGACAACTCTCGTTACGACGACAGCCGGTCAGTAGCGCATTATGCAAAATTTTAATGAGCGTTAAAAACGAGTTTAGTAGTATAAACCGCATAGAACAGAGAAAGTTCGTTTCAACGAGAGAAACATTATACGAGCTTGATCACCTAATTAAAGTTCTCCTCCGCGCGATTTTGCAAACGTAATCGTGTGTTTGCGTCAATTAACTCGGAGATTTGATGATTCATGATGTAACTGCAGATTATTAAGATTATATTATGTTATTGCCGTTTTCATAAATTATGTATATGATGGACAAGCCGCAGCATCGTTGCGACGATTATATTTCTTGATTGACTACATACGTACGATAATACGACGAGAAAACGCGGATTGAGACACACGCGAGAGCGTGTCAAGGAATACGAGTTTTTCCGAGAATGCATTTTATGTCGCACATAAAAAGAATGTTGAAGTACGATAAACCGATCGACGTGTCGTCTTGTAACGATAAAATCTCGTTTTCTTCATCGAAACATTCGCTTAGCTCGCAAGATGCTGTTTCGAATCAAAAATTGACGAATTACCTTAGCATAAATCTCTCTACATCGGATTTATCTTAATATATAAGCAATGATTAGAAATACTCCCCGATAAAACTATCGATAGAATTAATCTATTCGATCCCTGTTCGTGTCTTATTTCGTTAGCGGATCCTGTCGGGAAGTTACCGTAAGGCAGCCGCGTCAATCGCGAGAAAATCGTTCGAGCACAATAGCGGTTTCCACGTCGGTGTCAGGTTGATTAGTCCACGAGCGCGGTTTAGAGGCACGTGTCCTTTGCGGGGGACCGTTATGCAGACGTGACCTGTGTCGTCGAAACAGGAGGGAGACTCGGGATCAATGAGCGATCGTTTCTTGGAAGTCAGGATTACGCCCGTAGCTATGCATAATGCCTCTCCCCTGGGCTTATACTGACTCATAACGGTCTTCTCGTACACCAGTGACCCGAACGTGATGCACAAACTTCATGTGCGCTATGCTGTCCTTCCTCGAAGTGCAGTCGGCTTAACAATTTCCTACGTTGACGTTGCGAAACGAATCACGTTGACGCGAGAATAATTACGCGATTGTATAAATATTTGGCGTGATCATTAAACATTGTATATGGGGATACCTAATTAAACAGCAATGCCTACAATTTGTAATTATACCGGAGATGAATCGGTCTTATCATGGACTTGTTTTAATTTTCTTAGACGAGCTGTCGAGTAGCAAGATGTATGGCAGACCGCTGTCTGTCGGGATTTCTCTTTCTTGAGACGATCGTTAGTTATATCTGTCGCGGTCGAGCGCCTAATTTGCGCTCTCGACAGGGCGAAACTCTAGCTTTCGGCTGTTGCTCTTCGGTCGTTCGCACTTCTCGCGAGTTGCTCTTTTTCTCCCTCGTCCCTCGTTCTTCGCAGCGCGCCTTGTATCTTATTGTTAGATCCGTTGGTTAAGATAAGAACTCGGACCGGGCCAAAAGGTCTAAGCGAGATCTCCGGCCGTAAGGGCCAGTCTCTTTTCTCGGACCCTCGGAGGTTGCCCAAAGGTGAGCGACCTTATTCGACACGACTGTCTTTCTGACGAAGGCAAAGTAATGATTTCGAGCCACTGTACATTAAATAGCCAATGCACATAGATATATTGATTGAAGTAAGAAAGTTAAGAAATTAATGTATCTATTAGAATCTTATAATAGTCTTCTTTTTCTTAGTATTATTATTATTTAGTCTGTTTTGCGATAAATCTTTCCAAGCGCAAGGCCACTCTTGGAATTTAAATAATGAAGTATGAAAAAAAAAAATAATTAGCGAAAAGAATTCTGCAGACAGAGTCTGTCGAAATTTCAACGAGAAGGTCGACTGCACTTCAACTCTCTATTCGCTTTGCGAGACTTTGTCGTAGCACAAAAGGACAAAACGAATCCTTTGGATCCTTATCTTCTATGTCTTGGGCCGACTTTCAACAGCATCCGACTATACATTATCACCTGCTGTCACAAGAGCGGATATCTATTCAACATGTGAGAGACGAGCTGGTTCCTTCTCGTAACAAACGATAAGTCGATAAATCTCGACGCGTTGACTAACAAGGCCATTCCGTTCGCGATGAAGAATGCGAGAGAGATTATATAGATTTTTTCTTAGAAATTCAACGCATTCAGATGGCCGCAAGCTCGCTAACTTGGTCCTGGACGGTCGCGACAGGATCGCGTAGGCGTCCGCAAGGGCGTCATCCTACGCGACGCTCCATTTCGGGATATCTTCTGCACAGGGTGCATTAACCTTTCTCTCGTGTTCGGCTTCATTCCGAATCTCTACCGAAACGAAGAGAAAAAAAGAGAGAGAGAAAGAGAGAGAGAGAAAGAGAGAGAGAGAGAGAGAGAGAGAGAGAATGCATCGGCACAGGGCCTTTACGGCGGCTCGTTAGAGTCATTGTGCGCCAATCATCGCGATTCGGTTCGACGAACCGGACCGATCGCTTGATGAGATCCACTTAATCCTTTTGGCTTCGCTCGTCTATTTGTTAGAGAAAGAATCGAGGAGAGATCTGAATTTTTCATGAGTTGTTTCCGCGTGACTATATAGGAATTTTTTAGTGAGCCAGATTTGAGATTTAAAATGTCATTAATCATGGAATAGAAAAAAGCTGATCTGCTTCATTTTTTGTTATTTGATATCAATTACTCTTTAAATGTTATATATGAGATTCTCCCGTCTATATATATAACACGTTTATAACACGTATTATTTTATCGTACAATCAGATTTTCAAGATATAAATTATTCCATTTTACACATATTGCTTAAGACATAAAGATTATAGATTTTTCAACATAAATTTTATAGTAATTGCTGTGTATATTAAATGGGTCAACTAAACACTGCATAAAGATTAAACGACACGGCGATGCTTCCGGGACATCTTGTATGCAACTTTATGGACATGACGCGCGTGCCGCGGACGAGAAGTCCTTGTCCATTCTCGGCTCTCCATACGAGGATCTAAGAATTCTCGTCGACGAGCCACAAGGATTGTCATAGGCAACACTGAACTCCGTAGAACTTCGTATATGGACATACGGGACAAGTCGAGCGATATGGCACGTGTCGGCATCCTGAAGTGCGGCGCTCTTTTCCGGTCTACGTCCGCGAGTTCCGTTAGCCACGTTATGTTAGAAGATACGAATATATATATATATATATATATATATATATATATATATATAAGAGAAGGAGAAGAAAGATGCGAAGAAGAGGAGATAGACGAGGCGCACGTAACCGTGATTGTGCTAATGGGTCAAATCGCATCTGTCACTAACGAGCTATATGTTCGTGGGCGGTCGCCTTAGGAAGACCAGTACGTTTATTACGCGCGTTCACGTTGTCCTCTCTTCAACCGGATTGCGCTCGTTAAAGCGAGAAATTGGATCGAATGCTAATACCGCCGGGCGCTTAAAGCGAGTCTCACCCTCGAATGTAAACGTCTCTAAGGAGAACATTAATTAACAGGTTTTGCAGAGACGAGTTTTATGGAGAGAATTATTAGATCGCTCTGCTGATTATCTCAGTATGACTATTAATGTTTCCGCTGTTTCGAAATGTATGACAAATGTAATTTATGATCAACACTTATCGAGACAAGTAACAACATGATACTTGTAACAACATGATACAGATCTTCTTTCAATCTTAAGACATGTAAGACATGTAACTTATTCAGTAATATATTTAGAGACAACGCAAATATAATTAAAGATTAACACAATTTCTAAGACCTTTCAGAAATTAAAAATTATTATCGCGTTAAATTAATTACATATTATTATATGCAATAAATAAAGAAATAATGTGATAATGCAATATGTGAAAATTTCTGTTTATTTTTTATTTTTAATAAATCTATGTAAAATAGAAGAGTTAAGAATTTATAAATTTATATAAATAAAAAAATTGTGTTAATTTTTTCTTTAATAAATCTGTATATACAATAATTAAACATATACCAAGAATCCAATAAATTTAGCAGCGTTTAGAAGAATCCCTCTGCCGATATAGATACGCCAATGATTATTTTCTCCGGGCGCATGGTAGCACGGGAAGAGATACCAAATCAGGCTATTGAAATCCCATTAAGATAACCCGTAGGGAGTAAATGGATGCCGCCTGCAACGACCGTGATTGCGATCGCTTTAGGTAGGTTGTTGCTGACTTTCCGTTGTATTCGTAGAGCGCAATATGCTTATATTCTCCAGTTTATTTAATATATCAATATCCAAACCGATTCGACCCTCGGACGTTTGCGGTTTCGGGGCTTTATAAGGGGAGATAGTCTCGGCAACGGCGATAATGCATCAATGAACATGGAAGTCTGGTTAGGATCATTGCCAGGCCAGGCAGGTCGATTCGGTCGAGCTGATCAATAGCGATCGAGGCACGATCGAGCCAAAGATCCCTTCGTGTGTAATTTATTTCAGAAAACGTTAGTGTGAGAGTTAATCCCATACCATAGAACACCATATAGGCTACCATAGAATAATTGCCAATTATCTCGAATGATCCTATAATTCATTTAAGGCTCTGAAGCCAGTAAATAGATTTTGAAATATCTTACGGCAATTTCATGTTTTCTACAGTTTTAAATATAAATAGCGTTGCGAGAAGAGAAACTGTTTTTCAAGCAGCGGAGAAGAGAATGATACAAAGACACATAATACAATGGGGCATGGAAATTTACGAGGTGGGCGGAGCACTGATCCCAACTGGCGTAGTAAGTAGTTAATCGTGATCATGAATAAACATCGCTGTGGAAATGATGACATCTTCTCGGAGAACCGCAATGTTACTTCATCTCGAAACGTTTCATTATTATCACATCTCGTTGTGCCAAATTCCACGATCGGCCTACGATCGTCTAGATTTTCCAAAGTTCTTATTATTTATTCTAATCCTGAGAATCTGTTTGATATAAAACAAATTTTATATGTAATATAAATATCCTAGAATCTTAAACAAATTAAATTTAAAAAATTAGACACAAAAAAAATATTGCTTCTAACGAGAGAGAGAAAGAGAAAACTTTATATATGAATTTATTTTAATTAAATATTTCTTTTCTCATATATTTTAAATTTAATTTCTTTCGTCGAAGGAGAGAAAAGATAGCGATAAAAATGAAAAATATGCTTGTTATTAATGTGAGACGTTTCTTGAAATTGCTACCTAATTATAAGTCACCTATTGAGCATAAAACTACAGCGCGTAATTAAGCGCAATAATCTACAAAAAGAAATATTATTTATCTCACAGATTGTCAAGGAACGAAGGAATAATATTCTTTTAATACATTAATTAAGTCTTCTTCTCATCCATTGATAGCATGTGACGGCCAATAATTAAATTAATCAGTATATATGATATCAAAAGAAGAAGCGATTTATTTTTGAAATGAAAATGTGATGCAATTGGGGATGAAGAGGATGGGGGAGATACATAACGCGTGGATATTGAAAGTGCAGTTGGACTGAAACGATGGATAGGCAGGCTGTAAAAGGTAAACCCGTCGTATCGGCACATCGTTCGTTGTTCGCGGGCATTCCAGCCAACGTACCCTCCTCTCCTCTTTCTTCATCTTACCACACCCTCTTCCACCGCAATCTTCCTCTCCTCTCACTATCACCCCAGAGTCCCAACCATTACGGACTCGCAACAATACAACTGTATGCAATCATGCGGCTTATAATAGAATTATCGTCGCGACGGTGTACGTATCGAGAGATATGATAGTGTTAGACGTCAAATACATTTGTAACAGCTGATCAAATAAGAGCGACAGCCAGGCTGATAATGCATCTATAGGTGAGCCGCTCGGTTCAGAATATCTTAAATTTTTGCATCTCACAATCAGTAACAGCTGAGCCAATTGAGTTCTTAGTGAGCTTAATCGATAGTTTCTCAATTCCGTAAAAAAATGCTTTTATTTTTCCTGTACGTACAATATTCAATAAATAAAGATATGATGAAGTGAAATGTCAATGTAAAATTTCAATGTAAAAATCATATGAAAAACATCATAGTCGTCATCGATTTCTCATTTATACAGGCTACAGGGCCAGCCAGGATAGACTGATTCATTCAATTCCTTCGCTTAGATTCAGCGTTACAAGCTCTCTGCCAATAACCGATTTTCTAAAACTCCTGAGTATACATAAATATACAGAGAACAGAGTGCCAAACACGACACTGGATAGGATATATCTTCTCTCGTCATCTAACGGGGATTTCAATGCAGCTGCAACGAGCAAGGCGCATCATTGCTCTCGTTGCTACGTCTGTCGGCTGACCATAGCCAATTTGTTTCTCCTGCAACCTGATTATGTCACGCGTAACACTTAGCGACACGTACGCATGTCACGATATCGCTTGATTAGTAGATCACTTGTAATCGCTTTAATTGTACTTGAATGCACATATTATGTCGGAGATACTAAAATTCAAAATGATACTTTACGACGCAATGATAAGTCAAGATATAAGAGAAATAAGCACACGTACTTGACGATTGTAAAAATACAAATTTTTACCTCGTTTCAACAAATTATTATGTACAAGGTAGAAGAGATAATATTTTTAATTGAAAAAGATTATTAGAGAGATAATTAAGATTCAAGATAATCCATCTGTTGATCAATTTTAATCACATGTTTTCGATGCGCATCGATTTTACATGACAGATACATACTACCATCTCCTGATGACCATCGCCGGCAACTTATATGGATGCGCAATGCACTTATTACGCAAAACTTAACTACTGAAATAATCAGCGAGTTTTGCATCGGCCGACCGAGAGACATTCATAAATAATTGCAGCGCTTAATTTTTGTCGATGTCGAGGTGCGATAACATTGTATACGATATACGATACATTCAGCGACATGCTATTTATTAATCGTGCCCGTAAAACATGGCTAGAATTCACAGATATCTCGCTCGCAGCACATGATCTGGAATAAAGAGAATGGAGAATGAGAGGTGAAGAAAAGAAGAAAAAAGAAAGAGATAGAGAAAAACGGAGTTTTGTATATTATGACAGATTGGACAGGTAGAGTGCGATTAATTGACTCGTTCCGATTTTTCCTGGAATATATACACGCAGAGCGTTTAATGCGACCGGCCTATTGATGACTCTTCGTTTAATCTCGTTCCGTTCTACGTCTCCGCATAAAGGACGCTCGTTCATCACCGAGAGATTATGATAGGAGTCGGGCTGAATGAAGACATTACGCATACGATAGCTCAAGGATCCGTCCTGTTCACATCCGGTTTATATAATCCTTTATATCGTTATTCAGGGAAGATGTGCACACATAGCGTTACAGATTTAACCGTGAGTGATAATTTTAAATTTGCGTTAAAAACAATACGTACAGCAACAAGTGATTCTTGCGATATCAAAGCGATATTCTGTTACACATGCGCGTGAATAATATCAAATAATATTTTCTTCAAGTAAAAATAATTAAATTATGCAATAAAATTTCTTAATTAAAACTTTTTTTAGATATACTTAAATCATTATCTAATTTTAGCCTAATCGTTATAGAAAGATTTCGTTGAATGTATTATATACCTATATATAGATTCGAAACTTGATCTCTGTGTCCTAGACGGGCAACTGAATACCGGATAAACAAGGAACGAAATAATAAAACAAAAAAAGAACAGAAAAGTAGGATAAAATCTTGCGCAGCGAAAAAAAAGTACATGTCCTTGTCCTGAGGCTACAGGATGAGGGATGACGATCGTGCGAGATGCGCCTAGAGAGAGGAATGGTAGACTATACGGATGCGAGTAAAAGACGAGGAGGGAGTGCATTATTTGCATTTTAATTTGCATATTAAAACATGCTTCCACGATCGGTCGACCCGGGTTCGCGAAATACGATACCTAGCGCTCCGTGTCCGTCGCATTAGCTGCAGTAAAGCCGAGTTATACACAACCGCAAAAGCAACCCGACGGCCCTGAGACCGTTCACGCATGCCGATCTTGAAATATGCACCCGTGGACCAGAGATCGCCGGATCTCGATAGCGCCCTATGCGTTGTCCCGATCGATCTACGCCGCGTCCGGCACGGTATTTGTTCAGAATACGATAACGATAGTAATAATTATGATAATAATAGCGTCTTTGAGACGTGAAACAGCAGCTCTCGCTATCGCGCTTCTTAATCCGCTCTGTATCACGCTAACCCACATTGTTAGTCTTGCACATTGTGTGATCGCGTTATGTTTTTCACGGTACCAATTTTCTACCATAATCAGTAATGGAGTATTACTCATTTTTTAACCTTCTCTTACGTAATTACTTTAATGAGAAAATTCACAGGTCATTATATATTTAGTACAATTATAATCCTGATATTTTTTAATTCTTATATTTTTAATTGATATAAAATGTTACATGTAAATCGTGTTATATGTAAAATGTTTTAGCAAGAATAGAAATATTTTTTGAAACAAATGCTTTCGGTTCTCATAATGTTCCTGGTCGTAACAGCATAATCTCTTTAGACAGCCTCAGAACCGTGAACTTACCTGACAAGAAAAAATCGTCGTCGCATTTTCCTGGCATTGTCGATCTCGGCGGTGAGAATGATGCATGCAACGGTCACGTGAGCTATGCGAAAGGGCCGACGTGTTGCACGACGTGACCGTCGAAGAGAACACCTCTCCGCTTCCCCATAGCTCCCCGTTATTATCGTTGTTTCGAGCCGTTAATATTAATGGACGTAAATGCGTGTTGCCGTGCTAGAAAGAGAAATAAAGAGAGACGAGAAGACGGCGGAGAGATGGACGCGGGGGATGAGCCGAGGCAAAGACGAGAGAGGTATGCCAGGGGGGCCGCTGGACCTGTGTGTCTGGACCCCTCTCTTCGCTATAATTGAATAGACGCAGCTGTGCGTACTGCATGCTCGTAAAAACATTAATGACCAATAGCCGGCGCGAGAGTCGACGATCGTTTTGCGTTATTATTCCTTAAAGTGCGCCGATGTATTTAGCTGCGAATTTGCTGCGTTCGCGATCGTGGGTGAGCCAGCGGACGAAGTGAATAATGGCGAACACATGCGCCGGCCAGCGAGAAAATGAATATCTCCATATATATCACTCGTTAAATGGATTATTTAATGATAATGAGACAGGCAGAATTTACACAGAGAACATCAGAGAAATAATATTATAATACATAAAATACATAGAGTTACAGTTTACATTGCATATTTTCATTTCTTTTTATTTCTCTCAAAATATGAATATGAAATAATTTATAGTTTTATGATCAATGAATACTATTGTATATTGCAATGTATTGATAAATATTTTTCTATATTGGATATTTTGTATTAATAGTTTTATAAAATATTAATTTATATAATATCTTTAATATAATAGAGCTTTTATATGTAGGTATAATATTAGAGTTAAAAATTGATATTAACAGTTTTATTAAGTATTATAAAGTAGATATTATAAAAAATGTTATTATATTTATTTTATTATATTATTTTAAAAAATCACTTACCTGCATATTTCTGCGACAAGCTCAAGATGATTTTACTCTAACATTAACAAGGGAGCTGACAAGGAATACATTTTACGATGCTGTATTTCGTTGTAGAAACGCTCTGTCTTTATTTCCACTAACGACTTCATTTGAATATACACAAAACCTGCAAATATTACATCATTATCACGCGCACGCGATTTGAAGGGAGAGAAGGGACGCCGAAGACGTCGAATTAGACAAGATTACACCCGTTAAGATCCTCTGAGAATCTTCAGCAAGAGAGTCCTGGTTTCCTCGCGTTCTCCCGCGGGTATTTCCCATTAGGCGCCCATCATTCCCTCGATTTTTACGCCCTTTCTTCATCATCCTCGCTCGTACGATGCAGCGACCGACTAGCAGCTCCAAGCGCTTCGTCATGCGAGAGAAAGAGAAAGAGTGAAAAAAATAGACGAGGGAGCAAAAGAGAAAGGTACAGGAGTATCTGCCGGTTTCCTCGAAGCGTTTCGAACGCAATATCTGCTATGTACTGGCGAGGTTTGTAATCACGCGTTTAACAGCCAATCGCGCAACGTCACGCAATCGGGCGTAAGAGTGCGCAAAACTTCGGGGTCATCGTACATCGAAAAGGAAACCAAATGCCGTGAAGCGTGACGAGCTAATGAATTAATCGTCACAAAATATCGCCCCAGTCAAGGCTCGGCTCGACGACCACAGGCCATTATCGTCACCTATCTCGTTCCGAGCCGCAACGATGCCGATGATGACCTAGACCTTCGAAGGACGTCGGTAATTTCCTCTTCCTAAAAGCCGCCGACCTGCTCGTTTACATTCTACGTCGACTTCTTCGTGCCGCATGTTCGGTTGCATGTTCCGCGATACACACTTGGCTTCGAACGTGTTCCGGAAGTTTAGATCAACGTTCAACGATCCGCTTCACGTTCCCCTCGTACGTGATCACATATAAACATAAAGCGTCATCACTCCCTCTAAAAAATTCCACTCCTCGCGTCGTGTTCTTACGTTGTCTTACAAAACACCGAACTCGGGATCATATAAGATAACCACAAGAAGTCACTGTCAATGACAAATTAAATTCGTGACGTAAACTGTGGTTTTGAGGTCTCTAAATGTTAATAGAAATTTTTTATAGAAGAGAAAGAAGCTTTTTTTTCCGTATAGAATTTTTAATAATGACGAATTTGAATTTGATCTGAAAGTTCTATTAGTTTGATTTATTATTGCCGAAATAAGTACACATTTATTATTAGAATCAATTCATCAATAACAATTTTCAATGATAAACAGATTTTTTTTTTTTTGAGTGCGTTTTTCCGATATCAATGTCACCCAGCGGCCGTGGCCGAGGTAATCGCAGAACCCGCTACTATTAACATGCCTCTTGCGACAGATTCTTTAATGACGGAACCCACGAAGAAGCGTTGCTGCGTGTAGGTCCGGCTGGCGTGCCCCACTACATCCGCTGCAGCAGCGTGTACTGGGGCCCGTAATTACGGGATCATTTTCCTCGGTCAACAGCCTTGTAAATCATTCCACGCGGTATCCCATGACGCTCACGTTCGTATCGGCGACTCCTCGACACTCGAATCCTCCCGCGACGAAAGAAACTGCTAGCGAAGTAATTTCCTTGGCGACGAGCCGAGCCGTTAATCTCAATCCTCATCTTTCGCGGACGCGATCGATATATATCGCTTCCGTCTCCCGGTGTTTTCTCTCCAACCCGGAAAACGCGCCGTATCTTTCCGTTTTGCCTCCTCCTTTAATAGTAGAAGATCCCACTTGGTTTTTATATTCTTCGTCGCTAAAAAAACATTTGTGAAAATTTACTGGCTCGACCATTCTAACATTAGAAATTCTCCCAAACGATCTTTACAAGACAAACGTTCGCCAATATCATTCGCGGTTACAGATGTTCGTCGATATTCACAGCTGTGTCCAAGAATTTCCGTAACCTATCTACTCTTTACACGTCACGTCATTTGTTCCGGTTAACCATGAAGTGAATTACCGCGAGTCGTAAACGGATGTTGATTCTATCCCCGACAGAAGAAGACGCGCACTCTCAACACACAGTATTGTAAATGCTCTCTTCATCGTCACCGGTGCTCGCCGACACGTCGGACACCTCGGAATGAGACAGCGACAGCTTCACGTAACCCCCCCGATCTCGTTCCCTGGTGCCGTTTTTTCCTGTGGGGGGCAGTTTATCCTCCTCCTGTGACGAATCTCGCAACGGACTGCTGCCCGGCTCGCAGATTTCGGCGTAGATCTCTTCCGGTCTTGGCGGCGGCGTGGGAGGCAGCGGTGTCAGGCTATCTCTAACTTTGGAATACGGCGGATCCATGTCCGTGCTGCTGGTCAGTACCTCGAGAACGCTGGTCGAGATCGAACGTTGCACCTGTTGCCTGGACGACGCCTGCGCTGCCTGCATCAGATTCGTTTCCGACTCGAGACTGGCGTACCTCTCGGGCGATCGCATACTGATCTCCGGTCGTACGGCGAATGTGAAGGACGCCGACTTCTTGGCCGGGTTCCTGCTTTTGCCACCCTGTGCTATCCTCGAGATCTTGTCGAGGAAGCTATTGTTGTTGCCGACATTGCGGCTGTTGCTCCGATCGCGGATCGTCGTCTTCTTGATGTGCTCCAGACTTTCCTTCAGGCTTTGCAGTATTGGCTTCGCCTCGGGCTTCGCTTTAATCTCCTTCAAGTGCAGCTCTTTCAGCTGACTGTTGTTGGACGCCTGTTTCGGCGGAGCGACTCGTGGCTCGGTCGCCCGCTGGTCTAAGGCTCTTCTATAAAGCGGTATCAAAGTAGCCTCATCTAGTGTGTCATCTTATCTCTTATACATGTATAATATATATAAGCTACTTGTATGTGGCAGTACGACTAACAAAATAATTTCTTGATCGTATATATATTAAGAATCGAATGAACAAAATTCTTGTTACGTTGAAATTAACAATGAGCTAAAAATTGAACTAAATTAATTGAATTAATTCTACAATCTTCCTCAAACATGTAAACTTTAACAAATATTTAAAAAAGAATCTCTTCTCTGCACTATTAATATCTCGGGCTAATTAATTTTGAATTAATTATATTTTATATAATATTGATTTTATTAATTCTAACTTTTAGACATTTTCTGGGTTAATACTGCGTATCTTAAATAATTAATATATCACGCAATGCAAATAATATTTCTCCATATAATTGCGACTCTTACCTGCAAGCCGAGAGTAATCGCTGCATTTTCGGCGATGCAAGCAGTCTCGCCTCGGAAGGGCATCCCAATCGTGCCCTTTTCACCCGCGGCGCGGTTGGGCCGGTAGCGACGAGTTCCAAAAGCTCCGGCACCGTGGAATTAGGTAAAGGTCTTTCGGGCATCAACGGCACCGCGCAGCCGAGAACTATAGGTCCTCTGTTTGCATTCTCCAATTGCATCAGACCACTGTAATCTCGGGGCAGCGGTATGGGCAGAGGTCCAGCAACTAGACGTACCTGAAGATCATACACACGAGCTCTTGGTCAAAAGAAATTTACAGTTATCCTTAATAAAACTTGAATACGACAGTAGTCGATAAAAATATAATTTTAAAAAAGGAGACACGCAGAGGAAGAAAAATAAAGTGTGCGTATATATAAAAAAATATTATACTTATGTTTCATCATGCATTCATTCATATTAATCACTGATCTCTATAATACAGAGATAAAAAAAAATTAATTCATGCACTGCGAGGTTTTTTATTTTCGCATTATTATTATACTAAAATGGTAACAACTTCCTGTCAGTGTTATGAGAAAGAAACGGACGACGAGAAGTAGATAAGAATGATTGCGTTATACGACATTAATTTTAAGACGCGATAAAGTTTACCCTCAAGGGAAGATCCCTCCTGGCGAGTTGGTGAACTCTGTAGAGTACCGCGTCACTGCCGGTGTCGAGGCTGCCGCTTTGACAGATCGCGTAGAACTCGCCTCTGGCCGAGAGCGGTGCGAACAGCTCGTGCCCATGAGAGTCCAAGCACTGAGCGTACTGATCCCTTTCAGAGGATCTCGAGGATTTGCCTTCCGGGACTATTCCAGACACGCCACTGGCGACCGGAGCTCGACGTGTATCCTGAAAGACGGCGGTCAGCCGCAGGACCTCGCCAGGGCGCACCGTCGTCTTCGTGTAATGGGCTTGCAAGTTTCCATTCTCTGCGCGATAGAAATTAATCGAAAATTAACGTAAACGTATTTCCGCAAGCATTAGTGAAATTCAATTGAGATTTATTATTGAATGGAGGACTATTTTATTAATATTTTTTTATATTTTTAAACACGCTCTTTAATTTTTCAAAGTGTTTTAATCATTAGCAGCAAAAATTAATTTCTTCACAATTTTAGGCTCGAGTACCTATATCGTTATGTTATTTTACGTGTTTTTTCAATATTTTTTTAGTATCGATCGGAGGACTATTTTATTAATATTGAGATTTAATTGATTCTTCTGTCTCTTTAGAGAACTGTGGAAAGAGACGGAGAATAAAGTTTAAGCTAACTTTAATGATATTTATGTGCATATTTATGTTATAGAAATAATTTATAGAGATATTTAATCGGAGTATGTCTAATACATCATCAAGTTAAATACAAAGAAAATTATGTCGTTATCTCATATTTAATTAATGCTGACAAAAAGTATTTTACCATTGTGAAAGGCGATGCACGCGAGTTAATAACGCGGGTATAACTGTTAATTTAGCTTATTAGCGTTATTTCACCCATGCATTCGCATAGGCAATACTGGTACATAATGTCATGCAACGCGCTAGATCAGCTGTTGTGAGAATGCTGAGAACTAGCTCGTATATAGAATATGTCTCAATTATATGCTAATATGTCAAAATCAACTGAGAAAAATAGATAGAAGTTTATCTGATAATGAGAAGATAAAGTACCACAGTTGAACTGTTAATATAGTAAACTATCTAACATGATTTTTTTCGTAGTATTTTCGTAGATTTCGAAACTTTGATCCAAGATGTCTGTGTATGTAGGCAGAAATATTTCTTTACATAGCATTACTCAACATATCTTGTCAAAAAAAAATTTTCACGCGTTTCTGATATAATTATATATAGTTTAATCGACCGTTTGATATGTTATTTATACCAACGGTTTTCTATATCAAATCAATGACGCATGCCTTGATCATGTACCGTTGCTATGTCCTAAGCTAGCGAAAGGCGGAGTAGCGAGCAATTAACGTCAAGAAACGTGTTGGATAACGGATACTGACGTGACATGTCCAGGGAGGTACATGTCATGAAAGGGACCAGGAAAAGGAGCCGAGAGGGATGAAGGAATCCCCCGTTTTCCACCGTAAATCATAATCGTTACGGCGGTGCATATAACGATATAATACTCGCGCCGCAAGCTGTGCGTATACGCATTTACAGGGTTTATGCACGCGCGTCGCAAACGGCTTTCACTGAGCCGCATACCTATTACGTTACGTGCCTGTCGCGTTTAAAGCTCGCCTTACGTTTAAATGCACGAATATGGAGACCGACAGTGCGAACATACGCCACGAGAACCGCACATTACGGACACATTGACATTCGTGTCACGGCCAGTCGCTGCACTCTGAAGAAAATATGTAAGCACCTATGCATAGAATTATATAGGGCGTTAAACCCCTACATGTAAACTATTCTGCTCGTAAAAAGAAAATTAAAATTAAATACATAATCATAAAAATTTCATAATTACTAAAAATCACCTTTATGCTAAATACGAGCTAGATCTTTCAGTATTCATTTGTTTGTATATATACAATCGTCATTTTTTGCATTTCTCCACGTATCACTTTCCCAAGGAATCTGGGCAGATCTTCTCATTTTGAAAAATAATCTAGATTATTAACATAAGCACATACTAGTAAGCGAATCGCGGTTTGTAGCTCGTAACGAGCCATATTTTCACAAGCAGATCGCAGCGGGTGATAGTCACAATCGTGACAGTTGGTCCATGGAAAATGCGGACTTGGGTTGGCCGGAATAATAAACTCGACGGGTGGCAGATGTGACGCGAGATATATGTAAATAATCTCCGATTAACACACTCGTCAGAAAGAGAATGCGCGCGCGAAAAAAGAATTATTAATATTGCCTAAGTAGTTTTAAATCGTGAAATGAAAGAAATAGTTCTTGAGATTTGATTAACGCTTTATCAGTATATCATCAATAAATATTATAATTAAATATATAAACTACAATAGTATTCATAGCATTCAATAGCTTCATAGTATATAAAGAGTTGTAAAATTATATATAAATTAGTTTAATTAAAAGATGCAGTTTATATAGATGTATATGAGATATTTTTACTTTATAATTAAAATAATTTACCCATTTTAGAGTGCGTCAACGTGTAAGCCCGCAATGGTTTCGCGAGTAAGAACGCCGGCACTCCAGCGCGCACCAACGCACCGACTCTTCTGTACACTCTGGCATTTCCGGTACCGCTATTATTGGAGACCACTGAGAACCAGCCTGCAACATAAGTAAAATTACACGTGAAATATAATAAGACAGTTATATAATTAAAAACAGATTTGCAAAAATAATAAAAATAGATATAAATATAATAATAATAATAAAATTACATAAATATTAATAAGATATTTATAAGTTGATATCTTATATCTTTTCATACGTTACTTCTATCAATAGCATTCTTTTCATTTACAAAAGATTCAGAATTTCTCTGTATAGAAAAGAAACGCGCTATTGTGAAACACGCGACATTTCATTGACAAGGGATTTACGGGATTTCGCTTTCTCGTGACAAGAAGACACGAGGCGAACGACCACGTGCGCAACGTCATTCCGTGCCTAGTTTCGTCTAGCCCGTTCGTTAGCGCTCCATGGCTTCATTCTCCACGCGGAACGTGACAAACGTTACCGTTGTTGCACACGCGCTACGCCGTGGAAAACTCGTTCCACTTTGAGGCGCGCGCTTTCGTATAACGGGTAGAAAAACCGGCCGCTGTTTCGCGACGACTGGTTTCATAAACCTACCTACGTTCGAGCACACACCATTAAAATCACCGTGGCCAACAACTAATAATCCTTTGCGAAATCACAATGTCAATTTGACCCACTTTGTTAATACGGCTCGCTCCGCGTCTCGAAACGAACATCGACATTTATAGCCCGGCCTAACGAGATCCTAAGATCCAGTTTCATAAATGCAATTTAAATTGCCGTACAACGCGTAGATAAATAACTGATCAAGTTATGCCTCTACATCGCGCCTAACTATAATTTTCATTAAATCAGCAACCGTTACGTGAGGCTAAGGCTATCATCGCGATTCCTTCTTACCTTAATCCTCGATAGCGCGCGATTTAGATCTTGTTAAACACATTTATTCGATTTAATACACGGTCTCTTGCATAAGTCGAGAAATTTAATATGCTTTTCTAAACATTTTTCCGGCGAGAAACTTTTATCATTTACAGTTCACCGATCAATTTAATGTATTAAAAAGTAATTTTATGTAATCGTAATCGTTATTTAATCATCCATACGAGATCAATCGGGAGAATCAATCGAGGATCGAATTTGCGGGGATCTTCGACGACGATCCGAGGATCGGCGGTGTCACGCGAGCTTTGATTACATCGGTAATCCATCGATTTGCAGCGCGACGCAGGAGCAATCGCGCGGAAATTTATAGCCAAATATAAACGTACGTTCGCTCTCTCGTGTGCCGCACGGTATTTACAATACGAGCATATAAATCTTCGTATCGTTTCGCAAGCGATTTATATACACATCGCATTTTCGCCATTTTGAATTGATTTACAATGAACCTGTTGTGTTGCGCGAATCCCCGCAATCGTTACGTTCTTTCCGCGAATGGATATCACGAATGTTTTATTGGCGCCTCCGAACGTTTACAGCCAATTTCGAATTTATCCTTAATCGGCTTTCACGGTGCGCGATATAGTTGGATTAAATTGTAATGTCCCTTCGCGAAGGACAGAGATAAACGCGCGACGCGAGTTAACGGTGGGCAATAAATTCACTCGGGATATACCTAATTAGGTTCTTCTCTCATTTTTATTCCGCATCTTCTGCACGCCACCAGGACAAATTTGGCATTAGGGGGCATTAAGAGCGATTATAATCGCGCATATGTAAAACCTTTATGCATTCTACTTAGCGCCGTCAAAATATGGGATGAGCAAATAGATCTGTCACGTATTTTCTATTTATAATAATTATTTTCAAGTGAAAACAAAATAGGATACACATAAGGATATGAAATATTATAAATGAAAGTACGCAACAGACAAGTTGCAATTAATTGAGCGTAACCAGTTCTGAATGAAGGGAAAGTATCTCAAGCTATAACGAGTCCAATAGCTTGTTAGTGCAGAGATATTTCTATTACGAGCCTATTATGGTGTGAATTATTATAAAATTATTTTCCCGACTGAGTGTAGCTATCGCTGTCAAACACTTTACGTAACCATCACGATGCGTGCACTTGTCATTAACCGCGATTTATGCGCGCCTATGCGTTTTCGCGTTTTTTGTTGCGCGCGAGGCTGCGTAATAAAGATTAAGAAAACGCATGCAAAGGAACGCGGGGTTTTTCATCGACTTCCGTAAGGCTTGCGAGATATAAATTAATCGAAGAACTTTCTCGCGGCACGTATCGCCTACGCCAACGAGGAAATCGATTCCGATTGTATCCATTATGACTTCTATCGTGCCGGTTCATTCATCAGTAAGCTCGTGCTCGCCTTGGCTGAGATCGATCTCGCCCTCGATTTCGCTTGTTACACATCCAGGCTTCCCTTGAATCGCCTACTATACTCGGTGTCAGGTTCAGAATAGTAATTCCAGTAGTAATTCGGCTTAATCGATTTATAACTAAAACTCTAAAACTTCTCTTTCTTTCCGTCTCCCTTTGAATGAACCAATTTGTCTCCTTCTGTTTTTCTATCTATTTTTTCCTCCATTCTATATATTCTAATCGTTTCAATTATAGAAATGTACTTCTCATATTATTGAATCTCTCACGCTTATAAAAAATTAATTAATATATTTAATATGTATAATTTTACTGTAAAAATACATGCAAAAAAGGCGGAAATCTGTGACGTGGAAATCTGTCAGAGATAAGAAGACACGAAAAACTATCGTCCGCGGTTACACAGTTATTTACGAGATACCGTACGAATGGCCAGCCTCGGAAACTTCATGGTTCGGTACGAACCCGTTACTCAAACACATCGCGGTATCATACATGTCCGGTTGTTGAATCGACGATCAAGGTTTACCTAGATGTAATCTTGATAAAAGCTTAATCTCCTTTGCGGTCTGAAATATTTTTTTTCTTCGACGGATCAATATCAAAAATTTTTATTTTAACGGTATAATATTGCGTTAGTTTAACGCAGCAACCAATCATCGTTCGGACTAAAAAAAGATGAGAATGTATATAGGAAGATCACACGCTTATGTGCAGCAGAGATAACCAATAAAAACGTTAAACAACCTCGGCTATAAATGAGACATTGACATTGACTATATTCAACAGGATTATCATTAATTACGTATGCAAAATGCGTAAATGTGTCTCACGAATTGATTAAATATTTATTTTTTTGTCGATTCAAAATTTAACTTGTAAAAAAGCGGCGATATTTATCATTCGATCAAATCTTTTCATCAGCACGTGACGCCGTCATCATCTAATTTGAATATTAATGTAAATGCGTAGTCGCACGCCTATGCTAAGCCTTCAAATGGCAAGAGGCGGAACGCTTAATACTTATTAAAGCGGTTACGGGTCCATTGCCAAATACGCGTCTAACCAGATTATT
The DNA here is from genome assembly GCF_030444845.1 of Prenolepis imparis. NCBI lineage: Eukaryota > Metazoa > Arthropoda > Insecta > Hymenoptera > Formicidae > Prenolepis > Prenolepis imparis. Next base: position 5,172,116 of record NW_028141167.1, on the reverse strand, counting down.
CAGATCGCTCTCATTATACCGGAGGTCAGGGCGAAGTCGAAGTAAGAGTGAATTCCATCGACGACTTTCACGTTGCGTAATCGCTGCCCTCCGGTCTTGCATGCGTACATACGTGTACATTCTCGCATGTATAATGAACGATCAGGAGCGGATCTATATGGAAATTAATTAAACTTAATTCTTTATAGAATGCACAACTTTCCTCTTCCATTAAGGCGAGGGAAAGAAAGAAGATAGAATATTTTTATAAATTTTACTAACTTGACACACACATACATACGTATATAAAAATAGGAGTTTAACTTTTTAAAGTTGAATTTTAAATAGATAATAAGATGATATATATTTCTTCTAACATAAACCACTTTGTTAGATTTGATTGAACTAGAGAGCTAGAAATATATCAGCTGACTAAGCGACCGAGTTTGCGAGTGATCATTAATTCTCGAACGAGAGACGGGTTCCTACAAAGGTTCTACGATCGGCATCGTGACGGGCGAGCTCGTAAGAATCGATGCGGAATATTGTCGCGCAATTAACATTTTCGTTTGCCTCGATCGTTTCCCGGCGTTACGTCACGGTCGTTAGGTTCTACCTTCACAAGCGGTAGGTAATAATCACTCCGCGTATGCTCCTTGATTTACAACGCTCGGCGAACAATTCGTTTAGACCCGCCGGGATTCTTGAGTTATTTAGCTACCGCGCTACTCGGTGCATGAAATTATCCGTCTACGACTGAAGATTCTTGTTTACGCTGCCGTATTCGATCTGCCGATCTTAAGCCAGCCACTATGTTGGTAAACTGGAGCAGATCTCTGATTAAGTAATGATAGACTACCGTCGCTGCGACCGTTATTCGTTCTTTATCTCGACAATTCTGTCTAACAATAAGATTGTAGTCCTGTTGCCAAGCATCGCGAATTTTATTTTGCAATATGCGAGGCAGTAAAATCTTACTTTATATTAATTTTTGTCTCACAATCAGTAAAAAACTTATAGTAAAAGTATCTGTTGTATTGGACAAAATTATCATTGATCTAAAAAGTTACATAATAGATTTCTTATATATTAAATTATATATTAAATAATATAGATATTGAATAATCTACGTTTTTAAACAATTGTTTAATATATATAACTATTTATGATAAAATTATATGTATATGTATAAATGTATACATATACATACATATTACATTCGTTTTTCAATTAAATTCAAATGGTTCACAATAATTAATTAATTTGACTTTAAGTAATTGGTTAAAAATTTAGATTATTTAATTTTTTAAGATATGTTTCGTTGGACGAATAAATGTTATTGTATTCTTTAGTCATGCTTGGATTAATTTTCCGCCGCGCGTACGGGAGATTCTTGCGGAATTGGCCGGCATAAAACTTTGCTCTCGACGGCGGGCACGCGGACGGGCCCTCGATCTATATTCCACCACGACTGACACCTTCAATTTGCCGCGTTCCTGGCCGCGAGTGACGTGCAAAACGACGAATGGAAGGGAGAAACGTGGGGCGGGCCCCCTGCGTTTTTTCACCGCAGACCGCTCGCTCGCGCGGCCGATCTTCCACGGACATGATGAGGTATAAATGGTACGTGTCAACGTGCCAACGGAGAGACGCGGCCGATCCCTGACCACTGTTCAACGTACAATTGCGTAAGGCAGGCCCCATTTTCTTGCTCGTGCGTCCGGCCGTGCGTGAGGAGATTCATGCCCTTATGCCATCGCCAATTTCGCATGCAAATGTCCAGTCGTCCGCCCGCGTAGCACGAGGATCACAATAAATAATGATCAACGGGCAAATTACCATTCTGCGCGACTTTTTTGCGCCGATATATGAACAGTCCCCCTCTCGCCTCCTTCCTTAAAGTTCTCTGATCTGCATCATGGACTTTTTTCTCTACGCAAACTTTATATGCATGTATATGACTCGTTATATATGCATGTCCTTATACCATGATATTTTTCACAAAAGAGAAAGAGAAAGAGTTATGTATGTACGCTACATTAATTCACTAAAATATAGATGATCGAGATATATTGCACAAATAGAAATTTTATCAATTATTTTTAAATAGTAACAAAATTTTAATTTTACAAGAAAAGTTGTGGACGTTATATCGAGACTAAATTTTGTGAAATTATCACATGTAATATATATGAAACATATGAGTTGAATAATTTATATAAAAATATTTATTTTATATTTCATAACAATCCAACTTTCTTTCCTTCTTACTCTGAGGACTGCATAACACAGGATTGTTCTCACGTCGCAGTGTTCGGGTCGCGAATTCTCGCGCACAGTTCTTCATGAAATATCGTTTGTATCTTTGCTTCTCTACTTTCATTTTCCTTAACTGATGCATTTTGTTTAACTGATGATGAAGTGACGTATAAGAGTGAGTATAAGAAAGTGATATTCCTCGTCCAGGTATACCTTGAGAATCTAATACGTTATCGCTGCTTGTCTCGTCGCCGATATCCTCTCCTGATTTGCATCGCGTCCGAGCGAAGGATGTTGACAATTTATCGATAAATATTTGCGCGCAATCACGTGTTATCGGAATCGAGCAAGTAAGTGTCCAATTGGTGAGAAAAATTTCGCGAATTTGCGACTTCTTTGTGTTGGACGCAATCACATAATCGAAAGTGTTGATGATCGATAATTGGCTCGGTTTTCTCTCTTTGTATATCTTTCAAAGTTTCATGCAAATTTAGAAGTGTCTCGAATCGATGATAAACGAGCTCGATTGGTAGGCAATCACTATCGATCATTATCGACGATTTTTCAATTACATCTTGTATGACATTTGCATTCTTTGAAACGTCATGCTGAATTTTTGCGGAGTCATTACTTTTCGCTTTCAGCTTTCCCTCGAATACAAGAATTTCTCCTATTTTTTTTTCACTAAAACGTCTTTCTCCTCTTCTCCCAGGAAACATGTTCGAAGCATAACTTGCTTTAGCAAAAGGTTTGCAGTGAATCTCAGTGATTTTTCCGTTCTTATTTAATTCTATAAATTGCAAATCAAGAACATTCATATTTTCGTCTTTATTTGTCTCGGAAATACGTATAAACTTTAAACTTTTTTCATCCTTCGAGTACTAATCCAGTGTAGATGTCTAGCAATTATCAATATTCTATTCAAGTTTTACTAATGTATTTTACTAACGTTACGTCGTTCGAACGTAAACATCCAGTCGAAATCTCTGCTTGTCGATCTCTGATATACTCAAAAGTGTCCTCGGATTGACAGCTACAGAAGCGATCGCGCTATCGTTCTGACTTTCTTCCCGCGAACACAGTGACGGAATGCACATGGTACTTTTCTTCTTGATAAACAACAACGTATCCATGTACGTGTTCAACTTTGATCTTCGATTTCTTCTAAGTCGTTTGTCTCTGTCAAGCGCGATCGATTTCGTACAACCACCCGTCGCGGGCAAAGATTGAACGCGTCTAGAAAACAATCCCGGCATTTCTTTATTTGCAAAATTAATTTCCGGTTATCTTTCGATTGCGTAAGCATGAAATCAGACAGCGAATTTCGTACAACTTCCTGCTTACTGATGTACGTCTTGTAAATATGCTCTCATGCAGAATTTCTTACTTTTCATTTACATCTTCTGAACGAATTATATTTATTAAGAAACAGCAAGGATGCATACATTTGCTATATTACTGCGTTCAAAATTATTAGATAATGGTTATTATAATGTTATAAATGACGGATTAATTAAAATTTTTTAACGTGTTTACAGGGAACATTAAACTTTGTCATAAAAAAAAAAGTATCGATTATAAATATTTTAAAGCGAGCCAAAAATTTATTTTGGTACCAAGCAGACACCAGCGTACAAATTCTTTTATTCAATATACATAAAATAAGTATGCGCCGCATAGGGTCCGCGGTGACGTATTGTCGACATTTAATATTTAAAGGCGAGCCAAAAATTCATTTGGTGCATATTTCAATTGTACATTGTCTGCAGAATATTTTGGTACCAAGCAGACACCAGCGTACAAATTCTTTTATTCAATATACATAAAATAAGTATGCGCCGCATAGGATCCGCGGCGACGTATTGTCGACATTTAATATTTAAAGGCGAGCCAAAAATTCATTTGGTGCATATTTCAATTGTACATTGTCTGCAGAATATTTTGGTACCAAGCAGACACCAGCGTACAAATTCTTTTATTCAATATACATAAAATAAGTATGCGCCGCATAGGATCCGCGGCGACGTATTGTCGACATTTAATATTTAAAGGCGAGCCAAAAATTCATTTGGTGCATATTTCAATTGTACATTGTCTGCGGAATATTTTGGTACCAAGCAGACACCAGCGTACAAATTCTTTTATTCAATATACATAAAATAAGTATGCGCCGCATAGAATCCGCGGCGACGTATTGTCGACATTTAATATTTAAAGGCGAGCCAAAAATTCATTTGGTGCATATTTCAATTGTACATTGTCTGCAGAATATTTTGGTACCAAGCAGACACCAGCGTACAAATTCTTTTATTCAATATACATAAAATAAGTATGCGCCGCATAGGGTCCGCGGTGACGTATTGTCGACATTTAATATTTAAAGGCGAGCCAAAAATTCATTTGGTGCATATTTCAATTGTACATTGTCTGCAGAATATTTTGGTACCAAGCAGACACCAGCGTACAAATTCTTTTATTCAATATACATAAAATAAGTATGCGCCGCATAGGATCCGCGGCGACGTATTGTCGACATTTAATATTTAAAGGCGAGCCAAAAATTCATTTGGTGCATATTTCAATTGTACATTGTCTGCAGAATATTTTGGTACCAAGCAGACACCAGCGTACAAATTCTTTTATTCAATATACATAAAATAAGTATGCGCCGCATAGGATCCGCGGCGACGTATTGTCGACATTTAATATTTAAAGGCGAGCCAAAAATTCATTTGGTGCATATTTCAATTGTACATTGTCTGCGGAATATTTTGGTACCAAGCAGACACCAGCGTACAAATTCTTTTATTCAATATACATAAAATAAGTATGCGCCGCATAGAATCCGCGGCGACGTATTGTCGACATTTAATATTTAAAGGCGAGCCAAAAATTCATTTGGTGCATATTTCAATTGTACATTGTCTGCAGAATATTTTGGTACCAAGCAGACACCAGCGTACAAATTCTTTTATTCAATATACATAAAATAAGTATGCGCCGCATAGGGTCCGCGGTGACGTATTGTCGACATTTAATATTTAAAGGCGAGCCAAAAATTCATTTGGTGCATATTTCAATTGTACATTGTCTGCAGAATATTTTGGTACCAAGCAGACACCAGCGTACAAATTCTTTTATTCAATATACATAAAATAAGTATGCGCCGCATAGAATCCGCGGCGACGTATTGTCGACATTTAATATTTAAAGGCGAGCCAAAAATTCATTTGGTGCATATTTCAATTGTACATTGTCTGCAGAATATTTTGGTACCAAGCAGACACCAGCGTACAAATTCTTTTATTCAATATACATAAAATAAGTATGCGCCGCATAGAATCCGCGGCGACGTATTGTCGACATTTAATATTTAAAGGCGAGCCAAAAATTCATTTGGTGCATATTTCAATTGTACATTGTCTGCAGAATATTTTGGTACCAAGCAGACACCAGCGTACAAATTCTTTTATTCAATATACATAAAATAAGTATGCGCCGCATAGGGTCCGCGGTGACGTATTGTCGACATTTAATATTTAAAGGCGAGCCAAAAATTCATTTGGTGCATATTTCAATTGTACATTGTCTGCAGAATATTTTGGTACCAAGCAGACACCAGCGTACAAATTCTTTTATTCAATATACATAAAATAAGTATGCGCCGCATAGGATCCGCGGCGACGTATTGTCGACATTTAATATTTAAAGGCGAGCCAAAAATTCATTTGGTGCATATTTCAATTGTACATTGTCTGCAGAATATTTTGGTACCAAGCAGACACCAGCGTACAAATTCTTTTATTCAATATACATAAAATAAGTATGCGCCGCATAGGATCCGCGGCGACGTATTGTCGACATTTAATATTTAAAGGCGAGCCAAAAATTCATTTGGTGCATATTTCAATTGTACATTGTCTGCGGAATATTTTGGTACCAAGCAGACACCAGCGTACAAATTCTTTTATTCAATATACATAAAATAAGTATGCGCCGCATAGAATCCGCGGCGACGTATTGTCGACATTTAATATTTAAAGGCGAGCCAAAAATTCATTTGGTGCATATTTCAATTGTACATTGTCTGCAGAATATTTTGGTACCAAGCAGACACCAGCGTACAAATTCTTTTATTCAATATACATAAAATAAGTATGCGCCGCATAGGGTCCGCGGTGACGTATTGTCGACATTTAATATTTAAAGGCGAGCCAAAAATTCATTTGGTGCATATTTCAATTGTACATTGTCTGCAGAATATTTTGGTACCAAGCAGACACCAGCGTACAAATTCTTTTATTCAATATACATAAAATAAGTATGCGCCGCATAGAATCCGCGGCGACGTATTGTCGACATTTAATATTTAAAGGCGAGCCAAAAATTCATTTGGTGCATATTTCAATTGTACATTGTCTGCAGAATATTTTGGTACCAAGCAGACACCAGCGTACAAATTCTTTTATTCAATATACATAAAATAAGTATGCGCCGCATAGGGTCCGCGGTGACGTATTGTCGACATTTAATATTTAAAGGCGAGCCAAAAATTCATTTGGTGCATATTTCAATTGTACATTGTCTGCAGAATATTTTGGTACCAAGCAGACACCAGCGTACAAATTCTTTTATTCAATATACATAAAATAAGTATGCGCCGCATAGAATCCGCGGCGACGTATTGTCGACATTTAATATTTAAAGGCGAGCCAAAAATTCATTTGGTGCATATTTCAATTGTACATTGTCTGCGGAATATTTTGGTACCAAGCAGACACCAGCGTACAAATTCTTTTATTCAATATACATAAAATAAGCATGCGCCGCATAGAATCCGCGGCGACGTATTGTCGACATTTAATATTTAAAGACGAGCCAAAAATTCATTTGGTGCATATTTCAATTGTACATTGTCTGCGGAATATTTTGGTACCAAGCAGACATCAGCGTACAAATTCTTTTACTCAATATACATAAAATAAGTATGCGGCGCATAGGGTCCGCGGCGATATATTGTCGATATTTAATATTTAAAAGCGAGCCAAAAATTCATTTGGTGCATATTTCAATTGTACATTGTCTGCGGAATATTTTGGTACCAAGCAGACACCAGCGTACAAATTCTTTTATTCAATATACATAAAATAAGTATGCGCCGCATAGGGTCCGCGGCGACGTATTGTCGACATTTAATATTTAAAGGCGAGCCAAAAATTCATTTGGTGCATATTTCAATTGTACATTGTCTGCAGAATATTTTGGTACCAAGCAGACACCAGCGTACAAATTCTTTTATTCAATATACATAAAATAAGTATGCGCCGCATAGGATCCGCGGCGACGTATTGTCGACATTTAATATTTAAAGGCGAGCCAAAAATTCATTTGGTGCATATTTCAATTGTACATTGTCTGCAGAATATTTTGGTACCAAGCAGACACCAGCGTACAAATTCTTTTATTCAATATACATAAAATAAGTATGCGCCGCATAGGATCCGCGGCGACGTATTGTCGACATTTAATATTTAAAGGCGAGCCAAAAATTCATTTGGTGCATATTTCAATTGTACATTGTCTGCGGAATATTTTGGTACCAAGCAGACACCAGCGTACAAATTCTTTTATTCAATATACATAAAATAAGTATGCGCCGCATAGAATCCGCGGCGACGTATTGTCGACATTTAATATTTAAAGGCGAGCCAAAAATTCATTTGGTGCATATTTCAATTGTACATTGTCTGCAGAATATTTTGGTACCAAGCAGACACCAGCGTACAAATTCTTTTATTCAATATACATAAAATAAGTATGCGCCGCATAGGGTCCGCGGTGACGTATTGTCGACATTTAATATTTAAAGGCGAGCCAAAAATTCATTTGGTGCATATTTCAATTGTACATTGTCTGCAGAATATTTTGGTACCAAGCAGACACCAGCGTACAAATTCTTTTATTCAATATACATAAAATAAGTATGCGCCGCATAGAATCCGCGGCGACGTATTGTCGACATTTAATATTTAAAGGCGAGCCAAAAATTCATTTGGTGCATATTTCAATTGTACATTGTCTGCAGAATATTTTGGTACCAAGCAGACACCAGCGTACAAATTCTTTTATTCAATATACATAAAATAAGTATGCGCCGCATAGGGTCCGCGGTGACGTATTGTCGACATTTAATATTTAAAGGCGAGCCAAAAATTCATTTGGTGCATATTTCAATTGTACATTGTCTGCAGAATATTTTGGTACCAAGCAGACACCAGCGTACAAATTCTTTTATTCAATATACATAAAATAAGTATGCGCCGCATAGAATCCGCGGCGACGTATTGTCGACATTTAATATTTAAAGGCGAGCCAAAAATTCATTTGGTGCATATTTCAATTGTACATTGTCTGCGGAATATTTTGGTACCAAGCAGACACCAGCGTACAAATTCTTTTATTCAATATACATAAAATAAGCATGCGCCGCATAGAATCCGCGGCGACGTATTGTCGACATTTAATATTTAAAGACGAGCCAAAAATTCATTTGGTGCATATTTCAATTGTACATTGTCTGCGGAATATTTTGGTACCAAGCAGACATCAGCGTACAAATTCTTTTACTCAATATACATAAAATAAGTATGCGGCGCATAGGGTCCGCGGCGATATATTGTCGATATTTAATATTTAAAAGCGAGCCAAAAATTCATTTGGTGCATATTTCAATTGTACATTGTCTGCGGAATATTTTGGTACCAAGCAGACACCAGCGTACAAATTCTTTTATTCAATATACATAAAATAAGTATGCGCCGCATAGGGTCCGCGGCGACGTATTGTCGACATTTAATATTTAAAGGCGAGCCAAAAATTCATTTGGTGCATATTTCAATTGTACATTGTCTGCAGAATATTTTGGTACCAAGCAGACACCAGCGTACAAATTCTTTTATTCAATATACATAAAATAAGTATGCGCCGCATAGGGTCCGCGGTGACGTATTGTCGACATTTAATATTTAAAGGCGAGCCAAAAATTCATTTGGTGCATATTTCAATTGTACATTGTCTGCAGAATATTTTGGTACCAAGCAGACACCAGCGTACAAATTCTTTTATTCAATATACATAAAATAAGTATGCGCCGCATAGGGTCCGCGGTGACGTATTGTCGACATTTAATATTTAAAGGCGAGCCAAAAATTCATTTGGTGCATATTTCAATTGTACATTGTCTGCGGAATATTTTGGTACCAAGCAGACACCAGCGTACAAATTCTTTTATTCAATATACATAAAATAAGCATGCGCCGCATAGAATCCGCGGCGACGTATTGTCGACATTTAATATTTAAAGACGAGCCAAAAATTCATTTGGTGCATATTTCAATTGTACATTGTCTGCGGAATATTTTGGTACCAAGCAGACATCAGCGTACAAATTCTTTTACTCAATATACATAAAATAAGTATGCGGCGCATAGGGTCCGCGGCGATATATTGTCGATATTTAATATTTAAAGGCGAGCCAAAAATTCATTTGGTGCATATTTCAATTGTACATTGTCTGCAGAATATTTTGGTACCAAGCAGACACCAGCGTACAAATTCTTTTATTCAATATACATAAAATAAGTATGCGCCGCATAGGGTCCGCGGCGACGTATTGTCGACATTTAATATTTAAAGGCGAGCCAAAAATTCATTTGGTGCATATTTCAATTGTACATTGTCTGCAGAATATTTTGGTACCAAGCAGACACCAGCGTACAAATTCTTTTATTCAATATACATAAAATAAGTATGCGCCGCATAGGATCCGCGGCGACGTATTGTCGACATTTAATATTTAAAGGCGAGCCAAAAATTCATTTGGTGCATATTTCAATTGTACATTGTCTGCAGAATATTTTGGTACCAAGCAGACACCAGCGTACAAATTCTTTTATTCAATATACATAAAATAAGTATGCGCCGCATAGGATCCGCGGCGACGTATTGTCGACATTTAATATTTAAAGGCGAGCCAAAAATTCATTTGGTGCATATTTCAATTGTACATTGTCTGCGGAATATTTTGGTACCAAGCAGACACCAGCGTACAAATTCTTTTATTCAATATACATAAAATAAGTATGCGCCGCATAGAATCCGCGGCGACGTATTGTCGACATTTAATATTTAAAGGCGAGCCAAAAATTCATTTGGTGCATATTTCAATTGTACATTGTCTGCAGAATATTTTGGTACCAAGCAGACACCAGCGTACAAATTCTTTTATTCAATATACATAAAATAAGTATGCGCCGCATAGGGTCCGCGGTGACGTATTGTCGACATTTAATATTTAAAGGCGAGCCAAAAATTCATTTGGTGCATATTTCAATTGTACATTGTCTGCAGAATATTTTGGTACCAAGCAGACACCAGCGTACAAATTCTTTTATTCAATATACATAAAATAAGTATGCGCCGCATAGAATCCGCGGCGACGTATTGTCGACATTTAATATTTAAAGGCGAGCCAAAAATTCATTTGGTGCATATTTCAATTGTACATTGTCTGCAGAATATTTTGGTACCAAGCAGACACCAGCGTACAAATTCTTTTATTCAATATACATAAAATAAGTATGCGCCGCATAGGGTCCGCGGTGACGTATTGTCGACATTTAATATTTAAAGGCGAGCCAAAAATTCATTTGGTGCATATTTCAATTGTACATTGTCTGCAGAATATTTTGGTACCAAGCAGACACCAGCGTACAAATTCTTTTATTCAATATACATAAAATAAGTATGCGCCGCATAGAATCCGCGGCGACGTATTGTCGACATTTAATATTTAAAGGCGAGCCAAAAATTCATTTGGTGCATATTTCAATTGTACATTGTCTGCGGAATATTTTGGTACCAAGCAGACACCAGCGTACAAATTCTTTTATTCAATATACATAAAATAAGCATGCGCCGCATAGAATCCGCGGCGACGTATTGTCGACATTTAATATTTAAAGACGAGCCAAAAATTCATTTGGTGCATATTTCAATTGTACATTGTCTGCGGAATATTTTGGTACCAAGCAGACACCAGCGTACAAATTCTTTTATTCAATATACATAAAATAAGTATGCGCCGCATAGGGTCCGCGGTGACGTATTGTCGACATTTAATATTTAAAGGCGAGCCAAAAATTCATTTGGTGCATATTTCAATTGTACATTGTCTGCAGAATATTTTGGTACCAAGCAGACACCAGCGTACAAATTCTTTTATTCAATATACATAAAATAAGTATGCGCCGCATAGAATCCGCGGCGACGTATTGTCGACATTTAATATTTAAAGGCGAGCCAAAAATTCATTTGGTGCATATTTCAATTGTACATTGTCTGCGGAATATTTTGGTACCAAGCAGACACCAGCGTACAAATTCTTTTATTCAATATACATAAAATAAGCATGCGCCGCATAGAATCCGCGGCGACGTATTGTCGACATTTAATATTTAAAGACGAGCCAAAAATTCATTTGGTGCATATTTCAATTGTACATTGTCTGCGGAATATTTTGGTACCAAGCAGACATCAGCGTACAAATTCTTTTACTCAATATACATAAAATAAGTATGCGGCGCATAGGGTCCGCGGCGATATATTGTCGATATTTAATATTTAAAAGCGAGCCAAAAATTCATTTGGTGCATATTTCAATTGTACATTGTCTGCGGAATATTTTGGTACCAAGCAGACACCAGCGTACAAATTCTTTTATTCAATATACATAAAATAAGTATGCGCCGCATAGGGTCCGCGGCGACGTATTGTCGACATTTAATATTTAAAGGCGAGCCAAAAATTCATTTGGTGCATATTTCAATTGTACATTGTCTGCAGAATATTTTGGTACCAAGCAGACACCAGCGTACAAATTCTTTTATTCAATATACATAAAATAAGTATGCGCCGCATAGGGTCCGCGGTGACGTATTGTCGACATTTAATATTTAAAGGCGAGCCAAAAATTCATTTGGTGCATATTTCAATTGTACATTGTCTGCAGAATATTTTGGTACCAAGCAGACACCAGCGTACAAATTCTTTTATTCAATATACATAAAATAAGTATGCGCCGCATAGGGTCCGCGGTGACGTATTGTCGACATTTAATATTTAAAGGCGAGCCAAAAATTCATTTGGTGCATATTTCAATTGTACATTGTCTGCGGAATATTTTGGTACCAAGCAGACACCAGCGTACAAATTCTTTTATTCAATATACATAAAATAAGCATGCGCCGCATAGAATCCGCGGCGACGTATTGTCGACATTTAATATTTAAAGACGAGCCAAAAATTCATTTGGTGCATATTTCAATTGTACATTGTCTGCGGAATATTTTGGTACCAAGCAGACATCAGCGTACAAATTCTTTTACTCAATATACATAAAATAAGTATGCGGCGCATAGGGTCCGCGGCGATATATTGTCGATATTTAATATTTAAAGGCGAGCCAAAAATTCATTTGGTGCATATTTCAATTGTACATTGTCTGCAGAATATTTTGGTACCAAGCAGACACCAGCGTACAAATTCTTTTATTCAATATACATAAAATAAGTATGCGCCGCATAGGGTCCGCGGCGACGTATTGTCGACATTTAATATTTAAAGGCGAGCCAAAAATTCATTTGGTGCATATTTCAATTGTACATTGTCTGCAGAATATTTTGGTACCAAGCAGACACCAGCGTACAAATTCTTTTATTCAATATACATAAAATAAGTATGCGCCGCATAGGATCCGCGGCGACGTATTGTCGACATTTAATATTTAAAGGCGAGCCAAAAATTCATTTGGTGCATATTTCAATTGTACATTGTCTGCAGAATATTTTGGTACCAAGCAGACACCAGCGTACAAATTCTTTTATTCAATATACATAAAATAAGTATGCGCCGCATAGGATCCGCGGCGACGTATTGTCGACATTTAATATTTAAAGGCGAGCCAAAAATTCATTTGGTGCATATTTCAATTGTACATTGTCTGCGGAATATTTTGGTACCAAGCAGACACCAGCGTACAAATTCTTTTATTCAATATACATAAAATAAGTATGCGCCGCATAGAATCCGCGGCGACGTATTGTCGACATTTAATATTTAAAGGCGAGCCAAAAATTCATTTGGTGCATATTTCAATTGTACATTGTCTGCAGAATATTTTGGTACCAAGCAGACACCAGCGTACAAATTCTTTTATTCAATATACATAAAATAAGTATGCGCCGCATAGGGTCCGCGGTGACGTATTGTCGACATTTAATATTTAAAGGCGAGCCAAAAATTCATTTGGTGCATATTTCAATTGTACATTGTCTGCAGAATATTTTGGTACCAAGCAGACACCAGCGTACAAATTCTTTTATTCAATATACATAAAATAAGTATGCGCCGCATAGAATCCGCGGCGACGTATTGTCGACATTTAATATTTAAAGGCGAGCCAAAAATTCATTTGGTGCATATTTCAATTGTACATTGTCTGCAGAATATTTTGGTACCAAGCAGACACCAGCGTACAAATTCTTTTATTCAATATACATAAAATAAGTATGCGCCGCATAGGGTCCGCGGTGACGTATTGTCGACATTTAATATTTAAAGGCGAGCCAAAAATTCATTTGGTGCATATTTCAATTGTACATTGTCTGCAGAATATTTTGGTACCAAGCAGACACCAGCGTACAAATTCTTTTATTCAATATACATAAAATAAGTATGCGCCGCATAGAATCCGCGGCGACGTATTGTCGACATTTAATATTTAAAGGCGAGCCAAAAATTCATTTGGTGCATATTTCAATTGTACATTGTCTGCGGAATATTTTGGTACCAAGCAGACACCAGCGTACAAATTCTTTTATTCAATATACATAAAATAAGCATGCGCCGCATAGAATCCGCGGCGACGTATTGTCGACATTTAATATTTAAAGACGAGCCAAAAATTCATTTGGTGCATATTTCAATTGTACATTGTCTGCGGAATATTTTGGTACCAAGCAGACACCAGCGTACAAATTCTTTTATTCAATATACATAAAATAAGTATGCGCCGCATAGGGTCCGCGGTGACGTATTGTCGACATTTAATATTTAAAGGCGAGCCAAAAATTCATTTGGTGCATATTTCAATTGTACATTGTCTGCAGAATATTTTGGTACCAAGCAGACACCAGCGTACAAATTCTTTTATTCAATATACATAAAATAAGTATGCGCCGCATAGAATCCGCGGCGACGTATTGTCGACATTTAATATTTAAAGGCGAGCCAAAAATTCATTTGGTGCATATTTCAATTGTACATTGTCTGCGGAATATTTTGGTACCAAGCAGACACCAGCGTACAAATTCTTTTATTCAATATACATAAAATAAGCATGCGCCGCATAGAATCCGCGGCGACGTATTGTCGACATTTAATATTTAAAGACGAGCCAAAAATTCATTTGGTGCATATTTCAATTGTACATTGTCTGCGGAATATTTTGGTACCAAGCAGACATCAGCGTACAAATTCTTTTACTCAATATACATAAAATAAGTATGCGGCGCATAGGGTCCGCGGCGATATATTGTCGATATTTAATATTTAAAAGCGAGCCAAAAATTCATTTGGTGCATATTTCAATTGTACATTGTCTGCGGAATATTTTGGTACCAAGCAGACACCAGCGTACAAATTCTTTTATTCAATATACATAAAATAAGTATGCGCCGCATAGGGTCCGCGGCGACGTATTGTCGACATTTAATATTTAAAGGCGAGCCAAAAATTCATTTGGTGCATATTTCAATTGTACATTGTCTGCAGAATATTTTGGTACCAAGCAGACACCAGCGTACAAATTCTTTTATTCAATATACATAAAATAAGTATGCGCCGCATAGGGTCCGCGGTGACGTATTGTCGACATTTAATATTTAAAGGCGAGCCAAAAATTCATTTGGTGCATATTTCAATTGTACATTGTCTGCAGAATATTTTGGTACCAAGCAGACACCAGCGTACAAATTCTTTTATTCAATATACATAAAATAAGTATGCGCCGCATAGGGTCCGCGGTGACGTATTGTCGACATTTAATATTTAAAGGCGAGCCAAAAATTCATTTGGTGCATATTTCAATTGTACATTGTCTGCGGAATATTTTGGTACCAAGCAGACACCAGCGTACAAATTCTTTTATTCAATATACATAAAATAAGCATGCGCCGCATAGAATCCGCGGCGACGTATTGTCGACATTTAATATTTAAAGACGAGCCAAAAATTCATTTGGTGCATATTTCAATTGTACATTGTCTGCGGAATATTTTGGTACCAAGCAGACATCAGCGTACAAATTCTTTTACTCAATATACATAAAATAAGTATGCGGCGCATAGGGTCCGCGGCGATATATTGTCGATATTTAATATTTAAAGGCGAGCCAAAAATTCATTTGGTGCATATTTCAATTGTACATTGTCTGCAGAATATTTTGGTACCAAGCAGACACCAGCGTACAAATTCTTTTATTCAATATACATAAAATAAGTATGCGCCGCATAGGGTCCGCGGCGACGTATTGTCGACATTTAATATTTAAAGGCGAGCCAAAAATTCATTTGGTGCATATTTCAATTGTACATTGTCTGCAGAATATTTTGGTACCAAGCAGACACCAGCGTACAAATTCTTTTATTCAATATACATAAAATAAGTATGCGCCGCATAGGATCCGCGGCGACGTATTGTCGACATTTAATATTTAAAGGCGAGCCAAAAATTCATTTGGTGCATATTTCAATTGTACATTGTCTGCAGAATATTTTGGTACCAAGCAGACACCAGCGTACAAATTCTTTTATTCAATATACATAAAATAAGTATGCGCCGCATAGGATCCGCGGCGACGTATTGTCGACATTTAATATTTAAAGGCGAGCCAAAAATTCATTTGGTGCATATTTCAATTGTACATTGTCTGCGGAATATTTTGGTACCAAGCAGACACCAGCGTACAAATTCTTTTATTCAATATACATAAAATAAGTATGCGCCGCATAGAATCCGCGGCGACGTATTGTCGACATTTAATATTTAAAGGCGAGCCAAAAATTCATTTGGTGCATATTTCAATTGTACATTGTCTGCAGAATATTTTGGTACCAAGCAGACACCAGCGTACAAATTCTTTTATTCAATATACATAAAATAAGTATGCGCCGCATAGGGTCCGCGGTGACGTATTGTCGACATTTAATATTTAAAGGCGAGCCAAAAATTCATTTGGTGCATATTTCAATTGTACATTGTCTGCAGAATATTTTGGTACCAAGCAGACACCAGCGTACAAATTCTTTTATTCAATATACATAAAATAAGTATGCGCCGCATAGAATCCGCGGCGACGTATTGTCGACATTTAATATTTAAAGGCGAGCCAAAAATTCATTTGGTGCATATTTCAATTGTACATTGTCTGCAGAATATTTTGGTACCAAGCAGACACCAGCGTACAAATTCTTTTATTCAATATACATAAAATAAGTATGCGCCGCATAGGGTCCGCGGTGACGTATTGTCGACATTTAATATTTAAAGGCGAGCCAAAAATTCATTTGGTGCATATTTCAATTGTACATTGTCTGCAGAATATTTTGGTACCAAGCAGACACCAGCGTACAAATTCTTTTATTCAATATACATAAAATAAGTATGCGCCGCATAGAATCCGCGGCGACGTATTGTCGACATTTAATATTTAAAGGCGAGCCAAAAATTCATTTGGTGCATATTTCAATTGTACATTGTCTGCGGAATATTTTGGTACCAAGCAGACACCAGCGTACAAATTCTTTTATTCAATATACATAAAATAAGCATGCGCCGCATAGAATCCGCGGCGACGTATTGTCGACATTTAATATTTAAAGACGAGCCAAAAATTCATTTGGTGCATATTTCAATTGTACATTGTCTGCGGAATATTTTGGTACCAAGCAGACATCAGCGTACAAATTCTTTTACTCAATATACATAAAATAAGTATGCGGCGCATAGGGTCCGCGGCGATATATTGTCGATATTTAATATTTAAAAGCGAGCCAAAAATTCATTTGGTGCATATTTCAATTGTACATTGTCTGCGGAATATTTTGGTACCAAGCAGACACCAGCGTACAAATTCTTTTATTCAATATACATAAAATAAGTATGCGCCGCATAGGGTCCGCGGCGACGTATTGTCGACATTTAATATTTAAAGGCGAGCCAAAAATTCATTTGGTGCATATTTCAATTGTACATTGTCTGCAGAATATTTTGGTACCAAGCAGACACCAGCGTACAAATTCTTTTATTCAATATACATAAAATAAGTATGCGCCGCATAGGGTCCGCGGTGACGTATTGTCGACATTTAATATTTAAAGGCGAGCCAAAAATTCATTTGGTGCATATTTCAATTGTACATTGTCTGCAGAATATTTTGGTACCAAGCAGACACCAGCGTACAAATTCTTTTATTCAATATACATAAAATAAGTATGCGCCGCATAGGGTCCGCGGTGACGTATTGTCGACATTTAATATTTAAAGGCGAGCCAAAAATTCATTTGGTGCATATTTCAATTGTACATTGTCTGCGGAATATTTTGGTACCAAGCAGACACCAGCGTACAAATTCTTTTATTCAATATACATAAAATAAGCATGCGCCGCATAGAATCCGCGGCGACGTATTGTCGACATTTAATATTTAAAGACGAGCCAAAAATTCATTTGGTGCATATTTCAATTGTACATTGTCTGCGGAATATTTTGGTACCAAGCAGACATCAGCGTACAAATTCTTTTACTCAATATACATAAAATAAGTATGCGGCGCATAGGGTCCGCGGCGATATATTGTCGATATTTAATATTTAAAGGCGAGCCAAAAATTCATTTGGTGCATATTTCAATTGTACATTGTCTGCAGAATATTTTGGTACCAAGCAGACACCAGCGTACAAATTCTTTTATTCAATATACATAAAATAAGCATGCGCCGCATAGAATCCGCGGCGACGTATTGTCGACATTTAATATTTAAAGACGAGCCAAAAATTCATTTGGTGCATATTTCAATTGTACATTGTCTGCAGAATATTTTGGTACCAAGCAGACACCAGCGTACAAATTCTTTTATTCAATATACATAAAATAAGTATGCGCCGCATAGAATCCGCGGCGACGTATTGTCGACATTTAATATTTAAAGGCGAGCCAAAAATTCATTTGGTGCATATTTCAATTGTACATTGTCTGCAGAATATTTTGGTACCAAGCAGACACCAGCGTACAAATTCTTTTATTCAATATACATAAAATAAGTATGCGCCGCATAGGGTCCGCGGCGACGTATTGTCGACATTTAATATTTAAAGGCGAGCCAAAAATTCATTTGGTGCATATTTCAATTGTACATTGTCTGCAGAATATTTTGGTACCAAGCAGACACCAGCGTACAAATTCTTTTATTCAATATACATAAAATAAGTATGCGCCGCATAGGGTCCGCGGTGACGTATTGTCGACATTTAATATTTAAAGGCGAGCCAAAAATTCATTTGGTGCATATTTCAATTGTACATTGTCTGCAGAATATTTTGGTACCAAGCAGACACCAGCGTACAAATTCTTTTATTCAATATACATAAAATAAGTATGCGCCGCATAGAATCCGCGGCGACGTATTGTCGACATTTAATATTTAAAGGCGAGCCAAAAATTCATTTGGTGCATATTTCAATTGTACATTGTCTGCAGAATATTTTGGTACCAAGCAGACACCAGCGTACAAATTCTTTTATTCAATATACATAAAATAAGTATGCGCCGCATAGAATCCGCGGCAACGTATTGTCGACATTTAATATTTAAAGGCGAGCCAAAAATTCATTTGGTGCATATTTCAATTGTACATTGTCTGCAGAATATTTTGGTACCAAGCAGACACCAGCGTACAAATTCTTTTATTCAATATACATAAAATAAGTATGCGCCGCATAGGGTCCGCGGTGACGTATTGTCGACATTTAATATTTAAAGGCGAGCCAAAAATTCATTTGGTGCATATTTCAATTGTACATTGTCTGCAGAATATTTTGGTACCAAGCAGACACCAGCGTACAAATTCTTTTATTCAATATACATAAAATAAGTATGCGCCGCATAGAATCCGCGGCGACGTATTGTCGACATTTAATATTTAAAGGCGAGCCAAAAATTCATTTGGTGCATATTTCAATTGTACATTGTCTGCAGAATATTTTGGTACCAAGCAGACACCAGCGTACAAATTCTTTTATTCAATATACATAAAATAAGTATGCGCCGCATAGGGTCCGCGGTGACGTATTGTCGACATTTAATATTTAAAGGCGAGCCAAAAATTCATTTGGTGCATATTTCAATTGTACATTGTCTGCAGAATATTTTGGTACCAAGCAGACACCAGCGTACAAATTCTTTTATTCAATATACATAAAATAAGTATGCGCCGCATAGGGTCCGCGGCGACGTATTGTCGACATTTAATATTTAAAGGCGAGCCAAAAATTCATTTGGTGCATATTTCAATTGTACATTGTCTGCGGAATATTTTGGTACCAAGCAGACACCAGCGTACAAATTCTTTTATTCAATATACATAAAATAAGCATGCGCCGCATAGAATCCGCGGCGACGTATTGTCGACATTTAATATTTAAAGACGAGCCAAAAATTCATTTGGTGCATATTTCAATTGTACATTGTCTGCGGAATATTTTGGTACCAAGCAGACATCAGCGTACAAATTCTTTTACTCAATATACATAAAATAAGTGTGCGGCGCATAGGGTCCGCGGCGATATATTGTCGATATTTAATATTTAAAGGCGAGCCAAAAATTCATTTGGTGCATATTTCAATTGTACATTGTCTGCGGAATATTTTGGTACCAAGCAGACACCAGCGTACAAATTCTTTTATTCAATATACATAAAATAAGCATGCGCCGCATAGAATCCGCGGCGACGTATTGTCGACATTTAATATTTAAAGACGAGCCAAAAATTCATTTGGTGCATATTTCAATTGTACATTGTCTGCGGAATATTTTGGTACCAAGCAGCGTACAAATTCTTTTACTCAATATACATAAAATAAGTATGCGGCGCATAGGGTCCGCGGCGATATATTGTCGATATTTAATATTTAAAGACGAGCCAAAAATTCATTTGGTGCATATTTCAATTGTACATTGTCTGCGGAATATTTTGGTACCAAGCAGACACCAGCGTACAAATTCTTTTATTCAATATACATAAAATAAGCATGCGCCGCATAGAATCCGCGGCGACGTATTGTCGACATTTAATATTTAAAGACGAGCCAAAAATTCATTTGGTGCATATTTCAATTGTACATTGTCTGCGGAATATTTTGGTACCAAGCAGCGTACAAATTCTTTTACTCAATATACATAAAATAAGTATGCGGCGCATAGGGTCCGCGGCGATATATTGTCGATATTTAATATTTAAAGACGAGCCGAAGATTAATTTGGTGCATATTTCAATTGTACATTGTCTGCAGAATATTTTGATACCAGGAGCAGACACCGCGTACAAATTCTTTTATTTATTATACATATTATAAATATGCGTCGTATAGGATCTGCATCTATATTTGAAATCTTCCAATGTATATATAGTGTTTATTAATATCAATTTTACAAATTATTTTCATTTCTCGACCTTGTTCTCGAAATTCATTTATACATTTCATTAATTGATTTAATAACCAATCGAATAACTAAATTAATTATAATATAATACTACAAACGGAAATTTGTTGTGTTTGTTGTGTAGTAGTCTATTTCTACATCTTTTATATTTTTATAAACTTTAATATACAATAATTTTTAATTAGTAATATATACTTGCAATTAATAATATAATAATAAACTTAACGGTAATAAATATTATAACTTGTTATATAGGAATATTTTAATATCGACTAGAATATTACAAATCGCGCATTACATGCATGCATTTATTTTCTTTGTCATATTTCATTTAATAATTCCCCTAAATTAAAAATAGAAATGGATGTACTAAAACGTAATTATGTCGATACATATAAATATAACATGACTTCTGAAAAAACATCATTTTTTACGTGTTATTTTAAAAATAAACACCAAATGAAATAAAATATAACATAGGATATAAAAAATAAGTGCAGTATTTTATTTTACATATTAAAAAAGATTCTTTCTTTCATTGTAATGTGAAATTGAGATTATCCACAAGTCATTGATATCGAGTTTATTATTAATATAATAAACTGATAGTATAGTTTTTTATTGTTATGTTGTAACACCGTTTTTTGTCGATTTTTTCTTTTAAGAATTTCAATAATTTAATAATGTATAAGCATACGGAAACAATAAATTGATCAAATATTTTTATTTTATGTCATGTAAATGAACGAATATTGTAAGGATTGCAAAGTAATGCGTTATTTATAATGCCATTACTGTTACAATTATTTTATTTTATTTTTTTGGTAATTATAACGCTAAAAGTAACGAAGTCACATTTTTTGCCTTACAAGCCTCTTTTTTAATTTTCTTTTTAACAAATATTTTTTTAAATATTATAATATAAAGTAATAATATTATATATTAATATAAAGAAATTTCAAATATTAATATAAAGATATAAAGTAATAACTATTTCTTTTTAATTCTTTTTTTTCTAAAATAAATGAGTTAAATAATGAAGAAGTTTTTATTATCGAAAGTGTTCAATTGGCATTATTTGTTAATACAAATCTGATTTATAATTCGAAGTTAATTATCAAGATAATTTAATTCACACTTAAATACACATATGATCTCGATAGTTACTCAAAAAGTGAAAGAAACAATCTGCACCATGTAAAAGAAGCAGTAATATTATCTAATAAATTATTTAATAAATTATATTAATCATTTTCGAGACTTTCGAGAAGATTTTTATGCACTCGAATATCAATGTAACATGTCATTTTTAAGAGTGAATATTTAATTTATCTTTTCAGTTTTCGCTTTAATATATTATCTTGGTTTGCGTAAATGTATATATTTGCGAAAGGATATATTAGCTTCACGCGAATTTCATCTAAATTGCTACATCGTCACTTTATTTTCCATTAAAATTCCATTCGTTCTGAGAAAGCTTATTTTTCCTAGAGTACAAATTTTGAACGCTCTATAACCACCGCGTGACGTTTCGGCCAATCACGGCGCTTCTCGTCGCTTACGTAGCGGGGGGAGGGTGAAGGAACGGCAGTTGCATTAGGACATCGGTGCGGGCGTGACACGATTACGATTGCTCCGTAAAAATGCGCGTCCTTTTACCTTCGATCGCGATAAATCTCGTTCGTATTAATCGCGAATGTGTAGCGCGAGGTACGTGCAGTGCGATCGTCTTCATTTCCGCGATCGAACGCGTAAATTTCGTGTAAATAACGACGATAAAGATCTCCGGCGTGAACTCCCCCCCCCCCCTTCTCCTCCATTTCTTTGCGAAACGGTTACTGCGATTCCGCGAAAAGTACGCGCCTCTTTGCCTTCGATTGCATATCGTCGGATTCCTCCGCCACATCGTCTCTCGTTTGTCTATTGAAGTTCGTTCCGAGAAAGCCCACTTTTCCAGAAATCGCATTTTGGGCGCTAGACGAATTCATTTTCGTAACGGTCAATATGGCGGCGTCTCTTTCGTTGTCGCGCGCGTCTCTCTCTCTCTCTCTCTCTCTCTCTCTCTCTCTCTCTCTCTCTCTCTCTCTCTCTCTCTCTCTCTCTCTCTCTCTCTCTCTCTCTCTCTCTCTCTCTCTCTCTCTCTCTCTCTCTCTCTCTCTCTCTCTCTCTCCCCCCCTCTCTCTCTCTCCCCCCCCCCCCCTCTCTCTCTCTCCCCCCCCCCCTCTCTCTCTCTCTCCCTCGATCGTGCGATATAAATCATTCGTAATTTGACCGCGAGTGTGTAGCGCGAGGAACGTGCGATGCGATCGTTTTTATCCAGCTTACTTTTCGCATTTTGAAAGAGTCTATTATCGTATCGGCCGATCGCGAAGCTTTCGTATCGTGTGCGTATAATTTCGGAAAATACACGG
The DNA here is from genome assembly GCF_030444845.1 of Prenolepis imparis. Classification (NCBI taxonomy): domain Eukaryota; kingdom Metazoa; phylum Arthropoda; class Insecta; order Hymenoptera; family Formicidae; genus Prenolepis; species Prenolepis imparis. The sequence continues at coordinate 5,148,629 of NW_028141167.1, read as the reverse complement.
GATGATGGTGGGGGGAGAAGAAGGACGCGAGTCGTTGCAGGACAGCGCCGCGGGCGCCACACGGTCTCATTTATTCTGGAAAAATTCGCGTCATTTTGACTTGGGTCGCGCGATAAATCATTCGTATTCAATCGCGAGTGTGTTTATAAGCGCGAGGAACGTGCGAGACGATCGTTTTTATCCAGCTCACTTTCGCATTTTCGACGAGTTATTATCGTATCGGTCGATCGCGGAACTCTCGTTATCGCGCGTGTAGTAATTTGTGGAAATGCCCGGGAAGGTGGAGGGGGAAGAGGGAGGACGCGAGTCGTTGCAGGACAGCGCCGCGGACATGAAGTAGTTATTCTATCGAGCGTTCGTCCTTTTGCCTTCGATCGTGCGCGATGGATCACCCGCATTCTACGGGAATATAGCGGAAGAATGTGCGGGTGTACGCGATATCGTTTTCGTTTCCGCGAGTGTAAATACGGAAGTTACGGAACGAAGAAGAAAGAGTGGCGTGATTATCGAAGCTTCCCTTTCTTCTCGGTCGACGCAGTTACGCGTGAAGTGTGCGTTTTATCGTCTTTAATGGCGTATCGACGACTGTTTATCGTCGCGAGTGTATATAGTGCAACGAATATATGTAACAAGTGTGTGAACAACAAACGTTATTACTTCTGTTTATTTCTGCATTTATCGAAACGCGAATTCGGAGCGAGGAAGAAATTTGATCGACGGCATTCATGAATATGTCGAGGTTTGTTTGCTTTTATTTCTTCTCGTAATTACGAAATTGTTCAACTTTGCAATTCGAAACAATTATTGAACTTTGTATTTATTCGTCCGCGAGTGAGATTGTTAAATTTCGTAAAGATATTACGCTCTTTTTATGTGAGGCTACGAACGTTTTCAATTGCCATGATTCTTTTTCGACGCGAAGTTTTTTTTCGTGGAAGAGAGAGAGAGAGAGAGAGAGAGAGAGAGAGAGAGAGAGAGAGAGAGAGAGAGAGAGAGAGAGAGAGAGACGCCGAGGTATCGCTTTCCTGGAGCGTCGCGACTCGAGATTCGCACGTCTTCGACATGCACGATTCTTTTCTATCGTCACAAATACGAATAGAAAACACTTGAACGGCTTTAGATGCAAAATACGTGGATATACATGCGCGTCGGCAAAAAAAAAAATTGAAACTTTATATTCGACGCGTCCGCGAGTGGAAGAATTATCGAATTTAGCCAAGATATTATATACGCTTTTTGTAAACACGAGACTACGAACGTTTTCAATTGCCATTATTTTTCGACGCGAAACTTTTTTATGGAAGACGCCGAGATAAGGCTCGCGCGTCCACAAGACAGTTATTGAAACTTTATATTCGACGTGTTCACGAGTGGAAGAATTATCGAACTTCGCCAAGATATTATATATGCTTTTGTAAATGCGAGACGAACGTTTTCAATTGCCATTATTTTTTCGACGCAAAACTTTTTTATGGAAGACGCCGAGATAAGGCTCGCGCGTTCACAAGACAGTTATTGAAACTTTATATTCGATGTGTCCGCGAGTAGAAGAATGATGGAATTTCGCCAAAATACTAAGCTTTTTTTACTATAAACGCGAGGCTACAAACGTTTCGGATTGCCATGATTTTTTTTTTCGATGCGACGTTTTTTTTGGAAGACGTCGAGATATCGCTTTCCTGGATCGTCGAGACTCGCACGTCCACAAAATACAATTATTGAAACTTTATATTCGACGCGTCCGCGAGTGGAAGAATTATCGAACTTCGCCAAGATATTATATATGCTTTTGTAAATGCGAGACGAACGTTTTCAATTGCCATTATTTTTTCGACGCGAAATTTTTTTATGGAAGACACCGAGATAAGACTTTCCTGGAATCGTCGCGACTCGAGGCTCGCACGTGTTCGGATATGCACGATTCTTTTCTATATCGTCACAAATACGATTAGAAAACACTTGTTGAACGGCTTTAGATACAAAATACGTGGATATATATGTATATATATAATGTTACAAAAGCATTATTGCACCGTTCCGAATTCGCACGAGATGCGGAAATATAAAAGTTGTATCGCGAGTGTTTATTATCAACCCACTTCTGGATCCTGCAACCATTTTGGATATATTTGGATATACATAATTTCGACGGAGATTTGCAGCCACGATTTCCTGTTTCGATGCGGATACCGATATTGGTAAGTCGTATAAAATTTTGTATAATATAATTGTGAAAGTGCACCAGATTAGTGACCGTTTCTGTATCATCGCAATAAATCTATCTAATTAAATAGAGCGTATACAAATCTCAGAGAATTTGTGTAAATTGACAAAGAGATAATATACGAAATTTATTATATAATTTTTTTTGTTTATATAATTTTATATCTCTTGATATATAATTAATATAATAACAATTTTTTTAATAATTATCTATTATAATATTTATTTATTAATCACTTAATATATAATATAATAATTTTAAACTTAATTTAAAACTTAAAATATAATAATTTCTCTTTTGCATATTATAACATAATTCTATATATTCTGAATATGTTATTATTCCACACTAAACATTTTATATTAAATAATTCTATTACGAGATCGAAATTTTACGTCATGAATTTTTTAAGTTGTGTATTCATAGAAAATATTTATAGAAATGAATTGCGATGTAATGCGAAGCGAAATTTTCTGTCGAATCATCAGTCAATTCTTTATGATTATCGATTTTTATTAGCACATTTGTAAAGCAGAGCTGTTTAAGATACTAACTGCGTCTCTTGTACGTTACATATGATAATATTTTACATTAATATAAATAAAATTATAATTTCTCTTATAACTTCTGACGAATAATGTATGATTCTTTGTATTTTTTCGTGCAATTAAAATCGGGTGTGTGAAATTGGCACCCCTATGTTATGATATAGTTCTGTTAAGAGTTCTGAGTTATTTAGAATCATAGGAAGAGTTCTTGATAATTTTTATAAATAGTTCCGGTCATTATGATAATGAAAATCAATTTCGAAAAATAGGGGTGCCAACTTCACATTTTTTTACACATCGAGTTCAAATAGTTCTGGAGCAGAGTTTTAAGATTCTTTTAAATAGTTACATAGTTCCTGATTATTTCTTGAAAGAGTTCTGCAATTTTTAGATAAAAAAAACGTACTTTCATTATCGAAGATATTTCTAAAATATCAAGTTCTGGTGAAAAATGTTAGAGTTCTGAATCGTACTCGATAAAACAAGAAAAAACGTGGAAACCGCATGGCTCTATATATTATAGTTTCCGAAATATTGATTTTTTTCACTTTTTCCCATTTTTACGTCGGGCCAGAATATTAAAGTCGACCTGTCATACGAAAATTTGCGATAACTTTTTATGTATTAATCCTAGCGTTTCGAACATTAATAGTTATTGGTAGAACTCGTGAGATGCTATCCAAAATTGTCAAGAAAACTTTAAAAACTTTTCAAAAATTTTTATTCATCGAAACAGAAAAATTTCTGGCCCGACGTAAAAGTGGGAAAAGTGAAAAAAATCGATATCTCGAAAACTATAATAGATAGAGCCATGCGGTTTCCACGTTTTTTCTAGTTCTTATTTATCGAAAAATTTTTATTTATCGAAAAATTTCTGTTCCGAGGAATAAAAATTTTTTAACATAAATTTTCGTATGTCAATTTTTCATAGCTAAATTTCCATTTCTATATAATGTAATTTTTTTATAATTTAAAATAATTTAAATAGAGATAAATTTAATATTTGGACATACTTATACACTGAGAGAATTTTCTCTTAGAATTCACCCTGAAAATCATGGTAATCATTGGACAATATGGTATGGAAAGAATTTTATGAGAATTTCTTTGATTAATATTTATCACAATAAAAATAATAATATCTATATATCACAATAAAATATAAAACACGTTTGATTAATTTTACTAAACTGCATAGTAAAATTAATCAAATATATTTCATATTTTATTGTGATAGATATTATTTTTATTGTGATAAATATTAATCAGAGAAATTCTCATAAAATTCTTTCCATACCATATTGTCCCATGATTACCATGATTTTCAGGGTAAATTCTAAGAGAAAATTCTCTCTGTGTATACATTACAGAATTAAAATCTGATTATATTACGGAATTAGTGTATACATTTTTATTTTAGCTTTCATTATCGGTCGCGTGTAAGTGTTGAATATCGATCGATCGATTTTTTTTTTAACACCTCCAGCTCGACGAGCCAACGCTCACATAATCGCGCGAAATTCGTGACGCTCGACCGCTCGGTGCGACCTTGACGGGATCCTCGCGATGCCAGGTCGTCAACCTTCGCATCCCACGCTTGCGTCCGCGCTAGAGAGTGAATCGTCTGGACCATCTATCAGTTCCCTCTTTCTTTCTCTCCCTTTTTCTTATTATCTTATCGTATTTTGATAAATGCAAAATATATTGTGGACAAGACGCGATGAATACGTCGATTTTCTTCATATTCATGATCTTTGTAAATCCTCCGTTCAGTGATTTACAAGATACAGATTACAAAAATAATGGAGCCAATTGCTCGCTCGTTTGCTTCGTTGCATCAGATGATCGAACACGGTTACGCAACGTTCAATACTTTCGAAGAGTCAAGTCGCCAGGAGATCGCGGGAGAGCTAAATGCTTTCTCTTCTTTCCAACCACGAGATTACGACCTTGTCCCGGCTCTCTCGGAGCCACTCTCGATTTCTTCCGGACAGGCTGGCCAGTCGGCCGACACTGTCTACTGACTAATCTGGTGCGCCTTTCCTTTTCGCTTTATCGCATTGCCTTTTGAAGAATATCTTGAACGCTATTTTATGAAAGATCTCTTATATTTTATTTCACGTTTACAATTATACCATGAGAAAAATAATTATTTATTCGATTGTAATTAACATTGATTTATTCGAAATACAAACAAATATTATAGTTTTTAATTAAAGAGATCAAATCGAAGTGTTTCGAGAAAATGTGTGTTTGGAAAAGTCTAATTTATAAAAATTATAAAATTATGTTCATCTTATTCTACTAAAGATGTGAAGTTAATATTACGATATTTATCGTGAAAATTTAACTCTATCGCTTTTCATAATCTTTCAAATATTCTGATCCTCATTGAATTAATTTATATCACATTATTAAACGTGAAATAAAATATGTATTTTATTTATGATATTGATATGTATTTTGCTTGATATGATTATTTACAACAACTATATCATTGTCCCTTTGAAATGTATATGTATATTTATATTATTTATACTTCAATGCTGACATTTATATAAATATTATTCATATTATTCATAATATATCCAATTTACGATACGCGCAGTATCTTCAGGGATAACGCGAATATTGAATTAGAAATCCACGTCGATTTGCGGCAATCGGGCATTAGTAGACTTCGTCTGTTGTGTTTTACCGCGAAACTGAAGATGATTAATAGAATGGCAGGCATACCTACGAGTATTGTCAGCGCCTAACCATTGCACTTTATTCGTTTTCGAAGAATTGCACACGTGGTCTCTTGCAGCCGATCTGCATTCGAGTTCGTGCACCATTCTGACAGTGCAACACAATGCGCAGTGTGCATATCCCTCAGGGATTCTCGTGACCGGTTTGCCGGAAAGAATCGCAACTCTGTATATTTCCCTTATTACTTGTAAGCGTGACCTTGCGATCTCGTAATATCAGGAATCGAACGCTAGCCAAGCGAAAAGCATTCGCGAGCTTCTCAATACGGATCTGCAGTAATTATACAGAGTATTTCGAAAAAGAATTCCTTCTATAATTTATTGACTTCAATTTTCTCGGTTAATAATTATTACGTTTCAAACTATTAAAAATTAATTAAAACTCTTTCATAATTACCAAAATCTTTATAATAAATGTTTCATCTATCTAGGAACTTTGAAAATTTATATTCTAAAAATAAAGCATCGCAAGAATTCCTTTGACTTAAAAAAAAACTGAAATCGAAAACATTCTCACATTTTTTTATTTCTTTAAAAATTAAAATTTGTTTAGAGTTCTAGATAGCGCTACACAAATATATTATTAGAAAAATATTAAGACTTAAATATGTTCTTATTGAGAAAGAGTTAATTTTTTATTTCAATTAATTTGAAAAAATATAATTTTCGTATTGCAAAATTGGCACTTCATTGTTAGGACTCTATAATTTAATCGACAGAATTTTTTTAAAAACGCATCTCAGAAATTTCAGAACTCTTTGGAAAAAATGCAAAATGTTATTAATTATATTGAGAAATTTTAAAAATAGAGTGCTAATTTTGCACAAGTGTCTCTTTGAACTTTGCAGCATGTTTACGTTAGATAGACTTCATACCTTTTATCGATGTATAAGATTGTTCGCTGCGCGAGAGCTAATATCCGTTCGCGTTCTCCAAATGTGCTAGACTGATCGTTTTCACAAAAGTGTTTTGTTAGCCATATGTGTACGTATGTTGGGAGAGACCCCCTGCGAGATAGGGTTAAACGCGTCGTTTAACCTACACCGTAAGTTTGCAGGATGATCTATCCCGTGAGGATTAAGACGAATTTATGCAAGTCATTTCTCATGAGAAAGTATGTTTGAAGAGCGAGTGCAATAGATATACGATTTTGTTTTTTGCTTGTAAGTTTAATTATCTAATGTTGTCTGACGAGATTTGATAGATATTTGTGGCTCACTAAAAAATTTAAGATACGCGAACTTGAATAATTTCCTAATTTAAAAATTAAATAAGTTTATAAAACGGTGAGGGATTTTCTTTTATGTGATGAATTATATAGCAAACAATTCTCAACTGCAATTATATAAATTAGCTTTAAATAGTTTATATTTATCATAATTATACATTTACACTAAATGTACAGTCATATATCTCTATATGACAAAACTTGGGATACTTTTTCATAAATATTGCATATCACTTTGAATGATTAAATCAAGATGAATATACAGTCACATTTTTTTTCATGGATGAGACTTTCTGAAACATTGTTTACTTAATTTTTCTCTCGCATCGGACGATTCTTCCGGTATGATATCGTTACAAGTGAACCGTGTAAATTCGCTTTTATACGTCTAATGCATGATTGAGGCGTATCATTAGCGGACGGGCGGAGATGGTCTAACATTACCTCGCGTGGCTATAATACTGGAGGCAAGTTCGCGCCGGCGAAACCGGAAACGATTAGTCAGATTACGTGATGGGAGGCACCGTTGGCTCTGTACACCGGACCCGCGACTGGCTCCTCGATCCGCGCTAAGTACGCGATCGCGTATACACACGTACCCGTCGTCTCGCTCGGTCTTAGCACCGGTATAATCGCGCGGACGCGCATTTATACGGGGCATCGGCGGCCTCGCTCGAGTCCGTGCACTGGAAGCAGCGGTGGTGGACTCGTTTGATCGCATTAAGTCGGCATTACCGCTGCTCATCTCGTATCAACGACTCACTGTGCGCCGCACCGCGCCGCGCCTGCCGATCGACCGATCCTGATTCTGCCGGATTACACGTGGCGCTATGCCAAGTCATACGTACGCTCCGGTGCCGTTGAACTTGAATAAATGAAACAAAGTTGATTCTCCGCGCATCTGCCGCGTGTCTCCAGGGCGATTTGTCGTGTGTATGAAGCTGGCGTCTCATTTCGTGGAAACTTAAGAGTTCTGGCTTTATTTTCAATATTTCTAGAGCTCTTGATAGTTTGAACAAATAGTTTTGGTCATTAAAGCAACGAAAATGTCTTTTCTGAGACGCCAACTTCACGTAGCGTCTCACTTTGTCCTTTTCCTTAGCAGTAATTATCAGGATTAAAAAGGATTAAAAAGATTTGTAGTTTTATATAACTTCTAAGAAGACTTCTGCCTTTTAAAATTAAAAAAAAGAAATTAAACTGAAATAAAGACAACCTGTAGATATTGAGGTGAAACGTCAGTCGATTTTCGAGAATTATATTTATTTTAAAGCTATACTTTTTCGAACGAATCTTCTTCGAGTTTTAATTAGTTATTAAGTCATGTATATGTATGAATGTGTTGCGACTCGTAAATATATCCATCGCGTTAATTTATAATATAATATAATTTATAATATATATAATATATATATAATATAATTTATAATATTATTTATAATATAATTTACAACATACTCATTAATTTATTAATTCGCTATTGGTAAAATTACACACACGTATATACATGTATATATATAATTGAATATTTTGTTTTCAGACCAATGGGCTGTGTACTACAACTCTGCTTTACAGGTATTGGTGAGTGAGAAATTGTTTACTTTATTACATTTGTATAGCGGTTGATTTATCATGCGATTTGGAAAATACTAAGATCGAAATAATTATTTTTCATTCGACGAATATAGGAAATAATTAATATTATTAGGTACACAATGCGATCTAATAGTAAAATTAATAATTGTCGAATAAAAAAATAGCATTTAATTTTTTATTTAAAATTAATTTTAAATATATAATTATATAATTTAAAAATAATTTTTTCTGATCAACTGTGAGGAAATAACTTTCGATAACTTCTTATACGTATAAATTTCTCAGCCTGAGCAATCATATTAAGTTAATGGCATTAATGGCTGCGTTTCATTTCGCTACAGATCTTCTCGGCTAGCCGGGAAGAATTAAAGATAGTAGCGATCTTGATCCTTCCTGATTGCACGCAACAGTACACAAAATATAATGCTGTTGAACCTTATACTGATAACATGTAATAACGTCGTTCGTTTCTCGAAGCAGAGATTTGCGCTTCCTGAACTAATTGACAAACGATTCTGTGCGTAGCACTATAGGGTTTTAATTATTCGTAATATCTTGAAGTAATTTATCGAACTATCTATGGAATTCGAAAGAAACGATTATTATCGTTATCGATTATTATGAACACGATTGCACACTAGAAAGTTTAAATCGAATTTAGATGATATTCTATACATTCAGTAATATAAAAATTTATAATATAGAAATCTTAAATTTCCATATAAAATGCAAAAATTATTCTACATAATCGAATAACGATAAGCAAGTATCGAGTGTGAGATTTTTTTTTCTTTCTCTGCCAATATAATAAATTATATAAACACGTTGAACTGTTTGAGCACCTGCAGTTTCACCAATGACAATACCGCGATAACTATCAAGAGACGTATCTAACAATAAGAATCATAGTATATTCACGGAGGGGAAAATAATATTACGCCTCGTCACTTTTTCTCTCGCGTGAAACGCGTGGGTGTAGCAACACGGTTGCATAAAATCGCCAGCGGTCTTGTCTCGCGTTGCACCTTGTCTTGTCGGACTATTGAACTTTTCAATACGGCTTATTCGCAGAATTGAACGTCGCGTAGGTTTACACCTTTTTTTTTTTGGCTTTGTCGATCTTTGATTCGTATTATCATTTATGTCATACATCGTGTTAACACATCAACTGGTATCATGAAATCGAGAAATCTCCCATTTATAGATTAATAATAAAAGAAAACAAATACCAAGTATATATGCACACGTACATATAATGAGGATGGATGGAGAAATACGCGAAGAATATTTTTCATTCATCGATCTTCGACCTCAGGCTGACGATAATCCCGAGAGAGAGATAGACAGTCCGCGGTTCTTGCCGCGGCGATAGAGCGATAAGATTTTGTTTTATAGCGATTCATCGGAAATCTCGAGAATTACGACCGGCGAGAAATGGCAAAACTTACGTTCTCGATCGTATCCTCTTTACGACTGTAGTAACGCAGCCGTGTTTACGACTGACGGCGGATCTATCTCTCTCTTTCTCCGGCGGGATCGACGCACCGCGGATTTGCAACGTAATCCCTCGCGATGTAACGACAATGTGCGCTCGGGACTCTTCGCACGGGGTTAGGTCTCCCTCCTCTGTCTCGGGGGTATCCTTGTAATTAAGGCCGCCGCCGCGAGCGTTGCCGGCCACGTCGATGCGGAAAAGTGCGGACCGAAACGGATAATAATTGCCCGGGGCCGCCTCGATACGACATTATAAAGTCATCATGGGCGAGGGGGCACGCGCGCTATTCTCAGCTCAGGCGACTTTTTCTGAGCAACGTCGATCCACGGAGATCTGGATCCTCGACGCGCCGCTCATCAATTATGAGTTACGATCGCGCCTCAAGGCTCAGCCGGCAATCTCGGCCTCGAACGTCCTCTGCGCGCGTCTCTCGCCGCGCCTTTTCCTCCGCTGCTGACGTTAACTATAAATTGCCTATCCTGCCTTTTGGCAAGCGAGTAGTAACAATATCCTCGAGTGTTTATTGTCTACCATAGACAGCGAGTCTTTTTTTTTTTTTCTTTTTTTTTCGAAGTAGTAAGACATGGATTGCAGATAGCTTCAAGTAACAGTCAATCATGGGCCAGCTCGCTAGTTCATAATAGGCTATCTTTTATAATTTTTTAAAATAAAATATAAATTATAAATGAAACCGCAGAAAGCAGAATAATATACACGTTTCAAAATGAAAAAGATACGTTTAATTATAATTTGTTATAATTATTTAAAGGTATTATAAAAATTACAATTACAGTATATACGTTACATAATGCAGGAAGATAAAAACATTTTTACTTTAATTAGAAATTTTAAACATAGAATCGCTCATTCTATAATATTTTTTATAATTTTTGATAATACTAGAAAAATATTAGAAAATTGCTAACGTTTCTCAGAAATAATTATGAATGTGATAGAGATCTCTAATCTCTCTGGCAATTGATAAACGTTTTCATTTCCATACCCGTAGTTTTGCTATCAGAAATCTCTGAGAGTAAAGTGGACACGCAAGTTAACTAACGGGAAGGATTCTCTTAGCGCTAGCGATACTATTCGCCACGGTTCGACTACAGGATCAGGGCTACAACGAATGCACACGTGCATGCATAGCGCATCATTAGGGCGTTTCGCCGATGGCGGCGACGCGTCGTCGCCGTGAATCTTAGCCCGGCGCTGAGGAAAACGCGCGGAAAATGCGGAAAATTATATTCCCCGCGACGCGTCCGCGTGTTTCTATGAAACGTATTTTTTTTTGCATATACACACGGCACAAACAGGTTACTTTATAAATAACGCGCGGCGGTATATAAAACGATATATTATGAGCGATTTTACTCATTTCCATGTACAATAATATTTCAACGAGCATCTGAACGAGATAATCAAATAAGTTGAATCTATTCTCACAAGAAGCGAATTTAAATTTTAAATCCGAACAACTTATCACGTTTGTATCGTGAGAAATATATTCGAATTTCGTCGAGGTGGTCCTTTCCACGAGATTTATATTAGTATTCACGTGAAGCAACGTGTCGGCAGCACGTGTCTCTCTTAACGCCCACGTCGATCAATGCTAGAGGGGGGAAATGTTTAATCGAGAAAAAGACTTACGTAACGTATCGATGCCTTTATACGTTCACGCCCCCGCCGTTCCGGAAAAGGGAATACTTATAGCGAGACCTCGCGCTCATATCTCGCGACCTGACACCGCGTGCATCTTATGATGCACGTAATTGCGCCGTGATTGCATCCTCATTTTCATGCACGTGTGTCGATCAAGTATAAGTACGGCTTGATATATACATATGTGGCTATAAAAATTAAATTTCCACTCTACTCATGTCAAAGTGAGAGCTGAATGTCGTTAGATGTGGATACAGCGCGATATTAGTTTCTATATGTATTAGATGATTAAAATTGTACTAGTATTATAACGAAATACTTTGCTTATTACAACGTGTTTCTATTTCTTGAGAGAGAATAATAAATTATAGTTCTTGTATCTGTATATTAGGTAGGCAAAGTTGTGAAAACATAGAGAGAATTGTTCAACACTTTACCTAAAGATTTATTACATGCTATAAGTACTTTATTATAGATTCATAAGCTTTCACACACATACGTGTGTGTTTATCTTAAAGTTTTATTTATTTAATCTCATTTAATTCCAAGATGGAATTCTGGTTATTATGGTAGATTTTTAGTATATGTATATATTCCCCTTGAAGTTACTAGTAATTGATATTAAATGATATGCACATAATCAAAATTATATAGTATACTGATGCTGCATTCATAAAGAATGTAACTCGCAATGTATATCATTTTACATGCTAATTTTCAATGTCAGTCTTCTAAGATTTTTCTGTTACATTGAGAGAATTTTCTCTTAGAATTTACCCTGAAAATCATGATGGTAATCGTGAGACAATATGGTACGAAAAGAATTTTATAAGAATTTCTTTGATAAATATTTATCACAATAAAAATAATATCTATCACAATAAAATATAAAACATGTTTGATTAATTTTACTAAACAGCATAGTAAAATTATCAAAGAAATGCTCATAAAATTCTTTCCGTACCATATTGTCTCACGATTACCATGATTTTCAGGGTAAATTCTAAGAGAAAATTCTTTGTGTAGGTATATATCGCACGAAACGAAACTGAAAGTAAAAGGCACTTGATTCTCTTCAAAAATATAGAGCCACGTGTTTAAGATTGATGTATAATGTTGATGAGCGAGAGAGAAAGAAAGAACGGCGGGTTTGAATAATTATGTTAACAGCAGGTGCAGCAGCAGTGCGTTTCTCTTTTTTTTTTTTTTTTTTTTCTTTGCTCTTTCTCTCGTCGCGTCGAGCTGCGCGAAACGTTACAAAGAGAGAAACGGCGCGGTGCGTAGGATTTTAACCGGCGATAAATAACGATAAATTCCTCCTACATATGCGCGAGAGAGTACGAGAGTCGTGAATACGCTCGATACCTTCCTTTTCCTCCGGGAGATAATTTCAATAGTTCTCGCGCGCTGCGTACCATGCGTACGCGCAAACGTGCTCGCGAAGCTGATGCATAAATACCTATAAATATGACACGGCGGGGCCCGCGGTGTGTAACGTCGCATATTAAATTACATTCTTAAGCAGCCGCATCGGCCGGCAGAGGCTGGACAGTATGGCGCGCATCAAGTCAGCGGGGCTGATTAAACGCAACCACGGAACGTGGTGCATCGTCACAATGAAACGGACGAAGAGAGAAAAGAAAGAGAGAGAGAGAGACACGCTCGTTCTGTTCTGGGCATTCCCCGGAACGTACAAGCCCGATTCAGACGGTAGAGTTGTCGAAGAGATATGGAGAGAAGGGAGAGACGAGGAAGAAGACGAAAACGAGATAGAGAAGGACGGAGGAGCGCAACGCGAGTAGGCATACACCACCGGAGGCTAGGGATGCTAATTATTCTGGTTCATGCGAGCAATTTGTCGAGTACCCGGGGAACGTATGTTTAATACCTGCGGGGCTCCCGGCTGCCCCGCGGGTATTTACATCTGCGGCGAATACCGCAGCTTTATAACGCGGATACGTCGAGAATTATCCCGGGATTACAGCATGTGTCTTCGTGAGCCAGCGAGAAAGAGCCGGGGCTCTCTCCGCTCCGTGGCGGAATCGCGAATGTGCGCTCGCGTACGTAAGGGTAGCAATCTCGGGACGATGTGCACGCTCGCGCACGGGGTTAACAGGAATCGCGATTTTCCAAGCCGCGCTTTTCTCTCTTTCTCTTTCTTTCTTTCTCTCTCCCCACTGTGAGATGTGTGTTATCACGCGCGCGCAGGTCTGTAACATTTTTTTTTCTTCGCTCTCTCGACAGAAATTATATGCGCTAGTCATTTCACTGAGGCTTATATCTGGAATATTAGCGCAGTTCGCGGAACATATATTTACGAGCGAATGCTTATGCGGGAACTGCGCTTCGATTGCAGAGGTAACATCGACTTCACGCTTGATAGCACTTTTTCCTCGAATAATTTTGATGGCACCCATATGCACGTGGAAAAAAGAATTAAATGTTATATCAATTTAATCATAACTCTTTTTCTTTTGAATATAATTTTTTTATTGCGTTATATACTGTATCTGTTTATTCTAATAAATTCATGCATGGAATTGAAATAATTCGAACAAAAAGAGACGTAAAATATTCTACATTTAAATTTGTTATTTTACATTATTTACGAAATAAATTTAAATAATCCGAACGTGAAACAATAGATGGACTTTAAATCGCCGTGAAATTCTCTTTGATCTTCTCGCGCGATGCTTGTATTTTGCAAAAGGATAAAATGAGATATTAAGGAATAAAATCTTCCACGAAGAAGAACACCGTGAAGGATCGAGAATTATTTCTGGATTACACAGCCGACGCGTGCACTCGTAACTTTTCTAAGCCGGGGCCCCGTCCGTTCGTAGTGGTGAAGGTTTCTCGCTAGAGTAGCAATCTGCGGGATACACGTGGGGTTAACAGGATCTCTACTTTGATTCTTCTTCCTGCTGTGAGGGAGATCGCTCCAATTTCACAGTAAGAACACGTGATATCAAGTCACGGTTGAGTACTTCATCGCCGGAAGCTAAGATTTAATCGTTCCTTCGGGAGCACTTGTTACAAATACACATTCCTCGTAACGAGAAGGGAGGAAGATTTATTGCGCCCGGCGAATATGTGCTTTCATGTCTCGGCATAAATGTTTAGTTAATGAAAAACGTGAGCTTTCGAGCTTTCGAGATCAGTCAAGATCAAGACGGATTATTCTTTGCAAAGCCTTGAGCAGAAAGAAATTTTCTATATTTTTTTCAGATAAAAATTTTTAATCAAATGCAAATCGTGATCTACTTATTGATTTTCGATTTAAACGAGATCTGTGCGCGCGTGTCGAATCCGGGTAGAATAGCTTTATAAGCTTCGCGATGTTGGTCGAAAATTATTATTGCGAAAGACTCAGTCGTTCCCGGTGTCGGAAATTGATCTCGTATACCGATGAGACGGTAGGACTGGTTCATCGAAATTTCATGGGTGTGGCTATATTAAAATCGATTATGAAAGGCAACCGCTGAGACGGTCCAAGGCGTGAGTCGCGCGAATTGTAAAATTCTAAGAAGTCGGAGTGATTCGCGTCGTGTTGCACAACGCTTTGCCGTGCCCCTCCTGTCTGCCCGACACAATAATTCATTTACCGAGAACGACGAACACAGACTCGATATTAGCGCGCACACCGCATCGCGTTAATTTACTGCCGCTTGTACGTGAGAATCCATGTAGAAAAGTTTCTTTTCGCGCCTTCGCATAAAGAATAAAATACGGCTTCTGTGTCGAGGAAGAATATAGCTATTCATCTTCAAAATTTTTGCGATAATTTCTCGTAGGAAGATGAAAACGTGACGATGTAAATTATGTAACTTGAAGACAAAATATATTCGGAAATTCGATATTTTACATTGGCCTCGATTAGGTTTAATAAGTATTATTTAGTGATTAGTGGTTTTTATTCAAATATCTTGTACACACACAACCTTTTGTTATAAATGGATAGAAACAATGAATAAATTAATATATTAATCAATCGCGGAATGTGTTTCAAGGCTCAGTTGTAACGCTTACGTTCCAAGAATTGCCGCTCGATTTTCTTAATAACATAATTCTCTCGGCTTGTGCGTTACATATACACTCAAACGGACTTACTGTACGCCTGTCTCTCCTTTCAAACCGGTGTTTACACTTGTACCTTGAACTCTGTCCTGATATGTAACACGCATTTCAAAGCTGTTACGTCGTATAAACGTGATGACGCTATCGATGAATATATCCGATTGCAATAATACGTGATTAAAATCATATCTCGTGAGATAATAAATGAACGAATTACGAGTAAATAATAGCGAGAATATAAGATATTTAAACCTGCATGTATGTATGTATGTATGTAAGTCTTACAAATTGCAACTAATTGAACGTCATAAAACGCAGCGGAAGCATTAAAGTGCTATCTTCATGGGCAACGATTAGGGCAATTAAAACTATAATCTGTGAACACGCAATCGTGCGTAAATCGCCTGCAGTGTTGACCGTTTGACAACTGTGTATCATTAGAAAAAACATCGGAATAATTTGCGGATATCAGAGATGTTCAATCGCCCGTGGAAAATTATAAAGAAGTCAATTATATTATCCCTCGCGGAATCGGATAATAAAATACGTCGCGCATCAAAAAATTTCTATCCGCAACTTCCGCTATCTTTTGAGTCGTAAGTATCAAAAGCGCAGTTAATTGCTGAGAAAACTAAAGTCATACTCTCTCTGTGTAGAATAATACAATTGCAATCGCGAGAGTGTCGGCGAGTCACAAGTAAGGACAGGTCATGGACGCGCATTGTCTTTTAACGAGGTAACACACCCGCGAGATATCCAGGTCGAGATAACGCTAGAAGCTCCGTACATAGATCGGACTCTAAAAGCTCTTCTCCGTTTGAATGCAAATTGTGAGACGAGATTGCGCGCAAAGTGCTTATCGGAATACGACTAATGCGAAATGTACGTAAGCAACAATTAACGCGTGTTTGTATTTTTCGCTATTATTCGATTTACAAGCGTATCCGGTATTTAAGAAGATAAAATATATACGATTGCGTTGAACAAGATGAAACGAAAACTCGATACAAAAAAATTGTTGAAAATAAAGTCAAACAACAATTGAAAGAAAATACAATTAATCATATACTTATGTATTTTTCTATTAAATCTTTTTTTTAAATAATCTTTTAAGTCTCCACTTCTCTTGAATTTTAATGCGGATTGCAATTTTATATATTGTACGGAAAATCCATGCGGTTGATGCGATATTTCGTTTCCCGTACGTATCGTTCGTGCAAAGTATTCTCAATAGCCGCGAGACTGTTATCAAAGGACACTAATGTGAGGTGTAGGTAAACGAAAATTAATGCGCCGTTGAGATTTTTGCAGCCGCTATAATCTCGTCGCGATATCTAGCAATCGCGGAAGTACTCCTCGCTATTCAATACGTTAATTGACAAAAATCATAGCGGTTACTCTCGCGTGTACGTTCAGTCGCATTCAGTACGACCGTTTAAATCCGATGGAACTTGAAATGGCAAGTTTGTAGATGCGACATCGAGCGATTAACGCTTGATTAATGAGTTTTGCAATTAAAATATTTATTATATATTTGATTATATCATGATTTGATATTATCATGATTTATTATATATTTGAATATATATTATTTTGCTGAATTCGATCAGTTATATATACGTACACAGAAAGAATTTTCTCTTAGAATTTACCCTGAAAATTATGGTAATCGTGGGATAATATGGTGTGGAAAGAATTTTATGAGAATTTCTCTGATTAATATTTTTCACAATAAAAAATAATATCTATCATAATAAAATATAAAATATGTTTGATTAATTTTACTATACAGTTTAGTAAAATTAAACATATTTTATATTTTATTGTGATAGACATTATTTTTTATTGTGATAAATATTAATCAGAGAAATTCTCATAAAATTCTTTCCATTACCACATTGTTCCACGATTACCATGATTTTCAGGGTAAATTCTAAGAGAAAAATCTCCATGTATATATGTATATAAAACATTGTGATATAAATCATTGTTTCTATATGAATAACAAAAATAAAATTGCACTTCGATTTTATTTTTGCTATAAAATATGTTTTCTCTGCTGCCCGATGCCGCATTGTTCCAACGGTTTCTCTTCGCAGTTTGCATCGCCAAAGAAAACGATCGTCTTTGCGTCGAGAAGAATTTTACATAGTTTGCGATCATAAAAGGCACGGAAATACGTTTCTCGCGCTTAATGCTGAACTTTCGATTTCGCATCTCTCTCGCGTTTTCATGATTTATGTAAATCTAGAGGCGTAGGAAAGACGTATAGGTATAGGTGAGAAAGGATAAGCAACAAACAACAGATCCAAGATCCACGGAGCGCAGATCGTGTGCTCGCGCGCCCCACGTATTTCTGGTTGTAAATCAACGGGTTATGCATAGAAATGGCGCGGTCGCCACTTCCGCCCGTTTAACATTCAGCGTTCCTCTTCACCCACTACTGAACTCCCGACACTTGGAGTGACTTAAATCGCGCTCGAGGCTGCGCAAGGCTGCGTGTAATCGCCGTTCATGATGAATGATTCTCGACCAAGAGTACCGTGGACTATTTCTAGCGTCTCGCGATTGGCAATGGAGTATATCGTTCTTTATTACTAATCGAGACGCGTTTAATTATCATGCAAAGGTGGCTTCGAGTTGCGTAAACTCGTTAAGTCCGTGTTATTAAAACGTTCAAACGTAACGTCATCTAATGAGAATTTATGTGAAAAAAACGCAATACGTGAAAAAATTATAAAAATTAATTTAAATTATATATTATGTAGTAAATGAGTATACGTTTTCTTTTTTTTTTTAAATAATTGCCTGATTAGAAAATAATCATGCCTAATTGATTTCATGAATATATAAATATTTTCATGAAACTTGTATTTGAAAGAAAGTTACATTTTTTCATTATATAGCTTGTTCACTTTTATTTCCGGTCGCTCGAGAGAAATTATCGAGTTTAGCCCTATTAAAATCTTAGATGATTATAATGAATTAATCTCGCAGTTTCAATCGCTCGGAATAATCGGAAGAAAGAGAAAACAGATTCAAATTTTTTTCACAAGAAAAAGAGTGTCATAAGTTTGGCCGATAAAATCATCGTAATTTCGTTCGGATCACCACCGGAACTAGCCGATCCAATATTTTTTTTCGAAGCGGCACTCCCACGTCTCGACGAAGTCACGAGCGCGCTTTCACGGCATATTTGCGCGGCCATAAAGATACGTCCCTTTTCCTCTTTCCGTCGAGCGACTTGTATACGGATCCGAGCGCATAAAGTCGGGTCTATGAACAGTTGATAGACAATTCGATCCGGCGCAACGCGAAAGAAAACGATTCTGAACGAAAGGTCAAAGGGGTCCAATCGTGGCGCGGCTCTCCCCGGCGAAATCTTCTCTTCAAAAAGCACTAATAAAGTTGCGTCAAGTAATACCAGATGTTGCGGCAACATCATGCGGTTATCCCGCTTGTGTAAATTTCAATAATAACCGGACGATGGCTGAATGAAGGAGGTGTAATGTTGAACTTAAAGTCGAGATTAGACGTATAATCCATCGGCTTCCACCATTGCCTCTACCAAACTGGTATCTTCTCCCGTACGTAAACACTCATTATCGATTAGCAGTGACGGCGAGATTTTTTCTTCGCAATGCGAGACGAAATAGGATACAAAGTAACGTGCGACATGCACTTCAGTGAGGAAAGGTCAATGTATGTTGGCGTACGCTAGGCGGAAACATGCAAATTGATTATTCTATTCATTCATTTCTAGTACATCACACGCGTGATAAAATATACAAACATGTAATTAAAAATAAATATTTCTATAAGAGAGAAAAACTTGTATAAAATGACAGATATAAAGTTGAGGCTACTTTAATAACAAAATAAAGTAATGGAAAATTAAATCCTTGCGAAGTAGAGATTTCGTGCTTTGTCAGCAAGAAATACCTCGCGAGTTGTAAATTCAAAACTTGTAAGTTTAATTTTTAAGAAAAATCATTCTCATACAACTGATTATATTACTTTCGTGTAATTCACGTACGATTAAGCACTCACGCGTGTACATTCATTTCATCTAACGATTAATCCGCCCAACGTATTGATCAATGCCTTGACATGAATGCGAGATAACGTGCAACAAACGGGGTTGTATCGGGATTAAGACTGGACTTCGTTAGCGAGCGATTGTAACTGAACACATGATCAACGCGGGGAATATTATAAAATTAGATAAAATTTCATATTTAAGAAAAGCTATAAGAGACTAAAATTTTCTCATTAAAATATAAAGATATAAAACAAAAATCTCTTTTATATATATCGAATATTAATTATTGACGGATATTGCAGCTGTAATTAATTCGAATTATTTCACTATTATTTAATGCATCTTGCAATATTTAACGTCTTTTTTTTCTATCGCTTTATTTACTAGCTGATTATTTTTATATAATAATATTTCAATTTTTACTTTCTCGCGCGCGCGAGCGTGAATCTTCGTAATTTCGTCCCACGCCAGTACGACGTTTGTGCATTTGTAATTCATGCAGCGCTTCATTGAAAAAAAGTCAGACGTTATGCTAATGCACGAGCAGGGTATTATTCACGGCCGTATGTCACTGACCACCTACCCGCGCTGAACGTAACTGAATAATAGTATATTGCTCGTCTCTCCTATCGCGCATTTTCCTGTTTCTCTTTTCGTGCGAACCAAGATTAGATTTTCGTTTCTTCGTTGCTGCCTATTTTGTTGGTTAACGAGTGAGGAATCATCGCGAGTTTTGTACGTTTCTGCGCGAGTAGACACTCTCGAAATATTACCGGGACGATATTAAATTATAATTCGCGGCACGCTCTACCGCATTACCTCATACTTTCCTTTACTATTTATAGGCCGACACTCGTTTCGCTCGTTCGTTCCTATTCCTTGGCAGCGAGAGCTACGAACCGACACCGAGAAAGCACGCTGACACGCTCGCGAGTGCGATTACGGTCGTGAGAAATCGTTGTGGCAGATGCAACAACGTATGTAGATACGTGCCGTGTCAAGGAAATTGAAACGTTTCTATGCAAATTACGGGAGACCGTGTTTTCCTGCGCGTTGAGTAATATCTGACGAATGATCCTTGCTAGATCATCACGACGCCGCATCGTCACAGTAAATCGTCAAAGTTTATGATGAAATATCTATCGGGGCTTATAGAATTAAAAAATATTTATAATAATAATATATAAAGTTAATATTAATAATAATATTAGGTATATATTATTAATTAACAATATTATATAATATAATATTATATAATATATTTAATAATAATATATGAAATATTATATTATTATTGTAATATTATATATTATAATAATATTATTATTGTAATATCTTTTTACATATATATCTTTGCGACTCGTGTCGCCATTGATCAAACTTGAGTGCGGTTTACTTTATCCTCTGTCTTTCAGAGTACAAATTTACTTTCATTGTTAAACGGCCACTGCCACCCACAACCATCTGTTACTTTCTTTCCGCGGGCTTAGGTTAAATCACCACTGTACCTACTACAACTTGGTTACATATGTACGCAGCTAGGCGTGGATAAATAAACTCCAACTCGCGCATGCATTGTTCGCTTCCTCAATTCTCAAAGAAAATCTCGACGATGTCGTAAGCGATATTCGAGCCGCGAAGTAAATAATAGAAAATACGTTTCGAATTTTCAATTTATCTCGTTATTTTTCGATTGCCAGATCAATGTAGAAACTGGTATGCGTTAAACAAATATATTATAAATAATAATTTTAGATTTATCTGAAAAAAAAAGTTTAAATCTCTCACAATCGTGAAGAAATCTCTTTCTAATTAATCCATCGATTGTAACGCTGCGTATATTCTTACGCAATCCGCGATCAATTTAATTCCAGATCATATTTCCGATACAATTCCGCGTGCATAATCGATCATCGTACACGACGTGATCGATACGTCGAGTCGAAGACCGGAATGCGATGGGTAATTAATTCCATATAGCTTCTTTGTGTGATTTGTCATTTATTAATCGCATTTTTCATTAAATTTTTCTTTTTAATCTATTTTACAATAGAAACATAAAATATTAAATTTAATTTTCACAATAACTTTATTAACGACTAAAAAATTCGTTTTTCAGAAATTTTATAATTAATAAGACACACAAAACAAAATAATAGTTACTAAAAATATATATGTATATTTTTCCAATTTTAAAATTATGCATTTTAAGTCAATTTGACATGAAATGTTTGCTTGGAGAGAATTTTTGTCAAATTTCAATTTTCTTATTAAATTTACAAGGATAAGCGTAAGAATATAAGCATATATACAATATAATATCTGAAGTTGTACTCACCGGGATAGCCTTCCGGGATGACTATTTCCGGTCCCACTTTAACGTCGTGACGGTAACGATGCATTAGCAGCGTAGCCGTGACTCTGAGTGATCTCTGCTGTTGCTTGTACAGCAGTATCGGCCTTCCACCGGCACCTTCAACCCTGACCACTCTCGGCAGTGAGAATCTGTCCAGGAACTCGCGCAGCGGCATGAAGCCACCGCCGGAACCCGCGGCCTCGGCGGTCGCCTCTCTCGAGCTTGGCAACGAGTCCTCGCCGGTTCCGGTGGCCTCGCCGCTCGATAGTGTCGAAAATTCACCACTCGATGACATCGCGGCACAGTCTTTCACAATATATCTTGTACGAAATCTTCTTCGCGGTCTCTTTTACATTTCGGTGCGCGCGATATGCGTTTCACGTTGTTGCATCAAAATTTCTGATTTTAAAAATGTTCCAAAGTGATTAGATCGAATGACCTTGTCCGCATGCTCGATGAAGACACATTACTGCCTAAGATTGCATGACATATTATTTGTTTAGATTTATTTATTTTAAAAATCTATTTTTGACGGAATTATAAATTGAGAAAAATAATTAAAATCTCTTTTGAATAATGTAAGAGGAAATGATTTCTATTTCGAAACTGTCTATATACATCTAGAAAGATTTATAGTGCAATGAAAAAACTCCAAGGAATTAATATAGCGGAAGAAATGATTTTTTCTTGCAATAATACGAGCAACCAGCTTGCTTCCTGCTCATATATAACGATATGCACCCTGTGTTGCCGGAACATAAAGTGCATTCCTCTCTTTCTCTCTGCTCCTCCCTTTCCCCATTTGCTACCTCAACCACCCCCGATGGAATTCGTTATTTCGCGAGGCATGACAGCCTTGATGCACCAACGGCGAATCGCGCGAGCTAATGAATGATTACACTTTGGGCACCTTGACGATGATGGTGATGATGATGAATTTATGACGATGATTATCTCCCGTAGCATACCAGTGCATCGCCACTGGTGTTTGCCTTTCGGATGAGCGACTGGCTCTATGTCGCGGAAAAACGTGAGTAGAATGATGAAACAGCACGCTCCGCTACTTGCGAAATGTCACCTTTGAAGTCGCAACATAATAAATGCGGCATAGTTGTAGCAAAGTGAAAATAAAATATTAATGAATGGCCAATTATTAAATATTACTGTATATATTGAAATCGTTAATATTTTTCTTTATTAATATTAATATTTTTCTAATCTTTAATTGATAATTATAATAGAATTTTATTTAATGATGATGTTGATTTTACTTTCACTTTAATTTATTTCATTAATTCTGTGATCGCGTGTATCAAAAAATTACTCTTAATGCTTAATCTTAGATTTTCTCTCGACTACAAGTTTTCGTTTCTAATCCGATTTATCTTCCAATCCTATATTCTTAGGATTTTCACATAATTAGGGACGATGATTTGTGTCTATTAGCATCTCCTAGAGCGACGTGGAATATAATTTATTCATGCTCGCTGTCATACGCAGTTCATAATGCACTTTCTTGGGTGACTTGCACCTGTGACATTCCACGGCTTCGCGGCGATACTACGTACATCGCATACGAATGACGAGAATTAATATTCCACATATGTAAGATATGATGCGCGCGGAGACTCTGGGCATTATCCGCGGTTCCGGTCATGAATACATATGAGATGGGGGATTTTTTTTTTGTGAACTCGCGGCTCCTTCCTCGTTATTCGCAACAGAATGTTTCATCCGCGAAACTTCTGTAATCGCCATGTAATGGAGTTTTAATTACCTGCGACTAAAGCGACCGTGACGAAGGTATCGTAAATTATCGCAACGGCTGACTACGACGCGTCTTAATAAAGCTTCGTTTTTCTTATATTCGTGCGTTTTTCGTGTTATGGTTCTTTTTTTATACGTTTTTACGTTTGCTCGTCCTGTGAATCTCTCGCGTTAGTATGCGTCCTATACGTGAACGAACACTTGCTATTCCGTTTATACGCATAATCTTTTTCAGAAATCGCGTTTCCCCTTCCTGTTACACACATACGTTTGCAACGAATAATTATTACGTTTCGACCGAAACTTTCAAAGAGAGACTTGCGACTTCAAGTGACTGTGACGGAGCGTCCTTTTTCTTTTCGAGACTTTTCGATTTCACTCTTCGTCTTTTATTATTGTCCGCTGTTTAAAGATGACATTCATCACGTGTGACAGCCGTCAAAGTGTCCACTTTATCGAACATAATATAAGTAGACGTAAAACTGACGAGAAACGAATTGTGAGAATTCTTGATATCAGATAATTAAGCTACATTCATGTTAAGCTAAAAAGTCTCATCGCATTCGAGTGCATAATAGATCGTGCGAAGTGAAAGTATAGATTTAGCAATTCGCCCATTAGCGGCTATTCTAAGCTGAAAATGTTTTGTTTTCCACGGTGTTACTGCACACGTCTCCCTGATGTAATTTTCCTAGAGAAGACTTATCGTGCCGCCAAGCACGTAATCCTAGCAGCGATTTTAATCGAGCTTATGAAAGTTTCTACATTACGTGCAACTTTCTAACGATACAATGATTAATTAAGTACCAGGAAAAAGCAGGGAATTTTAATCATGGTTTTAATTTGGATAAGGTAATAACATTTCGTGAGCGGGATCTATTTTAACACAGTGAAAGTTCGAATCCAATATTGAAGATTATCGACAGTTATTATGTTTTGCACGCTTGAAAGGCACGACGAATACCGATAATTTCAAGAATCATAATTTAGATTTTACACACATTGCAGGTTTTAATAAAATTTTGCAATAAGCATGCGATATATAATCTGCAAAAGATTAAAATTATGATGCTACGTATATTTTTTATCTATATCCTTATTATTCTATGTCATATACAAACAAAAGTAATAATAAAATGATTATCATTAACAAGAGCCACTTTAAATATTATAATCCATTCTAACGCTGTATATCCATTAGCTTCACGAGTTTCGATGCACGATCGCACGCTATTCGAAGAATTGATCCCATTCACTGTAATTATCCTTATCACCATCGATCATCTAAACTTAACGAAAACTCCTTCTAAAAATCTATTAAAAAACGTCTATCCATATACAATATTTTATTTGACTCACTCGTGCGTGTAAATAAAATTGATGCATGAATCGAGCTCACGACACAGATGTTAATCAAGATTTTATCTTCATAAAGATGTTATGAGAAAAGCTCAAATAATTAATGGGAACGTCGGTAAAATTAAAAAAATAAACAGTCATTCATTGAATTTCGCAATTTAAACGCGATCCCGTATGATTTTCGATACTTCGGACCGACCGAAAATTTTCGAGTAGCTCGATTTTTCTCAAGAGATCGGAGATGTACCACGACCGGCATTGATCCAGCGATCGATCGATCGATCGATCGAAGCGTAACTGCGAGAAAAGTGCGACGAGGAGCACCCCGACGCTGCGGACGAGATCGCGCGACTAAAAGCTCACAAACCGCAGAGACGCGGCGGAGCACTAACGTCGAGCCGTGTCTCCCCACTTCGAGATCCCCAGTTCAAATAAACTGTATCGCGCAGGCTCGCAATGCTCTCGGGAATCTCTCCCCGAGTCGCCAAGACTTTTTTTTCTTTTTTTCTCCTGCAGCTCCGCGACTTCTCATCTCCTCGATCAGTTTGGAACTTCCGTTTCCGTACGATTTCACGATATATTTGCGATATAAAATCCATGCACTGAGAGCATTTCCGATAGTAATTTCAATCATGATTTCAGTAATGATTAGAGAATTTAGATTTTACGTAAACAAATCTATGTATATATATGTAGTCATTTTTTGGATATTTAAAAATTTTTTATTATATTTTTTTTATTTTTAGAATTATTAAGACATGAAATATAGCATGCGCAAGAATGTAATATATTTATATATATCGTTTGATATATTCTAGATTCTTGCGAGATAGTATAAGATTTTTTAATGATCTAGATTTCTCTCAATTTCTTTCAATATCTGTTGAATATATTTGTTTCAAATCTATTCGGAAAAGTCTATCCGGTTCGATTGGCAACCAAATTACGAGCGCGATATTTGCTCGCGTAATTAATAGTTGCGTATATTATGCAATATGTGCAACCAATTACTGTGCCTTGGTACCCCGTAATTTGAAATTTCACGTTGTATTCGAGATATCCGTGACGGGTAACAGTGTAACCTTCGCGCACCTTCACGAACTCACTTCAAACTAGAATGCCAAGATCACAGTCCCGCCATTTTTTGCCGTGCTAAATTTCTCACCGTAGCGCGACATCGCTGCATCCGCAGCGTGCAGCAGCATCGTTTCGTATCGTTGTCGGACATCCAAGACAGTCGGCAATTACAAAGACGCGCATAACAGTTAATACCGAGTTATTATAGGTATCGAGGTAACTCGTCGACTTAAATGACTTACGCTATGTTTGCCATATGTTCCCCGAGCAGATGGCGTGCCACTTTCCGCGAATCCGCGAGATGGACCGCTACGCGGCGAATTGCGTAACAATGATCGCCGTCGCGAATCAAAAATGTAAACTTCTTTTGCTACCGCGTTTTTGTAACTGTATACGAATAAGTCGGCCACACGCGCTGGCCTGGCCTTTATTAGTTTGAAACTAGCTTCTCGTCTGCGATTATCAGAGGAAGACGTCCTCCTTTGCGCGAATTATTATTTTATCATGAACCTATACTCGCGATGTAAATGAACTCGCATCGTTAATATACTCTAAGAAATGTTTGTCTTCGATAAGCTAGAAATCTCAAGCGCCACATGGTTGCTCCACTTTTTCGAACAAAAATGCGTATCTCGATTACGCGAGTATATTTAATTTTATTTTGTAGACAAGCTATAGTATATAGATTTGATAAAATGGAAACTTAAACTCAAAATTCGAATTTATTATATCTCGACAAGAATATTTTTATAATTTACATTCTTATATTTATATACTTTTAATTTACATTTTCTCGTAATTACGTTACAGTTTGATAATTTAAACACAAAGAGAATTCACGCGTGCAAATCTGGATAAGCTCTTTGCGCTTCGTTAGCAAGTATTTTCACATGCCTAGTTGCACATCCAACTATCTAATAATTAACCCAGGAACGCGGGAATATTAATGTCTATGTTTAGGGGAGAAACATTGCGCGAGTGTCATTGTCTTCGTAATTGTCGCTCCGCCGCAAAATGATTATTGACTCGAGGAACGTTGATTACAGCGACGAGGTACCAAGGTGCCTCATTGTCTTCTCTACGCCATTAATATCTTTTCGCTCTGTACCGGCCCGGGTCAGAGGTCGGGAGGAATGTCCGCGTGCCATAGACTCGTCATAGACGTTTTGAATTTCATCGTGCGATATTGCGATTGTATGCGATTGTATATATCTTCGGTAAAGACACCCTGCATTTACGACCGATGCATGATATGTGTCATTTTCTTCTCGGACGTACTCTCACGCGTGAAAAAAAAAAACGACGCAACGTTCTGAATAAATAATCAACGAGCGATAATCTCATTTTTATGTCAATTTGTATGTCATCAATACAATGATGAGTTTTATAATGCAAATATATTGTCAATCAAATTTTTCTCGCGTGTCAAAAAAAGTGTGATTTATGAAAGAGCCATACAGCCATCGCGTGATAATGATTTTTAGATTGGCACTGTCGGTTAATTATTTCCATCGACTCATCCGTCGTGCTTCGTTAAATAATGACAAGTTAATTCGCCGCGCGGGGTCAATATTCCTTAATATTCCGAGTATAGCGTTAGGGATCCCTCGCTACTACAGACGGTACACGGAAGCATATCGTACATCGCCGCAAGACGGATGACCTTCCGAAGGTCAGCGCCTTTACTCCCCGATGTGGATACTGCCATACATATGTATACGAGACGTATACCCGTCCATATATAATACCTTCTCATAAGGCACGTGCGACGAAAGAGAGAGAGAAAGAAACTAATTGAAATCTTTACTGAATAATATAAAAAGATGGTAAATGGTCGGTGCAATGACATAGAAAAGCTGCGGTTAAACGATACCAAGCTTTCTTCCGCATGCGTGCCTCGTCATTAAATGACTCGAGTATACCAATCGTTAGTCGTCGTTGCGTGACTATCACGCGATTGATTAACGGCCGGACGATACTCGAACCGATCGCTCGGCCGATCGTTGTCGTTATAACTGTTTGTATTGGCGAATTAATTCGCGAATTAACGGCGCATTGTTTCGCCAGTGTGTAGCGCATCGGAATCCCACGACCGGAAACGACTTTTGTGTAAACGTTCGTGACTATAGTATCTTCGAGACACCTCCGAGATGATTGCCAAAGGATATCTGCTTCTCTCCGGTTAGTCTCGTCTAATTAAAGTCAGGTAGCGGTAATCGTTGCACTAGATTGCCTTCATGTGTACATCGTCATTTGTTATTTCCAACTGATTATTATGCTCCTATCCAACTTACAATTAGATCAGTTACTTATGTTCGAAGGAGATTGCGCAACAGAACTCGTTACGGCTTTTTATTAGTGAATATGAGGAAATCAATATCGATAATTGCGATAACTTATACACTATTATACATTGAATAGGATAATAGGAAATAATGCTGGAGAATTATGCATATGTAAATTGCGTTGATAATTGTGTTTTATTATACCTATAGAATGCACTATTCTTTTAATTAAGATTGACATAAAGTTTTCCTTTTAGGTAATAAATTTTTGTCTCGAGAGATATTATGATTAGAAATATAAATAAATCTTATAATGCAATTGTTTAACTCGTGACATATCACATATGGCTCCAATATACATATCGAGCTTGTAATAATTAAATACAGTACTTGCGGCCCCGATGTTCAAGCTCTCTCTTTTTCTTTTTCTTTTTCGAAGAGAGAGAAGAATCAGCATGCCTCGAGGCTCATTGATCATCTTATAAATAACCATGAAGATTCTAAAAGGACAGCTCTTAATGAAAATGTCAGGGATCGGGCAAAAACTTATCAGCGAACGGAATTATTCGATACTCATTGCATAGTGTCCGCCGAGAGGATACACGTCATTTCTTGTCGCCGATTTTGCTCCGTTGATTTGCGTCTCGTCGATGTTGTACTTCTCATCGCGGGCACTCTCGTCTTGATCGCGAAAATAAAAAAACGTACTTTTCTACGTTTCACGAGTTTCTCGCGACATTCTCGCCGGCGCAATCATCATGCGGGTAATTCGGATTCCGCGGCATATATTGCGTGTAACGATCTCCTATCGATCTCTTCTAATCTTCGAGACACGTACCTTTCCAATTTCGAGGTGAAATCTGGCAACCCGTAGCGTTACGAAGCGAACGTCATTATTTCGGACGCGTTGTTGATTCTTTCGTGCCACGATGTTGTCGCGAAAATTATAGTAATTCTGTCTTTCATGCTTTTAGATGTGTCTAACTTGCGTTTTGTCACAGTGGCGTTAAAAGTATTCCGGGAATTGCCGTAGCGAAAGGAGAATCGGCGTTGAAAACATAGAGAGATTGCTCGAGAAAATTATACAAATACGCGATGCGCCGTAAAAAGAAAATAATGTACTTTCTCCTATTGAATTTAAGTAACGCTGTAACTTCAAGTCTCGATGAATTAATCACGCGTTAATTACTTTTGAAAACAATTTTTACAAGTTCTGTAAAATTTCTGATAGCTTATTTTCGATGTCACGTGAAGGCTGTAATTGAAGCGCGTGCAATAGCATTACTCAATTGCACTAATACACTGCAGTGTATATTCATGAGCATCTTAGGTACTACATACATGTGATCGTCTGTGCGCCTTTTAAAGATTTCTTGTCGCGACAGACCACGGTAACCCGTAGGAATTAACACGTCCTGGAGAATAAACGTCGGAAGATAGATTTATGCTGGCCTTCGGTATACTTTTATAGAGGCCACGCTACCGCAGGTAAATGTATGAGTCACTCTCGCGACTTTTGCGCGCTCTTTATTAACTTCACTATAATTACATATGCATAAAGTCATTTACAAAAATTAGTATGACACGAATATAATGACAAGATTGCTACATCTCAATACATACATATACTATATCAGTACGTGATTTGTGTGTGTATTCATCTGCATTATAAATATCATCTCTTATACCATAAATAATAGACCAATGTTAAAAAATATGTAACAACAGTAAATAACTATACAATTCTGATATCAATAATGAAAGAAATTATTCGCGATCTTATTAGATTAATTAACACGTAAACAGTAGAGTTTCTTATTTCCGGCGTTACGTCACAGCTTATGTTGTGTCAAATTTGATGTCGATTGCGCGCATACGCGACGCAAATACGTCTGTAAGAAGTATCGGAGAAAAACTTGAACTCTCTCTTACGTCGGCCGGCCGTTTCTCGTCGTTGCACTCTAACGACGCAGCCACGCAGAAATAAGTGCAGCGAGACGCGCTGCAGCGCCGTGCGTGAATCGATCCAAGGCTCAGTGCGCACGATCCTTGCACGATAGCATTGCAATCCATAGTATACAACTGCCATCGCGTTATTACACGTAATGCTCGACGTATATCTAAATCAGTTATAATCCGATGAGAAATTGGGATAACAATTTTCTCACATGGAGCTTCCATGTCCGTGTGCTCAAGGTTGCGCGTAGCAAAAGAATTTATAATTTTGCAGAATATCGGAGTAGATATCAGTATGTGTTTATCAATTAAAATGTTTTAATATAGTAAAAGCCATAAATAATTTTTAGCTTTAAGCGTGCACACTATTCCCTGAACATGTAATTAACTTAGACTTTCTTGACGATATGTTATTACATAAATCGATTTCATCCATTAGCGATATCAAAAGACGCGATAGTATCCCGACAGTTAAGCGCATATATGAAAGTAATGACAAGCTGTGACTATATTCGTATTATTTATCATCCAAGTATATCATCGCTTCTCTTAATAATATAAATATAAATTAATTAAGTTAATTACTTACAAGTAAATATAAATTAATGAGTTGACAGTATATAAACAACAACTTGGCTAATTTTATTAATCTTTTATTCGTTTTAAACAGTTAATTTTTTGACAATATATTTAATCATTTTATTTATTTATTTATTTTTATTTCTGTTTGTTGCATATGCACAAGTTTCTCAAGATATATCTTACTGTGATTTGTATTTAAATATAAATTTTAATGACGGCGTGCCATCTGTTCTTCTCGTTTATTTTATTTATGGAAAAAAATTGCTTTGAGTTTTACGAGTCGATATATATTTCTGACAATAACGTAAAGACGCACAGATTAATTATCGTATAAAGCAGTGAAGTTTTTTCCAACGTGTCGTAAAACCTCAAATGGCGGCGACAGATTTCGTAAAGGCGCGGTAGCGACAGTAGTTTCCCTTTCGTTCGCGCATTCTGCACTGTATATAAGTACGCCACGTGGGCGAGTGTAACTGCACGTGCGTACAAGCACACGTGTCATACGATACCGCATGCAGTTCGCTTGTTCACGTGTCAATAATTCGGCGAACGAGAATCGTTTTACACGTGGATTCTTTTCGCCCGCGAGCGACACGTGTATCGCGTAGTTTTACGCTCATAAAGTTTATACGCGAAAATTTCAAAACTATAGCCGTAAGGTTGCATAGAGAGTCGATGTAAAAAATTTATCTAATAGTGCCAACAATCGTTTGTTGAAATAGGAACGTAAATCAAAAGACATCAGGTAAGAAAATGTGATAGTTGGATCATTCTTGCGATACGTCGCGAGTTTTTTGCAATACGTGGCTGTAAATGGAGTTAATGCAAAATACCAATAGTACCGATTAAGTTTATGGCGTACTTGCGGTAGGATTGTGCAAACGTCGTGGCCGATCGTGTTCGCGAATTTTATGGCTGACAAAGATCGATGCTTTTACGTAGAGGCTTGCGTAATCGCGAAGAGACAGATGATCGTGAGAGATGTGAGGGACGAGTCACCTTGCTCCTTTTAAGCATTCATACATATTAAACGCCTTAATTTCACTCTCGGCCATGTACGACCATCTTTGGCTTCCATATTCACGTTAAAATTGTGCAACTGCACGATGATGCATCGCGTACATGCATTTCTGACCATGCTTGTCCGTCCGACGTGCTCTGGTCATTTTAATGCGATTAAGATAAACTTTACTAACGTACTCGCGAAAAGTTCAACACGGAGAAAATTATTCCGTAAATTTCTAATTATTTATTTATATATATATATACATATATACGTATAAGCGAATACAAATTTTTGCCAAGATTTAGTTTCGCAAATTCGCTTAGGTACACTTTTGATTTTCACAAGTAACGTAGTAACGTCATCGCATACGAAAACAGTTGATACAGTTACTCGACGCTTTTTTAACTTAATAGCCAAGTTCTAGTATATTGTTTAATATTTTATGACGGGTAGAGGTTCTTCCTTAGAAGCTGAAAAGTCAGAGATATTATTGAGAGCAGTATTGCGATGTTAATATTGTATAATTTGTAGAATGTTTTCTGCATAAAAGTTTGCGCGCACGTGTACCACTACCGGCCGATGAATAATATTACTTCGGCATTGTTCGCGATTTTTATCCGCCGAAGGGAGATAATTCGAGATAGGCGATATTTTATGAGTGTATCGCGGGACAAGTAAAAAATGTCTTTAAATGTCTGCTACGGCTACAGCTAATGATCGCGCGCGTGATTTATTACTGTGTACTTCGCAAGATTTACAAACCGATTAACCGTTCGTATCTGATATAAAAGAGAGTATAATTCCATTTAAAACAATGAAACAACTTGTGTGTTTCCGCGAATACGCATATCTTCAGAAATCGCGTTGAAAATTTGCGCGCCGAATTATTATTTTCAATTCTCGTTAAAATTCTTTCATACGAAATTAGAACAAATCAAAACCTCAAATCATTATGCAACTTCACAATACAGTGCACAAATTTTATTATATAACATTTTATTATATATTACAACGTAGTTTTTATTTTTTTATGTTAAACAGATATATAAATATTAGAAAATGTCATGTTATATTATTCTTGAGCTTTAGATGGAAACTTATCTCGGAGTGCTCGTAGTTAAATGAAAAGTGAAACCGCGATAGAGGTAGGGACATTCGCCTTTATCACCGCGGCAAATTAATATTGCGATTGATAAGGATCGATAACGTCAGTTCGATCCGCGAATCAGCGGCATTATTTGTCACGGAGCCGATCGGCAATCGCGGATTGACCATCGACGCCTTCAAGATAGAGTGACCGGTTGTGTTCCGCGTGCCCAGCGTGTCTGGTGACCAGAGTAGCGTGCAATCGTTTCTGATCGACGGAATATATCCGCGACCGGATTGTTGTATATACGATGCCGGTTTTATGTACTGCCGCGAACACAGACGCGCACGGCGCATTAAATTACCCGTATCCGTGTCAAGCGCGTCGTTACGGAATTACTTATAAACCGTTAAAAACGGCGGATAATGCCGCGTTCGACGATTTTCTTAATCCGTCGACGTGAGCCGCGCGTAAAAACGATTGAGAGATACGATGAGATGGAGTAAATTGATGCAACGATTACGTTATTTCCGCTTTCTGGCACATACTTTTAACTGTAGATTCTGCGAAGAATCTGGAGATACATCTTTTCCTTAGAGAAAATTTTATTGGTATTTTCGTCTAAATAAAATGCAATTGAGAAATAATTAAGTATTTTAAAAACAAAATTTGGAGAGAAGTTTTAAACTCTCGGTAGAAAGTGTAGATACGGATACTTGTTATCTCGCGTTTACCAGAGTGTCGCGAGAAACTGTTTCGGTGCCGCGTGCGTCGTAAAACCGGACGGTTGCCTAATGTTACGATACTGCGAATCGCGGGCAGATCTCGGGTTAACGTGAGAGCTTGGCGAATAATCGCGCAGTGGCGCAATAATCCCGTGAGAAACGTCCCCGCCTTTATGATCCATATCGGACCCGCGCAAGTTCGTGCCCCTCGGGTCTCTGTACGATGATCTTACGAGTCATCCCGGCAACACGCCCGTCGCGTAAGAGATCGTCGAACAAATAGCGGAAATGATCCCGGCAAATGACAGCGTTGGACCCGATAAGGACTCGCTTCCTAGTATAGGATACTCTTCGGGGAACGATATGCGCCATAGTTTCGCAGCCGGGTTCTTTGAGAGACAGTCGCGCGTTAACACTTCGTATATATATATATATATATATTATATATATCCCCAGTTGCGTCGATTGTGAAACGATTTGCCAGATACGTTGCGTAATTGTTGTAATAAACGATCTTTATTATCATAGAGAGGCGCGCAACAGGCGGGGCGTGAAAGAAACGGTAATTACGTGCTCCCGCAATACGCGTTAAAGCTGGAGCCAATGTGCATCCGGAAATGTCCGCCGTGAATAGTTTATTCGGCATAATTTACTTGATCTCGATTAACTTCGCCGTTGATAAATGTCATGTTACGTATGTAAAACTCTCATCGTGCTTTCTGAGAATTATTCAAAGATTAATACAGTATTTTCTTTAAAGTGAGCGTTTAAGATCGAATTAGCAATACAAATTTCTTCTCAAAACTATTTTTTTCTCAAACACATATGTTTAAAAATATATTTTATTCATTATTTGCCATAATTATGACATAAGTGCGACGCGAAAAAATTACAACTTAAGATACTGTATACAATTTTGAAATAAGATAAAAATTTAAGAGTATATATTCTGGAAAATTCCACAGCTATAAAATATCAAATTTAAACGTTTTCTGGGATTTTAATTTGGGAAATTTGGGCTTGTCTCTCTGCCTTGTACTTTTATTCCAAGCACGTTAGCGATACATTTTCTTGGTTCTACGCAAAATGCCGGACATGCAACGTTACATAACGATAATAATAAGCCATCCTCGTATAGTATCAGCCGCGAAAGCAACGTTGCGAGGTAATTATTATTGTAGCGCACGCGGTTCGCAAAAGTCTAGGAGAAATTATTATCTAATGAAAATAAAACGTCGCGCATGCAGACGTCATCCAACTATCGTTGCTGAATCGGAAAAAGTTTGCCGACCTCGCCGCAATATCGCGTAACGCGAAACGCACGAAATACATTTACGCAAGAATTCACGTTTTACGCTTGAGAAACGCATAACGGGTAGGTTCGAGTTATTGATTTGTTTCTATTTTTTTTACGATTGTTGCGCGAACGTAAGAAGTAACATCATTTCAATTGTGAAACTTTATAATTTTACAAACCCAAATATTTCTATTTCATTATCTGTGTGTTTATTCGTTTTTGGAAAGTGATAATGTTAAATATAGTAAAAATTATGTGTTATATTTCTCCAAAGCTAAAGAAATTTATACAATTACAATAATAATATCTAAAAAAAACTCGTTAAAAAAATTTTTTTTTAACAGTTGTGAAAAGACGAGAGATATCGTGTTATTATTTGTATATCGAATTAAATTGTTATTAAAATATACGTTACTTTAATCTCGAATATATTTCAGCGGCCTATTCAAACATTCGTCTAACTCTATTCGCATATAACGAAGTCAGGTTTACTCAACGTCAATAATGTACTCATGTCGCGACTGTATGTACATGTAAATGCCGAAGCCGGTAGTTAGTAATAGATTTACCTTCGTTGCCGACAAAGTGGCAGGGTCTCTCGGAGATTTTAATTACTCGACTTAAGCACTCGTTAGCTCCGCTCAATTATAGGAAGGAGAAACGAGGAAGTGAAATAAAGTTAACGCCAATCGCTCGGATCCGCATTGCTGGGCATCGTTGGTCATCGGATCTCATTTATTTATCGCCTCTCTCTCTGCCTGACAAGTCGATATTCCAAGTATCATAATACGCTACTTTAATTGGCACTGAGTTTTGAATTACTTGATAACGCGATCTAATGAATGAGAATTCATTCATTAGATCGCGTGATCATAAATCAAGCTTTTTCTTTCCTCAATATTAATTGCCAATTTTTAACATAAGTTTGACAAGAAATTTGACATTAGTCCGACCAATTTTAATACGCGCCATATATGCTCGTATCTATTTTTCTTAAGCGAAAATTATACGACTATCATAAAGTGCACCCACTTAACATAACTTTCGACGAAAAAATCAGCTGGAGACTGAAAGCTATCGAGCCTTCGGATTGAAACTGAATATTGCTGCGTAGGTGTTCGAGTGCTGACATATACCGAAGACAATGTAGCAAAGGCAACATCGCCGGCAATGTAACCGGCTTCGATATGAACGCGACACTTTCGCTTCATCCATGATCCGGACGATTCGCTCGCACGATGAGACGCATCGCGTATTCTCAGGATAGAAACGTGCAAAATACGGCCAGTCTTTCGCGCGAGTCTCATTATGTGATTCGGTTTAAAGCCGCGTTAAGGAATCCAGGTAGAGCGAGTCCTGCGTAAAAGCAACAGTATATACTATATATATGCCGCGCGCGAATAAAATGTTTTCGCTCGTTTAATGGCAACAATCGCGTTCTCACTTTCGATAAAGCGCTCGGACATAAATAACGACCGCTCGGTGCCGTATGTATGTATGTACCTGTATACGCGGGGCACTCGGGAAAAAAGTCCTCGCATATGCGCAAGGACGTGGCCTGCTGTGTGTGCAGTGCTTGTGCAACGTGCATCTCGTTCGAAGAATTCCCGGTTAGCGCTATAACTTGTCGGTGAACGGATACGTTTTGTGCCGTGAGTATAAATTATGAGATACATGATTGATAGAAAGAATGATTATTGATGTAGTTTCAAAAATAAATGCTTAGGGGATTGTACAATCTTTATATAAATATATCATAAAAGCGTCTTAACTCGCTTTTGCAAAATTATCACGAATATTTCTGCTCATTGAATATCGTATTGCTTTGCATATAATTATTGACAATTATACTATCTCAACGCAATTATATCTATCTCAAGCAAAAATTAATATAAACATTTTTGATGTATAATCGATTAAATGTAGTTTTTTTCTTTTAATTATACATTAATTTATATGCTCTTGTCTACGCCACTATCACATTATAATAGTACAACTAAAGACCGGACACAAGTTGCATGTCGACCATGGCGTATAAAATAATTTAAAAATGCGATTTCTCTCGCGAGACTCCCAATATAGAGTTTTCAAGGATATCTGTTTCTTTAATAGTAAATAGAAATTTACATTTATGAGAGAGATACTTCTGCGCCGCATGAGGGTTCGTGCGACAACGTCTCGATTATCAAGATGCGCGCGTTTAATTCTGACGATGAGCAAGTCGAAAAGTATTCCTCTTTGCGCGTTGAAAAAAGAATCGCTGAAATTTTATTCTGCTTCTCGTCGTGAGTAGCTTCTGTGGTTGTACAGAAATTTACTCAATTATCTTGCTACTTGGAAATACATATCCTGGACAAGAGAAAGAGACAGAGATTCGTTCCCGAATGACTTGATCGTGACTGACGTCAAAACTCCGTCCGGAGTTTATCAAGCGAGCAACTATGTGAGAAATCAATTATTCAGATTATCGTCGCGAGATAAGACCTATTATGCCGCTGTTAAATCTTAATTAACGATCCAACGTTTGCGCTCTCATTCCACGTTTATCGGAATAACGCTGTCGGCTGCACTCTTTTACGTCTCTCGATGCCGCGGAACGTCTCCATTATTACTAAGCCCGGCGACACCTCGCCACGTTGCACACTCGTCGATGTCGGACGATAGCCTGATCGCGATGAGAACGAGCTCCGGGGCCGCGGGCGATCGTTGCGCGGGTAGAGAAAAAAGTCGCAAAGGGGAAGAGAGAGATAACCGCCTTTCGAACTTAGCAAGACATTCATCCAAACTGGATCT
The DNA here is from genome assembly GCF_030444845.1 of Prenolepis imparis. Taxonomy (NCBI): domain Eukaryota; kingdom Metazoa; phylum Arthropoda; class Insecta; order Hymenoptera; family Formicidae; genus Prenolepis; species Prenolepis imparis. The sequence continues at coordinate 5,110,717 of NW_028141167.1, read as the reverse complement.
TGATCTGGGCGGGGTCGGCTATCGAATCGATCTGAAATAAAGAGACATCGTCGATTTCTCCACCGCAAAACCCCAGCAGCAGCGCCGTCGCGTCGCATCGTCTCGATTCCGTTCTCTCGGGGAGATATATTCGCGGAATGAAAGTTACGATCGGAGGGGCGAGAGAGAGAGAGAAAAAAAGAACGGGCCGAAGAGGCGCGAAATGCAAATTGATCGTTCCGTGATTGGCTCTATTCATGCGGTCGACGTTTGCGGTCCTTTCTGATCCATTGATTGATGCTTCCTGGGTTTGTTCGTCCAATATCTGACCGAGGTCGATCCGTCTTTCCTCTACTAGTCGCGCGCGTGCACATATCCTAGCAAGAATACGCACGCGTACCTATGTCTCGATATACACGTGGGTGTATATGCGTTTAGGTATGCGCGCAGTAAAGTATGCACTTTGTTCGATGAAGAGACACACGAGGGATCGTGTATTATAGACCGTGTGCCGTACTCGGGCGAGGCTCTTAAATCCCCGACGACGAGGCTTAAATCAATCACCGTAATTAACGTGCGCTTTGTACCGCTAGAATGTAGATTAAAGTGTTCTTATTGCATACGTGGCAGGATACGATAGTTCGCTCTTGTTTGTTATGTCGAGTAGTGTCTATGTCTATCGTTCGTTGATTTAGCCGTCAAAAATTCGAAAGGCGAGGCTCTGTTAATTGGAATTTGCATTTCACAATCCATAATCATAAATTTATGAATATTACTGCTCAATATCCTGCAATATACTGTTCAATTTACTGTATAATCTTCCCTCTCTTTCTCTTTTAGCACAGGATGTGTTTTAAAGAAAGTAAATAGTTTTATACTATTAGTATATCTTTACTATTTTACTTCTTTGTTTTTAAATTAGATTAATACTATTAATGCTGTGTAGATTTTATCTTCATGTAGTCACACGACATTAAAACGATAAGTGTCTAAGGCAACTTATAATTATGATGCAATAAATTCCATCATGTTAAAATTATTAGCAATACTATTTGAAGATAAGCATGATACATAAATTGGCAAAAAATCCACGATTATTGTCTCGTGATATATAAGTATCTAAAATTTATAGCGTATTTCGTGCGCAAGACAGTGATTAACCTCTCGACCTAAAATTAATACAGACGTGGCGAATAATCGGTCGTGCTCCGATAATCTCGAAACGCGGGTGATACTTCACGATAAGCCGCTGGTATTGAAAAAAGAAAAAATATATAAATTTCAATCAACTCAATCGGCATCTAGAGCACCTAGAGCCGAACTTATTACTTAGCGTCACTTAAATCATTTTGATTATAAGGTTGTTAGACCCGATTATTATTCTGAAGTTAATTTTTCACGTAGAATTTCGCGCTTCGGCGGAGAAATTAACGGCGCCAGCTTATTATTATGCGGGCATTGATTCAATTACAGTTGCGCCAATACACGAACGCGTTGTTTATCACGCCGGTGTTAATGTTTATTACTCATATACGGGTGAACGACACGTATAAAACTGACTAATAAAAGGCCGCGCGACGGGAAGAAGTAATAAAACTTTATTTTCGTAACGGGAGAAAGCGATAACGTGCCTGACAATACGTCGACGAAATTATCGCGAACATTGTGACGCCATGCTGCCGAAAGATTGTCATAAGATTTCGTTACACTTTCGCTTCTTTGAGACGAGCACGCACCGGCGCGCGCAAATAATAATTTTGCGTAATCGCGGAAGAGTTTTTTTATCGCTTTTTTTTTATCGCTTTTTTTATCGTTCTTGCGCGAAACTCGCGAGTAAACATACCCAAGGCTCTCGGATCTCTAACTTGTAAATTAATCTTCGTAAATTCAATCGCGCTCTATACTAGCTCTCATTATTTCTTCACGGTATGTTCAAGGTAACGCGAGCTATTATTGTATACGAGCGCTCGTGCTTCGAGTTCCATTTCCCTCCAGCGATTCAGTTCTCTCGCCTTCGCGCGGAACGGTATTTTAAGTCGGCCGAGAAAAAAATCCGCTGATACTCATCGTCGTATTTCACACGTGGCGCGCGAGGAGGAGAAAAAAAAATCGTGCAGATTTTTCGCGAGTTAACAGCGGTCTGCTGCCCTTCGGGATAACTGTAATCCCTATTCCATTCTCCGGGCGCATGAACCGTAACGACGGTTGACAAGCTTATCAAATTGCACGCCTATTTGAGATTCTCATTACACGCATTACAATGGATGACGTGGTGATATCTATCATTATGAACACACACATACGTACGTAGGTTGAAGAAGGCCGGTCAGTGCTTTCATTGGATAGCGTATGCACGCGAAAACTCAAGAACCGCAAGGTCGTCAATGATGATATAATGAACGTTCAAGAGTCAATTCGATAGGTCATCATTAAAGGTTCATTTTTAAATCGATTATATCGTTATAAATAATTTATTATTAATCAGAAAAATATTTTTTATAAATTTTATATTTATATTTTACATTTTTTTGATGTTTTAAATAAGTCTTAAAATCCGTTTTATCAAATCATATACGTGTATATTTTACATCTCTAGTATCTGAATTAGAATATGATTTTAGTATACTTTTAATTATTTTCTACATAAATAATGCATATTATATCCAAAGAAAACTTTCTTGGCAAATGCATACAGAATCATAATATATTAATATTTTAAATATTTTAATAACACGTTCAACATTTCGCATCGTCCGAGCAATTAATGTTACTTCGCGCCGATATCGTACTCTCGCGTGAATATCTGCATTTTGATACGCTGGTTCTGTCAAATGCAGCAGCATTGAAAACTCGAGTCTCATTAATTCCGTCGAGTCGGTAGCATTTAAATAGTCGGAAAGTAGCTATCACAATTGGCAGCTTCAGTTGTTTATCTATCAGCTAATTCCCAAGCATTCTGCCTGGCTGATTCCGCTAGAAATCGTATGGGAGAACTTATCATCGCGTGTCCTAGTAAAGTCCCCAGCAAAGTCTACTTCTTTTCGATGCAGATCAGATCTAAGAATTAAATTCCATCAGTTCCGATGTAAGGTTCATATCAGCAGATTATTATGTACTGAAAAATGTAAATACAATTTTTCATTGAATTTTTAAGTTACTTTATAAAGCCCTATGTATCTACTAAACAAAATTTTCTTTATTCGAGAATAGGAATGTAAAAGTAATTTTAAAAAGAAAACAGAATAGAGTCCTTTCTTAATGATTTTTATTTTCAAGATGAATTTACATATGTGTATTCTTTTTTCCAATTCCAAAGAATTTCTCGCTCTTTCGTGAATCCGTATACAGATAGGCTATTCCGATTACATGTACGAATATATATATATATTTACGTGTATGGCCACGTGTGACAGTATTCTTACGCGTGCGCGTGTATTTGTCCGCTCGCACGGTCTTAAACGGCACACCACTACTCTCAGCAAAACAAGTGGTCTAGCCAGTCGAGCAAATTACCCACACTTATTCCTCGGCTACGTACGTAAGCGAGCAGCTAGGACGTCTTCATCCCGACATCGACGGGCTGCTGTTGCTGCAGCAGCAGCTGGTGCAGCGCGCGCGCGCCGGCGTCCTGTCCCGTTGCTTAGCCATGATTTTTCCGGTCTCACGCACGATCGGTTCCATCGATAATTATCGACGTTACTTCTATATCCGTGACATGCCCCGTGACTCGTCCTCGACGAGTCCCGATGTAAATCTGCATGACCCCTTTCATAGAACGCTGACCTGCTCGTTTTCGCGAGCTAAGTAATGTTTTTTTTTTTTTTTAATACTCTAGCGATGAAATAAGATTTTAAAATTTTTCTATAATTTTATAATTAATTTATAATTATATATATATTTATAATTCTATAATTTTATAATTTTACTTTTAAAAAAATTTACAATTTGTAATTAAAAGAGAGTGAAATCCTTTTTACGATGCTAAATTTTTAGAAAACGTTTCTCATTTTCGTGCAAATGCATTCGGATCGTGTTCATGGATGAAGCGAAGTCAGATCCCAGTTGTAGCGATTTATCTATCCGCGATCCTGTTATTCCTTTGGTCGGCAATCTCCAGAAATATCGCGATCAGCGCGATAAAGCGGCGTCTTTTGCTGTACAATGCCGGCGTTTGTTCCTTCTGAATGCGAAGCAGCAAACCGTCGTGCAAATGAAATACGATGTCCGCGAAATGTCGCGCGAGTTGCGTGTGAAACTATGTAGGTATGTGACAGGGATTAATTAACCTTTTTATATTTTTCCGAAGCTGGATAATAACTGGAAAAAAGACTGCAAATCGATAAATGCTCAGTAAGCTCATGTAAATTGTTCCGCTACAGGATAATTAACCTTTTTATATTTTTCCGAAGCTGGATAATAACTGGAAAAAAGACTGCAAATCGATAAATGCTCAGTAAGCTCATGTAAATTGTTCCGCTTACACATATTTCGATGTTCTGTCCCCCCTGCGCGCGTTTTTCCCTTTTTTCGTAATTACTTAAATTTGTGCGACACTTTAATCTTGGGATTTTATGGTAATATCAAGCAAGATAACTGGATATTTATATGTTGAGTAACTAAATTAATTCACTTTCTGATTGCGATCGAGAACATTGATTTCTTTGCGCCAGAAGTGCAGAATTAAACATTTTTTTATGCGTAATGATTTATAATTTTCTGAATAATTATTACAAATAATTTGACAATAGTATAAAAGAAATTATTTGACTTATTGTTGGCAGATTTTTTTTTCCACGATTTGCAAATTACACACAATATTTCTATCCGAGCTCTCGCCAGAGATTTTTCTCATACTTTGGCCGTTATGTCCTATAACTTCTTTTATTAATACGCATTAAGTTAGAGTAGCCGCGATATTTTTTATAGCGTCAAACGGGTCTTGGCGCCGCAGCGCTCGTTTTTGCGCCGATCGCATGTGAGAACGATTCCTCGCGTTTGAACGACGAGTGGCATAGAAACGTAGCCGAAGAGAACATTATCCGAACCGCTACAAACGAGTCCTCGCGCATTTCTCGCAATTAGTCCGGTGTATACTTGTTTCTACAATATCGCCCGTACGAATAAAGCACTCGTCTAGTAGTAGGATTAGACCTGAAAGTGAATAGAGGCGACTGAATCGATCGGACAGCGATCACGAACATTCATTGCCTGTCCGAGAAACCGGCTGCCATGAAATTGCCATCGCGATAGAGCGAACTCGCGGAAACGATGCACTCCATTATTGTGACGCTTCAGTGTTCATAACTGTCGTACATCTAACGGCCTGACTAGTCTCACTCGAGTTTCTCAAACTGCATACTCAAATAGATTTAATCCTCACACTTCCGTGAAACGACCTCCGTGGACGGGTATCGATAAAGATATATTAATACAAGTATATGCATAATTATACATGTATATACATATATTTTTTTTCATTGAAGAGAATTATAAATCAGATTTAACTTGTATACATCGTGCGCGTTTATAACATATCGAATACTTAAAAATTTATTTTTAAATATCAAACGACCAACAATATGTGTAATATTACTAATATCCCTATTATCCGTAATCGTTGTATCTTGAATGATCGGGGGAATCATGAAATATTCGAGAGTTGCTCTGCTGAGTAAAATCGATTGAAAATGTTTATGACTGCAAAATTATTTTCAGCGCTTCACGTGATACTTGGCTTGCTTGCTTGATATCATCGGTGGTGATTCGCACGTGCATCCGAGCATATCAATGCGTCTTCTCTTAAAGGCCATTTCATAACTTTCGACGCGACATCGCAATAGTAAGGCCCCATGTGAAACAATAAATCCAAAAAATTGCGAAAAATCAATGCGTTCCAATTTTCAAAGATCTTCATCTCGTATGCAAATATTTTGTCCTACATTTTTAATTTTTTTCATGATTAATCTTGCCTATCTGTACTATCGATTTAAGAACATTCTGTATATATTTATTTATCGTTGAAAAAAAAATTAACAGTTCCGCGCGGATAAATACGCACGTGTGCATCGGCTATAATGTTTCCCGCGCTATTAAACGCACGCATTCGGATGGAACATTAGACAGTATCGGACGGTATCAAATATTTTTCCGGAATATAAGTAAGAAGATTATTTTGAACGCGGTTCTACTCGAGTTGTAGATTTTTTCCAGAGATTTATAACATTATTTTAAAATAAGAGATAGAAATTTCCAAGCTTCGAGTTTGGTGAAAAACTTTGTTAAAAATCTGGCATTCTCTCTCTCTTTCTAAATAATGTACAGATAACATATTCCGATTGTTGAAACTGCGCATGATCGGTGGATAATTACTCTCGGTGCGGACAGCGTGCATGTGCGGCTGCACGTGCGGCCACATAGATCGCGATTCTTTCACTCGATAGGCACGCGAAGGAGAAAAGGTTTAGTCGCTATTGTGAGCAATCGCTCTAAAACAAAGCGGTCGATATCGCGCGGGGTTTCTCAATCAATGACAGTAACAAGAGATTAATTGATTCTAATATTCTGGCAACATGAAAATGTCAGGCACGAGAGATCAGGATACTTATCTATACATACTAATCATTAATTATAATGTACGGCCTACATCTTTGTAAATGACAACGAGGATTTTTCGTATGCGTAGCGAAAGAATTATTCTAAAAAATATTTAATATGAAATATTTTTAATATTTTTTGAACATGAGTTATTCCGCGAGCGCACAGACTGCGAGGCAAATTATATTTAATCCGCGATTATAAGGTAGCCGATAAATTGCATATTCCGCCGTTAGTCGGCCGTCACAGTTTAACGCTTTTTGACTTCTATACACTCGCGCGCGAAAGCTCCACCGAGTCACCGTCAGCGATCCTCGCGCGCGAATGGAATTTCAATCTCCGCGCAAATGGAACATCGTGGTCCCATGGCGTAAAGGTCACCAACCGTACGAAGTGTATACGAGCCGGCGGACGACTTGATGATGCTCCAGGTCGTAGCGGTCGGATCGGTCGTTACCCATGCTAAGTGGTTCGTCGTTACCACGACCAGAGTAAGTGCTCCATATTCCACGTGTAACCTCTTCGAATAACGAGATAATACGCGAATATCGTTTGCGGAGTCCTCGGCATCGAGGCAACAATTTAAGAACAGCACGCTACGGCATGCCACTTACCTTGGGCTCTGCCCACGTCCTGCGGACACTAGGGCTATCAACATATCCTGCATTTGGTAATCGAAAGTTAATCGCTAGTTGCGCGACAAGATGTGAGAGACGAGTATGTAAATTCTTATTATAATACAGATAAAAAAAATAGTTTTCAGTATCACAGATTAATTAATAAATTAATGAATATTCATATTTTAATTCATAATCAAAAAAATGCTCTATTCTTTGATTCCTCAATTTTTAGCAAAGCCTCGACGATAAAATATTAATTAATATTTAGATGACAAAATAAAGTCACAGATAAATCTCTTCGCGAAATATAAAAATTACCTATGTCGCAATTAAATCTTGATTTGCAAGAAACGCACGAGATGCATTTTCACGCGCTGTAACCCTCTCGTTAGGACGTATTATTCGGAATTACATGGAGAAACTGCAACGTTATTTCTCGTTTGTTGTGTCACGCTCGTGTCGTTTTCTCAGCGACAGCAGACAAGACGGCGTCTTGTCCAATGGCGTTGTGTGAATTCGCGGAGATTGGACGGGAAATTTGCGCGCTTCCGCGTGCGCCGGCAACAATGAATCGTTGAAATAATCGTCCTTTCGTAACGTTCGACGGCGTTCCTCGCGCGACGATGGCGGAAGGATTCTCAGTAAGTCACTCAGTCAGTAGTCGTGGAAGAGAGACGTGGGAGAGGTGCGACGAGAGAGCTAATGAGTGCTCATTACGCAACTCGGCTCGTTAGAATGATCATTTATCTTTATGTTTTCTAAGACGAAGAGATTGTCATACGAGCGTCCTCGACGGAAGTCCTTGCGGAGGCGTGATGTCTTCTTGCGATATATCTCTTTTTGCGGACGTGACAATTCGTAGACTTTTAACACTACCCACATATATACTTAGAACGTCGTCACATTAGACGCGGCGTGTCTTCGTGTCACGAGATTAGTTTGTTCTTGCCCGAAAGGCGTGTCAAAAGCGACGCACTTTTTCTTTTTGCGAATAGACGACAAAATTACCGGTTCGTTATCGGCATCGTTAAATTATCTCAGATAGTTTGCATGCGAAAGTAGCATGTCGTCAGAGGTTCGACAAAAAGATTCATAAACATAACGAGAAAAAAAGATATAAACGAGACATTTCCAAATTGAAACGTTCGTTAATCTTATTTTATTACACTTGTTAAATGATTACCATAATATGAAAATTTTTTTCTTATAAATTTAATTTCTCTACAAAATATCTCTTACTAATAAATTTATTTTTTATTCAATCTATCACCGGGAATATCTCTTCCCAGGAATATCATACTGCTATAAATATTCTGCAGCGATAACGAGCGCAGATAACTCGATATTGTACTGAATAAAAATCATACCAGTTCACTACGTCCACGATAACTGACCGAAGAAGATACGCCGAGAAATTCTTTAACGACAAAGTTCTTCTCGAGAGAGAGACTGGTCGCCCCGGTCTTACCCCAGTCTCTCCAATATTAATTAATCGACACGAGTATTGCAGATATAATTAGTCCAGTCTTTATTGGATCTCAAAGAGAACTAAGGTCTTGGATTTATATACATTTAAATTCTTTCTCAAGTTTTCTATTTAATCAATCTAAAAAAAGAGACTAATTTTCTTTTCAGTCCATATCGTGATATCTAAACTGTTTTCATCATCTTTCACGGATGATATTAATTATCCAGTTTTATCGCAATTAAATTCTGCCTCACATTTCAGCATACGCGATTTTTTCTATAAAAACAAATTAATTGCTCCTTCGCTACAAGTTATTCTTGAGGAAAAACTGGTCTTGCATGTGCATGACGGTAAAGATAATATCTCCGTGGCGAGTTTCTCGTTTAATCAACTCCAAATTTGGATTTTCATGTCATCTCGATACACTTTAGCTTTATATAAACAGGCCCCTCTAGTTATCTCCGTTATCGCACGTAACAAGAATTTCGTCTCTCGAATACGAATATATGGGCAAGGGTGCAGTCGAGCCGCAATGCGCCTCGCGGGTCAGAGGGCAGCACGTTTCTCTCATTATGTTCTTCGCCTCTTCGAAATCCTAACTGTACAGTGTACTCACCCCGCCCAAAGGAGTTGCCATCACCACCACCGCCGCCGTACATGGAACGCAGGAACGTGGTCGATTATTTCGCCGAGTCCTCGATGAGGGAGCGTGCGAGAAGGTCGGATTGCACGATGCGCGCTAAGGGTCTCTTCGAGAATCGGTCATCGTAATTTACGACGACGGAAGCGACCGGCGTTGCTTCGATCATTAAACTCCGTCGCTTTTTGCGGAACGTAAATTATGATTTTTACGAAATAGAGAGACACACGGTTAAAAATATATACGCGAATCCGAGGTAGGATTTTATTGCGGTTTCAAGATTATGAACGCGTATCTTTTTGTCGATTAAAATTTTAAGGATCTCGTATATTTATGTAATTTATTTTATTCGAATGAAAATTCACGGAATTCGTATTTTTATATACTAGTAGAATTCACGGTGCAAATTTTCTATACGTATAACTTATTATCTCATCGTAATATTGTAGATATCTGTGCGGGATGTCGATTTCGAAATCGCGTTTTCTCGCAACTTTGCGAAGAACGAAATGAAAATTTGCCGGCCGAGGCAGATTAAGATTACTTATAGCTGCGAGATTTCCGAAAGAAATTCAAAATTTCCGTAAGTTCCGCGATCGGCCATTCTCTCTCACGCGAGAGATGTTAAAGACCGGGGTATCTCCCTTCTTTTTTTTTTCTTTCTTTTTTTTTGTAGCGATAATCCACGAACGATACATGTCGAGTAAGTACGTAACCCCGAGGTGCTTTCTTAGAACGTAGGGCTTATTAATCGGCGATAATGCACGGCAAGGTTGCCATGCGATAGCGCCGGAGTCACGCCATCACGAGAAACGCCGTCGCCGTTCTTGCCGTGCCTTCTAATATACGACATCCACTTTTCTGATATACGATTACGTTACGACGGTAGAAAGTATTTTAATATTTTTCCACGACAAGATGATATATTATAAATAACGAGTAAGTATAAGCGGTCGTTGCGTGGGCCGCGGGTTTCCAATCAGCTGCAATGCGTTTTAGAAAAATTATTCAAGGAAGTATCGCTTCTTCAACGTAATACACACACATACATATATTTGCACATTTCTTTAATAATATTATCAGCTAATTATGTTGTGACAAGAATAATAATTAATTCATTAGTCTTTGAATTAAATCATAAAATAACGAGGCTTGCATAACATGATATCACATAACGTATAATTGCTCGGTCTTATCATTTACGCTAATTTTATCGATATTTATAGATGGATATTATGAAGATGAAAAAGCTGCAATCTTACAGATTTAGGGCCGTATTTTAATTAGTCTGCATAACCGAGTACGCCCGGAATTGTTGATCGTGATAATGACATTTGCACGCGGGACGTTGGAACTGGTCTGGTCGTAATCCGTTAACGAAACTAATCTCAATTAAGTCTGAAATACTCCCTTTGCTTCCCGCCCTTCCTCCTCTCGCGCGTGCGATAATGAGGTTCACCGCGCGCCATCGAGACCGGCACAAGGTAGGTACACGACTAGTCGTCGTCGCGACTTATCTACTTTCACATTCCGCTGAGCGCGAAACGATTTGCCTCCGGTGCTTTATTAACGGACTTTAATTGCGAGTGCAACAACCCGCCGTATTCGGCGGTCATTAATCTCATTTGTCGGCGCCATGCATACTTACCGGTGTGCGTTGTATTATTCCGGGCGTTAATATAATATCGCTCGAAAAGAATCTCGACACCGCGCACATGATTGATTTGTAATTAACGCCTGGAATAAAATTGCAGCTTCGGGGTATCCCAATGAGATTTATCTATCTCGCGTATTAATTATCATTCATTATTTCCATATGGTGTTTGCATATCTAGAAATCTTGAAAGTATTGTAAAATTAATACTATCTTTAATTATTTTAATTATTTTAACAAGAACAGTAAATCGGACACGAAATATCAGAAATATACTGATTTTGTTCAGCGGATATGCTACGATGCTATATCAAATTAAGAGAATGACCTAATCTTCTCTCCCATAATCTCTTCTTTATTAAAATATATTACAAAAGTACAATTATATACTTGTCTCAATTATTTATATATTTTAATACATTTGAAATGATCAGTGAAAAAATTATTACTATAGTTACATCTATAATTGATTATCAAAAAATCCTTCGGCAAAGCTCGGCGCTGGTCCAGCGATCAAGAACCTCGTGCGCGAGATGAGAAAAAAATAGCAAAAGGAAGAATCCTTTCTGTAGATCGTACACACGATGACCTCTCCCGGCAGAGGATTTGAAAGGTCTACTCACGTGATCGATCGCACGACTAAATCCCGGCAATCTGGCATAACACGTCCTACGGATTTTATTTATTAAGCGGACTAATTACCGCGATTAGTTATCGGTGGGACACGCGCACACTTCCTTGCGCGCGTTTCTCTACGCAAGGACACAGGAATTTGCAAGATATGTGAGATTCCGGAGGCTTACGATGTCTCCGGAATAGCAGTTACTCACAAGTAGCGGTCTCGCGGAAAGCTTAAGGGTTTATTACGACTATGACGGACGATTAATGAGTCGGCTACCATAGCCTTTATATTACGCACGCTACCTAGCCGGCACTAAGCAAATAAATTCGTCAGCTTCTGATTACAACAAAAAGCGTGCGCCGCAGGCGTGTCCGCTATTTATCGCAGCTCAATCAAATTTGCAACCGAGGCATTCTAATCACGTTGTAAAGTCGAACTTGTATTCAATTTTTAATATACTAGAACAACACAAGCGCGCGCTATTCTTCAATTTTACATTAAAAAGAATGATATTAAAAAAAAATAATATAGTTTGTTTAAACTCAATTAAAATATTTTTCACAGAAATCAGCTGATTAAAGCGTTAAATTTCCTAATTCAATTTTAAAATAATATAGTAAAAAATTAAAATAGTAATATGTTGTAAATAATATGTTATAATACCTTATTTTTGATTAATATTTTTTGACCGAAATCAGCTGATAACTGTCAAAAATATTAATCGAGTTTAAAGAATTATGACATATTATTTAAAACATATTATTTTAATTTTTATAACATATTATTTTAAAAATTAATTAGCAAATTGACTCCTTAATCAGCTAATTTCTGACAAAAAATATTAATCGCAGATAGGTCATTATACATATTATTTACAACATATTACTATTTTACATTTTATAACACATTAGTATTTTAAAATTTAATTAACAAATTAACATCTTATTAATATTTTTTATCAGAAATCAACTAAGGAATTAATTTGCTAATTAATTTTTAAAATAATAATGTTATAAAAATTAAATTAATATGTTTCAGACACAACAGCAGTACTAGTGTCTGACTCGGACTGCCGAGCCGAGTCGAGCCGAGTCGAGCCGAGTCGAGCCGAGCCGAGTCGAGCCGAGCTCCGAGCTCGCACGTACGCCGCGACCACCGCCATTACAACTTCGCGACCTTGGCGTGCTGCGCGTTCCGTAACTGGCACAAGCCTTGCTAGATGCATTTTCGGTTGTTCGCGATCAACGTTTGCGCGCTCATCGTCGGTCCGCGACAGTACAAATGTGAATTTAATGTTTTTACGTGCTTCATTATCGTACAAAGCCGATCGCGTCGCGAAATTGTGTACCGACATCGTGATCGCGATCGCACGAGCGAGTCTATTACGCGGGCAACTTCATTACAGTCTACTATTACACGGGCGGATCGAATTACCGTTGCGCTTTCGAGTCGAATTTCTCGAGTTTTTCGGCGTTGTTGATCCGCGATTTCTACGTCGTGAAATATAAAACATAGTGAAATGTAGTGCCTGTTTCTTGGAATATCGGCGACTCCTGACCTAACCTAAAGCGCGTCGCGTCGCGGGAGAGTCGTCGCATCATCGTCGTTCGATGAGGTTAGGCCCATCTCCGATAAGTAGGCTTTGAAAAAAACGGTGACGCGAAAACAGAGCATCGGTTCTATTCGCGCGCGAATAACCACTCGGGATTCTCGCGTTTTACCGAAACGCGTCGAAATGCGATATCTAAAGTCCGGGCGTCGCCGCGCGTCGCGAAAAAAAGTAACGCGAGTGCGTTTCGAAGCTTCTTCTGGGAGGAGGAGGAGGAGGAGGAGGCCCGGGGTGGCATCGGGCAACGGCGGAGCAACTATATGGTGAATTATTTATTGTTACTATTTTTACTATTAAACTCAATGTAAATAATAATTTTATTTTTCGGAACATCAATTATTTTAAATTTCACTATATAATTATCATATATTTATATGTTACAGGTCCACTGCTGCGCATCGTATCGTCGCGAGGGAGTCGTCGCATCATCGTCGTTCGATGAGGCCCTCCGATAAGTGGGCCTTGAAAAAAGCGGCGACGCGAAAACAGAGCATCGGTTCGCGCGCGAATAAGCTCTCGCGATTCTCGCGTTTTACCGAAACGCGTCGAAAATGTAATAGGTATCTAAAATCCGGGCGTCGCCGCTCGTCGCGAACGAAAAAAGTAACGCGAGTGCAAGTGTTTGGAAACTTCTTCTGGGAGGAGGAGGAGGCCTAGGGAGGCATCGGGCAACGGCGAACCAACGATAGGGTAAATATAACTTACAATTTATTTAACTTTTTATTTGTTATTTGTGAGATAATCTATTTATCTTCACGTTAATGATTCAAATTTTTCATTGTTGTATAATAATGAATATAAAATATCCTAGATTTTATATTTTGAAATACTTGGAATATTTAATAAGAAATATAATAATTTTTTAAAAATAATTTAATAATAAATATTTGTATATGTATAAAATACAATTTCTACATTGTATTATATTTAAAAGATATGTAGATATAATTATTTATGTAATGCGTAACTAGATTCTTTTAAATATTTAATAGTAAAAATAAATAGTAAAATATTTTAATTTAAATATTTTTTATAATTATTTTATCTTTTTTTAAAAAATATTTTTTTGCAAATTATGTAGTTTTTTAATATCTTAAAGTAAATAACAAAAATTAACTTTGCGCATAATATAATCATTTTTTGAAACATTAAAATTAATATTTAAATTTTCAAATTAATTTTAATATTTAAAAAAATGATTTGGAATATTATAAATGATTTAAATATTTTAATAATTGTTTTATATAATATTTATACGTTTATATTTTACAGATTAACATTGTCTACAATTCCGCACATCGAATTGGTGAGTGTTAAATTATTTTTTTTTAATTTTAAGATAATGCAGTTGTGAAAATTATATCAGAAATATTTTAATACATTTATATATATACATGATAAAAATATTAGGAATAAACCTTTTTTCTCTGATAATTATAATATAATTAGCTATAATAGATGCATCGGTAAATTCGTTTTATTCTTATTTTAATTCTTGCAAATTGTTTGATATCTAAATTTATCTTTTTTTTATCTTTATACTTATTACACATTAAAAGAATTAAAGGCTCAAATTAATCGTAATATTATATATATATATATATATATATATATATATATATATCACAAATTCATTATCTTAAAATGAATAAATTAAGATAAATTATTGTATATATGTGTTTAATTTTCGAATGTGTATCATAATAGAGATCTTTTCAACATGCATATGTTATAAACATAAAAGATAAGAAATGTTTAGTAGTTATATTATAACACACTTAAATTAATTTAATAGAACGCGCGTTAATAATAATAATTGGAAAAGGCATATTAACATGCCTTTTTTAAGAAGGGAAAAAAGAGTTTTTCTTTTCGAGCTCTTAAGATGTTGGATATTAAAAAACACGAACTACGTAATTATATAATATAAAATATTTATTAGCGGAAAAAATTCGAAAAACCTGAAACAATTTAAAGATTTTATGCGATTGATAACAAAAGCGATATTAGAAAGTAGACGAGTTCCTCGAACGATGACGCAATGATACAAGCGAAAATGCGCATTTGCGTGCTGTTGCTACATAATTAGATAATTTACGCGACCTTCGGAAGGGTGAGGAAGAGAAGAGCGGCGTCGAGAAATTTATCCGGCCGTTAAATGAAAGCGAGTTTGTTGTATGAACAGCGGCACGAACTCACTGCGCGGTGCAAATTCGTACCTTATAATCGCCGTCTTACCCAGCACGATGATTTTGACGTGATCTTTGAATGATTCGGGGTCCCGCGCAGGTGATTGAGCGGTTTTTGCCTCTGGTGGAATTGATACAATTGCGAGACGTCCATCACGCATTATCAAATGATATCCAGACGTTAAAGATGGATTTAATGAGCGGTTTCGTCTTTCGGTAAACGCCCGATACATACGTTGATTGTCAGTTATAATTAACCGTGATTGGTGTCGGCCGATCGGTAGCTGATCAACTAACGTCACAGCGAGATGTATCAAAATTTATTGTCTTAGACAAATTTGATTGAAGTCATCAACACATTGACAAATGCTGGACATTTTTGTATTTTCTCTCTCTCACTGATATTTTCTTCATTTTTATTTTACCCCATTTCATTAATTTTCTTAACATTACTTACCTTGCCAGTTTAGACCGCTTCTGACATGAACACCTTCGATTTTCTTTGAAATATATTATCGACAATAAAAATTATTTATTTGAAAAACTACTCTGGGGGGCATTAAAACTTTCATTAGAGAAAATTTCCTATCCTCTTAAGAACATTTTCTTCTTTCTCTCCTTTCTTTTCACGTTTAATACACATACACATACGCATACAACTAATTTAGAGATCACGAGCAACTACTTTCGCTATGCTTCGCAAAAAGGTTTAACGTTCTTCGAGATCGCTATTTTCTATTTTTCCGGGAAAATGTGGCTGCTTAGGTAAAAATCTCTCATAGCGCATTAGAATCACGCGAGGTTGAAATCACTCGAGGCTGCGCCAAGCGCAACGGAAGTGGCCATATTATTATAGTAGCACCTGGGAGTGAATCGCGGGACGGAAATGTGAAAATATTCTGCATGCATGACGTACGTAGAAATACATTAACGAACTCTACGTTCAACGAGAAGTCAAACAGATATTAAAATATCCTCGAAATGTCTCATCATTGTTAATATTCCGTGTTGTAGATTTATTTGCGCAAGAAGTCTCACGAACAACATTATCTCATAATAAATTAAGAAATTTGGAAACAATGTGACTGAGACAACGATAGGGCTTTTACACTTCTTTTGGTTTCCTATTAAAATGACGAGTGACATTATTGATGTTATCTTTGAGAAATTAACACTATTTCTAGATTTTCCATATAATTAACAGAATTATAACAATGTGATGGCTCTATTAATTATATATATATATATATAAATTTTGAAAATAGGGTGCTAATTTTACAAAAGCACTATTGATGTTAAAGCAATCCATTGTTGATACATTCCTATACTCGTTAATAAGTACTTGCGTAATTATTCCGCGATTATCGATCTTGTTGCGTTGGCGTGACACGAAAGCGAGTCTCGTTATAAATATTAATTAATTAATTAATGAATCGCGTATAATGCACAATTATTGCTCATTTCTATATAATATGATCTACATAATGAGATCTTGTTACGATTTCCGCAATATAGTTTGTCGATCATAATTTATACAAGTTATGAAAATGAGATTGATAATAAATATGTTAATTTAATGATTATTTACAGACACGTTATATTAATATAAAGTGATATTTTTTAATTAACTCGGTGTGAAAATAATACATAATTTAATAAAAATAAAATATTGTATAATTATGTAAAAGAAAATTGTGTGAATAATATGTGGTACTTGGACATATTATTAACGATGTGCTTTTGATTCTAATGAATATTATATATTGTATATGCAAAGAATGTTGTATATATGTAAAATCTCACACTTATAGTTATGCTGCTCTCGACAAGAGCATTTTTCGCGCTTATCATTTCACGTTTCGCTTTGAGAATCGCTCAACAGGATAAATAATTATTATTCCGGACGGCATCACTCCGAAAGAGATGATCTCGCTGCGAGATCCTGTCGGGTATCAGCTTCGTCGGTGCGTGAGAAAGAAGTTATCTCTACAAAGTTATTCGTTATGATCGCGTACACCTTGCCCGATGTAACCGAGAGCAAGTGTGTTACACATTATTTCGCCGGTCTGTGCACGCACACCAACACGTGCAATACGTTTCTGTAGGGAAATAAATACACAGATGTTTTACACCCGCGGAGATGTCCTTATCCACGACGGTCGTAGAAAACACACTGACCCCGATGCACTTACGTGACGGACCGCCGTCTTTTCATGTTGAATACACACGTGTCACGAGTAGCGTGTGAATGTTTGCTCGCCGCGACGCGATCACGTGTGAATTTTAATATGTGTTGTTCTCGTTGCGGCCACATTCCCGAGCAGTTTAATTATACAAACTTGCACTTGCTTACAAGTTGACCGTCCTACTTGGGCGAAGTTATGAGGTCGTTAATAGAGAGCATGGTCGATGTTCCACATAATTAATCCTCATCCTTGGTCAAATCAAGCATGCAAATTTAAAATCTTATTATAATGAAAAAGTTAGCATTAAGAGACTGATTATTCAATGTGACATGCAAAAGATGTATTATTAAGGTTATTTTTTTCGGATAAATTGTCTCTAGGACAAACCGATTGACATGGAAAAAAAATCTAACGAGTGCTCGCGTGTGCGATTTCATAAAATCGTGTATGTATATACGTCCGAACTATTTGGTTTATAGTAGATGCGACGTTCTCCTGAAACTCGCGAGCCATTTAAATGCAAAGACCTTCGTAAAACTCGTGATGCATTACTAGTCGATAAAATTTACTCCATAGGACTTGGCGTACAAAAAGATATTACGATTCTTGGTGAAGAAGCGAGGCTCTTGGTTTCTTTGATATCTCTCGTCTCGAAACACACGGATCGATCTGTGTTTCGTGTACCCGTGTATTTTACGCGAGATTTCGCGTCCGCTAGAATAAACTCTTGGTCAAAAGCTATTTTCCGAAAATGATGGTAAATGATTACACTCGTCCAGTACGCGATTCGACATATCTCATAAAACCGCACATCGAAATCGCACAATTGCGAACAATAGATTTCTCTGCTCTATACATTTCTATGTAGATTTTGTAATTTTCTTTGGAAGAGTAAAAATTGACAAAAAATGTGTATATTAATTTCACATTTCAATATTAGATATCAGATTAAATAAATTTTCTGCTATTAATAATTGCTAGAATAATATATCGCGATAATTTTGAATGATACGTTTATTATTCGTATTTATAAATTTTTTCAAACATTTTATTTTTTATTCTAATGTCAACGGATTTAAAAATATCAGGGGAACAATTGTTGACCAAAAGATCAATGAAGCGAAACGTTCGTAACGATGCGGCCTGCCAAACGCGATCGAGTTAACCAGATTCGCAATCTTCTCGCATCAAAGATCGCGCCGACTATTCGTTTGACTTTTCATTGTGCATTGTATAAGTTTATATATCGCAGAATGATATATCATTTCTCAGATCCATATTGTGGAATATGCTGAGCGATTCTGCTAATTAAATGATACTTTGCTTATATACATTCCAGTGACATTATTTACGTAAAGAAAGAAATCGCTATATCGCAATAAAAATATATATTCGGTAATAAAATTTTATAATTAAATTAAATTATTAGCATCGACAATACATTTTCTAATTTGATGCGTATAAAATAAGCAACACAAAATTTCTGAAAAATGCGAATAAATAGACATAATAAACTTTAACTCTTACCACATTGTTGCGAGTAGGTAGAGTTTCACAATCCGGCCAAGATCGTGATCTTGCGGCGCACCGGTACTTATTCAACTTTCCATTGCTTTCCATTTCGTTCAAACGTATGCACATAATACATTATCGGGTCGATTGCTCGTCGCATTTAAAGGCGCCGCAATTATGCATGCGTCCGAGATATTTATGACCGTGTAGAGACCGCGGCTTTACGGGATTTTTTCGCCGTCGTTAGTCAAGCGAAAAGACCAATGGATGACAAAAAACATTAAAGAAAAAGAAAGAAAAATAATGTATACCAAGTCGTAAATCTTGCCGGAACGTTGACGCAGATAGGACGCTGAACAATTAAAAGAATCAGGATCGAAGTATAAGTTGAATAATCGATTATATTTGATAAAACATTTACAAGGTAATAAGATTTTTTTTTTTTTTTTCTTCATTTAACGTGAGTTACATTTACAGGCAAGGCATCCTCAAGAACCGTACCAACTCTACAATAATCGTAATAATGTATAATATTACTTATAAGAAAAGTACCATCAAATTATCGTTATTATTAATATTAATATTTTTTATAGTACCTATATTATGTTATACTACTCTTATCATTTCTTTAGGAACAAATACATATTTTTTTTTCTTTAATCAATATACACCGATTCGCGACTATATATGAACTGCACTTCCGCATAGGCGAATTAAGGTACACACGACGGACACTTTTTTTTTATCGAACATAGGAAAAAAAGAACAGAGTAAGTTTCTTCGGTATCTATAATCTTTTCTATCTCCTTCGTCTTTCCCTTTTCCTTTTACTCCGTGTTTCGGATGTGTCATGAATCCGGATTTTCCCTAAAAACGAGCAACGGTATCGATGAACACGATCAGATTCGATTCTCATTTTTTAGTCGAGAACAACATTTAATACAATAAATTCTTTTCAATTGCTTTACGAATTTTATGAATGATAGAATCGTCGAGGCATAATTATACAAGTATCAATTATTAGCAGAGCGCGCAGTGAACATTATTGCTAGTCGGATTTGCGGAGGGAGGGTGAAATATGTAGTTCGCAAAATGGAGCTCGGTCCTCGCGATTATGTGGTTATAAAGGTCTGAGAGGTGGATTACATATAAATGTACAATCCTAGCGGTAAGATATGAACTGTTGATAGCTTATATTCGTAAAGAAGTATGATGCCTGCTTGAAATTAATAAGATAAATGCGGAAAGGCGTTGAAGGGAGGGGTGATTGAGCTGGGACTATTTACGTCGTGCATGATAAAAGCATGATCGTGACGACGACTGTTAATACACGGTATCCCTATAGACTATTGCACTGTGTTGATTAGAGAGATGTCCAACTACTACGGTATATATGGACGAAAAATTGTATTCGGCGCGATGCGCTTGCATCGTCATCGCAAGTATATCATTCGAGTTTGAAGTGATTGAAGAGATAAAAATTAATTCCAATTGAAACGTTTTATTCGATTATGTCTCTCATCAAATGTGCCGCAAACATTATTATTAGAGTTTAATCGCGCGACGGTAGGCGCTTTTCGCCGTGGCGATCTGCTCGCAAAACGGAAAAGGAAAAAGGAAGTACTTTTTCTCGCTTTTTCTCAATAAGAGTCGTGATTCCTGTAGAACCTTCGATGAGCGCACGTTCAGCGATTGTGCATATACACGCAAATACATACACATTTTTCTCGCTTCTCTCTCTCTCTCTCTCTATCTATCTTTCTCATGTTTTTTCTTTCTAATAATATTCTCTCTCTTTCTCCGTCTAACTTCATATCTTTCCTGTATTCTGTCCATATACTTTTCTATTTGCTTTGCTCCCATTGGAATGCATTTGAAGTTCAACGGTGATAGCAATTAGCAAAATCTCATTCGCATAAAGATATTTTACATTTACATATATATATATATATATATTTAAATATAAATATATATGTATATATTTATATTTATATTTATAATATATATTCTTTTTTTATATCTAGTTACTTAAACAACTTAATTTCTATAATCTGTATATGTACTCCGACAATGTATATAAACTATGTACAAAACAACGACAAAGCGTAGACTTAACAAGCGGAAATTTTTCTGTGAAAAATGACATTGAAACTATTGAAAGACAGAGCGAAGTATTCGTACAAATATCTCGCTTTATCTTCTTGCTCTTTCAGATTTGCAATCAATATCATGATGATAATCATGTTAGATGACGGTATAATGACGATGATAATAATAAAAATATAATATCGCGATAATTACCGTAGCAGTGTAATAATGTGTTAATGATAATAAGAAAAATAATAGAGAAATTCATAATCAGAGATGACATATACAGTTATCACGTCCACAAACGGTTGTCACATTTATCATCATATAATTTTAATCAGCTAAGAAAATAATTTTTCACGCTTTTGTTAAAAAAAAAAAATATTGTCTAAAAAAAAGTACGCGAAAGAAGAAGAACGTCTTACATTACAGATACATTATAGGTACGTTAACGATAATAATTAATGTTCTTTGGTAACACAGTGATGCGTCCGGAGACCACGAATACGGTTATAACGTATTGTCCGATCGTGACAAGATGGTCCCGAAATTATATTCTCGATCACTACGCTCCTTCGTCTCTGGTCTGACTATATTACGACCACGTTGTACAATTA
Organism: Prenolepis imparis; assembly: GCF_030444845.1. Classification (NCBI taxonomy): domain Eukaryota; kingdom Metazoa; phylum Arthropoda; class Insecta; order Hymenoptera; family Formicidae; genus Prenolepis; species Prenolepis imparis. The sequence goes on along the minus strand of NW_028141167.1, from coordinate 5,088,939 downwards.
TCGTTAATCAATTAATCAACTAATTTATCTTTTTTGACGAAGCCTCTGACGCGTCGCCAATAAAAAAATTCATCTTGCCTTGTAATCTACTTATTATATACACGTGTATCAATGCATGGACGCATTTCTTTCTATGTATGTACACGTATGTATGACTCTCGTAAAATCTGCTTGATCTATTTACTTCAAAAATGGCGAAATTTTATGATAATCTCTCTAAAATACGTGTCTCTCTCTCTCTCTCTCTCTCTCTCTCTCTCTCTCTCTCTCTCTCTCTCTCTCTCTCTCTCTCTCTCTCTCTCTCTCTCTCTCTCTCTCACACACACACACACACACACAACATTTTATATTTTTTTTTGAATCGATTTCTGAAAACTCTATGTACTCGCCAATCTCGAAGTGAATAGTGCAATTCACTCGCGCGAATTAATCGCGCTCTCTCGAGGAGTATCGACGTTCTTTCGCGTGAGAGTAACTATTTGTATCATATATAATTTACGTCTTATGTACATAACGATAACAAATAGATTAGCGAAATTAGCTTCTTATAAGAACACGTGACAGCTTTTTCATTATAGCCATCATTGAAACGGTGAATATACTTGTAGTAGAATTATGGAGCTCACGAACTCTTTTTCGAAGCTTACGAATCTGAATAGGAAAAACTGCAAGCGCGTCACCTGACTTTAAAGAGAAAAAGTTCCGAGACGCTTCGTCCATCTTTGTTATTAGGAAATATGTACTAATAGTACGTGCTTTCAAATGACTTGTCGTCCGCAAGCTTTCCCCAATGTCTTTTTTACATTACATCCTAATTCATCACACTCATCCTTTTTAGCTTATCAGTAATTAAGTAAATATTTCATTATTTCTTTTTATGTACACCCTGTTCGAATAATTTCCTTAAGTCTAGAATTAGAAACGCGTGTTGTGGCGACACACGTAATGAAATATGCATTTTTTTATTCGTCTTATATTTTTCTCAGAGAGAAAAATAGAGTTCTCTCTAGTAAAAGTTATATTTTTTATTTTATATATATGATATATATAAAATAAAATATAATATAAAATAAAAAATAGATTTTATAAGTACTCTATTTTTTATTTTATATAGGTATATATATACAATAATTAGAAAAATTAATTTCTTTCTCGTACTTCTTCTTGGAGTTCCTTCATAATAAAACATACAAAGATTTTTTTAATGAAAATCTTTAACAAAAATCGAGGCTGAAATTGCGATGAAAGATTTCCACTGTTGAAAAAGAGCGATCTTTATGCGGATTCGTCATAATTTGATTACAAAAGCACCAAAAATATAAATATACACGTATGTGTATAACTTTACATTTGGCACTTTTAATAAAACTGTGATTGATTGATCCGCATAAACATCACTTCTTTTTAGAGAGAACTCTATTTTTGAGAAAAATAGAAAATGAATAAAAAAATTCATATTTCATCACGCGCGTTGCCACGACACATTTCTAATTCTAGACTTAAGGAAACTATTCGAACAGGATGCATTTAGAGAGGAATATGAGCCTTGCGTCGCGATTTCTCAAACTCGACTTTTGTCTTTTCGTCAAAGAAATCTTTTTTGTCCATTGTGAAGTAACTCCGATTAATTTCTCTAAATTATTCTTCAATTAGTTTGTCATGTAAATACAATTTTGCACTCTCGTCTTGTCAGATTGAATCGATCCTTTTAGCGCAAGTGGCCCAGAGACCTTTGCAGCAGAGGATAAATTTATATTGAAAGTCACATTGCCGACAGAGTACAAACGACCTTGAAGTACTATCAATGAATCTACGCTGACTTCAACGTTACTCTCGATGATCAAATGGAGCTCGTAGTGCTCATAGTATGGTATATTCGCTTTCTCAATTATTGTGATTATGAGCCAAGCGGTTGAGCGCTGGTCATATAAACATAGCTCTATGGTTGCTGGAGCAATAGTTGTTCCAGCTCGTCGGCAGATCTGAGCAAAAAGGCCGCGGATTCCCGATATCCAGTTATCAGTTGCCTCACCGCGGTCATTTCCGTCGCGTTCAACTTGTGACTTAACAGCGGCTTCGTGTTCTTCATGCTAAGATCCGTCGGTCCTGCAAGGATAATACGAATTTAAAAAATCGATCGCAAATTAAACGTTATTATCGTGATTCATCGAAACATGCATACATATACTATGTTAGAAAATATATTTTCAGTCGTACCTCTCATTAAATTCTAGAACATTATTATAAACACTATCGCGCAAAAATAGAAAGTGACAAGCGAAGAATTATTTTTTAATTAATCTATATAATTAACTTTTGATTAAATATAAATGAGAAGAATTTAAAATATCTAAATATGAAAATTCATTTATTGACATTAAACCGAGGAAAGAGGCACAACTCAAAATAACAGCTTGCAAAAACGTGCAAACTTCTAAGGATGTTAGTAAACCGTGCAAAAGCATTTTTTTAAAGACACCAATAACCGAATTACTTTGTGTACCGTTGCTCAGTAGGCCCGAGAAACTTTGGGTCGGGTACAGTCCAGATGAGAGGGTACCGGTCGGCGGTACCGTTGTAGGCCCGGCACGTTGGAACGCCTGGCTGAAGTTAGGTCTGTACATCGCTGTCGGTGCACCGCCACTGGCGACACCATTCACCGTCGACGAACTGACTATGGTCGCCTGGCTGAAAAACGTAATGAGAATAAGATGAGCGTTAGCGATAAAGGCCGCCGCTGATTACTTCACGTTCCGTTAAGGACGTGCACCCGTTTAACGAGGCGTCCGGTGAATTTTTGTGCCATGATCTTTGACCGAAGGCGAAGTCTTATCTAGAACTCGGCGACGGAAATCTTAGCGTCCGATTGCGATAATCGGTTACGATAATTCAGAGAGAAGTAAGAGAGCTAATCGTAATCACGCTGAGCGAAAGAGAACGATAGTCTTCTTTCATTTTTATTTTTATTTTTTAATGAGATTCAGTAATATAAATTGACGCGAATAGAATTTTTAACTCGAGAGAAATGTTTATTTTTGCGCTTTATATCGAATCAGCCTTGATGCTGGTAGGCCAATTAAAAAAAAAATAAGAGAGATAAGAGTTCGATTCTACTACGCCGCTAGAGAAAACACGGATTTCATTCGTCTTGCCTTCGTCGTAACTAGTTCATCGTACTGACCTCATGAGACTCTTGTTGTCCGTTGGCGTGAGCAACTTTGACGCTGATGCGAGCGACAGCGGCGTAGAGGAAAGGGTGCTGTTCGGTAAGTTCGCCAAACTGGTTAAAGGTGCCAGGGACGTTAGCGATGCCGGAGGGGTATCTTCCCTCTTACCCGGAAGTGATTTAATCGGCGTGCTCGAGAAGTGGTCCAAACTTGATCGAACGTCCGTTTGCTAGAATCGATAAATAACATTATTGCAATAAAATGTCATTATAATCTTATATATGATTTCTTTTCTAATTTAATTTATGCATATGTGAAATATACATAGATGTATGTATGTGTATTTTTTAAATAATTTATATGTATGCAAACATACATATGTGTGTGTATCATATATGTATATATTTTTAAATACTCTTATAAATTTTATTTTAAAAAATCGATCTCGAGGCTTTAGTTTCGACACATTTAAAAATAATAGTTTATATTGGATGCTTAGGATTATTGATTTCGCATTCGCAAGATTACATATCAAAAAAAAATAATTATCTTTTACCTTGATTTTTAACTTTAATCTTTGCTAACATCGATCGAAAATATATTTATTATTAGCGCAATTATAAGCTATCGTAATCTTTTAATACTGCAATGTGATTAAATGTTGCGATCCCGCATATTTTTTCGAATTAATTCAATTAGATTTGATTATGCACCCCGCTCTTCTAATATTGATACGATGCTTATAAATAACTTGTAGACATAATAAAAAATAAAAATTTAAGATTTATAAATCTATCTATAAAATATAGAAAAAATACTTTTGCTTCAATGTCGTAATTTTATTCGATGACGCATAGAATAACGCCATAACAAATCCGCTATAATACCTGCTGAATTTGATCATGATCGCGAACCAGCTTGTGAACGACCGGTAGATTCTTTTTCCTCATATTTTGCCGAGAATAAACCAATCGATGTCTCGCAAGCACGTGACTAATCACTGAAGCAGCACGGACACTATCGATCGCCTTACGAATTATCGATCATCAACCCCGAGGATCGTTCCGAGACACGAGCTAATTGAGCCTCGATTATATAGTCTATCCGCTCTCGTTATCGACACAATCCCGATCATCGAACACGATCGTATTCACCGCTATGAGCAATCGAGCGGAACAAAGCGCGCCGGCAGTTTCTTCGCTTGGATTTCCTCTTCTGCTTCTTCTTCTCTCGATCTTCTTAAACTTGTGCGTTCGCGCCCCACCCTGCCTACTGGCGACGTATCGACAAACGATAACAATAACGTCCGCGTTTACTCGAGCGAGATTCAGAAAACGTCGTTCTCGGCCGACGAAGGAAAAGGAAGGACAAAACGAATGAGGAGGATGAGGAAAAAGCGGGTTGACACGAGGGAGAAACGTCAGAAGCAAGAAAAGAGAACGTCCGGATGCGTCGGGACGAAACGACGAAGTGAGTAAGCTCACGAGAGGAAATTAATTCGTGGAAACAAGAAGAAAGAGGACCACGCGATGAATGCCGAGAGGTGGCAATGTGCGTTTTCACCACAGAAACGGATGACTTGCTTGACGGAGGAGGAGATCGAATGAAACGCATACAGAGGGTTGGTGGAGAGAGAGTAGGAGAAGGACGAGAAGAGGTTGAGAAGAAGATAAAGCAAGGGGAAGAGGTGCTGAGAGATCGCGAGAAAGAGGGTCCGAGCACGGGACGAGAGCACGGAGGAATGAAATCTTCAAGCGGCGTAGAACGGATGTAGGGAGGTGTTTTTATGAAAGGCCAGCAGTGTACGTTGACGTCAATTATATAGGTGGCCACGAAGAGCAGATAGCCGCTTCGTCTGACGCGCACGAACCCCGGTATATATGTATATGAGAAAGAGAGGTCTTCTCCTTAATGGGTTAGGTTTAGGTCGCCGAAGAGGTTATCGGGTCTTTCTCCGTCTCTCTCTTTTTGTTTCTCCGTTTTCTTCTCAGGCAGGGATTTTCAAAGTAGATGATAAGTCGGGGCCTCGGTGGATGGAGAACCGCGTGTGCATTTCAGCTTCTCGGTTGCGTGCGAGAGGCATGGTGTCGCAAAGAGGGGAGGACAGAGTGAGGGAGTGTCATCGCGGCGTGTTCGTCAACTGTGAAATCCACCGGAGAATCGGCGAATAGAACCGCGCGGAGTGGACGGGGGAAGAAGATTAGACAAGTCGCGCGATGTATCGTACGAAATTGGATGGCTCGGACCACCATTCACACCTACAAATCTCGTACACGAGATACCGACGAGATCGTTTATTGTGTTCCCACTTTTTTCGCGTCATCTTAAACTCTGCACGCGCGTAAGGAGAAAAATATTAAAGTTGACCGCGAAACGCAGACGTAATTGTACGCCGAATCGTTTAATATTCTTGCCGCGTAAATTAGATGTGACGTCAATAAGAGCGATTCGCGAGATTGATCGACGCTTTTCGGGTGATCGATGAGAGATTCTCGGAGGAGGCGGTCAATCTAATTTCAAACCCGAAAGAACCTGCCCCGGATATCTTGGCAACGATTTTACGACGATGACTCCTCGAAACACGAAATCTCAGGGTCCGCATAGCTGACGTAATGTACCGCGAAATTTACGGATACACGAGACCTCTAATCGCGCGACGTCGTGCGATCGGAGTATATTCCTTCTTCGGCGCGTGAAAGTGCGCGCCGGTTTCGACGCGCAAAAGTCCGCGACGACTTTTTTTTCCCTTCCCTTTCCCTCCCTTCCCCGTCGCGCTTTTGCGCCGCGTTTCTCCCGAGAATATTTTCAGCTTCTTCCGTTCCGCATACGCGCGACCATTTTTATGAGGCCGAGGTTGCTTACGCCGTCTCCGGCCCTCTGTATGCGCGGGTTATATCAGAGTGGGAGAGGTGCGCGACCCGCGGGTTATCACTGGCCTCTCTCGCGGTACCTATATCAATCCTAGCTCTCCGTTCACGTATCTCGCTGTCGAGCGCTAAGCAGGAGCTCGTCGAATTTTCATACTCGCGATCGAAAAATCTCCTCTCCTTTTCGCTCGTTTTCATTTCCTCATTTTCTCTGTTATTTACGTAAATTTTTTTTTGTTCCTTGTGTAATATTTATTTTTCACGTTACCCTACTTTTATTTAATATATTCTTAGACTCTTTATATTTTTATTATATATCTACGTCAGCTAGAATAGCGAATACACACACATACACAGTCAACGCTATGTAGATAAATGACAAGCTAAAAAAAAGCGAGCTTATTGAGGTGTTTACTTTAACAGTGATGGGATTTTCCGCGCGTGATGACTAAATTCGAATACATGAAACGGAATGTATAAATGAGTTAAGGGACAATTAGATAGGCGCGTAGCCCCTTTCTGCGAGGATGAGGATCGATCGAAATGCCAGCACGCTGTGTGCGTACGTTATTTGTACACGCGCCTACTGCGTGATGCGCATCGTTGGTACACGTTTGTGGATAAAATAGCAATAGCGGAAACATGAGACAGATGATGCTTTTTTTATAGTTTACAAATTGTATTTACTTATTTGTTTATTTATTCGATTTATATATATATATATATATATATATATATATTTGTGATCAGATGTTATCTATTGCTTTTATAAAAATACTTGAAGCAGTTTAAATATTTTTTTATACCACACAGTTAAATTTTGATACCACAGCGAGTAATTGGTTTATTTTCTCAAAATGATTCACACGTTTGCATCTATCTATCGCGATAAGTTACTTCCCGCGTTAGTTTGTGATATATTTAGTAAGTGAGTCGCGGATACATTCGCGAGTTGTCTAAAAATCGCTTGATTAATGAATCTCGCGTTCTTTGTAACGCTGACAAGAACGTCCGAAGGTTGCGCACGCGTAGCATCTAATTACGGTCAGCCGCGCACGTGCGTTAGTTATATAGAAGAACATCCGTAAAGACACGTGTGATTCTCTCACGGGGCGATGAAAAAGAGGGTTAAAATTAATCGGTGATGCATTTCGGTGTCCGTGTTATACATCGTTGTCCACGCGCCACAGATCAGAATGTGTTGCGACACGTAATTACTAGCCGAGCTAACGATGTCGAAATGTCTTATTCGCCGGGGGGCAACATTGTCGGGTTCACGGAGTCGAGATAATGTATATCTCTCCCTTGTATGCGTGTGATTATTACTCACCGTTGCGGCCGGAAGAGTTGGCATAGGCTGCGACACAGGCTCTAGACCGATTCTCATGCGTTTCGCGTTGTCGCTCTCGTTTTCGCAGGCGGATGCCAAAATCTGCTCGGCCTGCACGGAGGTCAAGTGTGCTGGCGTGGGTCTGGCCTAAAAAGAAATGCGTACGTCACGCATGCGTGTATGTACACCCGCGTCCTCGTATCGAGGCTTGACTCATGCCATGAGAATGCTCGAAAATTTATGGATAAAGTTCGACGCGAATATTTCAAGGGCTTTAATCAAGCAAACTCGAAGAGAAATAATACGAGAAAAACGTAAATGTGAATTTAAAATTTGAAAAATTGCGGCTTCGAACTTGAAAGCGATTTTATTTTATATAAATATCAAAACTTGAAAAGCTTTAGAAGACTAATTTATTATATACATCTTACGAGAGATTATAAATGCGATAGAAAACTTACGGTATCCCAAGGTCCCTCTCTGCCGCGTTTGTTTCTTCGACAGCTCTTCAAGTACGTTCGGATCCTCTTCCTAGCCCTTTCGGCGAACTCGGGGAATTGTCTCGTGCAACTGTCGATTATTGCCTGTATCTTCTCCTTGGGCTGCTTCGAGATCGGCACGATGCGGTCGAGGTTTTCGTCGACAAACAGCCTCACGAACATCTGCCGCGCGGAACACAACGCAGCGGCAACGTTAGTGGAGTGAATTAAGCGGGAGTCTCGCTAACCGCTCAAGAAATTAAGAATTTAGCGGCAGTGGGGCGCGCAACACCGGGACTCTATTAAACTAATTGTAATTAATTAAGAAGCTGGCCGGCGCACCAACGGCAACCATCGCGAAACGACGACCGCTTGGCTTTCACGAGGAAAACGGACGAAAAAAAAAAAAAGAGATACATGAGAAACGAGGGGAAAAGAACCAAGAGAGAAACGGCATGTTCCGTTCTTCTGTGTGTGAGCCGGCTCTCTGGCGGATCGCGCGCTCATAAAACTTTACGATAATTTGGGTTTTTCGGGAAAGCCCCACGCGCCGCCAATATGCCGACAGTCTTAATTTCTACGCTCCGTTCATGTTGCCGTTCTCTTTCCCTTCCGCGCGATCCTTCCGAGGAATATAAACGACGCTTTTCTTGCAACGATAGTTGGCATAAAGTGACCGGTTAGATATGAAACTGCGCGTAATTCAGTTACTATTATTATATACGTATTCCGTTCGCTGAGATTGCAACGCACATTATTTGCGATAATGAGGATTTTGAAGTCGAAAAATATTTAGAAATCTTATATGATCTAAAATGTCTCGAAGAAGGCAAATTCCATAAAATAACGTAAAAAGATAAAACTACATATATACTTACGTTGAACGCCTTGAGACGTTCCGGATCGTGGTGTCTCGGGTCTAATCCTTCGTCTACATCCATGTCATCATCGTCCTCGTCTTCCTTGTTGCCACTACTGCTGGTTTCGTCGTGGGCGCTTCCCGTCCCCTCGCCACCGGGCGGACTGGACTCTCGATCGCGATCGGATCGCGAGGGCGTCACCGATGACGCTGGCGGCGACGTTTTCTTAAAATTCATGGCGTAAGATGCCCAGAAGGAAGCCATGTCCTCGCCACCGACGCCTGCCACGGCGCCCAAACTCGGAACGGTTCCCGCTGGCATATCTACTAGATCGGATGAACCGTTTCGGGAATCTGCAAAAGCAAATGTCGCACGACGATTTAACACGTGTGTCCGCAATCTGGGCAATTTTTATAGTTTGTATTAACGAAGTACGTATGGATGTAGGTATAATTAACATTTTATATAATAACGGTAATGATAATATCTATATTATTATTTAAATGTCATTTATTGGAATCTCTCGGCGTTGTTAGTATTATTAGCATCAATAATGATTGTAATATGAACAATGATATTTTTAATAATTATTACTAATTAATAATGCAAATTTGGCGATAGAAACACTTTGCGCTCGCGATCGGTAATTATCTGGTAAAAGAGGCTTCCACCGGGGCAGCGCCGGGAAAATAATAACGTTCTCATTGAATGCCCGCCGTGCCGCGATGATTAGATCGCCGCGCGCTATTTCGATTTATGAATAGAGAACGTTGCAGATGAAACAAAAGAAGGGAATACTTTTTTTTCCTTCCCACGCTATGGTCAGACGAGGAACCCAGTCATGTGCGGCCGGATAGATATATACTAGTAATGAGAGAGAGAAAGAGAGAGAGAGAGAGAGAGAGAGAGAGAAAAAGAGAGAGACACGTGGGTGGTATTTATCTCATGAATATAATAAGCACACTATACGTTCAGCTAGCGTGACGACATTGATTAAGAATGATCGATTAACATGTGTAGCACTTGTGTTACCTAATTTTTATAGTTTCTCAGCTAGGAATTAATTGACGGATCAAATAATCTTATTGATTATTAATGCTACTGTGTCTTTTAAACAATTGAAAAAGATTACAGATCGATTACGATTATAAATTGATATGAAATCATCAATTTTTTTCTTTTTGTGTTTTGTTATTGTCTAATAAAAAAGAAGTTCTTCGAGAATGAATTAAAAATATCTATCATTACTTAAAATAATCACTAAGCATACAAATCTGTATCATCATTAATATTAGATAATAATCTCTTATAAATAAAAAAAATCTTTTAATAATTTATGCGTTTCTAATGACTCACATTGAAAAAGTCATTGAACAAGAAATCTCATCTATTCTCTTATTGCAAATATCACATGTTACATTTTATCCTCACAATTACGACAATGTTACTCACATGCTATTTTGAATTTAAGCCAAGGTAAAGGACTAAAAGGAAATAGTTATATATATATATTACTTGCTTTTTCTTTCAATACGTACTTGTTCTTGTTGGCTCTACTGTTGCGCGATCATTATATACATATTATTGTTGACGGTAGACTGTATATTGATGCTGTGACGAGAAATGAGTGTAGCTTATCATATGTATATAATATAACTGTCTATTCGAAATTGTTTTTATAGCTTGTCCTGATATTACTGTGCTGATTTGAAATTACTTATTATAAAAAAAGCACTCTTTCTGTTAATAATTTATACTTTCTCTATTTTATTTGAAATCGAAAATAATGTGTCAAAACAATTATATAGATGTGAGAATATTATATTAATTGCAAAAATGACATAATATTTGTTGTTGTGTGACATGTAATATTTGTTGTACAAAATTATTTCGGATAAAATGACAAATTTTTGAGGCTCCGTTGAACTTTTTCAACTATAATTGAATAGAAGTAAAAGATATGTAAAAATGGAACTTCATATTATACAGAAATGTTGGAATAATTACAAAGATAAAAATCACACTAATTACATAATAATACGTGATAATTAGTCATAATTTAAAAGAATCCATTTTTCCCGTTAGTAGCCGCGAAATTTTCACGATTTTTACGATCATCAATAATGTTAGGATGGGACGTCTGATAAGTAATTACATGATAAAGTCGGCGAGAGAATAGAAAATGTTGACAGATGGCCAAAAAATCAGATAGTATCAATTAATTAACTCCGCGCAGCCTTTGCATTAAGTAACCTCGCTCAGTAACTAGATGTCATATTTTGAATTATAGTCTTAATTACGATAATAGTATTGGTATTATATATATATATATATATATATATATATATATATAATACCAATACTATTATCGTAATTACAAACTATGTTAGAATGTTATAATTTTCTAATTTCATATTTCTTCTGACTGATATTTATATCATATTCCGTTATTTACTAAATTACAAATTGATCAGAATTAAATATGCATTAACATTCTTGCGAAGACCTTCGGAAATAAAAATTTCAACGATCTTCGCGTGATTGAATTTTCGAAAGAGGCAAGTCTGTGTCGAATCTTTTTTCCGGAGGGGGTAGACTGAAATTTAGTGTCAATTGTGTCGATGACAGTAAAATTGGACGTATTATTCGCCCGTCCCTTGTATAGACCGTGTTTCTCCTCTACGAAGATAACAATGGCGACTCGTTCTCAAAACCTGTAATAAGCTCCGATAGCGTGTGCGAAGTGTTAAAAGGCGGTGCGGTCTTCTACCGTCACGATCCCGGGAGAGAACGTACGGTAAAGGCGCTTTCACGAAGAGGATGTTGACGGGGACAGGTACGAGGTCTCTCGTGGCCGGCGAGAGGGCTCTATGTACGAAGAGGCGTATGGATTGTCGGCAGGGAGTGCCACAGGAGGATCGTAAAGAGGCTACGAGTCTCGCGGACTTCTTCCACCTGGGGCTCTCTTCGGTTCCGATTAAAAAAGGGGCAGCCTTGCGGTTTGCCGCTGTACATTCGCACGATCGATAGAAAACATGACGACGGGAACATCCATACAAAGCGGACAAGTTTGCCTTAATTTTCTACACGCTACTCAAATTATATTTTCGATATAGGACATATATATATATATATATATATATATATATATATATATTGAAAAAGAGAATTTAGTTATAACGGAATAATAGATAAGAAAACATATTTTTTTAATAAAAGAAAAAATATATATATAAAGTAAAATATTTCTACCGCTCATTGCAAATGTGTAGGTTGAATATTAGAGACACGTTAGAAAGATGATATAAAATAAAGATGATATTATATAAGAATCTCTCGGGACGGACGATATGATCGGTGATGCGATCGTGTTTGTTTTGCTGATAATCTAGCTCATCTCATCCAAGCGCACGATTTTAGATGTACTTCTCTCGCGCGATGTGCGCGAAGTAATCTACATTCTGGAATCGAATTCTTCCGAGCGTAGTTTCCAAGACGCCACTTCGCCGTCGAGGCGAACGCGTTGCAAGGCAACGTCTTGAAACATTTGCATCGTCGCGGGGCAACTTTCTGCCGGGTGCTTCAACTTCTCCCGCGCGAAGACGCGAAGTCTATCTGGGCGCAGCTATCTCGAAGTGCACGAGCGCGCGATTCTGATTTCTCGAGTCGTTCAGTGCGATCGCAACGTATCTTTCTAGAAGGATTCCGGTAGAACCAGTAACTGAACGCGCAAACGGACGACCCAGGAAACTGGACCCTCGTCCAGGAGGCGTGCTGACGATGCTACATCGTGCGTTTCTATCCCTTCTCCTCTCTGCTTCTCTGTCTATCTCTCCTTCCTTCGTCTTTCTCTTACTTTCCACCGGCCCTCTGGAGGTTGCTGCACTTCGATTCTCACACGCACACGCATGCGGGACGCGCGGCTTACGGGAAAAAAGGCACATGCGTGCGTGTGCACGTGTATATACAACATATAACACTCTCTAGGAGGGTACGGCACTGTGCACATCGAGAGAGGGTTCCCGGCCTGCGGCGATACACACGTCGAGTACCGCCAGAGACTAGTCGTAGAAGATAGGGAACAACACGCACATAAGCAAAACGTTGAGGCTAGGCCGCCCCGCGTATACACGGCTAGAAAGCCGGTTACCAATCCCAATCCCACACCGCCTAGCACCGTTCCTGAACTCGCCTCTTGGCCTGAACCTGAAATCAGTCGGCGGCGCCCCACCCGGCGCCACTTCATCCTCCTCGTTCCCTCGACTTTGCGCGCGCGTTCCCGCAAAGGGAAACTAATACCACGGCCTCTACGACCGTACCACAGGCACTTCCTCTTTTTCTAGGCAAGTCTCTCTCCCCGCTGTGCGCCTTGCGCGATGAGCCTCGCGCGTTACAAAATTCGCAAACAAGCTACGTACGCCCACGGGCCATGTATGAAACTGTCTACCGCTCGGATGCTAGCCACGCTGGGTATGCTAACGTGCAATTGCGAGGACGATAGACGAAGACGTATTATCTTGCCCCTCATAAATGTCACTGACCATAGTAGGACATCGCGCGTGATGGCATGTATGTGCGCATCGATATGAAAGAGAGAGAATTCGGAAGTTTTAACTCTGACTACGCTTTATACGATAATTAGTTACTTTCTATAATAAATTTTGGATTTTTATTCATTTATTCAATCAATTTGGGTTCTCCTCATTTAATTTACAGTCGGATGGTTCACACGCGAATATTTTTCATATTTATTTAAGATTAATTGATTCGAAAGTTTGGAGAAGTTTCTATTTGACCTTCTTAAATCATTATTTTTTTAACGATTTCCATCGAATTTTTCGGATTCGAATTTGTTTATTAATTTGCTTTATTTCTTTGATGAATGCAATGGCAATAATTTACATGTGTATATATATAGATTGTGCGAGTGTATTTTAAATATGATTACTAATTTAAAGCTAGATATTTAAAATAAAACATCAGTTATTACCACAAAAGGCAATCCTTAAAGAATAAATGTTTACGAGAAATGTATATGATTACCCTGATATATGTATATACATATATGACGTGTAGACGGAAACGGTATTTAAGATATTGTGATTTTGTGACATATCGCAAACATAATCGCGCCGCGTATGCGCTCGGGGAAAGTTGCGCGCGTCCGCTGTAAATTATAAATATTACACCGCTGACTCTGCCGCGGAGTACATTAAGAGATGAGAAACCAAGATGTCCTCGCGGCCATCATTATGTCGCTTTTTTATTAAGATCTCTAAGTGGACAAAGCTTTATCGAAAAATCGATTTGTAGCTTGAATCTAAAGTTATTTTGATAAAATTGTCGTTTTGCAGTTTACTTCGAGAAAAAATGATTTTCTATATTAATATTATCACACAAAATAGAAAAAAGTATATGCTATATAACATAATTTGATTGAAAAATATGTATGTTAATAAATAATATATTTTTAATATATGAAGTATTAAAAATTATATTTAAAATTACATTACAACTTTTGATCCATCGAGATTCTGGTAGAATTATGAAAGAGAGAGAGAGAGAGAGAAAGAATATGAACAACTGCGAATTCTTAGCTGAAAATGTAAATTGCGCGAGAGTAAGACTATATATTAGAAGATCGCAGCTCGGATTAAATCGCAAACTCGGACTCGCATCAAACGATCGCCGACGATCTTTGTCGCTTTTCCTGAGATCGCGCGGCAGAAGAAGTGGCTCTATCGAGAAATCGATTTGCGAAACGCGCGTCTACGAAGTAGGGTCCGATGAGAGAAGTCCTGCGCGAGATGTGAGGAATCTGCGCCGGTCATCATGTGGGTGGGAGGGAGGGAGGGAGGAACGAGAAGAGGACTATCCGTTCTTTAGTGTGTGTATCCGCGTATACGTGTTATGTATAGATATCTATATGTACGTATATACGTATATACATGTATATATTTTATATATATATATATATAAAATATACACGCGCGCGCATACACACACACACACACACACACACACACTCGCGTCTCTTCAGCCGATGGCTGGTTCATTACGCAATGACTACGTCCGAGATATAGAAGCCCGCTTCGAAACCAGTTTCAAATAGCCGGCAAGGAGTATAGGTAGAAGAGGCGTACCGAGACGGGGGGGGGCACGATGAATTATCCTTCCGTAACCTGGCCTAACTGAACAACAGACGAGTCTCAAGGAACGTGCAGTACCGTGCGGAAACGCTCGGTGCCTTGAAGAACGTTGCGCGATTATTGTGACGTTAAGGACATGTGCAGCAATTAACGCGTATGCCTTTTCGCTGCTGAAGATGTTCCGAATACGACAAAGCTAAATTAGCAGAAGAAAACGATGATATTATAAGGAAAATTGGGTTATTTTGGACAACTATTTGCTATTCGCAAGATATTTTTAATATAAAACTTTTTCCAGAATTTTTTAAAATTTTATCTTGTACATAAATAATGTAAATTCGGTAAAATTATAAAATTTTAATAAACAAGTCAAGTGTTACAAAAGTATGATTTTAGCTTTGCGTGAAAATTTTAAGTAATTTTTAATTATATATTATAGAGAAATTATGTAGGATGTACATTATTTTCACTTGTACATATAATTATGATATACAATATAATTTTACTGGAAACTTTTTTACGTTGTCTCTTACATTGAAAAAAATAGGTAACCCAAAAAAGCATTAACAATGCGCCGTATGCGACTAATCCAAAATCATTTTAAGAAATCCACTTGCGATACCGTAATAGTGCGACTAATGGACTTTTCGCGCGCACTCTGCAATTTTCGATATTCAACTTTCAATGTCCATCGGCCGACACAATTACCGCGTTACATCCGTCGCTCCCATTCACATGACTCGCTTCTTTATTTAACCAGGCCACTCGAGTGCGAGGTATCAAAGTACGTCTAGAATATATTCTTTTTCCTCCTTGGCACAAACACACTCATACAACCGAGAGATAATTAAAAATATAACTGATATTTAAAAAATCTCAGTACTTAAAATTTAAAGTTCTGACAAATTAATAGAAAAACGAATTAAAGAGGTCAAGAATGAAAAATTGAAGAATTTAATTTTTGTTTAAATAGTCGAGTTCGAAGGACGCTCAGATAAGATCCGTTTGCGTGAAAGCATGCGAATTTCCGCCACACGGACGACGATTACGTAAGGATTAATGAACGAGGATGAAATATAGCTGCGCGTACCACAGACTCCCAGTGGTATCGATACCCGAAGGTATCGGTTGCATTCCTCATCTGGTACACGGCTTTCCGCCCGCACTGATTCATCGCCGGCGGGGGAAGAAGGAGGATTCACGGCGTACTTCACCCCCGTGATTCACCCTGACGTAGATTTCGCTGAAACGCGTGGGTGTGTAGCGACGGAGGAAGCGTTCGCGTGTACATACAAACACACACAATGTATATATATACATACATATACAGATGAGGCGCGCGTCGAATTTCTCTTTCTACGCCACGGGGTACGTTCTAGGCCGGCGATCCATTAGTCACGTCGCGCGACGACAAAACTTTACGAGCTAAATGGCCGGTACACCTTGGCCCCGCGAAACCTGCAATTCACTCCGCCAAGCCGAGCCGAGCCGAGCGGAGCCGCGCGTCGCACGCGCGCGCGAGAAGGACGCAAAACTTGAGCATTAAAGCCCCCGGCCGCGCGCTTACGCCAGGCGGAGCAAGGTTCTTTTCATATGTAGGATTTCGTCAGTCTAGGCGACATCAATGGGACGTCGGCGTACGTAACTTCGTCGAGTCCTTTCGCGATGAAAAAGAAAGAAAGAAAGACGTCTAGACGTCCCGTAATGGATTCCGTTAAACGTCTCGCCTGTCGATTTTGTGAGGCGCGAATTCCCTTTTTTTTTCCCTTATGTGGCATTCGCGTAACCACAAAGTCGTGATCGACATCGCGCTACCACGACGTCAACGGGTTCTCGTACATATACATACTAGGTGAAAAACAGTTAACAACTACACTGAGAGAATTTTCTCTTAGAATTTACCCAGAAAATCATGGTAATCGTGGGACAATATGATATGGAAAGAATTTTATGAGAATTTCTTTGATAAATATTTATGACAATAAAAATAATATCTATCACAATAAAATATGAAATATGTTTGATTAATTTTACTAAACTGCATAGTAAAATTAATCAAACATATTTTATATTTTATTGTAATAGATTGTATTATTTTTATTGTGATAAATATTAATCAAAGAAATTCTCATAAAATTCTTTCCATATCATATTGTCCCACGATTACCAGGGTAAATTCTAAGAGAAAATTTTCTCTGTGTATAAATCCTGGAATATCTCACAATAAAAATTTGCAAAAGCTAAGATAAAAATAAAATAAATATTTGAGAAATCTATTTCAAATGCTGTATTATACATGTTACTATTAGAAAAATAATTTTAGAATAGTCTTTATTTAGAAGTTGTCAAGATCTTTCTTACGTATTTTAGAATCAAGAAGAATATATATATTCGTTTGTTAAAAAAATCTATAAAGAAACAATTTAGGATGTTGAAACTGTTCGTTCCTAATATTTACGACTCGCGAATATTCGCATGTGACTTAGGATATCCGGCAGCGTTATATGTATATTTCGCTTTGATGAAATAAGGTGTTACCTGTGAGTGTAGAGTTGTTAATGGTGTTGTTTGCCGTGGAAATGGCTGATTGGCTGGTGATAGGTGTGCCAACAGTGGTAGCCGTGGTATTCAAAGAGTTATTTGGCGAAAGGGCGTTTGCAGCCTGGACCTGTGCCTGCGCCTGAAGATTATAATTCCACGCGAGCAGCATCAGCTTCAGCTTATCCGGGTCTTTCATAAGCGAGCCTGCCGAAACTAAAAGTACCAATTGGTTTTAAACAAGTTGAAAAAAAGCCATCATGTGTATTAACTGAAAGACGATCGCGCGTGCACGGTGCAAGCTCTCTTTCTCGCCAACAGAAGTCCTTGTTGTATGAGAGCATAGTCATACACGTCCGGACACGATTTCATATCGCGAACGCGTCGCGTCATTCGTCATCCACTGGCAAGCCTCATGCGCCGGAGGCTATTATCACTTATCAGCTACCTGAGCTCGCGAAGCGACTCCAGCCCGAGCGAAAAGCGTCGAATAAATTAGACTTACAAAACAACAACATCGTCGACTCGATTTAATCGGCGCTTTAATAACGCAACAGGTTTAATTACCCGAAACTGATAAATCGGCCGGCCGCGTAGCTCAATCGTCACAGCTGGCGGCGAACTTGTACGCTGGTTACGATTATTAATCGATCGGGTAATTTACACAAGCCCTGCTGACAAAAACACCAACCCGCGGCCGCGCAGTGAATGGAATCTACGATTAACTCTCCGCCAAAGTATGCGGATCATGATTTATCCTCGGATACCGGATCGAGCCGGCGAAGGGAGGGTTTGTACACTTATTGATCGGAGTCGCGGTAGAATTCGACGGCGCGATTAACGACGTTCCGTCGACGATTCGCTTCGCGAGGTATCTACCGGGAAGCCAGGCGAGATCTACGAGCCAATTTTAACGTCGTACACGCAATGACTCGTCGTCGCGATGCATCGTCACGATGAACTCATGTGTCCTAGAGCGAGTGAGGTGACATGTGCCTTTTCGCGTATTTTCCGCTCGCGCACAGATTGCATCTCATCGAGCAAAACGGCAAACAAATAATAACGCGACCCGCACAGCGAAAACAAAAAATAAAATTCCGAATGACGATAGCTTTCGAAATCGTCACAATGAAAGCCACGCATATGCATATTCGCGCGTGATGAGCGATGAGTAATGCACGCTGTAAATATGTTTTCCGGCAATATCATACACGTATTGATTTTTGAAATTTGATTCTGATACGTCTGAAACTGGTGAAACTGTTAGTTATTATCTGATAAATAAGATTTATTTTTTGTTTTGTTTATATGCAATTTAAAACAAATTTTTTCCGACAAAATTAACAAGTTCAATTATTTCGCCATTTATCTCTTTTACACGGTGTCTTAAGCGCGATTCTTGAGAATTATAAAAGACAGAATTAGAGGCAACAATCAAAGTATATTTATGAATCGGAGGAAGAGTTACCTAACACGAAAGAATTCAAATGCAGTAATATTCTAGTCATAAAAAAAATTTATTCGAAAGAAAAAATAAAATATCGATCCGAAATCTCTGGATAAAAGATTTTTCATTTTTCTATTTCAATAATAAACTAGATGCTATTATCATATATTTTTTTCGCGATGATAATTTTATTGCCTTGTATAACTAAAGATCTTTGACCTCTCTGTAGCGGGCAGTTTAATTAATCGATTTTCGAATCTCTCTCAAAAAGCTTCGTCGGCACGTTAAAAAAAAAAAAAAATCGATGCAAGTAAGCTCGTTCGAATCGGTGTCTATGTAAATACGTGTGTAACATGTGCATGTATTTTTCTGTGTTCTTTTTCACGTGTTCTTTATCATTGATATATTCCCTTTTTTTTATCACAATACGCCTATAACACGATTTCATACACGTTTCTTTTCGAACATCGAAGACAACCAGTATATTGTAAAATCGTAATTGAGAATGCACAATGCCAAATATAATACACTTTCGAGAAAACGTCCTTTTATTACCTAAAGTATATCATCTAAGATTTATTGAAAAATTAAATTTAAAAAATATTAGATATCCGATTTCAACAAATAATACTCTGTGAAAAAATTCAATAATCTATAAATAATAATCTTAAATAATTTGTTTCTAATTTGATGAAAGATTTATATTGCAACATTTAATAAAAATTTACTTTTTATTTCCTTTTCAACATATATTCTCATTACGAATTCGTATATAAATTTCATGTCTTTATAAATTATTTATCAAAACACTGCTAACTTCGACCGTCTTTGGTATTATGAAATTTATGTCAATTTGGGATTATTATTAAAGCACATTGCAGAGACTAGGCTCAATCTATCAATGACTAATTCAGCTTATTATAATAATGCGCAGCGCAGCAACACAGCGATGGACAAAGTGTACGGACGAGCTTACTATTAATTCGCGTAAATTCCGCGGGGACGACTGTAACAACGATGTCCGCGTTTCCTGCGCACAACCGCATGTAATCGGTGTACCGGGGAAGTTCAAAGGGACAATCCGCAGATTTTCTAGCATATCGCGCGGGCGCGGTTCTGTTTGTTCGTCCGGTGGAATTACCGATGACACGCGGCGGACGGGCGCTTCGGCGACGAGAGTAGAGATTTATTAATCGGCAAACCCGCACGCAGAAAGAGATAAAGGAAGAGAGCGGAATGATATCTAAATCATTCGAGACGCGATTCAATAATTTAGAAGCCCATGCGGCGTAAAATTTGGCTCAAGATTTCCGAAACGATGTACGACCTGACCTCGCGGTGAAAAGAGGAAAAAACGAATCGAGTCGACCAAATAACGTGACGCGTTGGACGAATGAGACTTTGCACGCGTGCACACACGGCAGGTATATGTACACCTTTGAGTCTTATTTTGTAAGGGGATCTCGTAATCTTTCAGCCGGGTAAAGGAAGTTTCAGAGGGAGATTTACGCTACGGGAGAGACATAGATAATGAAAGATTCTCTCTACTCACTTGGATAGTGATCATCCTCGGATATGTCGGCTGGCTCCGGGGTCGAGATATTTTCCTGCAACAGAAATACAAAGCCGTTAGATCCTGAAGCGTCGTTTCCTGCTCGAGTCGTAGATAGTCGTCCTGGTAGTCGAACGGTTTCGCGCGATACGGGCTAATAGGACAAAATTCTTCCAACGTGTTTAGAAGTTCGCGAAACTCATTTTCCGTAACTGTCGGTTGTGATAATACCGCGCGAACGCAGCCGCGACCTAACCACATCGTTACTCAGGGACAGATGTTCGCGGCCTCATTCAATCTTGCTGTACACCATCCATGCCATTTTTGGTAAGGAGGTGTCCTTTAATATATATTAACATAAAAAATGTTGTAAGTAATTTCATCCTTTATTATAGATCAAAGATTATAATGTAGGTGCATTACATGTATAAGATCTTATCTTAATCTCTAATTATTTTTGTAATGACATATAATTGAAGTAATATAATTACCTATATTCTTTTAAAAACATAGACAATTATCTATGTTTAATTATTGAAATTATTCATTAATATGTTTTTCATTTTCTGTTAATGTTAGCAATATTAGCAACATATATTATTTTAATTATTATTTATATATACTTATGTATATACACGCATACATATTCTAATTTATTCAAGAATCAAAATAAATTACAAAAACATTCAAATTCTTTCATTCATACTATATTGTATCGCGGCATAAAACATACGGTTGAGAAGAAGCTATCGAAGGCTGTCCGCGTTACCATACGCCTACAGGAAGACCGTGGACTTTATTGTCCTAGATCAAGAGCTGGCGGCGATGCGCGATTCGTCGAAACGCAAATTGCTTACGCCTCGATGCTACACGCGCGAAGGTAACGCGCGTCAAGAATCTCGAATCAGTAGCGCGAACAAGCATCGGCTCTCAACCCTTTCTCGATACGATCAATCCATCCGATTTAGGTACCGCCTCATATATACAGAAATATTTTTCAAACATAATACAACTGATTTTACGTTCATTAAAAAATTATTAATTATTACGCATGTCAAGTTCTAATTCCTCATCGTAGTAACACAAATATAGCAAGCGTGCATAATAATTAATTAAGATCACTTTTTCGGTAACTATACTAATATACAATCTTATTGTATATCTAATGAAATTTCTTACAATGTAACCGATACATTACATTCATGACACGCGGAAACAGACTTCTCTAAAGCGTTCACCAAAGAAAAACGTTCTCTTTTTTACGCTACTGGCCGAGATCGAGCGGTCAGGGACGTTTGGGGGGAGGGAAGGGCGGAATAAGGCCGAGGCTTGTGGTCGAATGGAGGATCCCTCTATATGGTCAGGTCGTTTTTCATCGAAAAGAGCAGCGCGAAGCGTTCTCCGCGTTCCGCGATATCGCATCACGCGCCGCGCTCTAATCGATCCTCGCATCGAGAGGCAAGCTTTAGCGGCGCGATTCTATCTCGCTTTGATTGATTTTATGTCGACGAAATTAACGGGTTTTTCCCCAGATGAAACGAACGAACGGCCGGTCGGCCGACAGTTTCGCAAGGCATGCACTAACGTAGCCTGTGCGCGATGCCTGGGCCGACTGGTTCGCGCTGCGCGTTTCTGCAGCGGCACAGCCTCTCCTATCTGTGTCAGGTCTCGTGTTGCAACTCCAGAAGGTCGACCGGTATACAACGCGGAGAGCACGGCCAATTGATACCGGCCGCAACTTTGTCCAGCAGGCTTGTAGGACATAGGCGGCGTGTATAGGCGCACGAGCGAACGAGAGTGTGCATATACGTGTGTCAGTGCGTGTATCAATGTGTGCAGCGCTGCAAAAACTCCTGATGATGTAACCGAGAAATTCCGACGCGCGGACGAACGTGGAAATCGCGAGAGCGACGAGGAGATCCAATCGCGACAAAATGTCGCATTTTAAAAAAAGAACGGATAGTTGTCTTTTCTGCGCTCCTTCTCTTTTTTACGGAGGAGAAGAATTCTCATAAAATATACAAAGAGTACTTTGATATTTCTACGATAATGAAATATATTTTACAACGCGTTTTACGATTTTGCAGTTTTGTTTGCTATGGGATACGAAGAAAATAAGTACACGAATGTCTCGAAATGTTGCGGATTTTTTCGCATCGCTTTTATCTATATTGAAATAGATATGATTCCGTTTATACGTATCAACAATGCATCAAATTTAGAATCGCCAGTTATATGTATAAATCAGAGAGTCAACTTTTCTCTATATTTAATCTATTTCATTTCTAATATAATTTAGCATATTTTACTATATATATAGTTGTGTGTGTGAATAAATAAGTATATAAATAATTAAAATAATATATTGCTAATATTATTAACATTAACAGAAAATGAAAAACTATTAATGAATAATTTCAAGAAAAAAATTGCTTTGGATAATAATTAAAACTATTACATCATATTGAATTTTTATCCTTGCACTTTGCTTTTGATATCGTTTGTATTTTTCAATCGGCCGATACAGATCGACGAGCGTATTCAAAAGTTCATCGGTATTAGATAAAAACACAGAATCTGTGTTTAATAATCGGTGGAATTTATTGGCCGGATATAATCTCACTCGCTCTTTCTTTTCCTTTCTAAATACGCCGTTGACTTCAAGCTGCATCCGCGGAAGGTTATTTTAAGAATCTTTCATTAAGAATTTAATATAACCCGATTTTCATGGAATCGGTCGCGGAAGTATATATACGTATCTATCGATTATAATGAGCCATCTTTGTGATCTAAGAAACGAGTCGACTCATGACATCGTAGGAAAAAAAGATTAGTTAAAGATTCCAAGGTATAGAAAAAAGTACAAATAAAAATATATAATTTCAAAACAAAATATAAATATAAAAGGACGAGAGGATAAAATTTCTGTCGCAAGTATTCCCGACAAAGAAGCCCCCTCCTCTCTCTGATAAATTCGAATTATCTAAACTTTCGTATCTGCGATTTGAAGAATAGTCCTGCGATCAAGCGAGCCACTTGTACCGGAGTTTGTTTCGATCTCGCTCGGCAGGGTACACCGTCAAGGTGTCTATCATTAAAGATAATCGCGGCAGGTTACCTTCTGAGAAAGAGTCGATCGGTGACGAGCGGATCCGAGCTCCGCAGCGGTATTCTTGTAATTGATACTATCAATACGATCGTTACGAGTTATCCTATGCGTCAGGATATCTGCGAATTATTGCGTTTAATTTACGACAAGGACACGAGCGATATGGAAAGTTTTCGTTATGCGGTACTCGTCTAACGGTACTTTAATATACTGAAAGTCAAACTGGAGTCATACAATCTTACATGGAGTATTAACATTTTTTTTAGCATTCAACTGCCCTCTCTCTCTCTCTCTCTCTCTCTCTCTCTCTCTCTCTCATAAAAAATGCTTTACAAAATTTATTAATTAAAACTCATGAAAATAAAATAAAGATGTAAAATTATGTGGAAATGATCCATAAGCAACGAAAATTTCGCGAAATGCGAAATTGTGACGCATAAATACATAGAGATTATTTTTGTAATATCAAGATCTGAACGCATCGCGCTAATTTCATTCGCTGCGCCCAAGGACCCCGACGCGTTGTGTCGCAGGTATTAGTTTATTAATACTCCCGGTCTTCCCACTTCTATACCGGGCTACCACGCTCCTTCTCTTTCTCTCTCCTTCTCACCTACGCACGGGGGCCGCCCCACTTCCGGCGGATGTACCCTGATAAATGGGAATCTCACTGTGCGCACGACCGGCCGGCCGTATACACCTACGACGAATGAGAAACGATCCCGGCATGCGTCTTCCAGGCATAAAGTACGAGAGAACGAAGAGATAGAGAGAGGCGAACGCAGGATGAGGAGCGGAGTTAAAACGAGAGCTAAGAGTAGCCGCGCCGTTTAAGATCTCCTGGAAGCGTCGAGCTAACGATTCCACTCCGGCTATCTCGTTCAAGAGATCCCGACGATGATCACGGAGATGAGAATTCTGTTGCGTCGTTCGTTGCCGGGGTCACGTCTCGCTATAACGCAACGAGCGTTACCGCACTACGAATGCGCCGCTCGATTCGTGCGCACGCATTCGTACGTGGGAACATACAATAGAGTCGGGGATAAGAAGAAGAAGAAAACGCGGAGAACATTCTTAACTCGCGCTGCTAACGCTCCGGAACGATGAGAGGAGATTCTTCTCTCTTCTCGTCTCTGTCCCATAAAGAAGAGAGACGTATCGTAAGAGACGGAATCAGATCTATATAGAGAGGGAATTGCGGGGGTAAAGAAGAGAAGCTGCGCTCGCGCGGGCTGGGTGGATATACGGTTGAAACATTTGTTTAGTTGGCTGCAATTAAGCCACTTGGCGGCAATTGTTTGTCGCTCAGCAACAGAATTCCGCTCCCACCGTACAGCCGCCGTGCCGGCTCCACAAGATGCGTGTAGTACACGGTTACTTACGCGCGCGTGTACGACACGAGAGGAGGCGATGGGGGTCTCTATCTCTCCGCGGGCGGGAACCTCGCGCGCGCGTTGTGTTGTGTTGTGTTGTGTTGTACCAACTCGCCACCAACACAACAATTCCAAACGATAAAGGCGAGCGAGTTGCCGGGGTTAGGGGTCAACCGGGTCCAGTAGCCGGTGTACGACCAATCAGCGGCAACCGGCCGGACACCGCCGCGAGATCGTTCGAGATGATTGTCTTTGGTCTTTCGAGGCAAGCGAAGATGCTGAATTGCCCGTCGAAGCCGCGCGCGCGACTAACGAACAAGAATCTTCAAACCATTTAAAGATCGGCGAGTTCCCTTCAAGAGTGAAGTTTTTCCGACTCTGTTTTTCTTTGCAATGTTTCTAAAGTAATTCGACCTTTATAATGCATGATAATTAAAACTAGTAGCTTTATTCAAAGAGGAAACATATAATTTAAGATGAAAGAGATCAATTAATAATATAACAATTTTTTTTTATTAAGTATTAGTTATTAAAATGAGATATTCTTATATAAAATATCACAGGAATGAGCAATAATCTTGTTTTCAATAAAAATACCGTTAATATAATAAGATTGCAAAAAGAAACATAATATCTTTAACTCTGATTCTAATATGTAGAATCCAGTTTCTCCGGAAGTCCATTGAATTATTAAATAGATGATTAGTAATATTTATTTGCTCTATATATATATAAATGCAAGGATATTCTTCAGGTTTTTTAAAAGAAGTAAATAAAAGTTTTGTTATTTTGCAAAATATCTTTCATGAAATACACTTTTTTTTTCGAAACGCGTAATCTATATGATTTAATCGAGACGAATCGAGCGAACACATTTAAAGCAATGAAACAACGCAATAAGAAATAAAGGAAAGGTCCAACTCGTCGGGGATCCGGAACACGGGACGACCGCACCGGGCCGCGACGTAAAAGGAGGACCGAATTGGGCCCGTTAGGATGATTGCTCGCGGAGAACGCTCGCTCGAGTGGTCGATTTAGTTGCCTCTTCTGGGTAGCTCTTTGGATAATGGGGAAATGATTGTGGCCTACCGGTGATTTCTCCGCTATATGTTTTAACCGGGGCAAAACACCTACCGGCCGTCGCGATTCAACCGTCTGTCCTTCTCTTTCTCTCCCCTCGGTCCTGCCTCTCTTTCTCGCTAGTGGCGAGCAATTCGGCGTGTACCGGGCGACTCTCAATTTCGGCTCATTTGCCTACCAAATCTGGCGTCGCATAAATACACGTAGGCTCCTACGGTGAACGGGTCTCAAGGCCGCCGGCAATTACCGACGCTATACGCCCTAGTTCGAAACGCTTTTATTTTTCTCCCTGCTGTACTTTTACCGTTTAACGCGCCTCGTTCTTTCGTTGTGCGTCCGTCTTTCCCAGGGATTCTTATAATCGAATTCCTGCTACTGTTGTGAAACGCCCTCGCCGCCGCGCTGCGGCCATCATCAGGACCGAAGTAGCGGATCTCACGGGCAGCAGACGGAGAGACAATCGCTGATTTCTCTCGGGACGGCAAAATTCAGTAGTCACAGTTGACGCGTCTACAAGAAGCGCAAACGTCGACTTCGCGCTTCGAGATTCATCATCGCTGCGAAAAGCAAGATGATTGTCCTTGCGGTAACCATGAGAGAGAGAGAAGGAGATTGCGAGAACCGCGGAGCGAGTCATGTTTGTCGAAAGATCGCATCGAGAGAGATGTGTATCGAGGAGGGGACAGATTCCTCGCTTGACTTTTCGCGCGTTCGCCCTCCAAGAGTTACGCGTGATCGTGCGATATACTCGAGAGCAAACTCGACGAATCGCTCGCCGATATATAGGTCGGCCGAGACGAGAGGAGAGGAACGACGCGTGACGTCATTGGCATACGCTTCCAAAGCCGCGCGTCCAGGTTGCGTCAGGGGGAGATCGGCGGAGATCTCTCCGTTGGAGGAGATTTCTGATCTGGAAAGCAAATGCGGAGTAGGAGGCGATGGTAGGAGGACGACAGGGTCACCGTCAGCGGGATAACCTCACACGTGTGCGTCCCAAAAAAAGGAGAAGAAATAAAAAGACGACGGCGGCGGCGGCGGACGAACCCAATGGCGTCGACAGGAAAGACGGCGCGCACTTTGCCAAGCCTTCGTTGCGCTTCGCCGTTCAAAGGCGACGTCGTAAAAGCGCGAGCATGAATCAATGATAGACGTACGAAATTGATTTTCCGCGATCGTGTACAGAAACGGTAATCATTTTTGTTTAGGAAAAAAAAAATCGCAATCTTCTTTCAATTTACACAAAGTAAATGAAATACGGAGAGATTATTATATAATTTATTGTATCTCTCGCTATCGTTATATTTTTTTTTTTTATTTTCCTTTTAACTGCAAATATTAGCATTGAACTTTTCTCTTCTGTCTGGAACCATTCGAGATTCAATTGAGACGAAAAAAAATGTAAATTCGACCGAGACCAGGCGTCGTAAAAGGCTTTTTTCATAGATTTCGCTCGCGATAACGTGGGAAATTGTAAAGTTGAGAGATTAAAATGCAGTACGATCGGGAGTAACATTGTCAGAGCCACGAACAACCACGGTATCCGGCGTGGCCGGTTGGCTACCTTACTTGACCCCTGCGCAACGAGGGACAATTGGGTGTAACAGTCTCCCATTCGTCGGTCCGTCCGCCCGTCCCTCTCATACGTGTTGCCCCGTACGTGTCCGTGTTTCTCTGAATCCTCGGCCGTGTAATACATCCATTACTCCCGAGGCGTACAATGTGCGTGTGCGTCGTCGAGCGGTATATACACGCACACGTGTATCGCCTCTGTTGCCTTCCACCGAGGGGAAAAGTCCAACGACGACGACGACGACGACGAAAAGATTCCCGCCGCGTGCATTAACGAAGAAGACTCGGGGTCCTGAAGTCTCGCCGAGCACTAAACGTGAAAACTGCAGGTCGTTTGCGACGCAAGCGAATCTTGATATTCCAGGCATTATCCTGGGTAACAGGTTTTCTCTCTATGATCGATTATTTGAGATTTAAAGAGGGGGTAGAAGACGATAATAGATCCAAAGCAAAAAAACACTGTAGAATTATCGAGATGATTAATAGATCAACAGGCAAAATTGCGAGCTTTTGCTTTGTACAGTTTATCGGAATTTATGATGAACAGTTGCGTTAGTTTAGTGATATTAAGAGAACGTCTTCTCGTCGTCGTAAACTTTCATTCGCGCAGCATGTTTTCGATATCCAAGAATCCTTGCAGAAGCTCGTCCCGTATAAGGGACGACGTAACGACGAAACATTAAAAATGTTTAACTTATAATACGACGCCTCTAATTACGTTATCGCGCAGAGACGTACATGTAAAGCCCAACCACGATATTTTTTCGTTTTCAAGAAAATCAAAAAAATCTTGCAAGCTCTCTCAATCTCTCTCTCTCTTTTATTATTAAAAACGATCCGTCTCGCCGCGACGGAAAGAAGATTCATACGCGAATGAATGCGTTAAGCATCGCGAAATTCATAACGGATCGAGCGTGTCCCGTTGACGCGGCATTCAATATCACCTGACGGCGAGACCAAAGCTGGAAGAGAAGAAGATGCGTATCGGTCGCGAACGCGCGGGTCCAAAGTATCCTCGTCGCGGGGCGGAGGACGGGATGAGCGAAGGGTACGTGGAGGAGGAGGAGGAGGGAAAAGAAGAGGATAGAGCGGCGCGAGCGGTTTCGAGCACGCGCCCTGCTCTATTTGGCTCTCCCACGTAGCGTGCCGCTTCGATTCGTTCTTTCCTTTAGTCGCGTCTCGCCCCGCGAGCAGGAAACGTGCACTCTTCGTATTTTGCTTGTCGTCGTTTTCCTGCTTTCAGTTGCGACACACTACGTATACGTGTGTGTGTGTGTTTCCCGATGTAGCGCGGGAAAAACCATATGCGGAAAAAAACCGTATATACACGCTCTCTCTGCCGCTCCTCTTCCACGTTACGAGACCGTTAATTTCAGGATTGCGCAATCAGAATCTTTCCACAAGTTTTCAGATTCGCGCTGGAACTTGCAGCGGACGTATCGAGATATTCAAATTTTTATTAATTTTAAACTGGAAAGATCCGGGTGAAAAGTTTACGCACAAATAATATTTATTTAGGCCGAAAACGATAAGATAAAAAGTAGAACGCTTTAAAATAAAAATATCTTAATATAATTTTACTATGGCATTTCTTAAATATCGATGCTGTATACAAAGACGTAGGCAGACGTACATTCTCCTAGCAATTCAACTTTGATTTTAGCGATGCAATTTATTGCATTTCCTCCCTTCACCAATCATCTCTTTCCGTCACACTATTTCCGCTGACAAAGGCTCGATAATTAATCCGGACAATATCTCTTCCCTCTTCTCTCTCTCTCTCTCTCTCTGTACGTGTTATAGGTCCATGAACTAATCCAGGCAGTTGTCTCATCTCGATATCACGCCTGCCTATTAATATGCGAAGATCATTAGCTGCGGCCGCTTCCGGGTGGCATGACTCCGCAACGCTCGAAAGCCGTTCGATGCATCGCGCGATCACCCACAATTATCGGCGACGATCCGCTGGAAACGTCCCACGTGCTCTAAGCAACCAGCCAGTGTTTCAATAATGCCCCGACTCTCCCTCTCCCCTCTTCCCCCTTTGCTTGTTTGCCTCAAGCACCTCCGCCGCTGAAACGCACGCTCTATCTAGAGACCGAGCGTGCATGCATGTGTATGCGTGGACACGCGGGGGCCCCTCCAGGTCTCGAGCTGAACTCACATGTGAGATCCAGCGAGCCAGGCCTGCTGGTCTGCCAAGGGAATATTATACTTGGCGATGACGCGTACACGCCGCACGAGGAGGCTATCTCGCCTCGACGAGAGGCTCGGAAGAAAAGAGAAGGGGAGTAGGGAGGGACAGCAGGGGGAAAGCCTAGGGTGTGCCACAAGGATGAGGCAAAAGGTAGAGGATATACGGACGGAGAGCGAGCAAAGGGGGAATACAGGCGCCGAAGGTTTAATCAGAGGGGGCTA
Organism: Prenolepis imparis; assembly: GCF_030444845.1. Lineage (NCBI taxonomy): Eukaryota > Metazoa > Arthropoda > Insecta > Hymenoptera > Formicidae > Prenolepis > Prenolepis imparis. Next base: position 5,059,001 of record NW_028141167.1, on the reverse strand, counting down.
TCGACATCAATCTTTCCTCTCACGCGGTTTCCAGCGAACGCCACGATCGCCGCGAGAATCGCTTAGAATTGGTGGAGGTGTTGTTGAAGATCTGCTCGTACGATCTATGTCTTTGTGCGGAAGAGGTTTGCACAACAATACGGTTTAGGTAGAATAGTATTTCATAAAGATGACAAAATATATAGATGCTAATACGGTAGTTTTGATAAAAGAAAATTGCTTTAGTCGAGCCGAACTGTTATGGAAACGAGATGATAAAATGCCTGTTGCCGATGACGGAATAAGAGCTTTCTCAATTATGGTTTAAACGAAGACGTAGTTCGAACACGATATTCCCGAGATAGTCGACGGCGATCTAAGTATAAGTCCAAGTGATGTGCGTCATGTACGGGATTAATCTCCTGCATAGAAAAAATAGACAATTCCATGTAAAAGAAAAACGTTGACACCCGTTCCAGGAATATGCCATCCGTTTTAAGACAATTGCTGCCCGAAATAGGATCCGTAGGATAAAGTTCAATTTCTGCTATTCGAGGCAGGAATAAATCGATGGCAGGAGTTGGATTTTAATTAAAACGCGAGAAATTTTGTTAAATTATCGATAGCTTTTTACTTAGATGATACGCGATATTTATTGTGTAATTATAGATTCTTTAAATTATTAAAACTTTTGTCAATATATAATTATACAAATACAACATTTTGTCAAATTCTCTAAAAACTGCATTTAACGTAACTGTAATATATTCACGAAAATATATTGTGCAATCTATTTCGATCAATAATGATCGCAATTGAAATGTAACTCAAAATCTTTCTAATTTATACTTTTTTATAATCTAAAAAGCCTCACTCTAGATGCTCTATAATTTGTGATAAAATTCGAAATTAAATTGTATTTATAATCTATTTATAATATCATATAATGTATGTAATGTATATAATGTTTAATATAGAAAAAATACAGAGAAAATATAATTTAAAGAATTAAGATATTTATATCAGGATATCCATACACATTACACATATAATAAGATATAATAAGATTATAGACACATAAAATTATAAATAGATTTTTGTCTTGCATTCTGTCGCAAATTATAGATTGTTTAAAGTAGGTTTAAGAATTAATGAAAACATTTAGAAAAGATGAAAATTATATAAGACTTATATTTTAAGTTTTAATATTTTTATTTTTGATAAAAAAATATACGCGCGAAATATCTCTCTGCTTTCTTACTGCCGTAGAGTGAATTTTCAAAGCAAAAAGAGCCGGTACGAATCAGGCAATAGATTGTCGGTCGCGTAAGTAAAGGACAAATGCATTTTCCAACCGTGACACACGCTCCAGTAACATTTCTCGGCGGAAGGTGACTGTCCTTGAGCTGATTGTCCGAATGACAGGGCGAGGCGAAGAAGAGGCGACGGTGAAAAACATCTTGAAAAGGGGCCTCGAAAAAAAGAAATCGAATCAGCGCGTCCTCCTGCTTTTGACCTTGTTAAAAAAAAATCCGCATTCTTACACTAAAGTCACGTACATATATACTCTTCGTTTCTCATTCTCAGCGCGGTGTAATAAAGCGCGATATCGAATCTAAACGTTTACAAACACGTTGCTCCTCGTAATTCATGCCGACATAATTTCTAATCACCTGTCGTACTCTCTCTCGCATATAGAGAGTTGCTTACCGTTTTACTATGCGCTAATTAGATTGAATAGCGCAGGCGCTATTCGCATTAGCGCGACGCTTGTTATTGACCGATATTAATCCGTGAGATTGAGCTATCCATGACACTTTTCACTCGACCGAACATTGCGGAGCGCGATCTATATGGCCGAAAGGAGGGGACTCAATCGCCTCTCACCGTCCAATCCATAAACCGAGAGAGCTACCTCCGTTTTGTATTTCGCTAATTGCCCTTGAGGGGGATCGGTTTCCCAGAGACCAATAAAGAGCCCGTTTCTTTTCTCTGCCTCTCCCTCCCCCCAAACCCCCACCCCTCCCTTATCCGCATCTGACCGGTCTCTTTCTCTTTTTCTCTCTGTCTCTTTCTCTTTCTTTCTCCGGTCACAGACCAAACGGGACGGCAAGAAGAAGCACAACGACGATGAAAGGAAGAAGAGAGAGAGAGAGAGAGAGAGAGAGAGAGAGAGAGAGAGAGAGAGAAGCAGTCAGCTAGAGTGCCGTTTTATTTTGGCATGCTGCGAGGAGAAGAGGATCCTTTTTATTTCTTCCGTAGCACTGGCGGCTACGCTCTTGCTTCGCTGTAAGGTATTCTATGATGCTTCGTCGGCTCCAACGGCGCCCCTGCTAAATGGAATACGACCGGAGGCTGGTTGAAAGGAGAAAGCGAGAGACAGATAGTGAAAAAGAGAGAGAAGAGCAACGGAGATAGGGACAAAGAGAAAAAGACGAAGACGAAGAAGAGCGGTAACACGACGGTTGGAGAGAGAGAAAGAAAGAGAGAGATCCCGTGTATATAACTCTCCCCCCGAGTCTTTTCCTTTTGTCCCCTCGTCGTCCCCCAGGCCTTTTCTAGTCCGGCTATACTTCCTCCTCCCTCCAGGGCCACTCCTGCCCCCATTTCCCCTGGCATTGGGAATTTTTTCGAGGGCTCGCCTGAGAGAGGCGGCTCGTAGTCGCCAGGCTGCCAAGCGTGAGCAGACCGACCGCTCTCGGGTCGAACCCACACCTACGGCTCGAGGTCGATACACGCTTCTCCGCTTCGCTTTACTTATTCGCTCTGTTGGGAGGACACGGTATCCGACCGAGCAACCGCAACGAGACTCGCGTGAACACGAGCAAAACCGAACAGAAACTAAAACCGGCTTCGACGAGCAATAAACAAATAAATAAATAAATGAAAGAATCAACCGCGATAAATCGAACAATTAAAGTAGGATTTACAAAGTAAGAAAAATCACCTTATTTTGCATGTTGTTTTTGATATTATATTGCAGCTTTTTTTTAGCTTTATGTTAAATAATCTGAGAATACTATAAACAAAAAAAAATCGTAAAGAAGATCGGCATAACTTTTCTAATAACTTTGGGTTTTCTCGACATTTACGCTAGTCTTACAAAAGCGGAGTTTTCTTGGAAATCGAGAGACTGCATCGCTTTTACGAGCTCTTTTTCCGCAGTACTATCGCTTACGTGATGCAATTGATGAGATAACTCGCTCGCCGAGTTCACGTATATGCGAGGACCATTTAAGGGAGTGCACGTAAGCACGAGTTATCATCCCGCATGAAGTTTTCTTTACTCCGGCTTTCCGTAGACTCGAGTCCAACGCTAGGTACATCTGTACGAGCATACAGCCCACGTCGGCTTTTGTATAAGAGCAAAACAGGAGAGAAGAGCACGAGGAATGAGAGAACCCAAGAAAGTGACGTCGAGAGGGTGGGGTGGTAGTCGTTGAACGGGTGGGTCGCGGACACGGGGCGAGACGCGTGTTGCAGGGAGGTCGGCGACGATGGAGAAGGGGTGGGAGGGAGAGGGTGGGTGTACATTGGAAGAAGCAGTAGAAGTCGGAGAGTGGGCAGCGAGAGAGAACCGAGACTCTCGGATTGAGAAAGGGAGATACCGGAGAGGAAGAGTCCTGTGATGGCAAAGAGGGAAGAGGGAGGAAAGGGGGGAGGTCAGGACAGAGTCAGAGAGACGGTAGAAGTGGGAGTCAAGAACCCTACAAGGAATTAAGAGCTTATTCGTAACAGGCACCATGATGAAGATCCTATGCTTCTAGAGAGAGAGATAAAGAGATAGAAGACGGACGTCGGAAGAAGAGAGAGGAAGCACGAAACTACCTCGACTCTCCCACACCGACGATCTTTGGAATACCAATCAAGCGACTAATGCGTTTGGCGTCCATGCGGGCGTCCAATTGCTCTCAACGAGTCAGCCCGCGTCGAACTTTCGATCTTACCGATATATTTCGAACGAAACTTCCTGTGAGTACATCTCGTAGTCCCGGGTGCTCGTTAGAAATCAGATGTGTATGTAGCAGGATTTTGAAATATACAGTTATAGATATAATCGCATCGAGAGTAGTTAGCACTTGAACATTATAAAGATTAAAGCTCTTCAATCTCAATATAATATAATCTATTGAGAATTGGCACATAAATTTCCGAAAGGCTACTTTAGTAATATCACTAATTGAAGTAATTCTAGAATGCGACGTCTAACACGAATTTAATATAATGATATTTAATATAATGATAATTAAATTAAATTATATATTCAATTATAATATATATATTACGCTGCAATTTTGCTTCGAGATATTAAACCACGTCGATGCACCTCGTAAATAACTCATAAGCGTTAATGAACAAAACAAACGATATCTCAGAGCGGCGAACGCGTTAAGTAGAGAACTCGGAGGACGCTATATCAGCGATCATTACAATAGTATCTCTGTGAGAAGACTCTTGTCACCGCCGCGCCGTGAAATAACTCGTATAAACGGCGAGATCACAGGGCAGTTTACGGGAAATGATCAGTGTCGTGGAAACATAACAGGTTGCGAGTTATGACAGAGGCTTAAACTTTTACTGGTTTAGAAGCGTCAGCGTCTGAGATGTGTTTGCTCTATATCGTGCGTACCTCTCTTTCATCTGTCTCGCTTTTTCGCAGCCTCGCCCATCTCTTCGTCTTCTCAGTCGCTATTTTTCCGCTATTTTTTACGCGCGTGTTTCCGGTGTTTTTTGTTTTCCTTTACGTTTTCGAGTTTTCTCTTTCATTTTTTTTTCCCCGCTCTAAAATGTTGGCGAAAATTGAGCAAAACAGAACAAAGACGAAATTCCACCCCGCGTTTAAAAAAGGGTTCGAATAGAGCGGATAATATTGACAGTGCGATCTGCAGACAGCGCAACGATGGGTGGGTCGGTGGCTGGAAGAGGTGAAGAGGAGAAGAGGGGTGCCTTTAAACCGGCGCGGCAGAGTGAGATTTTATAGGAGTTTATCTTCCGGTGATGGGTATGCTGGATGGGAATGGAGCCGTTTCAAAACTGCTGGCGGTTATCGTAGCCAAAAAGACGAAGCGAGGTGATGCACACATGCTGGCCGTCGAAAAAAGAAGGAATAGGACGCGCGGAAAGGGATGGAGATGGAAACGCGAGACGGGAAAGAAAGTATATTGAAGTCGATTGTAGTTACATGTGCGTGTTGGCTTTGTGAATCTTGACGAAAATATGCAGGGAACGCGATTTCTTGGATGGTATTATCAGTTTACGCGGATTTTCTCCGCAAAAATGCATAAAGATAAATATGTATAGCTGAGATTTATTTATCAAGACACAAGAAAAGCTTAATCTGCACTGAATTTTAAATATTATTTTTTATTAATCTTTAATTCAGAGAGAAAGATGAGAGAAGTTAATTTTATTTTGCTATATTTATTTGAGATTTTCAATTGGAAATATTATTAAATTCTATTAAAATAATATCTTTACAATTTTTGCAGTTATTATCAAAGATTTGCGAATTTTTTATCTGCACTTGATGAGAAATCTCGCGAGAGCGAATATATATTCAACGACTATATAATATATTTGTTATGTCGCGTTACGTATTTAGATCCCGAGAACACCTGCGTGGAATTAGCACAAGACGGAGTTATTAACGATGCTAAAATATCGAATAAGAAAGTAGTAGCGGACGAAAGTTCCCTCGTCGGAGTTCCTTGGCGCGTCTCCGCTCTTCGGCTTTAAGTCATTGACGCGATTCAAGCGGTTCGTAATGAAAGCGGAACTCCGTAACGAAGTCCTACACATTCCTGGTTTAACGAACCATCTCCAGGCGTATACGCACGCGCGGGAGAATATTCAAGGTCATCGTTACCGGGTGTGCGGCTTCCTGCGGACCAAGAAACTTTTAACGCCGCCTCGCGCTCGCAGAGAAAGAGAGAAAGGGAGGAGCTTTCGAATTATATTGTGGTGGCTTGCACGATAGAAACGCGTGACGCCGAGACGACATAAATCGACATTGAACAAAACGCATGAAAGCGATAAAACCGTGGAAATGGCACCGCGTACAGCGTCCACACCCACGCTCTTAGCCGGATACATATACGATCTCTACCTACAAGTAATATGAGTTATACTGAAATTACCAACGCAACCACCCTTGCAGAGTAAATCTTGCGGGGTTGCTTTCTCTCTTTTAGAATTTACAAGGAAGAAATTTATTTGGATCAATCGTTTTAAATGGTGCGGATAAAAATTTGAATAATTTAAAAAGTTTCGCGTAAAGTAGACGGATGTTTCTCTCCTTGAAAAAATTCGAAGTAAATACATGTCTCGAGATTAATTTCATTATACGATGGCTATGCATTTTCAACGGATGTTGCGAGGGACGAGCGATCCCATTGACAAACCGACAGTGAGTTATCGAGAAATTGCGATCGCGATAAAAACCGAGACCTCCGTGATTATTGCGATAAGCGCGCCGCGCGCTTTCGTTGCTCTATTAATTTCCCCGGGTGTAAAAATAAAGCCCACGGCTGGCTTCGATGCGGACCCCCTCAGCGGAGAAACTCACCGATGCGTGACCCGCATCCGGTACCCGAGGTGTGCCGGAAAGGAATCGCGGTGGTGGCGGCAGAGACGACGACTACGACGACAACGGCGGTACGGACGAGTGTCGGCGTTTATATTTAAACCACCGCAGACTCATCGGAGTCGCCGTGTCGACTGACGCGCGCTACGTAAGACGCGCAACGCTCTCGCACGGAACGGCCAGATAACCCACGTGACCTTTTCCTCCCTTGCGTCTCGTCGCCGCTGCCGCCGCGCCGTCGTCGTCGCTGCTATATGCCGATGCGTCGGCGTGCAACACGCGGCGTCCCCCTTTCGCGTCGCCGGCGAGAATATCGCGCAGACAAAAAGTAGGGGTGAAAGAGAGACGATTGACACAGCGTACAGATTGGGTGAGAAGGGACGCAGAGGGAGGGTGGTGATTCGCGCGTCGGGTCAGACAGAGAAAAAGGCAGAGAAAAGGGGTGGCGCGACACCGCGTTTATAGTGGTAGCTTTCGATCGCACGTGCACGACGTAAAACGTTTTAGCGAATCGGGTAATTCATTCGAAAGGCATCGATATTATGTTTAAGAAAAATGACGTGTCATGATTTAATTTATGAATGTTAAATTGTATAAGAGTGTAAAAAGAGTTTGAAAATTAATTGATCTCAAATAAATAATTAGCACGTGCGTGTCGAGAAATCTCTTTAATGTTCACTTTAATATTCATGTATTAACTCAGTTTTGTTATCGATATGACTTTAGTCTATCTCATTCTACTTATGTAGAGATAATTAACAATGTGGAACCGATTTAAAATTGAAAACTCGTATTCCGGAAAAGCTACAAATGTGATTGGGCATAAGATAATTTTTTTGGAAATTGTAGAAATTTATAGCAAGAAATTAGAATAGAAATTTCGAATTAACAAATGCGTGCAATTTTGTATTGTCTCGTACAGTTCTCGTACAATTTATTAATTAAAAAATATTGATGTGTTCCAAGCATATCGTAATGAAAGGTGTGCGGATCGACTTTTAGAACTCACAATCCAATAAAACTATAGCAAATGGGCATATAAGAATAATTGCTTTCTAGAAAGAAAGGAGGAGACTTGACACAGAGAATAAGTTGTGAAGTAGGAGGTATGCGAGTAAATCAGGGTTTATAAGTTAAAGTTTAAGTAAGTTTGTAACTCTTCAAATCACATTACTGCGTTAAAATTGCCGAGTTTCGCAAGAATTCACACTTTTGCCAAATCAAGAGTACCTCAAACAAAATACATCTATCCGCCGGATGTGCGACATCGACGCCATCGCTAGCCGCGTTGCGTACGATAAATCTACAGGATGCGCGGAGAGGAGGGCGGAAAGGGAGGAAGAGGGATGACGCATGGGGGTGAAGACCGAGCGAGGGGAATCGACGTACGCGGCGACCGAAACTCAATGAACTACTATCGATTAGCTGCTCATTTCGCGTCGCGTTCGTGCGATGGACTCGTTAAACGATTCGGCCTCTCCATTCCTCCAACCCTTTTCCCGTCAGCCTCCTCTTCCTCCTACACCAACACGATGCCGACGCTGCCTCGCATATCCCGCCGTGTTATTCTTCTTTTTTTTTTTTTTTTTTTTTTTTTTTTTCATTGCACGCTATCACGCCATCCCGCCGGGGTAGTAAAGCGAGTCAGCGGGGTAGTAGGTCACCCGGGATTTTCGAAACGAAAGACGAGTCACGAGGATGCACGCTCGTTCGACAGGGTTTCACAGGGTGGAAGGAGAAGACGAAGGAGGTGAAAGCAGGTCGAACGGGAGGTTTTATAAAGTCTTGCTCGCGCATCGTTCCTTTTTCGTTGATAGCGAAGGAAAATAATGGATCTTGACAAGACATTCGGAAGAGAGAACTTGAGGTCTTCCATAGATTAGGTTGGATTGTCGAATTTAAGATCTCGGTTCAGATTTAAGAAAAGAACGATTAAAACGTTTCAAATAAATTAGTTTATCGAAATAACATAATTTTGATATAAATAATATTTTTTAATAGCTTGAATTTTCGAGAAACACTGGAAACATTTTTCATTAGAATGATTATGTATATATAAGAGTTGAGGCAATTCTCAGTTTTAATTTTCGCTTGTACGAAAAGTAAAATTTCAACAAAATATAACAATGCACAACAGGCGTTCGTGCCTTTTATGACAAAATCTTTCTTCGAGTGAAAGCATCTTAGAAAGTGCAGAAAGAAAAATATTTATTTGTATACATTCCAAAGTTAGAACAGATGGACGGATAACTCTTCGAAGCACTTATCCATATCTTGTATACTCATCCCGTATATATATATGTAGTAAAAGGAAATAAAAGACCTTGATTCTGGGATCTTCCGTTTACAATAATATTTCTCAGTAGAGAGACAAGTTCGAGATCATCGCCTACGAGCGGGAAAGCGTTCGGCGGAACAGGAAATTTACGCGAATCGCGACTCGATTTAACGAGCGATCGTGTTCGATTTGGCATACGTCCAATCGTCGTCGGCTTTTAGAGAAGGGAACGAAGGGGAGATTGGCAGCAGCGAAGCTCGCCGGAGAAGGTAGCGTACGACAGAGGGGAGGGAGAGGAGAAGGAGGAACACAGCGGGTGCGTGTCGAAAGGTGCGTTGTACTCAAACAAAGTGAGATATAATTAGACCGCGAACATTGCGCATTCGCTCCCGCGGGAGCCCACGTGTGAAAGTCGCGCCCGTACACCTCGGTCATCGCTAAAAAGATCTTCCGCGTCGATTCGTGCGCGCGACCGACTGGCAAAATAATTGACTTTTTAGGGGAGACGTTCCCCCCGCGTCGCGTCTCTCACGTGGCGCCCGAAACCGCCCCCGAAATAGAACATTGCGGTCTCTCGACAAACCGAGAGAGATACGGCTCTCGTGATTCCCGAGTGACTTCCTCTTTACCGATTTTTGTTCCTCGAAAAAACAGTGTATTAAATTCATGTAATATATATTTTGTGTATATAATGTAGAATATTATATGATACTATATGTTTATTTGACGTTTAGTACTCTGCAGTTCTTTGTTACAATTTTATTAGAAATATATCTAAATTATTTTTAATAATATTAAATTACTTGATTATTATTTGTCATGCTTGAAATAAAATAATGTTTCAAAGTAATTGAAACTGAAAGGAATTATCTTAATTTACATATATTCAATTTATTTTAAATCCAAATTTTCTAATATATAGATATCAATTTTGCTGTCAAAGAACTACTTTGTTGTTTCAAAGAATGCATTTCGAAATTAATGGCATATATTCGATTCCATCAACGGATTTTGCCAATAATTGATAGAAACAAATCAGACACGCTTTTTATAAATACACTAGAACAACATAAGCGTGCGCTACACGCGCACCATTCTTCGGTTTTATGTAAAAAAATATTTAAAAAAAAATAATATAAAGTTTATTTAAATTCGATTAATATTTTTTGACAAAAATTAGCTGATTAAAGCGTTAATTTGCTAATCAAATTTTAAAATAATAATATGTTAAAAAATTAAAATAGTAATATGTTGTAAATAATATGTTATAATATCTTATTCTCGATTAATATTTTTTGACAGAAATCAGCTGATAATATTTATTTTAATCAGCTGATTTCTGTCAAAAAATATTAATAAAGTGAAGATTTGCTAATTAAATATACTAGCTTACATATTTATATTTATATTGTGTATAATTTGCTAATTAAATTTTAAAATAATATGGTAAAAATTATAAAATAGTAATATGTTGTAAATAATATATTACAATACCTTATTCTCGATTAATATTTTTTCTTTCTAAAGCTATATATCTTTTCGAACGAATCTCCTTCGAGTTTTAATTCATTATTAATATTAAGTCATGTATATAGTATCGCGCGCGCGCTATAGCATGAAGTTGCTGATGTTTGTAGTTTCGGCCATTACCGAAACGCCGCGAGTATCAGGCAGTTCGAGCTGCGTCCCGCTGTAATTAATTAGTAAGTATAATCGTTAGAAACGATTTCTAACCTTTGTATTGTAATATTTATCAATCGCGTATCATAATTTCAACGTTAATATGTAGTCGTAATTGTTCGAAACGCATATTTTGCGAAAAATTCGATGCAAAATCTCTTGCCAACATAACCCAACTTAATCTAATTTTCGCGCGCGCGAATGTGTTGCGATCCGTGGATATATCTATCATTAATTCTAGCTTACATATTTATATTGTGCATGTTATAATGTGTGTGCGAAATAATAAGATTATTCTAATAATATATATGTATTTTATTTGTTACAGGTTGCATTGCGATACACAGTGCGATTCACGCGTCGTGTCGGGAGTGCCGTGTAAAATTTCGCGTGTCGGGAGTGCCGTGTAAAGTTTCGCGTGTCAGGAGTGCCGTGTAAAGTTTCGCGTGTCGGGAGTGCCGTGTAAAGTTTCGCGTGTCGGGAGTGCCGTATAAAGTGTCGGACAATCGTAATTATTCGTGTTTTCGCGAGTGCTACGAAGGCGCAATGAGGGTCAACCAAGAGAGGAGGAGGAGGCCCGGGGAGGCATCGGGCGACAGCGGAGCAACTGTGAGGTATGCAATATAAAAACATTTTTTCTAAACTACATTGTTTATGAGATTTTCGACACACATATATGTATTGTATATATATATATAATTTGAATATTTTGTTTTCAGATCAATGTGTGCTGTGTACTACAACTCCGCTATTGTACGTGTCGGTGAGTGAGAAATTGTTTATTTTTATTTTATAACATTTCTATAGCAGTAATGGGGGTCAACGGTTCAACATATATAATATGTTGAAAATATTTAAATAATAATGTTTTAAATCATATGTTATAATATCTTATCCGCGACTAATATTTTTTGACAAAAATCAACTGATAATTGTCAAAAATATTAGTCGAATTTAAATATTATAACATCTCGTTCTAAAAAGGCATGTTAAGTCGATTTTCGCGCAAGTATTGTTGCACCTTTTCCGCGATGCTGATTAACTGTTTCGATTCGCATGTGCGTTATATTCATAGCATCGAGAGGTTGTCATCGCGAGGATTAGTAGTTTAACAGTTTGTTCAAAATAAAATTAAATAAAATATATTTGAAATAATATGTTATAGTACTTTATCCGCGATTAATATTTTTGACAGAAATCAGCTGATAACTGTCAAAAATATTAATCGAGTTTAAAGTATTTTATAACATATTATTTAAAACTTAAAATATTATTATTTTACTTAATTTTATTTTGAACAAACTATCAAATTGTTAACCCTCGCGATGACAGCCTCTCGATGCTACGAATATAACGCACAACGCGAATCTTGACAGCCAATGAGCATTGCGGAAAAGCGATGACAACAATAAATTTTGATATATGCGGGTATCGATTTTACATATCTTTTTTAGAAAAGGATAAATACGCCGATATCTTGTTACATAAACGTTCGAACAGTTTGCTGGCACCAATTTAATTTTCCTTGGAATGATTAAACGCAAAAACTATATAACTGGCGAACACGGAGAAAGATTCTGAACGGAGATCACATTATAGAGAGGGAGAGGGACGCGGCGCCTCGGCTGCATTCTGCAGCCCCCGTAAATAATGGAGGCGATTGAGCGTAATATAGGGTACACAGGCTATGCGCCGTAATATGGTCCGAAAGGGTACGATGTTTCTGGTGTCGCGCCCCAACCCTTGTCATGAAAATAGCCCTTAGCATCGAGAAGCGACGCGTGTGCCAACCTTTGCGAGCATACAGCGCGCAATATCGCAAGAAGTCATAGCTGAGCCGAGGAGGCTACATAAAACTGCACCCGACCAACACTTTCTTTCGTGCAATGGCGCATTCGTTGATGTATATCGCCTTCGAGTTTTATTAGATTTCCCGATCGTCTTTCGTAGAATTGCATACGCTAAATTCAAGAAGCTTTACTAAATTGCTATATAAATTATATTTATATAACGAATACTTAAAAGATTTTTAAAGACATAAAAAATAATACTTTTCGCAAAAAGCGAAATAATGTACTATCGAAATTTTTTACGAAGTCTGCGCGATATTTGGAAATTGCTACAAATGTCTCAGAATATGGGTCTAAGTCAGAGTAGATGCATAGAGCAGATTGGGAGACGTAGAGGAAGCGGTTTTTGTTCACGCTCCGAAGAGACCGGTATCCGACCTCATTTCCACAGCGTTCAGAGTCGCTTCCGTTCTCGGATCATCGATTTTGCCAAGATTCGCTTTGTTGCCGTTCAGCTACTATCGAATGAGAGCCGCTGTCGCGTCGAGACTCATTGTCAGAGGTCTTGGCAACTTTAGGAGAGTGGGCGTTGCTGGCGGTGGTGTAGAGCGTCTGTCGGTAGTTCGTAGTTTTCGTACGGTCATCGTCCGTGTGTGTGCGTGCACACACGCATGCACCCGTGCATGCACCCGTATGCACGCGACGGACGCATCTACGTGCATCCGTGCATACGCTGCATCGCGTTCCGACGTGAGAACCCGTTACCGGAGATACCTTAATGTGTACCTCGCACTTGAGAGATACCTCTCTCCCCTCCGATTGTGTATATAACGCGCGATAACGTGGATTCCCTATGAAGTGAAGTAATATATCGATGTCATGTGCAATACGCGTTTGACTGTCGGTTGGAGATCGATGTGTAGGTACGTGATGCTCGTGCACGTATATATATCCGCCGATGCATACGCTTGCAAGGCTAACCTTGTCTTTTATGCCACACGATTTATGTCGTACGGTTTGGCTTCGGGGTCTTGCGTTATGTATCGATCTCTCGCGTAGAGTGTTGTATCTCGACCGAGCTAAAGCTACTCGAAAAAAAGAAAAAAAAATTTCTACAGACTTTTTGAAAATCAACAGGGCGAGGCACTTACGAGATTACGGTTATGCGGGACACGCGCTAAAACGCATTTCAATCTATGATTTATACGATCGAATGTTTCGCAAGAGCTCGCATTTCGTCAAAGTGACGCCGAGAAATTCGAGTGCGCGGCAAAAAGTGTATCATCATCCGTTAAAATCGAATGCAGACGGCCTTATGTAAGGGGACTCGCGTCTGAAGAACTGGATGCGGTCAATAAGTTGATTTTTGTGGTCAGGTTATTTTCTACGTGCAGAGTGACGTACCTACCTCTGGAACTGCATATGAAAACCCGCGGTGAAGAATTACATAACGAATACGTCTTAATTATACTCTTGTAAATGCAATAACCTTACGTCATTAAAATTTTTTTTCGCACATCCTATCTAATTCAAATTATTCCACTTAATCACGATGCAAGATCTGAATGTAAGATTTGAAGAAATCGCGATCTATCTCTGATGTTTCACGAAGGACATATATGTATATTTAAACTTTATTTTTGCATTTTTGCCTCTAATATTAAATTTTACGTAGATAAAAATATCAGCATTTGCAAAAATACTTTCACTTTCCTTGTGGGTCCCTCGCTCGTAAATCACGCTCGGCCTGCGTTTAATTCCCCCAAGTTCACGTACCCGGTGTTTGAAAAATGCTCGATGCACCGCGCATGATGTTAAGTTAGTACGTGCTTAAAGAGCTCAATCATCTAACAGGCGCGATCCAGCCGAGACATAAACGCTGAATGATGACGCTCCACCATATTGGTTGTACCTATATATGTATAAATGCGCAGTGAAAAAAGAGAGAAAGAGAGAGGTATTGGCTAACTAATATCTATACTTGACTCTTGAGAAACTTTTCGTGACATTTTATGTGGACAACGAAATAATTGTAATCGATTCTCAACTTCTTGGACTTATACTCGCGATCGATTATTTAATTAATTGATTGCAAGAAGCATGCAAAAAATTGTCGCGTCTTTTAATTCAATTCCAATTAATTTTAAATTAAATTAATTTTAGATTTTACAAGAATTCGATTCGTTTTATTTTAATTATTTAAGCGAGATTCTTACTGAGAATATCCATAATTGTTTTATAAACATATCAGAATAAATTTAATGTTATAACAATGTTGTATATACTTATATACCGTAGCGAGTATACTATGATATAAATAGAAACGACTCGTTTAAATTATGATTAGAGCTAATCGCGCTGATATCGGCCAATAGTTGATAGCATTGCTAACGCAGACCCTTTAGAATCCCGTGACAGACATAATGATTAGCAGAATGCAAGGAGGAAATCCAAGCGGAAATCGGGATGACTAGCGGATGTTCCAAATTGCGGCTGAAGTAGTGCCATTTCCTCTATAAATCAATACCAGGTATAGTCGGACAAAACACGCACGATTAGGAATTAGCGATCACGCGATGGATTGCTAGTCAACCCTTCGGGCATTTCAGAGCCAGTCTCCTCTATATATCGTACATTATTTCCTTATCATAATTACACGTGTGCAAACACACACATTGATTCATTGTGAGCTATTTATTTTTCTATATTCGCGATTACGCCTCACACGATCGACATATATAAAATGTATTAATTTTTTCTAATTTAGCTAAAAAAATTTAAATATTAATTACGCACTAAATTCGAAATCGTGTTAAATTATAATGTACGTCGAAAGGTTAATGCATCGTTTCTTCGTGTCGCTTCCTATCTCGTTTAAACGACGCCCAAGTTCACAATCATAGATTTCAATTAGTCGCAACTGTGTACGCGTCTCTCGTCCGGCGCATCTCAAATGTAACAGCATGCATCAACGTCCGATGTTTACCGTATTATAGGGTTGGAGTATTCCGTCCCGCCCGGCGGCGGCATGCGCGTAGTACATAATCGAAATGCAAAACGGCACGGGTGCGTCTCTGGATCGATGATATTAGGCGTGATAAGTTATCTCCGGCTCGCCCCGTAATAACGGCACCACGGGAACGTGATTGATGCACTCGCGCTAGTAAGACACTAGGATCGCAGTTCGCACGGCATAATTAATTGCCGCTGCCAGATTAAACCTGCGGGGCTACAGAGATGTTGATGATTTTACTGAAATGCGGGACGCGGGAAAGGAAGAGGGGCGTAGTTTCTCGAACAGTTATGACCTTCGGGCACCATTTGATTGTGATTTTGTAATCACGATCGCGTTCTAGAATCGCGTTTCGTTTTGCGAAAATGAATTTAGATTCGGATTAGATTGTGAAGCGACGAAAAGAGCGTGTGATTATTCTCCAAATAATTAATGCCGGTGATAAATCGATCCCAAATTTTGATCGAGTGATCACGAGCGCTAATGATTACGCCAATCGATCATTAAAACGGGGAATGAGTTACGGTGGGCGAATTATTGTGCTACTCTCTCTCTCTCTCTTTCTCTCTTCCTCTCTCCTGGATAATTGAGTACCTGTTCGATACTTCGTGCGAGACTTACGTGGATATGTAAAATTGAGCATAAAAATCCCCTTTCAAATCACGCCCTATGACCGTGCGCACCGATATTACGGGGCATTATCATAACTACCGCAGCATTATGGCAATTTTCAATTTTGCCGCGCTCTCGATCGAGCCTTCTAAATGACTTCACTGCTACTATACTGTACGACGAAAGAAAAATTCGACGGATACAAACACGAGGAGATTCGCCGAAGATAGGAAGTCATCGGGAAATCCACTTTGCGATATACATATATATCGATCGCGCGTGCGGCAGCGATGATTAAAGATTGACGCATCGCACGTTGAGATACGTTTAATTAAATCGTTTTCTTACATTAATTTATATAGATAATAGATAAATTTTAGTCATAGTTACCTTATCAACCAGATAAAACGGACATTGTATACGATAATACGGAAAAATCGGATACGGTTTTGACCTGACTTTGAATCTCGAACTCACCTGAAAAAAGAAAAAAAAACGTATGTATAGTATAATACAAATTAATTGATCACACATAACGACAATCATAAAATTTTTTTCAACGTGTAATTGTATGATTTTTTTGAGTATAGCGCAACAAAAAATGTATGCGAAGATCCATGTTTTTACGATCGATTAGATCAATCAGATGGAGTAAAAGGGTAGAATCGTTTGGCGATTAGATACGATGGTTTTATCGTGAGATCGAGCTCGCGCAGTTTGCCTCTAAGTTTATCTCCGATAACGGTTTAAGATCGACAGAATTCCTTCACGAAAATAACGAAGAAGGGCAGGACGAAAGGTCTTGTTTCTCCGAGACTGAAAGACTATACAGGGTACAGATACATCTTCCTCCGTCCTTTTCGTCAGAATTTATGCGAAATTTCAAATCCGTGGAAACATTTCCCGGAATTTATAACCACAAATTTGATTTAAAAAATAACAAAGAATCAATGCGAAATATTTTAAATTCTTCCCTCTAATTTAAAAACATAGCCCACGCAGAAAATATATGTGTTTTTTGTAAATAAAATAGAGATTTTATTTTCATCAATTTTTAAAGTATCATCGTTTATACAATGTAAAAAACTCGATATTATATGTTCGATTGTGATTTCTGATTTTCGATGCGCGCGCTTTACTCTTTATATACGCGTGGACCTTTATCTTTTTCCAGTTTTTTAAACAGTGTCATAGATTGCGCGCGATCAAACGGCAAGAGGGTGCGACTCTCCTCTTATTTTTCTCGCTCGCGCCCATCATTCCGCTTCTCATCTCTCATTTCCTCAAAGAACCAACCATCCTCGCCGGTTTCCACTCCGACCTTATTTCCATGGTCGCCGTCGTGTCGCGCATCGTCTCGCGAGCTTCCTGCGAGAGAAGACCGACTTCCAGGAACGTTACCTCTGACATTCGCGAAACGAAATGCATGCTGCGTCGCGTCGCCGAGAAAGAGATCGGAGCCGCGGGCACCGCATCGTAAACTGACTCTCGATGAGATTGCTCCGTTGCGCTGCACCGAAGCAAGAATTCGAAAAGCGAAAAGTTCTCGCTATGTGCACATGCACGATGCTCTGAATAATCTGGAAAATTATTTCCAAAATTCTTTCTCGTTGTGGTCGCGGTCTTTTGTTGTATCTCGGTTTACGCAGAACGCGGTTCGTTAATAATATTAATTCTCCCCGCGTACAAAGAAGGGTGGATATGTAGTATTTATATTACAATTTATATTAATAAGTTTCCGGTGCTAGATTTCAATGATTTAACCCGTGCTCCCTGCCAATAACAAAAAGCCCTCTATACGCATCACTCGTATAAAGTAATACCTTCCATGAAAATGAGCATGCAGCAAAACATTTATTCTATATACACACATATATATGTATATATATTCAACAATAAATTCTGGATTTTATTAACATCGAATTTCTGTTTTTAATATCGAATTTCAATCAATATGAATCTATGTGTCATTGGGCAGAATTTTTAAAAGTTTGGCAGAGTTTGGTATTATTTAAGTAATTAAAAAATTTTTAATATTTTTTTGCGGATACTCTTTAAGTTTCACAACTATAATTTGTAACAAATTATAAAAGTCTCATGCGGAATGACTTATGAACTTTAATATCGAATTTCCAAGAGTGCTATCATTCTTGCTTTCGCGTCGTTGCAAAAGATGAGTAATATCCGAGTATTATACCTCTACCAGTACATTTTTCTTTATTTCCTTTTTTTTTGTACCGCAGTTATATTTTAAAACTTTACAAAAATTGTAAAATGCGATAAACTAAATTTTTCAACAGATTACACAATCTTACTACTATGAATTCAATTCAATTCTCTCTGTCACGATTCTCATTCGCGTCATTTGCTGAAGATTACCGACAGGCAATTCGGTGACCCAGTGGCTTCAGTTTTCGATCATTAAGAACGAACGATAAACTCGATAATGCTCGCAACCCCCTCAATCGCCGTGTTACAAATTATAGATCCATACATACAAACACGTACACGTTCTCTCTCTCCCTACGAATTACTCGCGATGAATAACCATTACTTAAGTGCGAACAATACCGGCGGCCCAACCCAGCACGCAACTGAATGTGCAGTTTATACACGTGCATGCAAATACGGGTGAAGCACAAGCGAGAAAAAACGAATTCATTCGAAGAGACACGCCTGACGAAACATCTTTCTCGCACCTTGACATTTTTTCGGTACATTTTTTTCGGTTAAGATTTATCTTTAAATATACAATGTGCTGAAAAATTTCGTCATAATTTAATAAAGTTTTTACACAAATTTAGACAATTTTTTTAGTTTATTCAATAATTAATTTATAATTGTTTATTGATAATTTTTATTTTATATATTATTTATTAAACCTAAAAAATTATAAATATAAAATTCCGAAAAAATAGCTAAGCGATAATGCGAACACACATATATACGCGTACGCCCTTTAATAACGTGAAAACTCTCGCAGATCTTTGTTACACATCTAGATTGGGCGAGCGTTACTAAGAATTCAATTAACGGTAATTATACGGCGACCCACCCCTCATTACTTTTCCCTCGCCGCTATTTTCCCAACCCTCCGCGAGATCTCCCCACCCAATAATTGCTGGCTCGGACGCAGCTGCAGGTGTATTCGTATGTGCAAAAGAGGGGAGCGAGTGAAGGAGAGTCCCTGCCAGAAAGTTTGCGCAAAGTCCCATTTGGGGTGGTTGAAACCGACCAGTCTTCCCGCGCTCCTTTCATCTCTTTCCCTCCCTCTCGGTCTTCTCCCTCGTTTCTTTCAGACCACCGTGAAAATGGGGGCTTGCATTTAATGCTCAACGGAAGGTCTTAAGAATTGGCCGCGGCATCCGTGGGTGTATACCGACTGGCTAATTGTGTGTTCCGAGTTTTGAGGTTACGGCGGGGTTGAATCGGTGCTTTTATTCCCGCGTCTAGATAAGGGTGGCGGCGGCGGCGAGGCCTGCCAAATCCGACGTTAGCCCCCCGGTCTATAGGTGTTTCGAAATCCTCTTTATCGCGGCACGGTGCAATGAAAGAGCTGCGACGCGGACTTCCCCGGGAACTTTGGCCGCATATTTAATCTCCTCTGGCGCGTTTTCAAGAGGACACTATCTTTAAATAGGCGCCGTGCAAAATAAATTTTGACTTTAAATGGACATTTTCTAAATTATTCCAGTATTTTCATTAAACTCTCATTAAGATATTATGCTAAGAATTAGCCGAACTTTATATAAATGATGAATAGAGAATATATATATAAACATATTAATATTTGTTTTAAGAAGATAATATTTGAAAAGCCATACAAAAATTCTCAAATTGCTCTCAAAATTTAATAGATTGATTTGAAGTAATGTCTCTAATTATATATAAACTTGTATTTCATTAAAGCAAAACTATTGAATTTTTTTAGAAATATTACGATATATTCTAGCACTTTAAAAACTGTGATGGCAAGAATATTCTAAATATTTTAATGTAAATTATGTATTATTAATATTGTAATATATATATTAGACTGCATCAAATGTTAAACGAATTAGATTCTCAATTTGATAGGAAATTAAATCAATTCCAGTAAAACATTAATTTTTTTCTTTCGAATCTTGGACTGATGCATATCAAAGAGATGATAAGAACCGATATTACCAAATCAATTACAATTATTACCAGGATATATTGACAGCTCTTAAGATGACAAGAATCGATTCACATTGATGTTTTCTAGATACTATTATTACGTGTCACGTCTTGCGAATACAAGTACGATTAATCGATCTTCGCAAGAATTTCTTAAGACATTTCAGTCAGAAACGACAAACCGCAAGCCTTTTTTTCACTAACGCTTTTTCGTTTTAGTTACGCAATTTTGGCGTACGCCCGTCAGTATGCAGTCGGACGTACATATGTCGAATGAACAGGCAGTTATCGCCGGTAAATTTCGACGCGCGCGATATGTAATATCAATTAAAGCGCGCAGCCATAACTATGCTGCGAGGGGGAAGCTCGTGTCGAAATACCGTAGCGAATATTTTCCAATTCTGTGCGCAGTTGGGGAAAAAAATCACGAGAGAGGTGAAAAAAACTGGACAGAGATAGAGAACTGGAAAGAGATGGAGAGAAAGCGAGCGCACCCGTTTTTATTGAGTTTGCAAAAAACATATTCGTTTTCCGCGTACTTCCGCGAACACCTTCCGCTTTCTCCCCCGCACCCCCTTCCGCTCTTCTCTATCGCTCTCTCCCTCTATTCTCGTTTTTCTATCCTCTCTATTGGCAGTGACGTCCTATCCGCCGCGCCATCCACCAGAAGAGAGACAGCTCACGTAGTAGGGGAAGATAAAACAATTTGATAAATCGCTCGTGGCGCGAGGGGTTGCGCCGCCCTTTACTCCCGTGTCATTGTGTACCGTGAACTATATATACACGCGCTCTATACTCGTTCGGAAACTCGTCGTGGGTTAACCGTTAAAGCCGCGCGGCAGCGTACCGTACCGTAGATAAGTGTTAGGTATCAACTTGTTGCATTAATTACAGCGGGAAGGCTATTAGCCATCGATTCGCGCGAGACCTCGCCACTCCATGTAGTTAGCTCTCTTCTACGTTTCTCCGCAAGTGGTCTCGCGCGCGCACAATGTGTATATGCATGTGCAAACATCCAAACACAGATGCATACCGAGCCGTCGCAAATTCTCCTCAACTTTTCGCGTCACTCCTCGTTGCGGCGCGACATATAACCCAAGTGCGAGACACCGGAAATTGTGTGCAAAAATCCGCGATCGACAGCGAACATTATCGGAAATCGACGATGAAATGATTTATCAATCGCGTGATTCCTATTGATTTTATAAAATAAATTCGACAAATTATAATTTGCAACTACACAATTAATTATTGCAGAGATTGTCAAATCATTTGTATCAAACGTGTGTGCGTTGATTTTATTTATGTTTAGCAAATAATTATGAGATACGCGCAACGTCAATAGTTAAGACGTAGGGCGATGATAGAAAATTCTCCTTCGAGAGAAAGACGCACCCGCGCGCACCGAATGGTCTCGCATGTTTTTATGATGCCGCGCGGTGCATTCGCTTCGGATGCACTTTGAGCGAAAGGAAGGTGTTTGCAGGAGCGGATACGTGAACCGGAAGTGGTCGCTAACACCGCGCCTGGCTGCCGGCAATTACGCGGACCCATCTCTATCAACTCGACAACGCGCGCGAGTGTAAATTCTCATGTGTATTTAGGTCCCCGGTCTGGATAGCGCGTGTATGCGCGTATATCGTGACGCGGTTACTCCTACATGTTTACAATAGGTATGTATGTGTGTGTATAAGTGCGTTTGTATGTATGTGTTTGACGGCCGGATGAAAAAAAAAACGCGCTATACTCCCTCTCTTTCTCCCCTTTCGTCCCGACGGTCGGCTCACCTTGATAATGCGAGATATCACGCGAATGCACAAGTAAACACGTGCACGCGTTTCGTACGTATATACGTGAGACGGTAGGAGGAAAGAGAGGCCAGTAGGTATCCGTAACTAGAGACTTGCCATTCTGCTCCCATACACGGTCAACGCATGATTCGAAATTAATTATCTCGTTTCTCTTTCTCTTACAATACCTCGCACAATTTTTTTTTTTTATTTTTAAAAAAACACTCGATTACAACAGTCGCTATACTTTGTTGACTTTTGAAGTTATCGAATAACCGAGTCGCATTATGATGTAAAAGAGCGATCCGCATTTTAATCGTCGTGCAAGCACATTTTGTAATGATGATATGTTTGCGAAAGCTTCGGTAGATAGGGATTCCTGGGACACAAACCAACCCTCTTCATTTCCCGAATGCCAATGTAGAACGTTGACATGCCAACGTTCGATTACAAATGAGAAAGGGAACACCCGATGCCCGCGGCATCATTAGCGCGATCGGAGTCGGTTTCTGCGAGTCACGTGTATCGTTGTGTGCGCATATATGGTATCGAGTTACGCGAATAAATTCAAAAAGGTCGATATTTTGAAATGCCATCGCCAGGGGTTGACCGGGGGCTATTTTGAGTGTGCCGTACGTAACTACGTAGAGAGAGAGGGAGGAAGAGACAGAATATGGGTGCATATGTGTCTGTATGTGAAAGAGAAAGAACGAGAGAGAGAGAGAGAGAGAGAGGGAGAACCCGAACACACCACCCGTCAATAATCCACTGAATAAACTATCGTCTACCCCCGCCCGCACAAGCCACCCACCCGTCCACCACACAACTCCACTCAAGCGCCACGTACAGCCAAGGCATATATCACACACACGAGGCCTGCGCATGCCTGTATACAATCGTAGGTATCGTGCACGCATATATGGAACGGTACGTGCTAATATATGTACCGCGCAGAGGTCTGAACGGACATACATTGAGCGCACGTGTGTGATGTGGCGGGAGATGGGAGGGTGGAGACCGTAAACTCGACCAGCGCGAGGTAGTCACGCGGAGAAGACGCGACGCGATGGCTACAAACGGTAAAATTTCTGGCGAACGAACTCGCGAAGGAGAAAAGGAAACTCGAATTCTAAAGATCTATATTGGGAGAAGAATTATACAGTTCTATATCTCGCTTTCGAAGAATTGATAATTGATTGTTATATAATTTCAATAATATCAGGAAAGATATTATATATAAAAGAATTTTGACGAAATTTTAATTAACTTTATACATATCTTCGATAGCCTTGCAGGCATCATATATCCTCGGTGGAAATACTTAATGTTTATTTAATTAGCTTCCTTGTTCGGGCTCAGGCGTCTGTCGTTGCAACGCTGGCGAGTCACCTATATACGAAGAGCGCGATGTATTATTGACACCGCAACCCCCAATGTAGCCTGCCACCGCCAACCCCCTATGTGCGCTCCCTTGTTCGGAATCGGACAAGTATATGCGCATATATGCACGCACGAATACATATGCATATATATCTTCGTCTGGGCATTAGTACCGGGTGGCAAGTTGCGAACTGGCCGACTTGCCGTTCTTGCCTCTCTTTCGCGCTCACGATGACTGTCATACGAAATGTCGCGTAAAGTGCGGTCATTATGCGTCGCGGCGTTTAACTCGTCGCGCATCGATTTTTCTTATCGAAGGCGGCGAGAAAAAGAAACTTTGTCTCTCCCGCTTTAAAGTCGCTCAAAAACTCGACATATCTCCATGCCGTATCTTCCCC
The DNA here is from genome assembly GCF_030444845.1 of Prenolepis imparis. Lineage (NCBI taxonomy): Eukaryota > Metazoa > Arthropoda > Insecta > Hymenoptera > Formicidae > Prenolepis > Prenolepis imparis. The sequence goes on along the minus strand of NW_028141167.1, from coordinate 5,035,340 downwards.
GTTTCTCGCCTTTACCTCATAAATTAATCATGCGGCGTTTTATCGCGTGACCACGATCGCGCGCAACTCGATCACTTCGACTTCGGTTATCGATTATCGGGAAAGTTACTGATACGAGATACTTTTATCTTATTACTATCCGACTCTACGCCAATATTTACATACGAAAATTTTGAAACAGTAGATATGTCAATATCTCATATTTCTTGTCAATTATGTTGAGCTTGAGGTAGGTTTGAAATTCGAGGGCTCGAGACCCTTTCAGACGGTCTCGCGGCTAATTTGCTCTCTGGATCGTCTCAGTTACTTCAGACTAGCTCGCTACATCCCGAGGAGACGGGAGCAACCTCGAGACTTACCAGCGTACCTACGTGTATGAATAATGAAAATCCACGAGGTTAGGTATAATTACCAGCGGAGCGTCGCATCCGGTCTCGATTCAGACGATCGTCAATTTTCGGGATAATCGGCGAATCCGGTCGACTGGGGTTCTGGATATTTTCAGGGACAGATTTAATTACGATGAGAGTCGGACCGAAGTCGGAGAAAAGCAAGCGCGGAGGAAACGACGAGAAGGAGGAGAGAAGACGCGGGAGGGTAAAGAGATGTCAGAGATCCCTGACTTCGTGCCTATCTTTGGATCTCAGCTTCTCCACCTTTAGTGACGAAGTACGAACCTACGTCGATTAGTCGGAATTAACTTCCAGCTCGCGCGCGCTCGCGTTTACGCTCGCACATCCAAGAGCCCTTCGCTTGGCCCAGGTCCGGGACCGCGGATTACCCGACGATAAACGAATTCACTCGCTGTTAATTGACTTCGGGGAGGGTAATCACGAGTAAAACTTTCACGTCGCGCGCGATCTACGAACGCGCTTGATTGGCAGCGCAGCGGGAAGGAGCGATGGCGAGAAGACTGAGAAAGCATGAAATTTATAGGATCGCGTCTGTCTCTCCCGAGATATTCTCTCGGGTTAAGATTGGATGCCTCGTTTTTCGCGCGACGCAGCACGGAATGTTTAAACATTCGCATTCGTAAAAGGACAAGTTCGTGGTTTTTTTCAAAACTTGTCTTTCGGCTCGCAGATAAAAAAAGTCGTATCGTAAGTCATCGATAATTATTTAAAATCATTTAAGAACTAATTAAAGAACCAAGAATTAAAAAACCAATAATTTTCTTACAAGAGTTCACACGCACCGAACAGATTGAGACAGTATACCTACTTTGCATAATGAAGCATTCTATTGCATCAGAGTTTTTACGGCATCTTACATTTATATAAAAAATGTTCGAAAAATCCAATTATATTACTTACTATTTTCATTGTTTCAGGATATGTTGTAGATTTCATTGTATCGATAATATAATATTCCCTTCGATCGTCCTCAGCAAAATGAAACAAATGCTCGCAGAGTAATAATCCTCCTTTAATCTCACAGAACGCACAAAAAGAACTCACACGAACTCACTCTGTATCACTTTAACGAAAGTAATCGAAAATCATCGCTAGTAATTCAGATATTATCACGTTTTCCTCTCGAAATGCGAACAATTTCACTACTTTGTTACTTAGATGCTGCTTCTTGGTAGACTGAGCGCGGCGACTCGACTCTAACATCTCTATCGTTTGGCGTCAGGTAGAAGACTGAAGCTGGTCAAATAGTCAATGGTTTTGGTTTGAGTGAGCACCGTAGACAATAGCATTCTTATATATAAGTGTGTATCCCTTAGTCGTTATTTTGGAAGAATACAAAAAAAGTAAGAAAGCATGGTGTCCTATTCTTTCTTTTCTTTTCATAAAATAAAATCTTTTCTATGTATAAAATTTTTAGACTGCCATGCCGATGAGAATTGGAACTCAGAATGGTCGGGAGAAAAGATTGCTAAACAAAAGCTTTTATCGGTAAACTAATGGTCATATTGTCAGAAACATTGGTTGTTTTTTTTTAGATACGCAGGTATCTAGAAAATATAAAGGGGAGATTTGTTTTAAGATCTTGCCTGTATTCTTATATTCCTAGTGTTCCTTAAATTCTTTTTCGACACTGCTAAAATTATAATTCTTTTGCTAATCTACAAACATTAAAAATAAATTCTTTTATTTTTATGTTTAATGCATTTATAAATAATTTACATAAAATTTTATTTAATTATGTATAAAAGATCTCTCTTTCTCTGTTTTAAAAGCATGTAAGAACGATAAAAAATTAATAATAATAGAAATTATATGTTACAAATTAGACATATACATAAAATATAAAAAAATATGAAATAAGAAGCGCAAAAAATTATTATAAAATTCAATGGAAAATTCGTTCTGTTCTTAACCTTTTTTAAGAAAAGAAAGAATATTCCAGATTACTACATAGGTATATTTGTTTTAGAAATTCAAAAATTTTTTAAACGTTTTATAGCATATATAATTATATATGGACAAGTTTTCATTATAAATTAATTTGAAATTAAAAAGTTAAATTCTGTAAAAATGATGAAAAATGCGTTTCTTAAATTATATGGTTTCAAAAACATTCGTGTCGAAATGTTTCTTATTGGTGTTTGACGGTTGTAAAACATTAGATACTACATTAGATACTACGTTTAGAAAACGTTTATGAAACTAACAATGTGCTACTTAATATTTATCTCCCAACATTTTGTATATTTTTCAAATTTTATTTCCTACGACACGTTTATTTCAAACGTGTGAAGTATCGCGAGTCCGCGAATAATTCACAAAGCCATCGGTGAAAAGCCATATACGTTTCGCGTTGCAGGCAAATCGCGTTAGATCGAACGCAACCGAAAGCGGACCGGATAGAGATCGTAGAACGACGCGTTATTAAGCGCTCGCGCGCGACTGCGATATATACCGGATTCAAATCGCCCCGACCGACCCGCACAGAAGTCGTTTGCGGGTTAAGCGAAATCGCGAAAGTACGTAATCGCACGCATAACGGAGGTAGTGTTCGCCGCTCGTCCGTGCACACATTTGCATGCACACGATTGTACGCACACACACATGCGTATGTGTCCGTACGCACGCACCGACATTCGTTTCGCCGGGAGAGCACCGCAACGATAAAAAGCACACGAGCGCATCCACGGCTTCTTTTCCTTTTTTATCGTCCCCTTCCTCTCCGGCTATCATTCGCTCCTCTCTTACTCATTTCTTTCTCTTTCTCTCTCTGCGTTTCTCGTCCCTCCAGCGATCATGCGTTCTCCGTGTACGCTTCTTCTCATACAATACGGTCCGTGTGCACGTGATGGTTGGAAAAAAGAATACAGAACGTTGCATATGGACGTCGCGGACGATGCGGTGTACCTTGACACGGATGACTCCCTGAATCACCCGGCGGCTGGCAACAAACATCACCTCGCGCTATCAACACACGCCTACCGCCTAACACAGCGCGCGTGTATATGTGCGTGCGTGAGCGCTCGTGCCCGTGTAAAGCGGTTGACGAACGGTCAGGCCGGCGACGTCGATAAGCCCATCATCAAGCTGCCCAGCCTGCCGACGACTTGGTAGGAAATTCCATTTCCTCCGATTCGTGTCGCAGTACGTGATTCCCGGTTGGTTGGTCGGTTGGCTGGTCGCTCGACTAGGAAGCGAGAGCGTAGCGAGCGAACGAGAGAACAATCCCAAGACTTTGCCGTGTTGATTGCGCGACTCTTTCCGCGATTTAACGCGGTACCTAGTCAACTTGCTCTATTTTTCACGTACGTATGTGTACGAATTTAATTTTAAAAGTTTTTCGATAAATTTGAAATTATTTCTTTAACGCAACCTTTGCGACATGTTATTATATTACGTTTGATTTTGTATCTAATTCTATCTACTTGAATAAAATTTTGGTAATTAAGTTACAAATTACAGTTTGATAAAATGAATACCTGCTGACGTTGAGCAATAAAAAAGAAATAATTTATAAAATATAAAGAGAGAGAGAGAGAGAAACGTGTGAAAATAGATATATAATATGAATGAGATAAGAATACGAAAGTAGTGAATAAAAAAATTAACAGACAAAGACTAAAGTATTGACTTCAATTAAAGACTAATGAATTTTTCTTCATAATTTCTGTGAGACATTGACATCAAGGAATACGCGTCCCACTTTAATTGGAGATCGGTAATTAGAATACAGAATTGAAGTCTCACATCTTAAGTCCATAATCCTCGATATAATGAGCTTCTCTCTCGGAGTCCTTTTAGAATTATCCGCAAAGTATAATAAAACTTTCCAGTTAAAAAAAAGAACAAAAGCCAACCATCGGGTGTGTAAATTCGCCGTAATTTTATCGACCATTTGCCCATAAATATTTTCCGTTGCACTGCTCTTTCTCTCTTTCTTTTTCCTTCTCTCTTGCTACGCCACGCCGTTTCGGGGTCGGTAATATCGGACTGTTCTCTCTTGGCTTCACGAAGGAAAAGATAAAAATAACCGTACAAAGAAAGCACGACGGGTGCTAGGGTAGGCGATCCCTGGACGTGAGCAGAGAGAAATCTCTCCGTGGCCATGGGAGAGGAAGGACGTGGGGGCGTGGTTCCGAGCCGAGTGCATTTACGGCGGAATGCACTTTTGGAACATACCGCGCACCATTTTCGGGGTAATGTCTCCCGCCTGCAAAAGGCAAAGGTGAAGGCGATAATCCGTTCCATGTTCAGGTACGGAGGCACGGTATGGTACCTTTTCATAGTTTAGTAAGAACATTGTTAGGAAAAAAAATACATCGCTTTTTCTTATTCTATTGCGATATAATTTTAGAAAATAAAGTCGAAGAAAAAGCCTACTTAACCATTCGTAAAGATTGTATATGGACCGGAAATAAAAATAACAAAAGAAGTCATTTAACTTTTCGGAGTAATTTATATTTTTCTGTCTCTCAGATTTTTTTGTTTCCACGTAGACCCACCCCTCTACACACATATACGAATGGAAAATCTCATACCCGTAACGGGGATTTCGAAAAACGTGCATGAAACGTGCCGCGGCGGATTCGAGGGACCCTAGGTCAGATATATTTGGAATGCGCTGTACACCGGCGGCAGGCAGACGGTCTTAAAACGGGGTGAGGCAGACCTATCGTGGGGTAGCTGGAAAGGAGGAAAGAGAAGCCAAGTGCTTCTACCTACTTTCTTTTTCTTTTCTTGTATTTTTGCCGTCTCACTCCGTTCTCTTTTTCTCTCTCTCTTTTTCATAACACACATTCGTTCTTCTTCCTTTTTCTGTCTTTCTCCCTCTCCCCTTCTCTCTCACTACTTTACCAGCTTAGTATACCGAACGGGCGCACCCTTATTGTCGTGGTTCCAGGCACCAGCATACCTGATCTTATGAGAAATCCATACTGGCCCTTCGGTGGGAATACGAGGGTTTCGCCTCGCACCCTTCAACGAACCTTTCTTTGCTTGCCCTTTCCTCCCTCCATCCGCCAACTCTCTACAAAGCCTGTTTCTCGCCACCCGCTTCTTTCCAATTCCGATCGAGGTGTCCGCAGTGAGACTACACGTTCGTACTGAGATAGTCATAACGAGGACATGTTCTCGATGCAAAAAGCGCGGTGCCATTCTGCTTTCCGCGTCGCGAACGCGCTATAACGATGCTGCTGTGATTAAGCAGAAGAAAGCCAGATTTCTATATTTTTAGTTCTTTCTATATTTCTAGTTCACAAAGACGTAGCAATTACCTCAGAGCAAAAATGAAAAAAGAAAAAATCTCCTTTTTATAAAAAATATATACAGAGAAATTAATAACATTAATATACCTAAAAGAGAATTTTTTAATTAAGACTATTCACAAATGTGAAATTATTACCAATAACATGATAGATTACTTTAACACACACAATATGTTTCTTTTTTTAAATTATAATTCTAATTATATTATGAGCAAAGAAATAGAATTTAATTGGTCAAGATTAAGCAATCAATCATTACAGTTTGAAAGTATTGGTGCAGAAATTATCTATAAGATAAACAGACTTCTGATAAACATATTGCTACTGCCTTTTACCTGATCGCATCAATATACGCTTCAATTAATTGCGAAAAGAGTAGGGATGTCGGATATATACGTCGAGCCGCAGAACGCAAAACGCTGAACGACCTTCGTAATTGGTAATTACCTCCGATTTTGATGACGATTTATTATAACGCTGCGTAATTGCGATATAATTGTGCGTTATATGAAAACACAATTTGTATCCCGTAGTGTCATTATTCGTCGATGACGTTAAACAATGGCGACATTAATTTCACCAAAACATTACCAAGCTCAATTTTCTAACTCTTATTGTAAGATATTAAAACGCTATAAAAAGAAAATTTCTTAGAGATCGTTAGACGCACATAGATATTGTAATTACTCCAATATTGACGCAATTATTGATTAAATATCGAAACTCTATTAATATAAAATATTGATTTAATTTAATAAGAAATTTAATTTAACGAGAAAGAAATTTAGAGAACAAAATCCAAATGAGAAAAAAATTATATAAATAGAATCAATGTGTGTGTTGAAAATGTATCTGTATCGAACATAAATATCGATATCCGAGGGCCTCTTTCGATTGATGAGATTACCGTTACGCACGAAAGCGCCTTACGTACGAGGTCGGGCCCTCGGGCCTTTGCTGGCCCCGCCGAGCTCCGTAATTTAGTCTCTTAACGAGAGAATCGCACGCCCCATTAGCGTTCGCTCCCATGATTACACGTGCCTTCCGTCGTGAAAGAGTGAATTTGAAAGCATATATACGATCGTCTCTTTTAAATCTATACTTGCATCGTATATACATATCTGTATAATGTCGTACAATCGCACACTTATCTATTTTCGCAGAGAAATGACAGTATACATGAGCTGAATTGATATTTATTTCTCACTGAACTTATGATTTTCCAATCTCGGATACACGATTTTAAAACAGCATAATTTCCTTTCGTCCTCTTTTTATTTATGCAAGTTGTGTCGGACAGAAAAATATTTATCACTTCTATCTATAGAGATGCGTAAATATATATGATCAGTTATTTCGACGCTCAATTTTTCAGCTATTTCAGCCAAAAAAGCAAATTGATTAACGTTTGAGCGTCATACATGACAAGCGCAGCGTGAATATAACGATATGTGAGTAATGACGATTGATCGGAACGATGGGGCGGAGAGAGAGGGAGATCTTCGATTTCATCCGATAATATACACCGCCGGTCCAAGAAGCGTTTAATTGAATAGCCGTTATTCGACGCGAATTATAACATGATTATTGCGGTGCGGCTCGTGCGGTGTTTCATGCACTAACGGCCGCGAACGTGGATATGGTCGAGCTAGATTAGCGCGCGAGGGACGAAGGGATGCACTTATACTGATTAAAAAAAGAAAAAAAAATGCGAAAATATACTTGTCGCTGGAATGCTTTTAACGAATTAATATCCCCTCCTCCCTCTGGCACTTTTGCGATACAATATTTACTTTTGCTCGGCAAGTCGTGTTTGCTCGCATGTGTATGTGTAGTCCCTATGCCGCTTAAATCATTTGTCGCAATTTAATAGAATGAAAAATAAATACAAGTAACGCCAGCTTTAATTTACGGCGTTAATTATCCTCGCTCGCTGAGGCTCCTCTCTATCGGTTGAGGATTAAGTTACGGGGTTATTATCAATCTTTCGAAAAGTTACCCCCGAAAAGTACTAGGCTATTAATCGAAATCACTCGTGGTCACTCGAGAAATATCAAAGTCCGCGATTTATAACAGACAACATTGTTCTTATTTTTTTATGCTCTAATCCACCGCGCTTATAATTTCCAATTATATATACGTTAATATATTTCGCGTATTGTCTTATTTCAATAATGGACCTAATTTAATAAAATATTAACGAATATTATTAAAAAAAATTAACTCGCTATAAGATCGTAAAAATTTTCAAGCTCATGGATTAGTTTTCGAAAAATACCTGAAGGGTTAAAACCGATAGGTCGAGTTCAAAGAAAAAAAATTTTACTATCATGCGAATGCAGCGATGGGAGACCGTCGTTGTCATCGTCAACGACGACGACGAAACGGAAACATGTGCCAGAATAGAAAAAGGACGGATGCGTACGACGGCCCGAGGGGAATAGAGACCGAAAAGCAGAGAAAAAAAAAAGAATGAACGACGAAGGGTAGAGAGAAAGGGGAGGAAGAGATGCTGCTGTGGAAAAATATAACCTGTTGGACCGCGAAAGAACGAGAGCCACGTAGGCAGGCACATGATGCTGAGAAGGAGAGGCACAAGAGAAGTTGGAGAGAAAGAGAGAACGGATCTGTGTGAGAAGAAGACCTCGGTAGAGCGAGACTGCCGCAATGAAAGAAGAAGGGGAAGGACGAAGAGAGATGAGGAGGACGAACGAGTGAAACAAAGAGAGACAGAGAGAAAGAGAAGGACGCGTGTGCAGGCTTCCCGAACCTGCCTCAACTTCGACTCGACTTTCGCAGTTCGATTCTGATCCTATCGATCTATCTCGTCGGAGGTGGCACACAGCCGTTAGTATTTACACTTTACTTTCATTCTCTGGCATAATGCCGCTAGTATGTGCTGTTTTTCTGCGCCCACCCCCGCTCATTCATCATCCCCTTCTCGTCGTTATCCTTGAAGTTTAACCAAAACGACACACGCAGCGCGTGCACAGGGGCGAGAAGGGTAACTTTTATTTTTCGAAACACAAAAGGATACAATTCGTCACATTCCTGATGTTATGCTTTGCCCAACACGGTTCGAGACACGTGATAAGAACGTGTACTGCTCCGTATCCTCGGCGCAGATTAAGTCTATTCACGTGATCGTCCATGAATATTATATTGAGATGCAATAGAAAGATAACGTTTAATAATATATAATTCTAAAAACACTGAGATTTTTATAAAATAAAATTATATATAATGTCAGAAAATTTTATTCGACGTTCTACTTTTAATGGGTTAAATTTATTGATTAAAAAATTCGATTTAATTCGTAGAGAAATAGAGAAATAATTTCTTTTACACATCTCGTATTTGTCAAATAAAATAGAACTTGGCATAAATATGAAACGCGAAAAAAAAAATGGATAAGCGCATATTTAACATAAATATATGCGATGGGAATCGAAAGAAAGGTATGAGTGACGGCATGAAAAAGGAATATAATTCGGATGGTGTCATCGGGAGCAATTTACACTGCGCCGAGCACGTCGATCGATAAATTAACGAGGCGTGTTCGATATGCGCTCGCATTTTTATCGGACCCGCTCGTCGTGGGACCGCGTTTCGACGGCTGTTATATTATCACTCTGAAAATCGCATAGACGGATATTCGGAAAAATTGTTAAGAGGCGTACTGCGGTTGTAATTCGTTTCAGTTACGGATGCTTCGATCCCTTTTTGCGCCGATTTTACTTTTATCGGCCGATAAACGCGCAGTTTTTTAATCACGCTCGCGATATGAATCGAGATTAACGGCGAGGAGAAGGATGACGTGGATTTTGTTTAGCACTTTGTATTATTGGCTCACTTTGGCTTTTGGCAGATTTGTTTAAAAATTTACTTCTTTATGTGTGCGTTAAATTTTTTTCACAAAGATATTTGAGAGAGAATTTATGATGAAAGAGACATTAAATTGATATAAAAAATCCTCTTTATCTTATTATTCAGTCTATTATACATCATTTTACAATTGCATTTCGTAATTCAAAATTACTCTGATTACAAATAATTTGTTTTTTTATTTCAATGTGCACTTGTCGAAATATTGTCTTAGACTACGAAAGACTTTATATCAGAATAAATTACATATACATCATTTTTAAGCAAGATGAAAATAAGGCATTCCGTAATTAATCACAGGCAATAAGGCGGGCACGTGCGCGAATCGGGGGCACACATCTCTCGCCGCGAAAATATCATCCGGGGTTTATCTTTCATTTAGATACGTGGCTCTAATCTCTGGTTTGGTTGCTACGACCGAGGAGAAAAAAAGTCGCGAGATAAGTGCGATCCGACTGAGTTCGTCATTGAATTGCGCGATTCGCGCCGGACGTGTGTCATCGAGGTTCACGCGATGATCGTCCGTCGATACTCCCGATGAAATATTCCGAAGAAGTGGAAATTATTTACTTATGATACACACGAATGCGCGAACTTGAAGAGACGATCGCTGACCTCTCCACGTGCGTGTCAAGCGTGCATATTAATGTGTAACAGCATTATCGATATGTGCGTAATTACATTACCATATTTATAAAAGTGTGTGAATAACATTGACATTAAAAAAACATCAATAAAAAGTAAACGATAAAAATAAAACTTGTAGATTAAAAGAAAAATTCATTTCGCGTTCTAATAATTTTGATATTTTACTGTCCTTATTACCGCTATTAAATTGCTATTATATAAGATTCTAATCAGATAGTTTGACGATTTTGGGAGAAAGGGGAGTTCTGGGACTTAATATTTTTATTACTCAAAAATTATTAATTAGTCATAGAATGCAAAAATAATGGAATAATAGCTGTATAAAAAAATAACGAAATTTATTATTATGGGCCGCGCTCTTTACGTTACGAAAAATCATTTTTTCTCGATTGTGCGAGAAAGAGAGAAAACTCCTATTTGTATTGCATAATATTATAATTAGATGAGCGAGCTGGTATAAAAGTCGAAGGAAAGCAGCAACACGAGCGTGTTGCACGACGCATTTCGAGTAATTTGGCGCGCGTAACCCCGTGCTCTGCGCGGAATACAAACGGCACGAGAACAATTTTTTGAACTCGGTACACTTCACCGCACCTCATCATGTCGTCGCCGCCGCACGGGATTTACACAACTCTTTCAATTAAAACTTTTCCGCAGTTTATCTTCCCGCGCTCTGAAAAAAATTAGGTTCCGCTCGCGCAGTAACGAGTTCCGTTAACGGAACGCGCGCTTGTTTCCGAGCTTTTTGAGCTTTCACTGGAAAAATTCATCATTCGTCACGCATTATAGGGGGGAGCGGAAGGGTTTGGAGAAAGAGAAGAAAAAAGGGAAGGAACACGTTAGGGGAAAATAAATTAGCATCGTCAAGGTTAACGCGAAATTAAAATAAATCTTTCGCTATCCTACCCTCGTTTAATGTTCTCGCAAGAAACTTTAACCTTGAACCCGACCCATTGTTTCGTTGGTGGTCCAACGTTTCCTCCCTCCCGTGCTGATAAACCGGAAAAGCATTTCCCGAACGTCTAACTCGGCTCGCCGACCTGCCTCGTTCACGGTGAAAAAATACCACGATATATCACGTGGCGATATGAACGTCTGGATGTGCGCGTGTACATTTGTGAGTGTGTATGCGTATGTATGTGTGCGTATGTATGTATTATGGACTCACCTTGTGGTGCTGCATGATGGCAGTGGACTTTCGCTTGGCGGACATATTCAGTTTGTCGGGATGCCCTCTCTGTTCCCCCTTAGTGAGAAATATCTGCCTCGCCGGTCTCTATCGGCCTGTCCGCCTCTGTTCTCCTGTCTCTCTATCCTTCGTTCTTCCGTCTGTTTTTCTCTCCTACTGACAAGCCATAAGCGAAGGCACGGCGACAATCACGAGGAACATAAAGGCGGGAAGGGGAGGGGAGCGCGAGAGAGCGACGACGATAGACGAATGCACGCGGTGACGCACTCTTCTCTTTCTCGTCCCTACCGTTCCCGTTGTTTCCTCTTCTGTCTCCTTTCTTCACTTCCGCCTGACAGCTTCCTCTGGCGCGTGGTACGATCCTACTCCCGCGTATAGAGAATGAGGTGTTCTCCAGTGCGACCGGCACGTCGCGAGTAAACTTTCTCGGAGTATCGTGTTTCGTTTCTGTCCCTCTCTTTATTCCGCACGCGCGCGCGCACGGTTGCACTCCGTCCCACCTTGCGCTCGCAAACTTCAAGCTCTCACCCCGCGCACACCACACGGCACACGGCGGCGCCACGAAAGTTCCGCGATAAAACCCCCCCGCGCAGTTAGTTGTTGCAGTTGTAGCAGGTGTCGGCGCCGCGCGAAATTAAAACAAGCCCGCGCTACCGGAACAACCGAAAGAATGTCCGAACACTTTAAGCTGAGAAAAGTCTGTTTTTCTTTCACTGAATGTATTGTTCTCGTTTCTTTCACTTACAATCCCTTACGCGCGTCTTACTCAGCTGTCCGTATATTATTGTTTTTGTTTCTCTCTCGTCACGATGCTCACAAGGCAGCTCAAGTCCATTAAACCGATGAAACGGTATCGCGATCAGCTGATTCGCTCCGAACTCTGAATCATTCAAATCAAACACGTCGAATCGTTTAACTCCGATCGAACGAATAATTTTTTTTTATCGAGTTCTCCACAAGAGTGAAGAGAAGAACGAAAATCTAAGTTCGAAGGCTGACGATCCTCGTACACGTTCCGGATCCTCGTGTTCAGAAGTTAGATCGGCGCCCGCCTGACGTCTAGATGATTGAAAAAAGGATGAACCGAGCAGTTTTGCGCCCTGGGGCGTCCAAATCCTGCCCGTTTTCTGAAGAATCGTCGGTCAGGAAAATCGACCGTTCGCACGATTGTCGCCTACGTGTTTGCTCGCTCTCTGTGTCGTTTAAAGCGAGAGGTGAGAATGCTCCGCGCTCGCTGAAGTGATCACAGAATGTCCTCGCATTACGAACGCTCACGGCGAACTGGCGGCTGGCGACGCGGCGACGACCTCCTCTTCTCCTCGCGCCGCTGCGCCGCCGCTTCCACGCCTCAACATGCCCCCCTTTCCCTCCCCTCTCTTCTCTTCTCTGGTGTCCTCACCCCAGACCCCACGGTAGAGAGCCTCATACCACTACCTCGCTTCACCCATACCCCACTCTCTCACTCGCCGTCAACTCATCCCCTTCCGTCGGTTCCTCCCTCTCTCCCGCGGAACCCCCTCGCCATAGTCCTTCGACGACCCGCATCGCTCTCTCACTCCCCAGCGGCCCTCTTCGAGCGCGTCAACCCCCCTCGCCCCCTCGTCTCCCTTCCTCACCACGGTCGTCTCTCTCTCTATCTCCGTTTTCCTCTCGCTCTTTCACGCGTTTGCTTCGCTCGTCCCGGCGCCCTCGTCGGCTCCCCCTCGACCCTCCCCACTCGGTTCGGTGCGGCGGCGGCGGCGGCGGCGGTAAGGTAGGGTCTGTCACCGTCAGAACATCGAGGGGGCCGTTGGACGAGTAACTCGAGGGGGGAAAGCGGGGAGGGGGAGGAAGCAAGGGATTCAAAGGGGCGTAAGGGGCCGCTGTCGGGCATCCGGTGGCGCGGGGAGGGGGAAGGGTGAGGGTACGAGCGGCAGGGACCTTTCCGGATGGTGAAGGTAGGGCGGTGGAGGAGAGGGAGAGGGGTAGTACAGCGTAGAGAGCGAGGGGCTAAGGGGCGCCAGCACTCATCGGCCGAAGGGGCTTCCACGGGTGTGTTAGGCTTGTGCTTAGAAGGGTATGTGCCCACCGCTTTGCTCCTCCGGTGTACATGTGCGCATTGCTACGTGGACGTACGGTATCTACGGTCTCTATCTCTCTGTCTCTCTCTTTCTCTCTTCAGCTGGTCTTTGTCTACACGAGTATGTTGCGCTCTCTATCTATACCACTCCTTCTGTATTTATCTCTCTCTTGCTCTCTCTCTTTCTCTTTCTTTTTCTTTTTCTTTATCTCTGTCCGTCTATCTCCCTCATTCCCGCTTCAATCGTCTCTCTTCGTTCCTCTGTCTCTCATCGTCTTCTCCTCGGCACCGGACTCTGTCCTTTGCACCATACTGTCACGCTAGTGTGCTACTATCGTGCGATACGTAACGCCGTCGCGGCTTTGCCGCGGTACTTGAGAGACGTAAGTTACGCGGCACCTCCGACAAGAGTGGTCTCTCCCGCCTGTCCGCTTGCTTACTTGTCTGCCTGCCTGCGACCTGGGCGAAAGAGCACGCCGGACGGGTTTGCTTGCCCGATGTATGCATTTTTAGGGGCAGCTCTCTCTCCGTTTAAGCCTTCCGTATTATTAGCTCGTCGTCGTCGTCGTCGTCGTCGTCATACCACGACTGGTCTGGGTTAATACCGGTGTCGACGATCTACAATCTAAATAACAGTGGTCCACTGTGTCATATATTTATCCTTTTGCATGTGATCTGAGTAATTCAAGTGATTAAAATCATAAGCTTGTTGTTGAGTTATTTCATTTATAAAGCGACGATCTGCATCATACGTAGATTGTAAGTAAACGTTGAACATCGGTTAATAATTATGCGGCATATTTTGTCGGGTTGAATATTCAAAGGCAATAATGATTATGCGTAGATGAGACCGATTTTAAAGATATACACATTACTCTTCTCGCCTTTACTTTTATTTTTAAGAATATTTGCTCATTTGAGTCTTCCATGTTATTTACCGGTCATCGTGTTACAGATTAATACCTTGTTTACTGTGCTGGCGAATGTGTAAAGTCCAATAATTATAATATCGAGGCGGAGTGATTGTCAGATAAACGTTCCTTGTCGTTTTTACGTAATTACAGTTTGTGATCCAATCCAATTCACATGATGAATCATTAAAAATCTGTTCGGGGAAAACGACGAACATAGAATTATCTATCTTTGTAAAATTAACCGTTTTCAAAATTCAAAAAAATCAGAAAGAATTCTAAATGTGCTCCTGAAAAATTTTTTAAGTTCTTAAATTGAAATTAGTAAACAATGTATATATATATATATTTTTTTTTTATGTGATAGAGCGATCTTACTTGCCGAGATTAATTTTTTAAGGTATTTTGCACAAAATTCTCTTGAAAACTTTTAAAACTATAGAATTATTTCTAAAGTTTCTTAAAATTCTCTCTAAAGTAATTGCAATTTTTACATAATAGAAGACCACTCCGATTTTGATATTTTCACTGTTTTAAACGACATAATTTTTTGTAAACCAATTAAGAATTCTGAAACTCTTCAGGGAGCAATCAAAATTGTAATAATTTATTTTCAATTTTGAAAAAGTAGAACTACTTATTTGTCGAAAAAATGAGATTTGTACAGAATGGCTCTCTCAATGAATATCAAGTTATAACACACATGTATATCTTGGAACAGATTCTTCGTGAATAAACGAAACGGGTGACACATGAAAGAATTCGCGCACACTTGAAAGACTTTGGTAATTCTTCAACTAGATCACGATTTCCCTTTACCGTAAATTTAGAATGCGACCGCAGTCAATCAATTGTATGCACCGATTTTATCGGGTCAAGTACGAACAAAGCTACAGAAAATCTGCTCTTTCTAATAAATAGACGTAAGATTATTACTCCTGCCAATCTTGATACTTTAAACGATTGAATCCTTTTCAGATTTACCTGAAATATTGTTCATTCGAGGCAGAAAATACACACATATATGTATGTGTATGTATATAACAATACACATAAATTTTCAAAATTAATATACTTATTTTATAGCAATACAAATAATTTTATAAAAAATACATTTAAAATATATTTAAATAATATTGTATATTAAAATATATTAAATAAAAATATATTTAGAAAAAATCTAAACGTTTGAAAAATAGAAAAATTGAGAGAGCTTTTATAATTTCGACAAAGTCGTGTCATCGGAATTATCTATGAGGACAAACGGTAACATAGATATGACCTCGTAAATGGTCCTGCAAGGGATAGTCTTAAGAAAAGTGGGCAAGTTATCGGGCCAACGTCGTAAAATACTTTTTCTCTAGACTTTACGATGGTTATACTCTGCGCACAAACGTCCTCGGGGCTCCACCTGTCCGCTCGACTTCCTTCAAAAAGGCGATCTTTTTATTGGCCGGGCCACGTACTTTATTTACGATGTCTTCTGCACAAGCTTGTATTTTCTCTCTTTCTCTTTCTCTACTTTGAAAAATGAAGGAAATTCCAGTCGCGATAAAGCGCGAACTTGTTCAGATTAATAATGTTTTCAACAATACCATACGCAATGCACACAATAAATAAATGAACGGATGAATACATGCTCAAGCACGCCTACGCTTTCGCGCTGTGTTGTCGACAATGAAAGTCGTCTTGTCAATTGAAAAGTCGAAAGCGTAGGAAGAAAAAACACGAGAGTTTTTCCCTCTGGCAGATCCTAAAGAGATTATTTCTAATTCCTTCACGTCGATGGGACGAACGTTCACCTCCCACCTTATCACGCGGCAGTACGCGATAACGATCTAAGCAACAGTTTGCTTCGACGGGAGTAAGAAAACTTCGGGACACAAGGAGTGTAAAAAAGTTTAAAACTTTCCGGCGAAAGTGCGATTTTTCCGATTCAATCCGACGCGAGATGATCCGTATCTTACCTTAGGGAGATACACATAATCGCTTCGTTATCATTATTACCCTCATTATCACTTTTGTAAACATTTTTATCAGTCTATTGAAGGATATGGCATGGGCTTCTACATGAAACGAGAGAGAAGTGGCGGCTGCTAACTTAATTTATTACGAAAACTTTTCTTAACGCAGTAACTTACGTTCGTCTTTTTCTCGTTTAGCGTAGCAATCACGATAGTATATTATCGGTATGATTAGCAATTAAATCATTAACTCTACCGTAATGGCATATTATTTTTATATATGCATATTATATTTTTTATATATTTTTATTTATAATAGACTTCAGTTCAAATGTGTCTTATTTAAAGTCATACGACTTTATTTAGCACAAGCTATGCAACAATCAGCCGAGTCGAATGTATGTATGTATGTGCGTATATATATATAAGAATTTCTCTTTACCTGCGTACATACATATGTATGCACACATGCACAGAGTGCGTCATCTCAGCGAGCGAACAAAGTCCACTTCGGCATTAGACACCCTTGGTTTCTGAAGCCTCGGGCGGTAGTTCCCCTACCCTTTGCCGTGGCACCCCTATGGATCTCTCTAGTCGAGCTTCACCCTCTCTCTTCCTCGTGGCAAGACCCTTTCTACCTCTCCCCCTTCCGGCTGTCCCCGCGCTTTCCTCGACCTCCCACACCGCCTTCACTACCTTTACCCTAACCCTCCGTCTCTCTCTTACCCTCTCTCTTTCTCTATCTCGCTTCTTCAGTCCGTTCCCTTCTCCGTCTATGTTTCTCATTCCCTAGAGCAGCCCCTGCTTGCCTGCCGGTTTTTCTCCTTTCCTCTTCCCCCTCGCCGCTGCCGTCGTTCCTCACCGTCGGCAGTCGCCCTCGCCCGTTCGTACCCTACCGCCCCCACCTCCCCCGTCTTCCCCCCACATCCGTCCTGCGTACCCGCACACCCTTACAAAAAACCCAAGTCCAGTATGGGCGCAACGGGGGGTTTCTCCCTTCGTCTCCTTTTACCCTCTTCCCATCATTCCTCTACCTCTCCCTTAACCTTTCCTCGTCCCTTTTCCTCCCCTTCTGTTCCCGCTTCTCTCTTCTTCCACCGACCCCTTCTGTCTCTCTTGCGAGTCGTCTCATCGTGCTATACCTTCGCCTCGGCTGTTCGTTCCCGAGTCTATTGCTCCGTCTCGCTTCAACGTGCACCTGAAAGTTGCTTCTTGCTCTTATCCGAGCGCTAGTGATTCTCAACCGTCGTCGAACACAGATGACTCCACGGCTGTTCCATGTTTTTCGCAAAATTGGAAAAGTCATCCTTGTGTGTTATACACCGAAAAGAATTTCCTCGAATTTCTTTTAATTTCCTTTCGCGCGTACTGCCGAGCAATGACGAGTTTTAATCAAGTTAATGTCACCGTCTCTTTTTTTTCCATTTCGGTAGTGCGCTTTTCTCTTTATTGCAATATTTATTTTATCTTATTTTTCTATGCCTTTATTATTTATACATTTTACAATAATAATAATAATACACCTTTTTAAAAATGTCAAATGTATATAATCATCGTGAAAAATAATTTCTATTTAATTACACAACTGCAGATAGGTGATGCAAATTCGTCGGCATCCGAATTCCACGTGGCTTATTCGCGCCGCACGTTCCTCGGATTTGACAGTGAATAATTCGCCGCTTTTACGAAGCCCGCCGACGAATCGCGCTATGCAACGTCGCTATAAACGACGGTTTAATGCGCTCCGATTTCCAAAACTGCATCGCATAGTCCGGTAGTCGCGCTGCCTGCCTCACTTTGCATCGATCCCCGTAGCCAGCGCTCGTCGCTCGTCGATAATATTCGTAACGGGATATACCGGTACGTATAACGCCGACTAAATATATTACGCGCCAAGGTGTACCGTTAAGACGCGCGCAGGATATAATCAGATAATCCCATTACGGTCACCAAGCCTGAAAAGTGAGTGCGCGAACTGCTGTGTAGGAAACTGATTTTACTAGCGCTGAGGGGAAAAAAAAAAAATTATGATTATACCGCGAAACTAACTCCGATCGAGGGATAGTTTCAAGCAAGTTCAGTGTATAACTTACGCACGATTACGCGTATCATTCGCGTGGAAGTTGTTTTCTTTCTTTTTTTTTATCGTATCGCGAAACAAGAAATTGCGAATCGACTTATTACGATAGCTTCATCTTCGACATTATAGACCAATTTTTTCTAACTTTTTCATAAGCGATAGAAGATACTTTTTAATATTGGCAAAAAATCAACATATAGACTCGCGAAGATAATTTCCATGCGATTGGCGACGATTGTGACGTAGCACGTATTGAAGTAATCGAGCAACCAATTTGGGCTTCTTCCCTGCCGAGGAGAGGACGCGTATCCTGCAGATTGCGAGATCAAGCTACTCGAGTTACGTGCGAGGAAAAAATCTTGCATGATAGGGGAGAGTGAAGAATTGCTTTTTCGGCGTTATCAAATATTTTCGCAGTCACGTTCATATTTCGTCTTACGTTCGCTTAATGATGTTCCTGTGTAGAAATTTTTTTGATCACATTGTTTATTGCCAGTAGGCTGTATTAGATTGTAGGCGACGAATATCGCACGGCAATTAATCGATAGTATCAGACCTTCTCGAAAAGTGTTCTACTGGATTATCGATCTCTGTAAACTCTTATTCACCTAATTTGCGACAAAAAATATCTGTACACGTATGTATATCGAAGTTTCTCAGACATTGTGTTCTATGAAATATCACGGAAAATAATATTTTATATGTTTCGTTTATTCTCTCGATCATATGTATTTTAATCATAGAATCTATAAATAAGATATTATGATACAATTTTTTTCTGTACAAATTTTATTGTGTTCCAAAGTTTGCCCAAAACTTGTCATTTTTTTTAATCACTCGATATATGTTACGATAAATTCCCGGATACTTTAATTAATAATATTATTCTTTTATCAGAAAATTAATATGATGAAAATATACTGTATTGAAACGAGAGTAAGATCTCAAATACTTTAATTATCGATCGACAATCTTTATAAAAAAATACTTAAAGAAATTAAATTTATTATTCTTGGTAGAATTGATCTTCTCGTTCTATCATTAATTAATCGTCTAATTAGGAATATTTTTTTCTATAATACATATCTTTTTTTTTCCTACATTCCCATGAAAATTTTTCGACGCGAAAAGGCGGAATTCAGCCGCTGCGCATGACTGTGCATTAGCTCCGGTCGCGACCGGAGGAGAACCATTGTCGCGGCCAAGTTTTCCAGGTGCAAGGTTTCCAGAGAGGAGAGAAGACGCCGGCGCGCATTCCCCTGGCCCTTATGTACCACGATGTACATCGACCGCGGGGCGCGGGATACATGAATGTGTGCACTATACCCATCGCAAGAACCGAGAAAGAAACTTCAGCTCTCTCTCCTCTTTGCCATCACACATGGTGGCCACGTTGCCGCCTCCTCGGCGCGTTGTGCGATGTTCTCTCTCTCGTCCCCTTCACCTCCTACGCCTCTTCTAATGCATTCCCCAGCGCTAATACGCGAGGATGGTTCACACCGTGGCCACTCTGTCCCCATCGCGCGTGTAAAGACGTAACTCTGGCTCGTACTTCTCTCGCCGCTTTCTTCGTCGTCGTCATCGTTTACGTTGCCATCGTCGTCCTGGTTATACCTCTTGTCGGGGTGGTGGGAGACTCCTTTTAATAGTACCGAAGGAGGATGGCGGAACATAGTGGCGACGCACTCCCGAGATATCATCTCTAGGTGATATTACATTCGTTCGAGATACGCGCTCCTCAGCAATGAACAGACGGCCTTAGTTTAAGGAGACCTTGCTTTGCTGTATTAAATAGTAGATCTTGCTAAGATCACGCAAAAAAAATTTATACAAAAAATTAAAATTTGCATTTTTTTTTAAAGAAACCATTCTCTATTTCCGCTATTTTCCATTCGATTTCAGTTCACGAATTCAGACGAACAAAATATCGAGTGCATTCGGTAAAACCCTTTTTGACCGTATTCATATATGTATGAGGCTAGGAGGAAGGAGGAGAAAGAATGATTTTCAAAACACTGTTCAATAGCGTACTCGCGTAGCGATCATTGCACCGCGCATTAATATGCGAAAGCATGTGCGGCGCAAAATGACGGCTAATAATGCATGGCACGGTTATGCGAGAGTTAATTAATGACTGGCGAATACAAAAGGTTCACAAATATAAAAGATAAATATCGGATTTTGCTCTTGCTCGCGACTCAATTTTTTCCGCTTTTTCCCAGACTTTGTATTGACGCCAAAAACATTTGTTTACAAAAGTTTCGTCACCACGAAGTCTTGTATTATAAAATTCACGCATATACATACAAGCGAGCAGATGTATTTTACCTCTTTATTCTACGTGAAATTACGGAAATTAATTTTGAAAGATTATATTTGCGTGCACAAAATTCGGAACACGTGTCCCTTAAATATTGCACGTGTGCAATCGAAAAGTGTCATTTTCTAAAATCGCGCCCCACGAAGGATCTAGAATCGGTCGAGTTCGGTGTATAGCTCTCGCCTAATTAATATCCAGCATACGATTGGCCGAGATACGTAACTAACGAGCGAATGAGACGCGCATGTCACAAAGTCCTCGGATAAACGGCGAAACTCCTCGCGAAAGCATCCCCGAGGAGGTGCGAACTTTCGTCGGAGTTGGTGAGCGAGTACCCGATCTAACGGGGGATTTGACGTAAGGGGCAATTTGATGCATCGTCGGATTCATTACTCGTCCAGAGAGATGCAGTTTTGTCGCGTTGGTCCGCGACTCTGCCTATCGCGCGATAATTTTACCGTTTGCATACATATATAGAATGTAAATCTGAAAAGTCTGAAATTATTATCATACGAGATACATACGATAAACGCGCTGTGAAACTGCATATGCAGAGATAAATATCATGAAATTCGGGAAAATCACCAAATAATTCGCAATTTTCCTACCGCAAATGCTACAGAGAAATGAGATGAAGAATCGTTGAAAAATTTATTAGACGTCGTAATTAAAATACAATTCGATCTTCGTCGACTATTCTTGGAGCATCGTGAATTAGGGCTCGCTGCTCCGGGTTCGCGAATGTTGAAAAAACTAAACTGCTACTCCTTTCCCCGGATTTCAAAGGAACGCATCCACGATGATGGTTTCGCGCACCGACGACGGCGCGTACAAATAACAGCACGCTCGTTATTCCCGTTGTTCCCAATTAGGCGGCGGGCGAATCAGCGGGCGCGCGCGCACCCGCTATTCATGAGAACCGGATAGATCTGGATCCGGTGATTCCGCGGGCTAGGCGCTACGATCATTGCAACGCCTGTTTGTGTTACGCGATGTGGCCAATGACGGGTTGGAAAAGGGGGATGGAAATGGGGGAGAGACACAGAGAGAGAGAGGGGTACGGGTGATCGGTTTCGCGTTCGGTTCGATCGCGCCGACATGAATTATTTACGCGGGTTTTGCGATATCGCGTTCGCTCCCGGGCTGCGTGACGCCGGCGTTGTCCGTCGCGTTACCTCTATAATTAATATCTCGTAATTTGGATAGTCAAAGCACGACAGCAGAATGTGTTACACGAGCATCGTACGCTCTGCGCGCTGTATATCGCTAAAAGCGTGATCAAGGCGGCTCGTTAATGCTTGATATGAGTGCAATATATATTTTTTATTATATATATATGTATATATATATTATATGATTATATATATTAGAATAATATTTAATTTCTTTCTCTTTCATTTTTTTGATAATTATTTTAATTTTTTTCTTATTTTATTTCTAATTTGTTTTACAATTATATGAGATGTGAATTGTTATGTATGCCAATGTTTAAGCTTGCGCTATTCTCAAGAGAAAAAAATTATTTATTAACGAATCAAAATTATTGTTCGATTTCTCACAGGCTTTAATGTACCCTATCTATTTGAATATTACACGAGCATGCAAAATGATAATATACCTACATATAAATGTAATGGCGATCTAAGCGTTTTATACTTAAGTAGAAGTTCCTTAAGCAACAATTTGCTATTCTGTTATCTTATGTTTTTGTCACAAATTTTGTTAGACAATTTATACTTTGAGAATGATTTAAGGTCTGCTTATTTCGTACTTCTTGTCACTGGAGACTCGCTACATAATACGTTAGTTCATTAACTGGTGCTCAAAAGCTTCGCGTTCAACGACGATGACGGTTTTCACAAATAATTGAGGATTCTTTCTAAAAGCGCGTAAATAGAAGCTGAAATTATTCTTCGCTTTTTCGCGAGCTCATAACCCGCAGTAATATCGAAATAGCTGGCGCACCGAGCGTCAGTCGCACGAATAGATCGACCCTTTTCGCAAACGGACCAACCCAGGACATCGAACTTACGTCACTCAGCCGTTCCCTAGAAAATCTATAGGAACCTTCTATAATTCACGTCGCTGCGATGCTCCCGATCGAAATGTTCCGCCGCACAGGAAACACTAATGCCATTTCGAAATGGCAGGCAAATAATTTCAGAATCGACAAACTGCGAAACTGGAATCATGTTATAGTTAGAAAAATTATCTTTTTTTTTGTGTGTGTGAAAAAAGCTTGTTGGTTTAAAACGTGAAATAGTAAAAATTACATCTTTGGAGCGTGAAGTGCAATTAATCAGTATCTTATCAGCATCTTGAAATATATATATATGCGTGTGTGTGTAATGCATTGCGGTTTTTTTTAAATAATCTATTAATCTTACATGATTTTTACTCCGAATTCTAAAATCTATTCATTACGATTGTTTCCTCCCAGAACACCGCGTATAATTGTACGTATGTGTATGTACGCATGCACACATGTCTCGCTATCATCACATCGACGAGGTGGGTGCCACCCACTTCAGGATCTACCTACTCGACCGAGTCGGTCGTCCTTTGCGTTAAAGAGGGGAAAGGGGGGCTGAGTGCATCGTGCCACACGTGCATTCACGTATGATCCCCACACACGTGTGCACGACCGGGTATGATCCTGTACATGGAACTCGTGTATACGCACAGCGTTGGTGCATCCTGGGTTACCGGGACCATCGTAAACGCACATATATACAGGGTGTTTCGAACGTCCGCGAAATCCCTTCAATGTCCTGTTCATTAATCCTTCAAAGAGATAACACTTGGGATAATTTGATGCGCTTTCGATTAAGGATGCGAGAATCCTATAACGTTCACCTCCAAGGTGTTGAGATAGATCCAGATACATTAATTTACAAATTATTCTATAAATTAACAAAATTGTCTATAATAATTGTTTCTTAGTTAAATTGTTCTTTGACGATCTTTTAATTCCTGAATTTTCGTCTAACAATAAGATTTCTTAAGAATTAATAAATCTATCAACATACTTTTTCTTCATCTTCATTTAGATCCAATCGCAAGTACCAACTAACAAAAATTTTCTCAGCGATGCAAATGCCACTTCACGCAGCATGGCGCGTCCTCTTTAATTAAGAATGTATCTAGGATAACAGCTGTAAGATACGCCGATGGACTTTCTAAACCAAGCGGTACCAATTGAAGGGTTTAGCAAAATGTCTAACCTACTTTTTAAGAACTTTGGGAAATAAAGTCTTTCATAGAATTTTGAGAAAATTAAGTTTCGTCAACTTAAAGATTAATCTTTTCTCAAGTACTAGAATAAAAATAGATTAGATCATTCTTAAATCGTGTGAATATCTTTCATTTCCTCCTGAACTTTTATCTGTATAGGACGTACTCTCTCTTTCTCTCTCTCGCCACGAGAAAACCATTAACATTTCACGAAGGATAAATATGTTCCAATTTTATGTCAGGGCTTGGAAGGACAGCCTGTCGGCTAATATCTGGCAAATTCGTATGCACGTTCACGCACACGTGCGATCCGGGACCGGAGAGGAAGAGGGAATAGAGAAAGAAGGAGAAAGAGAGGAGAGTCGCGCGTGCAGGAGCAGCTCGCGCACCGTTGCCAACGCGATAAAACCAATCACCGAAATAACCGCAGACCACCTCAGCCGGCTTCCCGTCACGGACACGTGGCCTCGCAAACGCACACATGCGCGATATCACGACCCGTGCCGATACCACCACTTACACAACCACAGATAGGGGCTCGATACCTATATTCATATTCATCTCGATATTCTCCCTTGTTTCGTCATCATTTCTCTCTACGTTCGTTTCTCTCGGTCATCGATTACAGATCTATAGAGAAAATGTATTTATTCATCTGAAAATCAAGGTAAAATACAAAATACTAATAAAATCTTATATAAAATTATATATTTTGGTAAAAAGTAGGCGATTTTTATATTAAAAAATTAAGCACCTCTTTGTTTATATATGTATATGTATATCTGAAAAACTCGAAGAAAATCTCTTCATTTAGATGTAGGATTTAAATGAAATTGTACAAATTCTCTTATCAATGTATCACAGAATCATCGATTGGCTTACAACTTTTTTATGTAAAATACTTATGTATATAAGTATAAAAGAAATTATATATACCAAAAAATACAATTTTTAAAAAATAATATTTATTCACATAATTAGAAAGCATACATGCACACGTTTGTATATACATAACGCACAATAAATAGATGGCCAATATTTAGACATTTTCTAGGATATTGATGAATTACGACCTTGCCTCTTCATCATCCCAATCCCTCTCTCAGCCTGGATATCCGTTGATCCCCCTCCGTTTCCTCCTCTCCCCATACATACCGTGTATATACATATATCTACGGGAGCTGGAGGCGTGCGTACCTTCGAGCGCTGCGGCTGGCCGACGGTACCGCTAAAGGTTTAATTAGCGAATCGGTTAATCGGATACGTGACTATTAGCGCGAAATCCGTGGCGCGAGGACGGCCACGGAAAAAGCCCACTTCTCGCGCGTAGAATCGTGACTCGTTTGTATTTAGGCGCGAGAAAAGTCTCCGACAACTCCGGGTTATCGATTTATCGTTCGCAGTTAGTCTGCCATATACATATATCAGACTGTGCTGTGATAATGTTACGACAATCGCAATAGTTCTCATCAGATAATTATTCTTCAATTACAGAGTATATTGCTCACAAAGACAGTCAATAATTGATTTTTTATTACTCAAAAAAGTATATAACGATGATGAATTATATATGAAACATCATTAATAAAAGTAATTAAGCGAAATTAATAAAATCGTACAAATTTTCTTATCGATGTATCGTGAAATTATTGATTGGCTTAAAGCTCGTACCTTTTATCGAGATCGAGATACAGGATTTTTTGTACGGGTCACAGGAAGGACTAACACCGCTGGACTCATTGACCAACATTCTTCCCATGCATTCGTTGGTAAACCAGAGTTTAAGAGAGCGTGGCGCGCGCGTAACGACGACAATTTATGCGCCCGCTCGGGTTTATACGCATGCAGAGGGGCGCGGAAATGGAAGAGAACGGAGCGAGGGTGGAATGAAATAAAAAGAGAAAACAAGAAAAAACGAGAGACGAACAAGAATAAAGGGGATGACCGTCGGACGCGTTTTGCGGCACTCGCTTCTCTAACTACTGCATAAACTTTCGCCCCCTCCGAAATCTTAAAATAGTCGCAATAATTTATGTGTCCTGCTGTTGCACCTTTGCCATGTTGGTGGTTCTCTTCGTCTTTTTGAAATACTCGACATTATCTTTGCTAATGCGACTTTAAATTCAATGTCTGTTCTGCACGATTTCTCAAAGATATTCAATTTAAATATTTTCCAAATTAATTTTTAATTTGCTTCTTGATAATCTCTCTATGGTATAAAAAGTATTTTAATCACTAGATCTATTTAGAATGATTCTGAAAACTATTGAGATATATATTTGAAATATCTTGGCATTTGTATTTGTGGTCGATGAGTCTGTGAATTAAAATTGCCCAACTAAAATCATGGCATGGAAACATCTGGATGGAAATATTTCGTATACGATTATCATGCGTTTGTTGCGAGCGGCAAAGCAGTGGCAGTTACCGCGGGATCTCGCCGCGAAAGCAAAGAGTTCTCGTCGATGCTGTTTTATAATGCATCGCGTTTCCGCGGCGAAAAGTTTCCGCTGGAAACCCACTGCCACCGCGGCGCGTAGCGAGAGCACATCGCGGCGCGCAACTTCGCGAAAACGCCCGTCCGTGCGGTAGAATTTATGCCGGGTCTCGTTACGATGTTGCTCAAACGCGCGCGGTTCTCGTAATTGTGCGTTTGGCGGCGAAAATGGAGAGGCGGAAGTTTCGCCGCGGCAAAATACCGTCGCGACAGAGACGCGCGGAAATTTTCGCAACACTGATATATTTCCGCTACCGTGCTAATTGTTAATTATCTTCATCTCGAGGGCGCTCTCTCTCTCAGTCTCTTTCTCTTTCTCTATCCTAATAGATATCCGCGCAATATATTTCTTTTTGTTGTTGATTACAATTTTTGTACGATTATTGATCTTTAATTTCAATTCGCGAGTCCAAAAATTGACACAATGGACTTTTCCATAATAATAGAGAAAGTGTATCGTTATTAAAGTGTATGCATTGTTTTTGAACGCGATAATATGTACCCGTCAACGTCGTGTTGTTTTACATGAATCATTTGTCATAGATAATTTTCATAGCTTTATGCATTTATCATATATTTGGATAGCTTCAACTTCGATTTTTGATAATAATACTGTTTCCAAAATGACTGACACATGCTGTTCTTAGATAAGCATATACATGTACTTCCATGAGACTCGATACCTCGCTACATTCGATAGTGCCTGCTACAGAAGAGGTACGATAGCGAGATAAGTAGGTATGACTGACTTCCTGTTAAAAAAGACCCTATCTTCCAAAGACAGATAAATACTGACACTACACAATAAAGACTGAGAGAAAAGTCAACTTAATTTTTTATTATTTATTTTCATAATAAGTAGAAAAACTATAGAAAACATTTTGTAAATAAAACATACGTGTATTTTTTTGATACTTTTCATAAAACGTCCGAAGTCTAAAGTCTAAATGATCAATGCTTTGTGGCATAAGAATATTACATACATATGCGACAAGAGCATATTCGTTCTTATTAATTGACGATATTAAATCTGGAGAAAATGATAGAATACGTATATAATGTTGAAAATTGATAGATCGCGTTGTTACGTCGGCGGGAGTATCTCAAAGACGAATAAGTTCCTATACTACGCAATATGGGAATTAAATCAGGATTTCACTTATTAGAGAGAGAGACCGTATTATATATTGCAACGTACCTCACTATTTAATTTTATACTTGCTATGTATGTATGTATGTTGTACAGAGGCCGGGCTAAGAGAAAAATCTCGCTCTCGTGTTCTCGACGCCTCAATTATCGTTAGCGCGAGCGACGTGCGTTAATGTAAGTTACGTTATCATACCTTATTACACGAATGTAGCATAATGCATTACCGCGCGTCCGTTAACGTTCCGCGCTTTCTCGCCATCGCTTCTCCGCGCGCGGATGAAACAAAGTGCGTAAGGTGGAAGCGAAAGGGAGCTATCGCTTGCGCTCAGGTAAGACGATATTCGCGACTAACGGTGAAAAGCTTTATTCGTTGTGCATGCTTTCGTAAATAAACATGTTAATTTAGAGAGGGAACTAATTAAATAAATGAAAAATTTACTATTTGAAAAAATTACTCCAATTATTTAATCGCGTTTACAACGTAACGTTTTTTACATTTAATATAGGTATATATGTATGTCAGATTTAAAATATAATAATTATATATCTTTTAAAAATAAAATTTTAAATGTCACATTCTTAAATCTTATTTAAACAAACTAGGTTTATTATATATGTAGATATGTCTACACGAATAAAATAATTACAATCAAAGATGATCGTCTCTTTTCTAAAACGAATCGATGAGATAACGATTTGTAACAATAAACCTTATGCAGCTTCTCCGTAAGGGTGCTTTAGCTCACGACTTATTCTTGCTCGTTTCGTTCTCTCCAATTGTGCCCGTTAGCCCCCGACGATAATCCAGTCACGGAGCCACAGGGTATTTTTTTTATTGCGCGCCGAGCAGGCACCGGCGAAACCACAAAGTATCGTCGTAAAATGATTTCTGAGAAGGGGCTGCAAGCTAGAAAGATCTGTCGGGAACAAAACGGCTCTCGACTAGGAAAGTTCAATTTTTTTATATTTTTGACGATATTCTTTGTCGGCTATTTTTCGATTGTCTCGATACATCGCGGACCAGGTATATCGAAATTATTTATTGTTCAGGATATATCTCTCTCCAGATTCGTTACGTACGAGTGGATTTTTACCAGTCGGTTATATTTTATCGTCGACGCAGAAAGCAACGAGGGAAGAAAACGGCACCACGTTATTTTCCACAGGGAAAAGTCACGTAAGAGCCGGGAGGATCCTTCGACTTCCAGCAAAAAAAGGATAGAGAGTGGGTGAGAAGAGGGGGGGGACTCTCGTTCTATCCGAGTCTCTTTCCTTCGGTGCTCTCAGGACCAGGCAGGACTACTCTAGTTTCGAGGTTATCCCTAGATAGAGAAAAAATGTCTCGGCCACAGCAGCTGGGTAAAATCGTATCTCCTCCGCTATCCGCCCCCCCCCCCCCCCGGCTCTCTCCATCCTGGACGAGAAGGGGTCGTCCTCGTTGTCGGAGAGTATTGGCCGCCACGAGCAAAAACCTTGGAGCCGTATGTACGTGAGCACGTGTGCACGTGTGTATAGTGCGCGCGGCTTTTCGTATCTACGTGTACGTGTCGGGGAGAACGAGAAAGAGGGTTGAGAGAGGAGAGAAAGCAGGCGAAAGGTGGAACGGTAGATGGGAGAGAAGAGAGAAGAGAGAGAGAGAGAGAGATCCGGAGTAAAAGAGAGCCTCGTAGGGAGCCACAGGGAGGTAAAGGGGAAGTGAGAGAGAGCGTGAGGAAAGCGGACGATAGGTAGGAGGGGAAGAGAGCGGCAACAGAGGAGAATTGGAGGGAGATGGGAAGCTCTGTGAGATTCGTTCCAGCGCACACAAGCCATCCTATATTACGGAGTCTCACCCTCTATCCTGCCGCACCCTCCCCCGCCTCTCCATCCCTCTAGCCCCCGAGATGAAACCCAACTTCTCTCTGCTACCTCAACTCACACTCCCTCGCCACCCTTCAGTCTCCCTGTCCCTTCCCCCCTCCCCTCGCCGGTTTAACCATCCCGTTCGCCCGCCCCGTGCCCTTCCATTCCCTCTCCCCGCCGCCTCTCTTCGCCATACCCTATGTCGGAGAGTAAGGGAGTCCTTTGGGGTTGAATCCAGGGAGCGGTGAGAGGGCATGTCGGTGCGGAGGAGGTAGAAGGACACGGCCGAGAGAGGAACGTATCCGCGAAGCGTTGTATGTATCGTCGTCGCTATGTACGTATGTGCGCACTGCCCGGTATATGGTAACGGTACATGTACACGTGTCGTGCGCTATGCGCTTACATAAATGTGTGTGTATGTGTGTATATATATATGTGTGTGTTTGTGTGAAGAGGTGAACGTCGCCGCTGGGCGATATTAATTTCTCTGCGAGGGCTTTCGTCCACTTCTACCTTCCCACACCGCTCGCGATTGCATGGAACGTCCCCCGCGAACCAACTCCCTACGACCACCACCTACCCACCCACGCACCCCCGCGAGAGAACGCTCCGAGTTGTGACTTTCGGCGGTCATTTCAAACCGCCCGCTTCCCCTCTTCGTCTCTATCATCCCTATTCTCCCTTTGCTCGTCCTCCGTTCCTTTCACATTTGTCCGAGGTTCGTTTGCCCTGGGCATAGCGTGTCCTTTACCGAGTCTATCTTACGCTTAGACAAGCTAATCATATACCTAGGACTCGTAAATAATAATGGGAAAAAAATTCATGGAAGAGAGGAATCGATGTAAGAGAATTTTATTTGTACGGATTTCTATTTGAAAGATAGTTCCTGCTTTCTAATGTTCTTGTAAGTAGCGGACCTCCACAGAGAAAAGTATATTCATCGAGCAAGCAAATAGATATGTATGTTTCCCATTTATCTTTGAAACAGCTGGAAATGATTTTGTTACAATCAGTAGGATTTAAAAGACACGATGTTCTGTTTGCGATGGGTGCGCAGCTCCATTATATTCAAGGACAGGTCAAAAATCGAAAGCTTTTCACAATGCACCGGAATACTTTAGATATAATATCATTTGTCATTCTTATCTGTGTGTGCGTATACGAGAGATACGCTGTAATATTATTTTACAAAAGTGTCCTTGAGCACTTCAAAGCATTCGCCCATGAAATCAGAAGAATTTAATGACACTCAGTAGTTAATCATATTTTCCTCTTCTTTCATTTGAGATCGTGTGCGATTTATGCGTTTTATTATCTAGCATCGAATGGCCGCACAAAGGATAGCAAAGTTGTGACCGATGATGTTGCTTGGTACAACGATACCTGCGCGCTGCCTTTTATTTTATAGATCGCTAGTTACGGCCCGCGGCATTTGCGTGAATTTAATTAAACAAACAGAATTACGCGCTTACGGCTACACATTTTGCAAACAGAAACCTCCGGTAATCGTATCCTCACCTCGGTAACCGGAGGCTAACTATAGAGTGAGGTCAATCTTGCGATGCGCCCCCGAAATAGAGCCCGATCGATTGAAACGGATTTGAATATGAACCGTGTTAATGCCGATTGCCATGAAAATAGAATGTTAAAACTATGTATGTGATTAATGGATTGAAATTTACTAGCGATATCGACAGATATGATTTTTTACGATTCCGAATCGATTTTATAGCCGTAAGGTTGATTTTCCAATTATCAAAGTAACAGTTAAAATTAACGTAATTTCAATAATGAGATATTACACACATTCAAAAGTACATTTAAAATATCTCTGTGTATTGTTTATGACAATAAACTGCATCTTTTCGTGCATAGCATTAGAAATTCAGAGCCGGCTTAATATAGTTCTCTATAATAAAATAGGAACTATATCAAATATTTGACGAAAGTGCGAAGCGTTGTGAAAAATCTGTGACGCGTTTGCGTATCTATTGCTTTAATCATTCTATCGTTCCCGATGTGTTCTAGTAAATATAACTTTTGACAGGATAGAGAGAGAGAGAGAGAGACCGGATATTTGTTTCGCCCTCTCCACTTAAGTGATATATTCATCGCGTGCGTCCGGCGGCGACGTGAAAAATACCACCGAAAACAGATCGACCGAATTTAGACCCTTTATATACTCTGCTACTGCCGCGGCAGGGCAAATGGGGGCGCGCTTTAAAGTTGCACGCCGCACTTAACGTAAATCAATCCACCGTCAATCTAGCGCGCGAATTCGCGGTACCGGAGGAAATTAAATTATTCTTCTATTTAATATGAGACCGAATGCATTTGCCGCTCCGGCGCGAATAACGATTTTCGTCGAGAGAGAGGAAAAAACAGCGTTCGTCGTCGTCATCCTCGTCCTCGCGAGAGACGACAGACCGTCACGAAATTGAATTATAGCTGACAGATGAGGAGCAAGATATTACGAGTTCGGCCAAGCAGCAGAGCACCTTGTCGCGCAAAAGTCGAAAAGTGGAACGCGCATTCCTTGTCGCGAGGTCCTTCTTGGTCCTGCTTGGTATGGACCGCCGATTCGGGGAATCCTTTTGTGATCTCGTTGAGGACGATCTCACGCGAAGTCCATCCCTCGACGAATCCGACGGGGAGGAAGGATCGCCGGAGTCTAAAACCCGTGATATAACCACCCTCATCGCGCGCATAAATCACAATAGAGGCGGAAAGTGGCGTGGAGAACTTCTCAAGCAGGGATATGTTCTCGGTGTATGTTCTCCTCCATCCCCCTCGACCGTCGTCCTCCTCCCGTTCCTTAGTCCTTGCCAATACTCTCAGCCTTTTCTTCTGCTTCTTCTTCTTCTTCTTCTTCTTCTTCTTCTTCTCTTCCCTTCCCTTCCCTTCTCCTTTCTCTCCTCGACCTTTTTCTCCGCACCTCTGCCGGCTCACAACCAGTCATCCTTTTTACACGACCCGCACGATTCTCTCGCCAAGTTCTAACGAAACAGTGACACCGGGCTGGAACTGTCATTTGATTTATCATAGCGTTTTATTATATCGTGCGTTGTGTAGAATCACGCACGTACTAACAGCAATTTAAGCGCGAGATAAAGAAACAGTCGTAATTAGGATGTCGTCTAGAAGCGACAAAAGAAATAGAAAGCACAGTTAAAGTATAAGGTTTTTTGAGCTCGCATTACATGTGGGGGAAATGGAAAATTTCACGAGGGCCCTTTGCGGAAAATTTTCTATCTCACGTAGAGATAAGCCGCTGTACGTTAACGGATTTAATACAATGCAATATACGTGTTTGCAATACACGTACGTGTACATACATACATACACGCATTTGTGCACCTGTATATATACGTTTATCTCTATATAGCGCGCGGATTTTATATAGACCCAAGAGCGAAGTACACATGTATGTTGGATTCTCACTCTTGTGTATGTGTGTATGTGTGTAGGTGCCCCTGCACAAGGGGCGAGGGGACGCGCGGAGGGGACAAATATAGGGGCGGAAAGACCGAACGTCGTCCTTTATACCTTAGGTGGTCCCCGTGGATCCTAGCTGAGTCCTCCTTTCGTATCTTTACTCCCATTTCATCTCCTGCCACCCCACCAGCTCCCCAAGCCGCCCTTATTCTCTCCACTAGCCTTTACCGCGCTCTCTTCCCGGATCGAGTCTCTTAGGTTGGGTTCTCCTCTTTCCTCCTTTCCCTCCTCTCTCTTCCCTTTTCTCTCTGACCACCTCTCCGAATCGCCCGAAGCAAAAAACCTTCCAGCCTTCCACGAAAGGGTAGGAACGACGACGAAGGGGAGTGTCACACCGTCGTCGGATGAAGGTAGACAGTTATCTTTCAGAGAGAGAGTTTGGCCATGATTTTTGTCGCCACTCTGAGAATCAATAAAATTTTATGACGCTTTTATATAAGAAACCTTGATTAACCGAAGATAAAGTGACGTCGGCAAAATGGAATTATGGAATTGTATAAAGTATCCAAGTATCATCCAATAAATTTAGTGCTAAAAGTAGCAGCATTATGCAGAAATCATTGCAACAAAAATTAAGAATATACGTAAGCCTAAAAATAAATCTTCGAACGTTCTAAAACAAAGATGAATAATGAAATAGAGAAGAGAGGTAAAAAATACTTGATGATAATAATAAAATATATATTAGTTTCTTTGTATTAATATTAACTTGAATCATATGATAAAACTTGTACACATTAAACCTTGAAATTGACCTGAGAAAGATTCTCCGAAATATTAGCTTTTTTATATTTGGTCAAAAATATTTTCCGGCTTAGAAAATTCTGAAATTCGACTATGATTCTCTCGAGAAAGACCATTAAGGTTTCAAAAGAATACAGAAATTACGCATCGAAGATGCTACAAAAAGAATTAAAATTGAGATTTTAAGTTTTTCTAACTTACTCAATCCTTTCACAAAAAACTGAATTTTAAGCCTGGCGGCAAATTCCTTCAATTTTATAACTCGTACATCATTTTTTCATTTTTAACATAATATATATTTCTTTATAATATATATATATACTTCCTTAATATAATATATGTATATCTACCTTATCAGAATCAAATCTTTTAAAATTTTAATATTGAAAAGATATATATTCCGTACATTGATATCAGTAATTATTACTATATTTATTAATAGTAAAGAGAAATATTTTATTACAAATAATTTTTGCCAAATTTTTCTTCAATGAAATAAATAAAAGTAAAAGAAATATATAGTAAGATACACACAAAAAGCGAAATGTGTAGGTGTGTTGCTTTGAAAATTTCTTATAAATAAATATTACGATTAAAAAAAAACTCGATTTTTTATTATTTATTAATTAATTCGTTCAGCAAAAAGAGTACATATTTTATCTCAAATTTAATTTGGACTAATTGCGCACTCAGGTGTTACACATATTGCGGACGATTTTCCGTAACGAAAAATATTCGACAACCCTATAACACGTAATCATTCATTCGTTGATTTGTTCTTACGATTAATTTCATGAACGTATGGAGAGAGTATATCAAACGCGCAGGCAGAGACACATATATAAAATTTCATAGTTTTGTTTTAGCGTGGTCGACTTTTTCAAATAGTATCGCCCCCGAACTCCTAGCTCTTCATACTACATGACTAATTTCCAGAATGTAAGAAGCAAGAACAATAGGATCAACCAAGTACAATGCTAGATGACCGCGCAGTGGTTTCTTCGAGGTAACACGTTGGGATTAAACATTTCCTTTGTTCGTTTAGAAGCCGAGTCGTCTGTCCGGTCGGTCTTATACCCCTTTGTCCTCTAGTGTCTTTTTGCAAAGAACCTCTCTTTTCAACTTGACCATTCCTTCTCGTTCGTTCTTTCTCTCTTTCTGCCGGCGTCTCTCTTTTTGTTGACCTTTCCTTCCTTCGTTCCATCTCTGTCACTCTCTCTCGCTCCTATTTTCCTCTGCGTTCCTTCCACAGCAGACCCTTAGGTAATACCATCGTAGCTGCCACCCTGGACACCACCAAGTCCCCCACAATTTCGATCTCCACCCTTCGTAGACCGAAACTCGCATCCCGGCTTCCATCCAACCACGCGTCCCCTCCCCCCGCTC
Source organism: Prenolepis imparis (assembly GCF_030444845.1). Lineage (NCBI taxonomy): Eukaryota > Metazoa > Arthropoda > Insecta > Hymenoptera > Formicidae > Prenolepis > Prenolepis imparis. The sequence continues at coordinate 5,000,259 of NW_028141167.1, read as the reverse complement.
GTCCCTGCGTATTCTCTCGTTCTCTCTTCTCGCATTCTCCATACGCTGTTACTATCAACCTCTTTCTCTCAACGGAACGGTGGAACAACGTCGGGACGTTGCGCGGAGAGGCGTTTGGGCGGAAGGGTAAGTTTCTTGTTAGGGTCCAGACTCACTGGCGACTTCTAAGTTGCTGTAGGCATGTGCCTTGTAGAGCGAAGGAGAAACGACGGGACAAGGGAGGAAGAAGCGGCGAACGTAGGAGCGAGTGGTATAGTTGCCGGTGAGGACGGACGGACGGGGGAGAGGTAGTGAAGGGTGCAAACAACCGTGGCTGGACAAACAAACCGATGGACCCGAAACCTCGTCGTGATTCGGATTGTTTGAAGATTAAATCAGCCTCGAACTACCACCGAGTTCGGTCACTCGAACCGCGATGGACACTCGGACGACAGAGACGACGACAAGCAGGAAGATCTCGCCGGAAAGGTTTCCAGCTGGTGGAGATTTACCTGATTCGCCACATAAACTGACAATCGCTTTTAATGCTCGATATTGTGATTTAAGTGGAATCGAGATGGGTTTGACAAATAATAGCTCTCCGAGTGCGTGAAACTTTGTAGAAACAACTAATCAGCATGTCAATAAATCACGTCTTATCATACGATATTTATACATAATAATCAATGCATTTTTAAAAAAATATTATTGTATTGATTCCAAAACGAGAGAAATATTTTATGTAATCTAAATACAATATTTCCGATTTAAAAACAATTCAAGTTTAGTTTCGAAAATTCCGCTCATTAAAATTCATTGTTCAAAAACTGAAATTGTTAACGCTTTCACAAAATAAAAGACTTATCAAAGTATATTCAATTTACACCATTAAAATGTTACGTACGTAAATACGATATATTATTCAATAATATTATAGATTGTGACTACAAAGTTTAACACGTTTTTCTGAAATTTAAAACTTTAGCAGATCTCAAACCTAGTCTTTTCTATAAAAAAAAATATTGATTTAACACGTATTATAAAAAAATGGATTCGCTCGATATCGTTTATTCGTTTCGTCGCTTCTAAAAATTTAAAAATTCCTTTTATTCATAAATTAATCGATCGTTACCAGCAATTATTCCTCGCGACTTGAATATCTCGGTTACGATGTTGCGGAGCAATAATAGACAAGATAGACGGAAAAATCGATCGTTCTTCGATGGAACGGCGCGAACCCTGAACTCGGCTAGCAGTCGCACAGCCGCGGATCGAAAGCGCCTGTTCGATCGCTCGGCTGTTCATTCGCTCGCACGGCCTAGACTCTGATGGCCGCGAGAGCGAGGTGAATGTTCTTCACTCGGCGGTGCGCGCGGACATTATTTAATAATGCATTACTACGTACATTAACGCGATACAGCGGCCATATGCGGCGGTGCCTAGACACATCCTCGTGCGCGCTATCGCACGTGCGTTCCGCGTATGCGCGTGTATGAGTGCGCAATAGCGTATTCGCGCGTCTCCTATTCTTGTATACCTTTCAACGTGGTGACGAGCGAAAGAGGGGTAACTATAGGGAACCAACCCCTTCCCTCTATCTCCTCATCCTCTGACTCTCTCGTTCGCTTTCCCAGCTTTCTCTCTCCCTCTTTGTCTCTTTATCTTCCTTTCTCGTTCGCTCTTCTATCGTACAGTGTGTTCGCTTCGTGTATATACGTATTCGCGCACACATAGACGGATGCACACCCATACGCCCGCGCTCGACACACGCACGCGGTACGCGTTTCTAGTGGGCTGTATATTTCAGGACTGCGGGCATAGTTACAGTGCACCGTGCAATATGCACGCTGTGGAGGGTGCGAACTGTAGCGTTCGAAGCCTCCGAGTGCAACGTGCTAGGGCGCAGAGGGAAAGAGAAAGAGAGAGACAGAGAGAGAGAGGGTGGATAGGGAAAGATGGCCGCACGGGAAGGGAAGGGTGGGTTTAAAGCGAGGTGCAGTGGACAGCGCGGTGGACTAACTGGGGCTCGTGTTACGGGGCCGCACATCGGCGAACTTAGCGTACCTATATGCCTGCAAGCAGAGAAACGCGGCGGGGTGCAAGGGCGGCAGAGAGAAAGGGACGAAACGCGCCGACGAGATAGAACGAGGAAAGAGAGAGAGGGAGAGAGAGCGCAGACAAAGGTCGCATACAGGAAGGGTGGGGGGAGGGGGATGGGAACAAAGGGAGAGGGAGAGTACACTCTAACCAAAATGTTAATTATTTAACTAGCAGGTAGCTCGGCTAACGAGTCGAGTATGCGGACCAGAGTCGAGGTGCGTCCGTACAGATCACTGTAACTCGGAAACGGCGGTGGAGCTTTAGCCGCGTCCAATTACCGGCGCCGGAAAAGCCGGTCTGAAAAGAAAAGAAAAGAGCTTAGAACGCGCAAAAGTGATGTTCTCGGTCTAAGGAAACGCGTTTCATCTAGTTTTCTATATGCATCCGAATTTCTACAGTCGAAAAGAGATTCCACGAAAGAACGTCTCTTTATTCGTAAAATAATGATCTATACTATTCTATAAGATTAAAACTTGGTAATATTGTAAAAAGCACAGTTTAGAACGCGTAATATATTTTTGGATCCATTCGCAATCGAATTACTTTTTCTTTCTCTTTTCCCCGCTATACATAAAAAGAAAGGAAATAAATATACGGCACTTTTAATTCACAGGGATCAATGAAGGGTCGGCGATACGATTATTCACCGGCGCGTTAGCCGTATGCCCGCCACTTCAACCGCGGTCTTTGTCATAAAAAAATCACGCGATAACATGTATATCAACTCACGATGCTGTGGATAAATAATACGATAACATGATTGTCTCGTTCAGCGATGCTACCCCGTGGCGCTCTTCAGCCTACCAACCCTCTTTCCATCCCGTTCTTCCGTATGCCTGACTGCCGCGCTGTCGGCTTGTAAAGCGTTGCTGTGACTAGAGTAAGGACGAGAGAGAGGAAGGAAGGCAGAGAGAAAGAGAAGAGAAAGGGGGGAGGGAGAGAGAGAGATGCTCCTTGAGCGAAAATGAGGTAAATCGAGATAAGAGCCGGGAAATTAGTGCGTGGACGATTTTATTAGAGCGTCGGCGTGTAATGAAGATTTTATGAGCGCCGCTCAATTATTGGTTATTTAACATCTCCACGCTACCTAGTAGAGGAGAGAGGTGGAGGATGGAGGTGACGGGAGAAAGCCAAGAGGGTGGGTGGACCGCCCATCCCCGTGCCGGATTCATAATTGTTTTGCAGCATCGAGAGAGGGAGGGAAAGAGAGAGACAGACTGAGAAAGAGAGAGAGAGAGTGTGCTCGAACCCTCGCCGATAGGATCTCTCTCGATACCGCCGAATACCTAATTACCACGAAGCGCACGGTCGCCATTCATCAGATAGCGCCAGTCGGTCCTTATGGAAATTAGAGAGGAGAACCGAAACATACATATCGCGAATCCTACCGTTCCTTCATCCCCATACCAATTCCGGATCTCCCTTCGTGTTACTGACCCTCTTACGAAATGAAAGAGAATGAAAGAAAATTGTTACGCGAAAAATGATACACTCTTGTAGAGGATAATAAAAATTAGAAGTATTTTCTTTTTGCAAACATGACTAATGCCATATAAAATTTTTGTTAAGGAAAATTTATATATATAATATAATAAATAAATAAAAATAGTTTGATTAAAGAATGAATAGTGACATAATTAAAGAGCTTCAATGAAATAGATAGAAAGATACAAAAAATACGTATTAATAATAAAATAATCACACATCTTAATTAGTATATTAAATATTAAAAATAATTAATAATTGCATCTTATAAATATTAAATATATTAAATATATTAATTATATATTTATATGTTATTCATATTTGAAATGTATACAGTCAGTTTCGAAAGTAACATAAGAGAACAAAGTATGTTTCTAAATTTTAAAGATTCTATTTTATATAAGGTATGCTTTTAATTTATTATCTCCAAAATAAGACACTGTCCTAAAGTTATAATGCCTTCCAACCTTCTTAAGATTAATATCTTATCCATACTGAGTGAAATTTCTCATCGGAAGTTGCGGATTCTTAAAGATCGGGCTACGTATATCGACTATACGGTATAACCGAGTTCTCGATGCTGTCGACCACACTCTCCGGTTATCCGGTCTCATCGCACGAATCAATGTCCTTGAAGATACCTTAGGCGGAAGTTGGCTCGCGGGTAAATAAGAGAGAGAATGAGAGAGAGATAGAGATGGCAGGTCCATGATACCTTGAACCACCGTCAGGTTGGAAGCGGCCATTTTGCCTCTCTCTCTCTCTCTCTCTCTCTCTCTCTCTCTCTCTCTCTCTCTCTCTCTCTCTCTCTCTCTCTCTCTCTCTCTCTCTTGAGTTCTCCAACCCGCACTCCCGCAGCATAGGGATGGTACGAGGGATGGATACGGGGGTGTTTGAGGTGAGCTAAACGGGGTGAAGGCATATACAGCTATAGAATGTGTGTGTGTGTGTGTGTGTGAGGGTACCTTTATATATAGTATATATAGATATCTATATAGTATATAGATATCTGCCCTCCAGTACCGGAAACAGCTCCGTCCCGAACTCCACCAACCAGCTATGGTAGCCAGCATGGCGAACCCAGCGGTGCTCATATTTTCCGGACGGGTCGCTTTGTCGGCGCCGCGACGACAACGGTGAACTTTGCCGGTCGTATGCAATGGTTAAAGCGGAAGCTGAATGCATATGCATCGCCTACCTATCACTATTGTATATTTCAGATGTTAAAGGTACGGTCGAAGAACAATGTGTCACCGTCACCAGAAGATCAGCGGTGACGTAGAGCCGTATAGAGGTCATATCGCGCCGGTTCCTCTTCCGTTCTCCAAGCACTACACAATTTTCACACGTCAGTTTCGACGCTATTGACAAGAAGCGCTATCGCATCGTTCACTTAAAAATGATCGAAATAAATAAAATCCGTTTAACTAAAAATTCGATGAAAGAAAAACTACTCGTGTCAGTGGCGCTCATATTTCTTCACTTCTAGTGATATAATTCAATATTCGATTGCAATTTTTATTTCATCACTTATGGTTTTGATCTGTCGTGCGTTTAGAGATACCGTGCGAAAACGATTTCAAAATCGCGCTCGTTACCTCTGCGCTATGTCGAGGCCGCAGCGCAGAAGGACATCGATATATCGATTTCATGTGCAACGGATACACGGTTATATTAATTATAATTTTATTTCGCGTCACGTGAACATATTAGCCACCGCGAGCTCTCCCAGTGGGTCCATTCTCGTTTGCGCCAGCAATCCGATTAAGATCGAAAAGTTGAATTGCGATGACCCAATTCGCGCTCTGACAAAGCGCGCGCCCTTTTTAATCCGACCGGAGAGCGGCGCGGCAAATGCGAAGGTATTTCACGTGTGTACGCGAAGCGTGCGCGGCAATATACGTCCTTTCGTAAGTGAAAGAGGGGAAGAGAAAGAGCTAGCTAATGTGTGCAGCGCACGCCATACGTGGGTGTGACAGCGCGGTCATAATAACACGGCCCTTCATAGCACGATGTATGATGTATGTCTTCGAGTGCTTAATAATGAAGAAATTAATAAAAAGCCAGAGCGGCGAGGCGTTTTGTTGGGGCAAACGCTCGACGGTGCAACCTACTCGTTATCTAAATAATAAGCACAGAAATGAGAAGAAAAGACTTCTGGATAATCATTTTTTTTAGAGAGATGGAAGTCACAATTTCAAAGTTCACAAAGAAAGTTATATACGACTATATACTATCTTATAGCGGAAGAAAGAATTTCAAATCCTCAATTCGAGACATTCAATTAAAAAAAAAGCATTAACTTCAAATATTAGAACTAGATCTTATTATATTATTACTAGATCTTATTATTTATATTTAAATTGCAAACATTTTGGATCGCATATATTTACAACATGTAACGAAAATAATGATTAGATTTTTCAGAGAATCTTGATAATTGAAAAAGAGCTTTTTCTGTCTTTCGAAAAAAGACATTTTTAATTATTGCGTTAAGTGAGGAGAACGTTTGTGCGATGGAAAAAATGATATTCGAAAATTACATATTCCATTGAATAGAAAAATGTGAATCGCGCGCTTCACCTTCTGTCGAAGTAAAAGCACTTTGTATACAAAGAAATGCTAGAGGCATGAGATTCTAATAGAGAGTTAGTGGAAGTATCTGCGACCATACGCTCTTATAAGTAGAAGCACTCGACACGAACGTACACATAAATACACGCACAGATGCACACATGTCGACAGTAACATATAAGATTGGTAGGCGTCGTAGAATAGTTAGTGAGTGAGTATTTGGACTTACAAGACTTGAAGATAGGTACTTTCCGCCTCCGGTAGAAACTGACGGTAAAGGGAGAGAGCTTTGCGAGAAGAAATTGTCGGCGGAAGATACCCGGGCCACACGAAGATAGCGATGGCTACGAACCTTTCGGGAAGATATCATTAAATTTCCGGAGCTCGTCCTAGTTCGTCTACCTTCGTCCTAGCGTATCCTGGTCCAATCGGTGGCGTCGCGACTGACGTATAGACTGCAAGCGTGGCGATTTATTTCTATAATAGTTGGATAAAATCGTAAAATTCTCAAAATAATAAAATACTGAAAATATAAATATTGTTAGCTGTTTTTAGAAATATATTGAAAAATAATTTGGAAGTTATACAATTTTATACTGTCGAAAGATATACGAAATTTTACAAATATCGATTATTAGCTGATTTAAACATTTTAATCTGATATTTATTTATACTCTAGAAATGATTATTCATATTTTAGGATTATCAATAATCAAGTTAAAAATGTATATCGTCTCCATACATCTCATATGAATCTGAATATTGGTTTATTATATTAAAATTGTTATCGAAGAATGATTTTTCCTTAAATAACGTTTCTAGTAAATTAGAACATCTTATTTTCGAGAGCTCTTCCCGGGCAACGCAGAGCTCCTCCGGCGAGCTCGTCTCTTGTACGCGTTTGGAATAGGATCTTACCTCTCGCCTGAGACGGGAACCAGGATAAACGGGAACAGGGAGGGTCTCATTCGAGTTGCAGGGTCGTTCCCTGCGAAGGTGGAGCAAAGGAGAAGCTTTCGCCTTCGACCCCAACCGGTAAGGGCGGGAGGGAGGGAGAGAGGAGTAGAAGGAGAGAGGAAGGGAGTTAAGAGATCCGGAGGGTTGAGAGAACGAGCAACCCTCAGGATTCGACCTGGACCGACGACGACCCTTCTGCGAAATATCCTCTGGACCAAGGCTGTCTGCAGCATACATACCTTTCATTGGTATAAGGGACGCACACACATACAGTTATACGCGAACCACTTGCGAATGTTACATACGTTACCCAGCCATTCCTGCCGCTGCAGTAACTTCGCACTCGCACACACATTGGCGCATGACGAAGTATTCGTACGTGTACGGCCGTGTAAAGTTGGCGAAATCGTTTGTTCCATTCTTTGTGCACGTACGAGTGCACCACCGGCGGCTTTGTGTACGCGCATAATAGTCCTCTACGATTCGTTTATTACGCGGAGATACACCCGCGCGCCTCCTCTATATAGACACACCGGTCGGATTTTTCTTTCGCGCCGCACTCAAAGGACTCTCCGCGCGCGTCGCAGGTCAATAGGTGCTCCAAGGATTTTCGCAACGGGTATATTGACTTTTCCGCATGTGACTGGCACTGTTATTTTCATAGTCGTCCTTTAACGTAATGATTAACATGACATATTCGCAGATGACGAAATCTTTGATGATAATAGATATTATTTTATTATCAATTACGTTTAGGATCATATTTTTAATTTAATTTTATATATGAATTTTACAAATCATTTAATATTATCTTTCAGATTTAACATTGATTTATCAAATATTGAGATATTGAAAAAAATAAAAACAACTTCATAATTTTTAATTTTTATCTTATTTATGTCAATATAATTACATCAAATGCTGACTTACAATTAACGTATATGTCTAATGTTAATTTCATACAACTAACATAAATGTTAGACAAAAAATCTTGTTTTACTTTTAAAAACAGACACATTTAAAAGTAGAAGAAGATTTTTATTTATAAAATTGAAGATTTATATATATATTAATTTTTATATTAGTGTAAAGTTCTAGTATCAAATTGCTTTAACAATTTCGGGACATTCAACGACAACCCTTCAAGTTTCGACATTAAAAAGATTAAGCCTCGCATAAGCTCTCTCATCATTCTTCTCACGCGCCCGCTGATGCAAAGTACACCTTCTCACACCCGCCTCACACCGTCGCGGTGCCTCCACCCCCTTCATCTCTTCTGTATCAAGTAATCCGCACGAACTCCGTAGATCCCAATAGTTAAAAACCGGTTCAGGCGTAGCTCCGTCATCGCCGAAGTTTCACCGCGCTCGCGCGCGTCATATTTTCTTCATCTTTTTTTTTTTCATTTCACCCTGTTTGCCGTCCCCTTGAAACATCGCGCGGGTATGTGGATTTCGGATTTACCAAGCAGGTGGAGGCAACCGAAGCCCTCAGCAATCGTACCATAGAATTATTTAGAACAGTGGATAGTAGCCACGTTGTAGTTAGGTTGGCTGCGGTGTCCAGGACTACCACCCTATATCCACCCTACCTTTGCCGTCCCACACCACGAGCGGACCCCGATGTTCAACCACCCTACTCACCCTTCCCCCTACTCCCCTTTGCCTCCAACTCCCGGCCGCCCTTCTGCCCCCGTGCCAGCCAACCATCCAGCCTCTCCTATCCCCTTTGCCCTTCGCCAACCACCGAGTGTACTCCACCTCCAGCCCGGCTTAGTTCAAAGCAGCCCAGCAACCCGCCACCCTCACCCGACTCTCTCTCCCTCCCTCCGCCCCTTTACCGCTCCCTCACCCACTCGCTCTCTAGCCACCCATCTAGCCGCCACCCTCTAGCAGTAGCTCGACGTACCCTTGCGTGCTTGCCTGCCTGCCAGCCTGCCTGCCTGCCTGCCTGCCTGCCTGCCTGCCTGCCTGCCTGCCTGCCTGCCTGCCTGCCTGCTTGCCTGCCTGCTTGCCTGCCTGCCTGCCTGCCTGCCTGCCAGCCAGCCATCCACCTAACCCAACCACCCACACTCTCTCCCGACTACGCTACTATCAACCACCCACACTCTGTACCCCCCTTTCAACCCATCCCCTTGGCGCGCACCAGCCCTGCCTGCTACGCCGCAACCACCCCCGAACAGAAAACACAGCTGAGCCAACGTGCTCTCGGGCTGAAATGCCTTCCACCTTTCAGAGGGAAGAGTGTCTTGCTTCGCTCTCCGCGCACCCACCTTCCGCCCGCTTCACATTCCCCATTCCACTCCCCCTCCCCCTTCTGTCTCCTTTCCGCCGTCCTGTCTCCTTTTCGTTCCTCGTTTCTCGACCTTCCTTCTGCCGTTGACGTCTCGGCTCTTACTCTCCTCGTACGGTACGTAATACAATACACAACTGATAAAAATAATTAAAAATACGACGTAATATCACATACTGGTCCTTTGTTCGTTTTCACTTTTCTGTCGATTATCGTCTCCGTAATAACCAGCGAATGTATATGTGAATATCCGTCCACCGCAAACACAGCAACTCAGTCCGCGAATATTTTAGCGAGTACATCCTCCGTAACGGTCTCGTGTCGCGCGCTGTTGCTCCTCTTTCCTCTTACCGTGTGTCCCCTAGCCGAGAAACAAGTCCGACCGTATGCAGACACAACGTTACACAGCATATAACTCACCCGCCGCTCCCAAGTGGCGTTTATTTCGATGGTTAGTGCCTCTTTCGTCGTTTGTTGTGTCCGCGTTTCGTTCGCGAGGTAATTTCATTCGCGGGTTGAGCCTTCCACGCGTTTCTGACGATATAAGCCCAATTACACGTTATTAATTAATTAATTATAATTATAATTAATCGAATCGTAAAGTTGTCTAATTAAACAATTAAAAAAAAAGACTTAGGCTTCTGAGAGCAGCATACGGAACATAGATATACTTATGTGTTATTATATGATATTTAAAATCAAAGAGAATAACATTTTTTTTTCCATGTAATAAAATTTTTCAATTTCTTAAAATTCTTATAAGTTCTATAATTAAAATGAAGAAATGAAATATTAAATATACATAATATGTTTGCATACGTGTAAAGCATATATTTGTCTTTTCTCTAACTAATTCGCAGAACAGAACTGATTGTTCTCTTTTCAAGATATCGACACTTTGATTTCGTGTTTCGTATTGGACTTCTCGTGGTTCACGATTATCGTTTCCGTGACTTATTTCCTACATACATACGTAATGAATGTACTGTACAACGTAGAAATGCAATTCTTTACATAATCGCGCACTCGAATGATTAGTCCATTTATTTCCTTCCGCTCTTTGTTCGCGTATTCGAGCGATTCATTAATAAGCCGACATTTTGTTTTGTATCCCTTTGTCACTGAAACAATTAATTCGCGCAATCGGGCGATATTTTTAAATTATCCGATAGAATTTGCGTTTCGTTCGTACGGTATCGCTTCGAATTTCAGTTTGTTAATTCCATGTAGAAGAGCTGCAGTATTCCAACGATCTTCCGATATTACCGTTGCGCGAAAGGTATTAGTGATCAATTAATAAACAATTAATCCAACTGGCTGTAACGTTAAACACGTACTTAGCTTAGGGTACACGCGATCGATGCGTCGATATACACCTGACGTTCTCGACCATCCTAAAGCCTGTGTAGCATCGTACAGCCGACCAAGCATGTTATCTGTACTTTCTTATAAAAACAAGATAAATTAGGAATTTATTTTTTCCTCCAGAACTCTCTCGTAACAGAAATAGAAATTTTCTATGCGTAAATATATTAATTTATGAAAAATGCATGAATTTCAATGACATAGATTCTATAATAAAATGTAATATAGATAAAGCAGTATAACAATTTTATAGCGAAACAATTATAAAAAAAATTAACAACCAGAAGTAAATGTTGACTTTTTGGTGTCTAAAGTTAATAAATTTAGAGTATTTTATTTTTTAGGAAAGCATATTCAAACAAAAGAGTATTAAATAGTTGTTGCGACTTATATGTATTATATAATTATTATGTGACGCGACGTTAAATATTTCTTCAACAATATTATTTCAAGTATCCTTTAGAGGCTTAAGGCTTGAATTTTACATTAATAAGAGAGTTAATCAATTAATTCCAAGATTAAGCTGACATTTAATGCAGAACGCATCGATCACCGCGTGTGTACGTCTCACGTTCTCAATTATCCTCTAAAACCTACGTGCGTAGAAACGCGTTTGGCCGGCCAAAGCGGTCAGGCGAACATATGCGCGACTAGTCACCACCCCCTTTGTGTCACCTCCTGAGACTGCTCTCTCTCTCTCTCCCCTGTTTCACACATACTTACGCAACTGGTACCCGATACCATGTGCATGTCTCCGAGAATACCTGTCTCCGTAAAGCGGGTATTCCGTATATATGTCCCTACCTACCTTTCCCCTCCCCCCGAAGCCCCACCTTGCAAGTCACCCCCGCAGAGACCGTGTAAGATAGAGATAGGGAGAGAGCGAGAGAGAGTTTATACCGTCCTTTCTCTTTCTCTCTCCCTTTCTCTCTACCTCACCCCGTCTCTCCAAGTATGTATACACTCACGTGCACATACACACGCGTGCGAAATCGCACCGACCCTCGTCGTGCGTGTGTCAGAGGGGACCGTGAGCGAGCGGTTGAGAGAACAGAGGAGAGGGATAAAGAGAGAGAGACAGAGAGAGACAGAGAGCGAGAAAGCGGGGGAGAGAGGTACAATATTCTCTATGTATTAGCTACATATCCGGCACATAGAGTAGCCCCGAGTACATAGAGGTGATGTTTGTAAGGTGTAACACATAGGCGCGACGTATATGAGCGCGCGAGCGCTCACACGCGTACACATACATACATAAACATACATACACATATAGAGCAAACTCTGCGAACACATCAGCAGACGTCGTCCCTGTGCGGAGCGTTCTGCGGGGGTAGTTGAACGGGAAGAGCGCGGGTCGAGCGGGTGCGGTGGCCGAGGTAGCGAGGAATGGGGGAGGGGGAGAGTGGATGGGCAGAGGGTCCCAACGCGGCTGACACACAAACAACCGAGCCACCTCTTCCCTCCGACCCGTCTCTCTCCCCCGCAACCGTCCCCCCGGGTCTCTATCCACCCACCCGTCCACCCCCGCACTAGCAACCAGCCAGCCCGTCGACCACCCCAACGCCTGTCCACCCCTGTCCATACTCTCTCTCGCAACCAACCCATTGCCACCCATCCACCGACCGACCGCCCGGAGCCACCCTTAACCAGCGTTAGGTACAGCTGAATTACGCACTCCGATGCGAATGCGGAACCAACGGGCAAACGTGCACCGACGAGCGAGCGCGGAAAATTATGGGAAAATGAGCCAACATTTTCCGTCTTTCGTCGTGGCGGGCCAACCGCGTCCTGCATCCTGCAAATTCCATCTGATGCCCGCGGGGTGCGTTCAAAATGCGCAAAAATTGCCGCAAATGAAAAAGCGATAAAAAAAAACGAAAAAAAACACGCCGATAAGCATGCAAAAATTGTGGAGAAGCGAGTCAATTTCTCCGCCTTTTCGCGTCGATAGTGATTAAATAAAATTTTACGTTTTGCAAATCCAAATACTAGGATGAGATGACCCGAATTCGCCCTCCCTGTGTGTGATTCACGTGACGCGTACGAGGGAAATTCTGGTAAAAAAAAAGCGGAAAACGCGTGACAAGGAGAGAAAGTTTGCGCGTCTCGAGGTTGCGCGTTTCACGTGCGTCGAGGGAAAAGTCGGACACACGTGAGTGGTACGCGAATCGACTATTGATACTGGTATAATATAAAACACATTCGACTTACGAGTTCAGTTTTCAAGACATCCTCCAGTTTTATAGAATAATCAAAGATATTGATTGTTGATTTTTGATAGTTTTGTCAATATATAAAATATCTAAAATACAACATGTAATTTTTCTTTGAACGCAAATATTGCAAATAATGATAATATATTGATTTAAAATAAAAATTAATAAATAAAAGTTGCGCTTGAATAAAATTTTATAATTAAACTATAATGGATCATAAACTGTTGACAAATTAGAATAGTGTGGAAAAATATTAATTTGCAATCGAATATTTGTATAGAAAAATGGACTATTAAACGTTTATCGATATATATATATATATATATATATATATATATATATATATGTAGGTAAGAGAAAACACATGTAATGCACATATCCTTTATATATTCAATCTCTACCTACAAACACGAAACAGCACTATATTACAGTCGTGCGTAATTAAGTTTTCTCTTAGGTTAATTGTACTGTCGCCTGTACGAGAATATCTTAATTATTCAGGATTTAGAATTATCCCGAATGCATTTGCGAAATTTTCTACGTAAATGGTCGAAAGAAAGTACGATTTGGAGCTTTTTTAAAAATATTTTTTTTACTATTACATAACATGAAACGGGGTAAAGCGAAAGCATGGCAAAACATTTCTGGTCCCGGATCGCAGGGATTGTTACCGCAAAAAGCTACAAGCGACAAAGCGCGCACATGGGCGCCGAATAACCGCGTGAAGGCAAGGACGATGTGTATAAGCCGTACACGCGACGGACATAAATAGTTATCAGCACCTTTTGCGGAAAGCAGCCTAATGGATTCGCATCGTATGGTAACGGTACGGTGTGCAAGGCAGAGTACGACAGAAATTTTACTCGTGGCACCAGCCAATCTCTCTGTAGAGGAAAGTCACTCTGTGCTATCTGTGGCAATGCTGCCGGCCCAGTCTTGTCGATTTTATATCTACCGCACATGACCGACCTTTTTTCATCAAGACTCTGCCGCCTGATTCAGAGAGCGAATTACAGAGGGAAGGGAGAAAGAGAGAATGAGAAAGAGAGAAACGGAGAATCGCGCGATACGTGCACTGGGTATTCCTCTCCACTATGAAATCAGCCTCGCATCGCGGAAATCCAGCCACCATCACTCCACCCCTCCCCCTCCCTCCCCCGGAGCACACCACCCACCGGTAGCAGGGGACAGAATCAGGACGGGGGGGAAAGAGGATGCGGGTGACACGACCGAGAGGCGAGGGAGAAGGGAGTGGAGAAGGGGTGGATTCCGCATGGATTTCGCACGTTTCAATGGAACAAGGCACGTTGATGTCAACCTACCTGCGTTGGTTGGGTTCAACGCACCTCTAAAGCAACCACACCTCTATCCACCCTTGCGTTCACTACCTTCCCCTCTCTATTTTACCCTCTCGACCCACCTCCGACCTACGCCACCCTCTCTCGCCCTTTTCCACCCCCTTCTGCCCATTCGTTCTCTCGTCGATCTCTCCGTCCCGCCGAACCCTCTAACCACTCTACCGGTCGACCCTATCTGTACGTACGTAGCCGCGCTCGCTCGTACATACGCTCTCTATGTGCCCCATGTACCTCGTTTACATACATCTGGCACATAGACCGAGGTATGGTATCAAAATGGACGCAACCTACGCCAGTGGGCACCGTGCTAGATACGGACGCACGCACGCACACACGTACATACGTGCATACATATATACACGTGCTCGCACGGCTACGACAAACCGCATTCACACGTGCGCACGTCCCCTTACATACATACAAACATATACACACACACACACACACACACACACACACACACATATATATATATATATGTATGCGAGCAATTATACATATAATAACTTTTCGTTACACGAGTACCACGAATACTTGCATGTGTTACGCATCTTTGCGCACGCTTGCATATGTCTCATGTACAGAATCATCGTCGTCCTTGTATCGTTGCGCACAGATACAAACGCGAGCATATACACGCGGGTTGCGTATCGCCGGCCTCGGCTGATTGTGGACTTGTGCGGAATTGGGCCTCGGCTATACGAGAACACGGCTATGCGCCGATAATCACAGGTAGCGATTCATCGCCGTAGAATCGGCCCCCGTTCGCTCTGTCCGAGACATGGGTCGCCCTAAAGGGACTTTGAGATATGGTCACGGCTGGTTGAACAGCCGATACAACCCAGACTCCAGTACCAAGGTAGTCCGTATCGTTCGTCGTTCGCCACACGTTCGCCAAACGTAATCCTTCACACGTGATACTTATTAATGAACACTTCCATATTATTTAAAATAAAAGATTCATTTTCGCTTCATTTTGGATTTATAACACACGATAACCGGAAAATAATGATAATGAGAGAGTATAATAGACATGAATTAAATAACTAAGCCGATTGATAATGTAATGATAATGATTACTTAATGACAACTGTGTGATAAATGTGATAAAATATAGAATACTGTGATTAAATTAGAACTTAGTAATCAAAATAGATATAATATTTTCGTAAGTGTACAGAAACAGAATATCTTTTGTAGAGAAAATGTATTTTACATATTCTCGTCAAACGCTAAAATATAAATTTCAGAATTAGAATTTAGATTTTAACGTTACGGCCAGAATAAAATTACTATAGAAATGCAACAATTAGCGAAATACATTCTATCATCGAAGAATGAATTTACTGTAATTATATCGATTTCATAACCTGAATGAATTATGCAGGAATTTTTCGAGACTGAAATAACTTTCGTGTCGGAAATAACTTTCTATCGTTATACCTACGCCGACAATTTGTTGAAAAAATACTTGAAGCGTTTTTTTTTTTTTTTTTTTTTATATAATTATGTTAACGAGATGAGTGAATCGATGTCTTGTAATAGTAATCTTTCGGATAAAGAGAGAGAGTTAAGCCGATTCCAACGAGTTTCGAGCGATTTATCCCCTTGATCGCAATCACGCGATTCTGGGATATTTCGGAGCCTGTAACGCATTGCGGTAGCTCTCGTGAGCTGCAACTCGGCCCGTAACGCAACCCTCGAATTTTTAGTCCGCACAAACATTAAATATTCGCAGTCGCGGCCCGGCCGGGCCAAGCCATGTCGTTGCGCGGATTTATTTGGAAATATTCGCGCGGGTCGTGCCGCGTCGTGCGATTCTTCTCCCTGGCCTCTCTGTATATGTAACACGCACGTGTGTACGTACGTACATGCATAGATACGCGAATGCATAGATGCGTGCATGCGCGCGTGCATGCGTGAGCGCGGCCGCAGATACTGCACAATGTTATTTAAAATTTCGACCATTCATATTTCACCGGCGCGACCGTCAATACAGGTCCCGCAAATATTGACGGTCGCCGAGCGTGTATCGTGCCAAGCCGGCCGTTCCGGCCGGATACTTTCGTAAATATTTAAAGGTCCACCCGGGTGGTAATTAATCGGCTCTCAATGGAGCGTTAAAACAATCGCGGGATCGGCGCGGGTCGGTTTCGGGGGTGCCGGCTATCGTCGACGGTGGGGTAGCGAGACTGCGAGAGGACACCCTCTTCGCGCTTACGGGAACAAAAGCGCAGCACGGACGTCCGGGGATGACGAAATTTTCGGAAGAGTCGTTTCAATCAGAAACCTAATATTCTTTTCCAATTTCGAGCCAATCGATCCGGCGGTCTGCTGGAAATTCCCTTTGCTCCCGATCCCCATTCCCGCGCTCTCTCGCATTCCCATACATACGATAAACCGATACAGCGTGGCCCGCGCTTTCTCTACCCCTCTTCACGTGAGACCGCACACATTCTATGTAAAACGTAACTAATTACCAATATCGTTATTGTATGAGTAACGGACCCCACAGCGTCGTCCGTTCCCAGAACTTTGCATTTACATCTCATACGACGAGTGATGACGCGATACGATAAATCTGAATCTTCTTACGTTTTGCAAGGAGAGGGGCGATTAAAGTTTAATTTGGATTTGAATGTAATGCTGAGGCCGAGAGATGTAATTTCATGTGAATTCGGATACGACGCTGCAGCGCGGCATTGTGCAGAATAATCGATTACAACAGGCGGCGTGCAGTCGCACCTATATATATATATAATATATATATATATATATATATATATATATATATATCCATCGCAAAAACAGTAAATCCAATATTTTATTATTCCGTAAATTTAATGATTACATCGCGAATGGAATTTTAACGTTTAAATTTAATTAAGTTGGGCATTTAACATGGCTACTTTACTCTCGTATAGCGATTAACCAGTTGTTGGAAATAGCCTGATTCTACTATTGAAAGTAATTAAATTACTCTCTATGTTAGAATCCCCCCCCCTCCCTTTCTCTCTCTCTCTCTCTCTCTCTCTCTCTCTCTCTCTCTCTCTCTCTCTCTCGTAATGTTTAATTAAAAGTTATAAAAAATCTTGATAGAGCGGCAGGATTAATGAAGAACTGTTGCAGTTCGATTGCGCTCGGCTAAAATAATCGGAAATTCGTCCCACTTTTATCACGATACGTGCTATATCTCGCCATCTCGATGACACCTTTGCACTAGGTGAGTCGACCCAGCTTCCTTCTCCCGGCGACGGCAAGGGTTCCGTTAATCTACGATCCGTGGGGCGGAACGGTGGTGCGCGGGGGCGAGCGGACGGCGGGAAGGTTGACGGAGGGGCGGACAGAACGACGAGGGAACTGGAAGGACCAAAAGAGACTACGAGGGTAGAGCCGAGAAGATGGCCGAGAGAGAAAGAGCGGGCAGAGTGGAAAAGGGACGAACGGAGAACGGCTGCGGATGAGATGAGGGACGCTTTCGGGGTAGAGGGTGAAGGGGTTCGTAGCACTGGGGGCTCTTGATAAAGGTGGGGTTGCTAGATCCGTTGATGAAGGTTCAGGCAAGAGGGTTACTCTCCGCTCTTCTACCCTGATGGTTCCAAGGCGGGCGAACCGACAACGGGGGGAGAGGAGGGGAGAGAAGAGAGATAGATAGAGAGAGAAGCAGCTACGGAGGTAGGAAGACAGTCTGCGAGGGTGTGGGTCCGGTGCGGTCCAAGAAGCACTGATTCATCCCCGGAGTTATGCCCCGGACGGTCAAGGAAGATATACAACACCGATGTATTTTCGCGGCGTCTCGCTCTCTTACGGCTCTTTTCTTCGTCCACGGCGGGGCGTACAAAGAGCGGGTAGGAGGATGAAGATGGAACAGCACGGAGATGGGGAGCAGGCGAACCGAAGCCGCCGTCGATAACGAGAGAAACGAAACGCCTGGGGAATTGAACGGGAGACAGGGGGAGTGAAGAGAGGTAGGGTGATAGACACCGAAAGTGTCGAAATTAATAAGGACACCAATCGCTGTTGGCGGTAACAATGCGGCATTTTTCTCGAATTGCGCACTTATCATTCCGACGTTTCCCTCGGTGAGGGAATCGATTATCACCATGCAGGATCGATTCGAAGCGAATGGTCATATGTAAGTTGAAGAAAAAAATGCTTAATTAGATCGTTGACGCTTGCGGTGGTAATTGAGCATCGCGCACGGATCGCCGCTATCAATTTTTTAATCGTCTTACTTTCGCATCACGTCCTTCTATCTTTTTCTTCTTCTTCCAGTAATTAACGTCAAACGGAAATTTTAAGAAACGATTAGGACTGACTTTAGTACGGCAAGACTTGCAAAACAATTGCAAAACGAGCGAGAGAAAAATACAAAACGAGGCAATTATATGGCACCAAAAATTTCGTCTATGTTTTTAATTAGGAAATTAATAATGACGTATTGAATTTATTATGATAAATGATTATATTATTCATATTTTATGCGAATGCAAAAATGTGAAGAAAAATACGATAGATATTTTAATAAAATATAAAGAAAATATAAATTCATGTTTTTTAAAATATTTATTATGCTACTTATCTTGAATAAACACTTCATATAAATAAAAATCAAGATTGTTTAATGTAATACTATATAAGAAATTGCCAAAATCGAAAATGAGTTTGGAGCAGTTGGCAATTATATAAGAATTTCGATTATTCTAAAATATAATTTAAACTTTCTTACTATTATATGCCAAAAAATAATGCATAAATTTTTTTATATTGCAATAATCAATATGATCTTGACAAGGTGAATTTATGTATAGATCGTTTCAAATAGCGACGTAGATATTTCTCAGAGAAACCAGCAGGGGAAGTAGAAGGACTATGAGAACATCTCATCTCAAACTAAAACCATAACGAACCTCGAAGGGGGTTAGCCGGGGTGTAGGACCATAACGACGGGGTGTTTGGATGACAAAGAGCACCAACAGAGTTTCGAAACACCGCATCGTCCTGACTTGCTACTGCTGGCCGAGGAAAGTGTATATAAGTCGTAATACTAGTAGCGGCCAATTAGAACCCTGTGTAATAACAAGCGCGAAGCTTCCGCTATATAGAGGGAAATGTACATCCCAAATAAAAAACATTGCTAATACTAATGTAAAGAATGCAAAGCTCAGCGTTTTTTATATGCTATTCTAAAAATGCACATATATTGAACGTATATTACAAATTGTTTTCAAGTAGATATCGCTTTAATAAGAAATAAACGTTTGTAGTATCTTTAATAAATTATGTTAAGCAATAATTTTTCTAAAAAGAAATTTTATTTTTCATTAATAGTAAAACGTTAATATTTTGTTATAATCTATTTAAAATAACAAATTGTTTTTTAATTTGTGAATATTTACTAATATAATTTATCAGAATATATTAAGATACTCTTAGTCAACTCTAAATAATTTTTAATATTAAGTTTAGAAACTAAATCGAAATCTCCTGCAATCTCTAGTATGTAAAAAAGTAAAATAACAAATGCCGCTGTTTTGACTTTGTCGAAATGATACTACATACAACGATTTTGTATACATTCTATTTCATCGTCACACTTTATACAAGATAAGTACACATAGATAGATAAGGACTTGTCGTGTACTTCGCATAGTTCCTCGTGTCTATTGAAGTACTTGAAGGACCAAGTGGACGTTTGCGAGCCGTCAATTCGATCTCACACGAATTCTCGGATTACCGTAGTTCGACAATAGGACGGATGGTCGGCGAAACAGGATGGGTTACCTCATCCGCGTAATGGAAAAGTAAATAACTCCGACCGTTACGAGAGAGAGAGAGAGGGAAGAGGATAGTAGAAAACGGCGAGCTTCTTGGCAGCATAGGTGTCAGTTTGGGCAGAAACGTAGGAAGGGGAGGGCAAAGGGATGGGAAGAAGGGCGCGATCACGAGAACCGTGGTTCGTGGGCCGGTGGTAGTCAAAGAGCGGTATGGGAGGTAATAAGGGTAAACTACTCTCGTTCTATTACGCGCGCTATCAAGGTCCGCGCGAAGCGTTTATTAATAACCAAGGAAGCTAATCTCTCCGTCTCGCTCGCGCACCCTTCTCGCCTTTACAGAGCCCTCGTCTCGCAGAGCCCCCGCGTGCCTCGCCCTTCTCTCTTTTCAACCAACGGCGGCGTCTCGGCAGAGACCGCCGTCTATTCGACTCGCACGAAATTCCACTCAGAATTCTGCTTCTTGAACGTGTGTGCGTTACGGTTATATCTGTCGCTACCCTTAGCCGCCTCTCGGGCGCCTTTCCTCCCCCGAATAGTCAAGCCCCTCGAGATGGTCGTTCGAGGGGAAAGAGAGCGGCGAGGACGAGAAGAGGGCTGGATATCTCAGGCGTCCTGTCCGTAATATCCCTAGTCCTCCTGCTTCCACCTAACTCACCCTATCCACCCACTCTCCCGTAGCCCCATTTACTCGCAGCGAGCCAGCCCACGTTCACCCCCGGGGGCCAGAGAGTTAGGAGGGTTGCCTGGCGCCCTTCTACCGCCCCCGCGTCTGCCCCTACACCCCTGGCCTCTTTCTCACCCCTTGGACGCCGCACAAAGTGCGGACGGTTAGGGGCTGGTGGTTTGAGGGGGTGGTTGGGTCAGGATGGAAACGGACCACGAGTTTACGAATACCGATGTGTGTACGAGCTTGCGCGTGTGTATGTGTGTGCGGGCACAAGTTTCCTATATGTTACATTGCTGGGCAATGATCCTGTATCTACCGATGCGTGGTGTAAATGTAACCATGAATGCGTAGTGAAGGTACCCTTTGTCACTGGTAAACGACTAAATTGTACGTCCTACTGTTGGAGAGCCTGCTGATGTACAATATTACTAATGTCCGGCGCAGATCGCATCCTGTATGGGAATAATGAGGAAGGCTCGCGTACATAGAAGATTGGTGGTCGCTGTTATATAATGTGTTATATAATGGTGGCCGTTAGTTATGGTGGGACACTTATTGCGACCGTAAACCGCTTTGATCTTACGCGTTGCGGCGATTTTTACGACAGGACACGAACAGTCAACGAGGAATTATAATTTAGGAGACATTATGAAATTATTAATTACGCTTTGGCTGCCTCAAGTCGAATCATCGACTTAATTTGTGCAAAGTTGCTCATTAAATCTAAAAAAAATAGTCTACTAGATTATACATATATGCATATATATTTTTTTTCCCCCGAATTTATATATATATACAATATAGCAGTTATTTACTTTGTAACAATTATACTTTCTCGATTCTAATAAAACTATCTTATTTGCGTATAATGAATGACTCTTTTTGTTTGATAATTTCGAGTATAAAAATTCGGAAAAGTTACATTGTAAATCTTTATAATATCTTAGCTATGTGTGTTAGTGATATTTTATTTAAGAATTATATTGATTCGTCCATACTCGCAATTATCTGATATCAACGCATTTTCCATCGAATGGTCAGCAAAGATTCTGCCCTTTGCGATCTGAAATAGTTTTGCGACGGATTATCGTGTGATATAATTTATCTTTATCCAACAACGACTATCTAAAATAAACACAAAGAGAATTAAAAAAAGAAAAAAAGGATAAAGTGTAGAAATACAATAACATGAAACGGTTGTGTATACTTGCCGTGAATATACATATATTCAATTATTATCTTGTTTAATGCAATATAATATATTATTCAGCGATTTATAAATAATAAAACAATCGGCAATTTTGCTCAAAATTAAACGCCCTGATACAATTTTGTCGTAAAAATGTGAAAACAGCAGCGAAAATATAATTCTATAATATTCTTTAATAAAATATAATAATATTCTAACTTTTTCTTTATTCTCTTTTTTTTTAACATGAGCCCATATTATTTTCAAAGCTTCGTTAATCCTTCCTGGTCCCAAATGTCCATCTCAAAGATGCGGATCTTGTGATCCAATGTAGGATATTTCGTTTCGCTCTTGTCTCGAGATGACGTTGACGACTCCACAAGTATCCAATATCAGCAATTCCGAGGATGCATCCGTCATCACCGGAGAAAGATCTAATCGTCCTTGGTTGGTTCCCTCGTTTCCGGCTGCGCAGTAGTCGGGCTTGCGTGCGAGGGGATTACGGGTAAAAGTCGAGAAGGGTTCCCGGGCGAGAGATACACAACCCCCGTTTTTCGTTTAGCCTCCTACCCCCGCGCATTTCGCCCGGGAACACAGTCGGTCGAATGCGTTTCAATCCGCGCCACTATTGGATGGTAACTGGATTGGTCCGTCCGAATTCGATGATTAACCGCGTTGTCTAAATATCAATGACTTTACCCGGGCGGAAGGGGTGGAGGAGCGCGGGCGCGGGCGCACAAAAACGATGACTGCGGAAAATCATTTACAGCGGTTCCGATGGGCGCGGCGCACCGCGGGGAATAAATCGCGTGCACGGTAAAATTGTAATTTCGCCACAGAGAAAATAAAAATACACACCGCGCCCGGCCGCGCAAATTACGCGCTTCAATTTTGAACATCATATATTTCATTTCGCCGCAGCAAGTTGCGTTTTTGGCCTCGCCCATTGTGTGTACCCTAAAACGGCTGGCACGAATTTACAAACTGATACGTGCCGCCACATATTTTCGCTTCCGAAAAAAATGCGAATCCCTGATGCTCGATGCGTGGGACGCAGTTATATTTTTCCAAAAAGAATGAAATATAAATATTAAAAAAAAAGAAAAAAGAGAATATCGCAAATCATCGGGAATTCCATAGCCATGAGTATAAAGTAGCGTTAAAAATTCGCAAGTTATCGTATAAAAGATGAATTTCCTTAAAAAAAAACTTCCTTTCTTGAAAATTCAATATTAAATTGTCTAAAGAATTTATGATTCACTAAAAGAAAACGTGCTCCGGTAGTTTTGCCGCATTCTATATTTAGTTCTCAAAAGTGTTTTTTTATACCACCATCGAATTATCCCTCATGCAAACGCATAGATCCCGAGATGCGTCCCGGATGCTAGTGTATACGCGCTCGCTCGCATATCCGATATCGGTAATTCCTCAACAGCGGAGTTTCTCAGGTCACCCTGGTCCACATAAAGCGTGCACCTCTAATCTCTCCATACTCGGAACGAAGGATCAGGAGAGAGAGCGGGTGATGGAGAAGAGAAAGAGAGAGCGTGGGCGATGAAGAGCTTGAGCCGATGGAACGGGAAAGGCAGAAACAGACGAGATGCGCACGTATACGAACGATAGAACGGTAGGTACGCGAAGGGGAGAGGAAAGGGATAGATGGAGAGAGGAGGCAGAGAGAGAGTGAGTGGTGCATCCCCTCGCCGATCCATACGCACCCCAATATCGCCCCCGGGCCGTGCAATCACGGCGTACAGAGAATGGGATGAGTCCCATCCGAAGAGGATGGGGTGGGTGGTCGGATAGTGCGGCATGACGAAGAGGCGGAAGGGGGACGCAAGGGGCGGCGGGTGCAACCGGAGCCGAGCGAACCACCCACCCCCGATCCCCGTCACCGCCACCGCTGCCGCCGCCGCCGCCAATTGTGCGTCGTTGACAGGCCTGCATCGGGGGAAAACTTATTGTTGCGCGCGGAAAACCAAAGAGAACGTTCCCTCGGGGGACGCGAGCGCCAAAGTTACGGATTAAACGCTCCCCGCGATGATGATGGGGGAGAGAGACGCGGAACTCCATCTCGCCCTTCCTTACTTCCTCGCTTCCTTGCTTCTTCTCGTTCTCGCTCCTTCGAGAATCGCGACGAGAAAGAGAAGTTTCTCTCTTCCTTCTTCAGTCGGAAGCTTGACGCGCTAGATTCACCCTTCATGGTGGTGTTCAGGCGGATCGTTAAACGAAACTCCACCGGCAAGCAACAACGGCGGAATGTCAAAGGACGACGACGTCCGTTCGGCTTCTTTTTTTAGAAGGAAGAACTCGTCGATGAGGACGGTCAAAGATAGAAACGGTGCTTTGAAAATATACGAGTAAAACCGTAGGAGATCGATAAATATTTCCGACAATTGGTATTGTCGCATTATAACACCTCTTTGTTAATCGATATTCTTTCTTTAGATGCTAATTATACTAATTGGTAAATTATTATTGTTCATGACAATAATGAGCCATTGTTAATAAAATAATTGTTATAATTAATGAGTTAATGAAAGTTTCACTTTCTGTTTTACTTTTCAATCTCCGTTCAAAAATTATTTCTTAATCTATTTCTTTGATTAAAAATAACACAAAAAGTATAGTACAAGTAGTAGAAAATGAAGTGCTAAAGAGAGTATAGTTTTGAATAAAATCATTACGTATCTTTCATGTGTATGTCGGAATGTCTCTTTGTGAAGAGGAATGCCGGAAGAGGAATAACAGAATGAAATTGACTACGTCGACGCGCGAAGGCGGGCTGTACTTCGGAGGGATTTATAGTGCAGAATACTTTGCGGTTTTACGAGAGTGGAGAATAAGAGTGGGCGTTGCGCGATGGTACTGCGATGCATTTTTGAATATTCGATCTATCTTTTGCTGCTATCGCATTTCGAATCATAGACACTCGACAAGTTGCGCGCGAATGTGTATATACATACATATATATATTTTACGACATCCCAAATCTGATATACCATTTCTATACTTCGTTGAACGTTTAAAATCTCCCAAGGTTGCTGTATTCCAGCGTTACGCATAGTCTTATCCAATTTCTTATACGTATAACGAAATTAATTTTTTTTCTCGAAAACATGATAATGATAAATGCATAAATGGAAGAATATTAAATTAATATCTACAAAGGAAAGCAATTAATTCGTAAATCAAGATTATCAATTTGCATTCTCTTTCTCTTTTTCTTTCTCTCGGTTTCTGAAAAACAAAGATAATCTTTTTAAACAGCAAAAAAGTGATGTATATAGATAATTAATTTTCTAAATGTATTCTATTTCTTAATAAAAGTAATTATTTAGAAAGGAACAACATTTTCTAAGTTTTTGAATTTTCTGCGATTTCTTCTGCTTTTATATTGCATACTAATTAGTATTACGAATCAAGTTTCGTTGTATGAAACATTTCGCTTTCATTACAGTAGTACTGTGAACTTTCGCGCTCTTGTACGTGTATCGACCTATTCGACGAAGGGTGCGTTACTAGGGAGAGATGCGAACGAGTCCTTCTTCCGAGGGGTGGCAATGGCCATCGGCTAGAAACGCATTGCATTCTACACGGCGTACAACGCTGCAATCACGTTAGTGATAATGGCCGTTGTGAATGAGGCTTAATGTCGAGAGGCTGCCGGTAGCTATTGTACCGCTAGAAATTTATCTCTCGATTCGAACAATTTCCCGCAAAGTGGGAATGAAAAAAAAATAAAAGGAAAAAAGAAAAAAACTAGAGCGCCGGTCAATTGAATTTCCACGCAGCACGCGTGGAAAGTGAGAAGCGGCATCCTGTTCGATTTAAAAATATCGGAGCACAGACGCGCGCACGCGATAAATTCGCTGTATTATTAAACATTCACCCACGCTAGCGGATGCGAACAGGATCATGCGACACGTACTACTCCCAATGGAGATCACTATATAGAACTACCTACGGCCATCGTATATATTACATTTCAACTGTATACTCTTTAACAAATTTGGATTCGATTTTTATGTTGCAAAGATTTGATGAAAATAATTGGGAGAATATATTTTAAATTGAGAGAAAAAGAGAAAGCTAAGGAGTTTATAAATTTTAAATATTTAAATTAATTTATAAATTATATCACGTGTTTTCCAATTTAATTTTTAAACTAATGTTCAGTGTTGAATTTAAAAGTCCCAATAAAAGTGAATTATTAATCACGTTTTTCGTGGGAAAAAAAATCGACTGTTTATTTTTCGAAGAGTTAATGGCTGGAGGCAAGATACACTATGGTATTTTGTATATTATATCAGAATATCCTATTTAAATTTTAATAACAGATTCTTTAAATAACCTAACGCGTATTGATCCCTTAGTAACAATAAAAAATGTGGCACTAATTATTGGTAGGGAAGGATTATAAAAAGAGTGGAAGATAAAAAAAATGGTAACACGGCCAACGGCGGAGAAGCACGAAAGCCCCAATAGTCACCCCTTTACCTTAATGGCAGACATCTGTTTTTCCACCGCGAGCCACTACCTACCATTGGCGAAGCCCCGCCAGGTTCGCGCGTCCCAACCTTCCTTTAATTAAAATTAAAAGACGGCAAACGCCGGATTCCCGGCGTCATTTTCATCCTCCACCCCCGTCGCTCCAGGACCACCACTTCCATTCCACCCTTTCGCTCGCCGCCCATTCCCACCCTGATCGTCGTCCTGTCCTCCACCCAAACCACCACCCGCCATCATTCGCCGATTTATATTCATAATTACGGTGCGCCCCCCACACCCTCCAGTTTCACCTGGCACCCCACGGTGGCTGAACGTGGAAGAGATTATTAGCTGACGATGGAATCAAAATGGCAGGGAAAGTCGCGCAATGTACTGCGTCTGCCGTTACAAGCGCCCTTTAAACCCTAATCATAATTCTGTGACGTTATTGTACTTCTAAAGATTATCTCCGATGTTGCAAATTTAGTCACGTATTCGTACCGAAAGACTTAAATAGAAACGCATTATACATTTTTTGGATGAATTATTTAACTTAAAAAAAAAAAAAAGTAATAAAAAAGCATTATTGTTCAGATTGTTTTACTCACAAATATGATTTCGAAAAAAGATTTACAAAAATTGCGTAATAAAATAAAAACTCTTCTCTTATTATTTAAAAAAATTGTAATTGTGTTTTTTATGCAATGTATAAATGCACTCATAAATAATCATCTTGATTCAATCAAAGAATGTATGCATTTAACAAGTTGCACACAAGATTTATTTGCCGTTTAAAGCAGACGAAAAGTATCGAACTGTATATAATAAATTGCATCAGGAAGAATGGCACAGAGCTACGCGCGAGATTTTACTGTCACTTTATGATAACGGTGCCGACGTTATAAAACGAGGTGATGAAAACGGAGTTACGACTGTTAGATTGTTACGACGGCCTCTGTTTAAGTGTGTTGTATACGCACACAAATTTATACATATCGCATACATCGAAGGCGCTGGGGACAACCTCTTCTTCCCTTCGCTATCCTTTAATTATTAATGGACGATAAATTTTCGTTTTAATCGTGGCATCCTGACTACAATGCTCAGGCGACAGAAGGGTCGATAAAGACCGCGATCTCTGTGCCAATTGTATCAGCTGAGTCGAATGAATCTGTAATCGAATCTGTCATAGTTAGTTAAATGTCGATGGTTCTCCAGAAGTGGTGGGATAAAATGATTGATTAACGAGAACAATTATAGATTAAAAAAATAATGAAGTTAAAATTAATATAAAAATGTTTTCTAATTTCAATAAAACACGTGTGTACCGAAATATATATTATATAAATAAATATATATATATATATATATATATATAGATTCTAAAAAAATAATAATGACACACAGAAGCACGTCTTTGCATTTTATTATTATACTTAGGCAAATAATTAAATGCGATCAAAATCACACATTATAATGTCATTTTTATATTTTTCTCATACAAGACTTTGTTCATGTTGGGAGCTATTTTAAGCGGCTGTTCAGGGCGAATCTATCTTTTGGTTCTGATATTGCGGCGCGCGCCTCGCGCGCACATGCACATATGCGTATCGTGCACATGCACGTGTGCATATTCACGCACACTCACAGAAATGATCTGAATTACACCGACTCGCGCGCCTGCAAATCTATCCACGTTCATCGGGCGTACCGGGTGTACGGGACCAACTGGGGCGAACTGCTGGTTCGATTTCGCAAAAAGGGCTCCCGACGGTTTCGCGCTGACGTCACGGGCGCCAATGATCCTATAGTTCCATTACGTACCAAAATTCCTGAAACCGACTGCGAATCGTCGAAACGCATCACGTGATGTGGTCGGATTGTTTATGCTTGCAATATGCGATCGTGACGCATCGCAGTTGCCGATAAATATTGTCTTGTTTTTAAATTCAATTCATGGAGATTTTTCGTTTCGATTTCCGTTCAACTCTCACATTAACTTTAATACCATTATTACAGAAATGGAAGATATGAACCGTTCTACATATATTTGCGCAAATCGCGAAATGGCAATTGATATATATATATACTGCAAATCCACAAAATTTGGAAATCCATCATTCCCGGAATATTTGCGACGCATTTAATGATCGTTACACACAGTCCGCTTTTATTAATTGTATTTTCTTGTTCCGCGATCGATTTGACAGCAGGAAATCCATTGCGCCGCACGATGTCGCAGTTCCATCATTAAAAACCATTAAACCGGTCGCCTGCAGTTTTTAAATTACACGTGCATGCGATAACTAGATCGATGGACGAGCTTCTGGCTGTGAGACACTATTATCGAGCGTCATCAAAATATTTCAGGTCAGCCTGATGTTCTCGCTGTAACGAGCCGTCGTGCATCAACGGGGCGTGTCATGAAAATTTTGCACTGTTAACGAGTCATTGTAATATTTTCCTACCAGGCTGACTGATGCGCGCGTATACGCGAATAAAAATTCCCAAACAAAAATTGAAAAAAAAAAAATTCGCGTGTAAACACGGCGCGAGAGTCGTTTACCGTTGATTCTTGTTGGACATCTTTTTTTCTGGTTGCCATCGATTATCGGCCGATGCGTCAAGCCATCATCACACATCGACGCGGCGTAGCCGGGTAATAAAATACAAGCGAGGTATCGACATTGCGCAATTTTGTTGCGGCAGCTTTTTCCAGGTTGATTCTATGTCAAGCGCCGGCGCGTGATAACGCATTGCTCCGGGCATTACAAACAATGAAGCCGCGGACGAACGTGCGACCGACTAATCTGGATATATGTGAAAATAAATCTAGAACGTGCAATAGTCACATTATCGTTCATTCGCGAGATAATCAAACAACGGATTTTGCAGGACGAATTCAAAAAAAGAAATTCGTATTTTAACCAAGCAAAGCTAAGATCACGAGGAAGCTTATTTTTCGAAAGAACAACTTACTACGTTACATGACTGAGCATGTATATATTTTACTTGTTTTTCAGCAAAATATTGTTAATACTATGATTTTTGATGGAATAATTTCAAGAATTAATTAATCCAAAATAAAAGTCACAAAAGTGATGCGAGTAAGCGTTAGGCTGTACATATATGTTAAAATTACAAACCCAAAAAATTATTTCGCTCATATAGTATATCGATTCCTCGTGACCCACTTCCTATACGTTTTAACATATTACACTGCGTGTTAGTGTCGCGATAAGAAACTTGCGCTAAAATATTTAAAAAAACATATGACAGAGATCCCGAATTTTTGTTAATTAATAAAACTTTGAGTATTGTTATGTCTGCAATTCCTGCATCTCGTCGTTATGAATTGCTTCATTCGTGTGTGCAGATGGACACATTAAGAATTGCATTACAAGTAATGTGGCGCACTCGTGGAATCATCTGCAATAAAAATATGTTAGTAAAATGAACTGAAATGATATCTACTTAAATTTATTTAATTAAGAACATTTTACATTTTAACACATAATAATACATACAGCGTATACCACATGTATTATTTTTCAGATCTATTAACGGTATACCGACCTATCTAGAATTTTCCAAGGACTATGTCATCGAAAACTAAAAGCTATAATACCATTCTCGACGTAATATAAATGCTAATGTAAATGTGTCGTAAATGCTAATCCTTGCAATAATTTTAAATAGCGCATTTTTTACCTAGACTTAAAATACGCACTATTTGAAAAATAGCGATACGACTATATTCCTTTGAGCTGTAATTTGCAAAAAAAAATATATAAATAAAATTTAATTAACACTTAAAAAGACATATATATAAACGTCTATATAAAATAATATTTCTCTGTGTTCAGAAAAAATTAATTTGTCTATAAAAATATTTATACATTGTTATGTGCATTTATTTCATTCATTAGCAAATGTAATATATATTATTTAACTATCGCGCAAATCTATCTCAACTCTCGAAAATAGGTACCGTGTTCGAAAGTCACTTTAAATCGGGCCGAAGGGGGCGGAAGAGGGGGCGCATTTTCGCGCGCGTGAATTCGCGCGGGAAGGGTGGACTTGGTCGCGATGGGGTGGTTGGGATAGAGAGTGGGTGCGCTTTTCCTCGTATTCAGCCGACCGCAATCAACAGTTCCGGCGGCCAAGTAGGCGGCCTTGCGCGAACATGTACTATATGCACGCACGCGCGCATGCACACGTATATATACTGTAGCGAAGCCAGATTCAGTTCGTGCCGTTGGCCAAGTGTGACGGCCGGTGCCACATCCACGGCGCTTCTAACCACCGCAGTTCACCCAGCAGACACACGTGTGTACTTGGTGTACACACACCCTGTCCGCGTGGACACTCATATGCGGACGTAAAGATAGAGCGAGCTCGTTCGACCGCCGTGTTCTCCATTCCATCCGACATGAGTCGCGCGACACAGTCACGGACATAGTAAACACTTACCAGGTAGCCTCCCACGCGGCCACGTGCACACAGTGACACATATTCGGCGGTTATCCGCCGCTCGCCCACTCGCTCGCCGACAAGAGGCGGAATACTCGCGCGATGACTATTCGGGGGGAGTCCGGGATGATTTCGCGAGTGGAGGGTGTACGTCAGGCACCCCTAGAAGCGGGGACGGAAGAGGGAAGGGGTGTGTGTACGCCACACGTAGGTGGGCACCCAAAGGGAAACGAGCCAGGGGGTGGTATAAATTATACCGTTCAATCGATTTGCTGTCAGAGGAGACCCTCCGCTGCCACTACTACTGCGAGGAAACTCATGCTGCCATTGCTGCTGTTGCTATTGCTACCCCGTTAGTACCACCGTTGCTGCTGCTGCTGCTGCTGCTGCTGCTGCTGCTACTGCTGCTGCTGGTGCTGCTGCTGCTGCTGCTGCTGCTCTGCGGCTTGCTAGGGTGCATTTAGTCGAACGGACGCTCGAGTAGCACGCATACAAGCGCACAGTGCGCCTGTGCGCGCGCGCGTGCGTAAGGTTGACATGCGTCCGCGAGGGAAAGGGTTTGTCACGGATACTAGGCCGGTTACGAAGGGCGGAGGCGCTACCCTCCAAAGGTAGCGCTCTCTCTCTTCTTCCCTCTACCCTTTTCTCCTCTCGCTTTCTCGCTAGATTGAAAGGGGATTACGGTAGAGTTGGACTATACCCTCGCGTGCATCATCGCGCGAACTTGCAACGATGATCGGCCGTGCACACCACCGAGGCAACCCCTCTTGATGTATGTAGCCGCGCACGGCTTATATAGTATGCTTATATATATATACTCTATCAGGAGAGAGAAAGAGGGAAATGCAGCTGAGAATT
This sequence comes from Prenolepis imparis, assembly GCF_030444845.1. Lineage (NCBI taxonomy): Eukaryota > Metazoa > Arthropoda > Insecta > Hymenoptera > Formicidae > Prenolepis > Prenolepis imparis. Next base: position 4,968,475 of record NW_028141167.1, on the reverse strand, counting down.
TTTTGCAGATGAATTCTCGGGCGTACAGTACATCGGTGCATTCTTGGAACGCGTGGGATGGACATAGGAGCGTCATGTACTCGGTGAAGTCTCGCGGTTTTGTTTCAGTCCCTCGGAGAATAATCAAGTCGATAAATGAAATTGATTGGATTTTAATGTCTTGTTCAACTTTCTTCTAATATAATTTATATGGATCTGATTTTTCAACGCGCGATACTAGTTTTATTAAATTAATTTCATAATTGATAATATATCCATCACATTTATTCTTGATCTTCCTAAAAATTCTAGATTCAGGAAATTAATTTAAATTAATTTATTTAAAAAATTAGTTGGTTAAATTTTCACTAGATATAACGCAAAGAAAAGTAGTCAAAAATAAAAAGTATCTTTTAGTTCTCTCTGTGAATATTTTTAATTTATCTTAAGATTCTACCTTGATTTATATGCTTTAATTGCTAAATAGATAATTCAAAGAGAAATAGAGATATTCACGACGCGTGCGTAATGGCATCAATGTGACAGATACATAAATGACAATATCACATAATTCGCTGATGTTCGGCAGGTCAGATTTTGCTATAAACGACTTGACATAGGTTGAACGGCAAAACACATCAGGTGAGTCAGATATCAAGCAACCTAATGCAGTTAGTATACCCGACACATCAGATGCGTAATTTAGATAATACATACAAGATATCGCATACGCAAACCGGATAATTTACTCAACCTTGGTACGATATCTCGTACCTGAAAGATACTTCAGATTCTGACATGAATAATGACACACCTCAAAATTTATTGCCCACAAGATTTCAAAATCATATTTTGAGTTTTTTTTAAATTTAATTAATAACTATTTGTTGAATAGGATTGTTGCTTTAACTATAGAATAATTAAGAAAAACATAAATCTTTAAAACTTTGCTATTTATATATATATAATACATAATATATATATATATATATATATATATATGTATTATATATATATAAATATATATATATATATATATATATATATAGAAAATATTTTAGTAAAAATTATAATTTTTGTAACTGTGAATACTAATATGTAAAAGAACTTACAAGATATTTTTATATTCAATAATATTATATACGTATTATATTTTACAAAGGAGTATTGTAATTATTCAAATATTTTGACGAGCAAACAAATACATAATCGTTAACAAACAATAAAACAAATACATCATTTACAATTTTTCTAGTAATAAATATTTTAATGTCCTTATATTCCAGCTTTACAATAAATGTTGTAAAAGGGAATATTTCATGTAATTTGTACTGTAAAATTTTCTCCGTATGTATGTACGAACATAAATATACACACATACACACATTTTATTCTGCAGCATCTTCTTCCTGATAAATTATTTTTTTTGTAAATAAACTTTTTAGATTTATCGTAGATTTACATATGTATTCGAAAGTTAATAAAAGTGCATGATGACGCGCGGTGCTCGCTGCGAAAACGCTATACTCTTGAAGAGCTGGCATACCGGTGTCGAAACGACAAGGACGAAAAACAACTCCGATGAATCGCATTCGCGCGAGTGGCGCGCGCGAAGAGAGAAAGAGAGTTAATCGAACCGGCTCTGAGTTGGCCAGCAGGGGGCTGAAAGGGGCGGTCTAGCGCGGGGGAGGGAAAAGTTTCGCGGCAACTTTCGTAATGTACGCCGGATAGTTATACAAAATTGAACGTGGAGGACGGGCAGAAAGGGCGAGAGGGAGGAGAGGCAGGAGGACGCCCGACGAGGCAACAACGCAACACTCCGGGCAATGTGCCGTGTCTGCCGTTGGGGATGGGTTGGAAGGAGTTGGAGTGCCGTAGGAAAGCAGGAAAGGCGGCAGTAGGTACGACAAGGGTGTACGAGGCGCGGGAGGGGGAGGCAGGGTGAGTTGCAGGTGGTCGGGGGCAAGCGAAAGATGAGCGAGGGTGTGAGTCCAGAAAAGAGGGTTGGGTCCCCGAGTCCTCGGTAACTCACCCTCCAACGTAGAGAGCATCGCCAGAACTCCGGTCCGTCTTTTCGCTCGCTCCCTCTAAAGCTCGGCTGCCTCTTTCTCCCTCTCACCCTTTCACTCTCTCTCCCTCCTTCTTTCATTCCAGCCTTACGAGCGCAATCCCATCCTACCGCCCTCGTCGCCAACATCGTACCTTCCAACGCTCTCTCGCTTGGCTTCAGGGACGCACGACGTCGCTGTAAAATTCCAAAATCCAAGGAAGGTTGTACGCCTCCAACAGCGCTACCATCTCCGGTATCCCTCCCCTCCCACCTCTCTCAGTTTCCTTCATCCTGCCCACGCTCCTTCTGCAGCGAGCGGCAATGAGGGGTTGGATCGTGGCGCAACTTTTCTACCGAAGTCCCAAAGGTTAAGCGTCCTTTCCTGAAAATTCCAGGAATCTTTGAGAACCTGGTGAGAGGAGGAAGGAATAACGTGAATAGAAGTACCGGGGCAATTACTTGAGATATTAATAATTTTGCGACCGTAGAAACGTAACACCAACGCCGTCGAGGGTGGTCTCTTACGTTTCTCTCGGGATGGACGTTTCTTCGGCATGCCCTCGTTAACGCGCAGTGAAATATTGCGCTGCGACACCGAGACTTGTTCTTCGTTCGTTTCTCTTTTCTTTATCGTTTAGTCTCCGGATCGCTTTGCACTGTTTTATTCGAGCTTCGAGCTAGTTAAAGCTCGGAAATGAAAATTAGGAATCGATCTTGTTGCTGTTACCAATTACTGTCCTTCGTGCGTTCAACATTATCGCGATAATAGATATTTTATTACGTTTCAGGTTTGTAAATTTGTGTAAAAGAGATAAGAATCGTAAATATTTAAAAATATTATAAAGAAAATGAAAAATTATTTTAATCATTATTTACGACATTTACGTAACCGAAAATTTGAAAATATATATATATTATATATTAAACATATACATATTAAAGATATAAGATACATTCTTTTAACATTTAAAAAAAAATTGTTCCGAGAGTATCATTGCTCTTGCATTAAAATCCAAATATTTGTTCAATTTGTTTTATAACAAATTAAATTTGTATTCATAAATCTCGGGGGCTTAAATTCTCCGGAAAAATAGAATTGTTGAAGAAATGTTCACACACATAAACTAATAGTCACATTGTTTGGTCTTCGAAACTAATTTGCTTGGAATTTGCACGTCTTCCCCCGTAAACACACAATGCAAACGCGTGCAAAGTTAATTCTATCGTCGCAATGTAACATTATCTCTACAATGTGGCGGTGGTATTCGCGCGGGAGTGGTTCGTTCCTATCTATTTTAGCCAAACTACGACAATAGGCCAACCAGCGGAGCGTCTCGCCTAAGCGGCCCGCTGCATTAATCTCCATCCTCGTATCCGGGCGCATAATCACCGTCCATTATCGAGACCGACGTTCACCGCAAAATAATTTTACGAGCATAAGGACGACGACATTACCCGTTTGAACCGAAGCGGTCGTCTTTTTCGTCATCGATCGGCAAACTCGACGATGAGATCGCTACACCTTTTTGCGGTAACAAAGCCAACGGGACGTAAGAACGATGAAGCGACCCCGAAGAAGAAGTCTTTCAACGACCAGGGGTGGACGCGGGAAAGTTTTCAGCGAGCTCGAAGGATAATTAAGGCGGCCCTGCCGAGCGACCTCGAAAGTCTCCTCGGCCCCTGGCTACTACTACGTGGCGTATAGGGTGGCGAGTGAGTCCGTTACTCTCTTTCTCCCCCTCGTTCTATTCGTTACCCTTCCGCCACCCTCTCTCGCCGCAGTCCGCCCTTTCCGCCCAACCAACCAACCATCCACCCATCCACCCACCCACCGTCGTCCTCGTACCATCGTTCCTTCTCGGCCTCGCCACCTCAAACCACCCTCTTCTCACCCTTCTCATTCCCCGACCCCCTGCAAGCACACTCACACTGAAGCTCCGCGCCCGACCTAAGGGTTGAAACCACCCCATTTCCAGTGGTAGCGAAGGCAGAAGCAAGCAGACTCTCCTCTGCCTGGCAGACTGGCAGGCTGGCTGGCAGGGGATGTGCACGTCACCGTCTTACACTATCGTCCCGAACAAACATCCTCGCCCGGCTCCGCTACGACGTCGTACCACCGACGTCGTTTTCCCTCATCCTCGCCCCCTCTCGCCACCGCCTTCGCTCTCCGCCACCCACACTTTCTACCCTGGGCCAACCTTCGAGCATCCTGCAAAGCACGTCTCCACGTGCACGTCACGGGACGTGTAGGTCGTCTCTCGGAGACGATCTACTCGGTCTTCCTCCAAGCGAGAGACGGGGGGAGACCCCGATGAAGAAAGGGTAGGTGGAAAGGAATAGAGAGAGAGAGAGAGAGAGAGAGAGAGAGAGAGAGAGAGAGAAAGAGGTAGGAGAGAGACAGAAACAGAGTTAAAGGAGTAGAGATGGAAGTCGAGGGTGCAGTCGAACGGCAGGAAAGATCTCCCAGCACCGTCTCGAGGATAAGGGATGTTTCCGGCGCTTGAGAAGCATCGCCGAGGGAACTCCGGAACGCTGGTACTTTTAACGCACACACCAACGCTTTCTCTCTCTCTTTCTATCTCTTTCTCTTATTCGTAGTTCTCCATCGCGAACATATCGATTCTTACATAGGGGATGTTTTCCAAAGGTGGAAAGTTATGCCGCGAGAAAAAGCGAGAGGAATCAGGAACACGGCTGACCTAGGCAGAATGTGATTTGAGGGGAAAACCGATACTCCCTCCTCTCCCCCGAAGTTGGCTCCGATGACCAGGGATTGTACTACGTTGTTTTCGGCCATGCCGCAATAGTTTTCTGCCCTTGCGGAAAGTCATCTTACGAATTGAACTCTTATGCGATTCCATCGTAATCGTATAAGTCACATCGATCCGCTAGAATTGGAGTATGTGCTCCCCCATACCGAAAGGGAATTCATAAATAATGCAACGTGTATATCTGTTTCAATGTTATCCGAAATTATAAATTGCTGTACACTCATTACTTTTGTCTGAATTTTGTTACTACTCGCACTATGAAAGAAATGCGCATTTGTGATCGAACATAAATTACGAGTTTCAAAATAAAAATAAATTATTCTAATTATCAAATCAGATTCAAATTTCTAATAAGTATTTAGATCTTTAAAAAATCTTGATTTTTTTAAAACTATATATTTAAACTCTCTGATTTACATTTAAATTCATATTATTTATTTCTCGACTTTCACACATTCAACTTATAAACAAAATATACCTAATTACGATACCGAAAACTACGTAACCGTAAAAAATCATATTTAACAAAACATGGCATGCCGCTCCACATAAAGCCGCGTCCTGCTTTCGCGGAACGCGAACCAAATTGGCGGCATTCACTTTTACAGACCACGCAAGGCCAGCAACCCCTCTAAAATTATTAGGTGCCCATACACAACAAATAGGCCCCCCTTCGCTCCTTCAAATCGTATATCGGTGGATCTCGCAACAACGGCCGGAAAGCCGCACGTCAGTAATAAGCGGGGTGATTTTAATTCCGTCAGCCGCGACCCTTCGTCCTAATTTCACGAATGCTCTCCGCTAGCTGAAACCACGTACACGTGTGCGCGCTTGATATTTAAGGCTGTCGCTGAAACACGCTCTGGAAAGGAAGGAACGACCCTTGTACCGTTTGCCACCTCGTTCCGCGTATTTATGGCTGGATGTAGCATGTTTACGCCAAGCCTTAGATCCATCCCCGACTTCACCACGCACATCTCTTCCTGTCCGCAATTCTCAAATCTACCTTTCCTACTTGTAAACCTTGCGAATCACACACATATACATTCACGAAGATGTAACGGCGAGCCATGCCTATAGTAATACACACGTGCGCGTAAAATTAATTGATTTGGACTAGATTAACGCAATTTGCAAAATCGCTGATTTTTCAGTCGCAAAATATACGATTGATTTTGAAACTGTTGGCAAAATATAAATGTAAATTTTAATTTATTTGAGTATGATTATTCGAAATTGTATTATATATATATATATATATATATATATATATATATATATATAATACAATTTCGAATAATCATACTCAAATAATATATATATATATATATATATATATCTCTTTATATATATATATATATATATATATATATATAAAGAGAGAGAGAGAGAGAGAAAGGAAGGGGGAGGGGGATATAAAAATTTACACGCTACTCTTTGACCAATTTACAGTCAATTTAATCAAAATAAATTTTATAAATTTTGCCTACCTTTTTCAGACTTTTTGTATTTTACAAACAATTTTATAATACAATTTCAGTTTTTGTATAAATAAATAAATAAACTGTATAAATTATATGGGATGCCTCTGAATTATCACGCAAAGTTTTTGTCAGTTCGACGGGGAATGCAACTATTTAAATCTCGCTCCGATAAGACGCGAGAGTTTGAAAACTCTCGCAGTTTTCTAACGGGTGAATCCATACTTTAAAACATTTACCATGCCCACCCGCTTTCCACGCGCGACTTCTTTAATCCTTGCTATAATATCCGGCGTTTCTCGATGAACGCGAAGAAGTTTTCCCACTTGAGATTCTTGTTAGTCCCAGCTCGCGACACTGCGACATCAAGGGTTTTCCGTTCCTTCATTCATTTTCATTTCTTTTTCAACTATCCGTTCAGGTGTCAAGATATATCCCACGAAATGCCTGGCCTGATGTCGTTAATGAGAAACGTTATATAAATCTTAATACTAAAACTATATATATATTGAAATAAAATCATATGTTCAAATATAAAATAAATTCAATTAGAATGAATATATAAATTAATTTTTCACTCGGTATATAGAGTTTATATTTATATATACACAATATTATTTGCGCTTCGACGTACGATATATTATATGTGTAATGAATTATACGATACTTTTATAATATTTCATTAAACACATCGTATTCTCTCTTTCAAATTTTAATAAATTTTAATAAATTTAGCACCTTTATAAAAGTACCTAATTTTAAAATTTTTTATTAATCACAAATTAGAAGTAATTATCCGGTTAATCTTGTGCATATTATTGCAAATTATTGTAAAAATAAAATATTTTTTCTGGAAAAATAAAAAATAGATTTTTGTAAACACGAAAAAGGATCTGTTTCACACGCAACGTTACGTATGATAAACATGCGACAGTTGCAAGTAAAAATAAATTATAACAACAAGGAAACACGAAGTATTCCCACGTGGTAATATTTGCGGTACACAACGCGATGATGAGAAAAGGAATCGAGAACTTCGCGTTGGACGCGCCATCCTTAATAATTTCACACTTGAGAAAGAAATGAACAGCCTATTCATAATCCTTTTCCTCTCCTGCGACTTCCCTCGCTGCGCGTACCACCCCCGCATTGACTTTCCCCTCATATGCCACCCTCATAGCGAAATCCCGCCAGAAGCTATCCGTTCCCCCATCATCCGCCGTGCTATCCCCTCGTATGACGCAGGCGGGGTGCTCATTCATTTAATTTCAGTCATTGCCGGCAGTCGCACCCCCCTGTCGTGCGACCTACAAAAAATAATTAGTGAAGCCTTACACCCCCGTGGCACCTCGTTTTCTTCCCTCCCCTGTAGGCTTCAACCCCCCGACGACTGCGATGACGACGGCGACGGCGACGGCAACGACGACGACGACGACGACGACGGCTCGACGCCCCCTTTCAACCCCACGGGTACGTACCTTGCGCTCGAATTCTCTCTCGCTCTCCTCTATCCCTTCACCGCGCCCCCGTTTCCCTGCCAACCCAACCAACCAACGAATCACCCTCCTGTCCCCTCACCAACTCTCCCGAACAGCAGCAGCAGCAGCAGCAGCCACTACTACCATTCTACCGCCAAAACCCTAGCTCAGTCAGCCACCCGCCCTCCTCTCTGTCCTCCCCGCCCTATCCCCTCGCCCTCGAAGCGGCCTCGGGCGGGATGATTCAGGCGCCAGTAGGGCGCACCCACCTTCAGCGGGTGGTTGGCGTTGGGGTGAGTCGAAGCGCCGGATGGAGGTAGCGATGAGAGCGGGGGCAGGAGCCAGTGCGCGGGAACGGTAGAGCACGGGTATAGAGTAGAGAGAAGGGTGGGATGAGTAGGTGGGTGTCAGGGGGGTCTTAGGGTGGGTGAGATTGGGCGGCGGGAGGGGGAGGGGGGAGGAGAGAGGGATAGAGAGAACAGAGTATGTCGGGGGACTGCGGTGGTACAGCGAAGCGGAGGAGTGCGGAAGGGGAGAGTGAGAGCCGAGCACACAGGGGGTGGTTAGAGGGCGGGGGACGAGAGTGAGCTGCCAGAAGGTGGATTGAGAGTGCGGTGGAACGGGGCGAACGTAGTGCTAGGAGGGTTGGGAGAGGCCGAGGGAGAGATACGCGCACACGGGAGGGTGGTTTTCCACGGCTGAGATATAGGCACCGCCGACGCCGCGGTGGGTTATACCCTGGGCTAAGTAATACAAGGAAAAGTGCTACGTGAAGCTCTATCTTTCTCCAGATCCCCTCTCACCCTCACATCATCCCCGGTACTTTCTCCGTTCCTCTCGCTCGCTCGCCCACCACCACACTCTCACTCTATTTGTCTATCTTGCCGCCTTTCCTTCCTCGCCTGGTGGCTCTCTTCCCTCGCTCGCTGCGCTTCATCCGCGTCTTGCACTCTCGCTTTATCTTCGCCACCCTTTCACCCTTCGTCCCTGCCATCGGCGTGCATCGTAGCCTCAGCGCAGGTGCACGTCGCGAGATGCATTCTCGAGGGGAATAGGGTTGCTTTGTGCGGATAGGGTTAGCTTTGTTACGCTGACGGCTACGCGGGGAGTTAAGTAACGGATGAATATCGCTAGCTGCTTATTATCAAATGACTCGGACGGATGATATTTTAGCGGACAAATGCATTCGTATCTCGAAATTCGTACCTCGCGTCTCCTCTTGCGCTCTTTTTTATATTATATACTTTGGGCCCTTCTTTCTCGCTCTCTCATGTGCATACTTTGCAAATGTATCATAATATTACTAAGTGAATTTCATATACTAAATTAGGCAAAATACTAGCGAAATTATTACGTTATTCAATGACATAATACTTAATTTTCTATATTAGTTTTGGAAATAACTGTCTTATCCTATTTATATTCACTTGTGAATCTTGTGTTTTAACCACCTTGACATTTATTAGTGAGCACTGAAAAGAGTATCTAAGACACACTGAAAAAATTAATATTTTTGGAGCGAGATGGTGAGCTGAAATGATAAATCGTGTAAACAGCACGTGGATACGAAGATTGGTCTCGCCGCGTTAGGAAAAATACAAAGAAAGAACTGCGTCTTCCATACGCGAAACACGTATTCGTACATATGCATCAGTGGAGAATCGCACTGCACCTTAAAGTCCGCGTTTCAATGGAACAATCTTTTTCCCGAAGGAAACGCCAGACATCGGAGGGTGCGCATGTAAATGGTCGGACTTTCCGGGAGAGGTTTGCGAAAAGTGTGGAAACGATAGTGAGAGGAGTTTCAACACTTCGATTCGAGAGTGTAGTGTATCCGTCGACGAATCAACAATGAAAGTATAGGTTGGTGATGGTTAAACCACAAAGTTCATATGCTTCTTACGCATGCGCGACCATTCGATGTCATTTCACGGATGTACGTTTAACTTTCGTCTATTTTGCAAACGTATAAAAATTGCGTAAACATTTCGACATATACACGATGCACAGGAAATTAAATATTTTCATAATAGAATAACTTGGCAAAATTTATTAATACTTCACCTCTATCTTCCATCCATATACGTAATCTAAAATTTTCTATTCATCTGAAGTGTTAAATCGATATCGACTTTATTAAACGAGTGGAGATGTAATTCATGCGATAACTTAATTCAGAAAGTCAGCTATACACAAAATTCTTTGATTTATTTTATATATATACATTCTAAATATATATGTTGAAGTTAACTCCAAAAATTCAATTATTTGATATCTTTTCTAATATGTTTAATAAAAGATTAGGAGCATTGTATGATATTCTAATTAATAAAGATTTTCGCAATCTAAATTATTTAATCAGTTTTTGAATTATATATCACATTTGCAGCTTCTAAATAAAATTATACTTTATTATATTTTATTATACGTTATTTCCTATATAATTATATTCTACATTAAAAAACAATTAATGCAAAATTAAAGAAATAAGTTTCTCACACAACCGAGAAAAAATAACAAATATATTTAATTAAAGTAACGAATAAAATGATTTTTTATCAGCACGATTATGTATCTATCTGTTATTATGATGTCGGATGAGATAATCTTTTTACGTCTAATGTCTGACAGCAGTTTGCTTTCAACATGGTCATCTACATATGTGAAGTCGATGTATGCACGATAGTGGATAAAAGTATGGCTTCGGCTTCTTAATAAATATGGTTTCTCTTCGTGGGTTGGAGATATAAATAGCGGTATTAAGAGTGTTTTTAACCTTTTTTACGTGTGTAAGCGTCTCTTAGCCTTTATGAATATGGATATGTAGTTGTTGCATAAGCTACCTTTATTTTACTACTTCAACAACAAGTTTGCTTTTTTAGTTCTCCAAACTATTATTTCCAGTAATTGTCCAAAAGAAAATTAAATAAAGATACAGCAAAGATTATTTTCCTATAAATAGCGAAAAATCTTATAAAATAAAAATGAATGCAAACATGATATTCTTAACAAATTTTGTTTATCCCATGCGCTTTCAAATAAATAACCAGCGAGCAACAGGGGTAGCGCTTAATTCCTAATGGATTGGTTTTTTTCAGCAACAGCTCGCGCGATTCCCGCCGCGATTTCAATTAATCTCTCCCAACGGAGAGTATCGATACACAGCCTCGCGTGTCGCTCTCGTTCTCGCTCTCTGTCTCTTTCCCTCTACGCGACGCAAACTTTCGCGGAGTGCCGAAGTTTCGGATAAGCCGGCGCGTTTGTCAAACGGGAAAGTGCGAAATTGTGCGTCGTCCTGTAAACCCGGCGGGTCGCTTCTCGCGGCACGAAATTAGCGAGAGTGAAAAGTAAAGGCACCTCCCCCGGTGCCGCTAATGCCCCGACGCTCCGAAGGGCGCGCATTCCTTCGTGCCGGGGGTAGCCAAGATAAATTACATAACAATATAAGTGGGCGTCGCGAGAGAAAGAACGAGTCCGCCGGAGGGGCGAAACGAAGAATAAAGCGACGTGCAAACAGTCTGCCTTGCGGAATCCACTTGTCCTAAGGACAATTGCTCTCGGAAAAAGGAGTAACACGTTTGTTTAAACGCTCACCCTCCGATAATATCTTTACACAAAAGTTTTTGCCACTTATAAACTTGCGTAAAATCAGTGATAATATCGAAGTATTCAACTTTTGTCACGGTAATTTTTATTTGTAGATTCTTCTATATTCTCGAAATCGATATTTTCACATATATATTTATTTTTAAAAAATATTATTTATATTGTTTAATGTGACAGATAAATATATATCATGATAAATAATTTATCATGAGAGATGAATGATTTTTGAGCAAAGATTTGAAAGTAATATATCTTTGAGAAAATATAAGAAAAATAAAAGTTGTGTTTTGAGAAAGTACAATTGTGCACAAAATAATATATTATTCAAAATAATTTTTTCCTCTGCAAAACTATTTTCCGATAGTAAAAAAAAAACACGCTCAAAAAAATCAAAAATTTTCACATACAGTTGAATCGCAAATGTAATCTCTCGGTATATCTTCCGAGAAAAAGATTCGATCCTGAATACCCTTATTCAGGGACACGGAGGAGACAATTTGTATCGGGGTGACATTGTTTTCACTAATAATGCGTAACATGCGGTCGAAGAAGAAAATAAAGCGCCAACAATGTACGACGCGCGAGAGCGGTCCCTTTCGTAAAGTGTGCGAGGGGTTGGCGATTCATCCCTTCATTATTCGAGAATTAGTAACCCCGTTTCGATCTCTCTCTCCCTTTTCCGACTCTCGCCTCCTTCTCCTCCCTACCATCCGCTCCCTTTCTTGCCGCACTCTGACCCCTTTATTTCGATGTTCGTGACTGCCTTTTCCGTCGTTGCATTGTTCGAAACGACGTTAATGGGGGTAAACGTTAAACCGATTTCAACAGCGGCCACGCTTTCGTATATTTCGAAGTGTCTTGCTGTATATCACCGATATCAACCATACTATCTTCCTTGCGATGAGGAGAAAATAGATACCTGTTTTTAGGCGATGGCATATTTCACGTTCGTGGCTTATTTAATGCGATTCACGCGGGAAGCCGAGAAAACTAAAATAATCTGCATAATGGTCGGATTCTATTCTTATAAAGATTCAGAGTTAACTGCTCCCTCATTTAACTTTGAAAATTTCATCAGACATTTACGTTTAACATAGGCATGATTTTTAACAGTCAAAGATATATTAGGATCTCGGATATACATATAGAGTAGAAATAAATATAATCTCTTTCTCTCTCTCTCTCTCTTTCTCTTTTCAGCGGACAGGTAATCGATTTCTTAACAAACAACTTTTGCAGTTGAATATCTTCGTAATAAAGTTTCGTATTCTGATCAAAGACAGTTCGTGCGGAAAGTGAATAAAAAAATAAAACTTGTCATCTACCACATATTTTTTTCGACATGGTCTAAAATTAAGTTGCTTATTAAATTTCCTCAAGTAATAAGTAAACGATATATCCTCTTTTTCGAGAACCATGCCACAGAACATTCAAATTCAATATTTTGCAAACGCTTGAATGATCAGAAAAAAATGTCAATTACAATGCAAAATAATGAAAAAAAAATTGTCTTTTAAAAAGATATTAATTAAACCTCCTAAATTCTTGTCGTCTAATTTAACGTGAAATAACGCAGACTAAACAAGATAGCCTGAAAGAAACCATCACGATATAGATGCCAGGTAAGACAAAGATGTCAGAAGTAGGGACTTGTATTAACCCGATTTGTGTATCCGATATTTTTCCGATACTTTTTAATCACGTCTGCACAGCAGATGGCCAGGTGACATTTACAAAATACGATTCGAAGTCTATCTGTAAAGCGCATCTTGTTACTCGTCTTATAATATATTCATGACTTTCTCGTCGCTACCCGTGGAAACTCACAATTTACAAGGTTGCAACAACATTTCCAACGAAAACTGTCGCTTTTTGTCAAAAACTTTCACGGTATTTATATTTGTAAAATACAGCTCACTATATATATAAGTTATTCGAGATAAATTTCTCGGTTAATTTTAACATCATCAAGATTTTAATCTTCAAAAAAGCAGCATGCTTATTTTACAATCATAATCTTGCTATTCATTGGAAATGAAATATGCAATGTATTTCGTCTTTCCGTTTTACGTCTATCAATTTCCTAAATTTAAATTTCATCGGATGTATCAAGAATTATCCTAATAGATAGTTGATTTACGACGTAAAGAGTTAAATTGTGACGTATTGAAGGCACGTGTTTACATTCGCACGTCCTGTTAAAGAGTAAAACAAAGCCGCAACCTAAAAGATCGAAAGGGGCGAAATAGGTTTCCCGATTTGATCTCCTTAAATCCCAATAAACTTCCTCGCCAACTGTATCTACCCGCTTGGGCTCGACATGTGCACGTCTGTCCGCTATATCCCATAACCTACATCGCGTTCATTGGTTCCCGGTCGATATCGCTCACTATCGGCCTGCTCATTGTCGCTCGCGAATGCCAATTACGGAAACCGCAAGCGATCACCGAGATCAATGTCGTTGCGTAACGCAGCATCTCGTCCATGCGCTCGGTATACATACACATACACAAACATACACATACATACACATACATATTTGCAGATTATTTATTTAAAGTTAAACAAGCCAGTACCGCAGAACACTACGAGCATTTACGCGCGCGCGCACATAGAAATCCACATATACAGAGGCCCATACACATGCAGCACCGGAGAGAAAGGCCGACACCTCGGCGCCAAACTCACCCTCCTGAGACTCTACAGACTCACCTCCATCCCCCGTCGCGTCCCGCTCTCTCCCCCAAGCTTCAACCACCCGCCCCCCTCCTGCTCCGCGCGCGCGAGGCATCCCAATCGCAGCCCCCGTTTCGCAAACCCACACCCTTCATACTCCCCGGTATCCTCCGACCTCTCCCTCTCTCACCCTCGTCCTCACCCTCATACCTTCTCTCTGTTCTCTCTAACCGTGGCAGCTCTCTCCTCTACACCACTCGTCTCGACCCGACCATTCCCGCCCCCGCGCGCCACTCCGTCCACCAACCTACAACTCCTACGTACCGGAGCGACCCTCGAGCTATCTCCAAAATCATCCCTTACATTCTAGAGCTCGGCATGGTATCCTCCTACTCCTCCGTAGAGGATAGAGCCGCAGTCGGACGTCGGGAGAACACGGGGAGAACTGGCTGTTACGAGAGCACGGCGGGATGGCGGCTCGGAACGAGGGTAGACGCTCCGGGATATAGGTAGGTTTCGTCGGATACAACGAGAAAATAAGAGATCTTCCCGCACGACTCGCGATACGAATTGCAATAGCCGACGGTGGCGCTGACGAGCCATCCGAGTCTTCTCCCCATTTTCACCCTTCGTCGACCGCGAGGCGCATAGCGATTTTACCGAATTTCGGGTCTCATAAAAGATCGCACCTCGTACAGACTTATTCTATAAATATTCAACGCGTGCCTTATGATTTTATTCTCGAAATGATGAGAAAATAGAGATATTTTTAATCATTCTAGTGTTACAAACTATCGTGTCGCTAATTTTGCGCACTTTAATTAAATGTTATACGTTCTTATGATACATCCAAGAGAGTATCTTGGTATGTTGTAAGTTACTACGTGTTCTCTGTAAAAAATTTCTTGAACAATAAGAAAACTGATTTAATCTGAACCGCACATTGTTTTTATCGTTATATCATAATTGGAACTTCGTTATTGAGTTGTAACGCGAAAAGTTTTAGTAAATTCGCTTGAATTTCAGTCAACGTTCGTTAAGTTATCGCGTGCTAAAGTCGCGATGGAAAAGCGTCGCGCGAGAAAGCTCGAGTCTAAGCTCGCAAATGGCCGTACGATATAGTTCTGTTTGTTCGACGCAGCTGCAATCGATATTGACGATCCTCGAGATGTTCTTCACAAATTCTCGAAAACACCATCGCGATATTCTGGGAAGCGGAAAGGCCAAAGCCTTGCAACGTCGATTGCTGCGTGCTCTTTCCTGCTCCTCTTTTGAAGTATTCCAGAGAAAGGTATCGTTTGCGAATCACCCTTGCCAATGTAGACGCGATTTTTTTTTAAATAATCGACATTGCGTAACATTAATTTGAATTGAAAAATATTTTTCATAATTATATATCGTATCTTGCGAGGTACGAAGGAGTTTTATCCAAATTAGTTTTTCGCATTCAAAGAGAAGAAATTATTTTCAATGTATCACGATCACCGCGCAAATATTATTGACATTTGTTAATGCATCACGACTGCAATGACGTAATTCCATCACTTATCTTTTCATGCACAATCGATTTGAAATCGCGTCGTTCGCAAAACTCTTCCGGCTCTCGTCGTCCATGAAAACCTTTTTTCCTCTCTTTTTATCAGAATCCCCGAAGGACAATGGACGTCACATACATCGCGCAAGCCAGTGAGGGTGAAATGTTAAATCGCCGTTCGATCGAGTTAAGCTCCCGGTAATATCGCCGTTGCGGGGCCGCAAGGGACCGCGCGGGGGACGCCTTAATCGGCCGATCCCCGGCCCATCGAAAACGAGAGTTACGGGGACGCGATGTACGGCGAGTATATCGCGAGACAATGGAGCACTCTCTTTTGCGACCGACGCATCGGTGGATTGCACGTACGTGCGCGCACCGACGAAAGTATGACCGATCGTTGAAATCTCCGACGCGCTTCGACGTCGCTCGATCTCAATCCGAAGCGGCGAAACTATAGTGGTCTACCTTTAATAAGTATATAATTCGTGCGACGAAAGTGTGCAATTATGAATAATATGCAAGTACACAGTACGTTTCATGTTTGAGTACAAGGTTTTATACAGAAGATTGAAAAATATAAACGTAAAGAAAAATATAGTGATTTCTAAATATGAAATAATGTTGCGAAATTTAAATACTGAAGTACGTATTTTTTTAATTTATTGCAAATGATACTTACTTTTTGCGAATTAAGCGAAATTTCAACGAACGTAAAAGTTGAAACTATTCCGACTACAAACATCTGATAAAATATCTCACGTTAATGCAGTTAGCATTTAGGGGACGCGCAGCTTAATATCGTAACGTTCGTTGAAATCTCTCGTGCGATTTCCTTACTTCGCCGCCTTCGGGCGTCCTGGTTCTCTATTTGCAGCGACGTGTCAGCTTCGTAAAGTGGCACGGGTTCCTCAATGGTCTTTGCGAAACAATCGAAGCCAAGCCGGCGAACATCTCGGCGTAACAAAGACGACGAAAGTGGTTCGAGTCTATCTTTGAGGGAACGCAGCTTACGGCCATCGAGTCTAATGGGAGTTTCTCATCGCGTCAAACTCTGCCGGCGACTTATCTGCATCGAGTTGTCAGATCGCGACTCGCAACTCGCAACCCGATATAGAGAGAGGGACACCGGAAGCAAAATAAATGAAAATCGATAGAGTAAGACGAGCAATTTGCAGGGTGACGAACAAAAATTTTTCGCAACTCCAAATAATCATAATACTCTTTTTGTACGTATGTATATTAGGCGAGATAACATTTACAATACTAGAAATGATATAATCCAAGACGCGAGAAGCAAATTTTTGAAGGAAAAAAAGAATGGAAATTTTTACAAAATTCTTTGATCAAACCAACTGCATTAATTTCATCATTGCAATGTTATACATTCAGCAAATTCAGTATAATACTATTCGTAGTCGTAGTAGCCGCAAAGTACGTTCTAGTAGAACTTTGTTGTCAATTTTGTTATACGAGTTTCCCTTGGATCATATGTTCTCAACACATCAATTACAAAATTAATTTTTACGCAAATATTGTACAACTGCAACAGAAGTGGGATAAAGAGATTTCAGGACGAGCAAAAAAAGATATAGATAAAAACGAGTGGAGCAAACGTATGAACATCGCGCATGAAAACCAAACTATTTATCGCGGGCGCAAAAGGCACGATGCGGGAAATATAACAGCGCCGGAGATAGTAACGCGAAGAAACTCAGAGAGACGGAGAAAGAGACGTGAAAAAGGGTGAACGAGGGTCGGACACACATATACACTGCCTTTCTAGAATCCTCGTTATCCGGTCGACCGGATAGGTGGTCGTAACCGACGGTAGCCACGAGATATCCGAAGAAAAACACGTTTCCAAGTCCGAATCGATAGCAACAATGCCGTGGCGAAGAGAGCGCAAGAGAGGCCTGGCTCTTCGGTGGAAGCGGGGCTTTAGGGTTCGCCGCCGGAGGGTTACTTGAGGGAGCGAGAGGGAGAAAGAGAGAGAGAGAGAGAGAGAGAAGAAAAGGAGACCGCCAGAGCGAACACGCGAAGGAAGCAGAGGGTGAAAAGCAGAGAGGGAGACCACCAGCTAGACTAGGAGGTGGGAGGTGGCAGCCTTATTGGAACCGGGGGGAGGAAGTCGAGTTTTCCTGAGGGCTGAGGGAGAGAGAAAGAGAGAGCGAGCGGAGAGAAAGGAAAGAGGAAACGAAGGAGATAGCTAGCTAGGGGAAACGTAGAAGTTGATGGAACGAGGTCGCTACAACGTTGGCAACAGCCGGATGAGTAAAGACTGCATTACCTATGGTACCTACCTCCTCTCCAAGAAACGATCCTCGCTTCACGGTGAGAGAGCAGGTGAGTCGTTGGGACGCCACCTCCTCTCTCCTTTGTTAAAGGCAACACGATCATTTCGTCCTCTTTGTTCGCGATATTAAAGTACGTCAGACGCCGAAGCGACTGCTTCTATCTACCGGGAGGGTAGAAAAGGGAAAAGGGAAGGGAAAGAGGGAAAGAGGGAAGAGGTGTCAATTTCGTTTCTTGTTCTTGCACGGAGTATAGGATCGACCGTTGCTTCTTGATGGAATCATCAATCGATCAAACTTTTTCGAGCATTTCGAATATGTCGATTGCGTAAAAATTTCATACCAACATTTGTAGCGAGATGAGAGTCAACATATTTGAAAGCACTCTGTAGTTCTTCTTTATAAATTTCAAAGATAGTATATTCATATTATTTTATACACAAAGTGTTTCAGGTATATATGATTTAAACGCGATATGATCATGCAATGTTATGAGAGGAGAGGGAACTATTATTGTCAATTCTTATAGTTTCTTTCCTAGAACACAAAGATCGTTAATTTTGAATGATAATATTAATAAGGAAGTAAAGCAGAGGAGCAAGGGATTAAAAAACTGAAATACATCGGAAGAAGAAAGAATATCTCTTGGATGCGGTGCAAATTATGTATACAATTCTCGAGTATTTCAATTTTATATATTTCCTCGTCTGACTTTCGCGCGCAATTTAAATACAATAATAATACAATATAATATATATAATACTCATATGATAAAAATGAAATAATAATAAGAGTAGTAAGATAGTAGTCGTAAAAATATTAATCATCTATGGTTCATTACAATAATAATAACGCATAATGATACATAAATCGATATATAAAAGAATGATCTCTCATCTTCAATAAACATAATCGCGCATTTTGTTTATATATTCGGCTGGACGCACTATAATACAACGATTATGTACAAAATAATATATATACATATATAGGTATACCGGGTGTCCCATTTTAAAGGACCCACTCAAATATCTCAGAAACACTGCGTTAAATCAAAAAATGTTTCCTACAAAAGTTATAGAGTTTCGAGGGGGACATAACATAGTAATATTCATATGACCTTGGGCGGCGTCTCCAAGGTCAAGTGAAGGTGAGAATAAATTTTTTAAATGGAAACCCATATTTTTTATTATAACATCTTTTTCTACTAATTAATTTGAACAACTTTTATCTGAAGCATTTTTTTATTTTCTTCAAAATTCATTCTCACCTTTACTTAAGGTTAACCTTCACTAACCTTGGAGACGCCGCCCAAGGTCAAATGAATATTACTATGTTATGTCCCCCTCGAAACCCTACAACTTTTGTAGGAAACATTTTTCGATTTAACGCAGTGTTTCTGACAATGAGATATTTGAGTGGGACCCCCCTTTAAAATGGGACACCTGGTATGTATGTATATATAATATATACGCATATATGTATATCCGACGACATTCTCGAGGGTTATTAACCCTCGTCTATTTTCACGACGATTATCGAACTTCTAGTAAACATCTTTTTTTTTATGCAAGCACACCTTAAGGCCTATCGCGTTAGCGGTATCTTTTTATTTCACCTGCTAACGACATGCTATGTCGTACACGAAAGACGAGCTACTTCGAGTAATATCGTACACGAGGCTAGGCTATACACACAGTCAGATACGAAATGGGTCTCGTTGCCCGAGAACCGTCTCGATGCGGAAAACAATCGATTTATATTTATATATATAATTACAGACGATTCATTTTACCTGTAATTCTGTGAAGACGCAGATCTCTCGTGATACTGCCTTTGGTATACAGTCGATATCGAGTCCGGCGATTGCCGCCGTCAACAAATTAAGTATACCTAAATTAGTCACAATTGTCATTTTTCTAAAATAAGCGAGAAAAAATCTTGAAATTTATTTCTATATTATCCAAATAAATCTTAATCTACCTTAGAAAGTTAATATATCGCGCACGTTTGAGAGGAACAAAATAAATCAGAAATAAGGACCGAGGACCGACTTGAGGATTGGGGTCCAGTCTGAAGTAAAGTTAAACGAAATTTAAAAAAAAAAGCTAAAAGAGAAGATCATATACTAATATAATGGCAACAACATTTATCCCTAATTCTAAACTCAGTTCTCCGTCTGAAATAATGTGTTCAATTACGCGGTCGCGCCGCGGTATCATCAAATATCACCGAATCGATCGTGTCAATAATACAATAATTAATACAATGTAAAGAAGGCTGAGACGGCGCATGGATAATTCCGGATCGACCGATTCAGCAAAACGAAACTAGACGAGACTAGTCAACCCCGCTCGCGCTCGACATGATCTATCTTTGTTGTGTGTAATTACAAGTGATAACATTACAATTACAAAATAGATCGAGGCGCCGATTAGATGCAGCCAGCGCTTTTTGCGTTTCAATGAGATGTTATTCGATCCGCGCATTAACCGACATTAATCCAGACTCAGTCCGAGAGATTGCGAAAAACTTTACATTGCTCGCTCGGACGAAAAAGAAATGAGATGCATGCATGTCTTTATTGTTCGACGAACGAACGTTGCTCGCGACAAGTTTTAGTCTCTCGAATATTAATACTTATTTGTGAATATAAATTTTAAATAAAATTCTATTCAAATAAAGACCACTCGCGCGCGACAATAATGACAAATAACATTTCGTTATTTATTTACTGTCCAAAAGATTAATTCGTAGAATTTATTTTTACGGTTCGAAACTCAAAAATTATTATCGTCGGAAAAAGTATGCGTGCTAAATTAAAAAAAAAAAAATTCATTATTCAGTTAGAGAGTATTATTCGTCCATTCTGGGGCACGTTATAATTAGTCGGAGCGAATCGTCGCGCGCGATCGAATCCGCGAAATATGAAAGACAATTCGTCAGGTCGACAACGACGCCGGATGTCGAATTCATCGGATGACACCCGAAAACGAGAAATTGGATCTCCTTCTCACTCTTTTTACCCCTCTCTCTCTCTCTCTCCTATCTCGTTGGTTCGTTGAATATTCAGGACCTTCGCGGTGTCGCCGCGCGGGCTGCCGCTTTTGCCCCGCCTGAATGGATCGATCGGAGTCGAGTCCGGCGGCGACCAAATATCGCGAGATCCGGCTGCTCTCCGCATAACGGATCCCTAAATATCGGACATAGAGGAGGCGGCGCGCGAATCCCTGACACATCGACCCGTATTTCGACAGACTCGAGAATTATCCCGCTCGCTTGGCTCGTCGTTCTATATCGGGCATCGACTGGCGTCGGACGCAAGCAAGCAAGCAAGCAAGCAACGGCAACCGGCACGATCGGATGAAATGTGTGACACGAGCGCGACAACAATAATCGATCTCGTCCGGTTCAATATGTAATTGCGTCCATCTATCGTTTCGCTGACGGAAGACGAGACGAGGGAGAATCGTGTTCGCAAATGCGCGTCAATCGGCATACGTTATTAAGAACGAATTAAAGATGAAGAGAGAGAGAGAGAGAGTCAAATCGATATTGCGTACAAGAAATCTTAAAATCGTTCGCGATTACGTCGGAAACGCAAATAAAATAAATTTTTTAATACCTTTGCGGGAATCCAGACGTCCATTGTTTGATCTAAACAAGTTGATTTGATCGAAGAACACTCATCTGAAATGAATGATTTATGATTGACGAGATTGCGTTCGAGTAGTCGATATTATCGATGCGAAATAATCCTGGGTCGCAAACATTTCAATTTTTCATCTCGATCACGATCATAATTCGGTACGCCTTCACGCACCTCTCAGGAAAGCCGCTAAATCAATTCACACCTGTCAACGATCCTGTCTTCCTCGCGCCCATCAGTTCACAAATGATTCTCTCCCGTTTGAACTGACACTTCCGTGCCCATCATCATCGAGCTCGCGAGAACATTTGTCGGCGTCGATGGCAGAACCAAAGGACTCGCGATCGATGGTCTCAGTCGCTCGGTGAGCGCCAGCATCACTTGGCAATGCAGGTGCTGAATAGTCGCTAGTAGATTGAGGTTTGTGTCGATCAGACCGGTAGCCGGCGAGAATCTCTCCTTCTCGGCGTTCTCCGTTTCCTCGACAAGCGGCGTCACAACGGTCTTGGGCTCCGATATCTCAAATGTCTCCCTTCCTGCATTAGCGGCGGCCTTGCTCTTCTCCGCCTGGAGTAGCCTCTGCTGATGCTTTAAGTACGAAGTCGTGATAGGAAGGCTATAGTCGATGGGCGTGTTCTTGGGATCTAGCCCGGGGCTCCAGGGTCTCGGCAACGGCTGACTGGGTTGAGGCGAGGGCGTACGTCCCTCCGGTAGCATCCGCTTCCTTTTCGATGATGCCGAGCTCCTCGAACTCGCTCGGTCCGATTCCGGTGTCCTTCTCGATTCCGGCAAGGCGTCAGAGTTGGCGAGAAAACTACCGTTCGACGGTTCTTTCTTTAGTAAATTCGTGATACTCAGCGGATTGTATTTCTCGTCTTTGTCCTTTTCGAGTTTATCTGTCGCAGCGACGCTGCCACCGCTCTTATGTTGCTTCTGGTGCCTATAATTGTGCAAATTCTTTGCCTCTGATGGCGCATGGTGACTGCCATCGCGCGACTTAGGATTACTCTGCACCGTAGAGGAGGACGATAACGATGAGGTCGCGAGAGCGGCGTTGCTAGCACCTCGATTCGGGCTTAGCGGAGTTGGCGTCGACGCCAACGTCGTAGCCGTGGATTGTGACTGATTAGATAAGTTCGTAGGACTGGGCGTTCGCGGACGACGTTGGCATTCCGTGCAGCCCAGCAGAAATCGCGTTACCGCTTCTCGAGGTAGGAATGCATACGTTTCTGTAATCTGTAACATAGACAAAAAGAAGATCGCATTCTTTAGAGCGATCCAGACTTTGCAAAAATATCCACGGCTCTCATTTAATTTTTAAAAGCATATGCTATTATTTTAATTTTATTCTTTTATTATTATATATGCAGTCTATTACTACTATATTATTATGTTAATTTTAAAAACATATTTAATTTCTATTGTAATCTAGTTTCTCAAGAACAAGAGATAAAAATAAATCAGAGCTTCTATTAATACGATCATCGTAGATAAAAATCTTGTTGCAGGAAACTAATTTTATGCAAAGAACTTTAAAACAATTACAAGTGAGCCTCTACAAAACCTCACTGTGCAAATTGCACGGCTTTAAGTCCTTAATTGATATTGAAAGGGCAAACGAAGATATCGGCGAGAGATAGCGCGCATTGACCAGATTGTGTTTCTCCGTGTCTAATTTCTCATACATTGCTTCGCGACGACATTGTTACGTTCGAATACCGGTCGGTCAGGCAATTAACCAATTCCGCGGGACCGAGGCGTCGCGCACCCACGTTCTCGCTATAATACGCAATTGCAACATTGTCAATTGACGTATTAATGTGCACGCGAACGACCTTTCCCCGCTCTCATCTCCGCGTATCGTCGTCACGTGGCGTCGTTTTACGCGCGACGCCCACTTGGGAAAATTCACGAGCCGGTATAACGGAACTTTTTGATGTCTTCTGCAAGAGGAGGCATTCAGCCGGAGGGATGTTCTCCGCCTCTTAATAGGAAACGTTTCTCTCTAAGGAGATGGAGGGGTGGCATAACTTAATCAAGGAGCAGAGCTGCCTCTTCGCTGCGAGAGCCGAGAAAACCGACGGAGGTTGATGTGTACGTGCGCGTGTAACTGCACAATTCCACAAGGGTGGTGATTCTCGATAAGATTTATCGGAGACTTCATGACAAGATCGCGGGATGAAAAAAAGGGAGCGTCAGTAAGAGAAAGGGAGAGAAATCGAAACAATGTACTTTAGATTGATATGGCTACTTATCGCGGTTCGCCGATACTTTGATTTACACTTGAAAAGCTTGTTGAACTATAGTATTTGCAACGCAAAGAGGTAAATGTGTCCAATAATGTAATAAACATTTCAATAATGTTAACAATAATATAGGGTATATATCATTTAAAAAATGATGACTGCTTTTACCTAATTTACAAATATCAATCTTTTATTTAAAAAATGTATTCAGATGACAATGACAAATTATTGTAGACTAAAAAATAAATTGTTCTTTCTTAATTTTTTTATCTCATCCTTTACTTCTAGAGATCAAAACTTCATAATAAATATAAATAGATATAAATAATTTTCATGAACGTGATTTTAATGATTAAATCAGCTTCAAACGAAATTCTAGTAAATGTCGTAGCCTTACACATTGCTCTCGCGATATTAGGAGAGGATTGATTTTCTCAACTTTGAATAGCAAAATCGTAATACGTAACGTGCCAATCGGACACGCGCATTAAAGGCGCGAACTGTCAAAGGTGAACTACGGCACCGTGTGTACATATCGGTCAACTCGCAACCCTCTTAGCACGTAATAGCAGCACAACTCGAAATACACCACTCTCGACGCAGCGGCAATAGCGGTGGTATCGAGTTGCGCAACGCGAACCGTGACATAACGCGGGCTCCTCTGGAGCCGATGAATCCCGCCGCCTAACGCCGACTTGAACGTAAAACAGTTCCACCGTCGCGCGAACGCTCGAGTGTGTGAGTAAGCAGGCAATGCAACAAGTGTCCTGAGGTTTTGAATCACAAGCAGATCGCGGCGTGCGAGAAAGAGAGAGAAGAGAGAGGATGGAAGACCGAAGAGTGGGAGATTGGTCGCAGGGGCCGATGTTAAACGATAGAAAGAGACCACGTGCTGGGGGTGCGGGATGGAAAAAGAAGGACAGAGCGAAAGAACAGATATGATATATCCCGGAGAGAGGTTTACGCGAATGCGCGCCGGAACATGTGTGAGATGACGTGTGGTATCGAGTGTTCGACGCTTGAACGCCTCGATGCCTTCCTTCGGGAACGGTAAATATCGCGTGTCGCGGGTAACCATGCAAGAATTCATCGCGCTCTGCTGCCGATAGCACTCGAGTTTAGAATTCGATCGTTCGCGAATCGGCGGATACTTCGATTAGCGCCGAGTCTAATACACATGTTGAAACAAACTGGGATATTCAGTTTCTACGCAAAAAAATGAATGAATCGCTCCACTTCTATCTAAATTTTTAATTTTAAAGTCGTACGTTTTTTGCACAAATTAATCTAGATTACTTACATACATTTGACATTTAAAAAATTTCGATTCTTCAGCTAATAAGAGATGCGTGGTTTTATATTAAATGTTACGTGTTTCCGATAAGGGAGACATTTTCAAAGATAAATACAAATTTTCTAAGATGAAAGAGAATTTTCTTACCGTTCTGTAGGTGCGTTTCTGTCCAGCATGCTTCCCAGGACGTCCTTCGAGATCAACGTGAACGGCGTGGATAATGTCGAAGAAATTTTCTACAATCGCGACTTTCTTGTACACTTTTCCAGGGACTGTACCTTCGGCACCATTTAACGTCTGTGAACACGATAAGATAAGAGAAATTTATACAATATGTTTAATAAATAAATAAGTACATATATTTATATAAAAATAAAAAAAAAACATTCTATTATAAGGAATAACATCAGACGAAAGACTATGCTAATGTTGCGAAAGATTGTTGCATAATCTCTTTTTTTCATTTCATGTTAAAAAAGGCATGTTATTGACATTGTTGTCGCTTTTCCGCGATGCTGATGGCTGTCTCGATTCG
Source organism: Prenolepis imparis (assembly GCF_030444845.1). Classification (NCBI taxonomy): domain Eukaryota; kingdom Metazoa; phylum Arthropoda; class Insecta; order Hymenoptera; family Formicidae; genus Prenolepis; species Prenolepis imparis. The sequence goes on along the minus strand of NW_028141167.1, from coordinate 4,942,885 downwards.
TGTTGTGCGTTATATTCATAGCATCGAGCAGCTGTCATCGTGAGAGTTAGCAGTTGGATAGTTTGTCCAAAATAAAATTAAATAAAATAATATGTTTTAAATAATATGTTATAATACTTTAAACTCGATTTATATTTTTGACAGTTATCAGCTGATTTCTGTCAAAAAATATTAATCGCGGATAAAGTATTATAACATATTATATTACTTACAAAGTATTATTATTTTAATTATAATAATATATTGTAAATAATGTAATAATATATACTTATAATATATACTGTATCCGCGATTAATATTTTTTGACAGAAATCAGCTGATAACTGTCAAAAATATTAATCGAATTTAGAAGTATTAAAACATTATTTAAAACATATAATTTTATTTTATTTTATTTTGGACAAACTCAAACTGCTAACCTTACCGATGACAGCCTCTCGATGCTATGAATTAACGCACAACGCAAATCGGGGTAGCTAATCAAGATCGCAAAAAAGAGGCAACAATACTTGCGAGAATCGACTTAATAACATGCATTTTTTAGAAAGAGACTAGAACTCTAGAACAACACAAGCGCTACGCGCTTCGATTTTATGTTAAAAAGAATGATACAGAAATCAGCTGATAACTGTCAAAAATTTTAATCGAGTTAAAGGAATTATAACATATTTAAAACATATTATTATTTTAATTTTTGTATGTTGTAATTCCTTAAACTCCATTAATATTTATTAACAGTTATCAGCTGATTTCTTTCAAAAAATAGTTTTTTATATAAAATCGAGGAATGGCACGCGCGTAGCGCGCGCTTGTGTTGTTCTAGTCTTTGCAAAAGTGAATATAACATAAACAATTTTCATAAAGATTTATCAAATTTTATAAACATATGGATTTATTTTTTAAATAAACTCTTTAATTCGTAAGCTATACTATGTTCGCCATCTATTATCTGAGGCACGACTAGTGCTCAATTTCCCTTCAGTTTCGCCAGTCGAGAAGCGTGTTCAGATCAATATTCGTTACCAACTCTGACTCTCATTCTACTTTATCGACTACTATTATGTTAGAGAGTTCTCCAAGACACTTAGGGAGAATTTTCTTTTAGAATTTACCCTGAAAATCATAGTAATCGTGGGACAATATGGTATGGAAAGAATTTTATGAGAATTTCTCTGATTAATATTTATCATAAGAAAAAATAATATCTGTCACAATAAAATATAAAATGTTTGATTAATTTGATTAAAAGTATAGTAAAATTTACTAAAAGTATGGTAAAATTAATCAAATATATTTAAAAAATTTTTTTCATACCATATTGTCCCACGATTACCATGATTTTCAGGGTAAATTCTAAGAGAAAATTCTCTCTGTGTAGGAACATCTGCTATCGATAAGGTAGATCTTATTCAACATTTTGTTAATATAAAAACCTATATTATAATAAATTTATAATCGTAATCTCTCTTCTCCGTCACACACAGCTTTATGCATGTATAATTTTTCTCAAACTGCAAAGAGTATATTAAATCGATATGCTCTGTCATAATCTTCCTCTTACGTTATCAATATCTTGTGAAAAATAGATTTTTAATTTAGATTCTATATTTAAATAATTATGTGTGCAACCTTGAAGTAAAATTTTCCTCGAAAAATTGATCTTCATTCTTGCTTATAGAAGATCGATAAAAATATATAGAAGAGTATCATCAGAATATATATATCAGAATATCATCAAATATATATTTAATATATGTAATAATAATGTAGTCTTGTGTAAAAAATAAAATAAATGTATCAAACGAGAATTTTTTTTCAATTAAATGAAATTGTGAAATCTTGGGATTTATTTCACATTACGTCTTTCAAATTAAGTCTTATCGTTCCTCCATCTCGAACACATTAACAAAATTTCTCATTAACCGCGCGAAATTCACTAGTTCATGTTACGGTTATCCGGACGGGTTGAGAACCGCGGCGTCCCGCGTAATCTTAATTAATCTCGTCCTAAGTACCGGCATCGCCCGCGGGCATGGTCGCGGTCAGATTGTTCCGGCGAACTTTGCGACCTCAAGAAGTTCGGCGCGCATGCGCGACATTATTGTATTTCCCTAAACACCTGTTGAAGGGTAAAGTTGAACTCGTGGAGTTTAGTGCTCGGGCTAAGTGGCTGTGGTCAAGCGGGATAACAATAGCGATGCGTAGCTGATCATATTCGCAAAGCGAGCGATTTTTTGCGCGACAAAAAATTGCGTTTGAATTAATAATTTTTTTTCGCCCAAAGTACATGTATCATCGTGGAATATAATAATGTAAATGTAATAGATGTAAATAATGTAATTCGTGTGATTTAAACGATCCTCGAGTATCACACCGAAGAAGTTTACTAACTGTCTTGAATTTATGCTTTGATAAAAATTGGAAGGAGTGAGCATATGACACAGAATGAAAATGGACCAACAGAAATTAGTCGGCACTGACATTATCTTGATTATATGTCACGAACACAGCATGTGAGCATTTATTTGAAAATTCGTAGGTAGAGTTGAAGAGACCGGAAACCGTTTTATTGGCGAATATATGTCTAGTCTAAATGTGACATTTCGCCTCTTTCTGACGGACATCATCATGCAACGAACAAGTCGAATAAACACGAAACACCGTTCTATAAAATATAAATTTTAAATCGATTCTCTTTTTATAAAAAAGTCCGAAATCGTCAACCTCTCCATTTATCATTTAGAGCACATTCTATAACATCTGTCGTGGTGGAATGTTCACCAAAGCTTATCTTCTTATATTTTGAAAAACAAAAAAAATCTTTGTACGATAAATATTACAACATTAATCATTTTTAAATTAATGAGTAATTTTTAAATTATTATATATATATAAAATAACTCTAATAATTATATATATATATAAAACCTGCACACGTACATATATATAACTTTCAGATACGATGAACACTGAGTGCATCAGAGGGTTGAAACGCGGAAGTGCGTGCACGCACATGATAGGCGCCCACCAAGGGGCTCAAAGGACTATCCGGGATAAATTTAGCCTTTTATCCGAGCTACTCTCAGTACTGTTTCGCGTTACACAGTCAAGCTAAGCATTTCACCCTACCTTTGCTCATCACGTAGATCTACTTCAATAATTTAGATTTCATCTAATGTATTAATGCCTATTGAATCAACATCATCCTCAGTTAAAGGAATATAGAACTGTTGCATCTGCTCTGTCAAGTTAACAGATAAGCTTAAAAAATCTTACATGTCACGAATGTCTTTGTCGAAATAAAAATGCACAGAGATTGATCTCTGTGCTAGCCTCATATTTATTATTATTACTATTATTTATACTATAAAAGAGCGAACTTCACGAAAAAGAATGCAATTTTTTTATCTGATAAAAAAGTATTCCAAAAGAAAGACTGTAATAATTATATCGTACGAGATGTAAAATATTTCAGACAATTAATTTATCCTAATATATACTAGAAAAATAAAGTTCTATTATCCATGTGTGCTAGTATTTAAATTTTAATTCTTTTATTTAACGATTCCGATGAGAATCCATTAAGCTACATAAAGTTTTTCAAATCTATGTAATCCGAGAAAGGAAATTCGATAACGTTGACAATTTTTGATGAAATAAAAAGTAAAGGTCTTGAATTTATTCGGGTTCAGAGATCACGGCATCTCTCTAAAACTAAATCGAATAACTCGCGGAAAAAAAAAATCGCGAAAACGATCGCGTGGCAACGAACGATGAGGAACGGTGGTGAAAGAACGCGTCGCGGAGAGACGTTCCTCGACAAGACGAGGCGAGGATCCAGAATAGAAACGCGTCAGCGACGCCATAAATCCCTATGAGACGAGTAAGACTCGGCGGGGCCAAGTTCGTCGGCGATGTATAGCGGCGAACAAACCGTGCGCGCAACACGAAAATCCGGGGTATAGCGGCTGTTTTTAAAGCCCCCGTGGACCGCGAGCGAGTTTGCATTTTAAACGAACGCGAACGTTGCCGCCATGGCATGGCAGAGCGCAATGCCGAGGGGAGAAAACAGCGCGACACGGCGACCGGCGAAGCGGATTAAAAAAATTCACGAGGGAGTCTCGCGCCGCTCTCGACGTCGGGACGCCGCGAAAATCTCGTGCGCGGGCGGGAAAGAGAGAGAGAGAGAGAGCGAGCAATCACGTACCGGGTGGTCCGCGGGAATCGCTTCCTCTTCCGGCGTAGATAACGGATACACTCGGCAACGAGAAGAAGCACCGAGGAAGAGAGCTCGGCTGTCGTCTCTCGCTCCCGAGTACTTTCGAATGTTTCCGCTCTCGAGATATCAACGAGCTATCTAAATGCCTGAAAGTTTTCCGTGAACTCCGTTTTCACCGACGAAATGCGTCGTTTGCGGACTATCGGGAGAAATAGGAAAAGTTTAACATCGCAATGTTTAAAATGTTATGTATATTTTATAAATCATATATTTATTCCATCTTTCTTTCATAATCGCAGTGACAAAAGAATTGAAATGAGAAAAATGATCTTCACGACATATGTTATCACTTCCTAGAAATGTCTTCGATACAACTACTTGCTACTTACACGATAATTTCGCGGGATCGTAAAGAGATCGCGAGCAACCGCGATCTCTCGCCGGCGGCTATAAAACACGATCCGCGAGTTTGGTCTCGCTCGGAGAGTGCGTATCAATGAGCCGAGGACGACCGCTCTGCGCTAGTCTCGGCTATTCAAACAGTACCGAAGCGGCGTCGTAATAACGTTGCATAATAATGATACTAGGAAGCAGTGGGAAAGTAGCACGGCATCGTTCGCGTATATGCGCGCGCGCGGACAGGGGAGGAGAACGACCATTAAATATTCTCTCAACGAGGTCGGATTACCTCCATTTCACCCGGAGCAAGCGACGATGATAACGACAATGGCAATATGACGATCCGAGGCGGACAGACAGGCCTAACCGCAGCAGTACCGAGAAGTCCTGTTCGCAGTTTTGCTGGCACAACAATCGCCGAGCTTAGGATATCAAGCCCTTCTCGGGATCGTTTCTTCGGCGAGCCGGAGCCTGGGAGGCGTGTGATTGGGTTAGTTTTGGTTTGTTGGAACGGTCGAGACCGGGCCACCCAGTAGCCATTTAGATAAACGAGCGGCCCCTGTTGAGTGCCGCGGGATGCCAGCGCCGAGAGAGAATCCGGAGAAGAGGAATGAGAGAGAATGTGATGTAGGAAAGAGGAAGAGAGACGATATCGTGTTAACGGCAGGGGGATAGAGACTTGCGAGAAGAAAAGCTCTCCGGGTCTGAACCGCGGTCATACCCGGTATCAGAGGAGAGAAAGTATTCGGGTTCGGATGACGGAACAAAGAGACGTGACGAGACGCACACCCACGGTGGTACGCTCTTAGAGAGTCGCCTTCTCTCACCGGAAAGAGAGAATCGAATTTCTTCCCCAATTTTTATTGGGGAAATATTGTAGTGATTGTGGAATTTTCGATTAAGAGTTCAATTCATTAAATAAATTGTATATAAGTATAAATATGCGCAATTGCATTGAAAAATATATATATTTTTTTAGAGCTGATTATATTCGATCCCTGCGAAAAGAGAAAACATTTTTTAAATTCCAAATTTCCAAGCAAATTTTACAGAAATCTAGAAAGAAATAATAGTTACGTCTCAAGTAAATATTTTAATAGAAATTTGAAATATTTGCAATACGATATGAAAAAGGAAGCAGATAGAAAAGAATTATAAATCAACCCCATTACATTATTAGTTTTTGCAATTATAAAAATATCATAGATAAAGATAATATTTAAAAAATTAAGGATTTTATGTAAAATATTCCTGACAATGATAATTGTTCTTGACATGTACGAGTATATTATTGAAAATATTCCGCGATATGCTTTGTCGAAATATTTCGCGTCGGCGTATATAATACCCTTATAATCTAAAGGCAGATATTATATAGAAAGAGAGCCGGATTTCGATATTGGGGGCGGAAGAGATATCGGTTTGAACCGCGAGCAGAGACGCAATATCGAATCCATCCTCCGAAATCGCTCCGAAGCAATTTCGAACTTCTCCAAACGGCCATGGGCTTCTTTGGTAACTCGAGTCACCGAGCAGCGGAAATAATTCACAACAAGCTCTCTCGTGTGCTTCGCGGAAACAAAACGCGCGCACGCGATTGATGTCGTTTCATATTATTGACGATACAATTCCCGGCTGCCGCGCGCGCGAAATCGCACTACGCTAATCACGGTTGCTTTTTTTTTGTTTACTGACAGCGATTTTTCCCGCGGCCGTTTTATTCGCGCTTTTTAAATCCAAAAGCACCGACTGTGGATTTTTCCGATACCTCTCTTGGTACATCCCACGAACCGCGTTATCGAGGTCATACCCACCATAAAGCGTCCCATTAGCTCCGGGCGTACTCACGTTACACCCACAAACTATGCTACAGATCGATACAGAAAAATGCGAGTGGAACTTTCTTCGTATCGTCCGTTCTAACTATACACATTTTAGTGCATCCACTTATCTCCCGGCATCTTTCGAAACTTTAATTCCATACCGTCTGTTATCTTTCATATAAACAGATATCTCTTAATCGAGGAAAGAGATTACTAAATTTTATCATATTAAGACACAAATACAACAGAGATTTATGGAGTTATTAATCGAAAACCTAAGAATGCAGTTAATGTGTTAAAATTATTTATTATTATTATAATTTATTTATAATATGCGCGTTATCTAATGACAATCGAAAGACTGATGCGCGTTTTATCTAAATGACAAAGAGAAAAAATGCATTCTAGGCAATCGGCAATAATCGAGGACGCAATTAACATTATCTACCGTAAATGCAATTTAGACGCAGCGTACATTAGCCTCTTCGCGGCAATATTTTTCGGCCGATAAAAGGAGAATGAAGAACGGTTTTCCCGAAAAACTCCATTTCCAGCACTTTCGTCAGTAACGGGAACCGCTTTATCGCGATCGTAGCTGTCATAAAGTGTCCCGGCACCTTCTTGGAATACCGGACGAGCTCGGGACTGCGACGTCAGGGGAAGGTCCCCCCTTTTCGTCGAACCCCCCTCTGCGGAAACGCAGGAGGGAAACTTTCATCGCTCTCTCGGCCGACCCTAACTGTCCACTCGTAAAACCACTCGTCGTCGTCGTCGTCCCGAGAGCCGTCTGTCCGAGTGGCTCCTCGTCGCATCGCTAACGACGAACGAACGACGACGATGACGACGACGACGACGACGACGACGACGACGACGACGACGACGACGACGAAGCGCGCAAATCGATAAGAGAGGAGGTAGGCAACGGCAACTCACACCAGTATGCCGCCCTGGAATCCAGGACGGCCCGTGACCGGAAACCGATCGCGCGCCGATCGCGTAGCCAATCATCCGAAAAGCCGCGTCCGCCACGCTTGCGAACCGAACGATCCCGGAAAACCGGAACGTCCGACCAGAAATGCCGCCCACGACCCGTTGGAGACGCTTCGTTGAGATCGCCCGAACTCGAGATAATGATCGTAAATTTATCGCTCGATGCTTCCCGAAGTTATTGACATTCAGTTTTACGATTTGGCAATTTAGTAATCGGCGATTATATGAAAACTCGTATATATATTTGTACAATTCTTTTGTAGGATTCTTATTAACTCTGTCTAATGTCTGGTAGAAATGCAATTAATCGATTAAAAATTTTAAACCTTGTGCAAATCCTTATGCAAAATTTCATACTATAGAAATTTTGTAACATGACTACTGATTAATATATGTTGATTAAATCTCTCATTTTTGCATTTCTCTATTTACAATTGTATAATACATTTCCTATAACCACTATAGATCAACGTATCAAGTAAAGTTAGATCTTTTGAGAGCATTCGTTCGTATTGAACTCGTCATGCTTTATTTTCGGTAGACGACGCGTCTCATTGAATGAGTCTAAGTTGCACGGTGATGTGATTAAAATGAATGCGCGAAATATACCGGCTCTAATACGTTTAATTGGCGGTCGAATAATTATAACCGATGGGCAGTATCACGCTTGCGTAACCCGGTGTCACGAAATGTCAGATGACCGCGACGTTAAAGTCGAGCCGACGTGTGGCATGAACGAACGGCCGCATTTTATTACAACGTTATTACGTTTCATCGTGACGTTTTGTACCATCACAATGACGATGCGAAATATCAGCATTTAACTCATCATTCTCGTATTTTATCGAACGTACTATTACTTTCATGGCTCTCCTAAAAAAGTGGTACAATCTTAATTTCTTCATTAGCTCTCTATTTGGTTCTCGCAATGACTAATGTCATATTAATCGTCACTAATGTAGTATGCTATCATGAATCTTGTATTAATGTATGTCTCGATTAAAAATAATATCAGATCCAAGAAATAAGACTCTGTAAATTATATAATTAATAGTGCAATCATAATAATAATTATTATATATACATGATAAAGATCATAATTTTAATATATAAAAAAGAGAAGAATTTTATGAAGAAAAAAATATATACTAATGTGAGTGAATCAGTTAATTTTCCATTTACTATATATTTCTCTCGCTGCGGTTTATTATTTCGCTCTGAATCGCGTCGAGTAGGGTCACGCTAAACTGTCATCCGATTCTCGACAAGAAGACGTCGCGTTATCGGCTGTTCGCTCTCTCTCCATGTACCGTCATGCTGACGCAAAGTGAAACGAAGCGCGGTCGCGTATCTTCTTCTTCCCTCCCTTCAACACGTGAAGAGAGATCACGATCCTCCATCTATCTCCTCGTGGCTCCCAGTCTGCCACGGATCCCCCGTTGCTTGTCGCGCATCGACCGCAGAACGAGAAGGACGGAATCTCGAACTCGATATAGCGTATGCGAGAAACTTTCAGAAGAGATCTCTTTTTCTCTCTTTCATTGGTATGCGTATATGTATGCTCTCGGTGCCGGACACGGTAACGTCGTCGTGCAACGTATTCGACCTTGAGAAACCACGACGATCATACGCATATATGCTCGTAAAGTGCTCATGTATGCAGAACCCCGAGAATCGGAGAGAGAGAGAGAGAGAGAGAGAGAGGAGAAGAGAAAAAGGAGGAGAAAAAGAAGAGCCCGGATCCAGCGTCGAAGAGACTTGACAGCGAGCCTAAACGGAATAAATTATTACGCGAGCTCGTCGCCGTCGTCGTTTGGCCCTCTCGTCCCTTCGTCCCCTTTTCCTTCACTCTAAGAACGGATGCCACCCCGCCGTTAGTCGTCGAGTGTGCGGGCCGCCCTCCCGGCACAAAGATTCATATCTGACTCGAGAAGCCCTCCCCCCCAGCTGCGCCTTCGAACGGGACCCTAAGCCTGGAGCGGGACGGGATCCGGACAATACTTGTCCATCCGGTCGGCGTCGACGGCCGCGGACCAAACTTCGGCATTCTCTGACTCTATGCCTCTCGTCGACCTCTCTCTCCTCTCTTCCTCTCCGCCGATTCATCTCTCTCACCCTCGCAGCCGCTAAACGCGCGTTTCCCCTCGCTCTCGCGCAGGCGTCGCTCGGAGCCGCCTGCGGTGTCGGAACGGAGTAAGCGGGATAGTCGGAGCTTCAAGAGAGAACGATGTAAAACGGGGAACACGAGTGGGAAGTTGTTGGTGGGAGCGAGAGAGCGAGAACGGGCTGGGTGAAGAAGGAACGAGGATGGAGTTCGCGACAGACTGGAAGCCACGAGGAGATCCTACACACGCAGAGAGACTCCGCGTATCCGTGTTTCGAGAGAGAGAAAGAGGAAGGAGGACACACGCACATGGAGAACGGGACGGAAAAAAGGATACCGCGCGTCGGTGCGACGCGATGAACGTTGGTAGAAGTAGCGACGACGAAGTAGTGACGGCGTGTCGGTGGAGAGAAGGAGATACGGTAGTGAGGCGGAGGAGAGAATCTCCGGAGATTCCATGCATGGAGAACCGTGGAGAGGAACAGGCCAGCCAGACCGGGCCGCCAGCCTTGTTGGTTGCACGGAAGGCAGGCAGCTGCCAGCCGGCTTACCGCCGCCGCGCATTATACGAGACGAGAGACAGAGAGAGAGAGAGAGAGAGACTCGGAGAGCACAAGAGACACATTTCGAGAGGGGGATAGCGAGAGCGTGAAAAGAGTCGTGGCGAGTCCCTCCGAGAGGAGAGGCTGCCCCGAGCTGCCGACCGGCCCGTAAGCCTCATCGCCGTAAAAAGCACGCGCTTAAAGAGAACCGACTGCGTGAAACCTAAATCATGCGGGGAGAGAACCGCGTTATGCCGAGACCATTCTCTCTATCTCGGTCCGCCGGCTAATATAATATCCAGCGACGCCTGGAATTGCGATAAACCCCGTCGCGCCGCGCCGCACCGCACCGACCGTCGCGTCGCGGCCCGCCGGCTCTAATTAGCGGCTCCATATCGGAAATCGATGCCGGCGTGGCCGCCGCGCCGATATAGCACTCTCGCGGTCGATTAAGAGCGCGTCTCGGTAAAAGGTAAAGCGCGAGCTACTCATCGGACACTCGCGTCTATTTCTATTTCTTCGACACGTAACTCATCATCGAAAATCGCGGCCGATCGAGCCTAATTAGCGTTTCGAAACCGATGTGCTGCTGCGCGATGATATAACATTCATCGCGGGCGCTTGAAAATATATATGTATCTAGAAAAGAGAAGATATTAATGCGTCTTAATTTTCTTTTTTATACCTCTACTTGTATTTCATCGAAAAAATTGCTATTCCCCAGCAGAGAGAGAAAGAGAGAAGCGATTTGTTACATATTTTTCTAATTAACGACTTCATATCGAATAATATTCCAGATCGATTAAGAATGTATTCCGATAAAATCGTTTTGATAAAAAGATTTTGTATTTTTATTTTATTTTATTGTATTTTCATATTTTATCGAAATATCCTGATGCGACCTGCAGGTACTAATTAATAGCTAAATATTGGAAATCAATGAGTTGACCGACGATATACTATTCACGATTGATAGCATCCTTTGATGCAATGCTTGTACTATAACTACGATTCATTTATATTTCCATTTCTTAGGGTAAAGTTTGCTTTTTTATAATATAATAGCTTACAATTAGATAAATATAAACGATACGGGCTAAATATAATAAAATGAATAAAATCTTTACATTATATTCTGTATTCACAAATTATATATTGTCGATTCCTCATAAAACGCAAATGGAAATTGATTATTACATTAGGTAGTAACGATAGTTAAAAGTTTCGAATATTGAAAGTCTTAACAAAACGAAAGAATATTTGTTTCACAGATGCAACCTGTGTAAGCCAAAGTTTCCGACATGAGAACGTTAATTAAATCGAACGAATTGAATAGCATTGCCGGATGATTTGCAGGAGTCAACGGGATCATCCGCCAACGGAAGGAAGAGTCGCGAACTCTTAGACTGCGTCTGGTACGGATGAATTCGCAATCCTGGAACGGTACCAGGAAGTTTCCAACTATGGAATCCGCCGTTTCTTTTCGAGCCGAAACATTTAGGACCGAAAGTTTACGGTAATGCGGTAGATTTTCGCGATGCGCCAGAAGAAGAAAGAGAGAATTGCCGTCTGCGGAAATATCCCCGTGATATCTTGAAACCATCTGATTAGTCATCGAAAGACATAAGCGTTACATGTGTATTATCCTAGATTCTAGATAATATCAATGCCGGCGAATATTTCGGAGATTTTTGATGGGATTACGGAATTTTCGTTATATAAATTTGCGAGTTAAAATTGCACCAAAAAAAGTTAATTATCAGGTAAATAATTCATAGATTCTAGCTATACGAAATTTTAATTATTTATTAGTTATTTGTCTATATGCTTTCACACATAATAACTTTTATGAAAATTTTAAATAGACATTTTTTAAAGATAATTATTTAAAAAAAGAGAAAGTATTGTAAGACAGTTTTATATATATAATATTTAAATTATATATCAAATAATATCATCGATTTCAAGTGAAAATACTTGAAATTTTTACGAATATTTCGAAATTGTTTTGGATCGTATGGAAGAGGAAAATTAATTCTCTAAAATTGTTTTTTTGCATCTATCATAGCAAAGTCAGTCCCATCGGTGCAATCTTACCCTATCTTACGGTACTTAAAAGTGAAGTCAGTTGGCAGCTGGCGGTTTCCCAGCAGCCGTCGATAGCGAATCACGAGGGACGGGTTCCCGTTGTTCAACCCCGATTTACGTGAAAACGCCGGCGGGGCGACAAACGTATTACGGAAGTGACCGCGCTTCTGTCCTCTCCGTTCTTTCTGATTTCATCTCCCTCTTTCTCTTTCTCTCTCCCTTACTTTATCTCTCCGCCTCTCTCGTTCATCGGCGGGTGCGTGTGTTTGCGTGTCCTCCTATGGTCAGCGACAAAAAAAAAAGAGCGAAAAAGAGGAGAGGATCTCCACTATGGTACGAGCTCGCGTTTCCACCCTCGTCGACATTGGAAGCCGGAGACCACGGGGTAGAGAGCACGATCCGCAGTCAACGCGAACGATATAAGCCCCTCTCGTCCACCCCCGCAGCGCTCTCGTCCTCTCTGTCACCGTCTGTCTACCCGATTCAGCCCTCCCTTCCGCGCCCCCGGGACACCCTCTCAAACCCCCCAGCGTCGTCCGTCCGTCCTCTCTGTCCGCCTGGCGTGTCGGATTTCTGTTTGCGTTACCGTGTCACGCATCGAGCCTCGTCGCTTCGAATTCGATGCTGTTCCCGTCCCGCTATCCGCTCTCTCCACGACCGATGCCGCGTCACACATGCTTTCCCATCCGACGTACGTGTGTAATCCAGGAATCTCTCTCTCTCTCTCCAGCGAGACAAGCCGGCTAATAATTCCTTATTGCCGTAAATCGCGAGGACGCTCGTCAGACCGCTTCGTTCACCGGCTCGTTCCAAACGGATTTTCGATAAAGTGAGTCACGAGTGCGATTACGCCTCGCGATATATTCCGCGTCGATGCTCGTCGGTATTTTTTTAATCATTGCGAAATAGCGCTTGCAATTTTTCGCAAAATTAGATGCGATATACATTTCTCTCGTTATAAATTTTGTAATAGGAAATAATAATACAATTTTTGTTTAAGTTGTCACACATTTATATCGTCTATGCGTGTATGGGCATTTTCTTTATACTATTTCATTAAAATGTAATTTATGGATATATTCTATTTTCTTTTTTTTGACATATTTCGACATTTTACTCTGATGACTGTAAAATTTCGATTTCAAAGATATTCATGAAATCGACAGGCGATACAGAAAGGAAGCTTGACGTGTGTACAATCTTCGTTTTAATCATTGAATTACAAATATAATACACGGGGTGGATGTCTATCGCGGGATTAAAGGGCACAAGTCATCCCATGAGTACACGCCATAAACCCATCGCCCGTATAATACGCATAGTCAATACACATGTATATGTGTGCATGTGTGTATAATATATGTAACGGTTAAACCGTTGAAAGTTGCTCTCATTTATGTCATTTTATTATAACCGCGCCAATCAATTACAGCATTAATATCATTTCGCACCGAGTTTGATCAGACGTAAAACCCGGGCAGCAACCCGAACAAGACAGGAAATTATACACGCGTCGACATAATGATCGATGAAAAAATGTAATATCATAGTTATCATCATCAGAAATTCAATTCTAAATAGAATGCTCCTACTCACCACAATAGATCTAACAATTCGTGCAATCTAAGGTGCTTCTAAGCGAAATCTATATCGGAAGTTGATACGAGACGAAGAATCAACGAGAGTTTACACAGATAAGAGAAAGAAACTGAGACGCGCACTGGCGTCCGATACGTAAACGGATCCTTCTCTCCCTATTCGCCCAAGCACGCGACCATAATTGAGAACCCGAGATGCGAGAGCACATTTTGCGCGGCTAGCATCGCGCCGGAAATATCCAGCCGGCGCCTGAATAGGAAAAGTCGATGCGCGATCATCGGGCGTGTTCGATGCATCCAAGTTGCGCAGCTTCGGAAGTGGCTTCGCCTATATCTCGTTATCCGGTCTCGGGGATTTCTCTCTCCTCTCTGGTAAAACGGTAGCTGTTGCGCGCCGTTCGCGGCATGCGCGGAGAGAAGGAGAGAGGATTCTCGCGTGCGCGGCGAGTCGCATGATACGTACCGACACGGATTCCCGGGCACGGTACTGGGAGGGAAGGCAAGAGGAAACTCGGGCCGGGGGTTCCGCTCGCGCATGATTTGAAAAGTTGATGGAAACGACTCGGAAGATGTAAAAGCCGCAACGCGCGCCTCATCTCCGCAAAAGGCCTCGGCTATCCGTCTATTCGCGCGCTGGCGCGATGCACATTTCGCTCTTTTCTCTCTTATTCGCGTTTCTCGCCGCAGCATCAGCATCACTCGCTTACTCTACGCCGCACGCTTTGTTTTTCCGCTTTCCAACGTTATTGCAGCCTTTATGCTCGACGTTATGATACGACCGCCGCGAGACGGTCAACCTTCTGCGAAAAAATAGAATAAAAATGAAATAGAAACCGCAATTGAATTGTGAGAGAACAAAAGAGAGCGAGAGAGAGAAGCTATGTCACATATGATCAGATATATATATTTTTTTTATTTTTATCCACATCATAGAAGGTCCAGACGTTTTTACTTTTGCGCATAAAAAATAAATGTTGCATATATCTGTTTATAAGAATTTAGATTTTTGTCCACGGTAAAATTAAAATTTCATCTTTATGATCAAAGATTAATAGTTGACAAAAAAATGTAGAGTTCGGAAAGATATTGGAACCGATGATGGAACAATAAATACGCATATTAAATGTTTGTTTCATGATTATACGGTGAAAAAGATGAGAAGCTACGTTCCTACGAGACCATTTAATCTCGATTGTTTCATGGATTAGGCACATTAGATGATCCGTGGAGAATAGCTTCCTATCTTCGAATAGTCGGTCGCATCGATATGTGATGCCGTTGCCGCCGCCGCTGTCATTGGTATATAGCTGTTGCTAGGTATTACGATATCTGATTGCATACGGGAATATCGGTCCCTCTGGACTTACAGCCGATCCACCAGTGCAGACTCGTATCGATCTGTACGTAATATCGGTGGATCCGAACTGTCTTTCCGCGGATTTTAAATGCTTCCCTCTCTCTCTCTCTCTCGGATAGACAAACTCTGGCTACAATCGTTCGAAACGATAACAGCAGAACACTTTAAATACCCAAAGTTTAACAAACTCTACGGTCGCTTCCGTTTCAGCTGCATTGTATTTATTTCATGCGTCGGAAAAGTTTCTTTTAGCGAAAAAAATATTTGATGCGGAGAGATTGTAGTCTGAAAAGAGAGTGTATATGTGTTGCAAAATGTTCTGCTTGATATTTTTTACATAGATTATTTCCGCGTTCCACTACATTTGCCTACATTATTTGCCGAAACCGTTGTATGAAACGCAGCGCGCTTTTTTCCTAAACGCTAAAAATGTCTAATTCCCTCCCCTCCTCACCCTTCCGGTATATAAGTTCACCACTTACTTAGTATTTAGACCATGACAAAATTTAATCAAGTTTATCACCCAAGTCCGTCGCGTTCAATGAACTTAAACATCGTTTCACGTGCCTCATGAGTCGCGAAGTCGGTCGGTCGATCATTTCGCATATAAATTGCCTAAGAAAAAAAAAATAAAATGAAATAAAAAAAATGCGCGAAAATCGCGACGTCAGTTTTCACCGTGGACTTATGCGATAGTCGCGCGATCAATCACCGCTCTCGTTTGTGGTAGCTTCCTGGCGGGCAACGGCAGCCGGTTGCAGCTGCTACCGCGGATGCTGTCGCTACCGCTGCCGCTGCTGTTGCTAGTAGATGGTGCGATATCGGACGGCGCGCATGCATGTGGGAGTATGTCATTACCGTGACGCCTAGGCAGCGCGACGTGGCGCATTGTGTTCGAGGCCGCGGCGGCGACGGCGGCTGAGAGAAAGAAGCGGGCGGCAGCGGAGGGAAAGCCGACGAAGGAGGGAGACCGGCGCGGCAAAGCCGAGGGGAAACGATGACGAGCGGGTTGCGCGTGCGCGCGGGCGTGTGTGCGTGCGCCTCATTAACCAGACGCTCGCGTTCGGCATTCTAGCGAGAGAGAGAAGGAAGAGAGTTGGAAATTGCTGGCGAGGAAGTAGGTAGGGACGAGGGGAAAAGGGAGAACGGAGATTGGGGAGAGAAGGGGAGTGCAGAGGGGAAAGAGACGAAGAGGACGAGGAAGAGGCGCTGTAGGCCAGGCAGGGTCGAGCACGAGGCCGAGAGCCGGGCCAAGCCAAACCGGGCAGAGCCACGCCGCTTTGAGCCAAGCTCTGAATTTTGCGTCTCTCGTTTTTTCTTTTCTTTCTTTTCTCTCTTTCTCTCTACCGGCATCCTCCAGCTGTCTCTCTCTCTCTCTCTCTCTCTCTCTCTCTCTCTCTCTCTCTCTCTCTCTCTCTCTCTCTCTCTCTCTCTCTCTCTCTCTCTCTCTCTCTCTCTCTCTCTCTCTCTCTCTCTCCATTAAATAATTCTGTTCTTTTTCTCACTCTCCCATCCGCTTTCGCGCAACCCCTTTTTCCCGAACCCCTCTGCATCACCACGCCCGGCTCTTTTCCCGGCTTGGCTTCCCTGTATCGGCGAATCGACGACACACCAGCTGGCCGATCGTGGCCCGCTAAAAGCCCCGAGCCACTGAACGGTCCCGCGAACGGCATGATGATTATACTGGGTGTACCCGAGGATCACGTACGCCCGTTCACCCGAATCGATCGTTTGGAAAGCGTTCGGTCTCAACGCCGGTTCGGATTTCAAAGAGGGATTCGTCGCCGTCGATCCAGCAACGGCGTTTTACAATAGCCATGTCCCGGATATAGACTCCCGAAATTGTACATATTTAGAACTTTGCTCTCCAGAGTCCGACAAATCCCGAACGTCGTTTTTATTTCCGCTGGAATTATATTGTATGAGATCGGATATTATTGCAACGTCACACCCGAGACCGATCCAACCAGTTTCAATAATTTCCATTCCTAATCTGTAATTAACGAAAGTACGCGGGATGGCGAAGCGAGAAAATAGCAAGAGTCGCGATCTCCACGATGCGGGGAACGAGCGACCGGAAAAAGCTGAAATTGATTGAAGCTCATAACGAACTTTTAAATACAGTGATCTGACATCATTCACGCGCGAACCGCGTGTTACACGTCCACGTTGAAGAACATCCCGAAGAGACGAACACCACGATTCCAAGACGAGTCGCGCGCAAATGTAATCTTTTACATCCGCTTCGATTTAGCGCCGGTGTATACATATACTCTAGAACTCACGCAACTTGAGCAGGAGCTTTCCTTCTCTCTCTTATCATGCACGAAGCCCTATTCTCGTCGAGCTCGCTCGCACGCGATGTTTCTTTCTCCCTCTTTCTCTTCATCGCACTTTCTATTTCTCTCTCTCGCTCTAGCTCTTTAGCTTAAAGCCGGGCTCCCGCGACTACCGTGAGTTTTACGACCCGCCGCGGCGGCGGAAGTTGGAAATTTCGCACGTTAAGGTAGACGGGGCACGCGGGACGGGGAAACGGTGGAAAGCACCGAGGGACGTCGGCGGGTGCGACCGCGGAAAAGTTACGAAGATAAGAGCGAAGGCGACGGCAGAGTGGCTCTCGCACCCGCCGCCACGTCGCTCGCCTCCTCGTGTCGCCTGTCTCGCGATAGTGCGGGGTTAATTCGGTCGAGAGAGGCGAAGAGAGGGAGAGACGACGGGGAGGAAGAGGAGGGACAGAAGGGGAACGGACGACAGCAGGGGTTCGCACCTCAGGGTTCAGTCGAGGGACGGCAAAGGGCGAGAAGGAGAACGAGAGCGGAAGGACGCAGGACGCGTTTAACGCCTGGGGGATGAATCCAATTACACGCAAACCTCGCGCCTACGACCCATTACGTCGTCCCGCCGTCTTTATCTTACAGTCGGAGAGAGCGAGCCTCTTCCTTTTTTTTTCTTTTCTTCTTTTTTTCTCGCGCGGTTCGCTACGTCCGTACAAGCGCTTCGGACCGTGGCTAGCCGGAGTACAGTACCGCTCTTTTCCGGACGCGGTCGGTCGTTCGGCCCGTGCATACGCTTCCCGTTCTTCCTACGTCTCTCTCTTCTCACGGTCTCTCCTTCCCCCCCCCCCACACACACACACATTCCACGCTTCCGCTGCTCTTTATCTCGACCACCGCCGCCGCCACCACGACTCTGGCGCTTCTAACTCGCTTATACGCGGGCGGATTTGCGGCGCATCCGTTTTACCCAAGTTCGTTCTCTCTTCGCCACCGCACTGCGATTTCTCATCACATCGTCGGCCACTTGTTTTTCCCTCTCTTTCTCTCTCTCTTGCTTTTTTTATGCCTTACCGTTTTCCTTCTCCGATTTCTCTGCACTTCTATTTTCATCTCCCTCTTTCTCTTCCGTATACCACACACACGTATACACGCAAATACATGCACACACACGTGCTCTTTTCCTCATTCTCTCAGCTTTCCTACCTGCCTGCCCGCTCGCGTTAACCGGCGCTCGTATTTTAGTGTTCCATCCCCCCCTTGTCCCCCTCTTCTTCTTCCCTCTCGTCGTTCTCCTCCCTCATACCACGTCGGCGAAGCAACAAATTCCGCGACCCTCCAATTACCCCCGGGGTCGGGAGTTTCGCCCGGCCGTTTTTAGATTTAAATGTCCGTGCCCCAACTTCTTTCATGGCGCCACGAACCGCCGCAGCCGCCGCCGCCACCGTCGCCGTGGGACGCCGCCTGGGAAATCGATGGTCCCGTCGCCCTATGTGGAACTCGTTCGCGCGAACTCGCTCCACTAGTGGATCGAATAGAACGGAAGTGCCGTCGGCGAATGACGACGGAAGAGAGAGAGACCGATCGTATAAATAAAAGGCTTCCCGTTGCGAATTTCGACGCGTTTTAATTTCTAATCATGCTCGTCATTTTATGCGCGTTTGTCACATTGCGGAGTAATTAGTTAATTATATATTAATGATTTTTTATGCAAATATTCTTAATTTTTTTTGCGTGTCGTTTTTATGCGATAATAGCGTGGTGTTTCGAGCTTGGCGTTTTGAGTGGATTTTGATAAATGACATACTTAGCGAAAGAATACTTCATGCATTTTTACTTGCGTTCTTTTTAAATAAATTGATCTCCATGAAATATTTTAACATTTTTTGTGACTGCGGTGTAGAAAAATAACAGACGTAGCCGCTTTAGCGGCTCTTAATATCTTTAAGTCATGAAAAGTAGTTTTAAGTCATAAAAGTAGTTTTAAGACTTAATAGTACTACATCAACGACTTCCAACTTGAAAATAAAAACAAAGATCATGCTAGATACCTACTTATATCAAGACTGCTAATATTTCTAATAGTTTAATTGCGATATCGATGAGATATCGGGACATTGTAAAAACGATCTTTATATAATAAACTAATAAAATTTGGTGTCTCAGATATTTGAGTTGAATGTCTTACTAAAATATTCACGATAATCCCTTCGCAATTTTACGTTCTATTTTTTGCCACGTTAATTAATTAATAACGAAACGTGAACACGTAGATCTTGCATTTCAATCAGTGATGTAAGGAACTATATAAATTTCTCCGAAATGCGGAGAAAATTGGTTTTTTGCAATATTAAATTGGTAGTCAAACATATTTTAGCTAGAGTGTAAAAATAAAAAATCCAGTATATTTTCAGAATTTGTAATATCGAAACAAAAATTCAATACGTTGCGAAAATACAGAGCGTTCGAGATGGAAATCGAAATTCAATATTTTTCGGATCCGTATTTCGAATTAGGCATCTCGAGAACAAAGATTTTTTTTTTGTTTCTCGAGAACGGATTACGTAGGAATTCGTTGAAAATCACTGGCTGCGTGACTCCACGACCAGAGAGTGATCGGCGAGTTTTCGCTCGTTTAACGCTGGGCAAAAGAAAACGAGCGAAACGAGAGACGGGCCAACCAAGTACCAGTCGACGGCCGAGAATTCGAAGAAAGTTCGTCGCGGTCGGTTAAATGGTCGAAGAAAATTGCGGCGCGCCTCTCTCGTCGGTCTCTCGCTCCGTTTCATTTCGCGGCGGCGGCGGCGACAGATCGGCGGGCGTATCGATCGCTCGTCGCCGGCATACAACGTGCCGACGAAGGAATAATATCTCACCGCCGCGGGAGCGGTCGCGCGCGGTGCGAAAATCGATCATGTCGCGATGGTGAAGTCCATCCGGAACGGAACGGCCCGGCCCGGCCCGGCCCCGCTTATCCCGCCGGCGGATCAAAAAGGAAAGAAGCGGAACGTCCAAGTGCCGACTCACGCGGCGTGCTATCTGACGGGACAATCGATATCGTTGTCGAGGGAGATAATTCCGGGCGGCGAAAGTCACATTCGGGGGCCCCGATAACTATACGCGTGTACGAGGGTACGAGGCCTCTGCCAGAAGAGTTACAAGATTGAATCTATATATAACGCGCGATGTGGCAACACTAAAAAATCGTAATCACGCGGAATGTAAAGTATAGTCCTTCCTTTAAAAGTATAAGTTAAAATTCCGTCGGTTGCCTTCCTGTGTCATTATAACATTTTTTCGTAAATGTGTATCAAAAGACCTCGTCACTGTTTTTGTTGATCGAGCGATAAAATATTGAACAAAGATATGCGATGGAATTTTGTGTTTTAATTTGAAAGAAAACGCCACGAATTGTTATGATAAAACAGCATTTGATGATCATGTTTTGCCACGTGCTAAGGTTTTCACCTGCGCACGGTTCACCCTCCAGCGTTTCCCGAACATTCCAAAGACATTTTATGCGACCGAAAAATTTGAGCACGTGATAAAGTCCCTTTGATAACCAAATATGCTTTTTTTAACTCTTATCGCATATCTTTCGTTCGATATTTTGTCGTTCCATCAACGAAAACGGTGTGACAAGGTCTACTAATATACATTTACGATAAACGTTATAATAACACATAAACGATACTTTACATTTTGCATGATTACGATTTTTCAGTATATTGCCACATATTGTACGCTATAATAATTTAATCTTATTAATTTTCTGACAGACCTCGCATATATATATACGCGTGTTATCGTTTAAACATTTTACAGAGATCGCCTCGCGATAACGCGGACGATGCTCGTAGTATAAGCGGAAGTGGCGGATAAGGTGTTATCGGATATCGATTCGTTCGACGATGGTCGAAGGAAAAAAAAATGTAACGATCGTCCTATTATCAAGCGATTATATGTATAGCGATTATAGCCAATAGGCGCAAAAATATGAATTTGACGATGCGCGTTCTCGTTCATGTTAAAAAATAATCGCGCGCGCTTAATCGAGCTGCGGAATAATCGCAACAGTCCGGCCGTAATTTTCGAGCGGCGCGTTTTATCGCGAAACCCGATCCATAAATGCATGGTTAATTGCGCCGCTCGAGTGATTAGTTCGACGAACAAGCACGCCGCAATCGCCGCCTACGCACATGGCCGCACATCGTCGACAGATTTGCGGAAATTGTTGCCTGGGCTGGCATTTCGCAGCCTTTCAATGTATTCCAGACGTGACGCCGCTAGGCAAAGCCGGCCCGGATCAAAGATTCGAAAGATATGTCGGGATTTACTTGCCTTAATGAAGAGAGCAGCACCACGATCGATTGGAGTCCGGGACTCCAATCCCAATACCTTTACCGGTGCCGGTCACGTGCAGGCTGACAAACAAACACCGGAAAGCCCAGCGGTGGGTCCAGGCGTTCCGGGGGGAAGAGAAAAGTGACGGTATTTGTCGAAAATCCGTGCGGTGAGAGGGGAACACAATGCCGACTTTCAGTCGGTCGCAATCAATGAAAGTTTCTCGAATTCATCCTCGCCAGGAACGAATTGTTACCTCTTTTTTAAGACGGAAAACCTCTTTTTGACGACCTCGCGTGAGTCTGTAGTAAATCATTCCAGGTCTTGGTCAGAAACGGGTCCCGATTTGGGACCTTCCGACCTGTGGTCGGAGTTAGACAAGTTCTTACTATCCGCACGGCTTACGCGTTTCAAGCTCCTATTATGTCGGAATGTACGTGGTCGGAGTGTTGCCATATGTAGCGACAGTCGGACGCTCCATAAATAGCGATTTGGGATTACGTCGAAGAACTATCGTATCTGAAGTGTGCGCGACGAATAAAATATTCATGTATGTATAAATATAGATTTCTTGCGAACTTATCTCGAGACATAACATTTTCGACGGTGCTCTTTATACAGTATTTAAAATTTCGAAATGTGTGTGTGTGTGTGTGAATTGTATCTTATATTAAATACTTTCGATATTCTTTCAATTTTTTCTAAATGCGAAAATATGATTTTTGTGATTCTGATAAATGTAGAAATGCAGGAATGCTTTTTTCGATATACCTCTGTTCGACGATAAATTTAATCTCTGCGGAAAAACCTCATCGAGAAATAAAGAACGTACAATAAGCCTTCAATAAAGCCCCGATCGAGAGAGATGACAATAACGCTTTCGAGAAGAGCCAGTCCACACACTTCCGGTAGCCACGGCCCATAAATTGGTGCAGCGTGCACACTGTGGAGCATCCTCGGTGGTGTTTATAGCGGCGGATAACAAAGAAAGTAACAGAAACGCCAAAGTGGTAAGAGAGGCGCGGCTAATTGGCCGTGGATACCGGATACCGGGTGCGAGGAGTTTCACTCGAGAGCTCGTTTCTATATATCTTTCTCTCTCCCTCTTTCGCCGTCCTCGTCTATCCTACACGCGGCATTCACTTCGGTCCCGGCGATCGTCGTCCCCGGGGAGCCAGGAAAACGTGTGCCGGATGCTCTAGCGAGACTTCGCACGGACTTGTCGATTTGAGGACTCGGCCACGAGGGAATCCAACAATCGTACGCGACATCGAGAAAGAAACTTGATCTTGGAAAATTATATTGTAGATATAAAAAATGCAATATCTCGCGATGTAAAAATAAGGACAAGTTATTTTTGCGGAAATAATGTCTAAATTAATTAAAGATCGATTCTACAAGAATTCGTTGATATAATTAATAATAAATAATACGGTATGTATGTGTGTGTCTTTAATTTAAATCTTTAAATCTTGCGCTGCGTTACGTTATGTTTTAAATAATAACGTCAAGAGACTAATGTTTAGAAATGATTATTTATAATTTCGAAAGCAATGCATGTGAAATAATAAAGGCTTAATCTCAAGATCAAATTACTGCCATATAGCGCAGTCAGACTATGCAATCTCATAATGTTCCGCTGTTACGACACGAGTCGTCATTAAAGCGTTTCGAGACATTTCAAAAAACAAATCCTACCATGCAGCAGAATGTATAAAAAAAGATATATATGCCATTGATATGTTCTGACGACATTCATAAAAGATATATAATATATGAGAATGCAATTTTTTTTATCATTTATAGATTTTTTTTATTTTGAATAATTATGTGGTAATATAAAATTCTCTCTCTGTTATACTATAAATACGGTTGAAAACGATTTAAAAAGGTAAAGGATAGATTGCTATATAGTTCCTTCCAACTATGTCTAATTGTCTCTTTTCCTCTTTCTTTCCCTTGTTCGAATCCATTATAATTCGCACGATAGCCCCTCGAAATCACGTCGTTCTCCGAAATCCTAAAAGGCGCCCGGCAGTTTCGCAAGAAGAGAGGTAATCGGCAGTACCTATCGTTCGCGATACGGTGAATCCGGAATACCCCACGGGGGTAACAGCGAGAGCTCCGTTCCTCCCTGCAAAGCTTCCCGGATAGGGAGATCCGTGAATAAGTAGTTCGGGAGCTTATTTGTAGCGAAGGGGGTCGGCAAGCGCGCGGCGGTCGTTGGAAAGGGGTCGATACGTATCGCGATTTGCCGCGCTGCCGGGTTATCGGATAGGTATATCGGTCGGCGGGCTGAAGGGAAAGGTCGGTAGAAGAGGGAGGTCGACTCCCTGTCTAACTCTACCGGGTCGACTCCCGCCCTAAGCGCCTAAGCGCCCACGCCCGCATCATCGGGTGTCAGGCCGCCTACGGTAGATAAGAATCATCAAGGCGTGCTCTATCGGCCTCATCTCCGACCACCCTCTTACAATCTCTCCCGCGCGCTCTTTCGGCCTCTTCTCTCTCTCGGGACATCAGCGGCGGCGAAGGCTATAGAATACGGCTCTTCAGAGAAAAATGAGAGAGAAAAAGGTAAGAAGGAAGAAGAGGACGACGAGGACGGAAGAGATCCGTTGATGCCGTTCGGGACGTACGGGACGAGGACGGAAGATTCTCGGCGTTGCACGTCGTTGCACAGACGAATCGAGGGACACCGAGTCTATTTTTGTCGGGTGGCTGCGGCGCGGCGGTGGCGGGACAAAAAGCCTGCGGCTTCCACCGCCCTCCCCCCGTCACTTTCTCTCTCTCTCTTCCTCTTTTCTTTTTCTTCAACCGCTTTTTTCCGCATTTCCCTTTCCCACCCTCGTTCTCTCTCTCTCAGTCTGCGTCTCCACCCCGTCTTCTCCTCTCTTCCCTTTCGCCATAGCGGTCCTTCTCGCTCTTTTTTCTTCTTTCTCTCGCTACGCCTCTTTTTGTGCCACCGCACAACCCCGATCCGTCCTTCTCTCGCGCCCACTTCTCTCTCTCTCTCTCTCTCTCTCTCTCTCTCTCTCTCTCTCTCTTTGCCCGACGCGCGCACTCTCCCCCGTGCCTTTTTCTCTCCAGCGTTCTTCCTCTACCTCTCTCTTGCTCCCGAACACAACCACCTCTGTCGCTTTTTCGCCGATGTTCCCTTCTCCTCCCCCCTGTGCCCTTTTCCTGACGTGAAACCGATCGCGCACGCGAGCGAGCGAGAGAGCAGAAAGACCAGGATCACGTAGAGAACGAGAGAATGAGGAAGAAAGAGAGAGAAAGCGAATATCCCGAGTCCCGTATACACACAGGCGAGCGAAAACGCGCCGCAGGAGTGCCGGCATGAAAGAAAGAGAGGACAGGAAGGAGAGATCAGAGGGAAGGGGGCTGTACCGGCGAAGAGCGATGGAATACGCCGCGGGCGGAAAGAGGAAGAGGAAGGAGAGAAACGTGGATGCTGAAGAGAAGCGGACGTGCGAGCGGGACGCCGCGAACGAGTGGAACGAGATAGATCGTGATAGAGAGTCAGAAAGAGAGCCAGTGTCGGAAAGAGAGAGGTAGAATGGAACGGGCGGAGGTTGGCAAGCAGGTTGGGGAAAAAGGCCGAGGCTCCCTTGGCGGCCCGCTACTAATTGCCGCCGGCCGCGGTTACGTGCCGCGCGTTATAGCCGCCGTGTGCGCGAGGGGACCGAGGGAACGAGACGGTCGGGACCCCAGAACTCAGCCGCCCAGAACGGCTCAGCCGGTCCCGAGTTCTCGGCGCGTACGCGCTCTCGATCCGCGCGCTTTCGTTCCGCGTTCATGCCGGCGCATGAACAGCAGGCCGGTATGTTGGACGGTATGCGAACCATCGGCAGAATCTCTTCTCTCTTTCTCTCTCTCTCTGCGAAAGCAGCGACGAAATTCGCTCCGCTAAAGCGGAGAAATATTCCCGCCGCGCCGCGGATCATAACGGATGCATGCGCCGCCGATGGGAACGAAATATAGGAACTTAGGTTCGATACGAGTCCGACTGGCATAAATATATAATTAATACGAATACGATACGAGAAGGGAGGAATTCGATCTCTTTAATCGCATTCTGAAAATTTCGCGCATTTCTTCGCACATCCTCGCCCAATATTTTTGTCGACCAAATATCCATCCCAAATTATTTCACGAATGTCATTAGGTATTTTAGCATCTCGTTTTAATATCTTATCGCGTGCAAAAATTGATGAAACGCAACTTTAATTTTAAGATACTATCTTAATATGAAGTGAAATGTATACGACATATTCCAGATGTTAATTTTTGGAGCAGAGGATATACATTGTTAACGGTATCCTGGGAGTGAACCAGAAGCTCTGCTCCTGTTAGTTCATTTACAGAGTAAGCGTACCGAGTTAAGGCCCGGAAATCCAGATTGTAGTGTCGTATTTCACGCTACCATGGCTGCTCTGTCGCGTCCGACACCGTTCTTCCTATCCGTGTACCTAGTGCAGCGAGTCTGTTTTAATGCCCAGCAAATCTCGCGCTGTTCTGCTTTCTTCGCGGATTGTTTCGCGGGATGAATTCATCCTTCGGATTTACCCTTCTCTCGATTTCCTTCCAAGATGGCAAGGTTATTAACCCTTTCGTGATTGCATTTTAATCTCTTCGGGAAAAACAATGCTTATATATGGATATTTTTCACGGTACTTAAAATTTGATTTCTTATAAATTTCTAATAAAAAATTTACAATTAAAACACTTTTTTATTTACTAGTGAAAAAATTGCTCTCGATAAAATCCAAGTTACAAAAGACGTATATGTGGTCAAAAATTCTTTGAATAAACAAATATCCAGAATAGAGACTTCATACATTTATTTAAAATTTGGCTTTGTGGACTTTATAGCGCAGAATTCGAATTTGATGGAAGAGATGGTCCGCACGTAAATTGAAAGACGAACATACATATAACATTACATAACAATGTGGCAAAATCGGCGGCGAGAAGCTTTCAATTTTAGCGGGCGAAAAATTCGGAGTAACGAAGGGGTTAATCTCGGGGCATTAGCACGAGCGCACGAATGAAGAGCGTGCACTTTGGTTATCGATACGGGGAGATAGTGGCGATAACAATCTTTATCCAGCATTACCGTTGTGATAAACCGTAGACGGAGCTTAGCCTCTCTCCATTTTGCACTCTCTTTCTCTCTCTTATGGATTTTATAAATAAAATTCTGCTTGCGCAATGAACCGAGTTCCACCCGTGTCGCGAAAAAAAAACATTACGCGTGAGATAGGACGCGACAGTAATCTAATTTCGTTAGACCGATTTTACATTATATGTTATTAGAGAGAAGGGATTCTATGAGAAAATTTCAAATATTATTTTAGTAATAATAAATGTGTCAAAAAATATTTTCCTTTTAATAAAGTTCAAAAATATATAACTGAAGTTAGAACTTAAAATGTGTTGCATTCTATTGAAAATATGCATCGTTATTATATTTATAATATATCCATTCAAAGAAGACAGATTTTTTAAAGTTGATGTATTTATTACTTTAAAATATTTCTGAAAAAAAAATATTTCTCTTTTGCTCTGGGTATGAGAAGCCAAGTATAATTAAAAAAATTCTGTCTTTTAAAAATCGAGCACGAGAGGGAGAGGGTTTTGTGTCCGGATCAGTGTGGCATGCTAAAAATAAAAATTCTCGCACGAAGCTCCCGTCGTTGTCGTAGTTGCTCGGAACCCTCTGTTCGTCCCTCGGAGAGAGACCTCACGCGTTTCTCTTTAGTGCGTGACTCAGCAGGGCCGAGACACAGCGAATATACGCCTCGAAGCCACCCTCGTTGTTGCCTCCCCTCTATTCCTTTGCCACCGCCGCCGCCGCCGCTCTTCCCATCAGGTCTCGTCCACCGCCGGTGCCCGAATGCAACCAGGCGGCGAACCCTGGCGCTCTCAACACAGACACACACACACACACGCGTAAGGGAGCGCGCGCACGTACTTTCATTATCGAGGCAAGGGTGGTGATAATAATCAAGCGCTGCTGCCTGGGCCACGCTAAGGGCTAGGCCGAAGGGCGCGCAGAGCGATCTTATATATATCAGCATCGAATACCATTACAAAGAGCGATTGTAGCGGATGTTACTTTTCTTTATCTCGTTTCAGCGTCGATACTCGCGGAATCGAATAACGTGCGATTTATTTGACATATCACTTAAAATCTTTCTGTGTGTGTATATGTATGTATGTGTGATACATTCTCAAGTTTCAGAGATAAAAAAATTTATAATTGATTCTACTCATAAGACACATTGATTAAAATAGACGAAAAGCGAGGAAATTGAAGGCAATAATACGGCGAAGTAAATTTTGCTGTAGGGATCAAATAAATTTCTTTCCCGGCAAGTTTTCCGATAATGAATTTCTTCTTTTAGAAAACATCACGCAGTATCGTACGGCCGGTCGACGATCGATCGCAATTTATTTACGCGCTCTTCAATCAATGCGGTTTATTCGTAACTGTCCGAAAGAGGTGGAGGAGGAGAAGAGACGTGAAACAAAGAAAGAAAGAATGGGAACCATTAGCGAAGAATTCGCAGCGTTCGCCAAAAATGCAGAGGACCACGGGATCGCGTCGCTTTACTCGTTCCGCCTTGCTACTCTCTCCTCCGGTGAAGGAGGTCAACTGTTTTATTGGCTAAGGGTCGCGGCGCACGCCCTCGGAACCACGGTTTCGGTTAACCGAGCCAAACCCCCGAAATCGGAGCGACGAATTATCGCCTTGGTTAACCTCCGCGCGCGAGGACGATCTTTTTCCTTGTTCACGTCTTTGCTACCTATTCTATACGGATGTCCCAGTTCCCTTGTCCCCATTGATTAAAAACTTCCAGCAGCGCTCTCCGGGCGCTCGCAATTTTCCCAACAAATGTCGTTGTTAAAAAACGTCATCGGATATTTAGCAAACGCGATTCATATGCTATCTTTGCGTTGTATCACAGAAATCATCAGAGAGAAAGAACGAAGAGTCTCTGATTAAATGGTAAATATAACGTCACGAGAAGACAGTCTTAGATCTCTTCTGCACATGCGCGTTACTACTATACATAAAGCATAAATCCTAATTTAGATTAAATTTAAATAATATTTAAAAGGTCTCTTCTATATTTTAGCCTGCTCTTTTAAACTTATTAAAAAAAACTTATTATTTTCGAACATTAACGATTGTATCTAAAAATAATTTTTTTTACGCAAGCTGTGCCGCAGAATAATCATGAAAGATAAATGTAACGTGATTATCATGTTTTTCACATTTTTATCACATATCAAAATTACGTGTCGGATCGCTATAGCCAACCTAATAACGCTGCAGTTCGAACAGCGCAAGGAAAGAAGAAAAAAAAAAAAGGTTTCCGCCGTCGCACGCACGAGAACGACGAGCGGAGCACTTACGCACGTGTGCTCACACACACATACCTAGATATACATATATACGCATGCTATATAGCTGCGGCTACATGCCGGCGGGCCCGTGCTTGTACGGGACCTTTAGCGGCTCACAAGCCGCAGTCGGGACGATCAATGACAACCTCTCTCTCGCTGCGTCCTCGTCGGGTTCACGTGACTAAGCACGGTTAGTTCGCTTTCTCTCTCTTTCTCTCTCTCTATCCTCTTGCCTCATAATCGTGAGAGAGAAGGACAGAGAAAACGACGTGGCGAAGACGAAGAGAGAGCATACCAGCGCTCCCTCTCAATCAAGATAGACGCGCGAGAGGCTTAGCACCGAGAGAGGAGGCAAACACGACGGCGACGGCGGCGTTTCTCCTCGCGAGGGGAGTAAGCGAGAACGTCTCGAAGCCACAGCCAACGGAGCCCGACAAGAGGGGAGACTTATACCGCTTCGGGTCTTGGAATCGGAGTCTCGTAGTCGGCGCGAGCGGGGGTGGGACGCGAAGGGAGAACGAAGGGTGGCCGGTGTAGAGAGACCCCCGTGCGAGAGAAGCACGAGGAAGGCACGGAACCGTAGCGAGACGGAGAAGAGGAGTGTGCGAGCGGCCGATAGACGGCACATGGAGCGAGACAAAATAGCTGGGAAGGATGTAGGGAGAAAGAGAGAAGCGAAACGTAGAACACACACAGAGGGAGGAAGCGAGGTGGACGGGAGAGAGGAAGAGCCGCGGCCTGTCTGTGCCTCTGCTTCGGAAAGTGACTAATGACTGGCCAGACCTACCTACTCTTCTGCCACCCTCGAGGCGAGTGAGCGAGCGAGCGAAAGGGATCGAGTGGAGCAGAAGAGGAGAGAAAAGAAAAGCTCTCCTCTCTCTTCTCCAGAGAGTTATCGCGGTGGCGAACCTTTCCTCTCCGCCGTTGTTATCTCGCGGCTCTCGACGACGGTCAACCGTGAAAAATGAGTGTCGCGAGCGGGTGATATTTTGCGGGATGCTGTGAACGGAAATGGAGTGGGAGAGAGAAAGAGAGAGAGAGAGAGAAAGGAGGACGCGGAGAGAATCTCGGAAGGCATGCAAAATCCCGCCACCGTCGCCGTTGGGCGAGAGAAGGATGAATCCGCCGCTGCTCCGACCACCCGGAACTGTGAATCCCGATCGATGGACCGAGCAAGCGACTGAGCGAAGCGGCGGAATTCTAAGCGCGCCCGCTCTGCGCTCTTCCTTTTCCGTGAGAAAGAGTGCCGCTTCGGCGCCCGGAATCCCACGGCACCGCGCGACGCGCGCAAACAGCAAGCGCGAGATGTAACTAATAGAACACTGCAATTTTAAAAGGGAGAAAGAGAATGTCCGGGATAGTTAGACCCTTCTCGCGTTTAATAAAAATACATCTATGAATTAGATTCGCGGAACCGAGAAAAAAAGACTGTACGTTTCCTTTGATTCTTTGAACGGAAATCGAAGATGTATAGACCGTAATAATGATCCTAATTGATTCTTGAAATTTATAATGTACTGACGAGTAGGGGATGAATTTTAACGATACGCGTTTTGATGCGAATTTTGCAATGAAATAAAATTCACCGACGACGACGATTTATCGACGTGGAAATATCGGATAAAATAACGCTGTAATCTCGCCGGCGATTTGGAAGAACTCGAGGGGAGGGCGGTGTCTGATTTTTGTGAGACCGGATTGCGCAGTATACTATATGTTGGGCAAAGAAAACCGTGAAAGTGTCCGCCTCTCTCGCGATAGAGTGAAATGTAATTGAGCAACGGGAAGGAAGAGAGCGTCTTCCCCGCGTGTGAACATCTCTCACAGATATACGGATGATAATGGGGCATCGTTGTTCTGATAGAGACGAGAACTATAGTACCGTAGAAAATGAATGTTCGTGACAATATTTCGACGAATTATTCTTCCCGACAATACTCTAGAGATATATATAGTTTGTAAAAATATTATACGAGATTTATAAATATTATACGACATTATACGAGATAACTGTGATTTTAATATATTAAGAAAAAAATTTTTTTTTAAGTATCAATTTTATTTATATATAACTACCGTACCTATTAAATTTCGATTTCGATGTCGAAACGTAAACCAATTTTACAGATTAGATTATCACTTCGTTTATCGGGTTATCCATAACCATGACCAGTTTAATCAAGACGTTCCGGCGCGAGTAAATCACGGGATATTCCCGGAATATCCAGCGCAGGCCCGATAGGGCGTGCACGATGACGTGGCGCTGTCTAAGTAATTTAACGCGTTATCGGATAGTCTTAAAGTAGCGCATCAGGCGTAGCGAGGAGACGAAGCTAGAGAGAGATTCTCTCGCAGGTTTCATTTTGCGCCGAAATCTCTGCGAGAGAAGACGCGGATGGAAAATCGCGGAAGCGGTACCAAAGAGAGACCCCAGACCAGACGAATGGCGTGGCGCAAAGCGCTCCTCTCTCTTTCCTTTCTTTTTTTTCCTCTTTCACTCCGACAGCTTGGCAAGGCTCCGGCAAGTGGATCGAAGCGCCGTTGCATCGACGTAAGTCTCTTCCTCTTTACCCTCCTTCCCCCTCTACCCCCTTCGACGGAGATCGTCGGACGAGGTGGCGGCATCGGCCACGCCGTTACACGAGCGTATATACATAATTAGACACAATTAAGCGGCCGCCTTATCTGTGCACGATGAGCCCTCTCTCTCTCTCTTTCTCTGTTGCTTTCTGAGCGCATGCCGCGCCCGAGATTTCTCGCAGTTTTTCTACTCGCCGCGCCGTGAAAATAAACCCCACCGACTCGTAAACCTCGGGTTTCTCTCGGTAGGCCGCCGTCGCGGTGGGCTCTTTTTCCGCACATGTCGCCGCGCGCGCGGAACGACTAATCTGCGTGGATAAAAGCCCGAAAGTCAATTTCCCGGGAATAAGGATAAGAAAGTAGAATTTACGGGCTGAATATAGGACAGCTTCGCGGAGCGACGTTATTACCGTTCTCTGCGCACGGTTAGCGCGTAAGAAAATTGTTATAACCGCTTCTTCTTTTCGCTCTGAGCATTTCTCTTAAGAGTATCACTTGAGAAAAGTATACAGTGAACTATACCAGGAGGAACGTATGTATCTAGATATGCAAATCTTGATGTGTATATATGTATAGGTATGTGTTTAATTTTATCTAAATCGCCGTCTGTTTCACGTTAAATAAAACATATATATGTCTCATTATATATATCAGTTCGTAAGTAAAAAAAAATTTTGCAAAATATATTCCAACCCAAAACTCATCCTATCACTCTTTATTTATTAATCTAAATCTAATTGCGATTCTTCGAAAGAAATGATCTGTCGGTACCTCGTCTCTCAAACGATCTCTTAATCTAAATCGTCTTTCAACGACCACTCGTGAGCTCTACCTGAGGAACGTTTCCCGAGCAAGGTTTCTCGCGATTACGGGAGGTAGGATAATCTGCTTGAATGTACTCACCTTGTTGTGCGGCAGCTGCGTGGGCACGTAGAGCGGCGGATCCAATCCCGGGTTCGTGACAGCGTGACGTCCGATAATCTTGTCGGCCGGTTTTGCGTCGTAGCCTTCCGGCTGGCCGATATGGAAACCCTTGCTCTTGACCCAAAAGCGGAACTTGCTGTTCTCGGCGCTGTTCACTTCCTCGCCCCGCAACGTTCTCAGAATGCGGGCGTATTTCTTGAGGGTGATCGTCTTGGTCTTGGCCTGATCGCCGTACGTTTTGATCACCCACGGCTGATAAGTGTTAAACATGGTGTCGTTTTGAAATTTCCTCGGCGAAGCCGTGGCGGCCATCTCGGCTCCGTTCGGGCCCTTTTGCACGCCGTACGAGCCACCGTTGACATTCGGCGAGTACGACAACGATATTCCGTTCTTCGTGTCTACAGTAGCGGAACCGTTCGCCGCGTATCCGCTGTTTAACGAGTTCGCGACGCCGGAAGCGGCCAAGGAACCGCCGGTCATGTTGGAAATGTCGAGGTACGAGACGGACGAGTTCTTGCCGAGGTTCGTGGCGTTACCGACGAAGGTTGCCATGGAGGTCGACATGTACGGTGGTATCGGTGTAGCAGGCATGCCGAGGCTTCCGGCGCACAG
Source organism: Prenolepis imparis (assembly GCF_030444845.1). Classification (NCBI taxonomy): domain Eukaryota; kingdom Metazoa; phylum Arthropoda; class Insecta; order Hymenoptera; family Formicidae; genus Prenolepis; species Prenolepis imparis. The sequence goes on along the minus strand of NW_028141167.1, from coordinate 4,909,619 downwards.
GCCGGCCGTTTGTCCGCTTGTCAAACCGAGCCCGGTCACGGAAGCGTACGACGCCACGTCCGACATGCCTGACGTAGTCGTCCAGCTGGTCGAGAGGACGGTCGATATACCGCTCGTTGAGGAAGAGGTAACCGAGGTGGCAGCCGTCGAAGTGGACGACGACTTGGTCTGAGTGGTCGATCTCGAAACGGAAGTTCCGCGACTCCTTGAATTCTGACTGTCGGTCGAGGTACTCGTGGTTGTCGAGGAGGACGCCGAATTACTACTACCTTTCGCTCCGCTCGTCGAAGTCCCGCGGGACTTCTTCGTTGGCGGCTCGTCCCGAGAGCCGGCGTTCATCGAGTTCAGATTACCGTGGGATGGGCTGTTGTTGTTCTCGTTCCTCAAGCGCTTGTTCGACGACGACGTAGTGGATGGCGAATGACTCGAGGGAGTCGGCGAGCTGTTCACCGGCGCTCTGCGACGCAAACCCATCATCGTCGTGCTGGCCATATTCGCGTCGTTCGCGTTTGTTTACGTGTCGCGAGCGGGCTTCTGTTCTTTGCCGTGAGCCCGCACCCGGCACATCGACACTGAGCACACTGCAAGTCACACTATCAAAGTCACACTATAAAAGATCATCCGCGATTACTCGTTTGTCCGAAACTCAACGTTCGCGGCGACGTTAACACGGTATCGTTCGAGAAACGCCCCGACGTTTTTCTTCGGGGATGACGATGACGACGACGGCGGCGATGCTGCGCCTGGAAACAAAAGAGAGATGAAATGTGACGAGGAAAATTAGCTATGCGCAATTAAGCGGCGGAAACGTTTAAGCGCAAGGGCGCCGCTAATGGACTACTACTAGCCGAGCGGGTGGAGGCTATCGTCAGTGGGAGAAGTAGATTATAGCTGGGATATAATACGCGGCAGAAATTCACTCGGGAAATTGACTCCCGTCGCCTTCCACTTTCTGTCCGATAATAGACGCGCGGCACCCCGCGCGTAAAAAAAACTCGCCGCGAAAAACTCTCCGCTCTAATATTCTCGGCCGGATCCGATCACTCTCGCCTCTCTGCGAGCTTAATCAGGGATTCGTAGGGGCATCAGTATCTAGCGAGGTCATTTATTTTGAAAATAAAGTGAGCCAAATTTCAGAAATTTCGCTAAAATTGAGAGATTAGTTTATGCTCCTAATTTATTTAGCTTATTTTGATTCATTTGAAACCTGCTGCTTTTAAAATAAACGGTTCACTTAAAATGTCTATACTTCATACTTTTTCTTTTTTTTATACACTAAAATTATTGTTATCATAAATAATGCAAAACGGATTAACTTTTCGACATCGCTCGCGCTTGAAATAGAAATCTCGCGCTTCTTCATGTTTCAACTCTAACCGCGTATGAAGAAATGGAAACTTTTCGCAAGAGCACCATTAGGATAGACGCTGACACAATTAGCTAGCAACTTACACGACTTATTAAACAGAGGAACCGGTTAGTCGCAACGACCTTTCCTTTCGCGCGTGCGGAGCGCTTTTGCGCGAATGCCCGATATCAAACTAGAATATAGCGTGCCACGTGTCAGCTGAAAAAAAAACATCCCGAGGATCGAAACGTTATTGTTCTCTACCTCCTGCGGCGCATAGAGCCGAAAAATAATGAGATATAACGACCTAAAAATGAAGCTACCCTTCGTACGGTTCTCACCCTTAGAGACACCCTCGATATCACGCCCTTCGATGAACGTTCTGGTTTATCTACAAAATCCAGAAACATTACGATGATTCGTTCAAATTCATACGCGCACACATACATACACATATTACTGAATATATATAAATTTATATAGCAAAGCAAAGCGTTCGAAACCGCTGTAAATGTATCGAAGATCTCGTGGAATCACGTATTACGAATAAACGTGACCGAATAGGGTATAATCCGCAATCGTGGCGCGAACCTAGGAGAGCGGGAATTAATTCGATAAGGTCGATCGAAACGTCCGGCAGTTCGCTCTAACAGCTCCGAGAGCGATGCTTAAAGCATCCTTAGATGGCGGGAACTGGATAATCCTCGGAATACCGGTAGGTTGCTCCGCGATGGCGGATATCAAAATGAAATCTCGCGAAGTCGCGGAAACAGTCAATTCCATCGACGGCCTTGGGCTGCGTTAACGGGCAAATTGTCGACAATCGTAGGACACGTTCAATGAACAGGAATAAATGGGAATATAACTATTTCGACAAAGTTCTTCGAGATAGCAAAGGAAACGGACTATGCTGTGTATGCATATACATATAGTAAACGAAACAATTAATAAATATTGTATTGATATTGATCAAATCAATTTCACAAATTAAAAAGAAAATGCATAAATAAAATTTATAAAGATTTCATTTATATCCCGCGTAAAAATATTGACGAGATTTTTTAAATTAAAAATTAGAGACTTTAATATTAAAAATTCGCTTTTACGTACATTTATGATAGATACTAATTATTCGGGACAGTTGTGCCTATAATGGATCGAGAGATATCTCTAAATATCTTAGTCCGGATCGTTCGATATGTCTTGACGAGAGAATCGCGCGAAAGACTGGCATTCGGGGTGGATTTCTTATTTTCGCGATTACCGCTCTTGGGAATGTCAATCAACGAGCCAACCGACGGATCGAGCGAGTTTCCGTGTAAAATGGTAGACCTCTGCGGTTTACGCTAGACAATCGAGAAACAAGCCCGCGAGCGGGAACTAATTCAATGAGGCCGATCGAAGCGTCTAGCACGGTGGCTGGCATAATGGCCGGAACGCGATGTACGCTGTCTCCTTCAACTAACAGAGAGAGAACCGGGGAGAGAGAGAGAGAGAGAAGGAGAAATCATGAAGGCAAAATACGATCAAAAAGTCGGGATGATATCATTGCTAGATAATCAATATTATCTCGCGCGCGGAGATACAATCGTGCGAGAGTGCGAAAAGATTTATTTCGAGAGCGTCGCGATTTCCTTAATTAACGGGCCGATTAAGTATCTATTAACTACCGCAGTCTCGTATTTAATCTGCGCCACCATCGAACCAGACTTGCAGACAGATCAATGGGGGAGAGACCAAAGCGGATAAAGTCGACTGGTAATATTAAACGGAATATTTATGCTTTTTGATTGCGAAAGAAAGAGTACGAGAATAAAAGCAAAATGAGAAATTTATAGAAAATAAACTTTTTAATTGCCATATAATATTTAGTACATGTCGCCGAAAAATAACGTTAAATGATTAATTGATATCACTTATTTAATTCGAGAAGGCATATAATTCTGAATATAAAATCTATTTATATTGATAATTTATATTGTCAAGAAATTTTCATCCAGTAATTATTAGAAGTTCATCAAGATGCATAAAATATTTAGGAGAATAAAATTTAAGCTTAAATATTCGTGGCTTTAGAATTTTAAACGATCTCTAAAAAGTACGTAAAATTGTAATGTGTCGAAGGAAACTTAATAAGTCCACATGCGTGTACGTGTGTGTGTGTGTGTGTGTGTGTGTGTGTGTGTGTGTGTGTGTGTGAAGGATGAAGAGAATCTCAAATTAAGTTATCTCGGCGCGTTCCGATTTCGCTGAATATGTTACACCGCGCAAACGCTCGCCAAACGCGGACGGAAACCCTAGACTAGGTGAAAAAAACTCTCGAGAGCTTGCATTCGCGAATACGGTGACCCGATTAGGTCAGTCGCGGATTGCGCTTAGATAACTCGCGACGAACAATCGGGGAAACAAACCCGAGCGGCGAAACGATTGCGAGTGGGAGCGAAAGGGGATGAAGGGGGAGAGCAAATTCAATAAGGCCGATCGAACCGTCCATCCGGCACGGTAGCCCCGGCATAATGGCCCTGGCGCGCGATATATCCGCGTGCTCCTTTAGGTGGCAGAAACGGGGCCCCGGGACGGTGATATGTCTCGGCTTAGAGCCGCACACAAGTCACGTAGTGGCATGGGACCACCACCGAGTATTATAGCGCGTCCCCTGTCGTCCCCGCAAACGCCGTCTTTTCCCCTTTCCCCTGTTCCTCTTCTCTCTCGTTTCGCATCTCTCGTCCCCTTTACCGTGTCGTTCTATCTCCCTTCTTTACTCCACGTACGCCATTCTCCCTCTCGTGCTCTATCTCCTTCTCTATCTCCCTCCCTTCATGTACATATTACTCAGCGTATAATATGGGTGCCGCTCGCACACCGAGCGGTCGGGTGTCACGCTACGTGCTTCCTGCCCGCAGGCCATAGTGCGACAAAAGGCCTTATGTCCGCCCGCTCGTGGGACACTCGTGATCGCAATGTGTAATCAAGCTCGCATGGCCACTGTATTACCACGTACGCCCACCCGTTGTACGCGTGCATACGCGGCAGTTTCGGTTATCCGTTTCCCGCGCAGGACGCCACCGAGTCCTCCCGTTCATCCTCTCTCTCCCCCCGACACCTCTTGTCTACCGTTGATCGGTTTCGTAACAGCGGCGTCTCGTGGCCACCGATCGTCAAATTCGCGATCGCTATTTTCATCGTCTGGAGAAACACGACTGTTCCCATTTTTTTTATTATCGCGAATAAAAGCAATATATGAGATATTTCTAAAATACATTGCCAAATTTGGTATGAGAAAAGATTATTGTAATGAGATTGATAATCCATTCTTGATCTATGACAAGATTTTACAAGTATGCATAGAAATTCGGGGAAATTTGATTTTAAAATAATTATTACTCTGCTTCTCGTTTTAAAGAGAAGATCAAAAATACTTTCATTTTAATGATGCTTATTTTGTATTGTCTCGTCATGATTCACAAATATAGATAGATCAATTTGTGCAGTTACTCTTATGTATACATTAATTATTACAGAGATATCAAACTAATTTATCGAATCGTAACAAGTGTTGCTATTTTTTATTAAAAAAAAAAGTTTTATTTGTGTTTCTAGTTTGCGAGAGATTTTTGCAAAAGTTTATAAGTTGAAAGTAAAGAATTTTGTTGAAACTATGGTTGCATAATCTTTTTCATCCTTTTTCAAAGAATGCAATTAATAGCTTTCCCAATTTGACGATCTATAGACACCTTGTACTTTGGAAGCTTGTTTCCTTCTCGTAACTTATTCAAAGCGAGTATTAATAATTACTTCAACGGAAATCGCTCTTCTTCTGTCGCTAAAAATAAAATTGCCAAAATTAAAAGTTGACGCAATTGTCTGTTGAAAGTAACTACGTGTTAAATGATGAAACTAGAGTAAAAAGATCTTTACTATTTGTAAAAACATCAATAATTTTGATCAATCGATTTCGTGACTATTAATTAAGGCTTACTATTAATTATCATATTTTTATTTTGTTAAATTAAAATTTTTGAATAAGAACATTCGTCGGTGCAAGTGCAGAGAGAATCCGCGAAAATAGCTTCGATTTCCGAGCTAAAATCTGGCCGCGAAAACATTTTCGCAATCGCGGTTGAAACATCGCACGTCAAATTTCGACGACTTCACAAGTCGACAGACGAAACTCAAAGAGTCCATAAACCCAGGCAATTTACGATCAATGTAGACACATGTTTTGACGCGCGACTAGTTTGCGTAAAATTTCGAACGTTCGCGACAGGATTATAACAGACGATATATGATTAGCACGAAAGATTCAAAATTCCGCCAGGAGAGAACACAAAGAAGAGACTAAATATCATCTATTATGGATAATAGCCACGACTCTCGCGAAAGTCTCTTCAGAAATGTGACGCGTTTTATTTTCAAGCGTTGAAGGATCAGCGTAACGAGATTGCGAGATGCAAGCGCATAATAGTACTCCGATCTTGTTTGGCGCAAGAGTTGTGCGAGAAGCTATATCCAATCTTAACTACTTTTATCGATCATCCGTCATATTAACGTAAGATAATTTCAATAGTTGCCTTACATCTGATCATTGTTTAAAAAGGATCATAGATGAGGGATAACAAATCCTTCATTTTTCAACGCTTAACTTCTTCAATGTTGCGATATTGCGAATTTTTTAATAATATTTTGTAGAGTGAATAATCCAAAGAAAAAAAATATAATTACAATAAATTTCGAAACTTAGTTATTGAATATAATATACATATGTAAAACTAGTCATCATTAGTGAGAATTAATTAATTTAAACAAAGAGTTTTTAACAAAGCAAAAAGTGACGTTTAATTTAACTCATCATCGCTCAATGCGTCATCTGTGAAATGCGTTTAATAAATTCTGTAGAAAAAAAAGTTGCAAATAGAGTCAGGACGAACTATCGCTGATAATGACGCTTTAAAAGAGCACCGCAAACGAGTGCTTTGGCTTTTCCAATTCAATTTTCGCGCGCGCATTTTCCGTTGTCCGCCTACGTCGAATTAAATCGCTAGTATAAGAACCAAACGCAACAATCTCGTGTAATCGAAATGCGGCAATCTCTTTAACACTCTTGGAAAATCGATAACAAGACTTTTCTCAGACATTTCGCGACTCGGGCAATCTTAAAAATGCGATAACGGAACTTGTGCAAACGTCTCGACGTACACACACACATCGACGATATCCTCGCGTCGAGCGAGTTAATCGCCGATTGATAAGAAAAATTAAACGCCAGCGATAAGTGTCCCTCGCGAAAGGATCGATCGATCGAATCGGTGCCTTTCGCCAAACGGGCGCGTCGGCCCGTTAGGATCCCGTCGGAGAAATCGTCGAACGCTCTCCTCGCGCGAGTCCCGAGTGGCAGTAAGTTGAATTCCCAAACGGGCGGGTGTGGCGAACCGGCCCGCAACCGGCACCAGAACGGACGGATGCCGCTATCTCTCCGTTCCCTTTCCGACGAGAGTTTCTCTCTCTCTCTCTCTCTCTCTCTCTCTCTCTCTCTCTCTCTCTCTCTCTCTCTCTCTCTCTCTCTCTCTCTCTCTCAAGAAGAGAAAGAGAGAACAAAGGAAATCTCCAGACACGCCATTCGGAAAATAATTCGGACTTTATCTCCTCGATCCGCGCCGTTTGCGCGCATCGATCGATTATTACCGAGAAACGTCGCCCTTTCGCGCCCTTTCGCCCCTTACTAAAGGGATCTCTTGGCGCAATTTACACACGCACAAACCGCAATATAATCGAAACGCAGAGATCAGAAATGTACAGTTAAACGAACGTACGTTAATATATCGTTAACGTCTAGTTCTTTCAATTATGTAAAATTCTTGCATCTGTGATTCTGGTATCAATATATTTTGAAGCATGAGGTTTCTAATGCGAAATACATACATGAGAGAGACCGATTAATAATTTATAGCACTTATATTTACGTAGTATGTCGCTATAACTTCGAAATAGTTTCGCGGACGGTTTTATTGCTGAAAAATATATCAATACGATGGATAGTATGAATGGAAATGCCAATTAATATAAACTAAAAATCGTGTATCATTCCAGCATCGAATGACATAAAAAGAGGATTAAATGGAGTTATTAGTCGCGACGAGCCGACGGATAATCGAGAAAAACTGCTAAAAATGTCATAACTTTTTTAAACGAATTTTCACTAATCACATCAAAAGCGCGTCACACGAATCCTATGACATTTTTTTCCTTCCGCATATAAAGAAAACTCTCGAGATGAAGTTCCATATGAATCGAAAGAGAAAGAGAGCAATTTTCAGAAGCAGAGAATCGTACGAACAGCTTGAAAATTATAAATTAATGATGAGAACTCACTTGAAAATTGTCGTCTTCAGCACTGTCACACCGAGATAATAGGCATTGAGCGTTTTTTATGCACTGTCAAAGACCGGCGCAGACCCACTCAACTCACGAGACGCTTTCGGAACAAAGGGTCCTCCGAGTGGAGGTTGATAAAAAAAAGTATAGAAAAAAAGGAAATCTTGGCACCAATCTGCAACGGAGCGCGGCTCTTCCGTGTCCTCGCGTACGTCCACCGAAAATGCGCGAGATCCGTGCCGCGTGTCTGCCCGAAAGTGTCACCTCCCTCTCTTTCTCTCTCAACGAGCGACTCCGACGTGCCGGCGAAGATCCGTGAAAGGAGGAAGAGGCGAGAGATCGTCCGCAACACGGTCGCGCGGATGAGCACTGTCGGACGGTGGCGGCCGCTTCTGTGCTCGCTTTCCTTTTTTCTCGCCTCTCTTCTCTTCCTCTGGGTAACCACCAGCCCGATGATGTTGACGTCGCGCGGCAACGAGGCGAGTATAGGAAGACCACTACGACGACCAGCAGGAGGAAGAGCGGTGGTAGAAGAGTAAAGAGTGGAAGGTGGCGGCGGGGGTGGGGAGGGAAGAGAGGTGGAAGAGAGTAAGCGAGAAAAACGGAACAAGGACGAAGACAAACGAAGTGTGAGAGAGACAGAGAGAAAAAGAGAGAAAAGAGCGAGAAGGAAGAATCGGAGCAAGAACGCCAGCAGACTGGGTTGACTCGGTGGCCGAGCGGTATCTCACCCGCGAAAAGCGTTCCGCGATCAGGTGACAGCGGGAGTACACACCGGCGTTACTCCCGAGCGAGAGAGAGAGAGAGAAATCGAAGACGGAGAAGGAGGACTGTCGCGACGAGACGAGGACAGCCGTGTCGCGAACGGAACGTAGGAGGGATCGTAGAACGGTGCGAAGGGGACTAGACTAAACACATGAGAGAAAAAGGGACAGACAACTGGTAGGAAGGAGGTAGAGTGTGAATGAGGGAGACGCGAGAGAGGGAACGAGATGGAAAACCAGCCGACGGAGATGGGTGACGGAGAGAGCGATAGCCGGTACTCGTGCGTTCGCCGAGTGTAACTCGACTACCAGAGAAGGGCGAGGAGGCCTCGACGGGACAGAGTGGGACGTGAAGAAACGCCGCGCGCCAGGGACGAAGAGGGAGAAAATTTCAAGAGGGAAAGAGAGGAACACGTGTGTATATGTGTGTGTGTGCGAAGCGAGAGAAAAAAGGACGGGGTCGGAGCGATGGTGAGGGAGACGAGGGACGGTACGGCCGTGGGTGACGAGACCGAAGTGGGGTGCCGACGAGAGAGCGTACAAGCGGGGTGGCCGGCAGGGAGGCAGAGAAGGGCTCCCTGATCGCTTCTGAGTGCAAACGGTTCGGCGTGCGGTGGGACACTGGCAAGCAGTCAGGCGGGCGGGCTGGCTGAAACTGCTGTGGATAGCGGGTGGCGAGCGGCGCGGTGCGATACTCTACGGAACGGGACGGGACGGGCCGAGAGCGTCGAGTCGGGCCGGGACCCCCAACCAACACACGCGCACACGGATGGTGTGCACACACAAGTGCAAGGCCGGAACGTTTGTGTGTAGTTGCCACCGACAGAGGCACCACGCGGAGAGACGCAGCGGACACAGACGCGCGGTTCACACGGATAGAGTTGGAGTCGGGCTGTCGGATGAACGGTCTGATGCGGGATGTCGAGGGAGGAAGGGCAACTAGCAAGGCAGGCGCAGGCAGGCAGGCAGGCAGGCAAGCAGGCAAGCAGCAAGCAGGCTCGACGCTATACAAGCCTCACGCGTTACTACGCCAACGGCTCTCTGTGCCTGCCCTCGGCTCGACTCGGTCTCGCTCGGGCGCTCGCACTAGCTCGATTTTACCCCGCCGTCTCTCTATCTCGTCCTCGTCTCGCTCTAGCATGACTCGTCTCTCGATACGAGCACTTCTCACTCTGTTCACTCGGTCTGGCTCCGCCACACCGTGCCAAGTTGAACCGAGACGAGCCAAGCCGTATCGCGCCATGCCGCCACTCACGCCGCGCACGATGCTCTCTTCCGCAAGTGCGCGCGCGCGCGAGCAACGCGGTCGTCTCTTTCCTCTCTCTTTTTCCGCGCTGTATCCGCCGGCTTTCCTTCCACTCGAAACCCCCGTCGCAATATATCCCTCTCCCTCCCTCCCACGCCCGTTACTTTTTCGCACCCCCGCCAATTCGCTACCGTCCTTTTGGTCCTCTCTGCGGGACGTCCACTTTTCTCTGTCGAAATCCTCGTTCATCGCAGTCGAGCCTTCGTATATCTCCTCGCCGATTCCACGAAAATTTGTCTTCGGTATATAGACGCACGTTCGGAACCGATACCGGTAACGATAGCATATCTAGGTAGGATTATCTGTCTGCCTATTCGAATTTTTTTTAAATTGAATGACGCGAGCAACCGAAAGATATTTTGGCGACAAAATAAAAAGAAGATCCGAGACTTGCAAGAAAGCAGTAACGTCTGCTATCGCACGACTGCCTTACGTCTGAATTTTGTGAAACGTCGAATTCATCTGGCGATATTCCAAAAACTGCTTCAGTATCGTAAATCTAAGGTCAAAATATTTCGAATCCCAAATTCAAAGATGATGCAGTCGTTCGCTTTTATTTTCTTTAGTTTTGTGAATGTTAACGCTGAATTATTCAACGCACATCGTGTAAGCCTGCGCAGAATCTTGGTCCTCGAGAGGAGATCCGGAGAAACACGCCACGGTAATGCTTGAAATTGAACTCAAAATTTCCTTCGTCTCTCAGATTCGTTAAAATATTTTTTGAATATGCTTTGAATATCGAAAGAGATCGTTCTCAAGAAAATTTAATCTAAAATCAGTACTTTATTGTGATTTTACAGTCTCTAATTGCGTTAGATTTCCTCGAGTTTTATATAAATTCATACAGAGAAAAATATCTTAACATCAATATTTAATAAATTTTTATATCATTATTACATTATTCGTGCGACAGAATTTATTATTCTCAGGCTAACTGCGACATTAACGCGTTGCAATCACAAAAAAGTGATCGTTGCAACGTAGAGCATCGTTGCAATTAATTTATCTTTCATTCGAAAAAAATTCGGAATTTAAGACACAAGAATCTTCGAGTTTTAAGAATTTATTATAAAAGGCCCATTTCGAGAAAGTATACACACAGGTACAAAAGAATAGTCAATGAACAGATCGGACTGGGCTTGAAACTCGCTTAATCTCTATTTTTCTTCCTGTCACTGACAACAATAAATTGAGGATGACTGTATGCCTCAAGGTTCTTCTTTTTTTCAGCAGAAAAGAGAAAACAGAGGACATTTTATCAATTGACAAAAGTCGCTAACGGAAACGCGTCTGCGTTGGAAAATCGCGAATTTCTTTTTTAGTACCGCCTAAGAAAGAAAGACCGTCGTACTGAGGCGAAAAACGACGATCATGGAACCACTCCTGTAGAGCATTCCGACTATTCAGAGAGAGCAAAAGTCGACGGAAAAGAGCGAGAGATCGCCACGATAAGTGGGAGCGAGCGAGACTAATAATACACAGTAGGGGGCGGTACCCCTTAACACCGGGCACGAGGCAAATAGAGGGACCAACTGTGTTCTATCCTTGTTCGGGTCGCTCTAAGGGGGTCGAGGATTATTAAAATGCGGACGAAGGACGGGGAAGAAAAGCAGAAGAAGGGGAGACCGTAGCCTTCTACTGTTACGGTGCACAGCCTCTGAAACCGGTAACCCCCCACCATCCCGCGCCACTCATTCTCTTGTTCTGGCTGTCTCCTTCTGTCTCTTTCTCTCTCCTTCATCCTCCCTGATTCGGTATTCAAGTTGGAGCTGCGGTGCATGCTCTCGGTGCATAAAATGCCCCCTACAATGATCCCAATCAACTGTGGTACCCATGCGCGCTCAGCAATCAGGACCGCTTTGATGACGGCGGCCAAAAATTCGACATTAATTCAATGAGAGACGCCGCGCCGCGGATCGATAACGATCGATCGATCGTTGTAGAGCGCGCGCACGCGAAAGTGGATCATCTATCTTGATCAGCAAGCTTGAAAGCCGAAACATTCTCGAGTGAGCGTTGAAGTACTCCTTGAACGTAAATGTCCTGGGAGAAATAAGCCGCGAGAGATTGCAAGTCGGAGTAAAACATGACCGAATGAATATCGCAACAAAAAAGTCGTCCGAACGCGCGAGTAAAAATAATGCATTGAAATTTGTCTATACACTTGCGATATTTCTTCGACGCCCTTGCATCCTTCACACACATGCACAGTACATTCACACACATACAAGTGTCAAAAAGTACAAAGCCATCCCTTGAAAAAGGACATGAAAGCGTGACATTTAAAGCTATACCTTCCTTAGGACCGTGACGGACGAAGAAGCACAAATAAAACTATTAGAAAGTCATTATGGAATAGCATCAGTCTCGAAACTAATGTTAATATTGTGATATAAATGTCAAAAATTTTTAATCTCTTGATTTGAGACTTATAAACACATCAATATTGTTGGTTTATTTAGAAAGAAACACGTTTGTCTTGTATGTTTTTTTTTTAATTTTTATTTATCTTAATTTTATTATAGAATTTTTTAGCTACTTGACTCGTCTATTCGTGTTCCTGCATTTAAAACACAAATGTAATCCTTATGCGCATTTAAAATATAGCGATTTGTGGTAAAAAAGTCACGGTATAATTTGTATAATATTAATTCTGACATTTTTTTTCTTTGCAATGCTAACTATAACGCAAAGAAATTGTAACTAAATTCCACTAAATTCTAATTTGTAATGAAATGAAATCTAAAATGGTAAAAAATATTGTTATATGCCTCAGTTTCTTTCAGACTTCAATTCCAACGTAACATTCTCTCGATCGGATTGCATTCGTACCTTTCCACTTAACCATTCAGCTCAATCACGCGTGAACGTTCCAGAGACGATTCGCTTTCCTTAAGCGGGACGGCCACACGGCACAGACACGGTCCGTCGACGGCGTTTGGAAACGGTGTGGGATACCGTTCTGGGCGACGGGCACAAGCCGACAGTATCAAGCAACGACCACTACGAAGGATCAACACACAGCAACGTCCCGTCACTAATTACATTCTCCTCGCGCAATCACGGTCGGCGCGTATATACACGGCGCGCACGAACGTCACTGCATTACACTACGCTACACACGTTGCGAGTCGTACCGTCCGCTGGCAAAAGTCCAAATCTCTCGGCAGATTAAAAGCTTCTCTCGACGATCCTCTTGGCCGGAGTTTCTGCCACGTTTCCCTGGAAAGCCTCTACGGAGCGGATCGGCACAGCGCGCCGATCCTCCCCTCTCCTACGTCCTCGTTTCGGCGAGGCGGGATGCCCCGCAAAATCGAGCGAAAGCACGTGAGGGACCCCACGCCTCGGGGGTCCTCCTTCACGTGCAGCCCAAAATTTAAAACCACTGAGAGACTCTCTCAATTCACAGACTTATGCACAAAAACACACGCACCGGCTTGTAAAAGCCGAAAACAGCGAAGGATCTTTGTCTAATATAAATCGAACTCTTAATTATTGAAGAACCCCACATCAATTAATTAATAAATTCAGCAAAATTAAATTTATATAAAAAATACTTGTTAAATTTTTAAAAGTTTTATAGAACAGAACGACAAATTTAATTTAATATTATAAATGGAATTTTAGAACTTTTCTTAGCTTCGAAATTCTCGAAAGATCAGGAAAAACCCCCCGTTTGTAAGAGAAAGAGAGGGTTCGACTTTCTATTCCTGGAGAGTTTGCATAGGAAGGTAAAGTCTTCGTTTTGGTAGAACACCGTGACTAAACGCGGCGCCAACCTATACCTATTCTTGTTATGAACGTCCCAACTAACAATAAGGTAAATTCTGTCGACGGTTAACACTGGGATGAAACGACAAGCATACGTTTTCAGGAAAACTTTGAATTTCGAATCGACGCGTTTGGAAAACGACTATGATTAGAATATCATCGAACGTTTCTCTTACGCGCATGTGAATTAACGCAATCGTTCTTTTAGAGGCTTTTTAGAAATTGAAAGTGATAAGATTCTATCGCTGGGGTTTTATGCAATCACCGAAAAAAAAAAAAAAAAAAACAATTTTGTAAAAAAATATCGAAAGAAATCTCTAGAGTGATTCATTATCAAGCTATCAAGGATCATCAGGGATCACAATTGACCATCCTGTTAATTTGCAGCGTTGTTAAAAGCGGAAGAATAAACGCGAAAACCTTGTCTACTTTTAAGGAAGGTAGAAACGTAATGGATTTTTTACACCGAATGAGTAGCGTCGCTTCGAAAAGTAAGACAGACTGGAGAGGAGGGAAGAGCAATTAAAAGTGAATCGAAAGTGAAAAATCGCGAACGGCAGTGATACAGCTTTAATGGTTACTTCGCTTTCAACGGCGTAATTATATCAAAATAGATTACTTGCAGAATATCTCTAGCGGGATTCAGGGAAAAAAACTATTAAAAGTATCTATTTAAAAAACGCATTATCTCTAACAATCGTATGTTAAAATATTTTTGACCAAACACAAAATTTAAATACGTATACAACCTTTAAATATATTGCAATATTAATAACGAAGAGACATTAAGAACGAAATATTGGAAAAAATACAAAGAATTAGATACGGCAAATTAATATAAAGGAAGGTATATACAAAAGTATATCGATTATATATTGTTACATTAAGTAGTATTAATTATAAGGATGAATCCACCGTCATGTTATTTATTTAAAATATTATTTAAGTCAAACGTTTAGAATATATTTGAAGAAAAAAGATATAGAACAGGAAAATTAAAAAAAACACTCAATGAATGAGTGATAAAACAATAAGCAAAAAAGCCGATATCAATCTTATTTATAGCACATGAATATATAGTGGGAAATTAAAATAAAACAATGTTTTATATTTTTTCAAATGCAGAAATCTGCCAAAACATATTTAGCAGACATTGTAATTTTTTCTAGATTGTTCAATATTATTGCAATTCACGAATATCGATTATTATGTCATAGACGGATATCAATGGCATCAATGGATCATGTATCAAGGAGATCTGATCACCGATTGGAAAGCCAGATAATAATAGTAGGTATAAATATCGTTTGAAACAGAACTGATATCGCTTTTAGGCACGTATTTTTAGAGATATGACCTAACAGACACCACAAAAAAAAGCATGTATAAAGCAACACTAAATCAACTATATGCAGATTGTTATAGTCTGTCGATTCTCGTTATAATATAAATGAGACCGGCAAATATATAACTCATAGTACGTATCAATCGATTTTATGCACTGTGTCTACGTCACGAGTGTTACAACACCGAGAATGTTCTTAAACATCATCTCGCAGTTTGCAACACATCACAATTTCGAACATCTTGGAAATGCGTCGTAGATCGCTCGAGGATCCAGCTAACAATCTATGCACGATTAGAACGCGATTCTTGGACTGAATCCGTGAGACGAGAATTTCCGCGCTCGTTCCGGTGTACGCGATTCTAATTCATACTTTTTTTCTCTCTCCCCTCTCCATTTCATGAATCTGATTCGCGTCCTCTGGACCAGTTCTCGATCCCAGAGCATTCTCACGGGACAAGAGAGGGATGCTGATGCTGAGAACTGGACAACGGTCAAGCTTTGGCCCGTTCCTCGCGAACGAGAGTAGGAAAAAGGAGGGGAGAGGAAAGGGGGGCTAAACGCGATGCTGGACGATGGCTCGGGATGTGTAGGGGTTGAATCTTCCGAGATCGGAAGGGTGAGCGCGGCGTGATTCTGGTTTGATTTTATTCCGTCGAGGGATGATTCCGCTCTCGCCGCGTGAGAAAGGGCTCTCAGATTCGACCTTTTTCGTCGCTCTTTTCTAGCAACGTCGCTCACGTGTGTAATAAGAACATCATCGCTACTAAACTTTTTTCCAGAATAGATAATTATTTTAGTTCATTAAAGTCGATCAAAAACCTAATCATTTTCCGATAGTTTGTTAATCGCTTTAAAATATTTTTTTAATAGCGTTTACTAAATTCCTTTAAAAGAAGAGAAAAAAAGCGTGCATAATTTTATGGATTGAGGGTTAATGTTTAGACAATCCCGTAATCAGTCACATTTTCGCAAAAGCCACGCTCGGGTTTAGGGTTCGTAATTAGAGCCGCGAATTAAGCAGCACTTAAGTGCGAGCGAGCGAGACCCTGGTCGAATATCGGCTGTGCGATATTCCCGGATGACGTCAAGTAAGTTTCGGGACATCCGGGATTATCCCCGAGATCTGCCAAATATTTCGACGATCCCTCGTGAGACGCGATCTTCCACGAACTCTGAAATGACGGTGAATTTCTCGTAATTTCCAACGAAGAAATATATTTTGATGTAATCGATCACGAAATAGAAATGTTAGTTTTCTATATAGTACGTTTCAAATCATCTGAAATATGCGTTACGAATGTACAGTCATAAATTCTGCATCCATAAATATATGTTCAACTAAATGAAGAATAAAGGTATCTGTTTATAAGGAATTTCTTTCGAAAGAATTCTCAAATGTTCAGTGTTAGGTATAACTATTGTTTCGAAGAATAAGGAACTATTTTTCTTTTCTTATATATCTTGTAAAAGAGAATTTTTTTCTCGAAAAATTTTGAGGACACCGCAGCAGTTCGAATTATTGTACAAAATAATGATTGCCGGTGTGAAGCAGGATGAAAAAGCAGGTTCAGGATGGAACGGTCGCTAAGTCGACGGCGGAGCGGCAAAAGAATTACCAGCATTGTTCCACAGTTCCCGGGCCTTCCCGCCCTTTTGCGAAAACAAAGGGACGGACGAGAGAAACAGAGGTTGGGGCGCGGCGCGGTCGCGCTTAATTCTAAATTCGGCACTAATAACGCCGACCTGTGTTTCGTTAGCCCCTGGGAGATTAACGCGTCGGCGAGCGGCGGCCTAATAGCGCCGTGCACAACGAATTCGAATAATATTTACCTTCGGCGTGGCGCGGCACGGCACGGTCACCCAGTGGTCTCCTGGGAGCGGCAAATGCGATTGGTTTCGACGTATGTGCGCGTCCGATCGTTCCGCTTTTCACCGATCAATCGGATCGTCCCGTGCACATCGCGCGTCACACACACATTCTACGTATACCTTTAGTTTTATTTATCGCCTCTAAAAACTCAGTTACGCGCGCATTCTACGTGGCGATCGCTAAATTATGAATAACGTAGTAACGAAACACGTGCACGATATGACACTTGAATTATTCGCGAAAAAGTAAACGAATTATATGTATATAGGTATATATGGTGTGTGTGTGTGTGTGTGTGTATAATTCGCTTATTCTCTCGCGAATAATTCAAGTGTCACATTGTACACACACGCGCATTTCGTTACTACGTTATTTCGATTATATATATTTTATATATATATAAAACTTTGATACTCTCCGCAAATCAAAAAACTTATTTCGAAAGCTGAGAAATAGAGGACAACTGGCTCTTTCCCACTTGATACTTGGAAATTTTATATAATACGCGAAATAATTGGATAACATATTCGAAATATATGCATTAAGATAAGGGCAAAATACATATTCTTAAAATAAAAAATTAAGTTTAGAATGCAGCTTTAAAAATATAAAGTTCGGAATAGTATAGTGTTTCAAATATTAGTTAAACACTACTATTAGTTCTGCTTCAAATTAATTATGCAATCGCAATTTTTTTTATTTGCTGTCATATTAATTTGTCTCATTAGAAACAATAACTTTCTAAAAAAGACAGTCTCAATAAGCATCGTGGAAAAGATGTAATATTGCGAGAATGGACTTAATATGTATTTTTAAGAAAGGGATGTTATAATATTTTTCTTAACTCGATCGAAGTAAACAATTTTTCACTCACCGGTCCGTGCAATAGCGGAATTGTAGTACACAGCACACATTGATCTGAAAACAAAATATTCAAATTATGTATATACATGGGTGTGTGTGTGTGTGTGTGTGTGTACAGGTGTTTTGATAGTCTGGAAACGGTCGAATATCTCAATATAGTTTAGAAAAAAATGTTTTTAGGTTTTACCTCATGGTTGCCCCGTTGTCGCCCGATGCCTCCCTGGGCCTTCTCCTCCTCTCTTAGTTCATGGTAACACTCACGGCACTCCCGACACGCGAAACTTTACACGGCACTCCCGACGCGACACGTGAGACACACGCGTATTTCGCGCATTGCACTTGCAATGAGAAATAACGATGCGAAAACTATAATCGCACGAATCAACGTTTGTTCGACACTCGAGAATCTCGCAGTCAAACTCGCGCGCAGCTTATCAGCAATGCTACCTGTAACAAATAAAATAAAATAAAACATTACTATTTTAACATATTATTTTAAAATTTAACGCTTTATTAATATTTTTTGACAGACATCAGCTGATTGAAGCGTTAATTTGCTAATTAATTATTAAAATAATATGTTATAAAAATTAAAATAATAATATGTTTTAAATAATGTGTTATAATATTTTTGACAGTTATCAGCTGATTTTTTTTTCTGTTAAAAAATATTAATCAAGAATAAGGTATTATAAATTATAACATATTATTTACAACATATTACTATTTAAATTTTTTACCATATTATTATTTTAAAATTTAATTAGCAAATTAACGCTTTAATCAGCTGATTTCTGTGAAAAAATATTTTAATCGAGTTTAAACAAACTATTATTTTTTTCTTAAATATCATTCTTTTTAATACAAAATTGAAGAATGGTGCGCGCGTAGCGCGCGCTTGTGTTGTTCTAGTTGGAGATAAAAATTAAATATCAATAATACGTAAGAATTTTCAATACCTTTTTGTATTGTGGCATATAATGTTTCTAATTAAATCGCGTAACGTCCCATTAAAATTTATTAAATTTGATACTGAATAAAAATTAAAAGTTTGTCGAAAGAGAGCTTCGTGCTCTCATCGAAATCTCGAGCAGTTAAAGTCGGTAGCCGACAATTTGATTAATATCGCGTATTATCTTTCGTCTACTGCGCGTGTAATCAAGTATCTATCAAGGTGTACAAGCGGAATCTCTTGAATCAACGATTGCCATTCAGTCGGCGGCCGTATCGCGATAGTGATTCGCCAGTTTTCTTTGCCACGAACATAGGAGACGACGCCAATCCGAAGGATCTCTCCTCGGACGAGACGTTGCTCTCGGAACGATCATTCACTGTCGGCCCGTGACACCACGAAGAGATCGCTCGCGTGGGATCTCTCGCGGGTCTTGATTCCACAACCTCGGAATATGTTCAGAACCGGTCGGTCGTAGGGATTAACCGTCCGTACCGATGAATGACTTATTGAAATGTCACGGCGCCACGACTGCGCGCACGTCGGCTCCGTTATGATTTACGACTGCGCGACCGGCGGATGATTAATTTCAATTAAGACACGTGGTCGCGTGTTAAAGGATGCATGCTCTCATTATCAACCGCATTGTATTTGAAAACGGTCGATTTACCGTTGCGCAATCGATTTACAAAATAAGCATATAATAACAAATAACGAATTTAACAGATGTGGATAATAATATCGATATTAATATATTTCGAGCGATGTTCATTGATATATATATAAGTTGACACGTCTAAATTCGACACATATTAAATATTTAATTATTATTATAAATAATTATTACCGCGTCGACTTTTCTTGCGCGAGACACGAGAAATATATTTATTTATAATTCTTTAAATGTACAGTTTCAGTTTAATAAAACAATTTAATAAAAAGATTTTATTATATAAATATATAACTCTCGATAACTTATTCTAATCTTTACTTGTTCTTACTACTATCTATCTTGCTCTTTCAGTTTCTTCGCATACCAAAAATACAGGATATAGATTGCTAGACAGGTATTTTCCAAATTTTGTCATCGATCAAAATATCAAAAGACTTCTAGCATAATGACTCCTTGTTAGCTTTCTGACAGCATTTTCAAAATCTATTTGTTTCTCGAAAACTAGGAAAATGCTTGCGCAGACAATACAGAAGGATTACAGAGGGGGTAGGGGGCAGAAAGGTGGAAAGTCGAGAACAGTAGGTATCTCGAGGATCAGAGGAATTTCCCCTTGACACAGATGTCAGATAAAGGATTTTGAAAGTTACATCGAAGGTGGGATCAGCTTCGATCTTGTCGCGGGATACCGAAGAAAACGCTGGTCAGCAAAAATTATTCTGTCTTGCTAGACTATATGTATATCGTGTTCCGCATAGCGTTACACATCTTTAACATCTATACATAATCTATCTACATCTATAGGGCTATAGGGCTATTTTTTTAAATAATATCTATACGTCAAGTAACATTTTAGGTAAAAATTTACGTAGCAATCAAGTATTCCTTTAAGAATTAAAAAATATATATATGTATAATAATAATGTAATAATTTAGAGCAGAGTGATAATAGTTACTTAAAAGAAATTTGTCTTCAAGAATTTCCTTACAAAAATCTTTGAAGAATATTTTACGCGTTTGATAATTTATACGAACTACATGTACAAAATTTTCCAAATTCTCGACATTAAACGCAATTTATGTCTTAATTCGAAGCTCCTTTAAACGAGATTTTACGAATACCAATTTCACAAAAACTGCCTGGGGTCGCAGGACGCGATTAACGTTTTAATGACATCACTTATTCGGCGGATAAGCCAATCGAAAAATCGGCGAGGCATTTTCCAGCTCGTCGTCCGGTGGACGGGATGGAAATCCCACCACGACGGTAAAACCTGCAAGTTCGCCGCCGGAAGGATATGATCGTCGCGAGAGCCTCAGGTAATCGCTGCAGAGAGAGAGAGAGAGAGAGAGAGAAATTCGACCGCGGGCGGGTTGCCTTTATCGGGCGCATATTTGCCGGGTTCTGCAAATCCCACCCTGGGATTCCGCGCGCTGTAGCGAAAGGGAAAAAAAGGAACAGCGGAAAAGAGCGGGAAAGAGAGGAGATTTAGGGAGGAGACGATGCTCGGGTGGGCGCCATACAACCACCATCGTTGCCATCCCACCATCACACTGACACTATGAAACGCCGTAAACAGCACCACTAGCCCTCTCTTTTTCTTTCTGTCTCTCCCTCTCTCTTCCTCTCTCTCTCTCTCTCTCTTTCCCTGTATATGTATATGTCATCGGTTAGACTCTACGGCTTTGAGGGATGATGGAACGACGGGAGAGGGAGGTGGCAAATAGAGTGGGACAGCGCGAGAACAAGGGCGCCGTGACAAAAGACTGAACGGACTAGGAAGGTAGGCGGGAGTAGCGGCGGAGGATGAAAGAGATAGAGCGGGGTCCCCCTGGGCGCGAGTGGCGAGACAGAAAAAGTACGCTGCGACGGAAAAAAAAGAGGGATCGAAGCGAGGGGACCAGGAACAGAGGCAACAAGCCGGACGGAGAATTCGAGGGCGACGAAGTAAATGGGGATCGACGTAGGACGAACGGGGAAAGGGCAGGCAAGGGGAAGCGCGGGTGGCTCACAAAAGGGACGGGAGGGAGAAGGCCATCGGGGTTGAAAAGTTCAATTGCACGTATTCTCGCAGTGACATCTCGCAAATCCTGCGACTGTCCCGTCGTGTACTGTACGTCCATTCCTCTGGCGCCCTTCGTCCAACCGTCCGTCTCGGTCTTTATCCTTCATCCTTCATTCTTTACTTGCACGAACGATGGAAAGCTGATGATATATACATGACTGTTTCCTTCTTTCATCCATCCACCTACAGTTCGGTATTCACTCTAAGTTTGTTCCGTTACACGTGCATCTAATATTATCTATTTTGATTCATATACGAAATGCAACAGATTTATCAGATAATTTGTGTGAAAATTACATGAAAGATTAACAGCTTTGAGACGCATATATAAGTTCCTAATTTTCAAAATACTTCAAGTAAGGCAAATTAAATTATTGTTGAAGCAAAATACAATTAAACTTAATTGGGAAGTGAGACTGTTTACACCCTCGAAGCTTCGTAATTTTCAACGTCAGATAACTTAATTTTATCACTGAAATAATTATACCGTTCTTTTAGAGTTTCGTCATTAATATCTTATCCCGAAATGACATTTTCTTTAAGACCTTTACTCGATACACGAATATATGCAGCACGCAAAATTCAGTTCGCATTTTCCCTCTTCTATTATTGCTCCGTTTTTTTCTCCGTTACTCTCGTCCTCACATTCTTCTTCTCCTCTTTCTAAAGAGAGAAACAAGCGCTCTGCTCGTTTTACTGTCCTCTTCTTCTGCCTCTTCTCTCGCTACCGCGCCCCACCTCTATTTTTATTGTCATAACCAATTTAATTAAGTTTCGCGCTTCGACGTCGCGTACTCGCGGCTGTGTTAAACATTTTAATTAAGCGCCTCGCGCATTTGCGTCGCCATCGCCCCCCGTTTCGTCCCATCTCCCATCCTTTTCCAACTCTCGACGTAGACTCGCACCACCAGTCGAACCATCGGCATGGAAGAGAACCGTTCGACTATTTTACGAATTAACGAGAACGCGGGAAACGACAGCGTGCGCGCGGGCGCGCACCGGTTAGTCGGTAGCGTTTGCCGCCGCCAACGC
Organism: Prenolepis imparis; assembly: GCF_030444845.1. Classification (NCBI taxonomy): domain Eukaryota; kingdom Metazoa; phylum Arthropoda; class Insecta; order Hymenoptera; family Formicidae; genus Prenolepis; species Prenolepis imparis. Next base: position 4,887,256 of record NW_028141167.1, on the reverse strand, counting down.
TAATTCGAGGGGGTTTGCGAGGGGGAGGGAAGGAAGCGAGAAGAGGGATGTTTACGCTGGGATCTGCGAAACTTCCGAGGGCGACGGTGGTTTTAGGGGTGCGCGCCGTCGGGTCGTGGTTTCGCGGTTAAGGCGACGTCACCGAGCCAACGTTGCGGAAATCAAATCGTTAACCCTTTCGATGGACGTGCTCGTGAGCGTCCCGCCGTGGTCTATCCGAGACTCAGTAAATATGCATTATCTCTAGAGGATTGAGTTTCATGAAAAATGAAATAATACGATTTCTCCGTATGGTGATTAATAAAGCATTCCTTCTGAATTTTCGTACATGTATGTATATACACACATACATACTACATTATACATATGTTCTTTGTAATTCGTATTATTTGAAAAATGTATTTTTAGACCGAATTAGTTATGAATATTTTCTCGATAAATTCACAGTTTTGCGTATGTATTTATTACGGACGAATCTCAGAATTACCTACTAATTATAGATATTACATTATTAATTACAACAATCTGAATAATATTACTACGTTAATGTTCGACAATATATGATCCAGTGTTTTGCAAAAATTTAATGAGGACTTTTTTCGATAGAAAAAAGAGGAATAAGAACCTTAAATAGAATCGTACTTATAAATGTCATTAGAGAGCGTAATATTTAAGTATAAGACAAATACACGCGAGACATTATGAATAAGTCTACATTGCAGTTGACCTCGATGTATTTGGAACATTTAAAACTTTGTGTTTCTCCAATTTCAGTGCCATCAGATTCAAAGGATTTGTGGGAAAAAATTTGAGAAATGACGATGGTAATTTTTATGTTTTATCATCGCCAAGGCGGGTGACTAATTGCCTTGCTTAGACCTGGAGAGAGGAGCCAGCTGAGGTGACTGCGAATGTAAGTCGGCCGAGGAAAATTTACGATAAAGCGACTTTAATTTTGATTCATGGCAGACTCTCCTCGAGAAAGCGAGGGCAGACACACATTCTAAAAAAGATCTTTTCTGGCATCTATCGCGATTTCTCCACTATTTTACAAATTGTGCTAAAAATTTTTTATGTATTCAAAATATATAATCAAAACTTGCAGGGATATATGTATATATAATATTTTACAAAATTGAAGAATTACAAATCGTTACGACTTGAATAAATTTTTAATAATATTTTTTAATAGAATTTAAAAAATTTTGCGTTAACTTAAATAGCGCTTTTATAGTTAAGTTCGGTAATTCGCGGATTTTTAGCAATAATTCGATGCTAGATCGTTATTTCTATCTCTTTCCGCAGAATCATAAACCTGCGGTAGTGGCAAACGGGCGCCCGGGTCCCGGGACTTTTCAGCCTGCGGGAGCCGCCCTCCCGCACTCAATAATCCCATGGCGCTATAGCAAGCCTCTATTACGAACCCTCGATCCCCCGGCCACCCGGTAACCCCCCAGTCATCCCTCGTCGACGCTCGCCAGCTCGGGGCCGAGGACGGATAGAACTCGCCCTGATTCCTGCCACGGAGCACTACGTACCGTAAAACCGCCCTTCGCTCTCTTCCCTTCCTCTCCCCTACGTTACTGAATTGATGGGAAGGCCTGACTATGTTCGAACTGCAGACAGATATCTGACCTTCCCCGGAAAGCCTTCCCGTTCTGGAAAGGAATTGCGCATAAACGAGCTCGTGTCCTACGTGACATGTCCTTTTGTCAATTTGATATATTTGTTGACACAATATGTGTAAATAGAATTCGATAAGTTTAATATATAAGTTCCATATATTAATAATACACACACGTATAAGCAACAAAAAAGAAATTGCTTTTGGTTTAATACTATTGAACGCAGTTCGGTGGGCAAAATTATAAAAGATTTTACTATCAGATTTCCGAAATTTCCTCACGTACCGCGGTTGTTATCATAACGTTCATGCTTACATCGCTGAATCAGTAAAACTTTTTTTTTTACAAAAATTTACCTGAATCCACGACACGCGCTGGAGAAATGTTGACCGGCCATGCAACGTCGCGCCGTTCCGTACGTTGCGCAAGAAATACGCGGTCCTACATGCGCGGACAATTTCACGTGCATGCGTGTGTCGGTCTATCCTCGTGTTGAAACAGAGAAGGAAGGAGAGGGAGAGAAGAAAAAAAGAGGTGTTGGGTACACGACAGCTGTAAACCCCGGGGGCATACGAGTCCTCGACTCGCACCCCCGCTCACGACCCTCGCCCCTTTTCACCCCCTCTGTCTGTCTCTTTTCCTCGCTGTAACCCTCTGTCTCCCTTCGGGCTCGTCCTTCATAGAGAGTCCCGACAGCGTTGTACCGGGGCTTACGCGAAGAGAGAAAGGACGAAGCGGGGAAATGGGGTGGAGGATCAAGGGGGAAACGATGGCTTCGCCATAAGCCAGCGATACCAGCCCGGATGACTGGCGATTACGTTATTCGGAGGGACGTACGTGTTTTCGTCTGCACCGGTTCGCGTGCCCGTTCGTTTGTTCGTCCCGCGTGTGTTCCACGTGACGCCCGATTCACGAACGAGCCGCGGCCTCCCGGCTCTAATTCACCCCATTAAATTTAATTTCGAACGACCTGCCCGCCGGCTTCCTCTTTTCCCCCTTCCTGCCCCCGCGCACTCCCCCCCCCCCGCTTGCGGGAAGATCGATCCGTTAAATGGGACCGACTAATACCGAAGCCGACGGAATTATGGCACCAAAGACGCGTCGATGAGAGGTGTTGAGCTTGACCATAGTTAAATTCAATGACGATATCCCCTATCATTTGCTTTTTGATTTCAAATAATATGAATGAATAATATACCATTTTTGATATAATTCTTACGTGAGATTTAAATTTTTTAAAGAGACACAAAAATCTTTTGTTTTTATTGCATATCGCATCAAATCGCATCGTATAAAATCAAATTTGTAGATATATATATAGCTATTTTTATGTTATAATGAATTGCATAATAATTATATTTTCAATTTTCATTGAAAAATAATCAATTTTTTTATATTAATATAAACGTAATATGTAAAGAATGAAGCAGATTTTTAATTATATCGCTGAAAATTTCTGCTAATAAAAAAATCGAAATCGATTATGTGAAACTGAATTCTATTTTTTTCGCGTATAATTTTCTTTCAAACTATTGTACGTCATTAAATACATATACACATAGAAGGAGATGATCAGGAAAGTTTAAGCAAAGACGATAAACATTAGCAGTGCTCCCTCTCATCGCATTTAACGAGTTCGCGGGGGCGGAAGGCCACGTCTGTGGCGTAAATGAGTGCCATTCTTGATAAAGATATGGTTTTCTTTGAAAGCGTTCCTAGGGCCGGTTGGCCAGAAAATGCCTTTACACTTGTTTAAAAAAAAAGAAAAAAAAACTGCAAAGTTTTAATCTAATTAGAGTCATAAAGATAATATGATAAATGTATGTGTATTAAATATATAAAATAAAATATTTCCGTAATAAATACTTTTTCTATTCTTTCAAAATTTTTTTATTTGATTATTTTTTCGCCATTGTTAAAAATTTTTTAAAAATTCGTATATGCATATGTGTGTATATATATCTATTGTAAAACATCTTTCTGAAAAAAATAAAATAAAATAAAAGAATTTATGCGAAATTCATATACATAAAAGAAATTACAATATTACAAATTTCTAAAGATATGTGCATCTAAAATTTTATAATTTGATAACTTCCATCTCGAATTAACGTTAATCTACCAAACGCACAAAATGGTGCATAATCTTTCAAGAAAGCAACTTTGGTCGCAACGTCGAAACTACGCAAAATCGTATGCACGTGCACACATTATTAGGCACTTGTCGACAGGCAGAGACAAAAGGAAGCCAGACTATCGTTTAGGAGACTAAGCTAAGCAGGCGATAAACACGAGCAATCCTCATCTTCATCGCCTTGAGCCAACAACAAATGAGGAAGTCGCGCTTCCGAGGAGGGTCGCAACTCGGCGATATCAACGACGTGTACCGAATAACTTTCTATAAAGAGAGAGTGTCGATTAGAAGACACTTCGCTAACAGGCGTCAAGCTTTGTCCCTGCGACACAATGAATAAATGTATGTATGTGTGTATGTATATATATCAATTATATGCTAAAATTTATTTCGCTGCAAAGGCTGCAAAGCTGTAAGCTTTAAAAACTGAAATATCAGTACTTATAATATTCGAAAACTGGATACTATGTCCAAAATAACGGCTCAGAATTTTTAATATTCTATAAGCGATGATAAGTTGTCGAACCTATTATTGCAAATCAAAATAGATTATTATTAAAGTTATAAAGATTATAAAAATAAATTTAATTGAAAAGTAAGATTCGGTTTTCTAATTTAACTCTTTTTAATATATTCGATGAAAAAGTATTGATTTTCACGTATGAATAATAATCCTTCAGATATTATGGAAACATTACGCGGAGCTAGTTAATTAAGATACAAACATCTCTCACACAGCACACGACGCTAAGAGACAAAAAAAAAAAAAAAAAAAAAAAAAAAAAAAAAAAAAAAAAAAAAAAAAGATGGAAAATGTGCGGAAAATCGCATACACATACACACGCGGACCCCGCTAAAGCAGCAGCAACAGCGGTAGCGAGAAGCCAAGCTCGCGAGCTGCTTACGAGCTTGTAAAGAGGCGATAAACATAACCCGGCGGTTCTATATCGGCCGCTACGAGTAGACCGGCAGAGGAAGAGGTCGGCATCGGTGATGCAGAGAAGAGGGTCGCTTCGTCGTCGTACTAGTCGTCGTATTCGTCGGTGAGGGGAATCACACACGTGTGCTGGTTTCTCTCCGTTGCACAGGGTACGCGTTATACGAAGAAAGCCGTTGCGTTATGTGTTTATGTATATGTATGGAAATAGTGGTGATGTGCTAGTTGGTGCGAGGCTGTCTGGGTTATCGATTATAATCATCGGCGTACAGGCGCCGCGACGGATCTGCAGTCATTAGGGACGCCTGGGCGGCGTTCCACCTTATTCCGACTGCCGGAAGAGAGTAGGACGGAGAAGGGAAGGGAAGAAGAGTTCTCGCTCGAGAATGTCTACGCAGTCGAGCTTTCGCGCGAAAACCCGTCCGGCTGAAGGGGAGAGATTGTTGATCTCTCTTTCTCCATCCTCTATCTTTCTGTCTCTTTATCTTTTCTTAGAGCGAGGTCACGTAACCTTCCCGTCTCGTACCGTAGCTCAAGTTTGTTAATGTAATTTTTCGCGCCTTAACTCCCACGATGAGTCTTTGCGTTTTATCCTCCTCATCCGCCGTTCGACGAACTTCACGGTTTAATCCTCGCGCTTACGATGTAATATGTCAACGCGAAAATCGGAAAAATATGAAATAGCTAAAATTATTAAAGTCGAAATATTGGATTAAATGGAAACGTGTCAAATGGATTTACGCATTAAGATGTTTCCAAGATATTTCTACACGATGATTTATATTTATCACTATGATTTAATATGTAAATGTGCGTATTAAACTCGGAATATTTTCTTATCGTACAGTTACAAATAACAGTGTGCAGTTGCATAACTTTCGCTCGATATCTCGATTTAAATATTACCGCGAAGTATTTCCTCGATAACAATAAAACGCGCCTGGTGTTTACGCCGTCAAGGATTAATAACACATTAATGACGTCCGAGTGATTTCCCCGAGCGCGATATTTCCATGATTCTCCGAACGCGGGAAAACTGTTCATGACCATATCCTCATTAATTTAAATGATCGATTGATTCAAATGTAGCAACTTTGTTGAAATTCGCTCTTTTAATCGTTCTGACAGTAATGCCGATAAAAACGCTAATGAGGCTGGAATACGAACAAAAATGAGCCGATTAAAATAGTACAACTGAAATTATTGGCAATTGGAAATATGTGTATATATTATCCTGCCCCTAATCAAATCCATGCGATCTGAAAATATTCGACTCAATTTTTTCGATTGTTTAAAAATCAAAGCATCCATAAAAAGTTTTGACATTTTAAATGGACAAAATTAATATATCAATAACAATAACAAATTAATATATAGGCTGTATTGATTTGATTTAAATTAGAATCACATACGACGAAAAGGATTACATATTTGGCCTGAAAATGCTTGAATTTTTTAAGTTAAATATGAAATTTTGAAATATGCAGAAGTTTAATAATTTAATTACTTTGAATAATTTAATTAATTAAAAAATTATATCCGGTATAAAAGACTGATTTTTTTATCTAACGATAAAAAAGCTCTTTGATGAATTTCGCAATATCGATCCGCGTTTATTCTACGTTCGTGCAGTAAGCAATGATATCCGAGCATCCACGCAATAAACCCTCCTCCGGCCATATTGAGCGCCCAATATCATACAATAAAGTCCGTACTACATCTTGGGGAACAATGGTAGAGAGATTCTGGAAACGTTGCACGCGGCGTTTGGCATTGCCGGCGACGTGGACGGAACGTTTGGCAGGAACACTCGCGGCACGGACGCTCAAGAAGCGCGATCAATCTCTCTTTTTATTATCTATAGTCGGCAAATGGCGTATGCGGCAAGACAATATTCGCGAAGGGATAGCGTCTACGCGACGTATTGCCGGGACATTTGGCAGTGGATATTTAGAACGTCCTATACTAAAGCATTTCTTGGTTACACGTTACTCACGCGACGACAAAGCGCAAACTCCATTAGTTTCTTTTGCCTGCTCGGGAAAAAATTCCACGAATAAAGACATTTCAATTACATCGTTTAATGTGCGTTAATATCATTTTGATATATATGTACATTGTAAATAAATATAATTGTCATTTATTCACAATGTACATACCAGGTGTCCCATTTTAAAGGACCCACTCAAATATTTCATTGTCAGAAACACTGCGTTAAATCGAAAAATGTTTCCTACAAAAGTTGTAGGGTTTCGAGGGGGACATAACATAGTAATATTCATTTGACCTTGGGCGGCATCTCCAAGGTTAGTGAAGGTTAACCTTAAGTGAAGGTGAGAATGAATTTTGAAGAAAATAAAAAAATGCTTCAGATAAAAGTTGTTCAAATTAATTAGAAAAAGATGTTATAATAAAAAATATGGGTTTCCATTTAAAAAATTTATTCTCACCTTCACTTGACCTTGGAGACGCCGCCCAAGGTCATATAAATATTACTATGTTATGTCCCCCTCGAAACCCTACAACTTTTGTAGGAAACATTTTTTGATTTAACGCAGTATTTCTGAGATATTTGAGTGGGTCCTTTAAAATGGGACACCCGGTATATATCAAAATGATAGCTGTATGCTGTAAGTATATAGACGCTAGAGCTGTATATAAGTATGTATCTAATAAAAATAAATTTATCGGTTTTGCTAAATGTCAGAAGTGGGCTATACGTAAAGAAAACTTTAATTAATAATAAAACTTACGACTCGTTTTTTTTTTAATTATTAAAACTTAATGTAAGTGCAGATAAGACCAATGCGAGCCAAAACGCGTAAACAATTCTTTGTATTCATTATTAAATTTTGTAATTTTTAATCATTTTAATTATTTTGGTCATCAATCATATTATTACTCTTTTACATTGATATTAATTATACTTATAAATTGTAGTCGAATGCTGTAAAAGAGTAATTAATTGATTATGATTAAAATGAATAGTCAAAGCGTTCTTCAAAAATTTACTTTGAGTAAAACAATTGTTTATGAATTTTTTGTTCGTCATCGGCATCTTGATTTATATTGACTTTATTTGCATTTATATAAATTTTATTTTTTATCGTGTATGTTAAATGACAATTTTAAGTTTAGCATGTATATTTCGTAATAGCATCTCTTATATCGTAGATTAATTTCTTTTTGCATGGTTATATATATTATCTAAAGAGAAAATAGAAAAAATATATATAGTTTTTGAAAAAAATTTACATTATGCAAAAAGTGTTGTTATTCTCTCATGTCTCCTTATATCAGAATAATAATTGAAATAATACAAAAATGTGATGATACTTGGACTATATTAAAATAATTATACCTAATGCATTATTAAAATAATGACTTAGTATAGCTATTTTTTAAATAATTTCCATTGATTTAATTAAACCTATTGAACATTTTCCAAGCTCTCCCTCTCTCTCTTTTCTTTCTCTATAAATTTAATTATTAAATCTATCGCCTCTATAACGTGGGAGGACATTTTTAATTCTAATTGTACCATCTTTCACGTCTATACGATCCATATGCGCGTATCCATTTCTCGACATGCCAAGCGAGTGTAGGTGGGCGGCGCCGTCGGCTCGGGCCACGAAAACAAACGAATTTTTAATTAATCACCTGCTAATGAGACGGCAGCCACTGGCCGGGTGAGAGCGAGACGGGTCGAGCCGGGCCAGGTGCCTTTTCGTGTGTTTCTCATTCGCCGCAAGAGAGCACCGTAAAAGAGAACAAAGAAAGAGAGAAAGAGGAAAGGAATGAAAAGAGAGCGAACTAACAGGCGAAGAGAAAGAAGAGGCAAAAGGAAAAGGGCACCTAAAAGGGTAAGTGTTTTAAACTTCATCGAGGCTCGGTCGAGGCGACGAAGAGAAAAAGGAAGGCCATCGTTGACGATCTTTGTTTTCTCAGGTTAGTTTTTTCTTTCTTTTTTTTTTTTCCTTTCGTTTTCCAATTGACAAAGAAGTAATCGACATAGCGTCACATCTCGCAAGCCGAGAACTTCGACTTTCGTTATCAACGGTCTGACATGAGAATGACCCTGCCGCGTGCCTCTGGGTTCGAATATCGATTCTCAGGCTTATCGGTCCCCGCATACCTTTTTCGTCCCTCTACCACCCCCGACCGTTTTCCACCAGTGTCGTATCCGCCTTCGTCCCTACCTCGTTTCGAAGGTGTTTTCGTGAGGTTTTCCCTGGCGCGTCATCCCCGGGGAGAGCTAAAACAATGCGGCTTCTCTCCGGGAACCTTCGGTTTCGGTCCCCCCGCATTCGCGTCATTCGCTCTTTCCTCCCGCGGGCTCGTCTTTCTGCCGGAGACCCTTTTCGTGGGAAAGAAACGGATCAAGCGAATAGTGGAGGACGCGGGAATCGAGTTTTTTGTTTCGAGGTGAAGCGGAGAAATAGATCCCGATAGAGGGTGTCTCGAAATTACCGACATTTGATTTAACGATTCTCTTAAAGCTGGGAGAAGTTTTTTTGTAACGCAAAATTCGAAAACTTATTACAAGTTTTTAGTTTTCGATATATGTAAACATTTGTAAAAACATAATTTTTATTGTTTAATTTATATATTATTAATATACATATATTTGTATACCTATATAATTTATTTTTTTTAATTTATATTTTTACTTTAGATTAATCGTAAAAAATTCTACTTTTTAATCGTTTCTAATTCAAGAACCACTGATGCTCCCGATATTATAACGCCATTTTTTTCTGCCATTTAAAATAGATATGGGCTGCTTTCGAAGCACCCTCCATATATATTTTTGCCATAATTTTATAGTAAACGCGATGCGAGGGAAACGAGAGGAAAGTTCCCACCTCGATGAAAATGACGTACCCCGCAAAATGTCAGGGTGCTATTATTTACAGTGGTGGAGTCCCCCTAGAATAGAACAGGATATTTCTAAAAGTAAACTACAATTTGCGAAATGATAATACAGTCGCGTTGCCGCTCGGTAACTCGATTATACCTTGAACATCTGGAAAAGTTTCCATCTTTTCATCGAGGGTATTACATGTATAGCGCTTAAATAATAGCGCAAAGGCGAAAGCTGCCTATCTTTCATCGTAAATTTTATTAATTAAAATTACGGAGAAATTTATAAAAAAAAAATTATAATGGACCCAAATATTTAATTTGTCATACAATTCACAAATGCTCAATCGTAAGTTTTCTTCTTATACAACAAAATATAAATATTTGTAATTAATTTTTACAAATATAAATATTTGTACATATTTATTTTTGTTCCTAATTTTTAAAAATATATAAAAATAAATATTTAAAAAATCACAAGTGCTTATTACACGTATGTATATGTGTACTTATTATTTCAAATTAAAACTCCGCAATAATCTTTCAATTAAAATGCAAAATAATAATAAATCTCAATTTTATAAGTAAAGAAATTATTCAATCTATCTATATCACAACGTGCGTGTCTTAACGTGTAGATAAAGCAAGAAGCGTTAATATGGCCAAAGTGTGTGACACGAAGAGTTAACAAACTAAACGATTAGCCACGCAAATGAATCCAGGTAAGAGCAGAGTGAGACGGGTGAGTAGAACGCGATTACGGAGGCGTTATTTCGTTTGCGAGGGGATCGCATCAGGTTTCACTTTAATTAAGCGAAATAATTAGTCGCCGAAGGCTAAAGCGGCAACGTCGGTTTCGCAGCAAGTGAGGATAATATTTTCTACCGTCGCGTCGTATCGGTTTCCGTTCGTTAAAGGCCCGGTATCGAGAAAGTACGTAAGGACTCCCTAAATCAAAGTTTGTTTATAGAAACCGAAGCCAGCGTTTACATAAGTATATGAGGAAAGTTTTAGCTCTCTTACGAGCACATTTCTATAAAAACCAAAACTTTCATTTATCTTCTTATAAATAAAATTTTAATTGTACTGTAATTATATATATTGTGTATATACATATATTGTGTATGTATTAAATTTTAATACATTGGTTTAATTTTAATAAAAGCGTATCTGACAAAAATATAATTAATACAGTAGAATTAATACTTTAGTTCTGACGTACAGTTTTGGATTTTAAAAAACTGATAACAGTATACAGTTGCTGATACTATACTAACTATAGTTTATAGATAAACATAGAATTAATACGCGACAATGACACTTTGAAACCATCCCCAAAAATAGTTCTTGTATAGAAGCGTGAAATTCAAATAGCGTCGAGATTCACTATGTGCACCTGTTTCTGAAGGGAGAGGCGATTAACGCAGGACGCTTGTCATCCGCAGCAAATGTGTTAATTATAACTTCTAGGTAGAAAGCACCCACCGTTATTTCATGTTTCGTTCAACTCTCTCCGCGATGTAGAAAAGCCATAAAGTACTCTTATGATTAACATGAATTTTTGCTATAATTTTTTTTTATTTTCAGATATATTATTATTACATGTGTGTTATGTCCTTTCTGATGTTAATTTTATAAAAATTAAGTTCATACAAATACACACAATAATAATGTCTTATTTTTCAAATAAGTTAAATGTAATTTATATTTAGCAAGAATCTACTTTACGTTTTGAGATCAATTAAATCATGAAAACGTAAATTGTCGAAACTTTTTTGTATTAGCCAAGATTTAATTTTCATTTTGATATAAATAAATTTCTTCCAGCTAAACATAATTTAATTGCAAGAGAGCTTATATGTGAATATAAAATCCTACCGACATAAATTTTTTCAACACTTTGTACGCCGAAAGGGATAAATTTACGAGCATGGTGGAGAAGTGGGAACGGAGTATCGGAGTTCTTGTACACTTCCCAAACACCCCAAACGTTCCCTCATTAATCCTCCGATACCGTCCATCGTTCCTCCGTCATTCCCCGACTACGGAAGCCGAAAGAGGAGACCTTATCGGCCCTTTACTCTCTCTTTCTCTCTCTCTCGCCATTGCCTCTCAGGGCGCGCGCGCACGAGCCGAGATATTAACGACGCCATGTTAACGGGATTTCCGCAGAGTCGGAAAATACGATGGCTGAAACCTCCGGAGGATTTGGATTTCGGCGAGCTCCGCGGCTTGTTCTCGGTCATCCAATAAAGTGCACCTTTACTAGCTCGCATATAGCCCTGTGCGAGGATGCACGCGCATGCACACGTATGGTTTCATACATATGAAAATATAGACATAGCCGTCCGACAGACACACGCACATACATATGTATATACTTACATTTAGAAACTTGCGTTATTGTGAAAGCATAGCGATTGCGAATGTGTAACGTTACGTATGCATACGTCATGCTCCTATTATATTATCCGAGTATGGAGAAAATATATATGTATATATGTACATGTGATCGTGCACGTGTGAGCTAGAGAAGCGTAATTACGATTCTGCCAACTCTAGACTATCATCAGACACCGCTGATGTTTCTAAAGCGTCTATATATTATTTCCGTAATTAGTTAGATTTGTACTTATCTGTGTGTGGTGTTATTCTCTACATTGGTATAGTTTATACACTAATATTAGTTTCTAAAATCAGAAAGTACTATATTCTTTGACTATCTGCTATCATAAAATAAAAAATTTCTAAAGATTCAATATATTGTTATCATAAAAAAATTATTATTTCTGATATTCGTTAATTAAGATAGTTAGCTGATATGTTTGTTATCTACGCGCATATGCTGTGTACATATGCTATATTAAGATACATCTTTTTTCACCGCATTCACGTTTGATCAATCCAATTTCGGATATAAAAGGTTCGATCGAAATTATCAGGATAGTCAGAGGGACAATCGTTCGAGGAAGAAACGAAGAGCGAGGACGCACGCGGAATGAGTAGTATAGAGATTCAGTCATCGGTCTCTCAACAATTTCTGTATCGATTTACTCCAATAGTATCCTCAGAGAAGAAAAAAATATAGACGTATCCATCGCGAATAATTCCAAAGTTCGGCTCTTAAAACGTATTATTATCCTAAATATTGATTTTAAAAATAAATTTTCGTTAAATTTGTCTTTCGGTTACTTCGAACTAGAATTAAAGAAAGAGAGATACAAAGAGAGAAAGAGAATTTTAGATATTGATATTATAATGAAAATATTGTAAATATTGCTTCGATATACATAATTTATATATAATTTGACATTTCGGTTTCCGGGGTATTCGATTACGTTAAACCAGCATCGTGGAAAATGTCGATGTTTACCGACACTCGTACATACAACGCTGAAATATATCGAAATACTCTCCCGGCTCCACCCGAATCCTTTTATCGTCGCAATCTCAGATTGCGTCGGGGTTAAATGCAAAACCAAGCGCGACAACCCCGACGAGGATCTTGCGGGCGTCCGAAGTCACGGCGCTCCGAGGACTCCGAGCAATTCGTTCAACCTGTTGCAAAGCCGTCGCGACATCGATCCCGTCCCTCCATCGATTTCCCTCTTGAGTGACATACCTATCGCGAGGAGGGTGTGGCAAAGTGACCTCGTCACGGAAACTCGAGAGGAAGGCAAAACGAAAAACGCTCAATTAACGAGCCGCTCGACATTTCGCGACGACAGTTCCAGAATCAATGCGATAACGCATTATTGGAAAGCGGATAACGGCGATTGTGAAAAGTCGAAAGAGTTGTTTTCGTTTAGATGTAAATAAGAGAAAAGTAAGTATGTATTCCGATATATCTGAATTTCCGATGTGAATTCCTATCGGCGTAACTTGTTTCGAACGGTATGAAACTTACAATTAATCAATTAGATTTACGCGATATTAGGACTGATAAAGAGCGAAAAGTGAGAAAAAATAAACAATTATAATAATACCTCCCATGACAATATAATAGCAATTATAATAAGTGTAATAATAGTAATAAATTTCTTAATGACAAAAAAAAATTAACACTAGGTGTATGTTATTTGATGATGTTCTATAATAATCGTTATGGATCAAAGTGTTCACCGCGAAAAAAAAAGAACAAAAAGTATTAATCGCGCCAAAAATAATAATAATAATAATAATCGTTATAACGATAATAAACGACAGGCGCTACCGTTCGGCCACCGCATGGCATAGGCGGCGACCTATTACGCGAAACACGACACCGGCGCCGGTCCGAGGCTGGAACCACTTGTAAAAGCGAATCCCCCTGCCATCCGCGGGCGAGATCGAGAGGGACGTGCATCGGACAGAGCTAGAAACCATGGGCGAACGAGCAGGACAAAGGGGCGAGGAAAGAGCCCGATGTAGCCGCGGCGTGAGACGGGGTAAGAGAGGGAGGAATCGCGCGATACAAGAGGGCGAGAAGCGGGGGAGAGGGAAGTGAGGGGGTTAGGGAGGAGTACAGCCGCTCGGCACCGGTGGTGAAACGGAACGGGGCAAAAAGAACGAGGAGAACGAGTGTGCCGGCTGCCTGAGAGGAAGAGATAGGGAGGCAAGAGGGAAATGGACCTCTCGAACGTGCTCTCACAGAATGAGAGGGGGCAGAATGGAAGGGGCGAGCGAGAGAGGAAGAGGAGAAGAAGAAGGGGAGATGCGTGTGCACCGAGTAGCAGCGGAACGAGTAGAAACGAAATGCACGGGAATATACACGTGTGTGTATATATATACATATATATCTCCAGGGGTACGAGAGACGCCGAAGGAAGCTAGAAAAAGAAAGAGAAAGAAAGAGAGCAGGATGAGAGGCAGAGAGGGAGGCCAGAGAAAGGGAGGGAAAAGTGAGAAAGGGGGGTATCGGGAGGGAGAAATTCTGACTCTCGAGATGCGAGAACTGCCGCGAGTCTGTGGTGTGCGAAACTTCCTCGCGATATATAGACGACGGTGCGGCAGAAGGGTGCGGGCGAGGGGAGAACGGGGAGTCAAAGGGGATGCGGAGCACCAACGGAGAGAACGAAAGTGCGATGGAGACGGAAGGAGAGCGGCCCGAAGGGAGAAGCAGGACGAACAACGGAATCGTAACCCGACTCTGGATGGAAGCCAGCATGAAACCCATGGTATGTAAAACTCCCTGTGAGAATGGAGATGCGGGGCAGAAAGGGGACAGAGAGAGAGAGCACACTCGAGATAGCCCGCGCGGGTAGCGTGTCGGTGGAAGGAGAGAGAGAAAGAGAGACGACAGAAGAGAATAGGGAACCCGCGAGTGTGTTGTAATCAATGAGTTTAGGGCGAGCGAGAGCGCAGCGTGATTCGGCCACCTTTGAGAACACACGGTTAGTTTCGTACCAAAATTATCACGATTAGCGATGTCGCGTTTGCGTAAGATATTATTACATGAATATATAAAGAGCAACTCTTCTTATTCTACATATTTAAGTTCTGTTGTATGCACAATGTTCTCTATAATTTCTAATTTCTTATAATCTATTCTCTCCAATGTTTTGAGACAAGTAATCATATAATTATTTCATTTAGGGCCGGTTTCACCATCTCCGATTAACTCAATCGGCCGATTAAACTATATCTTTGTCTCTTTTTAAGAACGTAGTTGAAAAGAGACAAAGATATAGTTTAATCGGTCGATTGAGTTAATCGGAGATGGTGAAACCGGCCCTATGATGTGTTAATAATAACCTAATTATGATAAATAAAAGTATTAAGTTTTTCTCATGATAAAAATTATGTATAGTTATAATATTTTTTATATCAAACAAAATAATTTTGTATAATTCAACGTAATATATTAAATATTTCACCCACTTATTATGTTTAATTATTCATATTTAATTAATTTACATTTCGTGAGCAATACCGTGACGAACCGTTACTATTCCACGCAAGAAAGATTCCGAGACGTGTTTCTGCCTAACGTGACAACAAAAAGCTAAGCAAGCGGAAAGCGATACGCGTGAATGCGAGCGAGTGAGCGGCTCGATGTTCCGTTGACTTTAAAGCGTAATGGTTTTACGGTACGTCAAAGCTGGCACACGGGGGTCGCGAGACGGGGTTCAAAACGCGGGGGTGAGCTACATAGTGAGAGAGCGAGTCGAGGTTGCTCATGGCGGGGATTCGCGTTCTGACGGGGCCATTACACCCTTGATTTCATTACGGCAGCCTTGCTAGTCGACTAGCAATCTCTCCCGGCTCCGTCCCCGACTCTCCCTCATCTCTTTTCCTTCCACTGCCTCTCGTTCGCGCTCTGTAATTCCATCATATCGCCATCCCTCACCCTCTCTGTTTCTCTCCTCATTTCCACCCACCCTCCCCCTTCGAAAACCTTAACGATTCTCTCTCTTCCTCTCTTCTCTTTCTCTCTTTCTAACTACTTGGTTACCGTTTCAAATCAGTGATCTTCAGTGTCACTCGGAGTCGTTTCGATCTTCCGTGGTTCCTCGCTAGGACGTGCAAATTGAACGATGAACTTTTTACGACGAACTGGCCCGGAAAATCAGAAGTTTTCTGCGAGGGTGGAGACGGCTTAATTGTAAACCTCCGGCGAACGGACAACGCGCGGCGTTATCGGGGGGATTTATCGGAAATTGGATGGTACCCACACACAAGCGGAGGGAAAAAAACTCACCCACCCAGATTGAAATCGTAGGCGGCGTGTCGCGACAGGGTAATCCGTCAGATTTCACGATGTTTATCTTTCCGAGTTTACCACGAAGTTGATGCGACATCGCTGCGGAACTATACGATTCGTTTCAAATGGTAATCTCTGTATGAATTTCAGAAACACTGGAAATATAGAATAGAAAGTAGGAAAACATGAAATGTAACACAGTGTAATTTTGATTTTATCCAATAAATATAAAAATTTGGAAGATATTACGTTTCATATAATTATTTGCGTTCATATTAATATCAAATTTACAATTTAAATACGCGATAAATATATAATCTATAAAATTAAACTACATCTACTTTTATTTCTATTTTTGTCTTTATATTTTCATCCTGAAAAAGAAATAAGAACAATCGAAATAATCGTACAAAACGTAAATCTGACCGCGACTGGAAACAATCAGTCGAGATTTCGAGCGGGAGCTAGATTGAGGTTCACATCGAGGCGACCCTCTTATCTATCACTCATCCGGGTCTCCGATTCAACCATCTCTATCTTCGACCCTTCGATGGGAGCCCTTGCCCTTCGGCTTCTAAAGTGCCAACAGTTTGCGGCGGACCGCAAGAGATTAAGAACAATTATCACTACAATGATAATCGATCATGAGATTCTCTCAAATAAAAAAAACGATCAAGATATATCAAACTTTTGAATATTAAAACCAAGAATGAGATCTAACAAAGACTACACTACAAAAATTCGATATTAAATATTTTTAAATCAGATTAGATTAAATTAAGACGATACTTTAGAATCCGTGATATTAAGATCTCGTAAATTCAAATATATATAAGATCTAAAACATTAAGTTAGAAATTTTTTTTTACATTTAATCTCTCTCTCTTTTTAGTCACATCCTTAACGAGCGCGAAAATTCGCAAAGTCGCCCCCATTGAAGAATAAACCGAAGTTACCCACGATTGGCCATCGAAAGTGGCACTCGATTGATAATCCACCGAGCCCATGCTCCGCTTCGATTCGGCCGCGGATCGCCCGAAGGAGTGAGACGGGACGGAACGAGGGACGGCGCGGGAAATCGAACAGTGGAATGAGAAGTGAGTGCTCGGTTATAGTCGAGCGAGGGTTGGATAGCGACAGTTCGTTCGGGAGAAATCGAAGCGGGTGGGTCGAGAAGGCTCGGGTGAACGCAGACAGGCGGGCGAGAACAGGACGACAGGGGACATCGAAATAGGGTTAGGCAGGGTTCCCCTGGTAATGTGATTGCTCACCCGTTTCACCTCGTCTCGGCCCGAAACCGACTACTTGCCGACTCGCTCGTTCATGCATCCCATTTTTTCCCTATCTTCCCTTCTCCCCCAACCACCCTCTCTCTCTTTCTCTCTCTCTTTGTTCTTCATCCAGTAGGATTTCCCCCGCGGTCTCTGAAAACGACGACAGTTTTTCTGCCCGTCCACCGGAATATAATTCTCGACCGCGGAGACGGATGTGGCCGGCATGCGGCTGCGTTCCGTTATTCTTCGTGCTCATCCCGTACTAGAAAGCGAGCGAGATCACCGTGCAGAAGGAGAGATAGCTGACCAGACGAGAACAACAAGTGGTCACCGCCGCGATTACAAGCTATCTCGCATCCCGCCTTCCGCGAGATAGATTCAGCGAGCTTCGATTTTAGCACTGTAGAAGCGAGGGAATTAACCCCGTAATCGCGGCTTAATGACGAACGTTCCGGATGCTAATTGACCTATCAAATTACTAATTAGTCTATCGATCAATGCGGTCTGATTTTATTGACGTCACGTTATCTGCACATTTTTTCACGTTATCCGATAAAAAATTTAAGATTATATATATTTAATATGTTATAAAAAATGTGTCAGTAAAGAGAAGAGAGAGAGAGAGAGAGAGAGAGAGAGAGAGAGAGAGAGAGAGAGAGAGAGAGAGAGAGAGAGAGAGAGAGAGAAGGCAGATTACACTTTTTAATTAATTAGTTATATAAAAATTTACTTTTAAATAGAGTGAATCTGTTAGATATCCAAGATTAACCATTTATTAATATTAATAATAAAGTAATCTGTTTCTTTGTCTCTAACACTCTAAACAATAATTTATCATAAATATATACCCTTTTTTATATCTATTACTATATTTTCTGTATATTAGAATTTTTGATGTATTTTTAAACTAAGGCTACTTGTGTTTATAGTCTTTTCATATATGTATATGTTAAATATTATTTAAATTGTTTTCTGTAAAGCTTCGTAAAGTCTAATATTTAACTCTCATTTTTCTCATTAGCCGAAATTCCAACTTTCGAAAAAATGTCTTTTATAATTTATAACACAGCGCGAGATCGCTCTCGATAACCGATATCCGGATGAAACAACAACTGCCTCGCAGGATATCGATGTTACGGCAGATGTTTTGACAGGTACTGACACCGATTATCTGACGTCGAACACGTTCAAAGTTCCGGGAATTAACCAGTCTGCGGAAGCTTTCGACGCTCGTCGTCGTGTTCGATTCTATTCTTATCGAGCACTTTAATTGCTTGCGAACTAAAAGTATTCGAAAAGGATTCCATGAGCGTTGATTATAGGAAAGGACGTGTCTCTTAAACTTTTCTTTTCGAAAATCAAGATTATTCCGTCTCGAAAATTCTTTGAAAGTGAGAAAGATCTATTTTATTTTTTTGCGATATCTCATTAAATGCAAATGAAATTCATTTCGGTCCTATATAGATAATTTCGTACTGCAGTAAAGACACATACTTCTATGATTAATCGATGCATATGAAAATATTCACATATTTTCAACATGTATAAGAAAGTTTTTACACGTTGATTAATATCTTAGAGACAAAGTAGAATGTTCCAAAATAATTTGTTTGTTTTCGGTGCAACATCACTCCGACAGTATCGTAAAAATGTAAAAGACGGCTAAACATCTCGCACGTATGTCGCTACGTCTGCCTCTACATCCGTCCCGACGTATACGTATATCGACCAAAAATTCCGATAGCAACGACGGAGGCAGGCCACAATTTCCGATTACCCGGAAGCCATACCGCGCGCGTAATATAAATCCACGGCTGGAAGAGAGAGGGAGAAGGGCGGAGGGACACATTAGCGTCTGCTGTAGGGGAGGCAGACGTGCGACCAGCTCTGTCGGCGCGCGCGATGCTAATTTTAACATAACATTTCCATCCTTGTCGGTCGGCGCTAACGATGTCAGCGAAGACAAATCATCGGCATTGCACCCGGCGCGCGAATTCGGAAGGTCAGCGTAACTCTCGTGGCGAGAGGCGTTGTGTATACCTCTCGTCTCATCCCTCCCCCTTAGGGGCGGAAGGGCTATATACCGCGGCGGTGTCAGTTCGAAAGTGCGAGCAGGCATCGGCCCGCGGCGCGACGCATCGATCCCGCTTTCCAGCGCTCTCACCCTCCCGCTCTCGACGTCATATCCTCTCTCGGCTGCGCCCTCTCCCCCTGCGCACCCACCCTCGTTGCCGCCGCTACCGCTACCGCTTCCCGCGTTGCCCTCCCGGCCCTTCCAGGCCCTCCTGTCCCTGCGGCGCGCTCACACCGACCATTTATACCATCCCATCCCTCCGACGTAACGTACGACGGCTAACCATGATACAGATACCAGAAATCCACCCACATCGTTGCACGTTATGTGGGTAAGCGAATGTGTGTACGTATGTGCGTGCGTGGGTGCGTGCATGCGTGTATGCGCGTACGTGTGGTCGCGAGAAGCGCGTATATGCCCGGCCCGGCTGTGCAACACGGCCCGCCATCATTTTAATGAAGATGTAATTACGGACGTTTCGGCGCTGGAATCAGCAATGTGCCCGTAGCGCGACACGGCGAGTCGCATTATTGGCTGCCTTATTAACCACTGCGCGATGCACGTGTCTCTCTCTTTCTCTCTCTTTCCTTTATAAAACGCGTTGTATTTCGACTACACATTGCACACGTACGTTCCGTTTCCACAATTCTGCTCGCGAACGGCCAAATCTCTGCGAGAAATTATATGTGTACAGCAAACGTGCTATATTTCGGGAGCTCTCGTAAGCGCGGAAAGAGAATACCAACCCCCCCATGATAAGAACGTTAACATCGTACAAGTTTATCCGCACAAATTTACACGAGCAGGTAAAATTGAGGAAAAGGAAAGAGATTGCGGTAGCATTAAACTACCTTGTAAATGATCTTCGTTGAAAATTTGAATTTCATCTAGCTAAGCGCCGGAGCGTTAGTTGCCGAAGTGGTCCTGCACGAAAGTTCATTAAATCCGCAAGCGTCGGGGCCGCCAATTAGTATAATGACGAGCTGCGCGGTGTAAAAAGTTACGCGCGACACGTTGTTAATTTTAACGACGCGTTGTTTCGTTTCGGATGCGAAATGCTACATTCTATCAAGACATACACACGAAGCTAAACCTCGGGTTTCGCGTTATCTCGCGAGAGGACGAGCGGGAGGAAAAGCTGGGGAGGGCGAAAATATTAACGACGCGATCTATCCTGTCTCCATCATCATCATCTTCATTGTGCGAGCGATCGACGCGACGTTTCGCTCTTCTCGACGTTCGCCTATCTGCCTGGCCGGTGCGGTGACCAGAAGGAAACCCTTATATTAATTAGAGCAGTTAAGGGCAACTATCCCCTGACGATATGTAATGTGCTCTGGCTGATTTGATCCCCTAACGGGATTACGCGCGTCCGGGTTTTGGCGCGCTCTCTGCCTGCACCATGCAATCCCCCCGTTCGTCCCGCGCGCGTATGTATATGTATATGCTACGCGTGTTTGTGTGTCGGTCGTACGTGCACACCACTCGATTGGCTTTCGGTTCCTACTGTTTGGTATGGGATCAGCGACGCACATTGCTTCGAGAATTCGAAATTATTCCTCTAAATTAGAACTAATGGCTCCCGATTTGCACGCTTGCATCGATTCCGGAAAGCACCGTGTAGATTATGCTCGAAAAGACTTTTTTTTGTACAAGCTACGAGATCGGACTCGAGAAGAGCATTCGATGTACATTATAAGGATAACAAGCGATAAATTTAATATAAAAATGCGTAAATATATATACATATATAATAGCAAGTTTTATGCGTGTCATTCTTATCAATATTGAACTTGTCAATGAATGCATATTAAACTTGACAAAAACGCGCATAAATTTGTTTTATGTATAAAAAAATTTTATGTAATGATAAATGAACTTAATATACAATTAAGCTGAATTTTTGTCGAAATAATTTAATCTAATGACGATTTGTTTCTAAGAAATTATTCGGGCTATTGTATTAATAATTATGTAAGATTAATTTTGCTTTGTTCATGTAATAATAATGCGATTTTCGATAAGAAACACATTGTTAATCGAAATTGGATAAAAGTAGAATAAACTCATCAGTGTAACGGAAGGAACATGATTCGTCAGTTTCTCGTTCAGATTCGGTAACGCCTCGATGGAACTTTTAATAGAAAACAACCCCCATTACTCTCTAGAGAATTTCATCCCTCATGTCCCGATCTAAGGGGTGCGGTATGCCATACCAAGGAGAGAGTGACCCCTGTGAAGGAAACCACCCCATCCAGTTCAGGGATGCTGTATGGTCCAGCATAAGCTCTACAACTGAATCTTGATCTCTGGATGAAGGTCAGAAGGTCGTTAACGGTCTCTGACCAACGGTTACACGATTTTTTATCATACGTATGAGACTAGATGCGTTTTAACGCGAGATAGCTATTTTGGATAAATAAATATATAAAGCTGAGACAATATTATTATAACAATTCTTTTATAATATAATCGTGTTAAATTCCCCACTAAAATGATATTTCGTATTTGAGAATTATTTATGTATCATCATTTCTAAAGCGATATAAAATTATTCCGTCATCTCTCTGTAAAAAAATGATTTTAAGAAAATGTAGTAACGAGAGAAAGTCTAGAAAATAATTAATAAGATTTAAAATCAATCAAGTATAGATTATTAAAATAAAATCTGACCTATGAGCACCAAATTTTAAAAGAAATATGACCGCTGTGACTTCATCGCGAGATGGATCTCTCGCTTGTGGAGAAAACCTTTTGAATTTTGAACGTTTCTTCCGAACCCTAAAGGCGGTAGTCACGATTGGTATCGACACTTTTAGCTTTCTCCTTTTTCTCCGCTTGGTCTTCGCTCTGTACAATACACCCGTCTCATCGACTACTATATCTACTCCATATTGTCCTATCTTTCTTTATCCTCCTCCGCTTTTCTCGAAGTAATATAGGAATTCCCGAGAGTCTTGCGTCTATCCGAGGTAAGTATCGTTTATTCGGCTAATTAAGCCGATATGTCGACGAAAACACGAGGACGTGACTGCGTTTTCGACAGTCTGTCTATTTCAAGCTAGACTCAATTTCTGACAGCGAAGAGAAATGTATCTTGATACGTGTGCGATAGAAGACGTGACATCGTGCGGAAATTCTCTCGAAATGCATCCCTTTCCTCGTAAGGATCTGCAGATGCAGATACTCGCAAGATCTCAAAGTTTTATAGCTTTTTAAAGTTATCGGTTCTAGAATATTATTTATACAATATATCACAATTATTGCTACAATTCGCAAAAAATGTAATACACACACAACGAAATAATTTTTTATGTCGAAAAAGTTTACGTCTCCGACGAAAAATTTAAAGGGAAAGAGAAAATTATAAT
Organism: Prenolepis imparis; assembly: GCF_030444845.1. Taxonomy (NCBI): domain Eukaryota; kingdom Metazoa; phylum Arthropoda; class Insecta; order Hymenoptera; family Formicidae; genus Prenolepis; species Prenolepis imparis. The sequence goes on along the minus strand of NW_028141167.1, from coordinate 4,864,296 downwards.
AATCGGAAACATTGAAGGGGATTCCGAATTACAACGTAGGATTATCTTGCCATTCAGCAAGAAAACGCGGAACGATACTCTTGGTTCGATCCCGAACCTCGTGTGATTAGCGAGCTAGAAATTAATTAACACTGCAGGCCGCCCTGCGTCATCGCGTAATTGCCAGCACCACGATGTGTTTGTTAGAGCATAAAGTACGGAAGGGCTGCCCTCCGGGGGTAGCGGCCAAGGGTAAACGCGAGGGTGACGAGAAGGAAGAAGTGGGGCCGAGGGGGGAAGGAGGGAGAGGGCGATAGGGAAAAATCGATATAATCTTCCATCTGCTAATAATAGAGGCTTAGCGCGATCCATTCATCTGCGGTAGGACTCGCGCGAATCAGTCAGATATGTTTGTATTTTCGCATTACATGCCGATTGAATTCGCGGTGTAATGGGATACCTCTAACAGGTAATTATTGCTAACGTTTATTTTAATTGTTACGCTCACATACAATAGTCGTAATAAAGCAACAATATTAATAATATGTATCAGATAAAATATATATAACAATATAATGTAAATTTAAATAATATTTATAATTTATATTGAGAGAGAGAGAGAGAGAGAGAGAGAGAGAGACAGAGATTGAAATAAATATGTTAAAATTAGATATTAATTTTGAAAAATAAAAAAATATTCTTTTCCAATAATATTTAACATTTCTATGACTAGGTTGATCGTTCAGATGTCGAGGATCTTTTTTTTCTTTATATAATATATTCCTAACATTGCTTATATACTATATACTTCGAATAATCAAATAGATAAATATAACGTAAACGCGATTGTCATATCGTTTTACAATATTATCTACTTTCAGTTGTTAATGATATCAATTGGATAATCGCGACGAAGAAGAAAGCGCGCATTCGTCGAATGTCAACATTAAATGAGTTACTGTCGAATGATAAGTGATTTTCACCACGAAGCACGACGTCTGGAATATTAATATCATCTGATTAACGACACGACTTATCCTGACTACGACAACGACCACGACGATGACATATTTGCGCAATTATAAGCGAGTCGAGAGGAAGTAATTTAGACAGAGTTAGAGCTCTTGAAGAACTTTCACGAGCTATAATTTTTAAAGTTCAATATTCGATGGATTGTTTATTATAAAAAACGTTGACACCGAAGCTGCAATACTTTAAAGCATTACTTTTGCAGCGTTTTCGGAGGCAAAACTTTTCTCGAAGCAGACCGATAGATATTACCGAACTTTTGGTTGCACTTAATTACAAGCAACTCTGCGAAATTAAAAACGAAAGTTAAACCTCGCGCATATTTCTTGTATTAAACACAGAATAAACCGCCACATTACAATGCTCACAAAATTTCTACTCGCCAGTCATTAACGTGTAACCGTATCGCGGCATAAAATGCTGGCGAAAACATTTCAAGGCAATTATAAAGATCCTTTTAATTTGCACACGAAAGTGTAATGTAAATTGTTCTATTATAAACATAACATTCTATATATCTTTTGTATTAACGAAAAGATAATTCCAAAAATATAAAGGCTTTTTCAAGAATCTTCATCTCTTAACAATGCATAAGTTTTATAGATCATTTTCGATAATGAATCATGGAGATTAAATTATTCGTATATTCACAAGAAATAATTTCGAGAATATAGCACTCTACCTTACGTCAAGTCTTTCAAAATGTTTCGAGCGTGAAAGAATAAAAATGTACAGCCGCCAAGCTATTTTTTATTCAGTAATGACACAAAGATCCCGAACGCGCCGCATGTTCGCGACGTCAGAAACTCAACGACGTGGCCCCTTGTTACGATTCCGATCACATTTTCCAGACATACGCGTCCCGCCCTTCTTCCAACCGACCGCCCGCCCACTCTTGCGAGACTTCGGCGATCCGATCGATCGACCGTCGTCGTCGTCGTCGACGTCGTCTTCCTCGTCGCCGGGCAGACAAGCGGCGAAGGAGGATATCGCGTGTCCCTTCGCCTCCGAAAAGGGCTTAATCCTAAGCATTCCACGCGCGAGGACTCGACAGGTCCGAGTCACTCGGTTGGGAGATAATCGTGACGATAACAGAGAGCACGAAGGAGGAAAGAGACTGGCCCGGCTCAGGACCAGTCTTCTTTCTCGAACTCGCCGGACCGGATGCTGTATCCTCGAGGTGATTCTCTGGTCGGAGTGTGCGGCGAGGTAACTGAGAAGGGGGGGGGGGGAGAAGAGAAGGAGCCCGGAAAGCGAATGAGAGGGAGAGAGCGAAAAAAAGGCTCCTTAATTCGCGGTCGGTTCGACCCGGGGCTCCGATTCCCGAGAGATTCGTTTGCATCGCGGGATTCGCCGGTATTTAAGCCCGAACGGGCTGCGAGATCGCGGCCATGATACCCTCCTCTCGTTCTACCTACCTGCCGTCGAATGACGGGAGAACGGAGTGGAGCAGCACAAGACAGAGGCAAAAAAGAGAGAAAGAAAACCGAGGGGGAAATCCGGAGGATGAGGCAACAGTGAAGAGGATGAGGGAGAAGAGAAACAGGACCCGTAGGACGAAGAGAGAGGGAGAAAGAGAGAGAGATAGTTACAAACGAGAGCCCGTCAGCCAAGCGCGAATTAATTCAACGCACAGCTCTCCCTCCTACGACCTTCATCCACTCTGCTTCCTCGTCCGATGCTGCCACCCTGCCGGTTCCCCCATAATTCTACCCTAGAAGATGCGAAGGTACAACGAAAAAAAGAAGAAAAAAAAAAAAAAAAAAGAGTATATGGAGAGAGAGCTTAGGTAGGAAAGGCGGCATCAAATACGAGAAAGAGACGGTGCAACGAGAAGATCAAACATGCAGAGAGTCGAGGGACGACACAGGTGAGATGCCAATGTAGGCCAAACACGAACAAAAAGAAACGCGACCGTGGTGGTGAGAATCCTCGGAAACGACATTGAAAGTGAGATTTAGCAGTCGCGTTATTCGAGAGGCGGAAACAGTTCTCTCATTGCGTGCGGATGCTGCGCCGTCCCGGATCGATTTGGGACATTCATAGTCATATCATTGTAATGTAAGAAATGTTCAATGAATATATTTATATAAATGATTAATGCACTCATTTATATATCATGACGCTATTGGGAAAATATATTTTATTGATTTTTAAATTTATTTCTTGGATACGCGATAAAAATCAATAATAAATAATCAGTTCGAAGTTTGGTTGCAAAGTTATAGATATATCAATAAATGAAGCAGCAAAAAAAAGTTATTTAAATCGGTTAATAATCGAATCTTTGTATAAATCTATATGTCTAATTTTGTCATCTATTTATTCCACATAAAATTAAGAGCGTTCATAAATACTAATCTTAATTGATATTTGCAGCAAAAATGCAACGTGATAAAGTATAATACTTTTATTTAACAAAATATACTAGGATCACTATGAAATTGAAATAATATTTTTCTTCATTACCTAACAGTTATTAATGCGACTTTATGAGAGAGAACAAGTAGAATTACGAAAGTTTAAAATTCATTGGGTTTCCTTCCCTCTCCTTCCCCCTGGAAAATCGAAATCGAGATTCGCGTTCGGCGTTGCGATGGCATTCATTCGGAAAAGGCATTGAATAAGAGAAACGATGTGTTAATCGGCTCGTTTACAGTCACGTGCACGCCCATCGTCCGGCGGTGACGTTCGATTTGCATCGGCCACTTAACGGGTGTACATAATACATCTCCGCCCGCCGGCGCCCGCCAATTGCCCCGTTTCGCCCCCTTTTACCGTACCTATCTACTTTACCCTCCACGAACGAATCAGCTCGTCTCTGTTTTTCTCTCCCTGCGTGCTTTTTTTCCTCCCCTGTATTTCTCGTTCATCCCCGATCCCTTTTCTCCCGCCTTTTCTCCCCTTCAAGGCTACCCGCCCTCCGTTCCCTACTTCGTCTCCCTCAACATAGCACGATCCCTCCGACCCTCACGCAAACCCTCTCACTCGAGAGAGCATTTCCATCCTGGTGTGGCAGCGGTAGGCGGCGGCGACAGGGGAAGAAGCGAGTCGTAGAGCCAAGGACGGGGGCGAGTATGGCGGAGGCCAGAGGGCAGGGTGAGAGAACCGGCGGCCCTGCCTTAACAAGCAACAAGGGTGGAGAATTAATGAGAGAGGGCGCTCGGACGGACACTTGTGGCTACCGCCCAGCCTCGGTTATCAAACCGAGGCACTGCCGATCCATGGAAAACCCTCGAATTTAACCCACCGTCGACTTTTATAGTGGATCGGGAGAAAAAAATTTTTCCGCGCTCGCACGGCGAAATTTTCGGGAAACGATATAACGAATCGCCGACACGTGTATGCGCCGCTCGAGAGGAAGTTACGAGGTTCGCGCGACCCACGTTCCCATTTCTGCGCTCGCTTTTGGAATTTTAAAGAGAATTATTCGCCCACATACGCGACTGGACGCATTTTAAAATTTCTAAAAAGGTCAGTTCTCGCCATGTGCCAAAAAGGGCGCGTCGGAAAATATCCGTATAATATTACAGCGAGTAAAGTTACAGCCAAACGGGACTACCGATTATTGTAATCAGATATTTTTTTCATCTGCAACTGAACGTAATATTAAATTGCAGATATAAACGCGCAATCTTTTTGGTAACTCGAAACGCGGCGCACGCGTACGTGTGATAATGAAGTAATATAGTACATATAATATATATATTATACATAACATATGTACAAACTGTTATAATATTAATTTAGAATAATTAAATGGCATTCACGCCGCGTTTGAAGATTAAAACGTTTAACAAAGCGTACTGCAACAACAAATATTTCAGATGTGTGAGAATTTTTCGAAGATGTGTTAAGAACACTGTTAAAGTTTTTTTTCTCAGAAGATGATGACTATTTTCAGTTCACAAAAATACACCGGCGAGTAAAATTTGCTCGTCCACAGCGGCGCCCGAGCGCCAACAATGTCGCGACGTACAACGTGAATTTTAATTAAAGCAATTAAGCATGCGTCCATAACTAGTCGCATTAACCAAAACGCCCGAGCCGACTCGACTCAAAAACGCGACGGCGATGTGTCACGCGAGTGCCAACGAAAGGGTGGACATCTGGCCTATCCGCACCATCCTCTCGACCATCCTCCCTCCCTCTATCCTACCGTCGACCCCATGCAAACCCCCACGCTAATTTCTACTTACCCGCATAGCGGCGACCGTGCCTTTATTTTAATTAACACTCAGTGGATTAGTCACCCCGGCGTGCCGGCTCGCAACTGTTTTCGCGACCCTCCAACTGGCGAATACCGAGGGTAAATTGCAACATTTCTTATATAAGTATGATTGGTTCACCGCGTTTAGATTAACTGCAGTTTCCTGAGTAAAGTGTGTGAGACATTTTCGTATGGTTATATTTCAAAAGCTTGAATATTTATATTTCAACGGCTAGGTATCTTTATATAAGATTGCGATAATGTTTATATCGGGAATATATTACATTGAACTAGATTAATTAAAATATATTTAATTTTTTGTATAACACGGTAGACAATATAATCGATAATCTTTTTGCGTGAAAAAGTATAAAAATAGTAAAACTATTAATGTATAAAGAATTTCTTAATTTATAAGATATAAAATCATCAATTTGTAATATTCTATTAGCGCACGTGTCAAATAATATAAATCAGATAATATTGCCTTCTAAATCTCTCTCTTTCTCAACACTACGGTATGAAAATGTTTCGAATTTTCTCCTAACAACTTAATTGCTTTTGTCCAAGTAGAAAGATCGAAAATAGGACACGACGCGAAAGGAGAAAAAGAAATCGAAACTAGGAGAAAAGGTATCAACGATGAGAAAAAGACACAAAACTGGATGTCGATGAGGGAAACGAAGGACGACGAGAACGCAACGTTCGACAGGCTTGAGAATTCGCTCGTCTCGTATCGTAAAAATCGAATGTTTCTACGAGACGCGTAGGCGAGAGAAGAAGACGCGAGAAAGGGAAAGGGAGTACACAACGCGTTGGAGGTACCTTTACGTCCGTAGACGTGACTCCAACCGCCGACGTTGCCGGCTGCGGAAATATATGGGGCCATAACGGTCGCGAGGAGCTCGAGCCGAGGAACTGAACGAGGAACTGAAGTAGCAGCTAGAGGAGGATGGAAGACGACGACGACGACGACGACGACGATGGGAGGATAGGAGTTCGAAACGAGGGAAACGAGAGCGTTGCGGAGAACACGAAGTTGAGCTCCATTGGCAAAAGCTGGAACGAGATAGAAAGAGAGAGGATGAGAGAGTTATGGAAACGCCGGAGGAACGAGAAAACCGCCCGCAACGACGAAAGGAGAGAGAGAAGAAAGAACACAGCAGAAGAGGACTGGAGTGAAACGGAACGGAACATGGATATACCCTCCGTCGCCGCCGCCGTCTCGCTGCTTGTCCGTTGACCCACGGGACCCTCCCGACTGGCTCCACGACAATCTCCCTTCCCTCCCTCACGACCCTGTTATTTGCATACGCTGACCTCCTTTACCGATTTCCATGGCCAAACAGAAGCTTCCCGCGGACACGAAATCTCATTCTCATTCGACTTTTTTTTCGTAGTTCCGGCCTTTCTACGGAGGAAGCCGAGTCTATATACCGTCTAGAGGTGTCGGCCTCTGATGCGACGCTGATTTGAAAATGACGTGATTCAAACAATTTTTCCATTTTCTAAATTGATTTGCCATAGGCAAAAGACTCGTTAGATTTTAAATGATTTCGAATTATAAAAATTGATGTTACATATTTCCCTCACATCACTAATTGATTCCTAATAAATTCTTACTCTCTTAAATTAAATGAGTGAAAATTGCACTAATTAAAGTACTTTCATTAAAGATCAATAATTAGTTTCACTAATCTTCAGAAAATATTCGTACTTTGTTCTTCTATTTTATATTTCATTGATTATAGCAATAAGATTTCACTGAGAAATAAGCTACTATCATTGATTGATTCTTCTCAATAAGATTTCACTGTCTGCAGCGTTATATTTAAACTCAAACTACTGCTTAATAATACACTGATTTCATTTAAGAGAGCGAATATAGAATCTAATAATGATATTAAGATAATTAACTAATATATCCACGATAGTAGATTCAATTGTATTAATAATCCAAGTCGATTTATAAAACATTTAACATTTTTTTAAGAGAAAAGTAATTAATCAAAGAAATGTTATTTAAAAAAATTTTTTTCAATTAAATCGTCAATAAATTGAAGAAATGTATATAAGCACAGTAAGCAGAAATAATAATAATACACAGAAAATTTTCACTTAGAATTTACCCTGAAAATCATGGTAATCGTGGGATAATATGGTATGGAAAGAATTTTGAGAATTTCTGTGATTAATATTTATCGCAATAAAAAATAATAATATCTTTCACAATAAAGTATAAAATATGTTTGATTAATTTTACTAAAAGTATAGTAAATTAATCAAACATTTTTTATATTTTATTGTAATAGATATTATTTTTTCATTGTGATAAATATTAATCAGAGAAATTCTCATAAAATTCTTTCCATACCATATTGTCCCACGATTACCATGATTTTCAGAGTAAAAAAATTCTAAAGAAAATTCTCTCTGTGTACATATAACATATCATATAGATTATCTATTATATCACATTAATCTAATCCCTCATTACATTGTTCGTATTATTATAAAATTCGCAATTTTAACGAATGTGGGGGCCTCTCGAACTAATAATTACGTCAGAGTACTTTACAAGCACATCAGCAGCTTCCATTTATCTGCGAAACGCGTGTGACGGGACCAGCGAATGGCGAATCGTTTTATGTGTAGTAGAGAGAAGTCTCGTTCGGAATCAGGCCGAGTCGCCGGTGCACACTCATTGTCCCGGGCATGAACAATGAGTTACCGGCGCCTTTATCGTCGCGGCGCCGCAAGACGCTCCGTAACGAGACGGCGCGATGGGAATACGAGATTGTCGCGTGCGTTCTGTCCGCGTGTGTGTCTGTGTATGTATGTGCACGCCTACATATATTTCCGAACGACACACATCCCATCGTGTCCTTTCGTCGTAGTCAGCTTTTTGGCAGTCGCACGATACCTCATATTCGCCTCGTCGCCCCTTTGTTGCGGGGAAAATCGTCGTAAGCTGAATGCTCGCGATAATAAAGGATCCGTATGTACGTATATACACGCAGTTAGAGACTATTGCCCTGCGTATCGCGCAATGCACACGTAATAATACATATACACGCACGCGCGCGACATGACGCTTTTATGGGCGGCGCTTCTATACGTTTTCTCATTGCATTCGTGTGTTAAAGTATCACGCAGAAAAAGGATTTTGCGGCAAAACTATTGCATATTTAATGTGTAAGCAATCAAACTTTAGTACTATGTATAACCATAATTATTTGATATTATATATAACGAAATCTGATCGAAAGATAAAAGTTGGTGAGTGAATTTGTTCATAGAAATATCAATATTTGTTGCTAAAGTAAATTTAATTTGCTGTTAAAATGAAATAATCTAACAATACATAGCAAATATATTTTGCTGTTGCAGTGAAACAATTTGTAAGCGTGGCAAAATAATGTTTTTTTTTATAGATTTGGTAAAATTATTTTTAGCAAATAAAATTAATATCTTTACAAATATTTTTTATTGTCTGTATAACTTGTCTATATAATAACGATATTTGCTAGGGCAACGTAATATGTAATCCGCGTAACATATTTTTCTCTGTATGTATGATAAACAGCGGTATTTAATAATTAGCGTGATAATTAAGAAATTATTGTGAAATCTTTGTTTCGCGCTTTATTTAAATGGAGACAATTTAAATAATGTATATTTAAAAAGATAAAAAAATAAAAAGATATATCATAAATTACTTTAATTCTTTCAGAAAGATTGATACTAAAATAAAATCAGTTTTTTAAATTAACCAAAGACTATAACTTATTTATTACAATTACGGAATTTTCAAATTTTTCTCCTATTCTAAAATGTCCTCTTCGTATATAGCCTAAATCTATATAGCTCTCAATGTGTGTCAATTAATATTGTTATTCTATTTCCATACAACGTATTGATGCCATTGAAATTATTGGTACTTAAGTTCGCGGTGAAAGCGTGTCCACTTCCAAATCGTACGAACATCGCGCCGTTAAAGGAGCATATAACACGCGCATGTGAATTGCCGCGACAACGATATATCAAGGTAGCCGAGTTGGTGACGATGGCGCTGAAAAAGGCTAAGGTCGACTATCAGTGCGCGGAATTCGCGACCACGTGTGTGACAGCGCGCATTTTCCGCGATTATGTTCGCCGACCTTATACGGGGGACTTGGGCACGGCTCATTTCGCGGCGTTAACACCGTACTTTGTGCATCCGAGCGAGCGTACGTTGATGTATCCGTAGAAAAGAGAATAAGCGCGTGAGGGGCCGCGTGACTACTCTGGACGGACGTCAGGACTCCTCTAGGACGTGTCCGGACATCGAGCAGCTTGCTAATGCGCGAAGCCTCGAGCACGGTACGCAAAATGAGCATATGCATATGCACCACGGTGCATGTCGTTAGAAAAATGCACCGCATTCATGGGACCGCGAATCTCGCGGCGAAAGATCTAACGCAAATGTAGTATAGATAAAAAGATAAAAAAACTTATATAAAAGTTGCCCAAGGCAAATCAAATCATGTCACTCAATGATTTATGCGCCGTGCAATAACAGATGTATTATATAATTATACTATAATGAGAGAGAAAAAAGATTATCTCGATAAATATTTATTTTTAACACAGTCCTTGCGGAGACTTGATTCTTATAGAATACTCTAAAAAAATGTAAGAGAAATGTGATTTACAAAGAATATACACGGAAAAAATTTCTGGAAAAAAAAGATATTCATTGCTAGGTGAAAAAGTATGCACGAAAAAAATCCCTTTGCAAAATAAATCGTATTAAAGTATTTCGAATAGGAAAATACTTTGTATGTATATATCGCGTTTTTTTTATTTTAAAAATTATAACTTTCATCAATTATATTTAAAAATCGATGTAATTTTCTACACGTGTCTAATTATTTTAGTATTAAATTAATGAGTAAGTCTAATTATTTTAGTATTAAAAGAATGAAATAATATAGTAACAAAAGAATTTCATGAGAAAGTGAAGAGATAATAATTGTGAAATTTAGTGTGACACGAAAACAGTATCGAGAGAATCCTTTATCTAAAATTATTATAATAAAAGAATAACAAGATGAAGTAAGACTCACCGTAACGTTGCTCTGGAGGATGATTCAAACAATCTGTAAGCAAAATATAGAAATTTAGTATTTATACAAGTTATAAAAATTTAGTATTTATATTTAGATAAAATTTTGCTCAATTACGCGTATATATAAAAAAGAAGTATTACATTTTTAATGTCGGTGAAAATGGATTTTTATCATTATACTATTTTTCACTCACATATCTAATACGACTGATAAAAGCTCAATATTAATTAACTTAATTATTATTTTTTAATTACTTATAACAATCTATAAAAATACCGGCGTATACATATTTTGAATATCAAACGGGATTAAAAATTATTTTCATTTTTCAGGACACATTAATGGAATGCCGGAGCATTTATTAAATCGTGATCACTATAACGCGGTAATAAATGGATAATTATGATGCAAGAATACCGCATAATTATGCTCACCGTCGTTCGCAGCGGTGTTGTTCCTCCAACTGCTGCTCCATCGGTCCAGGCACTCCTCCTCGCTCATTGATACGAATCGATGGGAAAAACGCGGCTAATTACTATGACGCGCACACCAATTAACGCGATACAATCCGATCGCGCGCGACACTTGGTGTCGGCACTCCCGATGCACATTCGTGCACACACGCGTATAACGAGTACAAGATACGTCGCGATACTTTCGCACTCGAACTCGAACAGGAGAGGATTAGATTTAGAGAAAAATCTAACCTCTGTTCGCGCGCGCGCGATAACGATCGATTACCTTTTATCACACATCTCAATTAATACGTAAATCGCGATAAATTTCAGCCGACACTCTCGACGACGCACTTGGCGCGATATATGTATATCATACATTTTACTCCACACTCCCGTCGCACTTTGTAACGTTAAGTCTCGTGCGATCGTAATCGCGGATCGTAACCGAGAAATGCGCACCGCGATGTTGCGCCACGCGATACTCGCGTTTCTAGCACACGACCGGACGACGTTCGACACTCCCGAGACATTATTGTATACACGTATACCCGCTTTTCGGCAAAAGCAAGGTCACTAACGACTCGCCGGATATGCCACGCGCGATCCATTCAACGGCCAACTATCGGTTACGTTCATAAACATGTACATACATTAAGAAAGATAAATCTCACACGTACACACAACTTGAAAAACTTTATACATACTAAGAATAAAATGAAAAGATACTCTCATCAAATATACTCTCATCAAATATACTCTTTTATATATTTTTTATATATTATATGTATATAGTATCTAGCAACTTGTAGCAATATTAGCTTTTAGGGGTATATATATATGCACATAATTATATATTCTGTATATCTAATTTGCACAGACCGTCTACTAACCTCTATCGCTGGCAGACTTTAAAAACTATTGTGTGCTGCCATCTAACGGTGTCATTCGAATTACATGTTGCATTTCATCAATAATTTTATCATGATAACTCTTACCGACATAATACTCGAGATATGGCGTTATAAGAGTATAAACTTGTAAAATCGTTTTCATGCAAATTCCCAAATGTATAAATATACATTTGTTTTTAACGTTGTGGCGTTTATTATACCGCAAACGATGTTGAGCCACATATATGTATAAAAGTTTAATGTAATATTAATTCGGCGAAGAGCCGAGTTTGCCAAAATCACATATATATATATATGTATAAATTAATACAATACAAAATAATATGTATAGACATATAGATATATAACAAAATAGATGTATAGACATTAGAGGTATAGCCCTTTTATCATAAATATATTCCTATCATCAATTCATTGCCTCTTGCCCGCCTATCGTGTCTTTCTCAATTTTGCAAAAAATCGTTAGGATACAAACAACGATGCACAATTCGTGCAAAGTGTACGATTGAATTAACTCACCGATATTTGCTACAAGTTGCATCTCCGGACATTGCAGTCTACCCCTACTTTACGATACTCGAAAAACTAATGCCGCGTTTCGTTTGTAAATACCGAAAAGGAATTAATTTGCATCCGCGAACCACCGACAAACCTCCGCACTCTTTTTCGGCCCGAGAAGAATCACCGTTGACTCTGACGTCAGGATTCAAAGTGTGGCGTAAGGCGCGAGTTTCGCGTCACGTGACCCGAGTTGCGCATCACGTCGTCGTTACGTCACGCTCGACGAAGGTTATATGCCGTTGTAGATGTCACAGCGCGGCCTAACCTATATTTCTCGAACGATGCCAATTTAAAGGGCGACGATCTCAACGAAAGTAACATGTCAACGGACGAATACATTTATCCGATTGACAGACATTGACACACGTCATCGCGAAAATGTTCGCCAACCCGTTGTCGCGATTCGCAGCAGAAACTTGATATCTATTTCGAGTGGTTAACGCGATGCGTTAATCGTTTATTTATAACATCCCTGTGCCGCTTTTCCGGTCGTCGTTTACGAAGTCAACGTATTGTCGCATTTTAAAATGTTCTAAATTTTATTATTGATTGTTTTTCTTTTTTTTTTGCCGCGAATTATGGACGAAGTTTGGTTTCATTTTTCGAATCAGCTTGAAACATTACAGGTAATTGTATTTTCCTCTCGCGTCATTTTTCCGCGCTTGCTCTCGTAATCGTGTATTTTATATAATTTTTTATAATATGTGTGTGCATATATGATGCATGTGTATATAATAAAATTCTTTTGTTAGAATTTCAATATTCCATCAAGTAATTTACCGATCATGTCATTTTTAAATTGCAAGTTACATTAATTATTTTATCAGTAATTTGTGCAAATTGTGTAATTTTCTATTCTATATAGAGAGAAATAATTGTATATTGTAAACAATATACAATTATATGTATTTTTCATATTTTATCTTTAAAAAGAAAGTAATAATTGTGTAAAACTTTGCTATTTAAAGTTGATATGTATGTACAAATTACTTTGCGTCAAATATAATTCATAGAAATCTCAATATACTATCACAAAAAAAATTTGGGGAAAGGTTCAAGCATCTGTAGCAGTTCAACAGGCACAGCAATCGTGTATGACATGGCTAGCTCGGTTGCAACAGTTTATCCTACAGCTTTGTGACGAGCAATATGCGCAGCATGCTAAAGATATTGTGCTACATATGGCTACGTCTGTACAAAAGGGCTGGCAAGAAGCTCAATTTCAATATTACAATGCCCAATGGAATACAGTAGATTTTTATCGCCAATTAGGAACCATGTGGACTAATAAAGGTATATTAAGATATTTAAAAGTTTGAATGTTATAAAAATGTTCGACTATGTTTCTCTGTGTGCTACACTTTGAAAATTAATTATCATAAGTTTGTTTATATTCTTTTCAGTATCAAGAAGAGAAGCAATATATTGCTTAACAGGAATAGCAATCGGAACTGTAATAGGCTATTATATAGGTGTACATTGGAAACCCTCTTCTCATCACATACATCATATAAAAGCTATAGCTTGCCATCACTATTATGGTATCGAGGTATATTATACATATATATCTAATTATAATTTTTGAATATAATAATTTTTTTTCTATTTGTCACATAGGGTGTGTTTATGATAGACGACGTCGAAATGCCAACGATAAAAAAATCGAACGACTTATTAATACAAGTTAAAGCCGCTTCACTTAATGTTGTCGATACAAAGATATGTTCTGGTTATTCTAAGATTTATAGAAAACTACTTAATTCAGGAGTGAGTATAAGTTTTCTCAAGATTCTATTGATATCTTGTATAATATTGTTATAATGCACGAATATGTATATGTATTATTTCGAAACAGAAAGAACTACCTGTAACTTTAGGGAGAGATTGTGCAGGAATAATAATTGACATTGGAGAAGGCGTTATTAATTTTGATATTGGAGATGAAGTATTCTTAGCTGTTCCATCGTGGGCTTCTGGCACGATGGCGGAATATATAATCGTTCCAGAAACGCAAGTAGCAAGACGGCCTAAATCTTGTAACTTTGAAGCATCTGCCAGCTTACCATATAATGGCTGCTTGGCATGGGATGCTCTAGTTAATAGATCTGTTATTAAGGAGGGCAATGCCAAAGGAAAACGGTAATGTTCTTAACTATCATTTCTAATCTTTTAAATCTTTGTGGCCAAAATATCAAACTCTGTAATAATATTATTATTACAGAGTTCTCATTTATGGTGGAAGCACTCCAATTGGTTGCATTTTAACGCAGTTGGTTAAATTATGGGGTGGATATGTAGTGACTATATGCAGAATAGATGCAGAACCTGTAATGAAAGCACTAGGTGCTGATGAAGTTATAATAATAAACGAAACCGATATTGAAAAGGAATTACAATTGCATGATAAGTATGTAAAATATATAATTTATATATATATATATATATAAACTTATTGTAAAATCTAATTTATTTAAAATTTAAATGATCAAAATATAAGTGTTTTTTTTAATTATGTTGCACTTCTTTCATTACAGATATGATGCAATTTTTTATACTGATAATCAATCCTTTCAAGAACATAATTTTAAAAAATATTTACTGCCTCATGGTTCCTACGTATCTACTATTCCCGAACAATTAAGATCAGATTCGCTAGGATTTATTTGTGGAAGTATATTTGCTGGATGCGTTAGGATAAAATTATTGGTTCAGGTATGTTTCAATTTGATATTAAAATGTTCGCAATGTTGAAATCGGATTGTATTACTGACTGATGTTTTATATTATAGTATATGTTCGGATTCAACATGCATCAGTGGAAGGAGGGCGCAAAATTGAATGTTGCATGTCTGCGAGCTTTATGCGAATTGACAGATGCGTATCAATTGCAAACAGTTGTAGATAGAGTGTATGCACCATACAATATTGAGCGAGCGTTGCTTCATGTTTTAGATCCGAATTCTATCGGTAGTACGATTATTACGTTTCAGTGACATTTCATTGCCATTATTAGAAAAGAAAAGTTTATTCCGCGACTACCTCTTTTGTATATAACACTAGTATATAATTTTGGTGTGTAAACTGCCAAATATTATTAATAGACATTCATATTATTGCAAAGAAAATGATAGTCAAGATATTTGGTGCTAAAATAAAGACTGACAACATAATGCTATTAACAAACCAAAATATTAAAGAAAATGTTAATATATACTTTACATTTTTCGAAATTCTTCCTAAATCAAGTTATGTCAACGAAAAAATGAAAATTTGTAATAAATAATCGCATACGAAAATCTAAAATAATGTTTGTAAAGATTTTTATAGAAAAATATGCGAAAAGTTATTATTGTTTAACGTATTAGAGTTTATAACTCATAAGGATATACATTATATATGAATATTGTACTTGATATATTTTACGAAATAAATATGAAAATTATTATGTTATCAGTTGAAATTTTACAAATAAATTCGAAATATGTGTCATAATGGAATAAAGAATCAAAACATATTTGTAAATAATATATAAATATACAATTGGGTACCTGTGTTTGTTAAATATTACTCTCACTTTGCTTTCCCACGGAATTTACTATTACCTGCTTTTGCCTTTTTAGCCGGTGGCTTTTTTTCTTCTGTCTATAATAATAAACAAAGAAGATATTTTATTTACATATTCAGATGGAAATTAAAATCTGAATATTAATTAGATGGAAATTAAATATTAAATATATTCGTTAATTAAATAAATATATTGGTTTAAAAAATATTTCACCTTTCGTTTTGGTGTTGGAGTCGAATTCGGTAAAACTTTAAAGAATGAATCCAATCTGCCTTGTGTGGATGTATTTCGGGCTTTGTGAAGTTTTTTAGCTCCGTTTCTGACCCGTTCTTCGTTAAATTGCTTATCACCACATAGAAATTTTATCAGACCTTCTTCATCTGGTTCAGACCATTTTAACTTGCAAAACAAATCATATTTAGTATGTATAGTTTACATAGGAAAATTGATTTAAACATTATTATTAAAAATTACTTGGATATCTTCTGCATTCATTACTTCTGGTTCTTGAAACAATGATCTTGCCTGTTTGTAATTCCAATTTTCGGGAATGGGATATTTTTTAATATCTATTTTTTCAATAATTGTGTCAAGAGATCTATGATTCTTTATCAATTCTATTGCTCTTTTTGGACCAACGCCTTTAATGCTGCCAGTATAATCACAACCCAGCATAATACATAGATCAATAAACTGTAAATTATATACTGTTATTATACTGTTTCAAAATAGTTTATAGAATATTTATTGTAAAATAAAAATAAGAAAAACACATACCTCATCATGATTCAACTCTAAACCTGTGAGAACCTTATCGTAATGAATCTCTTGTACAGGCAATTTTCTGGCTTCACTGAGAGTTAAACGTCGAAGTAGTACATTGCTACCAAAGGTGAGTGCATCCATATCTTCCGTAGCAGTGGCAAAGACTTTACCAGCTTTCACTAAAGCAGCACATTGTGCTTCAGCTTCACAGGGAGCCTGTAAAGAAAATATTTATTAGTAAGAAAAAGAAGAAATTAGTTTCATAATTGTTTCATAAATGCTTACATCAACGTAGGGTATGCCCATTAATTGGAGTAATTGTTTAGCTTCTTCGGCATGAGTTTTTGTAACTTTAACCAATCTTCTGCTGAATTTGTCTATAGCCTCCACATTTCCTTTAATAAAAGACATCTGCCATTAAAATCTTTTACAAATATTTTTATTTACAGATTGTAAAATTTAAATTATTTAAAAATTATTTTAAATTATTATAATTATGATAGTAAAAAATATAATATATTATTACCATCTTCTTCAGCAGCTTGTAAGAGTTTTTGTGCTTCATCTCTTTTCTCAGCCCGTTTAGCTAATTCTCCGCTTTTTAAATTTGGTGGCTTTCCATCAAATACATATACAGGTTTTATCCCTTGCTCTACCAAGCGTATGGTCCGATAAAATGTACCCATTAAATGGCTATATAACAAAATTTATTACTAAATTACTCCTTTATAATTTATTTCATAAAAATTTAACATAATTTATAATACCATAGTATAGTTAAGAAATTTACCTGGTTGTTTCACCTTCTACAGTAGTGAGCTGAGCCCCTTCGCTGCGCACAGCTATGAGAAATTGATATAAGCACATAGAGGCATCAATAGCTATTTTGCGACCTGAAACATGAAGCTAGAAATTAGTAATGTGATATGTACATTAATAGAATACGATTAATTAAGAAAAACTAATTAATAACTAATTAAGAATATAAGATATATAAACATTCATAAAGATTTGAAAACTTGTCAATTTCTTTTTGGTTAGTAAAAACTGAAATACATATGTACGAGACATACAGAGACAGAAAGAGAACAAATTATATACCAAAATAATGCTTCAATTCTCGTTCTTTGATAGCTTCCGGAGCTATATCTGCTATTAGTTTTGATAAGCCTAAAATACCCATATTGGCAAAATACTTATCACGTAAGAAAAAGCGCGGGACTTTTGTTGAAGACAGTTCCTCTCAAGAGTCTTTTTTGCCGAAGCTGGCCGAAGCTGGCCGAAGCTGGCCGAAGCTGGTCGAAGCTGGCCGAAGCTGCCGAGCTGCCGAGCTGCCGAAGCTGGCCGAAGCACGATGCACATGTGGGGCTCATCTCATGCATTAGTATATATAAGTGTGCGTTGCCACTTGTCCTTGCCTTGCCAGCAGCATCTTTCTTCGTGTGATGTAAGTATTTTATCTGTAACCTGACAACATATTGCGCAAAAACAAGACTATTTATCCTTCTTTACGTATTTAGATATCTTATATTCGTATCGTTTATATCTCCTGTATCTCTGCGATAATATTTCTCTCTCTTTGTTGACTCTAATCAACTTTGGAGGGCTTGTTCTGTAAGCAGATCCAAAGTCCGCATAGATCATCACAGTCATCGTCCATAACTTCCTGATTTTTTATTTAGAATTACTTGTGGAATTTATTCAGAACGGTTCCGCAGAGCTCGGGGTGAACTTCGTGACCAGCGATCGGAGCCAATTATTGTAAATAATCATTGATATTGATTTTCTTAGAGAAGAAAAATAGACAAAGATGTTGAAGGTATGTTTATTAAACGATGTCTATATTTCTCTTATAACAAAAATATGATAGAATTGTTTTATATATGCGTGTTTTTTATTATATATAATATATTATATAATTTTAATATCATCGTTTCATATATGATTATATTATTCAATAATGATAATATTTACGATAATATTTTATAATTTTATTTAATGATGATAATATTTATATATACTATATGAACAATATCTCTTTGAATCATAAAGCTGGTGGCATAATAAAAATATATATTTAAATATATTAAAAGAAACTAGAAAAATGCAAAAACTGCAGAGGTGAAAAAAACAGATCAAAGATTGAAATTAAATGTCTGCATGTTTTACTTTGAACATTCAAATAAGATTAATTTCTGACAATCATATAAGAATTAAAATATAATATCTATACATAGATTTTGTGTGTGTGTGTGTGTGTATTAAATCTGTTATGTAATAAAACTTATTCATTTGAATATGGTGATGCTTTACAGGGTACTGTAGCTTTGGTGACTGGTGGTGCCTCCGGATTGGGCCGTGGTACAGTAGAAAGATTTATCAAGCAAGGTGCAAAGGCAGTTATTGCCGATTTGCCTGTTTCAAAAGGCAAAACTGTAGCCGAAGAACTAGGAGAAAATGCACTATTTGCACCTGTAGATGTATGTATAATATTTAATAGTCATTATAATTTCATCATTTTTAATAGAAAGTGTATTTTGCAATGTGTTACTATAGTTTATCAAAGACAATTTTGCTTTCTAGAATAATAATCATTTGCTTATTATTTGCTTTCCCAAATAGTAATTATTATTTAAAACATTAAAGTTTTTAAGTTATATAAATTGTAACATATATACATATATATAATTTTTCTTATATATTCTTTTATTATTATTATATTTTTATCATATTATATTCCTTACCATTCTCTATTTTATATCTTCTAAAATTCTTTCTTTCAGGTAACTTCGGAATCAGACATCCAAGCTGCTCTTGATCTTACAAAACAAAAATTCGGCAAGCTCGATGTTTTAGTTAATGCCGCTGGCATCGCCATCGCCCACAAGACGTATAACAGCAATAAAAAACTTCCTCACAAACTGGAGGACTTTGCTAAAGTTATCCAAGTCAACACCGTTGGTACCTTTAATGCTATTCGCCTTTCCGTTGGTCTGATGATTGAAAACACTCCTAATCAAGATGGTCAAAAGGGTATAATTGTTAATACTGCAAGTGTTGCAGCGTTTGATGGTCAAATAGGTCAAGCTGCTTATTCTGCTTCGAAAGGAGCAGTTGTAGGTATTGTATTTCATCTTTATTATCCTATTTATATTCATTGTCTCTTTCTATTTCATTCTTATTTTATGATATATTCATTTTCTGTTTCTATTTCTTATCTATATACTGTTTCTTATCTATATTAACCACTACTTGTGCATATTTTACTTATCTATTATATTTTTTCACTAAGTTTTTATCTATTATAATTTATAAACGTTGCTTCTCTTATCTTCCTTAATGTTTTTTATTCTTATATAGGAATGACCTTGCCAATTGCTCGCGACCTTTCCAAGGACGGAATTCGCGTCGTTACAATTGCTCCAGGACTTTTTGACACTCCGTTATTGATGGCATTGCCAGACAAGGTGCGAGCTTTTCTAGCAAAGAGCGTTCCTTTCCCTCAAAGATTAGGGACTCCTGATGAGTACGCATTGTTGGTACAGCACATTGTGGAAAATCCGCTACTAAATGGGGAGACAATTAGATTAGATGGTGCTCTGAGAATGCAAGCTTAAAAAATCATTAGTCTTCCATATTGATGGAATTAAATGATTAAACATTAAAAAAAATATTTTTATCTTTTTTTCTATGTATATATTAAAGTTTTAAATTTTCTACAAACTTTAATTATATTTTTGATGATACTTAGAGAGAAATTTTTTTTCAGATCCTCTCCTTTGCTCTTTCCTTTAAATTTTTAACACCATAGAATATTGCAATAATATATATATATATATATATACATATATATATATATTGAAAATAATAACAAGACTCTAAAATCTTTATAAAAGATTGAAATAAAATTACCTTTTTTTACACGCAGTATTGTTCTTAAATGTATAATATATGTGTGCAATTACAGTTTGCTTTTTAAAATTTTAATTTAATTTTTAATTATAATTTAATATATTTTTAAAATTTTAATTTAATTTTTAAATTTAAACTTTTAATTCAATGATATATATATATATATATATATATGTATAACCATATATATGTATGCACGCACAAATTAAAAATATAAATAAAAAATATTCTATAAAATATTTTTAAAAATATTAAATTTATATTTTATGTTTATATATGTCTTTTTATAGTATATATATTTTGTTTTTTGAATTTCCTATATTTTCATTTTTTTTTTTGACAAATTTTTAGTAAATTAAATAAGGGTGGAATAAAGATGAGAATGGAAAATCGAATAACAAAGTCCTTTTTACATGCAACACCAGTGTAATTCCCTTGAAATGTGCAGATTATTACGCCCATTGTAGTACACAGGTATCGATAATCCTTTGTTTTATCTTGTCTCACTGTACACTATCTTACGAAAAAAAAATCCTTCATCTCTTTGTCATTTCACTAAATCGAGATTCTCTAATCAACCCATTAAAGCCCGTTGCCCTAAAATAGGACAGTTAATTCTTCTAACTTTTTATGAATGGATCAATCTCGGTGATCTTATATAAAGTCTTGCATAACGTCATGGTGATCTTGTATCAATTCTTTCTATTCTTTGTAACTGTCCTGGTTTTATATATATCTTATCAATCTTTATCAAACTTAAGTTACCTCTTATTCAATTTAATCATTCTGTCAATTGATTTGTCAGATCATCGTTCCCTTAGATTGTCATTCTTTTTTCCTTTCCGGGATGTTAATAGATCAATGTGGTAATTTAGTTTCATAAATCGATCTCTCATAATTCTGCTCGGTTGCTCATTGCTGATATTTCAATACATTTTCAAAATGCTTGCAATTCGATTAACTCTTAAAATCTGAACATTTTATAATGAACCCATGTAAATTCATCTATAATTCGTCAGAGTTCTAAAGATTAAAATTGACAGAATCTCGTTGAAGTATCAGGATCTAATGCTAAAGACACACAAAAGTGAATTCTATAATAATTCTATAATATAATTATAATTCTATAATATAAATATTTCTCAGCACCAAAATTGACCTATTAACGCCCATTATCCTAATGATAATTCAATCACAATTTAAAACATTCTTATTCCCACTACTCGATCACCGTAAGAACATTGTCACTCTTAGAGTCTTATTAGAGTTTTATTAGTTAGTCTTTCTTGCTCAGCACTTCAGGCGATCGCCAGAAATCTAAGAGATGTCGAAAATTATCGGGGTGGCCATCAGGCAATGTAATCTTGCCATTGTGGGCCCCGGGGCCCAGTCAGCCCTAGGCGTTCGATTCCTTGAGCGTCTGCAACTTCTCTAATTGATCCGGTTGAAGTTCGTCCGGGATGCTGGCCCTTCCTCCCACCAACATTTTGCCTGGTACCATTTCCTCTTCCTCTTCTTCCATGATTTCTGTGACTTCTTCCGTCACTTCCACCACCGTTCCTCTCGATTGGGAATTTTCATTGGTACTGGGGCCAGAAGCGATCGACTCTGCATCACTACCGGAACTGCTGCTGATCGGAAACGGTGCTGAATCAGCAGGGAGTTCATCGATCGTGGATTTTTCTTCAACTTCTTCTTCATCTTTTTCATCCAAAATGACAGTTGCTTCTTCCTCTTCTTTACACTCGCTTTCGTTTGGGTCCGTAGTAGCACTTGAAGCTTCAGGGTCCGCTTCAGAGGTTTCTGATTTTGCTGGATCTTCTGAAGTCTCTTCTGCTCCAGGAAAAGGATGTTCAACCTCCTCCATTGGAGTTGCAGCTGTAATGACGATTTGGGCCACTCCAAGACCAATATCATCGTTTTGAGCGGAGTTGGGATCTTCGGACTTCTCTGCCTGTGAATAAAACTTTATTTTAGTATAATGTAACTTTGTGGCTCCATATGAACCGTGTATCCCATATTGCATTAAATTTAAAAAAAACGGGATAACCTGAAATTTATTTCAGAAAGAAAATTTAGATTTAATCTTTGAAGCAGATATTATTAAAATTATTAAATCCAGGTAGGAAATAATAAGAGCTAAATATAAAAAGTATAGGCGCAACAAATTTCTCGTAAAATCTTTTTTATTTTATTTGAACGTTTTTAGTCCTTTCTTTAGACCATTTTCAGTAGATCAATTAAAAAAAATTATGCGTCTTGATCCAAATAATTTTGTTTTATTATTAGATATTATTAAATCACAAGTAATATTATTGATGTATCAAATATTTGGTAAAAACAATTGCATGCTTTTTTAGAGACAGTGAAATTATTAAAAAAATCTAATTTTGCTAATTATGTTAAAGATATAATATACTGTAAAAAAGAGTGGTCTTTATTTTTCCAAAGCTTACATTTTTTTCAGGTCTTGTTACTTTATATAGATAGAGAATGTTATAATAAATATATTATTTTATGTAAAAACCTGCTCAAAACTCTTTTGAGATACATGATTCATGTATAAGAGCACAAAATAGAGGGATGGGTCGTGAGACAATTTAACACACATGGACTTTTTCAGGATTCTTGCAAAAATAGAAAAAATACTTTCATCTTTCATTTTACATTTTCTGAAACTTTGTTCTGCTAGAATTTACTTTTGCCTAGGAAATTTAATTGTATGATAATAATTGGCAAACAAAAAAAGTTGCATTGTTTCATTATATTTTATTCAATCTTATTTAATATTCTTATATCTTATTCAATATTCAATTTTCACAATCTATTCAATTTATTTTTATGATGAAAATTATTTTACACGATACATTGGAACATAAATGTATATATAATACATAAATGTCGAAATATAATATATGCATTTATTTTGATCGATCGTATAATAATTATTTTATTAACATTATTTCTCTTGGTAAAAGTAATTTTACAGAATCAAAGAGATAGAGTTCGCCCAATATGTGTTAAATGTCTTTGCTACAAACGATCTCTCACGTTATACCAAAATTTACCTTATCGCCCGATTCATCTGATACCTCCACGACTGTGCAGCAAGTATTTCATAGATTAAAATGCGAATAAATAATAATGCCCACTATATTTTGACTATTATAATAGCCTATTTTGCGGGTTTTGGTTTAATTTTTGAAGATTATACCTATATTTGGTGCTTCCGATTTGTCATCCCCAAATTGTAAGCCGTAATGGTCTTTTTGATTTTTGGACAGATTCATCATGAAATTCCCGTCGCCATTTATTGCTGACTTATCTTCTTGCGAGTCTGTAACAAACATTGCGTTCCTTATAAAATACATGCCATTATATTTTTGATAAATTCTTTAAAATATGGATCTCTCTTATTATAATACATATATACAGGGTGTTACAAAAGCATCGGATTTGCTTAGCACCATGCGATAGAGAATGAAAATCTAAGAAGATTTTTCCTCAATGAAAATGTCGAGGCATCAATAATTTTCGAGTTATAAGTGATTGAAAATGAAGGGCTTTTCGCAAAATAAACTTTATGGAATTAAAATATTAACAAAACTGCATTCTTCAGTTAATTTCAGGTCGAGTTTAATTTAATAGAATTTTAATTTAAGGCTTAGTTACTAAGATATATGATGGCAAAAATTGGGAACTTGCAAAAAATGATGACCTCCCTCGACATTTTCGTTGAGGAAAAATCTTCTTAGATTTTCATTCTCTATCGCATGGTGCTAAGCAAATCCGATGCTTTTGTAACACCCTGTATATATATATATATAAATTTGCGGATTCACAATCTTCAAGCAGGAACTATGAGATACATACGATATTTATAATTATATTCATATTAATTATAATGATAGAATATATATAATTAATATAAATGTGTGTGTGAAATATAAATGAAAGTGACCATAATTACCCTCGAGCTGAGCAAGTTCTTCGGCCAGCAAAAACTCTGATGAAACTTCCGGCGGAGTAAAGACTGGCGGCGCAGAACTTGGTGGTGTTACATCCTCCTATAAAATAATAAAAATATTCACTTTTATTATAATTATTAATTATTTAATTAAAAAAAAATTAATTTTAAGATTAATTTTAAGATTTTTAAAAATTATATATATATGTTTTAAAAATTTAAATTATATATATAAATTCTAAATTTAAATTATATATTATATAGAAACTATAAATAATAATTTCTATATAAATAATATATATAGAAATTAAATAAATTATATATCAAAATTATAAATGAAATTAATTATATGAAATTATAAATGAATTTCAATTATATTGAACAAGAAATTTTATTAATTTTAAAATTTCTTGTTCAATATATAATTAATTGCGTTATATAATTTATTTGTTGTATAATTTTGATATATAATTAATTTAATTTCTTATATTTAAAGAATAATTTTCTGATGTATAACTAATAATTTATATGTATAATCTTTGATAAAATAATTTTTTCACCTGTGGAGTCAAAGGGCATCCATCCGGACCGCAAGGTTCTATAACGAGGGAAGGGAAGATACCTCGTTGATCTCTTAGTTCGCCTTCCCACCAGCCGTCGTCCACCTCGTGCGGTTCTTTTCTCAGCACTTTAATGATATCGCCCTCTAGGAAGCTCAGCTCCTCGTCGCACGTTGCATCGTAATCGTACAGTGCGACACAATATTGCTCCACTTCTGGAAAATTTATAATATATAAAATAATTAGTATATTAATAAGTTAAAAAATCTTACATAATTATACATATGATGATATAATGGTTTTTTCTTTATATAAATATATAAAAATAATAAAAATAAATATAAAAATAATATAATCGAAACATAATACATACATGTAGTTTTTATCTGATTTCTTTAAATCTCATCGAAACAAATAAAAAAGTTATAACAAAATCTCTCGATATACCTCCAATGTGATTCTGCATAACGGGTTCTTCCGGAGCAGTACTTTGCAAGCCGGCATCGGGATCGACAGCGTCGTGATCGTCGATCGTATAATCGACAGATGAGAAAGAAATTTGTTGGACCAAACTCGGACCCTGCGAGGTCAGACCGCCGGTAGTAGATTCCGGCTCTCTCTCCACATCGAGATAATTCTGCGGTACGAAACCCTCTTCCCCTCGGTAATTTCTCGCTCTTAACCATCCATCACCGTCGCCCTCGCCCACTACATCCAGCTGTTCGCTTTCCACGATGGAAAGCTCATCGGGATTTTGCGCCTAAAAGCCGTAAAAAAAGTTTGCCCATCTCCATAAAAAGTGCTCAGAAAGAACGGATATTACTTTAATCAGGAATTGTAAAGTACTCCATAATTTATACAATATAATATGATTTCGAGATAATGTTTCAAGTTTCACGAAAAATATCCTTAACTTATCCGATTTTTATTTAAAAATTTAATAAAAATTTTTATATAAAGATAATTGTAATAACATATTAAGATTAAATTTATAAATAAAATTCTGTGACTAATAAAAATATATTTTTTATATATATATTTAGATTGTTTAAAGACTCAACGTAAAATTACACGCTTACTGTGTAAGTGTAGAGAGCGGTACACTTGTATATGGGTTGATTAGAAGGCATTTCTGGTATTTCGTGCATCATCTCCTGCTCGTCCTTCTCCTCGTTGGCCCAATCAACCGCCATGGGATCGTCCCAGCCTGCTGTTAGCTGTTCTATTCGTTGCTTCTCCTGCTCTAACAATGCTAAAAAAAATATATTTTATTTTTTATAGCCTTTCATCACAGCTTTTATCTTTTATCAAACCATCAGGTATAAAATCGCGATTTACTTTTTAAGTGCAAATTGCATGTTTATTTATATTTAATTATACACACACACACACACACACACACATATATATATATATATATATATATATATATATATATATAATTAATACCATACACATATTTGTAAGTAAAAATGTATACTATCTGTATAATATATAATCTAGAATATCAAATTATCAAAAAATTCTATCCTGCTGTTGTGCCTCAATAATAAAAAAATTAATATTAAGAATAATTATATAAATGCTTAGAATTTATATAAGTAATATGTGAAAATTGTTTACGTACCATCGACTTCGGCACTGTCATGCCTCTGGCTTTCTTCGATTTCATCTTCGTGCTGTGACGCATTCTTTCCAGGCCGTTCGACAGTTGTCAGGTCGCTTCCGCCGTCGCCATCGCTGTCGTAGAAAGAGTCTGATGATGGATGTTCCTGAAAGATATATTTTTATATACACATTTTTTTCGTAATTAAAACACTTTTATAGACATTTCTTTTATTCATGCCTAGTGACATATTTAATGATATTCCTAAGATTTTTTCTTTTCATAAAGTTTGCAAATTTAAATTTTCACAAGAACAACAATTTAATGAATATAAGCATCCAATTCGCAAAAGATGAGAAATTTGGAGAGAACAAATCAAAGATTTTAAATATAGAATATTTTTTTTATAATTATGTGTAACATCTTCAATCCTGTTGAGCAAAAATTATCGACAAATTGCACAATATGTATTCTGATAACTACCGCTGCACCAGATGCATCTGTCCTGACGGAGAGGGAACTGGCCGAACGAGGTATGTCCTGAACACTCAGCGTTTCAGCTTCTTGCAAGAATTCGTCCACATTCACTGTAAAATTCGAAACAAGGAAAATATACAAGATACCTCAATATATATAACAATTTATTCATGTTTATTGTAAAATTTGAAATAATAAAATATACAAGATTCTTTTTAATATAATCCATAATAAATGTTAAGAGAAATGTAAGAAGGTAAAAAATAAATTTTATTTTAGAAAAATAGATTGTCAAATTTTATGATATTAATATAAAAAAGTTTCTTTTCATTTATAAATTTTCCTGATATCTTTATATAATACGATTTTGTAGTTCATGCTAATAAAAGAATAAATGAATATTTTATTGATAACTTCTCAAATATATAAATTATTAATGAATTAATTTCATAGAATTTTTCCAATATAAATTACAAGCTTAAGAATTAATCTGGAAAAAGTGTTTTCTTTTAAAATATGGTACTTTAAAAAGAAAACACTTTTTTATCAAAATAGAAAATGTTGACAAACCTCCACCGTGTCGAAGACATTCTAGCCTCGCCTCGGCCTTGAGTTTGGTTGTCTGTTATCAGAAAAGAACGGAATATAAATTCTATATTTTTCACAACCGTATAGTTTAACATTTCTGAATACATATCAAAATAAATAAATAATCATTTTTTTTCTTTTCTTTTAATAAGTTTTACCTCTGCTCGTCGAATAGCGTGCTTAAATTCATCGATCTTAGTATCTACATCTGGACCATTAGGATCATTCGGATCAGTCTGAAAAAAATAAATTTTATATTTAATTTATCCTCGTGATAAATTATAATAATAATACATAATCTTTTTATTATAAATTAGGAATCTCAAAAGAGGCAATGTTGAATTTTGTCAAAAATTTACAATTATGATTTTTTAATGAAATTAATATAAAATTAGTATAAATAATAACAAAATCATGTTATTGGAGATTATTATTTTTCTAGGACATCCCAAGTATTACGAACCTTTTGGCCAGCATCTTTGAGTTGTAGCATCGCCTGTAGTTTTCGATTGTTCTCGCGGATGCTGCTGACCTCGCGGGCAATCTTCGTCGACCAGCGACGCGCTTCATTGCCCAACGTCGATGCTGCCGAATGATCGGCAGTTATCCTAAATTTGGCAAAAATGTTATTCAAATCTAGTTATTAAAATCTAGAGAGATTAGTTTGAATAAATTTTGTGTTTTGCAATAATATTATTCTAATATTAATATTCTAATCTAAATGTACGTTTTTGATATGTATTTATACATATATACAGTATCTCATATAGTTTTCTTTAATCTATATTTATACAAGTTCTCTTTACGATATAAAGATGATCTACAAACCTATCCATCGGATCGTTATCGCAGCGCTCAAAGTCGTACTGAATATGTTGTTTCAAAACGGGATAGTATAAACAGCAACATTGGATATTGTATTCCCTAGTAAGCTGCGAATTAGTATCATTAGTCGCAAATTTCTTTCTTGTCGCAATCAAAAGTAAATAGCACTAATATAAAAGATTTAAAAAAATAAAAATCTCAAAGAAAAATTACATAAAAAATAAAAATAAATAATAACACAAAAAATATCAAGAAAGTTAATAATATTAATAAGAAAAAAATTTATTATTTTATAAAATATATTTAATAATGTTGTTAATAATAATATCAAATTTGCTGTTTAATATTAACAGTAACAACAATATTATTATATATTTTTATTATATTATATATTTTTATATTTATTCATAAATTAATGTCATTGTTAATCATTAAACATACCTGCTGGGCTTGATCGCGAATTTTACCGAAGCTGCTTTGTGTGGCTAGACAAGTGAGTAGTTCCGTGCGTGCCATCAGCGTTAAATATTCCGTTACTTTGTCGTAAACTCCTTGCTCCAAATACTAAATAATGCAAAAAGATGTACTATACTCTCATGTAAAATAATTGTTATAAAATTATGATTTTGCGAACACGGAACAAAGACAAATATAATGATGATTCTTATTTTTCCAAATGTAACTATACATGTAATTGTTTTTTTTTAAATATAAATCTATAAATCCCATATATCATAATGTTATGAAGTACTTACTTGCATGGTAGCCTGTAAATCGACTACAAAATATCGGTTTTGATGGGCATTGGCGGCGGCGAGACTCAATAGATAATCATTGCGTGCTCCGGTTGATTTCTCGTCCATTTGATCTCGCTTCGAGCTAAACTGTAAACAGTTACAAATGAGATTAAATACATATAAATACTGATAATTCCACTAAAAGTATAATTTATCTTTAATTTTAAATTAACAAATTACTATACTTAAATAGCTGAATTAAATTTATAAAATTTATTATTAAATTCATATAATGATTATAAGTTTAATTTTAGTTTTTTCCATTAAATATACTAATAAAAAGATTTTTTCCATTAAATATACTAATAAAGAAATAATAAAAACGTAAGAAATATATATTCTTATTTTCTTCTTTTATTATTTTTTTAATATAAAATAATGTATTTTAAAGAAAAAAAGAGAATGTTGCTTTCATTTGAAAATAAATTATTATATCCCTGCGAGAGGTATCAAAGAAATTATGAGAATCTCGAAAGATCCCACGTAGTGATTTGTGTTCTAAAATGTCGTAAAATGTAGTAATCAAAGAGTTAATCTTAAAGATGAGAAATCTCATACCTTTGCGCTATTTTTCTGCAATGTCGTTATTGACTGGAAGAAGGAACCCTTCTTCTTCTTCAATCTAAAAACATCGATCATACATGAATTATTGCGTTCGCAATTATATAACCGGCTTATGAAGTTAATGCCCCAATATATAGAATGTGTAAAAAATACAAGAAAATCAAAAGAATTATTGAATTATTGAAGAGAAGAAAATATAATACTAATATATCAAATATATACTGAATTTAAGTATAAATATAATATTTATGTGGTACTCTTTTTAGTGAAATAATATTTTTATTAGGAAACAAAAGCTATTAAAGCTTTAATAATTAATATTGGAAGAACTTTATTAAGAGAAGACCATCAAAAAGTTTTTTTGAAAAAACATCTAGAAAACGATGATTTAATTTTTGGACTTAATTAAAGATAATTTTAAAAAATCAATATAGATATATACTTTTCTTCAATATCCTTTGCCTTGTCGCGTACATCGTGTGCGCTATGTTCTTCGTCAAAATACGACTTCTTCGTTTTGTCGACATCCTGAACGCAGGTCTGCAGCTCTTTTTGTACTATTAATAATTGGTCGATTGCCTAGAAATTCAATTATTTTATAAAAAATTTATATACTATAAAATTTTATATATTATAGAATTTCATTTAATTTAATAAACGACAAAACTTTTTACCTTCTTAGAGATTTGCAGTTTGTGCATCCTGAGGATCTTGGCGTCATCGGCGATCTGCTGCTGGAAAACCTCGACGGCAGCGAGATGCGCGCGCGCCAGCTTCTCGTTCTCCTCCAGCACGGTTCGCCATAAGTTCCACATGTTCCTACAATCATTCGACCGCACGCCCGCGGATCGCCATTTACCTATGACCCTTCTTCTCCTTGGCAAACTTCCCTGATCGATAAGCAGCCGGAGATTGAAACCAGTACAATTCCGTAGAAGTCAAATTCCCATTTCTTTTAGCACGCGAAAATGATTCTTACGCTTATTAAGATTTAAATAAAGCAGATTTCAACTCTTCTTTGTTACATAACTCCACAATAATAATCATAAAATTAATATATATCAATTAATTTAAATTTTAATCAACAAATAATTAAACGTGGCGATTGAATCAATTTTAAATAAATTCAATCTCGTTAGATCTCTGTACTATAGGCGGAAAAATCTTATCATATAAAGTTGATCCGAATTGATCGTTCCGTAATTATGTGACATGTAATGTAGAATAAAAATTTTACGAAATTATACCGGTTTTAACACTATAAGCATCTATTGTGTTGAAGAAGAAGAAAAAGAAAAAGAAGAGAGAGAAAAAGAGAGAGGGATACAAATAAAAAATAAGATATAATAAACATGAATTTAAAAAATTCAAAGAAATTTAAATATTAGAGAATAACAAATAAAAGGTATTACTAAATAAGATAAATACTATAATAGATAAGAAAAATAGAAACATAAGCAATATCTAAAATAGAAATTAAAATTTTACAGAATGTGCGTTGTATGCAAACTTTTATCTTCTGTATTTCTCGATTTTCGATTGAATTACCATTTCTCTTCGGCTCCATCGATTTTGAGATCTGGTATGTTCGGTATTTTCTTGTTTAAGTATGCGGATGATATCTTGAGAATCGCCTGCGTGAAAAGATATATTTTAATAACAGTTAATGTAATTATAATAATTGATAACAAATGCGTGCATACAAAATGAATTGCTTACCTCGGAGTAGGATTTTTCGATGGCAGATTTTTTAATCGTAAAATTACTGGAAAGAAACAGAAATCGTTGTTTATTCAATTATAAAAGAATCGATTAACAAAATTTAAAATTTTTTTAAAACAAGTTTAAAATAATAAACAAAGATTTGTATATGTTTAATTTCAATTTGAATTTCAAAATATAATAATTCTATAATAATTTAATATGAGTTATAAGTTTTATAATAATTTCACAACATATATATTCTTTAAAGAATAATATTGATTTAGTCTTTGTCTCTAAAATAAAAACATTTTAAAGAAATTTGAAATTTTTAAAATAATTATTTATAAATTATGTACAAATTGATTATATCTCGTTTTACTTAATTAATATCTAAAAACTATATATATATAAATTATATCACATTAATATATATTAATAAAAATAAATATTTATAAAGATAATATGACATATTTATAAATAATATAATTATCCTCTTTAATAAAAATAATAAATAATAACAAAAAAACTGCATGAAGACACAACATAATACCAAATAATTGTTTAATAAACATGTTTACGTAAAACATCGTATGTCTTCACCGTATGTCTTCCAGAAGGTCGCACTCATGCTGATTTTTTGCTTGCAGTTTTGCTGCCTGCTCCGTATGCACATTCTTTAGAAACTTCGCGTAGTTTCCCTTGCAATCAAACGAAAGAAACCAATTAAAAAAATATAAATTAATAAAGTACATATTATCTCAATTTTTTATTACAATTATTTTAAACTTCTCATTTATTACTTATTAACTGTTTCGAACTTTTTCTAATCTGTTTATTCTCTTTTTGTTATTTAAATAATAATTTTCGAGATTATCTAATTTTCCTAAAATTACTTTGTCACCATCCATTATCGAATATTTATACATGTATGCAGAGTTCTTATAAATTGTCTCCACCCAAGGTGCAAATTGAAAATCAATGCTAATCAATGACATAAATGGTCCATTAAATTGCAATGTATTCTGTCTCAATTTTACGCGAACATCTTTGTACAAACTGTCTTTCGTAAAATTATTAGCAAAAAATTTTAATTTTTAATAAAAATTTATTTTAATGCAAGATAATTATAACTAAATTTATTGCAGACGTTTATAATCTAATCTAAAATAATTTACTGATAAAATAATTACTGATAATTAAGTATGTGAGACATTTATACATATGAACTCTCTGATAGCAAATATAACTTGTTGCTAATAATATATATAAGCTTTTTATATTTAAATTTATATAATATTTGTATGTATATTTGTTTTATTATTATCCAAATTTTTTCTATACGATCGATAAAAATTATTCTATGCTCCCCTCCCAACTTAATAATTAAACATAAATTCTATATGTCTCCACCCAAAATGTGCAAACATAGATTGCTTGCGAAATTTCAATGGGAGCGTTAACAGCAATTACATATGACTGTGCATTGTATTATCAATTATGATAATAAAATTAGTGTGAAATCAATATAATTATTATTAAAAAATTGTTGCACAATAATATTCTTTAAGATATTTTGATTTATTTCAAGAGATACGAAGGAATGAATCTTATGTATGTGTGAATTGAGTATATATGTTATTACTGTGCTATTATTATTGTGGTATAGATATACTCTTGTATATTATTCACATTATTAATTGAGATATAAAATACATTGCCGATTACGTATAAAATTTGATATCATTTTATTGTCTCATATAAAGACATTAAAATTGACGTAATAATCTTTTAAAGACATCCGTTGTCTGTGATATCGGCATAGGAAATAAACTTTACTTTTTGACACTCGGTGTATAAAATCGATTTTCCTGTACCTATAATACGGGGAAATGACTCTTGTGTTTTAGACACACTTCGCTCGGCGTAAAGACGCTTTACCCGTTCGCATGGGAAATTGATTTTAGAAAAGCAGTGGGCTCGTAAAATCCCTGTTTGTCTGGAATAGGTTCTTGAGTACGCAATGACTTCCTCTTACTTTTCTCGGCGGTGGTTGCATGCTGAGGCGAGTTTTTCCCACAACGCCGGGGGAGTAGGAGGAGGGAGGAGAGGGACAATTTCGCTCTCACTCGCCCTCGCTCGCTCACGGCTCACCCTCTATGCGCACACACCCCACGCACGCACCCTCGTCGTGCACGGCTCGCGTGCTCGTATGCTACTGATCTCCTGCCCTCCTGAGGCCACCGCCGGGGGTAGTGCGCCGATTATTGATCGTCCGACTCCCTCTTTCTCTCCTGATGACGCCTGCGCCGCCCCCGGGTCGGCGAACGACTTCCTTTCCGACGACCTACTAAGCCTCGTCAAGAGAAGGAATTGAAGGGTGGGGATAAATGAAGAGTTAATTGCAGGTCCTCGTGGTGATTTTTTAGTCACTGCGATTAGTGATTTCACACTTTGTGATATTTAAAGATATTTTTCAAAGGGCAAAGAGTGACGGTACACACGCAAAGTTTAAGACTTGAGACTTCAAGATTAAGACTTAATTTTTGATGAATACAAATGATAGCTCCAAAACGCTATTATAATTTTTATTGTACTATTTTACATAATGCTTTTAATTTTTTCAGAAAAATAATATTGTCTCCAATTAGTTAAAATTGGATATGACGTTGTAAAGAGAGTGCAAATAAATTCCATATTAAAAAAATATATGTACTGACGTGAGAAGAACGCTTTATATAAATTCCATCCGTATTAAAAATGAATTTAAACTTAACTCTATGAATTTTCAACTTTTGACATCAAAATGATATTATGAAAAGGGACTTCTAATACTATGCAATAATAAATATTTGCATTTAGATATATTTCCTTGGAAATTACTGGAAAATCATTGATCACAATGTTTTTTAATAAATGAGAAAAAATAGATCACGAGTACCTAAAATTAAACTCAAAAGTTCATATAAATATATGTAAAAATATTGTTTAGTTTCGAAGTTATTTTGAAAATTTCACACATGCTCTTATATATATTTATATAATAATATACTCAAAATAATTACCATGCATTTTTTACAAGTTCGTAGATGCATTATTATCGGACAGTCTCACTTTTTCAAAAATACGAGGCGTCTTCCAAATTTACTGACATGTTTCTGTTATCAATGGATTATTAAAACATGGCATTTTTAGAACTGTTCCACATCACTAAGTAGCTCCAATTCTACGGCTTTTCGTTCAGAGGCTTAAACATTTTATAGAACAACACAGAAAAAAATATAAAATCATTATAACTATGTAAATTCTGTTTATAAATATTTGCATAAAATCAGTTACAAATGTACAAAACATCAACATAGTTGTTCGAAAAAATTAAGAGATATTGGCTATATGTTTTACGAAGATTTTTTACTTTTAAGATCTCTAGTTCATACTTAAAAGATTTCCTTCGTTAGAAAACCTAGCATATTCATAAAATAGTAATAAAAATAGTAAGTTTTTCAAGGAGTAAAAAGACAAAAATTTATTTATTGACAAATCGTATTCAACTTTATTATAATGGTATAAAATGGGACAGGTAGTGAAAACGGGCTAGTAGTAGAAGATGCAATAATACATCGATATAGCGTACTCGCGTAATACAAGATCGTAAATCTATAAACGTTTTATATATTACAAAAACCGCAAAAAAGAGGAAAAAGAAACAACACCAGTCTGCACCTTTAAATTAATGTGTTAAACGTAATCTAGAAGAGCTATATCACAAGAGAGAGAGAGAGAGAGAGAGAGGTGTTAGACGAAAAAAAATCTATCTTTAATTTTAATGAGTCTTTTTTTTAAACATGGTCATAACTCCGAAAAGCCATGTATAGTAAAAAGATAGAGAAAATGATATATCCATATTATTCATATCATCAATTAAAAAAACATTTCCTTTCTCTATTACAATAAATCTTTTTTTCATTAGGATTGTACAAATCCCAAACAAGAAAAATTTGAATCATAAAGATTGCAATGTATGCTAATTTCTTTTGATATTAATAAATTTGCTCAACAATAGAGTCATATATTGAAATCACCAAAGGCTCAAAAATAGTAAAAAAAAAATTTAATAATAAAATTAAAAAAAAATAGAATCTTGTTTGCACAAACTAGAATAATCAAGTTTACTTTTATATATAATTTATATATATATATATATATACATATATATATTTATATATAAATTTATATATAATTTAAATGACTTTTTATACTGAATTATATGGATTCTGTGATATATTAGAAAGATAAAAATTACCTCAATAAATGATTTTCTTTAAGTTTCAAGATACCTGTTTTCAGAATCCAATGTATTCCAAAGTCTTCAGAATTCAATGCACTTCAAGAGTCCAATGTGTCTGTGATTCTGCGATATTCAATGCATTGCAGTCTTCAAAGCCGGCAGAGATAATCGTACATAATTCTCTTCAAAGGTCATCTTCAAATCACAAGTTCCTCTTAAAGAATCTTCTTTTCAAAAATTGTCTTTATGATCTTTTTTAAGCATCTTTTTTTTAAATATCTTGTTTGAAGATTTCTTCTCAACCATAAAGCTTTTTATTAAAACTTTTTCAGGATCTCCTTTAAGATCCCTAAATCTCATCTTAGTTTATTTCCACTTTTCACGGTAGTTCGTCAGACGGTAGCGGGCCCAAGTCTTGATCGCCAGATCCCATAGGTCCGTCCACATCAGCATCCGAACCCATAGGTAGTCCAACCACTTCAGATTGAGGAACGGGTCCTTCAGCAACCTGAAGAAGCATAGGATTTCCAGCGGCGTCCAAAACGGGATCGGCTGTGGCTTCAGCGAGATTTGTTACTGACTTTGACTTAACACATTGAAAGTCGACATGACGACTTTTGGCCTCTTCCTTCTCCCAAGACATATGGATGAAGGGTCGCTGAACGTAGTTGTAAATGACTTCGGCGCGACCACCAGCGCGTTTCTTCACCTTTTCTTTATAGGTTGGATAGCCTTCGATGCCTAGACGAATTTTTTTCAAACCGCGCTCTTTCATTACTTGCTTGGCCACGTCTCGATTCTCGATATACTTGAAGAAGCGATACATCGCTGTACTGTTGACAGCTAAAGATAAAAAGAGAAAAAGAAACAGAATAATATGTGTATAAAGTTTGTAAATGTGGGATTTGATAATTTTAGTTTAGGAAAAAAAAAAAAAAAAACAACAGAAAAGAAAAAGGAAGACAATATCAATAAATTTCAATTTATAAAAATGCAACAAATTAATTTTTAATATATTTAAATAATGATTTAAAGAAAGAGATAGAATAATACAAAAGAGTAAATAAATAAATTAAAAAAATAATTCAATGAAATCATATTTAATTTTGAAATATCATACATTAAGACTCAATAAATTTCAATTTTTTAAGAATATTATATATAAATATAATTTATATATTTATATTTACTATTTTATTCAGGTATTATTGTATTTATGTTTGTTATGTTTAATGTTTATGTGTTACTAGTTAGATTATACATAAATGTTTTAGCACTTTGTGAGTGTACAGCGTTAAATATGGGGCATATTATAGGGTCGTATTAATATCGCAAGTTAGCTTGAGCTTCATTATTGAAGAAAATAAGTGGAACTAATGGAGACTAGGCATTTTCAAAGGCCAAGTTAATCGATTTTCCATTAAACACAGAGTAATTATGATAACGTGCAAGGTTAACGCATGTTGCATTTTATAACTTAAAAAAAATAAAAATAAAAAAAATGCACATGTCTTCTTAGATCTTCTGAAGGTTACTCATAGTCAGTTACGTGAGTTTTTTTACAAAAGTAACAAGCAATGAAAACAAGCAAATAAAAATTTAAAAACTTCCGCAAAATGTATGATAAATCTATTTTAAATAAGATACATAATATGCCAAGTATTAGATATAATTAGTCTATATAATCTTCTAATTTTAAGCTGTTAATTTATATCTATATAACTTTTTAATTTTTAACTTCTAAACTTTAATATATTATAATTTTATAATTACGAAATTATAAAACAGAAAATTATGAATATTCTGTGGTAGCGTGAATTTCCACTTTTTTATTGTGATAAGTAAAATTGCTATTCCGAAAAATAGCTAGCTAAGAGATAAGTATTGTAAATCCGATATATAATATCCAAAATTATTATATAATAAATAAAACAACTATGTTTTTAATTATCAATAAAAAAAACTTTGACATATAATACTTTGATTGATTAATCATTCAAAAATTTTATCTCTTTTTACAGCAGAGTTCTCAATCTAACTAGATGTGCATATACCAAATATCTCAAGACATTTAAAAATTTTGTTTATTTACTTTGGGAATATTCTTCGCCCATTTGGGGAGGATACTCTTCATCCCAATCGACTACGTCATCCTCGA
This sequence comes from Prenolepis imparis, assembly GCF_030444845.1. NCBI lineage: Eukaryota > Metazoa > Arthropoda > Insecta > Hymenoptera > Formicidae > Prenolepis > Prenolepis imparis. Next base: position 4,826,264 of record NW_028141167.1, on the reverse strand, counting down.
GGAGGACGACAATATGACATTCGCGGTCACCACGTCGCGCACTATTCACCATTAATGGCAAAATCAGATCCTCCAAAAACACCTCGAATTGGCAACGCGCACCCTCATTCGACAACTCGTGTAACAATCCTCCTGTAATAATAATAAATACGCATTTTAAATTTAAAAAATTTACAAGCAAGATAAATCGTTTCCTGCTCGTTTAATGTTCTTATATAAGTGTTTATACATTCAGTTCTTTTCAATGCATTGCTTAATCCAATCTTTGAATTGGTTCAATTTTAATTAAGCTATTAATTTGCAATTAATATGCAAAAAATTTTTATTTACTTATAATATTAATTAATATTTCATCATTTCTAATTTTTTTATTGTTACTGTTATATGTATTTTATATTAATTATTAATATATAATAAATAAAAAATACACAATTTTACATAAAATCTCATACCTTATAAAATGTCCTTAGGATATGAAATTAATGACAATATAAATTTTTTATAACACTTACTGAGATTTTGGCACTTCACCGTGCTAGCATCAAAGGGCACCAGCAGATAATCGCAGGCCTCTCGTAATTCTTGAACACTTACAGTCGGAGGACATCGAATTACTCCGCCCTTATAGTACTCTAAGATGGCGCGAAAAACCATGGCAGAAATGCCGTCGGCGACCTCGTATTCACCGCGTTCATTAGGCTGTGCATATTCTACTCCCGAGCTGAACATGCGACCTAACATTGTGTTGGGCTGCGCCGTGAACAAAGCTGGGTCAACAATAAATCTGAAATAATAAATAAAACAGATTAAATGAATGGATTTAATAAAGAAAAAATAATTAATTAATTAATCGAATAAAGGACAAAAAATAAATTAATTAGTGCCCTTTATATTTCATGTATATAATGTGTCATATTAACTAAAAATATGTTAATATTATATACATATTTAACTAATATATTAATGTATAAAAATTTTAATATTTAATTAATAAAAAAAAATGTACATTATTTTAATACAAACTTTATTAATTTGCTATTATAATATAAATCCTATTATACCTAGTGTTATCGACAATGAGGGTGATTCTTTCGTCGCTGGTTGGTTGATTGCTAACTCCGGTAGTAGATCCTAACATCGCCGATCCTCCGGATATTGCGTTGTCCCTGCTGCTGCTTTGATTCTGACTCTGATTCTGTTTGGCGATGCCAATATTCGTGCGAATCCTGGGGATAAGATTAATTATCTCCCTTAGGGAGAATATGCAGCAAGATACTTCCTTCCATGTGTGTATATCGTGTAAGAAACTATCGCTGGTAAATACATAAACTAACGCGAGATTCCCGAGACCTACCTTGCAATTTACGAAGCCCAGTCGCGTGATTTTGAGATATTGCATATTATTAGAGAAAAAAAAAAAAATTTTTTTAAATAAATACAGCTAGAAGTTATTCGCAATCTATTTAATTGAAATGTTTATAATTTTATATATTTTTAATTTAAATAAAATAACATAAAAACTAAATAAAATATATGCCATGTATAATATAATAAAGATAAAAATTAGATTAATAGAAACAGATGAGAAATGTACATAAAAAAGATTTATATTCTTTTTAACTACTATAAAAGCTATATTTTTTTTAAAAATAAATAAATAAATTACTTTATTGTTTGTAAACTTTTTTAAAAATAAATATTTATTTCCACTAGCAATCATTTTTGTGAAAAATAAAAATGTATTGTTTTTGTCAGCATTACAAAATATAAAATATACAAAAAATCAAAAATATAATAATTAATAATTATCACTGTCATGTAATTACGTGTATAATATAAGAGGGAGACCATTTGTTAAAAATATTATATATATATATCTTATATATCTATGCTCTTTAAAAATGTATAGAAAACAAAAATATTATTTATTAAAAATAGTTCTAAAGAATAAATTCTTTTGATAATAAATCTTGATATATAATGATAGTTAAAAAATTAATGAATAGATAACTAATAAAAATTATAAATGTTGTCACAGAATATTGTTACACATTTTTTCTCTTTATTTTTAGTTTTGTTCAAAACTTTTCTAGGCTGTTAAAAGTTAAAAAAATAATAAATAGAGAAAACTTTATAGGAATTTCCTGCTTTTATCTGTTACGTGCATTTACCTGTTATGTTGATTTGTGAGATTTGTGCTCTGCGAATTTCTGCCGGAATTGAAAGAATGACAATGTCGATCAAGGCTGCCGTCCCTCTGTACCAGACAAGATTTCGGCTTCGACGAGCCACCACAACTATACATGCACAGAACAACCACGTAATCTTATACTAATCAGCTACTACGACAAGCAACTATAACATCTCTACTATATTATTTCGCGAATTCTAGAATGCTCAATATATGTATATTTTGTAGTATAATTTTATTAAAATCAAATTTTCATAATCCAAGAAAATGACTTAAGATCTTTTTCCACATGCCAATAGCGGAAGAATTGAATTTCAATCCTATTTATTTGACTTAAACATTTGATTCAGTAAGATCCAAATTTTCATGTAATTAGCACACAACACTGCATTTTATGAAACATTATATCAGTTTCAGTCAAAGTGCAAAATTGCACAAGGAATGTCCGCTTCAAAAAGATTGTATTATCAGTTATTATCTTATATGCATGTGTATGTATATATAAGCAATTTCTATTTTTGATATATATTTTATAATTTGCGACACAAGAGTAATTTGATAAATTTCTCCAATTTTCTCTAATACATTATATATACAAAACACGCGCGCAAGAAATTTTATCTTTACTTATTTTTTCATATATGGGGTAAAGATAACAAATCTTGAGAGCAATAATTAAATATTAATAAATATAAATTATTATAACTAATATCAGTGCAATTTAAGAAAACGCATAATATAGCATGAAAATTGTATATAAACATGTTATCATATAATGTACATAATGTATATAAATTATAATATATATAAGTATGATGTAAGCACAATAATATATTCCCATTAATGCATACAATATTTACAATAAGCAAAGTATATTGACGAATATTACAAATATAATTTGCATATTATGCATTTTCCATAATTCAGAATATCGCATAAATGTAATTAATTTTTTTGCCAATTGGTAGAATAATGCGTGTAAGTTTACATAAATTAAGAATATGTGCATGCGTGTAACAAAGATTTGTAAGGACAAACCTAATCTAAGTGCATGCTGAGAGATCTAAGATGTTGTAAGAAATTAGAGCAAGATATAATCTATTTTCGTTCAAATAGCACAGTGCAATTTAACTTATCTGCAAAAATGTTAACTCCTTGAATGTTAATAGTAATATTGTGATTGAAACGATTTTGCTAAATATATTGTTGAATCTATATAAAAAATTACTCCACAGGCATTTTTTCGTATCGTTGAATGCAAAACTGAGATTAAAGATTCTGAATTTAAATGTGATCTTTACCTCAGTCTATTCTTGTACAAACGATGCCTTCCTCTTCCATCAGTCTCTTTGTAATCAGTCTCTGTATCACTACTGCTGTCTTGCATATAATTGACTCGTTCTGACGGGTTCGACATGTTAAACCACCTGACAAAAACCAAAAATACGTTCACTTGATAATTTCCTAAGGAGCAAACTTAATATTCGGGTTAAAATTTGTTTGCAATAGAAAAATAACCTAATCTAACAAAATGTTCTTTCTGACAATTCATTACTTTAATCATTCTTATATTATTTTGCAAGTAATAATATGTAATAGTATCAAATTTTGTGAAAAGTGACGGGAAAACGTGTATCCTGCGCGTTAATCGAGGTGACATTTCTATATATTCTAATAAGCCTTTGAACTTTCGACACTTTTCTCTCCGGTTCTGTCCCTCTCTCTTTCGAGGTTAATTTCGTTATTTTCGTTAAATGCGAACGATACATATTACTTACTTACACAATATCACCAAATAACGACGATACTTACGAGCTCGAGATCGATAAGAACCAACTGAGCCGCTTTAAAAGCTTCTTCGTGGACTCACAGATCTCCAGATCGTACGAATCAGCACGAATACAATTTAACCTGACAATGACAGCTCTTCGATCGAGGAACTCGAACGCATGACTGCGTACAATACGTCATCATATGCACGAAACAATACGAACGTTGACGGAGATACGCGAGCCATGAATGAACTATATATGTCAGTGACTCTCAAACATAAACTTTCATGCGAATTCTCGATTCTAATGTAGGTGTAAAAGAGGGATGATTTTACCCCACCCTTTAAACCGCGGCTGGTACCAACATAAACGGGGGATGATTATTGACGTCAGATAAACGTGGCAAGAAACTCGTATATCGCCGAGAGAAAATGGGATTGTTCGATCGTTTAGCGAATCTCCTAGGTCTTAGGAAAAAAGAAGTAAACGTTTTAGTAGTGGGCCTTAATAACAGTGGTAAGTCGACGGTCATAAATAATTTCAAACGCGAGGATGACCGTTGCATAGACATAGTGCCCACTGTCGGGTTTAATGTCGAGAAGTTCGCATGTAAGTTAAATTGCGAGAAGCGATAGTGTCCAAAATGTGAAATTAAATTGCTTTTAGTGCTATCGTTACATATTTATTATTGCACCAGCACAATCTCAAATCCACATAGCACTCTATTTATTTTGTGTGCAATAAGATATCAAATTAAAAAAAAAAAAAAAAAAAAGTGGTTAGAAATAATTATAAAAATAATGAAGATTATATAAATACTTTAAAAAGAACGAACAGAAAATATATACTAATTTCTTACCACAAGATATATGCTTTGTTACTTTTTACACACATAGTTCATTTTCTCATCTTTTTGTTTTTCATACTTCTCATATGGCGTTGATCTGTCTTCACAGTTCGTAAATGTGGCGATGATCCAATCGATTTAATAGTATCTTGTGATAATCTTGTTTTCTTTTTTACAATCTTATTTGTTAGACTACCTTTAAGGCTTTTCAATTTATTTGCGGTTTGTTTCGGTGCTTCAATATCTGTGATGTTTTCAATTTCTGAATTAGACGATGAGTATATTTTTCTACTATTTCTGACTCTATGAGATAGTGGAGTACTAGTGCCTAGCGGAGCTATCTTCAGTTTATTTTTAACAAGATCATTGTGTAGCTTTGACTCAAAACTTGCGTCCTTAAAATTGCCAGAATTTGTAGTCTGATTAGTATGAAAATTCAATTTTGTTTGTTTGAATCTGACTTTAGGTTTATACAATGGCGTCTCGTCTGAAAGGTTTCTAAAACCTTTCTCTTGTTTTGAAGTGGATGGAAGCTTCTCTGTTTCTTTTTCTCTTATCAAAATTTGTCGTGGACTTTTAGTGCGTGTCACTTGTGCTTGCGTATGATTATCTTCCTCATTATTGTCCGATGATTCAATATTTCTTGAAGTATTCTTTTGTCTTTTTCTTTCATTCCACCTCCGCTGCAGTTCGCGTCTTCTCTTGCGTTTTCTCAGTGACTTGTTTCGACTCAATTGTAATTCTACTAAAAAGTCTTCTGTAGAATTGCCAGTGTCCTAAAAAAAATAATAAATGTATTTTAATCATAAGATGAAAATCATTTTCATTTAATCTTATATTTATTTAAATACTGTACATTCAATTCTAGTAGACTGTCACTGTCGTCTGTGTGCATCCATGTAAATGCAGAATTATCTGTTAAAATCTTGTCAAATGCTGTTTGTAAATCTAATATCTTGAACTCCTTTAGACATATTTTTAATCGTTGTCTTAGATCACCGCTCAACTTGTTTTCTTCCATTGTGTCGATATTAATTTTATATGGTCTTGCTGTATGAGAATAATATAGTAAATATATTACTAAATTTAAATATTTATCATTTTCTTTGTCATGTACGCTGTACAATTCCAAAATAATTTGCGTATATGCCGTGTTAGAATGCAGAGAACAATGTTTCATATGCGAAGTATGTTCCTAAAACAGACATTATTCATTGTTTGTTAGTATATTGTATACAGCTTGAAAATAATTTTATACTATTCATTCTTATAACATATAAACATACTTTTAATGACAGGAACTGGTCTTGCCGAGCAATGTAACAGTCGATATTGTGTTTACAACTCTTTAGAAAAGGACCTATATTTTTCATTTTATCAATGGGTAGTTTGGTCAGCACGTCATTCACATCAAACGACATTGGCATTACCCATTTTCCCAGCTTGCCTTTTCCATCCTTTATCAAAATCTGTATCGCATAAATGTCGTTTTTCTCATGCTTGCTCGTCGGTAGAAAGTTGAATACGATCTCTTCCCTTCGGGATTTGACGCAACGAAAACCGGCGAAATTATACAGCTCATTTTGCAGATCAACTTCGACATTCGGCATTCCTCTCGAACGTGAAGGAATCTTCAAGCTTAGCGATTCGGTTAAATGGTCTTCCACGTCTGCGAAACATACAGTGTTCAATTTCCGTTCGCATTGTTCGATTAAGCATTCCAGATCCTTTATCTCTCGGAGCAGTTTCTTCTTTTCCGTATCTAAAAATCAAAAAAATCGAAAAATTATTCCTTCGTTGCCTGAATAGGGTTAGGATATTTGACGAACAATTTGTGCACCTTCATTAATCGGCTCGATATTCGCGTCATTACTGGAGGAAGTACTGGCCGTTTCCATTTTTTTTATTTTACATCACTCGCATATCATTTGCAATAATAACAAAACTAAACGACTTTGAAAAAACTCGCGCCAAAAGACAACTTGATGCATTCAATACTGCAACCGGTCATTGTGCGATTCACGAGGGCCTGTTCGTGATTGGTGCATCATTCTACACGTATATCCGGAATCTAAAAGTATGCGCCAATCGCGAGTAGCCATTTAAGGAGCGAGTGTAGCACTAGGTGCACCCTCAATGCAATGGTTCTCAAATATTTTTATCTCAAATTACTGAGAAATATGCATTTTTATTTCAAGACGATTCTTTGATATTGGTTATTTATGCGACCAATTATAATTTTTTATTCGTCTAATAATGAATCATTTGATCAAGTAAATAATAAAATTTTAATTAAAATTACCTTGTTAGAGAGACTGCATTATTGAATGTCATAAAATAAAATGATTTTTTTAAAAAGAAAAGATATTCAGAAATTTCTTACGGTCAAATTGTACATGAAACAAGAATTAAATATATTGTAAAAAAATGTTTTTATATAAACTTCCTCTATATATATGTATACAATTCTATATATTACTTACTTTTATTTTATTTCGGTATATATAATAAGTCGAAGTCGTTTGTTTCAGTCAAGAATGTCAATTTCACCGCATTTGATATGTCAGGTCACGATCGTCATAGATCATTGTGGGAGCATTATTATAAAGATTGCCACGGGATTATCTTTATAATTGACAGCAGCGATAAGCTACGACTGGTTGTCGTGAAAGAAGAATTGGACATGCTCTTGCAACATCCCGATGTGGCAGGTATATTATCATCATCTTTTCTCTCATTGCATGGATAATTGATAAATTAGTATCAGGTGTCCCTGTAATGAAAAGTAATGAAATTTAAAAATTTATTTAAAATAAGAAAAAAAAAATGAGAGACAAGAGACACGCATTTTATATTGGAGATGCAACAAGCGATTTATAAATGATTGCGTGAAGCTCTGACGCGAAACACGTTTCAGGTCGCAAGATACCCATTCTTTTTTTGGCGAACAAGATGGATTTACCCGACTCCTTGACTACCGTGAAGCTGGTTGCTGGACTGGGACTCGAGCGAATACAAAATAAACCCTGGCATATACGAGCAACAAACGCGATAACCGGCGAAGGTTTGCAGCCGGCAATCGAGTGGCTGACGGATCAAATTCGCGATATATACATTAACAAGAGATAAAATGCGCCGATGACATCGGTGTATGAACGGGAAATGCGACTGGTTCGATTTTTTTTTCTTTTTTAACGAAATGTGTCGGATCGACATTTTAATACCTGTAATGTCATTTAAAATATGTTACACTCGGCGTCACGAGTCCCTTATTCATATTTGAAGCGTTTCACATTTGGCGCTAAAAATGTTTACGGAACCAACAGTCATGATGCACGAATATACCTAGACGCGATATGTCATAGCGTTTTCGAACAAAGCAGGTTTGATCGATCCGTGAGCGATTAATGACGTCATTGACCAATCACAGCCATTTCTCTAAAGAATAAATGGCTGCGATTGGTCAATCACTTAATCGATCACGGGTCGATCTGCTTTACTCGGAAAGTACCTATCTTCAAACAGGACGCTCCTGATGTCAAGTGAAACGTCATGCTGCATGTTCGTCGATTCGAAATCCGGATCCGGTATAATAGAGAAGTAGAAAAGAAATTCTCGTACAAAGTTCTCAAGAAGTTTCTAACGAAAAGAAAATGCATTCTTCGCGTTGAAAAATGTTGATATAATTGAGGTAAAAAGTGTATAATTAGGAAGCATCGTTGCAAGCTCAATTTAATTCCGTCCAAAGGATAAGGCGTGCATAGCTGAACACGTAAATGTATATTATAAATATAAAATTATAATTTTTTAATATATAATAATTGCGGCCGCAACCATTTTCCGGACTGATACTGTAACGATAGTATCATACAACGCTTCGCAGAGATATTTCATCGCAATATTCAAAATAAAGAAATTTCTATTCAGTTTCAATAAACATTTTAATTAAAGATTTTCATCTTTGTCGTTCTTTGTTATAAGGCGACGCATATTTATTTATTCGTATATATGTGTATTATACAGCGATAAGAAAAATATTAGATAAATAGAATTACAAAATATACAAAAATATAAAAATATAAGCAATTCAAAATAATCGATTGGAAAGTATATGTTTTCGTAAGATGTCGCCACCGATTCAATGAAATTTTGCGCCTGACCTTTTACTATTTACGTCACGCGTCGTGTAGTGATGTAGTCAGGTGTTGTATCGACCGACCTGTGGCGTTTAACAGGTGGACTCCTTATCACCTTTGATAAGGGATCTTCGTAATATGGTGAAAATGATGGGAAAACACTCGTTAACATATTATTTCGCATTTGCGGTTTTCTTCAAGCTCACATGTTGTTATAAGACAGAGAAATACTCGCTGTTTATGCCGAACGTGAGACCGAATAAGGTAAGTACTGTAATTTTCTATTAAAAGGAAAAACAAGAATGTCTAGATAATATTTGATAACATATGATTCTCTTAATGTACAAAAATAACATATGGAATTTATTAATATATTTATATATTAATTATTAATATATTTTGTATCGTGTTTAATTTATTTCTATGACAATTGTATATTGGTTGTATACATAGTGATAAAGAATAAGAATATAATAAATCATATTAGTTTCTATATTTTTTTGAGTGTCTAAATAACTTTTTTATGGAGTAGAAATTTATCTGATGTATCCTGTTTTTATAGCCTGAACTGTATCTATGCACTCCAGTTCGAATAGATTTTACCAAAAATTATTATATTACTGGTTTCGAGCCAAATGCAACAATGGAAACAGCTCATCACGTACTGATATATGGATGTAGCAAGCCTGGTAGTACAAAGTCAGTTTGGAATTGTGGAGAAATGGTAAATGCAGATAAACGAGCAGATGTAGCACCTCCTTGTAAAGACGGGACACAGGTAATAAAAATTAATAAAATTATGTAATAAAATTAATAAAATTATGTAATATATTTTACATATCTCATAGATATATTTAAAAAATAATCTTTTATTTAAACAGGTTATCTATGCATGGGCAAGAGATGCTCCTGAATTAGATCTACCAGATGAGGTAGGCTTTAAAGTAGGCGGTGACTCTACTATACAGTATATTGTCCTACAAGTGCATTACGCACACATTGATCATTTCAAGGATGGTAGAACAGATAATTCAGGTGTAATTTTACATTATACAACACATCCATTGAACAAATTGGCTGGGGTTATTCTGTTAGGAACAGGTGGCATCATACCACCTAGGGAAGTAGTGCACATGGAATCTTCTTGTCCGATAACAGAAAATAAGACTATTTATCCATTTGCATATAGAACACATACTCATTCACTTGGAAAGGTTGTCTCCGGTTATGTAATAAAACCGAATAATGAATGGATCGAACTTGGGAAAAGAGATCCGCAAACTCCTCAAATGTTTTATCCTGTTAATAACAACATTCCAGTTACATATGGAGATATACTGGCATCTCGTTGTACAATGGAAAATACACGTGATAGACCCACCTTTGTAGGTCTAACAAATGACGATGAGATGTGTAATATGTATATTATGTATTACGTTGAGAATGATAGCCCTTTAAAGCAGAAATATTGCTTTACTCAAGGACCACCTTTATATTATTGGAATCAAGACTTAAGTAATATTCCTGACAAAGAGGCATCTATATTGTAATATTCCAATCGATTGATATTGAATATTTTGACATAATAGATCAATTTTATTTTATTATATAAAATTAGGAAGAATCCTAACATTTCCACAGCCTGTATATTTAGATGCATTTAAATTCAGTGAGAATCAATATTTGGAGATCAAGCCGTCCTAATATAATTTTACAACTGATTTTTTGTTGATCATATTTATTTATTGATATACTTTTTATTGATAAATTTAGTTTATTTATATTGATAAATTTAGGTTATTGTAGAACACACGTTTTCTTGAACTTAGAATTATTTATATAATTTTTGAAGTTATTAAGAGGATATGAAATTTTAGCAAGGTATGATTATTGGTTTTTAAGATAAAATAAAAACAGTAATTTCTTTTTAATTGGAGAAAAATGAAATATTTTTGTAAAATAATTTATTAATTTAATTATTAAAATAAAATATAATAATTACGCATAAATTATGCAGAATTAATCTAATTTCCGTACTTTTCAAGTGATTATAATTGAGAATATTGCGACCAGGGTACATTGTACTTATTTTACATATGAGTAAATTTTAAAAGATATTAATTTATAATAGTTTATAATATATATGTCTTCTCAATTTTAATAATTGTGACATATGTTAACATTTACATACATACATTTACATACACGTACACACATTTACATATGTTGACATATGACATACATTGACAATTTTTATAAATAATGTAACATCTGTTTGAATTGCTATTGCAATTTATGCTGCAAGTTGTCGATTGGTTATATACAATATGTATAATTTTTGTGACAAAAATTAGGCTACATTGAGTCTAAAATGGCTTACGGTTTAATCAATAATTGTGTTATACTTTACAATATATTGCTTTAAAGGCAATTACAAATTTAATTTTAAATGTTATTTTATATTGAAGTTGTCATATATGTATGTATATATGTACCGAACCACTATGCAGATGTGATATAAATAGATAATGTTAAACTTAGGCCTAGTTTCAATTAATATTTATAATTATGATTAATTTACGATTATACGTAACTGAAAAGAGTTTTGAAAAGTACGTTTTGAAAAGAGTTATTGAAGAAAAAAAAATATATATATCTTTTTTTATTTTAATAATCAATTCACTGAATATAACGGTATGAGAATTAAAAAAAAAGTTATATACATAATATAATTTAAATAATTCCGAAATATATATTATTAGCAGAAAGATATTGCATTTTATAATTTATTTCTTATAGCATATATTTCAAACAGATTTTTGGAATGATTATGAACAAATGTAATGGTTTATTAATTAATAATAATTAATAAAAATATTATTAATTAATGAATTAGTTTTGTGCAGAAGAAGAATGTGTTAATGAATGTATCGATACATTAATTGTTAGCTTTATTTTAGACGCGTAAAGTTATATATATTCAAAGTTAAGATCAAAATGATATTATTATATTGATTGTATTGAAGCACAGAACTTCAATTAATCTCAAACAGTTTATTTATAATTATCAGTATGGTTAATAAGAGAATTATTTGAAGAGAATTATTTTAGATAGGACGTATCTCCCGAAGCGAGATGTCAATGTAAAATCGATGAGAGTACTATTTCCAGAAATATAACGAGAGAGAAGTCTTTCTTTCAATCTTCAAAAGTCTTCTCCAAACACTGTATGTATTGTATATATATGTATACAATCGCTCAGGAATTTCTACCCGACTTCTGCATTTAAATGAAGAAATATAGATCTTTTTCCCCGTCCCAGCGTATTTTTCGCGAGACCATTGATGGATATTTATTTTTGAACATGTATAAACGTACGGTCATCGCTGAAAATCTAATTATTATAAGAATTTATGGATTTCAATAAACGACTTATGCAAAAAATTTGTCTTTTCGTTTCACGCTGTTTGCGATGCGCAACGAATACATTTCCAGAGGACAGAGTTTCAAAGAAGCACATTGCTTTCTCCCGTGATATGCATTCTCGTAATTGCAATATATGCAATATATGCTCGTGTGTATACTTGTGTACATAATACGTACAATACGTCGTCCTAGTGAACGATACCATTGTATAGTTCATATCACGTTAATAACGTTCTCTTGTATGGTCGCCACGCATATATAGAATTGGCAGCCTTTGGTTTGCACATTCCAGTAAATTATATTACAGCGTTACTCTATTCATCGCACAATGTACATTCGGTTTGCATTGTTTTCTTTTGATATTTTATTTTTACTAGAACAACACAAGCGCGCGCCATTCTTCGGTTTTATGTTTATTAAAAAATAATATAAAATTTGTTTAAACTCGATGAATATTTTTTCATAGAAATCAACTGATTAAAGCGTTAATTTGGTAATTAAATTTTAAAATAATATGTTAAAATATTAAAATAGTAAAATGTTGTAAAATTGTAAATATGTTATAATATCTTATTCTCGATTAATATTTTTTGATGGAAATCAGCTGATAACTTTCAAAAATATTAATCGAGTTTAAAGTATTATAACATATTATTTAAAACTAATATTATTATTTTTTTTAATTTTATTTTGAACAAACTGTCAAACTGCTAATTCTCGCGATAACAGCCTCTCGATGCTACGAATATAACACACAATGCGAATCTTGACAGCCAATAAGCATCGCGGAAAAGCGACAACAATAAACTTTGATATATGCGAGTATCGATTTTGCATATCTTTCTTAGAAAAGAAAAAAATTCAACCTTTTTGTCACGCAATTACTCTCCCATGAGCATAAAATATTAAATTCGAGTCAAAAATAATAAAATAATAACTCGCACTTTATATATCGTAATTTTATTATGCGCAAAGTAAGAATGTAGAGAAATTAAGTAGTACGAGTCAACAATTTCTCAGTACGGTTAGCCTATTCGTCGCGCAATCATTTAATCATTAACATAAAATTATAAATGCGAGTCAAGAAGAATAAAAAATTATATGCACTTTATATATCGTAATTTTATTATGCGCAAGGTAAGAATGTAGAGAAATTAAGTAGTACGAGTCAATAATTTCTCACTACCTTTAGCCTTTTCGTCGCGCAATCATTTCATCATTAACATAATATCATAAATACGAGTCAAAAACAATAAAAAAATAACACGCACTTTATATATCATAATTTTATTATGCGCAAAGTAAGAATGTAGATAGATTAAGTAGTACGAGTCAACAATTTCTCACTACGGTTAGCTTTTTCGTCGCGCAATCACTTAATCATTAACATAAAATCATAAATGCGAGTCAAAAACAATAAAAAATAACACGCACTTTATATATCACTAGAACAACACACAAGTGCGCGCAATGCGCGCACTATTCTTCGATTTTATATAAAAAAAAATGATATTTTTATATAAAGTTTGTTTCAACTTGATTAATATTTTTTGATAGAAATCAGCTGATTAAAGCGTTAATTTGTTAATTAAATTTTAAAATAATAGTATGTAATAGAAATTATAAAATAATGTTTTAAATAAAATGTTATAGTACATTAAACTCGATTAATATTTTTTGACAGAAATCAGCTGATAATTGTGCGCCGTATGGGGTCCGCGGTTTAAAAATATTAATTTTCAATATTTTAAAGCGAGCCAAAAATTAATCTTTCATATATTTTATCAGTACATTGTCTGCACATTTTGATGGTGCCATCAGCATACCAGTCTACAAACTTTTTGATCTAATATACGTAAAATGAATCCGCGCCGTAAGGGGTCCGCGATTTAAAAATTTTAATTTCCAATTGTTTAAAGCGAGCCAAAAAGTAATCGTATATATATTTCAATAGTGTATTGTTTGCAGATTATTTTGGTACCATAAGCATATCAGCGTACTACCTTTTTGGTCTAATAAACGTAAAATTAATCCGCGCCGTATGCGATCCGCGGCTTAAAAATTTCAATTTTCAGTATTTTAAAACGCGCCAAAAATTATTTGTTTACATATTTCAACCGTACATTGCCTGCACATTATGATGGTACCATCACCATACCAGCCTACAAACTTCTTGGTATAATATACGTAATATAATTGTGCGCTGTATGGGATCAGCGGCTTAAAAAATCTAGTTTTCTATATTTTAAAACGAGCCAAAAATTAATCGTATATAAGTTTCAATAGTGTATTGTTTGGAGATTATTTTGGTACCATAAGCATACCAGGATATTACCTTTTTGGTCTAATATACGTAAAATGAATCCGCGTCGTATGGGGTCCGCGGTAAAAAAATTTTTATTTTCAATATTTTTAAACAAGCCAAAAATTAATTTTTCATAAATTTTAACAGTACATTGCCTGCACATTATGATGGTACCATCACCATACCAGCGTACTACCTTTTTGGTCTAATAAACGTAAAATGAATCCGCGCCGTATGGGATCCGCGGCTTAAAAATTTTAATTTTCAGTTATTTAAAACGCGCCAAAAATTATTCGTTTACATATTTCAACAGTACATTGCCTGCACATTATGATGGTACCATCACCATACCAGCCTACAAACTTTTTGGTATAATATACGTAAAATGAATCCGCGCCGTATAGGGTCAGCGGCTTAAAATTTTAATTTTTAATATTATGCGTAACTATATACATATATCGCGGTAATAGATGTCGATACTCATTTCTACTGCGCATTCGCAATTCGAATTATATTAAGATTATCGAAAAGTGTCGGACGAAATATATTTATGACTCTAATAAAGGAAATATTTATTGTCCTTAAAAATTGCTACGGAACCTTAATTGTTAATTTGGATTTATGTCTCACTTCTATTTTTAACTTAATAAATATATTACTTTATAATTAAATGAATAAATTAAAAAATATTAATATAGCGAGCTAATTAAATTTTAAAATAATAATATGTTATAATAATTAAAATAGCAATATGTTGTGAATAATATGTTGTAATATTTTATCCTCGATTAATATTTTTATTACAGAAATCAGCTGATTAAAACGTAAAATTGCTAATTAATTCTTAAAATAAGAATATGTTATAACATTTAAAATAATAATATGTTTTAAATAATGTATTATAATTCCTTAAATTCGATTAATATTTATAACAGCTATCAGTTGATTTCTGTCAAAAAATATTAATCGCAGATAAGGCATTATAACATATTATTTATAACATTATTATATTAATTTTTATAACATATTTTTATGTTAAAATTTAATTAGCAATGTAATGCTTTAATCATCTGATTTCTATCAAAAAATATTAACCAAGTTTAAACAAACTTTATATAAAAATATTATTCTTTTTTATTTAAAATCGAGGAATGGCGTAACGCGCGCTTTTGTTATTTTAATCTTTTTCTAAAAAAGACATTAAGTCGATTCTCGCAAGTATTTTTGCCTTTTTTCCGCCAAAATATTAATCAAGCTTAAAGTATTATCACATATTATTTAAAACATATTATTATTTTATTTAATTTTATTTTAGACTAACTATCAAACTGCTAACTACTAACCCTCGCGATGACAGCCTTTCGATGCTACGAATATAACACACAACGCGAATGTCAAAAATATTAATTAAGCTTAAAGTATTATCACATATTATTTAAAACATTATTATTTTATTTAATTTTATTTTGGTCAAACTGCTAACTGTTAACCCTCGCGATGACAGTCTTTCGATGCTACGAATATAACACACAAGGCGAATCGACAGAGAACCAATCAGCATTGCGGAAAAGAGGCAACAATACTTCGAGACTTTCGAGAATCGACTTAACATGCACTTTTTAGAAATGGATGGATATATATCCTCTCTCCCCATAGAAGTTCCGCTGCTTCAAATTAATTAAATTCTTACTACATACGGGATAAAATATATGTCACGTGATGCATCATTTTTTTGTTTAAAATAACTTATAATATTAATCGCGAACTTTATCATTTTTGTCCCGTGTTGACACGGATTGCATATCATAGTAAAAAAAAGACATCAGATTAATAGGTGTGCAGACTCGGCAGTTCTAAACAGAGGGTCGTGAAAACTAGTTATGGACTCTGGCGACTTAAATTAAATACGGACGTTCCCTACAACATAATTCGCGCGGTTCCATTAAACTTAAAGGGTGCATCAAGAGAAAGGTAATCTCGTCGAGGTCTTTAGCACCGCGATAAAGCACGTCTCGCGCAACTTTATGTCGGATTTATCGTGCGCGCTTTCTCTATACAATCGTCTCGCTTCTCGTATATTTTTTTTTCCAAAGCATCCCGTTATCGATCGATCGATGAAAAGCTGACGAATCAATGCAATGAATTCGATTAAATGGTGCTGGGCCATGGTTGTTACGTCTAACGCCTATTAATGCAGACAGATCGAGATGGTAAATTAGCTGACCTTCAATCAACCGTTACACTGATCGTATTTGCCGACCACGAAATTATATTCGTAAAGTTCGACGAGAGAGTATTGGACCACGAGAAGTCGGGCTATTTATAAGCGATAGATGATATGTTTAAAGCGACAAGCGAAATTAATTATAGCTCAAGTGGAGCTATGGAAATTGACTAATCGATTATCTATAGAGTGCCTCTTGTCGTCTTATATGTATCACATGATGTGAGATGTATTTTAACAATATATAAGTATTCTTTTTTATTATACAGTACACAGAG
This sequence comes from Prenolepis imparis, assembly GCF_030444845.1. NCBI lineage: Eukaryota > Metazoa > Arthropoda > Insecta > Hymenoptera > Formicidae > Prenolepis > Prenolepis imparis. Next base: position 4,809,085 of record NW_028141167.1, on the reverse strand, counting down.
AGAATTTTCTCTTAGAATTTATCCTGAAAATCATGATAATCATGAGACAATATGGTATGGAAAGAATTTTATGAGAATTTCTCTGATTAATATCTATCACAATAAAATATAAAATATTATTATTTTTATTGTGATAAATATTAATCAGAGAAATTCTCATAAAATTCTTTCCATACCATATTGTCCCACGATTACCATGATTTTCAGGAATATTAATTCTAAGAGAAAATTCTCTCAGTGTACATAATTAAAATAATTGGATAATACAGCTGTGCTTTTAACATTTTCGAGTCAATTTTTTTCCATAGGAAAATAATAAAGATGCCACTCATTTTTTAATTATAGCAAATTGAGAACAAAAGCTTATTTTTTCATGAGTGATTTATCAATAATGAGAATAAATATTAAATTTATAATTATATAAAATAATTATAGTAAAATTTTATTTTATGGTTTATGTTTTAATAGAATTTAAGTTAATTAAATACATATGATATTAAATATTGAAAATTAAAGGATTATAAAATAAATGCGCTGACAATTAAATTTTCAGCAAAGAGAATATGGATTCTAAATTAATTAAAAATTCCTTTGACATTATGCAAGTATATCAGTAACACAACATTTTTGTATAATTACGTATGTGCAAGCTTTAACGAACTTGACGCTTTTGAATAAACAGTTGAATTAATTTTTGATAACGGTAAAAATTTATGCAAAGAGAATGTCAACTATTTCTATCGATAAATTACGAATTTCGCAGACATTTCACATTATTTTTATGGATATTACCTCTATACTGTTTTTATTGTCGCAGAATCTCTTGGACGTTAAAAGTGTGTCGATGACTGGCAACGTGTACGTTTTTGGAAAACAAATGACCGGAGAAAGTGCAGTCAACGAGTTAAAGAATCTAACGGAGGTGTGGTCGGTGTTTTTAACAGCCATTGATGAAACCCGAAAGAGCTAATAAAGTCTTCTCCTTATTCTCTCGTTCTTCGCACGATGTCTGTCCCCCAGGTATGATAATTTACAGTTGTGTCAGCTCGAAATCGTCTGCTTCAAAATTAAGTCATCATATGACGCTACAACACCGAGTTTATAAATCTAATGCTAATTATCAATTTTCGATTAAATTTTTATTTTCACACGGGTTTATAAAGAAGAAATTGCATTCGAGATCGCGATGATACCTTTCTTAAACAATAGTTTTGCTTATTTTCTTCACAACAAAGCAATTTTATAATTAATAACATCCGGATACACAGTATGTGTTCCACATTGTTTCTCTAATGTACGATATGCTATTTTCTTTCCTAACGCTGTTCTGCATTCTTCGTTTTGAAATTATTTAAATCGAGTCGCGTTTTTTTGCGAAAGTTTCACGCGCAGATGTAAATCTCTAAGAGACTTCGCGCGACGATAATCGAGCAGTTATTAATGCGAAAATCGCTCTCGTACTTTCGTTTCTTCCGGTACGACCTACTTTTGTATAGACGCACGAGGAAACGTTTGACATGCGGGGAAGTGTTTTAGATTTTCGTCGAGCACAAGTGACGCGATCGGATTGCCCACTTGTAAAATCGAAAACCGGTTTTGCTCATTACATCGTACTCTTGCACGCGTCTCCTTCGGCGGAAGTTAATATACCAATATACCAGATATATCCGGCGCAAATCAATCGATAGTTGTGTTTTCAAGTCATCCCTTTGTGCCCGATGAATGAATATCCATTGCAGAATCCTATATTTATTTTAATCGTGCTAATTCCGGAGATATCTGATGAGAATGTTTCAGACTGAAGTAATATTATGAAAACATTAAATTTCAAGATAATTTCAACTATTTGAAACTAAATTCTTATTTGGATCTTTTTATCAAATGAAAAGTATGGAGAGCACATTTTCTCCTTTTTTTAAATATATCAATCCTTATTTTAAAATAAAACTAGGACAACACAAGCGCGCACTACGCGAGCACCATTCCTCGATTTTATATAAAAAAGAATGATATTTTGATATAAAGTTTGTTTACGCTTGATTAATATTTTTTGACAGAAATCAGCTGATTAAAACGTTAATTTGCTAATTAAATTTTAAAATAAAAATATGTTATAAAAATTAAAATAATAATGTTATAAATAATATGTTATAATACTTTAAACTCGAATAATATTTTTTGACAGATCTCAGCTGACAACTGTCAAAAAATATTAATCGAGTTTAAAGTACTATAATTTTATTTAGAACATATTATTTTAATTTTTATAACATATTATTATTTTAAAAATTAATTAGCAAATTAACTCTCTAATCAGCTGATTTTTGCAAAAAAATATTAATAAAACATTAATATGTCAATTAAATTTTTAAATAAAATTATGTTATAAAAATTAAAATAATAATATGTTTTTAATAATAAGTTATAATTCCTCAAATTCGATTAAAATTTTTGACAGTTATCAGCTGATTTCTGTCAAAAAATATTAATCACAGATAAGGCATTATAACATATTATTTACAACATATTACTATTTTAATATTTTTAACACATTATTATTTAAAAATTTAATTAGCAAATTAACACTTTATTAATATTTTTTGACATACATCAGCTGATTAAAGCGTTAATTTGCTAATTAAATTTTAAAATAATATTATGTTATAAAAATTAAAATATATGTTCTAAATAAAATGTTGTAGTACTTTAAACTCGATCAATATTTTTTGACAGTTATCAGCTGATTTCTGTATCATTCTTTTTAACATAAAATCGAGGATTGGAGCGTGCATAGCGCGCTTGTGTTGTTCTAGTCCCTTTCTTAAAAAAGTTTGTTAAGGGCCACCAACTCCGATTGACTTTAACCTTTGATTAAATTATATCTTTGTCTCTTTTTAAGAACATATCTGAAAAGAGACAAAGATATACATAGTTAATCGGAGTTGGTCGAAGTAGCCCTAAGTCGATTCTTGCAAGTATTGTTGCCTCTTTTTCGCGATGTTGATTAGCTGCCGCGATGTTGATTAGCTGCCTCGATTTGCGTTATGCGTTTTACTCATAGCATCGAGAGGCTGTCATTGAGAGGATTAGCAGTTTGACAATTTGTCCAAAATAAAATAAAATAAAATAATAATATGTTTTAAATAATACATGTTTTAATACTTTAAATTCGATTAATATCTTTGACAGTTATCAGCTGATTTCTGTCAAAAAATATTAATCGCGGACTAAGTATTATATATTATAAGTATATATTATAACATATTATATTATTTACAACATATTATAATTAAAATAATAATAATTTGTAAGTAATATAATATGTTATAATACTTTTCCGCGATTAATATTATTTGACAGAAATCAGCTGATAACTGTCAAAAAATATTAATCGAGTTTAAAGTACTATAACATATTATATTACTTACAAATTATTATTATTTTAATTATAATATGTTGTAAATAATATAATATGCGAATCGAGATAGTTAATCAGCATCGCGAAAAAGCGACAACAATGTTAATAACATGTTCTTTTAGAAAGGCATTATGTGTAGCTGAACTAATATTTTTATAATTCTAATTAAAAATATAGTTTGGTTTGTCTAAGTCTGCTCAGACTTTAATAAGATGTTTTTCTCAATTTTATGTCTTGGAAAAGGCAGAGAATTTTTTTCCTGCGTCTCTGTCAAACAGAATATCTTGTTAAAAACAAAAAAAGAGCTATATAGTATTGTCTCGACTTTCCCTTGCACCAGTTTCGTCTAACGATATATAGTGAAAGTTTGTATGACGTGACAAGAGAGTTATGTATAAGGGTTGACCGTGGAGAGGGTTAAAGATCGATTCGCGGTGAGTAGCATCACTATTTCGATTTCACGTGAGTAGAGAGGAAGAGATGTTGCGAAGAATACGAATTACTCGTGGTAAAATAAATCGACGAGACTACGCGACACGTGACGCGCGTGTCAAACATTACATCATGTATGTGTGTGTGTGTGTGTGTTCGAAGTTCGAGCCCGACCGAATATAGATCGAATGTTCGATCACTTCTGCTCCATTAGTCGATCAGTGTCACGTGTCGAGAACTGGGGAGATTACTTTTGCTCACTATACGATCATTTTTACGGGCCGAATTCTCGATATGTGCTTTCTCTCAGTATGGATGGATCAAAAGCGAAATATTGTGCATAAAGGGAATAAAGAGAATCGGGGCGAATATTTCATCTTGAAGAGCGAGATTAAAAACGAACGAAATATATATATTTTGCTTAGTGTTCTCAATCCTCTTTCTCTCTATTTATCTATCTCTCCTGCGTGAGGCTTACATATTGCTGAAATAAAGTTCTCGTCAATTATGTACGCACTTTACATCGATAAACCGGTATTCTGCTAACCGGGTAAACGTACATAAAATGCTGCTATCTTAATAGAATATCGGCGCTAAGATGCTTCTCTTTCAAGAGCAATGGTAAATTAAATAGATAGATAAATCCACAGAGGAAGATAGGAGCCAGGAAGCACGTACATCTCGTTCGCAAGAAACTTGCCACAACTCTGGATAAATGGCAATTTATCCAACTGCCATTAGTTGAATACACCTAATGAATAGAGGCTCATAAACTTGATTCTCGCCGGCGGTTTCGCTCATAATTTCGTTTCCTGCGTACGACGTCGTACACGAAAGTAAAATTCATACGTGCATCGGTATATATGCCTTGTATGAGTCGCGTATCCATTTCCGGTCATCAATATATTCGAGTATCATACAAATTTCTGTTATTCTTTTGCCGGACAATCGTTCCGCGATCAATATTCATGACGATGACTTAGAAAGCGGACAGACGTGTAGCGTGAACGCAATATATGACTGTGTCATTAATCATCATCTCTGTCTGTATTTCATGTTTCCTATTCTTAATGACTCCCCTTGCATTTCCAGCTTCGCGTTACGGACTCTCGCGAAATCGATGTGCTCTGTTCTCATCACGTGTCTAAAAATTAATAACGCAAAGATGTTAACAAATACTTATTAATTACTATATTATTTTATTACTATGCAAACATAAATATTATAAATATTAATAAATATTTATTAAAGTTATTAAAAAAATATCAAATATAGTTAGACCCATTTTCCAAGCGATAAAAGATATTTTTTATTATTTTGTTTTAATTAGGGAGATTGCATATTACAACTTTAACCGATTTAAAAAGAAACAGATGCTATAGTTGTTCATAAGTATACATATGTCTGTGCCAGTTCAATGGCTTATTTCTGCCTTTCATACGGAACAAATTAATAGTTGATGTAAGCCGGCTGCTTATTGCGGAGATGCTAACGTAGCTCGGTTATCGAACTTCTAGGCAAGCAAGATATCGAGTTCGCAACAATTACCGCTCTTGCATGAAAGTCCTGTGATATCATACCGCTCTGCAACTCCCAACGCGGAATGATGTTTGACGTTTTCGAGCTACGCGCGAATTACCTCGGCCTGCAACCGCTGTGCGCAAACTTCTCCAAGAGATATATTCCCGACCGTCTATCTATCCGAAAATAGCTGTAGGGAAATGCGAATGTGAAATAAATACGAGGTCGCAATTCGGATTATATAATAATGCTGTTTTCCCCCGCTTTATCATCCTCCGTAGTTCAAAATTATAAATCTTTTTTACGATCTTACGACTAAGCAAATGACAAAAGAGATATATATTTAAAAGAAATATATTTACGAATAATGTTTGATATCTGACTTGCTTTTCAATCTCGATTCGAGGCTTTCGTTCTTCTAAGATACAGCACGTGCGATCGCGCACGTGTGAACGCGGATAGTAAATGCCAATGAAAATGGCACGTCGCACGAGCATCGTAAAAGCCACCAATGTGCCGGTAAAAGCACAACGACGCGGGCCGGTCGTTAGGAAAGCGACCGACCAGGGCCAGACAGGCTGCAGGCACCGGCTTCGAAAGTGAGGCCTCGATCACGTCTCGTTTCGACGCCGACTCGTAGCACGTAGACGCGCGCCCGAGCTTTGTTTTCGTCCTCTTTTTTTCTTTTCTTTTCTTTTCTTTTTTCCCTCCTCTCTCGGCACGACGCGGTTCGAATCCCGGACGCGTTTCCGCGCGGCCGAATCCCCGAGGTCTCGAGTCGCAGCGAAATTCCCGGCATAATTGAAATACGCTCTTCCTTCGGATTTTGTGTTATAGACGAAAAAAATTTTCCGATCAAATTAGGTTCTAGATAAAAAAAATCATACAAATATACAAATATGTAAAATAAGTCCTCTGGAAACGCTTATAAAATTTTTATATCTAATACCGTGTAAAATTTCTAATCTGCTTCGTTGAAATTTATGACGCGCTTAATTGAACTTGCCCTATGTACGGTTTATTCGTTAATTTCGATAGAGAGATGAGAGAGAGAGAGAGCACGTACGCTCTTTTCGATATCTCTTAAAATTATCTAATTGATGTCCGTGCGTGCTTTGAAGATAACAACAAGTTTTGGACACGAAGCCGCATAATCGTGCATAAATAGAGCGAGACGTAATCGCGCCGATAAGCGAGAAAGACACGATATATTTAATTCTTCGCGCTAAATTCTAGCGGCTTCATAGTTAGAGACCGCTTCTCTCCATAATTTAATTCTCTCCTCTCGTGGAAACTCACCGATTTTCTGCACTCGCAGTTTCGCTACCGCGAAACGTAGTTAACGTCGAACGAATCGCGAATCGTGAATAGGAAAAGCCAATTTAAGCCGAGGGTGACGGAAGTCGCAGTTCTTTTACCGATAAATCGGCGAGATAAAACGCGGCGCGAAAAGAAAATTCGCGTGAGCGATCTTTCGTGAAATCACCTCGCGATCAGCTGATAGCGACGCGTAAGAGGCAAAAAAACGCATTTCGCATGTTCTTTCGTCCGGAAAATCGCGTTAAAGATCATCAGCCGCGATTGCTGCCAATTCATTTTCCAGATTACAATCGCGCAAGCTATTACGAGAGCGGCGAATCTCGCTGCATCTTGGCCGATTCGCGATGCACGATGCGACCGCGTGGACGCGCGTGTCCCCCCGGGGACATTCCCACGTTCCCTAACGTCCTAATTCCGGCGCGCCTGAATTTCGAAGGTAAACAGACTCTAAACCGTTGACTGCGCGTGTTAAAAGGATTTACATTTCTTTTAGAAAGGCGCGATACATCGCGCGCGTCTACGCGGAATCGCTTCATGTAAAACGCGCCCACGAAAGATTTTCGTCTCCCAAAAATATTACTTCTCCTCGGTATTATTCTCTTTCTCTCTCTCTTACCGGATCTTTCCCTCGAGGCAGAGTCAGCTGCGCAGAGCGGAAACTTCCGTAGATATAACCGAAAATATTATCTCGCGCGTGAATTGGGGTTCCGTCGCTGTGCTGTTTCTACGTTTAATTTCCGGTGCGGTGGTCCCGCGTCAGGGCAGAAAGTGCGACGAACCGTTCGGTTCAACGAGCAACGCGACCCCGACGTAGGGTAGGTAGGTAGGTAGGGCGAACGGGAAATAAAAGAAGGGCGCGTCGAACGAGCGGAAAATTCGCGATTGGTTAACCTACTTCGCCGAGAGACCGAACCTTGGAGATCTTTCTTGCGATTTTAACGTGGCGAGAGCACGATCGAACTTTCCGTAGCGATATTGCGCGCTTCACCTCCTGTGCTGTAGGGATTTCGGATTTAGACAGCTTCCAACCGAGTGGTCGCGCGAGTTAAGAAATTACATTCCGATCGAGTTTGCAGAGACAACATCGCAAAGAGTCGAAACGAAACAATATCCTCCAAATCTTAAAATATAACACACAGCGATGTATTTTATTAATCAATTGTTTATGAAGCTGATTAATCACTGATGAGTACACAGTTTTCGGGAACATTTTCATTGTGTGAAATAATCGATCTTCCGGCTTATCGAAAATTGGAATTTTACGCGAGCCTCGTTCGCAAATTTTCGCTCCGCGGTTGTAGATCTCGACCCAGGGCGAAGGGGGAGAAAGAGGGGGATGATGCACCCCCCTCTGTCGGTGTGATGATGTCGGGGGTTGCGGTGGCGGGTGCCTCGCGTCATGGGACCGACGAACAGCGAGTCTACCGCGTCGTGTCGTGGTGGAAAAGGAGAGAGAGCGACAGTACAAAAGAGAAAGAGTGAGAGAGAGGGGGCGAGACAGAGAAAGTGCGCACGAGAGAGATACGTGGGGGTGAGAGAGAGGTCGCGATTGGTTAAGCCGCTCTTGGAAAAGCCCGCCTGGCTGCTCGACCGGCCGGCACTTCGCTCAGTTCTCCACTGCGCTCCGTGTGAAGCGGAGCTTTCGAGATACCTTCCCGCTCTCCCTCTCACTCTCGTCGCGATCCGCGTGATCCACTCCTCGATCTTGGGATCTCTGCGCTAATCGCGCTAATCACCAGGGTATCGCGAGGAAAACGCAGTCCTGATCCGACGATTCAGATTCCTCTTGAAAAAAATCGCGAGAAAAGGAAGGGGTTGAAGGGGTGAAAGAAACGGACGACGATGTGCGAGAGGAAGCTGCTACGAGTGCTCTAGGACAAGAGGACCTAAACTAAGCCGAAAGCGAGATATCGAGAGCCGAGGGACGACCCTCGAGAAGACGAGGAGGTGCGTCTCCGAGAACGAGCGTGATCAGGATAATCACGGTGAGTACCTGCATTATACATTACTATATGCGATTGAATGAACTTGGAATCCAAATGCTTTTCAATTTTTTATTTCGCACGATTTTTGAGTCTCCGCGGGTCAACGGTTCAATAATTATATTTTTTATACGTAGTTTCACCGATAATTGGATTTGCTGGATATTCCCCTGTTACACTCAACATTTGCATAAACTGTAATTCCTTCGTCCATGTATAGCATAATATATTTTTTTCATTGAATTCTCTTCATTACATATTTTCGCGAGCAAAACGTACTTTTTTGTAAATTAAATTTATTGCGCAGAAGACCATTTATGTAAAAAAAAAAATGAATTATCAGATTTTTATTCTGGAATTTTGTATTTTTTCGTTATTGAGGATTCTTGTTTGGTATGATTTTTTTCGCGAAAGACGGTTTACACAATAAGTGTGGCTAGATATATTACATGTTCTTCACAGATTTCTCTTTGAAATTAAAGAACAAAGCTGAAATAGAAATTATAAGTATAAGACGGCCAAAGCAGGTAACGAAGCGCAGTCGGCGCTCGTTATAAACTCACATGATGTTCTTTGTGTGTAGATAAGGGATGATAGGAGAAAATTAAGGAAACCCCTGCGCTTACTATTCTGTAGCTTTGTCGAGACTACGCTCTTCTAATTTAAGTGCACGGTCGTGTTCTCTCGAGAATGAAGTATGAAGCTTAACGCTAAAGAGAATCCGACGTTTATTCTCGGCGTATCTTTCGGTGAAATTTTAGCTGAAAATATTATCCAAGAGATAATTATGTATACGAATCTTAACTTGCCAGAAACGTTTTGCCTCTAATCATTAATTATCCAAAATCGATAAACTCTAATAAAAAAATATATATAGCGAAAAACCACATTCATTAAATAAAGAATATGTATGTATAAAAAAAACAGAACGTTAAAATATAAGACGTTGCGATATTTGATCGCAGAATTAAAGACGTTGTTTGTTTTAATAAGGCATCAGAGTACGCTCGGCTAACAGGTTTCGCGCGAAGAAGATTCAAAGAAACCCTTGCTTCCACTTAGCATATAGGTCACGACCTTTCGTATTCGCGACCTATACGTTTCCTCCGCAGAAACGAGTCGTCTCGCGAACGACGCCGCGTTACATACTTTATCATTCTCGAAGGAGAACGTTCGATCTATTTCTTAATCCGGATTTTGCGCTATTCGTAGACCGCTTGTCGGCAGAATCGATTCGTTCGCTGTCGTGAGAGGAGAAACTTTGGCAGTGCGCTCTTTGATGGGTGTCGATCTTATTAAGCGGAGACAGGTATTGCCACGCGACGGTTATCAGGGATCACGAATCATCCTATATGTGTGTGAACATGCATGTGTGTGTATATGCGCACACGGATGTTGCCCTACCGTTGCTCTTAATGAGCTCCGAAGATCGTTCAATTCGTTGCACGTGTGACAGGATGGCTTTTCCGTGACTCTGTCGATTTCTCAGCGAGAATTTTCCGGACGAAGCGCGATTCCGTCGCCGGGAAAGCTTCGGAAAATTGAGACCGCTGAGTCAGTATTATCTCGTGGTTTTATATTAATCCCGTCATTTTCCCCGTCATTTCCCTCGGCATATCGAAGAAATATTTGATGGATAGCTGCATTATAATACATATAATTTAGGACACGATCTCTCGTATAGATTCGGATATTTTGTAATGTAAAATTACGTGAAAAGGAGTCAAGTTAAAAGAAAACTGTTCCAGGTTGAATTTTAATTTACAAGTTTAGCTGAACGACATGATATATTAAAGGCGACGGTTTTGAAAACCCAATATCGCTGCGCATTTCTACTTAAAAGACGTGACGTGTAAAATAGAAATTTTCGTGCAAACGATATATTCCGCCATGCCATTTTGTATCGCTGTCGTCGAAATTTTTACATCGATCGCTCGACGTTCGGTCACTATGTAAGACGGTATGGAATTCGGGAAACGCGAAACGACATGTAACTAACTGCGGAATCCTAGTTATCCTGTATTCAGATCGAAACGCCACCCTCGTTGTGTTTCTAGATTTGCGGTTCCATTCTCGTCCGTGCATCCTTAATCGGTTTCGGTTTGCGGGTCTATTGATTTCTGGCGTTAACCAGCGATCCCGAATTCAGAACGCGAAATCGCCGCTTGATTGGCATTAATCACGGTCGCGAATGCATTCGCGTCGACTACGAGTTTCCCCACTATTACTCGTTCGTACGTGGGTACGGTGCATAATTGTGTTCTTGGTACAATTTGTTCTTGAAACTGCGGTGAAACTCTCGTTAGAGTAGTGCGAAACTTGACGAAAGTGTAGTGCGTTTCTTAACGTTAATTAAAGTTTGCGATAGAGAGAGAAACTTTAAGATATTCAGAATTATATATGCAAAACGTGAAAAATTAAATTGCCAACTGTCGAGGTAAAAGGATATTAAATATGAACGTGCATCTCGAGTGGTATTCACTATAAGTTTCAAAGTATATATCAAGTAATCGAATTTTAGATTAAATAAATTAAAGGCAAATAAAGGAGATTACATCAAATATAAAAAGATAGAAAAAATCGTGAATATTTAATCTCTAAGACAAATAATCTAAAACACTATCGGAGGAAAGATAATTGAAGTAATATCTTGAATTTTTTTTAGATATGTGAAACAACCCTTTCAATAAGATAAATATAGGATGCATACCATGCATTCCGTGCATATTGTCTATACTCGTTACATCGAATTATTCGAGGAATTTTGCGTTAAAGGATACTATATTCCACTGGTAGTTTAGGTTTAAAGACCGGCGGGGTTCTCTGCGTATCTGTGTGTTGCGGTAACGCTGGAAACTTTGCGTGGACCAAGTTTTCGTCCTAACTACTCGCCCAATCTCATCGCATATATCCCGGATTCGCGGCGCTTTTGTACGCGCAGCAGCTTTCTCGCGCTTGTTCCTCGCGTTATGTGTACCTGTATTTCGCCGCGAGAACAACCGTGTTATATTAAACTCTGCCGCTTACACATCGCTGAAACTCCAAGGGTGGGTGGGAGGAGGAGGAAGAAATCCTTTCAAATCCTGTGCGCGGCACGACGACGTAAGGGGTAGGTCGAGGGTACCATTTTTCGGCGTAGCCGCAGTCGCCACCCGCCACCCTTGCATTCAATCTGCCCGGCTTCTTGCGCGTATCCGAAATTGCATCTGTTTCATCGGTATCCAGGAAGAGTGCCAAAGTTCGATCTCGCCCCGCATATCGCCTCGCGAGGGCATCGAGACCTCACCCCGTTTCCCAGGAATCCGTTATGCGGAGGATATATATGCAGTCGATCACACGGAATATCAAGAGTTCTCTCCGCGCGGCGAGGATTTTCCAGGCTTTTACGATGCGGCCGCGGCTGACGTTTATGCGGATATCCGACACGTTAACAATCCGCGCATTTTCCGATGCTATTTCTCATAAAATCGCCATTCGCGTATTCGGAGAATAAAAGAGCGAACTCGAAAGTTGCGCGAGAGATACAGTTGATCGGAAAATTATACTCTCGGATTAGTGATTTATTAAAGATTAGCATTAGAGCAAGTGTCCGTGGAAAAATCATTTCCGAGTTTGCCAAATCTTTCAGTCGCAAAATCTTTTATATCAAAGAATGAATATAGAAAGAATACATTGCGAATGTAAAATATAATATAAATAAGCAAAAAGATCAAATTGGTCCGAATTTTTAATGGGATTATAATTTGAAATGTTGGTAATTGCAAGCAGGGACAATAAAATATTTGCGCAGTTTCGTGAAATAGAAATTATGAAACTACACACACATATATATATATATTGATATACTCGTTTCATTAAACTTCTCTATCTGCTAGTTAAATGAGGAGGCAAGGCAGCAATGGCAATCTAAAGCCGTTGCGTCGTGAAATATTCCATAACCGTTCTCGAAAATTTCATAGATACGAGAGCGATATCGTTTATTCGACCGCGAAATTGCTCCTCAACTTTCGTCATTTTCCTTCCAAAGAGCAGATTGATCATCGTGCCGATATTGCGCGTTTTATTAGTCGAGTGTCTGGCGAATTCGAAATGTACTCTGCACTTGCTCAACACCTCGGAGAGAGGCCAACTTAAAATTTTAATTAAAAATCATGCGCGATAAAGGATGATAAAATGTACGCTATCGCGAGCGTAAAAAGCGGGCAAAAAGCACCTTTATTAGCAATTATTATTATTGACAATGTCACACATCTTTGCAGTCATGAGCTTATTTATGTTTGATAAATTGCGTGTGCAATTCACTCTTTTGCATTCGTCGTTATTGCACTTACGAATAGACTGGAGGTTGAGAAACATTTTTACGGAGCACAAGAAAATTCAATATTTACATTTTTTGCGGGCCATATCATTTTATATTCATACGGTTACGTTATATACAAACGTAACTTTTTAGATTTATACTCTAATTATATTCCGCGTATGCGATGATCTGAAATTATCTTTCTACTTCTCACTTTTATTTTGGCTTTTCGATATATATATTCAAAATCAATTTTTTGAAAAATACTATAATTATTATATCTTGTATATTTTGAAAAATAATATATTACTGACACACATCTCTCCCCGATTACATAATTTTGCGAAATCGCATCTCCTTGACGTCGCTATCAAGAGCTATCAAAGTATATTCCAACTCGTTGTTACAAGTGCGTGTAATGCATCTTTATCAATACACATATATACATACGAATATTACGTGTACATACGTATACGATCAAAGGCCGTTCTCAGTTTAATGTACGGTGTCCCATGAGATACATGTATTTCCCTTTACAAGTACGAAGCGGGCGCGATCCCTTTACACCCGGTGGTATTCATAAATCTAACAAGGTGACTGAGCAGGAGGAGGAAGAGAGGTAAAGAGAAGGAGGCCTGTATACTTGGCCTGTCGTTGTTCTCGTGTCTCTTTACGCGCGCCCCGCCCGTTCCTCGCATTTATTATCATTCTCCGACTGGTGATAACTCGGGGAAACGGGCGTGTTGAGATCCTCGATATGGATTCGCGGTGTTGTTATCCCCGTGACGAGCGAGCGGCGAATCCCGCGAAGGGTGATACGATGAGCATCACATCTCGGGATGTTATCAGGGTTCCCCGAGACTCGATATGAAAGCAGCGGGTGAGCTTCTTTTCGCGATGGAAGAAGTTTTCGCAATCGTGGAATTACGCGATATACCGGAACGTTTTTTTTCGATCGCGCATTCTCCTATAATTTGCGTTGATCGCATCTATCGCAGTATTTTTTTTCTTCCACGTTTATGTATTGCGTGCCGCTCGTCTATTTGCTCTGTATTTATATTCTGTTTAATCGATCTTCTTATCGTTTTGCATAAAACATTCGCGAATGAATAACGTAACGCGAGATGAAGAGAAAGAGAGATGACTCTTTTTATTTTAGTAAATTGCTAAATTTTCAAAAATACTAGGAGATACCGTGCACTTATTTTAGTACACTATATAAATTATGAAGCTGTTTTTTTTTTAACACAGCTTTTCAACACAGATCAAGCACAGTCAATATTTTATATATATAAAAAGTTACAAAATGTTTATTAATGGATTTTTAATATTTTTCCAAAATATTGTAAATATCTAAAATGTCATCTCTTTTTCTTCTTTTTCTCTATTGATTTGTCGTAATTATAATTAGTAAATTATGTCAATAATCGTGTCAATGTGTCAACACAGATCGAGCACAGTCAATATTCCGCTCCTGCACTTAATTCCGTCATTAGGATTATATTGCCGTTCGATTCGGAGCTCGCTTTTCACATTTAACCCCTTTGGAGCTGAAAATATAAAACGAATATCTACCTGTCTAGCATTTTTGCATTTCGAGTATGAATCTATCACACTTGTGGTCATGCGCACAATTTTATGAAATATATTAAATCGCTCATTGACAGTATTTTAAAAAATGGCGTTCGCTCCGAATGAGATTAATAAATCGATATTCACGTATTTCTCCATTCGCGAAGTAATAGCCACCGAGCGCTCTCCTCTATAATTAATTATTCTACAATACAATGGATATTATCTTCATTGCATTGTTGTGCTGAAAGTGAGCTTTCCAGTATTTGAAGATGATTAATGAATAAGGAAACGGTGTTACTTTTATTTTATTCGAACAAGTCAGGATCCAGTCCGCAGATGTTCCCGCTTTATTCGAAGACGCAATTTCGTTCAAGTCGGCAAACCGAGACCGAGAAATTTATAGGGAGAACGTGAAGCCAAATTATTCGTCATATTTACATTCGCGGGCAAACATATAAACGCAGTCCAAAGTCGGTATTCGCGCGCGAGAGATATCGTAACACCAGGCTAGTATTTTCTCAAGGGCAAGAAAGATACACGATTAGTATATTCTCGGTTCAAAAATGTTTTCGCGCATATGACAGACAATTTATTTACCTATTATTTTGCAACGTCAGTCGCAGACTCGCGACTTATCGCTGTTATTACAAGACGTCTTCGCGAAGATCTTCCCTCATTTCGGACGCGATAAGGTTCTTCGACCGCGCTAAAACTCTTCGAGATTTTACGGACGGAACTTTAGAGCGGAGCTCAATTTTTCATTTAGAGGCCAGGCGCCCGCGCATTTTCTCTTCTCCTTGCGATTTTTCTTCTCTCCCCTTGTTAAACGCGGCCGCCCGTTGCGCGAACATAATTTCGCGGAAGCTTACGCGGATTGTTCAGCACAGTTGGTTTGTTCCATCGAGTTTCCTTTTAACGAGCAGGAGCTTTTCAGCGCCGCGAGCAAAGTCGCTGAAGAGACAATGGTGTTGCGAGAATAGTCAGTTCGTTGGAGAATATGAACGTTGTTAGACGCTCGGGTTACAAACGGGCATCACTTGGTTTTACAATTCTTTCAATGCTGAAAGGCGCATATTTTTGCGCGTGAGTTCTTTCACATTGCACTTTATCGCTTTGGAAGGTATCGACAAATGAATGCATTTTATATGAGACTTATCCAAGCTATGTGTCAAAATCGCGAAATCGGGTTCTAAAATTCTCGCCAGAGAAAAGAATACGAGATAAATTGACACATATCTTGCATCGTGTCATGAATTTACAATTTAAGGATAGAAAAATAAATCGCTTAATAAATTTTCATACAAGTATACATAAAGAGAAATAAGAGAGAGAGAGAGAGAGAGAGAGAGAGAGAGAGAGAGAGAGAGAGAGAGAGAGAGAGAGAAATAGAGATAGAGTCTCACACAATTTGCTAGTATCAGAGATATATCAGTCATCTTGGTGAGATAAACCGGCTTCTGTAATATCGCGAAACGTTCGCTAGACGAGAAATTATGGCCAGGTTCGACGGTCGCGTTGAAAATTTCATCCAGCACCAGCTGGAGTGACCTATTTCACAGCGGCACGAAACGCTCCGGATCGAGGTAAAAAGTGTCTTACTGCAGGAGGACGAGGGAGGGTTTAACCACAGAGCGTGCGCGCGCGCGGGACAAAACAAGTTTAACTTTCAGCTACTATGGTTGAATTCGAGTGACGTAAGTGCTCTAACACGACGCTGGAGCAATAAAACTGCCATTATATTTTATTACTCGCGCGCGGCTCGGAAACGCAACTTCGACTCTCTTTTCTATTTTTTAGAGTCGCAATGAATTGGGAAACGGTGCTGCAAACGACAAAGCGCTGTCGCAAATTTGTCTAGGTATTTTACTATCGAGGCGCCAGGCTTACATATTTGGCTATACCCTGTTGGTAGAGGATTAAGCAGAACGGCAAACTGCAGAGAATTTAGTGCGCTACGAGAGAACGCGAATATATTTTTTTCGAAGCTCCGCAATGACGTAACGTTCACCAACCACGTTGGTAAATTTTTCGAGCTCGTTGCAGGGTACGCAGTTTTTTTTTAAAAATATTAATTTTACAAAACTGATAGATCGAAGTCAAATATATGTTCAGAATATGCAAGAGAAAATGACACATGTTTCAGACGCTTCTCTTTTTATTGCGAGGTAATATAAATTCACATGTAACAAATATTGCGCCGCAATCAGCAGAAATTTCGAATCACGTCTGAAGCTGAAGGAAACCCTTCAAGAAATCAATTCAACTCTTCCCACAATATCGATTTGTAAGTTCACGTAATACGTCTCATCATCGAGAGTATATCCTTCGCAATTTGCCAATCCAATTAGCGTGCTCGACTGACGAATGTACAGATCTAATCATTATTCGGGATGATATCAACCTCTCGAAAGACCTTTCGAGAATAGTGATATGGCGGGTCAAGAGGCCGTCGAAATCGATTTTCGGGACGAAGCTCGAGTCGAACGTGTCGACAAAAATAAGAGGACACGCAGTGTTCTTGCATTATTTATGGCAGGACTTCGAGTCCCTGGAGAAACTTCCGAGCCGGAGAGAAATTTCTCGGCTCGAGAATATCTTGGTCTGTTTTATTTACGTACGTCGATCGAGAGATCGATGATCGGTATAAATTTTCGACAATTATTACTTTAAATTTGCGACACCGGATCTCTCTTGTTCTCTTTTTTTTTTTTTAATTTTGTTATAACGGATGAGACAAGTTGGAACGGGATGTTTGCCATATAACGAAATTTGATTACATCTCCAGGAACTGTTGATATAACGAAATTTCAATACTACAAACTCAATTTGAAATTTCGACGTAGTTTGTTGAGAGAGAGATTGCATTTATATTCTATATTTTACTTTCTTATACGTTGCGGCTCAACTTTGGCTTTAAATTACGGAGCATGAGAAATTATTTATTTTCTTACCGCAGTTTTCTCTTTTATGTTTGCTACAATTTATATCCCACATATTGATACACAGTTTCAAACGTCCGATAGCCATGGCAACTGGATAGAGAAAATTATTTAGCTGCAATTTTCGTGCACACAGAAGCGGAACAATTATTAAATGGCAAGAAAATTGAGTTTTCCCGAAACTTAATATCCCAATTTTCGGTTAACGCCTCTTCAATTTTCACGACGAGACAGGATGAAAGATGCGCGGTATAACGTGGCTTCTTCATTACTGACTATCGATCCCGTACTCGTTAAAGTGACATTAGATTACCGTTAAGTGCCTAGCCACTTAATTATCTCGCGAACATCCCATCGTATTAAGATAGGTGAGTTTGACAATATTTGTTGATTATCACTCACCCGCGGACAACATTCCGGGATAAATATAGCGATCAAGTGTAATAAGTTTCGCGAATACAAGGAAAAAAGCAAGGAAATTAAAGCGACGATTGACTAATTGAAGTAAACTTATATCGCACGTGTAGTATCACGTTGGTTAAAATAAACTTCGAAAATCGTACATTATTGAATTAGTTATTTTTACCGCAATTGTTCACCACAAATTCAGAGGACAAATAGAATATAAAAATATATGTTGCATGTTTATTATGCTCGAAAAAATATTTTTTATTTTGGTGTATGATCTTCCACGCTTTCCGTGCTCCGATTTGAGCGTGTTTGTCTTTTAATTCGATTAAATGGGGCGACGTCTGCATCATACCGATCAATCTTAGATTACGCACGTTTGCGCGACGTGTTTTAAGTCGCACGTTATTCAGTGTACAACGATTATCTGTCACGAAAGAAGTAAGTAGGTAATAGATTCTAACGGGTCTGAATGTCGCGGACGGTTCGTAAAAGTATCCAGGTGTCTATATGTACCGCGGCTAAGCGTCGATAAATGCGTCCGAAGAAAACATTTGTCGTCATGAGGTGCCGTATAAACGAGCTGTTGCAGCACTTAGTTTTGACAAAGTATCTTCGAATTTTTGTCTCTCTCTCTCTCTCTCTCGTTTTCTCCTACTTGTCGATAAATCAAATAATCTTCACGACATAAGATTCAAATTATATATTCGCAACAACACTCCGAAATTCAACACTCTGTCGAGAAGCATTTTGAAAAATCTCGAGAAATCGCGGTGGCGCGAATGAAAAGGCGATTAATGTTTTCCGTACATTCATAATTTTCTCGACACACAAATTGGAAAATCACGCGTCGATCGTTTTTATGTGCGTTGTTTGCGCTGACAATATTTGATGTCGCTTATGTAAATACGCGTAGCGTTATGCAACTAGAATATGCGTACATTTGTACATGCGTGCATCCGTATGTACGTTGGCGCGCGAAAACGAATTCTACATTAATCCGCCTGTCCACGAATACGGTCGCGCGAATAACGATGCGATATCGGACGCGGGCCGAAACAATGAGCCTGATTGTGCGGGAATAGTGCGCGAAATTAACGAAGACATGTGTCACGCACGTTCCGAAATTTAAATCTCGTACCGGGGATACACAATAATATATCGGACGAACATTAACGATAATAATTCACATTGATCGTCTGCTCATACGACGATTCGTAACAGATCTCTCTGTCAGTTTGAATTAATGCGTCAAAGGCAGTCGGTTGATACAGAGTTTATAGCGCGAAATAATTTTAATTCTATATAATATGCGCGCGTGGATGATCGATTTGCGATATCGTTTGCGACATATCAGAATTAGCGACCAGTTTGATAGAATTCGGTAATTATTAATGATGCACTCCGTCGCGATGCTTTCAATCGAGTGATACTTTCGATTGTGATATTAAGACATTAAATAACAATCGGTGACATTTAGCAGGCTTTTAAGCTTTTTTCGCACGAAATGCATACAAATTGATATTATATGTCGGGCTCGATGTCGGGATTAATAATGTCAAATTTATTGAGTGAAATATTTTAAGATAATGGAGTGCATTTTTTAAATTTAATAGTAAAAATTTTTAAAAATAATACAACGTTGCAGCATGATTTTATAATGCTAATTGTTTAACAGATATACACACATACACAAACACACACATATACATACATACATATATATATATATATATATATATTCTCTTAAAAATGTAAATTTATGCTATTCTACGTATGACCATTAGATATATTAATTCGACATTTATTGCAATTTTATGTGCCCACTATTTTCTCCGACGATATCACAACAGGCGCGATAAAATAAATTACGGATAAATGTCTACAACATCTATAAATTTTATTCTCGCTAATTAGAGGAAAATTTACTGTGTAATATATTAATTATTTTCAATGATAATTAATAACGATTCCCCCCCATATTGGGAGGGCATTGCCGCTCTTGC
The DNA here is from genome assembly GCF_030444845.1 of Prenolepis imparis. Lineage (NCBI taxonomy): Eukaryota > Metazoa > Arthropoda > Insecta > Hymenoptera > Formicidae > Prenolepis > Prenolepis imparis. The sequence continues at coordinate 4,789,184 of NW_028141167.1, read as the reverse complement.
AGCAGAGCAAAGCAAAAATCAATAATTAAAATGCAATTTACCGTTTATATGTCATTATTATTATTATGTAGATTACATTTTCAATTTACATTTTCGTACGATTCGCATAACTTTCGCTGTATAATCGCGCATTTTTCGATTGTTATTAATTCCAGTTTTATAGAAATACCGGCGTTTCGTTTGATAACGAAATTCCGATTGAAAAGTATGGTGCCGTATATTGCAATTAGAGAGCAGCTCGAAGGAATAACTTAATTAGCGAACCTAGAGCGACCCCCATCGAATTTACCGGCGGAATAAAACGAGAACCATTGACGGAATTGGCGCGTGGAATTTATTTCGTCGATGCCACTCACGGGAGCCCATAACTTTCGTCATTCCTTCAATCAGACGGCGGACCACCTAGAAAAGAATCGGAGAAATTCTCGTCGCTGGAAGGAGCGAGAACATGTAAATCTTGACCCCTATTCGGGACACGAGTCCAACAGAAGCACAGGAAATCGTCGCGAATTGCAATGAGTCGTTTTATTCGATGATATCTCGGAGTAATAATCGGAATCGAGATATATCTTTCTCCTTGTCGGCTTATTAACAGCGAATTATTAACGGTAATTTGATGCGATAAATATACACCAATTGCATTTGAGAATCTGCGTTAAATGAATCGGTCGGAGCGCGATATTCTACAATTTTTCCTCGTATAAATGTATAATTTACAGCAGGTCTTAAACATCGCGATTAACAGAAAAGCGTTCTATTATAGGTCTCGCGACGGTCGATAATTTCTTTTTCTCTCATTTCGCCGATTTATCGCATCGCACATGCTCGCGATTCATTTCGCAAAGTGCCGTTGAAAGCGACGAAGAACGCATCCTTTTTTTAATCTCATTAGGCACTCGCCGATGAAATTGCATTAAAATCTCGTGCTTGTAAATAGCGCTTATACCACCGGGGTCTCTCGCGTAACGATTATTCGCTCTCGAGTGCTTTTTTTGCATTTTCCTATTTTCGAAGATTAAAATTGCTTCTCACGCGTGTACCGTTTGTACGAGTTTAAACATACCATTTCGAAAAATTCGGCCAATATATATATGTATGTATATATATATATATGCTTGAATATTTAACAAACAATCGAGCGTCATGATTCTTTGTCAAAATAATAAAAAGTTATCCGCTTAGAGGGCTTGGCATTTATCCTACTTTATACGTTCATGCTTGTCATTTTTTTCAATTTTTCGTTAATTAATTTTTCATTAATTTATTTGCCTTGTAGGTATTTAAAACGTCAAATTTATATATATACATACTTGATGAGATAGAATGATTAAATGCATGCGTTTGTTTTTTTTGTATCGAGACCATTCATGAAATTTTTGAGTAATTTACATTGTTTATTTTATTTTCGATTTTCTGTCGTGTATTTTTTTCAATATAAAAAATAAAACAAAAAATGTATTTAGTTTTACTCCAAAATTCGATACACAGTTGCACACGTATTGAAATATCGATGCGATTTAAATAAAGTCTAGTTAAATCGAGTGATTCATTGGCAAACTAGACCGAATATTGTTTCACTAAAATGATCATTGTATTGTACGAACTGTCATATCCCGTTTAGTTTCGCTACTTTATAATTGGTTAATTTCAAATACAATACATATTGTGATCAAATACTATTATACTCGTGTATTTTACATAAACACACACACACACACACACAGATATTCATTTATATAATACGAGTATTTTCATTTCCGAAATGCATTTCAAGATATTCATCTCTTATATTCTGAATCCCCCATATCAAAATTCGTGTCTCTACTGCAAGATCCGTTTATTTGAAGGGGAGAAAAAAAACCAATGATTTAAAAAAATAATAGGAAAATATATTGCAAGCTTTTTCGTTGAACGAGATACTCGATTGTGTCACGGTTCCCTTCCCGATTTTGCATCACGTCTCTCCTTCTTCTCCTTCGTCCAATCTCACAATCACGTCGCATCGGTCTCTCGGCGCTCAGGCGAAGCCGAAGAATCGATCTCGCTGGTCGGACCATCTCGTGGTCCACGTCCCGGCCAGTGCGGGGACTCAGCTCGTCGAGGACCGACAACTTTTTCTCGCTTTTGCGGACTTTTGTTGCTCGCGCCGCGTCGGCCTCTGCGTGAAAGATTCGTGGGACTGTAGATCGGTACGGTTTCGCATGAGCGCGCGTATCCCGTAAGCCAGGGGGCCCAGGCACGATGAAAATTTCATCGCACGCGAGGAGAGAGAGAAGGGAAAGGGGGAAAGGGAGGGAGGGAGGGAGATGAGGTGGGCCCAGCGGCCTGCATACGTGATATGCCTTCGTAGTTAATATAGGCCGATTGCATTTTGCGACTCCTTCGTGACGCATTTTTGCGTCCGCTCTTGTCGGGGACGACTAAGGTACGCGATGCGTATATAAAAGAAAAGATGTTTGTATAGAGAATAGAACTTCCCGTAGGTTCGGTCACCGAATCAGAGATCGAAAGTAGAATTAGGCGAAATAAAACCACGATTTCTTTTTACGTCTCTTCGCGTATTTTTATATCGGTGCGTCGCGTTATATTAATTAAATCCTTAAATATTTATTTGCACGTAACCCGGTCGAGCGATTAAATTGCGCATTCAAGACTATGTGGATATAAATGAATTGCGCATACGTTTAATCCGATATAAAGTCGAATAAAATTGCGCACTCTTCTTTTGCTCTGGCAGTCGTGGCATATCACATCTTTTTCTCTATCTACCTACCTACCTACATCGTTTCATCGTTAAAACCGAGAAGGTTCTATTTAAAACGTGCAAGTGAAATGCCAGGAAATGTGATTACGTGCGAATGATTTCAGCAAAATCTCTGATGTCAATAAGGGCGAACACGCGAGAGAAAGAAGATTCTCTACAAGAGAGCTTAAAACCGGTGGATGAAGGAGATCGGAGAGCAAATTAGTAACGACTACTGCTCGTTTTTAAATGGTTCCGTCGTGACTCGATTAATTAATGCTACGCCTTCTCCCTGCGGGGAAACATATCGCGAAAAATTAGCGATAAAAGCTTGGGGAGGGAAGAGGATAGGAGCAGGAGGGAACCGGCGTTACTTTACGTGGTAAGCGGGTCACACGGTCGGGCGTTAAGCGCGGCTCGTGGAATGTGGCGAGGGAATTAAAGGCGAATCCTGTTACATCCTCCCGCAAGTAAATGGCCACTTTTCGCCCGTAAGTAGTCGCACGATTATCCGCGGAGTCATTAAATTTGCAGCGGGTCGGGAGAGGAGAGGAGCAACTGTGTTTTCTCGTCCGCCGCCAATTCAATGTTAGAGAGAGCCGGGATAAAAGTAAACGAGGGAAGACGGGGAAGAGCGTGGTGAACTGGGAATGAGGTAAAAAATATCGTGCCGATCGCTTATTAAGTCGCGCAGAAATAGGATAGATGAGGTAGATAGTCGTGGCGAAAAAGAAAAAAGAAGAGGAAGAATACTGCGCCAGGAGTTAGGTTTGCCTTTGGCTTTGCAACTTCCGAATATAAATCAAATATATGTCACGAGACAAATATCGAGATATTTTAATCGCCCTCGATACACTTTGCGGATAATTTTTATGTCGAAATGTACGCGTTATGCGCGTGAAGATATTGTGAAATCTGTTTATTTAACAGGGTATATGATAACAAGATGTGACAAATGATGCGCCAAATCTACATACATATGTACGAAAATGCAAATATCTGTAAGAGACGGGGAAAAGAAAAACACTTATGGCAGATAGTAGGTGATTACGGAGCATCGCGCAACCCCCACCGACGTTTCTGTAATATTACGACGTTTTGTAATATTACACGGTATTATTATATTAATATTCTACTCTGATACATTAAGACATGGAAAAGCTTCTGTCAGTTTTCCGCGCGTCAAGTCGTACGCATTTCACACGATTAACAAAGCGTAACATAAAGTATCGCGGATATTTCGGATGTTGGAGAACCGATAGCAGTCGTCGCGCGCGCGAGAGAAAATTGAGGACTCTTCTTTTCTCGTGGATTTTATATTAATACGTGAAATAATCTTGAAAATTGCGTCTCTTTCTCTCCTCTATATCTCTCTCTTTCTCCCGCGTCATATTCGCGCAATTGCGCTCTCTTAATCCAGATTCCGCGAATTCCTCCCCTCGGAAAAAGAGCCCTCCTGGTATCAATTCGCTGGTGGAGATTATTCGTCAGTGTCGAGTCGGGAACAGAGGCCACGGGTCGAGAGAATCGGAGATCGATAGGCGCGAAGGAAAACCACTTTCATTTCATTCACGGACGGAGATTTCGTCAGCCGGAAATTCGTGGCATGCCTCGACCGGCCACCTCGATCGGCCCGCATTAATTCTCATCGATGTAGATTCGGTCGCCCGTATACATGGTTGACCTTACACGCACACACACACACACACACACATACACAGACGCATAGAGGCCGCCGGCGTGTTCGGTGCGCGTGACACACACTTTCGACGCTGTGTGGTCCACATGAGAGAGAGATAAAGTGAAACCGTGGGGCCACGCTGTCTCGGGGCCCGCCTCGATTCCTTCTCCCCCCCATCCTCCCCTTCCGCCTCCGAACCGGAGAGTCGTTTACACGCGAACTTATCTACCCAGTTCCAAATTCGATCCTGGCACGTTCGCCAAGGGGAATAGGACTCATAAATCCTAACCGTAACTTGTTATCGCAGTCTGTTTCAACTCCTCGATCGCAAATCACTCGCCCAATGAATCTGGAACTGCGCACAAATTACACGAGAGATTTTTTTTCCTCGTTCTTTCAACGTTGCCCCTTAAAGAGTTAATAGGTGAAATGGATACATATATTACTTACGATATTTATTTATGCAGATTGTCTCAAGATCTCCAGATGTCTTTTTAATAGCAGATTCTCTGACTCCAATATGGAGGTTTTTTTTATTTCTCCTTAGCGAAGATGTCGAGGCATTATTAATAGATTCAGAGTTACACAAGCGATTAAAAAAGAAGGACTTTTCGCAAATTATACTTTGTTGAAGTTAAAAGAGATTAATAAACCTATATTTTTCAATTAATTTCAGGTAAAGTTTACTTAAATAGAATTTTAATTTGAATCTTAATTATAAAAATATATGATGGAAAAAAATTGGAAAAACTTGCAATGAGACTTTTCTCGATAATTTCGCCAAAGAAAAATCGATCAAAGAATCTGCTATTAAAAGGATATTCAAAGGTCTTGGGGCACCCTGTATAGAATAAAGCGTAAAATTATTATTCAAGAATAAAATACATAATGCATATATAAAACACGTTAAATAAAACGCCGCGTAAAATCTGTACCGCGTGATAATAATGATAAAGTTCACTCTCCACCCATCGAAGGTCTCTTCTCATCTCGAGTGTGAAAGCAGATAGGATCGTCCTGCACCGCACACGCGTTCTCTCATGGTTCTCATAGTTTCCACTCCGAGTGTGCCTCCACGGCACATTATTTTCCAACCCCGCAAGGGAGCTATTATGTAAAACGCTTCGCATATACGGGCGCCATAAAGCCGAGTGGCCTTAATTCAGAAACGTCGTGCATAATTAAAGCTCTCTTCCCACTGGTTTCGCCCGATGCATTAAGCCGACCCCCGCGGCTCCCCCGCGGCTCGACTTTCCTTCCCGAACCGCATTCGATCGTAAATCATTCTTCCTCCGCGGGGATTTTCGTCGGAAACCATCACTTACGTCCGTTCGACTTTCGGAGGATCGAACGGAAACCGCGCCGGGACCCGTCGAGAAAAGCCGCGGTGCACTCTCTCTTTCTCTTTCTCTCGCTTGTTTCTTTGCCGTGGAATCGGTATTTATCGACACAATTAGCGCGGGAATTATCGCGGAAATGGTCGTCAAATTCCGTCGCGAAATTTATATCCGGTGGTACAGCTAGAGACTCACTTTTTCTTTTGCGTTTTTAAGTGCCAATTACCTAGCTTGTTCTCTTGTAAAGTGTAATGAAAACATTTATATACTGTCACATTCTGTCTGATTTGTCTCGAATTAGTTTCCGCTTATTTCTCTCTTTCTGCTCTCAAACCAAAATGCATTCGTGTTTCTGGTATTTCCTGGCTGGCGAATTCTTGTTAATAGATTCGAAAACGGATTTCTTCTCTCAAATATCACACGCTCTCTCGAATCCACATTGTGCGATTGACGCGATCCGCGTATTCGATGAAGTAAGTACTCTAATCTTCTTAAATAAGTCAGTGTATGATGTACGCGGAAATTAAAATCTCTTATCTCCAGAGCACCTCTCGCAAATTGTAAGGAAAATCCCGATGATGAGAGAGTTGAATGCAGCAAAAATAACGAGAATATCGAGAATCAAGGATTTCTCGTTCTCCGATAAGTCAGACAAAAGATTGTCAGATAAACAGTCGAATATCTCGCAAAATCTCATTGTTAGAGAAATGAAAGGAAACCCATTCTTTTCGAGCACCTGTATTCATAGTCAATCAGAGAAAGATCTACACGTATTCATTTTTAAAAGATATATACATATATTACATATAAAATTAAAATAATTTAAGATAATTAAATTTGATAATTAATTATTAGTCTTATAAAAATATTCGGTTGTGAACATTTCTCTTGTTATTTTTCAAAGATATTATCCGTCCGTCCAACAATTTCTTTTACTCGCTTATCGAGAGAATGAGAGAGAGAGAGAGCGAGCAAGAACGAGTACTCGATCTTTTTATGAGGGTAATTTTTTTCCTCTAAAGATGGGAGAGGATGGCAGAAACGATTCTTTACTTAGTATAGTTGGTGATATTGTCTCTCGTTTCCTCCTATAGATCGTCTGTAAGAAACGCATTAGAAAGGAAGTGGGTTCGATTGAACACAAAGTAGATAATATACTTCAGCTTCCTCCACGCGAGTAGATGTCTCGAGGGTTGTGACCGTGAGACAGATCCGTCTCAGACTCTCCATCGGACCGACATTCTTGTGTCTCGGCACCGCTGTGACTCAATCCCGAAAGACGAAGTCGGGAATTATCCTCTCTTCGTATCTTTCTCTCTCCGTATGACGTACGATCTTACTCGCGCTCGAAAGCAAAACACGTCGCGGCCCCGGCGGAAACATGAAGATGTACATTCGCATTTGTTTCGGCCGGCCGAGAGACGAGAGGCGGCGAGAAGTGTCTTGTAACCCCTTAAGGGAATTAGTCACGGTCGCGTTCGGCCGGGCTCGGTATAAGGCGAGATACTACCTGAACGCGGATCTCTCGCGGGAGACTCAGGTCCGACCGGGCGTCGCACCTGAGCGAGACTCGTTAAAGAGCCGATAATCGCTTCCTCGCATATGAAATTATTAGCGCTCGCCGGCAGGATCTTCCGCGATCAGCTGACTCCTTTCTCGCCGTTTCTCGCAAACGCGCTCTCTCTCATGTCCTTATATGCGAAGAGACACAGATGGTCCTCCGTGTTCCCGGACTTAGTTAGTGAATTTCTGTTCTATCGCGACTTGGAAGCAATTGCTTCCTTCTCTCTCTCTCTGTCTTGATCAGATGGGTTTCCCTTCTCTCCAGGAAAATCGATTCGGTTATTTGCGCGACGAAGCCTTGCACGGCCTCGTGGGACTAGGAAGAGTGTCGTTGCGGTAAGTTAATAGCGCAAGATACGCGATAACGAGCGCGCAAATATCTATATGCGCGCCATTCCCTGCAGAAGCATTGGATAAAGTTTAATTAATCCCTCGTCTCTCTTTGGTTTTGTTTTTAAGGAGAGAGAGAGAAAGAGACCGAAAGTCAGGCAAAGTGGTCGACCGATATTTATGTGGGAACCTAGCTACACGGATTAAATTAAATAAATGTAATGCGTCTATCCTTGTAACAAATTACCGTTCGAGAAAGTACGTACATTAAATAACGATCGTATACTTGTTTTTCTCGTCGTAATTAGAGAACGATGCGAAAAAACGGCTACGCCCGCTGTAATACTTTTCTAACGATATGAGCGATAATTATAACATTGTGCACGTGCTGTTGTGGGAGAGGAGAGTCATGCGAGCTTCTCCTTCCTTCACGATCGCATATCGTCTCGAAACTGTTACCTGCGCCGACGACATAATATGCGATTTACGCGTGCTGATTCCCATAACGATTTATGTCAGAGCGCGATTCATCATAAGCGTTCATTTAATAACGGCAGCTGCAATTAGCACATTACGGAAAATTGAACAATTAGCGGGCATTAAGTCAGATAGATTGGCTGACGCGGAAATGATCCTGAGGTTCCTTCAAATTTGTCAATATAATTATTGTTATTGTTATTATTCGCATACAAGTTTCTATATAATATCTTACAAATTATAAGAATTTTGTGCGCATTTATTTGACTCCACAATCTATATATATAAAATATTAGACATCACTTTTATTTGTATTTGTATTAAAAATATATATATATTTATATATAAGAATTTATTTTTTATATATTTTTTTATTAGACATGCACACATTTAGCGCACCTATCTTTCGTAGTACATATTTTAAGTAGCACTTGATACGTCATTAATTACTTCAACTAAGTCGCGTTCTAATTACATACTTGTTAATTATGGAAGCATTATCTTACTTTGTTCACTCGTTTTCAATTCACTAGGTAAGTTCACTTCTCCGATGAGAGAAAGTACCAGAGAGCGCCGTGCTCGAGATTCTTTCAGACGTAAAAAAAAGCGTACGTAACATTTAACCGACGTATTTGCATACTGGAATTTGCATAAGTAATGTTGTCTAATTGATTGCTCGTGTGACCCCAGTGATGCGTTAATTTCTCCGGGAACAGTTCTTCCCTAATTGATCTTCGTACCGCAAAGTTCACGAACGGCTCTCAGCGACTTTTCCGCAGTTTCTTTTTCTCCACGGCCGTTTTCTTGCCCTTTTCGAGCATTTTATTCGCGCATAAATTAGCCTCAAGCGAGCAGGCGGCTCGTAAAGCTGCTGCGAGGAACCGTATTTGGCGGATGAAGTGAAAAATGAGACGCTCGCAGACTGAATTTTCACTCGCGATTCCGCAAGGATACGAGATATGTATTATGGAATTTGGGAGCCAAAACTATTTCATCTGTGCTTGGAATTCAGTACGGATTTCTCGGATGTCGGATGCTTAATCAGTTTAAAGAGGAAAGAGAGAATCGCGGCATTTCTTAAAATATCAACGTTTTAAACATAGAAGAATAGCAAAGTTGAACCCCAAAGACCTGTTTGTTCGAATAATCGTCAATAATTGCGCGCAAAATAGAAAATATCTGATTGAAATATCGATGAATTTACTCGAAGGTTAAGATTTATAGTCGGAAGATTATTTTTAGTTACTTTTTTCTCGGCTGTAGACAAAAAACTATATGGGATAAAATGTTTCAAATATAGACAAGTAAATTAAATTCCATTTAATAGATATATCGATGGGCGCGCAGCAATCAAAGCCGATTATCGTTTTTCGATAATTACTCTACATTGAAAATTTCCTCATGCTAGTTTTATTTTCTAATATATTTATATCTTATTACCGCGAAACGAATTGGTCGATTAGCATTAACTGCACATTGCTAGAAATTGCCTGCATTTCGGTTGTTCTTTGATTTTCTCCTATCAGACTCTCTTCTAGAATAAACAGGAAAATGTGCATTAATTATTAATTAACGATTATAGCCGCAAATTATTTGACGTATGCGCACGCACTTGTGCCTCAATTAGATTTGTTACTTCACATGATTATTGTTACATCACAGATACACGTATATAATGAGCTTGGTTATTTTTATTATATGAATGCCTATAATATGTGCGTGTATAAATAATAAATAAGAGAGAAAAGAAAGAGAGAAAGAGAGGCTTAAGAGATTAATTTTAACTACATTCATATTTTATCCAGATTTATATATAAGGAATTTTATTATATATATATATAGAAAGAGAGAGAGAAAGGGAATTACACAGATGAATGAACTTATTTGTTTCTAAAGATAGAAACATTCAGGGATCCATTTGAATAAATTAGTATTAGTATTCGCTCCATGTGACTAGAAACGCAAAGCAGGTACAGTAATCTATATTTATGTTACACTATCGTAAGCCATAACTAATTGTCGTTGTACACCATTAGCATAATTTCGAATTTCGAGCATTTATCAGATATCAGAATAGTTCTGTTCCCCAAAAAGTTTCTAGACGCTGAATCGTTTAATCTTTTTTCTCTTATGTATATCTTTCTTTACGATCTCTGCGGATCAATGTTTAGATAGATGGAGAATTATCATAAAATCTCTATTATATATATGGAAACTTCTCTCCGTGATTTCAAATAATCTAATTCTAATTTTTATTCGAAGTCACAGAATATATTTTTCTATTTTTATGTTTTTTACATTTTGTCGACACGATCGAGAAAGTCTAAGATCGCCGAGGCCATCGTGATTCCGATTCGATCTTGAAGGTCGGATGTCACTGATTCTAAAGGCGGCTTCGTACAAAGCAGTCCCCTTTGCCCATTCGATCGTGTGTTCCTGTCTTTTTTTTCTGTCTTTCTCCTCTCTCTCTCTCTCTCTCTCTCTCTCTCTCTCTCTCTCTCTCTCTCTCTCTCTCTCTCTCTCTCTCGCTCCTTCTTTCTGAGAATCTCGTTCAAGAGAAAAGATCGGCGCCTGAAGCAGCGTCTACCGTTATCACGTGCGTCTTGTTATACCGCGTTTCCATGTGCAAATGGGATGAAAACAACTTTTAGCAAGCTTCCGTCCTGCGTATATAAGCCCTTTATCGTGTGATCAAGTTTCTTGTATACTAAAAATTCAACCTTGGTTAGAGCAGTCAACTCCTTGAGGATTCCAAAAATTCAATATTGAATAAATCTCATTGTCAGTTGTCACTATATTAGATGGATATTTATTTATAGAGTCATGCTGCGTCAATGATCGGTGGAAATGATTCGTTGATGAACCTGGAGAGCGAGCCGATTCATTCGCACCTGACGCAGGTGAAAGTATCATCGTTGGTCGCGTCAAACGTGAATTTATCGATAACGTTCAAGAAATTTAACGCATAGAGAATCGATAGCATCCATTTAACGAATCAATTAATGAGCATAAAATTCTTCTCGTCTTCTCTGATGTATATTGCGTCTCTCGTACTACATCTCAAGCATATAAAGCAAACAAACGCGATGCGAAACCCGGCTGGCCTGTAATTAACTGTGTCAGCAAGTGAATTTTTAGATCGGCTTTTTTGAATGCGCGTTAAAATATATGTTTAAAATATACGTTTCTTGAACTTGTTGAAAAACCGGTCCGCGGAATCGAAACGGAATCGTAACGTTCGAAATGATCGTGAGATGATATTTCCAGAGTACATATCTTATAATTATTCACTAATTTTTTCTTGATATCTTATCTGCTGACATCGAGTCACAATAATTTTTTGCACATATTTCCAAGACATTTTTCGCTCAAATCCGGACTAGTATCGATGCGATTAAACGAATTATATATATTGCACGCGCGATATCGCGGATTTACAATTTTAAGAGAAACGAATTTACAAGTTTTATGCAGTCTGCTTTTTTTTTAAGAGGGGAGATCGGCTTTGAAAAACGAAAATCACTATCGATGATTACAATGGCACAGAATAGACCGATTAGCTTCACGAAGACTACAAAACACTGTATTTCACAGGATATCCTACTTTCCCCGTTGTGCGCGCGTGAGTGCATTACTCCTAGATTATGACCTCCCGACAGGTCTTCGATGTCTCTCCGAGCTAAAGATAGCCGCTTATTAACCTATTAGTATGCGAACCTTTGGACGAACGCCGTGTTGCTAAACACGCGTATGAGGCCTCTGTATTTACGCGTGTAATTCACGTGTAGAATATCTAAACTGTCGTTATACGAAGAGCTATATGTCATTTTCAACCGATATTATATTTCCTTTGAGCTGCGAGGTCTTTGAAAAATTTAGACAAACGAACTCTCTCTCTCTCTTTTCTCTTCCTCTATCGCTTGAAATCGCAAATCCTCTCTGTGTATACGCGAATGTATAATTTTCGCGGTTAGTGACAGTGACCCAGCCACTCGCGTCGGGCCCCTTCTTCAAAGACTTTCTCGACGTGGTCGTTAACAGGTACGATCGAGTTCTCTCGTCGATCGACGGGGCGTCTAAGTCCATGGGAACTGTCCTCGATCTTGCGCGACCGCATACGATCACTTTTTAGTTTGCGTGAGGATCTGGATAAATATCGCGACTTGTTTATTTAAACTTGACTTGTGTAACTTTGATTTCTAAGAAAATTAGAAGTTAAAGTATGAAGTATCTTGCAGAGATGTTCGCACAACTATCGGAATACTTATATTTATTATATATTTACAAAACATGTAGCTAGGTATTGCTGAAGTGTCGTGTCGACAGAAACATTCGAAAGTGAATTTTTGACGCTGTCGCACGTCTCCCTCATCAGCTCTCGTTCGCGCCAAACTTTGTTATCGGTCGGAGAGAGGTTCTCCCTGGATGGGTTCACCGATTCGGGAGGGACACGTACCTGTTCGCGTCGTGGGAACTCAATTTTGACGATTCTGTCGGTCGATTGGGGCAGGTCACGACCCGTCGGAAATTATTCCAGGCAACTTCTCTCTCTCTCTTTTTCTCTCGCGAAAACGGTAGCCCCTTAGGGAGATCAGTTAACAACGGTCTTTACGACTCACTTTACAAGACATCGAGCACCCTTCCCTCGTCGACGTCGTAAAAGACACATCGGTGTCTCGCTCGTACATTACGCGAACGGCCGACTAAAGTTTCGCCGGTTTGTCGGGAAATGTAGTAGTCACGTCGAGTACACCTACGTTTGGTTTTACGTTTCGTCAAAGTACCGTAAACCTGTTCGTCTGCCACGGTTAATCGCGTATTCATGGCGCTCTTGCATATAGTGGGAATCATACAAATTATTTAATCCGTCCGACATATATTGATGTCTCTGCGCTGTAATAAAATTTTCTCCTTCACATATACATCCCTCTATATATATATGTATATATTGCATAATTATTGCATAACACGGGAAATTATTGTTTAAAATTGAATAATATGTTAAATAAATAGTATATAAATCTGCTATGTGGAAAAAAATTTATAATGTACTCTTGCGCATGATAAATAATCGCTGACGTACATTGGCGAAACGAGATAAGTTGTGAAAACTAGGTACTTGACAGCGTTGATAGTGCTCTTTGGCACACGTCTTCAGTAAAGGACTTATAGTGATGCGCAGGAAGCTTGAAAACATTTCGGATATAAAGACGTCAGAGATTTTCGTCTGAATATCTCGTCTCTAAATCTATATTCACGTGAGATGAAAACATAAAATAGAAAAACATAAAATGCAGATAAACTGCAGAAAAACTGCATTTTCCAGAAATTAATAAAAAAATAACATACTCGGTTAAAATACATTTCTGCCATTGAGTTTATCGTGTGAGAGGAACAGCACGGATTCATCATTACTCCTAATAATCTAATATTTTATGCTATTAGTATTATGTTTGGCCATGTAGAAGAATACCATGGGTTTTACTCTGCGCCATCGAGTAGATATTGTGTTCCGCGTATTTACACTATTGTAATTAATATCGAGTATTATCCTGGCCCTCTCTTCCTGCATACATTGATCGCCCTATGAATATCCAATTAGATGAATTAATTACGTTTCTGCGATCTGCGCCGCAACTTTCATACGATGATGAGACCGATATTTTGCGTTCGCGCACATAGTGTTTATTTTTGCAAAAAACCTCCCCGGTATGTGTTTTTCGCAACAATGCCAAGTGCATAAGATTTATTTTTTTTTCTCCAAATAAAAGTGTCACGCTTTCCTCCGCGGTGCAGAAAAATGTGGCGTCTCTGTCCCATAAATCGACTTCCGCGATTTATTCTATCGACGCGTTAAATTAAATCGTCGATCAGGATCTCAATTCAACGGATGTATATAATATCTCTGCAATATCCTTGCACAGTTAATATGTATATTAAAAATAAATAATCGATGAAAAAATATAAAATAAGTATCTTTCGCGACGATAAGATTTCTATAATACATCCTTCCATCACGATAATCTCCATTATTATGGATTATAAGCAAGACGTAGATTAGGTCTCTGTGCCTTAAATTGCACGTCGAGCGGATCAGAAAATGTGATATTATCCCGGCGGTTAAAATTTAATTCGCTTCTCGCTGTTTCAGACGATGTCGAAGAGATCGACCGAGCTGTCCAGGTGGCTGCTGCTGGCGGGACTTTTGTGCTGCTCGTCCTGCCAGAGCGTACCGTCCTTCGAGAATAAAACCGGTGAGTATTTCGATCCTCCACGATTGCCCTCCTGTTTTATACACGACGTTACTAATACCGCGTGTCCTGCGAAATGTCTTCCACCAAGCGGATTACGGTTCGAGGAAACGGCAAATCCGTATGTCGTAGCAATAGCTACCCGACATTATTTTTGTAAGATCTCGTGAAAGATTTATTCGTGCGAATTCGAATCGTCTCGCGCGCACTGAAAGATTTATCATTCCGTCTCAAGTAGATAGCAATGCAAAAGAAAGTCTTCAGAAGGCGCATATATCGCGTTATTTCAACATGCTGTTTTGAATTAAACTTCTTCGAGCGCGATGAAAAAAATATCGGGGAAAGCAAACTTTTACCTGTACAACATGTGTCTCAAGTGAAATAATTCAAACAATTATAATTATTAGGTTTTTGCAAAAATAACATGTAATTTTTGATAGTAGTATATATATTATACGCGACTTTCACATTATTAATTATTTTTGTTCATTATGCATCGTATAATCGCAATTGCATCTTCCTCGCTTTTGTTTGTTTCACTATTATTATTATTATTATTAGTATAAATAAAAAAGCTCTGATATATAAATACTTTAGATATAAAAAGAGTCAGTAAGAGCCAGGCAAAAATATTAGACGCAACAAAATTATTTTTAAATTCCTCTATATTTATTTTGAACATTTCAGTCCTTTCTTTGGACCATCCTCAGCATATCAATTAGTAAAAAGAAAAGATTGATATGCTGAGGATGGTTCAACGAAAAGATTGAAACGCTCAAAATAAGTAGAGAGAAATTGAAAAATGATTTTACAACCTAATATCTCTGTCTGACTAGCCATTGCTCTTACTAGCCATTTTTATACCTGAATTTGTATTATTTATTATGAATTTGTATTATGTTGCACGACGAGCTTTATATTTATTGGATCGCGTTTGGAATGCACCGCGACTAGCTCTGCGGGTACTTCGATCGTCGTATTGCGGGTACGGAAGCTGCGGGAAAAAGGATTCGAGCTGGCACGACGAGGAGGGCGACTTCGCGTCGCGTCGCGATGACGCCGCTATTGCACCCAACATTGCGTTTGGGAATCCTATTTCCTACTTTTTGGACCGGAAATTGGATCTCGCAGCAGCGAGACCCAGCACCGAGGTCGCGACTCGATAAGCGGTTAATTGGAGTACCTACACATATCTGGTTCAGTTGGCCACTTCTCGAGCTTTTTCCCGAAAAATAATATATATATCGATAGATTTGAGCTAGAGGAAAGAAATATCTCGCCGTCCATCTCCGCGGAAAGAATCCTTCGATTCGAATAGATACTTTTTTTTTTCTTCGACTACTTTGTATTTGCGCGACAGTGTGACCACTCCCGTTCGATCCTTATCCATTCTTGACGCATTGCGGTAAAATAGGAAAACGGGACCGGGTGTCAATCGACGAATGTGAGAGGAAGCTGTTATTATATTGTGATAAAATTCTATTTAACTTATTTCTCTTTATAAAATCGACTATATATATATATATATTAACTTTGTCGATTTTTCATCAGTATAAGAAATATGAGTGATTGATGAAATGTGAGGCATTAAAAGTTTGGCGCATCCGTTCACTCTCGCTTCCTAATAAGCTGTTTAACAATCGTTTAGCATTAATCTTGATAAAAATTAATGGCGCGCCATGCGTATGCATTGCGTATTATACGTGTGTGCGTCATCGCGCGAGTATCAGTGGGACGGGTCAGTAGGTCATTCTACTCGGTGCTAAAAGACACTCCGCGTCGACGATACACACGCATGCATATGCACGCCTTGGATTAATTCACGTGTTCACGCGATGCGTTTAAATCAATGCTCGAGTAATGTTTTCGCTCGATGTATCGTCAAAAATCTATATGCAAAAAGCGGAAAGTATAAAGCAAGATAGGATAAAAATTAATGATTTTTGATCAAATTTTCAAACACGATTATTTACACTTAACGTGATAATTCCAAATTACAATAAAACTCGCTGCAAATATATGTGAACTATTTTTTTAATAAAATGTCAAATAAAATCTGTTTAAATATATTTTAAAGATAAATTATTTGCTTTTCTCTTTATTATTCTCTATTACTTGTTATTCCATTTTCCATTTAGTAAAAGAGATTTATCTTTATTAATTAATTAAATTAATTTTGGAAGTGATTCTCTCTCCTCCCTCTCTCTCTCTTTCTCTTTCTCTCTCTCTTTTTCTCTGGATCTTTGCGAGCTTCTTCGGGAGACATAAAGTTTTAGATTTATATCCTTCTTATATCCTTTTTATTTCACAAATGTTAAGATCTCAACGTTTCAACTTGGAAACTTTCTCAAGGATACGAGGAGCGAAACGTAATCAAATTACGGAGAAGAATATCGCGGGGTCGGCAGAAAATGCGCGACGTTGTCCACAATTGCGATCGCTGAAAGTTCTCCCGTGCGAGACGTTATGCGCCCTCCGTAAATAACGTAAATTGCAATTTTTAATTCGCGCCAACGTCAGGATAACGCGTCCGCTAGCGGATTCCTCTCGCTTCGCTATCCTTCGTCGTGCGCGTTATTCCACTTTCAAACGACGACGACGACGACGATGCCTGTGACACAAAAGTACGGGAAAATAAGCGCGTCGTGCTTTTATCGCCCGCGTTCACAATGGCCAACTTTGCATTTAACGTTCTTCCTCCCCCTTCTTCCCCTCATCTACTGAACAACCTTTGCACTTCTTCGTCGAATGCGGCTGTGCGAGAACAACAGCCTCGTCGACGACCCGACATTCTCCGTTTCGCATTCTCGCCGCATCCGCGTTGACCTCGTGCGAGAAAAATCTGCGAAGCTTAATTTTCTGATTGCGTTTTATTTATTTTTTTTTTTTTGCGAAACAAACGAGCAACATATTTTGCTGGGAAATATATGCAAAAAATTGTGTTTTCGGATTTTTCGAACAAATCGGATATAAAATATAAAATCAGACGGCACGGCGCGAGGAAAGCGTAGACGAACAGAATTGATGATAAAACGAAAAATTGCGCAAACGTTACTCTAATTACCAGTTAAAAAATTGAAATAAACCATTGTACGATAATTGATATAACTGCACACGGTTTAGTTTTTATAAAAAGAGAAAGAGAGAGAAAATTTGTACATGTTCCTCGTTTCATCCATATAAATACTTGATTAAAGTCGTTCATTTTTCGGCGGAAAATGTCGTAATTTTTGTTAAAAGCTTCGATAACTGCAATCGAAAAATCCGTTACGATATCGTGGCAAACGTAAATTTGCGTTGTCGGTAAAAGGGAGGTATAACATGTAAAGAGAATGGGGGAAAGGGAGCGAGAATTAAAAGGGAGAAGATACGACCGTACGTTTTATACGCTCGATTTCATTCGGCATTGTATCACTTCTCGGCTATATAAAAGCGGCACAGGAACGCGGGAATATATGTCGCATAAGCGTAATGCGTACAAACGAGCGGGAAAATAATCATACGACCGACCACACGACATAAACGCACACGCTCGCAAAAACGTAATAACGCTTTCGGTGGCTCTATGCGTTTACATCGCAACTATGTTATGCTTCTCACGTTTTGTTCCGAGAGATTCTACCGTCTCGTGTTTCTGCATTGTTCTTAGAAGTTACGAGATTATATGTAATTACGGAGAGAGAAAGAAGATAGAAAGAGAGTTAACATATATAAAATATAAATATATGTATGTCTACACAAATGATAATAAAATTGATATCGTCTCATGAAATTTCAAACTTGGCTCTCTCGATTCATGATAATATATTATCGGGCGTTGCGCTTTGTTATATTCGCGTTACATCATCTCGCACGAAAGCGGGATGATCATTTGCATAATAGAAAGAAACGGAGCAGCTCTCGTAACAATCGCCGCATTTTATCTCTCGCCCCGGCTCGTTCGCATTCACATTCACGTCCGTCTCAATCGAGAAACTGACAGAGAATACGCGTTTCTTCAATTTCGCGCGCACACATGTCTCACTTCATTTTCAAACAATGACACGCGAAGCTCGGTGTAAAAAAAAAAAAATAATAATAATAAAAACCTACGAGCTAACAACGCGTCGCGCTTTTATCGTCCGCATCTCTCATGTCGCTGAGTTTTTCTTTCTGCGCGTTCAATTTTGTACCTGCTCTATTCTCTCTCGTAAAAGCGAACCCTCGTTTCCAAAGTTACGTCGAATGCCTTTCGAAATGCCTTCGTCCTTTTCGCCGGGGAATTGTCGCCGGGAATTTTAGGACGCGCGACAATGCGTGCTCTCACGATGATTAAAGGGATCCCGAAGTTCTCTTGATGGAGGAGGACGCTCGCGCCCGCGCGCGAATATCGCTCGATAACGGGCGGAAATAACGGGGACAACTGTATTTCGGTGAAAATATATGGGCGCAAGATAAATATTCATTTCTATGATTCACGGCGCGTCGAGAGATGCGTGCGTTTTTGGTGGGCAATAGTGTTTTGCAAGCCGCGCGCGCGCGACGATAAATCCGGGAAGAGAACTTGCCGTGAGTCCACTGCCGCCACGAGGCTCTTAACCTTAATGAATCTTTGCTCGGTTGTCAACCGAGCAGCGCATTTCTCTCGAAAATAGCTTGCCACGCTACGTTTAGAACGCGGTTAAAACCTCGAGGACGTTTTTTTCAATCTGACATTCAGATTCGCACAAGAGATCTCCGAAACTTTGCAAAAATTGCCGAGGGGCAGTTACGAGTTTCACATGAATTTCAAATATACTGTCAAGTGTATTTGTTCACTTTACATAGTTATTCCATAGATATTTCGAGTGCTTTAACACTCCGCGATATCTAGATATTTTTCAACATTCCTGAATATTATTCTTGATCCTCGTTGATGTGAGCGTTTTAAGTTTTAAGTAAAAACATGTCGATCTAAATTAAATTTAATAATGATAAACTGAAAAGGCTCTGACATAAATATACAAAATCAGATATGAAAAAAGTCTAATATAAGAACCAGGCACAGATATTTAGCAAACTTATTTTTAAATATTCTTCTCTAACTATTTTGGATATTTTGATTCTTTCTTTGAACCATCTTCAGCGACTAACAAAAAATCACCAGAATAAGATATCCGAATTTTTTATTAGTCAATCTGAAGATGGTCCAAAGAAAGGACCGAAACGTTTAAGATAATTAAAGAAGAATTTAAAAACAAGTTTGTTTTTTTGTGTCGAATATCTGCGCTTGGCTTTTATTAATCCTTTTCATACCTGAATTTTTAAATTAAATTTTTCGTTTAAAAAAAAGGGAAATTTAATATAGAAGAGATATTGGGAGGAGGGAGAGAGAGAGAAAGAAAACATTCGCATACACAGGATACTATAATTTAAATAAAATTTGCAAATGGTAGGAATTTGAGAGTCCGCGAGAGGATACGCATCCGGATTCTCGCTCTCGTTCTCTGCAAGGCTATTCGAATGAAATCTACCTAGCGCATAATATTCCGCGAGAAATTACTTAGGCGTCATCCTGTCCTCCGGTTTGAAATATGCCCGCGCAAAACTGCGGAGGTCGCACGCGAATGCGACCGTCGCATTTTGCATGTAGCCCCGTATAATAAACGCCGCGAAGAGAGAAAGACGAAGAGCGTTGCGCACGAGCAAGAAGAGGAGCTCCTAGCTAACTCATGTATATTCGCGAAGCATGACACGTGTATTTATGCGATATGACTCGAAAGAGAGAGAGAGAAAGAGAAGGAATACCGGCGTCTGCCGGCTGTCGCGGGATATTCCGACAGCAGTCCAGCATCTCGCATTTTCGTCCTGACGACGCGACGGCACGCTCGTTCATTTGTATGTCGTAATGAGGCAACGCGCGAAAATGACGTGCGACGAGCGTTAATGTGTTGCGGCTAACGAAGGTGTCACACTGATCGTTGCATTTTTTTTTTCGTCTTTATAATTATTTTTCATCGTTGAATTCCATCACCAGTTTGCAGCCGCGCAAAGTCAAGCGAGATTGAAACGTATTTCTAGAATCTCTCATTTACGTCACTCTGTCATTCATGTGTATACGCGAATTTCCAAGTGTATTATTAATTTTATTTCATAGATCAACTCTTTCGATTAACTTTCTGACACATTGTTCGTTATTGAAACCCAGCATCTTTCTTCCCGTTTCAAAGATCGCCGTGCAATGAATGTTTCGCCTCGATCACGACGCGAGGTGAGATTTCTCCCCGACACTCGAGATGTCAGTGGCACTTCCGTCAGATTCCGTGGAACATGTATGCAACCAGCTGCAGCACTTGCGGTCTTTAAATGCCCGACGTCCAGCGGCGTTTACGGCGCTTACCGTATAGAGATAGAAACCGGCGTCGATCGCCTCAATAATACCGGAGAGAAAACGCCGACCTGCCATTATCGAAATGTTTTCTCGTGAGATATTGGGCGAGAAGTGGCGGCGGTCCGTCGCTCATCTCATTCTCGGTTGTCCACGTGTGAAACTTTATACACGCCGTCATACGCGAGGAATGTCCGTGACAGCGACGTCCTGGTGGCCAATTACAGGACGACGTTGAGCCTCGACCGAGAATTAAATGTAAACCTCGTCATTATTCTTTCACGGCGCGCTCTCAACAACCCACTCTCTTACGCGCACATATTTGCGTTGCCGCCTCCGCGGGAGACGATCGCGGGTCTCTGAAGACGACACTGTTGGAAGAGTCACTTTTGGAAAAATCGAGTCGCTGGAAAGCTTGCGAGAGACCTTGCCGAGAATTATCCTCGTCGTTCTCCCGCTCTTTACCGCGCTATTCTCATAAATCGCGACGGGAGGCAACCAATCGTTGCTCGCTTGACGAGTTGGTCGTTAAAGATAGCAATCATGCTCGACGATAACCGATCGTTATATCCTTTACCGACTCGATCGACCGATATATGCCTCGCTTTAAACGCGATGCTCATGTCAACACTCGAACACGCGGGACGCCCCCGTATGACGTTTCCCTTCGACCTCTCGAAGAGAGGCGCCTCTTCTCACGCGGCACTTCGTTAAGAGACTCTCTCTTTCGCGGGAGGATGACGGGCCGTCATCGTTTCTCGCGGTTCGTGGGTTCGTTAACGTTGCTGGGAACCCCAGATACGACACAACGTGAATTGCAACTTTGTAACAGGATTCTTCTCGTGATGTACGGAGGGTGGACTACTTAACGTTATCTTCCTGGATGGCTACGCGTGCGTTCGCACAGCGCAGATAAATGTGAGATTGTCTCCCAACGGATGTGCAAAGATTTTTGCTGTATCGGATGGAACGTTTATTCGGAGAAACATTTAATTCTCCTTTTTCGCGCAGAACGTAGTAATAATTTCTCCTAAAATTCTTTTCATGATATACTGTATAATAATGATCACATTCAATATTATGGCTTTACGCGTTCACTGAAGAGAGAAGAGATATTTAAAATATCTCTCAATGTATTTCGAATTATCGCTGATCTAATCTTTGACTATTTAATGCTGAACGTTCTCAAGAAATAAATAATTTCAGATAACATATTTTAGATAGATTTAAAGCTATATCGTGTTTTTTTAAGTTTTATTGCGGGTCCTCTCGTAATATTGCCAGGTGAGATGAGAGATCTATATCTAAAATCTCATATGTCAAATAAGTCGCCATATATACGGCATCGTCTAGCCTGACGATGATGTTAAACGAAAGTGCGGACGCGTAAATTCCAGAAATACGTAAATTTATACGACATGGCTATTCGCGCGCGCGAATTTATCGATTCTCATTGAACAGGCCACGTCTTCCTCTTTCTCTCTCCCTTTCTTTCTCTCTCTCACATGTGCACCTAACGTCCTATAAATTTATGCAGCCTAGAGGATCGTGGCGTTAGTGATACCGGTAGGATAAATTAATCGAGCGAGAGCGCGAGAGAGGGCTATAATAAAATTACGAATAATTAATCACGACGACGGGGCTCATTACTCAAGGTATCAAGTTCTCGTTTATGCGCACCGGTCCAAGTATAATTGGCCATTCTCTCTCTATTCTCGGTCCTTTTTCTTGCGTGCGTAAAACGAAGATCACAGACAGTTGAACCGCGATGAACCACGCCGGCTTTTTAATCGGTCACGACGACCCCCCGACATTTCTGTTCGCAGGCGGTCAGAATGACACTCGGCCGCGGATATTCTCACCCAGGATGGACTACGACGAGTGGACGCCGCTGGGACGCGGCGATCCTCTGAAGAACAATCCGACTTTCGACTACGTGCCGCCGGTTCTCGACAGGGTACAATACTGGCTGGACTCGCATCAGCAACACACAACCGAGCCGTCATCTAAGCGCGATATTCTCGTACTGGGCGTGACCGCTAAGAAGACTAGCCCGAAGATACCCGAGCAGTTTCTCAAGTTTGTGGACGGACCAAAGTTTACACGAGTCGGCGGTCAAGATACGACCATGTATAGGAACGACTTCACCGGCAGTTCCGGTGCCGAACCACCCAAGATCGTGCGCACCACTAGCTTCCGGAACGGCCTGGTCGACTATAGAAATCAGAATAGAATGCAATCGCTGCCGGCCAGTTACTATCCGAGCTCGTACTACAATCAGAAGATCAAGCCGTACACCATGATGATGCCACCGCCGATGATACAGAAGATCGAGACGTCTACCGGTTTCAACGTCGGCGCGTCCAGAGATAAGATAATCGGCTACGCGGACGTGGCCCAGTCGTTTAACACACAAACGGAGGAAGGCCCCGTTCTCCAGGACGCGCAGTATTACGGGTCACTCTCGAAGGATTACGGACACTACTCCCCTGCGCCCTCGCCGCGCCCGTATTCCACGTCCAAGGCACCATCAAGCAAGGTTGAGACCATTAAGAGCGTTTACATCCAGCCTGCGTCGCAGAACACGAAATCGAGATACGAGGCGACCACCGCGCCATCCGTATCCTTCGAAAAATCGAATCTAATCTATCAATCAACGCAGACTCTATCGGGCGGATGGCTCGGCAACAATGAGCCCACATCATCCTCCACCCCCGGCTTTCCCTCGGAAGTTAATCAGATTATGTGGCAGACCACAGATTACTCGAAAGATCACTACGAGATAGATCATCACGCCGCGGCCTCGTCCAATCACGAGGTCGTCGTCGGTCAAAATGCGAATATCATTGTAGACGGCAGTAACAACGAAAACGAGGAAGTGGTCGTGGGTCAAAAGGAAGTCAGCACCGAAGCGACGTCCTCGTCGACGTCAGAAAGCGACGCGCAAACTTTTATCGTCTCCACCACTGTAGATTCTACCGAACGGGAAGAGGAAACTGCAACCGACACGCAATCCTCTCCAAAGATGCACATTGTCGTCGCCAACTCGCCGTCCAGCATCGTAGATCTGGAGACGCATAAAGCGAAGAAAGGCCCGGTCGCCGTAGTGATGCCGACGAACTACATCGAGAAGAATTCGTCTCTGAGTTCGGAATCAGCGACGAGTCTTCACGCTTGGGAGAATCCCGCCACATCCGAGATGACGAAGACGACTTATCAAACGTCAAAGTCGCAAATGAAGCCAATGAAAACCGCGATAACGAGTTTACCGATCTCAACAGACCAAACATCCGCTTCCTCCGTGCCGAACAGAATAATATCTCCTTCGCAGCTTGCTCCACATCAATTTCCGCATTCGTTTTCCCATCTGCCTTTAAGACTAAATAATCACAATTTTCCCGACCCTCCGACTTTTCCACCGAAAAAGCATCCTCAGTTGAATTATCCCATGCTACACTTAATGGGAATGTATCCCACCTTACGGCCGTCCCACTTGTCAGCACCCATGGCGCGTTTACAAGCTATCAAGGAAATAATGACGAACATGGAACAGGATCACAAACAACCCCCGCAATCGTTCCCCGTGACGGTCACCAGTCCACCGTCGCCGTCGATTTTCAATACGCAAATCACCGGATCTGATGAACGATCGTCGGTCGACCATCGACCATCTCGATTATCCGCGACGATCGTCAACTCGATGACTACCTCGCCGCCGTTCACGCCAACAATTTCGTCGACCGCGGAATACACGCCCACCATGAATCATCATCAGGAGAGCACGAGGCCCGATCAATCCCCCCTGGTGAAGATTCTTGGCGCCGAAGAGACCACGAGGATGTCGACGATGTTCGCGCCATCGTCGACCATCCCGCCGCGAACCACGATGGCGCCGAGCCTGACCACCGATCCGATCTTCTCGCACTACAAACAACCGGCCAAACCAATCCGCGGCCCGATGTACCTCATCATCGAGGGTCATTCGAAGGTAAAAACCTACAAGCCGACGATGAACAAGCACGGCGTGCCCGTCGAGAACAACGAGATCGTGGAGAGCGCGACCGAGCGACAGCTCTCCAAGCTGGAGCAGCTGATTCGCGAGAACACGAAGAAAGGCGCCGTCGATCTGGCTGCCGAAAAGAAGAAGCTGGAGGAGGAGAGAGCGCGTGCCCAGGAGAAGCGCGTTTCCTCGCGTCAGGAGGACAGTCTCATGAGCCTAGTCGAGAGCGGCTTGAGCGGCTTCACCGTGTCACCCTCGATGGAGGACGAACGACGCGCGTCCAATTCGGTTGCGAGCATCGAGATCAATTAAGGATTTGCCGTTTGCGCGGAGTTCTCTCGTGAGGGGATACCAAGCTTCGCAAACGGATGCTGAGGTAGCTGAGGACGGCACTTCCTGCGTCCTCCCGCGGCGGAAGGGCAATCGCCGTTCTTTCAGTAGGGGCGAAAATTTTCGAAAGGGACGAAAAGAATCTCCCTCGATTTATATTCGATTGTTGCTTACGCGCGAGCCGTTGGATGAAAATCGATGAAAATCGCGCGCGAGATATAGGCATCGAAGTTTCATGTGGCTGGTCCTCCTAGCAACGTCTCCTATTTCTAATGCGGGAGCTAGGGAGCTCTAGAAGATAACTTTAACACGCCGGCAAACGAGGTTTTACATTGTTATATTTATCTTGTTTATCGTTCCGTGATATTAAATGCCTCTCTATGTACCTTTTCCTTTCTTTTTATTTTTTCAAATACCGCTCCTACGCTGAGAGAATTTTCTCTTAAAATTTACCTTGAAAATCATGGTAATTGTGGGACAATATGGTATGGAAAGAATTTTGAGAATTTCGCTGATTAATATTTATCACAATAAAAATAATAATATCTATCACAATAAAATATAAAACATGTTTGATTAATTATACTAAACTGCATAGCAAAATTAATCAAATGTATTTTATATTTTATTGTAATAGATATTATTATTTTTGTGATAAATATTATTCAAAGAAATTTTCATAAAATTCTTTCCATGCCATATTGTCCCATACAATTACCATGATTTTCAGGGTAAATTCTAAGAGAAAATTCTCTCTGTGTATGGATAACCTGAGCGGATTTACATATTTATAGATTTACAGACAACGATAACGAATTACGATACGCGAGAACAAGTGTAAACGGTAAATGGATATGAATGTTTACCGTATTAATAATTTATTTAAATTATGGAAATATAATTCACACACAATACTTTGGCCCGTTACGTATATAATTATTATGATTGTTATATTAATGAATATTTTTCAGATAATTTATTATTTATTTTGTTTAATATTCGTAGGATAGAAATGCCATTAATTTATTTCATTTCGCTCATTAAACATGCATGAAGTTTTGCGACACAAAAGGTGTGCCGCAACTGTAATTCGATCAACGTCGAGACTGTAATCGTGCAGCAATCGACGTGAGAGATCCGAGGCAATATTAATGATATTTTATTTATTGATTTTTTCGAATCTCTGTGTCAATGGTTCATCACTGCGCGCCCTATAAAGGACGGTCACAAATTCGCGCATCCATCCATGTATCGAAATTTCTCGAGTAATCTGGATTTTTGTCGCGCGAAGACAAGCACTTCCAATTTTTTTCACAAAATTGCGCTGCTTGGAATTTGTTACCATCCCGCAATTTTTCGCGTATATGGAAACAATTTTTTTTGTATGTATGTATCTTTACATGAATCATCGCGCGTCAATGCGTTCGTTTACTCGAGATCGATGATTGTCATCTCGCCGTGATGACAAACTCTCGCTGTCACCGGATAACAGAGGCTCAACCAGGCAGTTCTCTCCGTGTTCTGCCACACGCTTTCATCCACGATGAGAAAAGCACGCCAATTTCATATGTGCCAGTATACATAACGTTACGTATGTATATATATATAAAAGCATAATTATATATATATAGGGTATCTAATATATATATAAGTAAAAAAATATATAAATAGATAATACCGGTATTCCTTATTAAAAAATAAGCAACTTTTTCTTTTGACAAAATTTCCGGAAATGTATCGATATGTTTTCGAGATATCTCATTTACATTTTTCAATGTAATATACAGTGTATTTGCTTTCTGCATTTGTGAAAACTTTCTGTATTTGATTTTTCTGATGTAAAAATTTTTGTGTATAATTCTGTTATGATTAAATTTAATAATTACATTACATACAGACGTTATCGTCTATTTTGTTCACATCAGAGGAAAGCACACTACTTTGCTCTGCTATAGAAAAATCTGTTTTATGTCAAATAAAATTAGTTCAAATTTTTGTATTATAAAATAATATATTTATCATTTAGAATTAAATTTTTGCATAAAATTTATTTATACGAAAAATCAAGAAACAACCAGTTCACACATTCTATTGATATATTTAAGAAATGACATATCTTGAAAACTGCAAAAATGTATTTTCGGAAATTTTGTCAAAGGAAAAAAATGCTAATCTTTTGATAAGGAATACGATACTGTCTGTATCTTATCTATATGGGACACCCTGTATATGTGTTACACGCGTCAGTGCGGAATAAGCGATCGCTCGACGATTCTAATCGCGCATTCGACCTGTTTTTATCCCCGACGATAGTTACCGGGATCGCGAATGTATGTGTGCAATGAAAATCGCTTTTCACTCGCAGTTTTACAGCGCGCGCTTTCTTTCACAATCTAAATATTAAACGAACCCGTTTACGATTATCGCGGAGCGATATTACCATGGCGGATTACTGCTTTCATAGTTACTGTCATTAAAGCCGCGTCTTGGACCGGTCCGAGCAATCGTTTAATTGCGACACAGACGCGAAGCTTACGATCGTGCTATATGCATATATAATAATATTATTTATCGTGCGACGTAGTTGAATGAAAGAAATATAGGATGTCGCAGAAGTAGCAGGTTTCTTTGACGAATTTAGTTGGCAAAGATTGAAGATTAGTTTGAAGTTAGTCTTTCGTGTGCAATTTTATTTATATATAATTATTACACCATTAAAACGGGAGAATTCGCTTCTAAAATTTGATAATATTGTGTTACACTCTACTAAAAAAAAAGTTGATTCTGTAAAATTTTTGATTGACATTATTCGATTTCAGTAGAACGTTTTACCTGTCTCACGCAAGAGAAAGCTTGCAGCTCCTGAGATATCTTGTACACATATACGATAGTTGTCGATGTAATTTATAGAGATTTCGATGTTAAAGATAGGTTTCTCTTTTTTAGGTATCGTATTTATTGCGTTAGATGCAGAAATCGAAGGCGGAAAATCTCGGTAAACCAATGCCATTCTATCTCCATTGCCTATTTTAAGTCGGTACTCGCACCGAGACTTTTCGTCCTCAATTCTTTATTTATTCCCTACGATCTATTAATTTATCGCAAACGTGGTCGCCCTATAGAACTTGCATATTTATCGCCAGCAGCAAAATATCCCGATTCTCATCGTTCTATTGTCCTTCTTTTCTACACGATTCAAATCTTCTATTCATCCCCAGACGAATCCCGCCCTCGAACAATGTTGCGAAGTATATAAAAGAACATCGAACTCCTCGTGCTGTATCGAGAATGACGATGGTTTCTCTCTCGAATTTTTTAATTTTTTTAAATTTATTTTTATTTCGAAAAAGAACCTCCTCGAGGACCGGCGGGACGCTCTGGAAAGCACCCCTAGGCGTCACACAACGTGAAACTTGACATTAACACTAGTCTTACACTCTATCAGTTACCAAACATATCGCGTATATACTAACAGCTCACACACTGTATCACCGATGCTCTTATTCGTAGCGATCGTAATTAGGCGTAGTCAAAGTTACGCGCACCCACACGCAAATATATATATATATACACACATACATACATATATATATATATATGTACTCACGCATACACACGACATAGAAGTATGTATACTTCATATATATATACATATAATATGCGCATACGTATTTATATATAAATAAATTATATGTACTCGGCGATGTTGCGTGAGCGCGCCATCGCTATTACCTTAATTACGCATTCGGCGTTACGTTTTGCACGCACACGCTGCGACGTGCGTTAAGTTTATGTACGACATAAATTGTACCTGACGGTCATACACACGCGCGTTCTGTTGATTCTTCTGTTTTATTAATAAAGCATCTTATTATCGAGTTTCCCCGATTAAAAACTTTGAACTGCCTATCCTTGATAGATTCTATTATATTAAAGATAGAGGAGAACGATTTTTGAAGAAAAAACAAAAAATAATTTTAATTATATTCAATACTCGTATAATGCGACTATCTTAAAATTATTTATAACTGTGTAATTATTTTTTCTGCTTAATGTGCGTGTGCGTACGTACGTATATACACGTTGCATCTGTCAGTCATAAATTATATTGAGACTTTAAGTACTTTACGATTTTAATGCATCTGTCAAATTATAGATCGACGCGATCCAGGATCGATCGTGATGACGGATAAAATTATATCGATGACATTAAAATGATCTTACGATAACGCGAGGGATTATAAATTTCTGTACGATTCAACGAGTGCATCTCTCAGTATGATTTATTAATTGTTAAAATCGAACCATTAAAAATCAAATCGAATCGAATCAATGCAAGTTTCTTATGCATTTCTATATTGGCCTCGAATTGCATAGGAACTACATATCGCATCGAAAATTCATCACTCTGGTTCAATTCATCCGGTATATGAGCGCATTGTGCGCTAAAACATGTGTAATAATTATTAATTTGATAATTATAAAATTATGTCAATAAAAGAACATGAGACATGATATCTCGATTTGCTAAATATGCAATAATTTCGACGGGCGAAAAATATTATCGAGAGAGCGCGATATATTGAAATTTAGATGTAAATGTAATCGCGCGTTGATTGCGTGCCATCGGCAATTAAACGGAATGCTTTTTTTTTACGTGACAAAACACACGATATGTAACTCGTATAAACTTGCTTCGCGCGTTTATTTCGATTATCCTTAATTGAAGCGGTCAAACTGGTACACGAGAATGACAAATTTCCTGTGCGCGGACTAATTGCGTTTGCAGTTTCGCTCGGAGTGTTTGCGGTTCCGTAAATTTTGCAATTATTAGCTCCCATCGGGCCTGATTTATGACGCTGGCTCACTCAATCGCGCCGCTTGATAGAAATATGATATTAAAATGACTCCCTTCAGCGAAATATTTTCCTGGAATATGTCATAAATTGATTGCAACAAATAAATTTCGCAATTTATTGTCGAGCTTGATGCTATTTGATTACAAACTTAAAGAAGACCTTGGTATACTAAATATTTTCTTTTTTCCTCTTTTCTTGACTGTAAAGTAAATTATATTTTCTTTATATATTATTATTATTATATTACATTAACAATAATGTTATATTATATATATATATATATATATATATATATATACATATATTATAAAAATATAATTACAGAAAATATATTAAATAATATATAATACATAAAAAATATTTAATAATATAAATTATATATTATATATTATATTAACATATTTATTTTTCCTATTTATTGATATACATATATTTTTATTAATTAATATATTATAATATAACTATTATATTAAAGATTTGAAATAATGTTTGATTGTTCGCTGCCATTTAATTATAGAGTATGGAGCAGAGAGGTTGCGGAAAAAAAATCAGAAATGTTGAAATCGATAGCGGATCGAAGTATAAGTAAATGAAACTCGGATATGCCGGTTAGCAGGAGATGCATTAAAAACATGAATGTAAGGTTAATTTATAGCGTAATTTAGTTTCAATATCGGTGAAATAAATCTCTCACGGAGGACAGGGGCCTGGACCCGGAGGCCCCGCGATGCATCCACATCGGAAAAAAGAATTGGCGAGAGATGAAGGGAACAAACAAGGATCGATAAATAAACTCAGGTTTTGCAATATACATATTATAAGCTGCAGTTCCTCTTTACTACAATTAATTGTAATTATCATATAATTAAGAAATTATTTATTAATTATTTGTTTTAGAGAATATATGTATATACATATATGTATATTGTTAATGTAAGTTGAGTTAAATTTTATATATTGCAACTTAAAAGAGAAATGTGTCACATTTGAAATCTATACGACCAATTTTAGCAAATTATTACAAAGTCCCGTACATCTGAATAGGCGTGTTTCTCATGTATGAGTCTTTCTGGATAAGAATCGACGTCTTGTTAGTCCAGGAAAAGACGAAATATAATCGCGCAGTAAACTATCTGAAATACGAACCACGATATAGGCGAAATACGAACCATGACATCGGTGTTTTCATGTAATTACAATTTTTCCTCGTGTCTTTAATATTATAATATCCGTTCTTCGGGTCTTATATTTAGAAAATTATGTCAGTTGGTTCTTTTTATATGACCTATCGCCATAAACTATATCCGTATTAAGCCTCTCTGTAAGCAAACCGTAATACTTCCTAACTATATTGCCTCTGTAATATCTTTACTTAAGCTACAATATCTGTGTCCCGCGAAAGAGAGAGGAAAGGTCAATAGTTATCGATCGATGTAATGATCGATACTTATCTTTCAAAGTAACGATCCTTCTTCCGGTGATGTATTTCTACGTGCTATTAATAATGAATAAAATATTTAATGATACCGCGAATATTTAATGACGCGGCTGTTAAAGAATTCACCGGTATTAAATAAGCGGCGAAATTAATCATAGAAGTAAACGATTTGGATTTAGGATTTGTATGCGCGGAATTGTCGGGAACGTCTTCGTTTCTAAAGTAACACCGAGGATTCAGGCAGCTGCAAGCCTGCGCGCTCCGAGATTAATCGATGAAGCTTCGAAAGAGGGTGTTTCCTGTCAGACTGAAAAATTGCGTGATTAACGAGAAAAATGTTCTTGCATCAAAGTTCCCCGCCGAAAAGGAGCTGCAGCATCGGTGTCTCACCTTCTTTGTCGATCTCTCCTCTCTTCCGCCTTTGGCGCATTAATATTTTCTAAGTTATTCGCGGACAAATGACGGGCGTTAATGTATAATAGCGATTTTCGAAAAGGAATACCGCTTATTCCAATTATTCTTAACTATACTCTCGTCGGTTTACTAGATGTATAACCATAAATCTTCAAATTTCATTAAACAAAAAAGTATGTATTAAATTATTTATTCATATATGTATAAACAGGTAATATCACGTACTTTGACACAAATTAAACAAAAAAATTTGTTTGTCTTTCTCCAGACTTTTTCATGTTATGGTTATCCATCAAAATGTTAAATCTGCTCAACGCGTACCGTTTCTGTCGGAAAGTGACGTCTCATGATATCCGGCTAAAAGTGCCGACGAAACAAAGTTGCCAACAAAATGAGCAAGAAAGAGAGAAAGAGCGAGAGAGAGAAGGGAGAGATGGGAGAAAAGTCCGTGGAGGACAGCACCGCTATTTCGTTTCTCTCCTGCTTTATTCCGTCTTCAACCTTCCTTTTCCTCCTCTCGCAATCTCTTACAGACTTTTTCCGACGTGCTCACGCCTTGGGATCTGGTTCCCTTGCGCAAAAGCCCGCCATTACGGAGAACCGCCACGGAGAAGAACGCGAATTAAAGATTCCTTCGAGGTCATCGGACGACGAAACCTTTTTACCCTCCTCACGTTTTTCGTATTTTGATTCGAAATGCGACTCCGAGCGTGGGTAGATAATGACCAAGCTTAATCCGCGCTTAATGCCCAATCTTATAAGGTGATGCTTTTTAGAGGCATGCTTTCTTATCGTATACTGTATAGAGGATAAATTTACAACTCGGAAATAAAAAGAATCAACCGAAAATTTACGTTATTATAACATAATAAATTCTCTGCACGGAAAAGATATAATAATCTCTCAACGTCGAGAAATCGCACGTTCGAGGCTTTTGTGTTACGTACGGTTTAGGAATGCACATATACATAAATGACATCGACAATTCCGGCGGAAATGTGAAAGCGAGTAAGATACTTGTGGCAGCGATTGGAATGGAAAGTGTAATACATTATTGCGGTACGATTAGCCGGTAAAAGCTCATTCCTCGAAGAGCGAATCATGTTGAGGAATTTTTTCCGGGTCAAGAGTGCGAACAATGTTGCAGAGGAATCCCTTCGCGCCATTCTTCGTCGTCGTGTCGTCGTCGATCTTCGTGTCTAAGGTAAGGCCGGTCGGACCATTAAAAGCTCCACGGACCGTTAAAATCGCCGATCCTGTTTTTTTTTTTTTTTTTTTTTTTATGCAACCGGCTCCGCTTCGACAATGCGCTCCGACAATATTGTCGCCCACGCGTGCGATTTTTCACACGCTCGGCGAAGAAATCTTTCCGGCGATGAAAAATGATGGGATCCTCGCGGGACAAGGTTTTTGCGCGACGCGGCGTTTATTTATTATTACAGGATATTTCGAATATGTTTGAATAACAGCATATACAGGATATTTCGAATATGTTTGAATAACAGTATCGAGAATGTGATACGAGCTCGTTTTATTTCTTCGACGCGAAAAATCGATTCTGGACGGACTGAAAGGAGTAACTTTCTTTTTGCAGCATGATAATATTTTAAAGCTAAAGTAAAATTTTTTATAATTTTTTTCTCTTTTACGACGACGAACAAATTTTTAATTTAATAATATTAAAATTTAAAATATTATTAAAATATAAATTATACGAGATGTGCTTATACTTTTTGTAATAATTAATAAGCGAAGCTGATATCTTTTACTTCGAGTCTCTTACGTATGGGAAGAAAAATGCTCCAGTATTTTAAACACCCTATACTCTTGTAATAATTTGCCAATATAATCTCGCACCGGTTCCCCCCCCCCTCTTTCCCCCTCTCTTCTTCCCTTCTCATCGTTGATTATTTGCAAGCGGGTTATTCGCGTTTCGTGGTTGCTCGGGTACCTTAATCGGCGTGCCCTGAGTCGATATTAACAGATTGATTGCCATGGCTATCAGACCCGGCCAAGTTGTTTCGCCCTTTTTGCGGGTCGACGGCCTTCGCGTGATGTGGGCCGCGTCACCCGTATAAAAGCAACATTGTGTATGCCGCCTGTGTTGGCCGGTAGACGTACATCGGGCAAGTTGATGCGAAAATTTACGGGATACGTCTGAGAATGTAGCACTCGCGTCTGTTTAAGATCTGGGATTCGAGAGAAAAAAAAGAAAAAAAAAAAAAAAATAGAATTTCCATAGCTTTTATTAAACTATTATTATCAATCATTTTTTTTTTTTTTTTTTTGCAAAATACAATGTCAAAATATATGATTCCATCATAATTCATAAATACAATTTTAGAAAATATAATTATGCCAACTTTACGCGATAATTCTTTTTTCTATGGTTCTCTAATTTTATACGTTATATTTTCTCTCTAATTTTAATGATTTATTACATAAGTTTTCAATAAATCGCAATTTACTTAATTTTGTCGAATGTAGAAATTGATTCGTCTCGTTTTTCGCGGCGTTAAATTCAGATTAATCAATATAATATGATGTTCGTTCTGTGGACTCGAAGTCCTCTGCTATCATAGTAATATGTCATTACTCATGAGTGCGAAATTCGCTGCTCAGAAAAATGTGGCGATAGGTCGCTGATGACTATAGGACTTAAAGAGGATGTTTAAAGGAGGATACTGGACGTGAGAAAAAAATTATGGGTTTGGTGCGTCGACAGGTAGATAAGGGACCAATGGATGGAAAGGTCACATTTGCCGACCCTAATGAAAGTTAAACCTGACGATGGTGTGTTGACCATTACCATACCGTTATCGGCCTCTACGTGGGCTTTGAAGAAAAAAGAGTCAATGATGAACGTGAGAGAGAGTGAATGAAAAAGAGAGAGGAGGGACGGATTTTTTTTTATTACTTTATGTCAATAAAATTTCACCTTCTTATTTTTATTCCTACCTTTCTCTTTAATGAAGAAATTATGTTATTTCACTTTAATAGACTCTTGTCTTAGTTTAATAATTATTACAAAATAAGAAAGGAATTTCAATCTTTATAACAACTATATGTTGATTCACACAAGAGAAATTCAATTTTACGACTATAAATATAAATTCAAGTATTTGTCGAACAATTATTATAATTCATAAAGATTCCACATTTATCGCACACTACTCGTATAAAAGCGCTAAGTCTCTTAATATTTGCGGCATCAGTATAAATTCGATAGAAATATTCCGTAATGAATCAAGTCGTTGCATTTCTCGCAACGAGAGATTCGTGAGAATCGATCGAAAGCCGATTAAATCTAGAGAGCGTTATATTTATTTCTAGGCGATCCAACGTAAAAAGTCGTCCGTCCATTTGCGGTCGAGCGAATGCATCCTGTTGCACTTCCGTGTCTATCCTAAGCGCACCCCCTCCTACCTTTTTACAAACGCTCTTCTATAAAGCAGAGCTCCCCCCTCTGTTTTCGCGATATCATTAATTAATCCATCGAATGATATTTCGATCCAACAATTTTGGGAGACTTAAAGTTTGAATTCGGTTCTTCCCATGGCGGCTAAAATAGCGAAATTGATCGCGATGCGTATGTATACGTGCAGCTTCGATGTAGAACGTGATGGTCGTCTACGAGCGAAACGCGCAAGACCTCATTGCACTACTCGGGAAACTAGAAACCGCTGGCAAAAACTAACCCAATATCGGTGCCCTCGTGCCCCCATCCCACCGCGTGTCGGATACCGGGAACCCACACCTCCGCATACATCACATAGCGCATCCTTCTCATCCGGCAACTTCTTCCGGTTCGATTCCCTGTACCCTGTCTACCTCTCTATACGTCTTTCGAATTTCCGATACGTCAGCGGTATACAGCTGAACTTTTTGAATCGTGAAGAGTCGCTTATATGTATAGAAAACTGTTAAAATATAAAATAGGTATATATATTTTTTTCTCGTAACACAACGCGTTCAATTGGCGATGTATATCCGAATCGCAATACAAATTCGAAAGAAATTCGATACGTCTCTCGCTAAAAAAATATCCCTTTTGCGGATTCACGACGAAAAAGCTTCTGTAAAACGTCGCGTGCGTATGCAAACGTCATATTTCTGCCGCGAATTCCGCGAGTTTAGAGGCAGTTGCACTCAAGGAGATTGGGATGAATCCGATCGAAGTCGCTTCGCGGTTTATCCACAGAGGAATATCTCACGAATTTACGCCACGTACGATCTGATATGTATGCGTGGCCTGAGATTCAGCTACTAATGCACGAATACATTATTTATCAAGTGGCAGTGTCGGCCAGGTGGATTTTCATGGCCAAGATTTTCTTCCTCGAGATTGGCTGAATAATTGAGAAACTTTGCGCGAGAGAGAATTTGATCCTAAATTGAAACGGTTAAAACGTTTAAGGGTATAAACGGAATAAGCAATCTTATCCTTTCGCGTCCGCATTTCATTTCAAGTGGGTGTATGTGCGTTACAACTATCTATCCTCGCTCGCTTCTCTATCCATCAGACACTTTTACTCGCGTGCATGCAAATTATGGATTTAAATACTACTTGCGCTATATTAAACGCGCGCGCGTGCATTAATACTAATAATTTGAAAAAGTTCCTTTGCACTAAATTATAATATTATGCAAGCCTAATTCTTTTGTAAAATTAACACATTAATTAGGAAATTAGAGCGCAACGAAAATAAACGACGGATTTTAATTTTTCTGTTAGATTCTTTTATTTGCTGTTCTCTTATTTAAAGATTTTGAACGGCGAAAACAAAGCAAGAGAGAGTTCTTTGCCATAATATACTTTGTGGACGAACGTTGCATTTTTTTCGATAATATAAAATTTGACAAATCAGGAGAGAGAAAGAGAAATAGAGAAAAGGAGAGCTCATCTGCTGCAAGCTGATTAAATCGAGCTTTATTATTTGCTCACGGCCGTAAAATCTCGTTACAAGCATCTTGCGAAATTAGCCTGTGTGTACAGAAGTTTTTCATCACTAATTAAAATTTTGTAAAACGCACAACGACAATAAATTGTCCTTATCGTCATGTCGGCAATGAATAACAGAGTAATTATGGATGACATATTACGACACAATAAACAAAGTCGTCAAACAGCTGATAAGATCAGAGAGAAATGTTACGCGATGTGTTGCAAGTACGCGACCACACTGTTTTGCACACTTGCAGATGTATTAATTAATCGTTAGAGGAAGGCTCTTTGATGTTATCATCTTGTTAAGAATAAACGTATTTTATAGAATGAATTAATTCGGCAAGAGATGTATGTATAACGTTAAATATAGAAAATTAAAAGTGTCGTTCTTGTATCTTTTGTAAAGTAAAACATACAGGATATGAGAAACATAAAACTGTGACAAGCAAATATTTTTCAAATTATTGATAATATAAAAAGATATTAAACAATATTGTAGTGTATCAAGAAACAGAACTTTCTAAGAATTACATTTACTTTTCCTTAAATGAAGAAGTGAGTATTACGATTAGTATGCTTTTATTTTTTAAATAAAACATTTTCAGTATGCATATAATTGCAGTATATGTTCAAATTAATGCAATAATTATAAATATGAAGAAAAAATTTACTTCAAAATTTCTCTTTAATAGCTTCACATAAAAAAGGTAAATATACCTAAAAAAATGTATGTAATATTACACTTGTTATATCGATATCTTTAAAAATAATGACTTGTCACGCTTTACGTGTTTCATCCCGTATACACATATATATGTGTAATAATATGTACATCAAAACATATGTTTAGGCGAAAGTTGCTTTAAATGTTAGTTTCGTTCCAGTAACGATGAAGGGTAAAATATAATTGCTAAATTTAACGATCCGATCTTAATGTCTTATAAAGAATAGTTAGCTTTATTCTTTTCATTTGATATAATAAATTTATATATACATATACATATACATATGTATATATATGTATGTATATATATAAAATCTATTATTCAGAAATGTGTGGAGAATATTTACATCGATGAATTTATGGGGGATTGTTTCATCGATCTGTCATCAATTTTTAAATGCATCCAATATATTAATGAGTTAGCCTAGCAGTTTGTGTGACTGCTAATACATTACTTTAATTAGCGCATGTTAAGAAGGATGTATATTTATATTCTGTGGTAATAAATTGTGAATAAATTGATTTAGCGATATCAAGTGTCGACCATATAGTTAATTTATATATGGTAAATGAAATTTGTATATCGCGTGAATTGAGATATCAAGATAACTGTACAAATAACTCGCGTTCGCAAATAGACAGATGTAACTAAGTTAAAGTGATGCGGTGATCTCACAGGGAATATAATTAGAGCGCACCGATCTCGAGAGAAATTCAAAGTTTACACCCACTTTAAACTTTGTTCTAATGTATATCGCGCGTGACGCGAGGAAACTTCAGTCAATTAATTTTCACAGCGGAACGCTCGACGCTGTTATTTCCATCACAGATTTTGGCGATACAAGCAATTCCCACCCGATAAAACACAAGAGAAAACAGTCGATGTAATCGATTCTATCACCGAGATCGATTTTCTCAGCAAGAATTAATGCAAGAAACGAAATATTCCTAGATCTTTATCGAGTTTTCTTAAATGTATAATTTATTCTAATGCTGATTTTTTAAATGCTTGATAGATCTCGTTAAAGCTCGAGTCGCTCTTTAGCAGAAATTTAAAATTCGTTGATACTAAGTAGATCTGCAGAAATGACGTAAAACGATAATATTATAAAAACTATATACATAATGAAAAACGCGAACGTAAAACAAATAATTAAAAAAGTTAAAAAAATAATTAATTCTATAAAAAATTAGCATTATGCAAAATTAAACATTATTGTTGCATTCCTTGTGATAAACAGTTTGTGATAAAAAAATTCACTGACAACATAAGACTCGGGAAAACTCGTATATGCATGTACATATATGTACAATTTAAATATTCCTGGCGTTTATTTTTATTTAAATAATAATTATTTTAACCAATAATTTTTTTTTAATAAATACAAATACTGATATATTCTTTAAAATCTTCATAATAGAGAAACTAATTTATCAAGAATTAAACTCTAAAAAGACTTTTTCAAAAGGAATTAAGAAAGAAAGAATAAATTTGTATGAGAAATAAAGTTTTCAAGTAGGTATTTTAAGCGCGTAAATATTAAGCTAAATTGAATGTGAGTCGTAATATACTTGCAAGCTTTTAACATAAACACATAAATTTTTTAATGTATGTATCCATATACGAGCGAAAACTTTAAATTCTTTTACATGCTTCGAATATATGTATTTCTTATTTCTTTTCTTTAAAAAGTTACTTTATTTATTGTTTTAATAAAGATGTCGACTAACTTAATTATCTTTTTAATGTGCTTTTCTCTGAACGGCGCTGATTAATTTACGACGATTTATATATTTAATATAATTTTCACAAATTTTGTTGTGAAAATTCTCCTTTCTTTTTTATTATCTTTTTCTTTCTTTCTCATTCTATTATTTTGGAGAATTTTAAAATAAAGAATAATTTAGTACTCACCGGTCCGATGCGCAACAGCAGATTTAATTACGTTGAAACTACGGTGATCTGTAATACACAAATATAAGACCCAAATTATAGCAACGCGTAAAAAATAATTAATATTTTCAAATAATTATAATTGTACACTTTGAGTATAAAATTCGATGTGTACAATATAATAAACAGACATTTAATAGAATAATAATATAATATATTTTTGAAAAAAAATTATTTCTGTTAAATATAAATTTTTATAAAAAATTTACGCAAAGATCTTTTTCTCCTAATTGTATTTAAATCAAATAAATAAATCTAATCAATAAAAATAAAACAGTTTAATTGTGTGTGCGTAAAAAAAAATATAAATAATAAATTACACTTACTCTAAAGTTGCTCCGCTATCGCCCGATGCCACCTAGACCTCCTCCTCCTCTCTGGTTTTCATCATCAGGTCGTCGTTATCCTCACACTCACTCGCGAAAATCCGATTCATTATGATTTGCGACACAATAAAAACGCGCGAAACTTTGTACAGCACTCCCGAACTAACGAAAACGAGACGGATTTTTATCCGCAATTTTATAAAGACACGAACGCGCGAAACTTGCACGGCACTCCCGATTGATCTGTAACACAAAAATATAAGATCAAAATTATAGCAACGTGTAAAAAATAATTAATATTTTCAAGTAATTATAATTGTACACTTTGAGCATAAAATTCAATGCGTATTATATAATAAACGGAATAATATAATTTTCGAAAAAAAAAAATTATTTCTCTTAAATATAAACTTTTATAAAAAATATATGCAATAAAGATCTTTTTCTCTTAATCGGATTTAAATCAAATAAATAAATCTAATAAATAAAAATAAAACAGTTTAATCGCGTGTGCGTAAAAAGAAAATATAAATAATAAATTATATTTATTCTAAAGTTGCTTCGCTATCGCTCGATACCTCCTAGGCCTCCTCTTACTCTTTGTAAATAAGAATTAATTAAAAAATTAAATTAAATTAATTAATAAATGCGTAAAATAATTAATTTTTTCAAATAATTATAATTGTACACTTTGAGTATAAAATTCAATGTGTATAATATAAATATAATAAACGAACATTTAACGGAATAAAATACAATTTTCGAAAAAAGATTATTTCTCTTAAATATAAACTTTTATAAAAAGAGATGCGTAAAGATCATTTTCTCTTAATCGATCTGATTTAAATTAAATAAATAAATCTAATAAATAAAAATAGAAGAGTTTAATCGCGTGTGCGAGATTAAAAAGAAAAATAATCAATATTTACTCCGAAGTTGCTCCGCTGTCGCCCGATGCCTCCTAGGCCTCTTCCTCCTCTCTAGTTGTCATCATCAGGTCGTTGTTATTCTCACACTCACTCGCAGAAATTTGGTAATTTGCGACACGATAAAAACGTGCGAAACTTTGCACAGCACTTACATTGAAATTACGTTGAACTACGTTGATCTGTAACACACAAATATAAGATCCAATTAAATTATAGCACAATGCGTAAAAAATTAATTAACTTAATTAATAAACGCTAAAAATAATTAATATTTTCAAATAATTATAATTGTACACCTTGAGTATAAAATTCAATGCGTATAATATACTAGATATTTAACGGAATTAATAATTAAAGGCGTAAAGACATTAATTAATATAATCACACCTGCTCACACCATCGACAGAGAGCATGAACTGCCCCATCCATTTTAAAAGAAATGGTCGTTAAAAGTGAGAGAGAGAGAGAGAACGCGAAGACGGCTAGTCTCTATCCTTTTCTATTGAATACTATCATAAAGATAGAAAGAGATGGAGAGATGGCCGTCTTCACGCTCTCTCTCTCTCTCTCTCTCTCTCTCTCTCTCTCTCTCACTTCTGCTGACCAATTCTTTTAGAACGGAGCAGTCCTGAGATGATCATCCACCTGAGTCTTTAGTCTCGAATAGATATCTAGCCGATTAATACCCGGAATTTCATCGTATAAGCGAACGAAAAGCTATATTTTAACGTGACAATGATTCTCTTCCAAGGGGATATCTACACGTATTTTCCTCGCGTATTCTAAACGCCATATCTCATTTGCATGCAGGAAAATCTACTAAAACCGAAACGGCTGCGGTTTTACACCCGGGGGCGAACAGCATGCTCTATGTTGATAACTTACATCGTACCTTTCGTGGATCGACGATAACGGCGATAACTCAAGCGACTTATAAACGGCGCCATATTACGTCGAAGGAACTTGAGAGTTGCGTTCGGAAATCTGCCCGTCAAAGTGCATAATATGATCGACCAATCGGAGACCGAGGATCTCTTCGTTCTGATTGGTCGATCGAGCGCTTCGCGCAGGGTGACTATATTTCAGAACACAATCTAGAATGCTGCTGCTCTAGAGAGGGCACTTTCGCATTGTTTGCCATCTATACGTGATCAACGTTCGCGCTCTCGTCCGCGTCGATCCGCGAAAATACGAGTGAGTATTAATTAGTCCGCCTTTACGTCGTTAATTATCGAATAAATCCGATCGTGTCGCGTGTACCGACATAGCGATCGCGATCGCACGCTCGAGATTGACCTCGACCGCGAATCTCGTTCAACGTTTGCTCGTTCTGCCGAAAGCTCATGACGTCGCAGCTCTGATTCGAGCCTCTGGAAGTTGGCGCAAATACGAGTGTGAGTATTAATTAGCACCTTTACGTTAATTATCGAATAAATCTGATCGTGTCGCGTGTACCGACATAGCGATCGCGATCGCACGCTCGAGATTGACCTCGTTGATTGTGAATCTCGCTCAACATATTCGTTTTCCCGAAAATGCATAACGTCGCAGTTCCGATTCGAGCCGCCCGAAGTTGGCGAGAAGTACGAGCGTGAGTATTAATTAGCGTCTTCAAGTCGTTAATCCGATCGCGTCGCGTGGACCGACATCTTGTTACACTCAAAGTATACAATTGTAATTACTTGAAAATATTTATTATTTCTCGCGTTTATTAATCAAGTTAATTAAATTTTTTACGCGTTGTGCTATAATTTAATTGAATCTTATATTTGTGTGTTACAGATCAACGTAGTTTAACGTAAAATGCTGTGCAAAGTTTCGCGCATTTTTATCGTGTCGCAAATCATCATGAATCGAATTTTTGCAAGTGAATGTGAAGTAACGACGACCTGATGATGACAACTAAAAGGAAGAGGAGACCTAGGAGGCATCGGGTGACAGCAACTTTGGAGTAGTTATTTATTTCTTTTTAATTACACGCGCAATTAAAATATTCTATTTTTATTTATTCGATTTATTTATTTGATTTAAATCAGATTAAGAGAAAAAGATCTTTACGCATCTGTTTTATAAAAGTAATAAAGAATAATTTAGTACTCATCGATCTGATGCGTAACAGTAAAGTTAATTACGTTGAAACTACGGTGATCTGTAACACACAAACATAAAATCAAAATTATAGCAATGCGTAAAAAATAATTAATAGTTTGAAATAATTATAAATGTACACTTTGAGTATAAAATTCGATACAATATAATAAACAGATATTTTATAAAAGTTTATATTTAAGAGAAATAATCTTCTTTTGAAAATATATTATTATTTTATTAAATATCTGTTTATTATATTGTATACATTATATTATTATATTGTATATATAAATATATATTGTATATATAAATATATATATATATATATATATATATATATATAAGGTATACAATATAATAAACATATATTTAATAGAATAATAATATATTTTCAAAAGAAGATTATTTCTCTTAAATATAAACTTTTATAAAATATCTGTTTATTATATTGTATCGAATTTTATACTCAAAGTGTACATTTATAATTATTTCAAACTATTAATTATTTTTTACGCATTGCTATAATTTTGATTTTATGTTTGTGTGTTACAGATCACCGTAGTTTCAACGTAATTAACTTTACTGTTACGCATCAGATCGGTGAGTACTAAATTATTCTTTATTTTAAAATCCCGAAATAATAGAATGAAAAAGAAAGAAAAAGATAATAAAAAAGAAGGAAGAACAACAAAATTTGTGCAATATAAAATATACAAATCGTCGTAAATTAATCAGTTCAGAGAAAAATACATTAAAAAGATAATTAGATTATTAAACATCTTCATTAAAACAACGAATAAAGTAACTTTTTAAAGAAAAGAAATAAATTTTTTTTAGGATACGAATATATGGATCATTGAATTTTGATTTAAATTTATTTTGATTTTAATTTAGTGTAACAATTATAATTGTTTGAAAATATTTATTCTTTACACGTTGCTATAATTTTGATCTTATATTTGTGTGTTACAGATCAATCGGGAGTGCCGTGCAAGTTTCGCGCGTCCGTGTCTTTATAAAATCGCGAATAGAATCCGTCTCGTTTTCGTTAATTCGGGAGTGCTGTACAAAGTTTCGCGCGTTTTTATTGTGTCGCAAATCGTAATGAATCGGATTTTCGCGAGTGAGTGTGAGGACAACGACGACCTGATGATGAAAACCAGAGAGGAGGAGGAGGCCTAGGAGGCATCGGGCGACAGTGGAGCAACTTTAGAGTAAGTATAATTTA
The DNA here is from genome assembly GCF_030444845.1 of Prenolepis imparis. NCBI lineage: Eukaryota > Metazoa > Arthropoda > Insecta > Hymenoptera > Formicidae > Prenolepis > Prenolepis imparis. Next base: position 4,745,215 of record NW_028141167.1, on the reverse strand, counting down.
TTATTTATATTTTTTTACGCACACACGATTAAACTGTTTTATTTTTATTGATTAGATTTATTTATTTGATTTAAATCAGATTAAGAGAAAAAGATCTTTGCGTATATTTTTTATAAAAGTTTATATTTAAGAGAAATAATCTCTTTCGGAAATTATATTATTATTTCATTAAATATCTGTTTAACATATTGTACGCATCGAATTTCATATTTGAAGCATATAATTATAATTATTTAAAAATATTAATTATTTTTTACACGTTGCTATAATTTGGATCTTATATTTGTGTGTTGCAGATCACCGTAGTTTCAACGTAATTCAACTTTACTGTTGCGCATCGGTGAGTCAGAAATTTTTATTTAATTTTAAGGTAACGCAGATCTATTTTATCTCAAATGACGCATATCTGAATATGTATGATGTATCCTGTTAGCCATAACATAAAAGAGAAACATTATAGATAGAAACATATGAAATATTATATATCTGCGTATTGCTTTTTACTTTTGATTCCGTATAAATGTATTTTCGTCATTATGCTATCTCCCATAACTATATTTTAACTCCATATTTTTGCGATGTACAAGAGCAAACTGAAAGAAATTGCATTTTCAATTTTGATTTATTATTCGACTACTTTACTGTAACAATTTTTATACGATACTATATCATATGTATACGATTCTATATGATACTTAATATTCTAAGAATTAAAAAATTTAATCGCGATCTTACTCTTCAAAATCGAACAGCAACGCATTTTTACGTGATTTTAACCAGAGTTTGACGAGCGCGTCTTCTAATGAGGAATGTGCGTGCATGCCTACATGCGTGCGTAAGTAACGCATTGCTGAATGCAGTTAACTACCGGTCGACCGATGCAGTCGGAATGCAAGCGGCCGGTCTTTCGCGAAGTGAAATTCTAGAGAGTATCTGTGTGTATATATATCGCGCGCTGCAACATTCGCGCGCGTATAATTAAGTCCAAGGAACGACCGTGAAAGCATTGAAATGTCTGCAAGGAAAGCGGACTATAGACCGAGCAGATGACGCGCGGTAATGAATCCGATTAGGATACCTATGCTACGATCTATCTCGGCAACGTGCTCCTTCCCGTATTTCTTTAGCGGACAAGTATTACGTTTGTGTACGTGTGGGATTCTCTTTTCAGAAGTTGTACATAAAAAAATATTTCACAAAAGTCACATCTTGTTTAATCGTATAATATATTTTTTATATTCTAATATTTTAATTATAATTTTATAATCTAATAATTTTCGAGCTTTTTGTTTTTTTTTTCAAAGATTAAAAATTAAAGAGATTTAATAATTTGGATATTAATAATTAATTTAAAGTTTAGAAAGTTTAGAATATATATAAATATATAGAACCTATATATTTTAGAAAGATAAATATATAGAAAATATATTTAAAAAATGATAAATGTATAAAACAAAATATATAAAATGCAGCAAAATTTTATGGAGATAACTATTATTATGGATAATTGCACTTTTCATTAAATAGTCTAATTCTTTGATATAACATTACGGTTTGTGAGACGGTAGATCTAATAATACGAAGCAGCTTAAAGCGGTATTTAGGGAAAATTTTCCAACGACGGAACACGAGGCGCACAATCGTCTAAGTCTAAGTGCTCGTCATACAGGCGATTAAACAAACTTCTCCGGAGGGAACTGCGGTAAAGTAATGCGCTTAGCTCGCGTCTGAATGCACCGGCACGGCGGGGCGCATCTCGTCCGTCGTGAGGGGGGTCTCGCTTAGATCTTCGTCGAGCTCTCGACGAGCTGAAAGAAGAAACGAAGTCTGAATGGTACGTGAGTTCCAGAAACACACTGACGACTCACCGATTCCTCGTAGTGATATCGGCGACAGGGCCAAGCAGGTTGATTCTTGTGCCGTCTCCTTTGCGGCACGTCTCGTCTCGCGCTTCCTGTCGCCGCGAATACCGCCGGATTCCTTCTCTTTTGCGCCGCGTGCATCTCGCGCGAAAATGCCATTGACCCTATAAACACGACGAGAAACTCTTCTTTCTAAAAGAACCTTAGGAACAGAATATTTTCTCGAATCTTGCACGAGAAAAAAGAGATAGGAATTTTGTTTCGTATGAAATTTTTTTTATGAAAAATTACAAATGTTTTAGACAGTTTTTGATTTAAAAAATTGAAATTTTGTTTAGATATTTCGAGATGTATAGATTTACACATCTAATTGTCATCTCAGATTTATGTATGGCCAACTGAACGGGACTTATTGTTAGACGCGGTTGCTTTAAAGGTCGAATCAAAGTCTGTCTGCATTTAAATCCATTGAGATTACAAGTGCTCACGTTTCTTGTAGCGAGCTGGTCGTGTGTGCAGGGGGGAGATACTTCACTGGGGTTATCCAATTATAACGCAACCCAGTTTTGCGACACACGTCTCACGGTAAATTACGAAGTTGTGCTCGCGATATACAATTTAAACCGCAACGTGGATGTCACGAGGATACCGCGCGCATTTTCGTACATACATCGTTGCTTTCTCGCTGACAGTCATGTGGATCATTTTCGAATTAGGGTATACAGATATAACATGTATAAGAGATAGAGTCGAGATACTTCGTCCAAAGCGTAAAATGAATGACATATTATATCGCGAAATATATTTCGTCGGACGTTGCGAATCTGCGAAGAGAGCTTAATTAGCGAAATTTCTCATTTTCTTATTTCGAGCGTGATTGACCTTTCTCATCGTTCGTGTAAATTTTTCGACAGCGAAATCTGTACAGATATAAATACAGATTTTGGTACACTATACAGATTGGTTCTTTGATTTAAATTTATATTTTTTATTTACTATCTTTTGGCACCTTTTTCTTCGTCGCCTTTCTCTCAATATTGATATATGATTTCCTTGCACGTGATATTAATGCTTTTGTACCGATATTAACGACAATCAGAATTATTTGTTGCTCGCGATTGATTACTGCGAGATTTATTCGTTCGATGGATGAACGTATCGATGGTATACGGTTTAACGGTACGCTATATTTTACGTGAATATACTGCGTGATACTTACGTGAATATACGTGAATATATCGCGAAAATCGAGTGAACGTTAAACGATAAATTCCTTGCCAAAAAAATAGACAAATTAAATTGAAGGATGTAAAGAGAATTCTGTTTCTGATTGGATATTTGATCTTCGAACTCGGATATATCACGATTTATTTATATATGTCACGTTTAATCTTCGATTGTAACATTCGTGAGAATTGAAATGTATAGATAGAAATATATAGTGGAAGTCAATAATTGTAAAATCAATCTCTTTGACTTCGAAGATTAAGAAATTCATAACTTTGCGAAATAAATGTCTATAATTTTTTTTATCCATGTTTTTTTGCACAGAAGTTTCTGCAAAAAGAGAAATAGGAAAACGACGAGATACCACTTATCCATCGGTCGATGTAATATTTAATACCGCGAGATATATGAGTGCGCAGAGAGGTAATTATTAGGCCCGACTGTCCGCGAAACTGTGCGGAGGAAAAAAAGACGAGTCAGCAGATCGATAATCGAATACTGATACAATCTGTCGGCATGAAAAATGAATTCGCCGTCTGTCGCCGAAGAGAGAGAGAGAAAAAAGGAGAAAGAAACTTCGTGAATGATCGTAGAACGCGCGCGTTCCAAATTGTAGTTTCAATCATCTCGCACGTCCATCTGATGCTGCGGAAAGGACTACCGTTTTCACGTGACTCTCGTCTTCTTACTTTACTCCGGATTATTAATCGAGATGGTTTCGCGTCCGATCTCGCACGTGCGATTTTGTCGCGTGTCGATATCGATTCGTCGTCATATTTTTAACTGATTAAATGCACGGTTTGTTCGCGCATCTAATTATGCAGAATGAACTTTGGAGAATGCGAAGCGAACAGCGAGCGAATACTTCGCTCTCCTGAATACTTTGGCAGCTTGAATCATTGAAGAGCTTTTCTTCAATTATTCCAGAATAACGGGGAAGGCTGAACGTTTCCTCTTTATTCCTTTTTATAGCTCTTCATATTTGATATATTCTCATTAATCTTGAAAGGCACAGAGAAATCTTCGGCTAGCATGAATCTCATATGAAATATTCCGGCTGCATTTAATTCGTTTTCCGATTTCGAGCGACTGATTTTATTATACGTGTGTTATATCAGCATAATTAGAACTTGGATGAGATTACGCGCCGTTGCAAGAATCTGCTCCGCTGCAGAGAAGCTTAATATTTAGGTCTGCCAAGAGCCGGCAATGCATTTAGTTTGGCAGGATTATAAATCCCCGCTACTCTCTCTCTCTCTCTCTCTCTCTCTCTCTCTCTCTCTCTCTCTCTCTCTCTCTCTCTCTCTCTCTCTCTCTCTCTCTCTCTCTCTCTCTCTCTCTCTCTCTCTCTCTCTCTCTCTCTCTCTCTCTCTCTCTCTATATATATATATATATATATATATATATATATATATGTATGTATACACGATGGTACGTTGGTTGCTCATTTGCGGCATTTAAGCAATGGCGAAGACTTGGTCTCAGAATAAGCGTTGTCGGTCTCGGGAGACTGTCCGTATTTGGAAAATGTTCCAAAACGTATGGAAACACATCTCCTAGTTACAAATTTAATTAAAGCACATGCAGGGTTCAGTTACATCTGTTTTTTCGAATATATTTTCTCTGTTTCTTTCTCATTGTCAGCTTTCAAATAAACTAGTTTTATTTGCGTAGGATCGCAGACTGTTTTTCACAGAATATAATAACTATTAATTTTTCAGTAAATAATCAAACTTCGATAATAATATTAATTATGCGATAGCATGATTCACAAATAACATACATATTTTTCACGAGAAAGATCTCGTCTCTTTATAGAGACCAGGAATGATAGCATTATCGACGAATTTCGATAGAAAGCAAGGAGCATTTAGATATCAGATTAAGAATCCGTGTGATTTTCGCGATGAATTTTATCGGGCGTTATAATCCGTGCACGACTTATCTTTCGCTTTTTAGCGACGAGACGAAGGTGCGTCGCGAGACGAGATATACGAAAATGATGGGAAAGGGGTCGACGCCATCACGTTTTCTCGCTGCGTGACCCGCACGCATTCGTCGTCACACTGCGGGGCATCTTATACGCGCTTGCGTGCACATTCCGCACGGCGATGACAAATTTCACAAAATACCGCGCATTCCGCGCTCGCGATCGCGGACTTTTCTCGGCGATTTAGGAGAAGCGCGCGGATCGTAAATCAAGGCGAGATCTACTACGGCGGCGAGGCCTTCCTAAGTACCGGGATAGTCGGCGGTAGATTGAACCGCGAGATTAACAGTCGCGAACGCGATTTACCATCCCGTCGCGAGAGATCGATCGCAGCGGTTTCCCGCCGCGAATCGAGAATCGAAGATTGACTTCTGACACGAAAGCATGGTCTTCAAGTTTATCGCTGAAAATGCCGTTTCGGCAGAAAGATCCCGACTCGATATCTTACGTTATTCGCAGAAAAATTCGAATCGCGTTGTGTCAAGCAAGCGTGAATAATTTATACAGCGGTGTATCACGTGGCGTTAAATTTTACGCTTATAATAAATCGGATCGATATCTCACGTGCGGGATGAAAAATAATTTTATCATTTTTTTCCAAAATTAGATAGAGATAATATAAGAAAGGTAAAGTTTCCCCGCGGCCTGTTTACACACACGGGATTAGAATTTAAATGGGGTATAATATTCCTTATATATAATTCAATATCTTAAACAGGAACGTTCAATATCACTTCGTCCTTACTTTCGCTATGGATCGCGCAGACGTTGGCGACAAAGCCGGCTTGGTCGTCGCATACGCGATAAGAATGTTAATGCGATTTCACGCCGCACGATCTGCTAGCTATCTTGCTTTAGGTATGTAGGTTTTGGGCTGCGGCGAAGAGAATCGAACGATGTCACCGAATCGAACGACGACGACGACGACGAAAGTGTCGCGATTCCGGGTGCGACGACCGGACACGGCTTTTGCATACAATCGCGTCTCGTCGACGAATAATTAGCCGTCCCGTTTGTCCGTCAGCGAGGTGCTAATCGATCGCACCGCATAATCGAGCCGGAGCCCAAACTCATCTCGCGCCAATAGACCGCGAACCGGAAACTTCGGATGAAGTGACGAGACATGGGCTTTAGAATTGCAAATTACGGATAAGCGAGATCCCTTTTTTTCCCTCCACGATCATGTAAAACGCGAATGTCCTATTTAGTGCGATAATCGACTCGCGTCACATAATCGCGGATGTGCAGCGGATATTTCAATACGCGATAATGGTTATGCATAGTATAATCGAAAAAGAGGAGATATATAGAGTTCAAATTTTCTCTCGCGTACACATTTATTAATATTTTATATAAAGATATTATAAAGAGAGAGAGAAAAAAAGAAAGAGAACAAAATTAGTTGCAGTTTGATTTTTACTATTGAAGAATCTCTCTCAATCTGTAATATAGTAAAAATATATAATTAACTTTGGATTGTAATTAAATAGACTAATAGACAAAGTATGCTAAGGGAGTCATTAATTGCACTTTACTAAGCAATAGCTAGTTACATATATTTTCGCACAAATGTTCATGCACATAAAAATGCATATCTTACAACGTTATTGAGCTTACATTAAGAATATTTGTGTTGCTGCATAGCATGCGATTAACGTAAACATCATGTAAATGAGGGCCACATACATATTCAACAGCTGCGCGTTTTGACGTAAAATCCTATATATACTCTTGAAATTAGCAACATTAACGACATTAACTCATCTCATCGTCCGTTTCACGTACATTTGAAATCCAAACATCAAGGAATCTAGCGCATCAAATTTTTCACATCTCTTTTAAGTATATCTTTCGCGGCTATCATCATCATTATCGCGATGTTAACTCGTCATTGTATAACGATCGCAAAACGTAGGACGATTATTTGCTCCAGGAGGATGCTGCTGATAGAGTTCGCTGTTCGTAAGTAATCCTTATGGAGTAACGACACCGAGTAGCATACTAATTTCGACACGTTTATTTGACTTTACTCATGTAAATGATGTCAATGATTCGAAGCATATAGCGCGCCGTGTGTGCGTTTTTATTTTTAAAAATATATTGATTCCACTGTCTCTTATATCAACAAAGACATTAATTAGCACTTGCAAATGTATCAGTAGAACTAAAAAGCTTGAATTAGCTAAGATTATTACAAGTATTTATTCCTGCTTTTAAAATCGATGACAGAAAAGAAAAAAAAAACGAATTATTTTCATTATTTTTAAAACATATTTTCATCTATAGCTTATATTAAATTTTTACGTACGCAGGACGATGAGAGAGTTAAAATTTAATATATATTTATTTAATTACAATATATTTTTATAATATATCTGTAAAATGAAATAATCATGATTGTGTGTGATGATATATACACAGAGATATTTATTTTACACATAACGTTTCGAGATTTTTATTTAAACATTTAGAAAAATAAAATTTTTACGTTAACGCGAGAATACATTTGTATATAGTCGGCGTACAATATGGCTTAATAATATTTAATATTTTTATGAATTTAATTTGTCGTGAGCACCGCACACTTCGAGTGGCAAATAATTTACTTCGAAGAGGTAGAACGTTCTTATATATATTTCCCATCTCTTCAAGTCTTGTTAATTTGTTACCTTGTCACTTTACCGTTCTTTACGAGCACACTTCATGTTCGAGGACCGTTGTTGTATCAAAGGATACACTTTCCCGGGTGTCTAACGTGAGAGCAAATAGTATATAGTCGTCTCCACTTACTCCACACCGTTCGCTTCTTCGAGATCCACCCACATGATCGCGATTACTCTCTGATGGAAATCCGATGATTCCCATAAACACGGGAGCGCGAGATGCATGAAGGCATGAAGGCGGCACCGGTGGGTCTCTCATTACTCGATTCGGAACTCGGCTCGACAACCGGCCGATCTCATATCGGACGCATCTATCTGGAGCACCCAGATACATAGGCAGCCTCCACCTGGACGGCGCGTCAAAACGAGAGATCTTTCAGCGGATATGTATCGCGATTTTCGACGGGGTGAGGTATAGTGCGCGGTGCAATGTATATTTCGCGGCAGCGATACATGATTTATCCCCTGCGCATCGCGATATGGAGAAAATATCGTTAATATACGTATTCGTGATTTATCGACGCGATATTTGCGCGAGTATCGGTTTCGCGTAGCGAATAATGCTCGTATAATAAATCACGGTTATTAGCTTATGCCGGAATTATATTAGTCTCTTCCCATTTCTGGTTTCGAAATCGTGTGTAATAACAGCTAGGAATCAAGTTGAGAATTATTAATGAGATTCTGACAGAAGATTCAACGAATCGAATGATGCAACTTGAAGAACAAACTTGATCATAAATTTGAAGAAGAGTATCATTTCTTTTACTTGACATTTGTTGGTACAACGACATGCAAAATGTAGGAAAAGTTATTTGGCAATTTTATTTATCCAAAACATTACGTTTTACTAGCAATGGCTAAAATGTCTCATCCATCGGCATTGTTGTATTTGGAATATCAAAGAATAATTATCGAGTACCAGATTCTCGTGGAGAACGCCATTCGATAAGGTTGATCTCTGTAAGATTGCTGGAAATGTTGCTTTTATATCTCTCTATCTTGTGTACCGAATAACGGTATACTCATGAAATATCATGAAAAATCATTATTTTTAAAAAAACCTTGTTGTACACTAGTCAATGCTAATGTTCTCTCGGCAAACATTGAAATAAAACAAGCATAGATGATAATGGAAAAAATACAGTACAGAAAACACGTAGTCACACAATGAATATAAAACTAAGAGATGTCGATATATAATCATAAATCATAAAATTAATATAGAATTATTTTTTAAAATTATAAAGAAGCTTACTGTCATATTATATATTTACGATTATATTTTTATTTTTTTCAGATTATATTTTCTCTTTATTTGTTTTATTTTATATGTTTCTTATTAATTATAAAGTTAAAGTATGTAATTATAAAATTAAAGTATATAATATATAAATTATCAAGTAAAAAATGAAGGTTTTCAGGTAAACATATAATTTCAAAATGCAGGGAAAATATATTTTCAATTAATTTAAATTATTATTAATTTTAATAATGATATAGTTATATATCTATAGAAAAATTAGCTATTCTTGTATTGAAAAGTTTCTATATCTTTCAATTGATAACTTAGAAAGTAGCAAGTAAATTCACACAAGTATTCTGCTTCATGAAGTTACTATTTATTTTAGCACAATAATAATAATAATAATCATTACATATGATATATTCATAAACTTATGTCTCCAAGTGATTGATTAATGCGGATACATGTTACGGGGAACGTAACGATACAAATACATATATTTATATCACAGTCGTAGATAATGAAATTAATATTAATTCGAAGTTACATTATTTATTTAAATGTTTAGAATATAGCCCGGATTTTCTCCCGAAAAAAAATCTGCGATTCGTTATCAAAGTGCGTGCGTATAAATCCTGCGTTAAAACATTACATCTGTTTCACGACAACACGATAAAAAAATTCCTCCGGGCGAGCTTAACTTAGAGATACTGACACGCTAATTAATCTTAATCGCTAAAGATTTGATTCGCAATGGATATGAAGCGAAAGTTTCGAAGCGATACGAACGATATGACGACGGAATGTCAAATGAATTGCGCGAAATAATTGATTCTAAGGATAAAGTCAAGTCCTAATAATTACTATTCACTACATAGGTACTTATTGTTAACGGTGTATACATACGTATGGGATGGTGAAACCAGTCTTCTTGCGAACGTCGTTGAACGACGTTTTCGCGCGCGATTTTCTCAACAAATCAATTTTCCGCTTCGTGCAGAAAGAATATTCGTCTCCATCTTCAGTTATGGATCAAATACATCCAAGTGAAATAACATGACAAAAATTTAAAAAACAAAGCATCAGCATAAGATTAAAAATATATGTAATCTATTATACATTCTAAATAAATATTTAAGACTTATAAAAATTCAAATTGTGTGAAATCTTAAAATCTTAAACTAGAAAAAATAATATTTTAATGAGAATATAGTATTTCAATTGCATGTTTAAAAATTACTTCCCTATTATTTCACTTGGACAGAATTATAATGATCTAAATATTTTAACATTTTACCGAGCGTACACGTTTTCGACAACAAGATCAGGAATTCTACCGAAATCTACAGACACATTAATGAGCCGAAACGGTAGGAAGTAGAATTCGTTATACATGGACATGTCATGCACGTCGATCCGACTAATTTTCTAATTAATAATCTATTTATTTAACATCGTAATGGGTTATTCGCGAGCGTTACGAGCGTACTGGAAACAATGCTGACGCGAATTTATTGTAATGATCTAAATTACAAAATGTGGACTATGGACTGTGACTCTTTCCAAAAGTCTTACGGAAGCACGGTTCTCCTTCGAATATCAATTAATCGATTCGCTTTCTTATCGTTTTATATACTTTGGCACATTATCTGTTTCCAGTACTCTACACACCGTCGCTTGTAATCTTACAATTTATTTTGCATGAACGTTCGGCAGTATTTTGTTCTTTTGATTTGTATCGATTTCTACATCGCTTATCGATGCATCAATCTTATACGTGTATTTATTCCGCTATAGAGACGTCAATGAATTATCTTACGTTGACATTCTACTTTATTACGATGAATTGATCCTTCTTTGATATTCTCTTTGTATGTTCCACAATTTCTTTTCTGACAATATTTTTATATAACATTATTTCAATTACTATGCCATAATATTTCACACAATATTCTAACTCTTTGAACTGATTTACATAAAATCGCATTGCATCCTTTCGTTTGGCATATGCTGAATCAGCGACATGCCCTGTCGTTTCTCCAAATGACAATGGCGTCAGAGCAAATAGATTTTTCCTTCAATTAAATATAATTACCACTCTATCTTTAAGTACTTCCTTTTGAAATTATTGGCCTTTTATCGCTGAATGCAGTCGGGAAGGCATTAAAGTTAGCTTCGTCGAAACGACGGTTTCATGGTAATTATTCACACTGCATAATGCACTTTGAAAGCTTCCTTGATGCCATTTTCACCGCGGTAGCGCATGCCTTTAATTACAAACCGTACGTTTCCCTCACACTCGCCAGGGAGAAAGCTTGTCTTTTCACGATGAATAGAGCAACAATGTGCATGTACGGCCGATGCGATGCTCCCGGAAGTGTGATTCGCATATATTTGCATTCTTTCTAACCGCGCGCCGCTCCGCTGTTTGATTTCGTGTCAAGGTTTCGTGCCTTTGACATTCTGTCGCGAAAGCGCTTGTTCCTACTGTCGCATTACATCGCGAGATTGGCACACCGCCCTGTTAGAATCTTTAAAGATAATTAAAAGATATACGCGCGGAATCATCGCGTATATGCGAAGTAAAAAAAATAAAAGTTTCTTTATTTCAGATAAAGTAAAAATTTTGCAATTTATTTTATTGAATAATTAAAGTAGAATTGACTCCATTTTTATCATTATAATCTTTTTTCGATTTTTATCTCGAATGTAATTCCTTTCACCATTTTATTCGGAATTAAATTAAAAGTTTAATCAAATATTCACGCGATGCAGTAATGATAATGGAATAATAATGGCTGCGTTCGGCAGAAAAAGCAGCTTTGCAACTGTTGTAAAATTCGTGAATCTGATTGGTGCGTATTCTCTTCATTTTAGCTGAATCTAAGAGAATACAATCAGATTCACGAATTTTACAACAGTTGCAAAGCTGCTTTTTCTGCTGAACGCGGCCAATCTATTAGAATGGTTATCGCGAATGGCGCGTGATTCGAAAAAGGACTCATTGAGGAGAAAGAGAGTAGAACAACGAGCAACGTGACTCACAATCAGATAGTTCGCCTCGGGGAAACTTTCTGTTTCGCCTCGGGGCTGCAGTCAGAATTCGCAGTCGTAGACATCAATCGCAGTCGCTCTCGAGAGTGCTTAGAAGGATTGATAAATGTTTTGCCTTGGACTATGAACGACTACGTCTCGTAATTCGCGCGCGTGACACTAACGGATTAATCTATCTCAAGTAAGACAAGTAAGTCTCCTTCCCTTCCGTTACTTCTTTGTCTCTTCGAGGCCCTTCGGTTCGACTTTTCTGTCTCTCGTTTCTCAGACAACGTTAATCTGAACGTGTTACGCGAAAACGAAGATAACGTGGAATCGGAATTCAGGGCGCGTTACCTTCTATCTAATTTATGCCATTAGCTCTTATCAAATTAGTTGGATGATTATATCGAAAGGAGCACACGGGAGAAGATAAAGATGAATTCGAGTAAAACTACGGGAACCACGAAGGCTCTTGAAGAAAAAAAAAAGTATATATTCGCCTTCCCTTCGTCGTTAAAGCTTTATCGATATATCTCTCCTCCTTCTTTTTAACTTGGCTCTCTAGACCATCTACAATTACTTCGGAGGAAGAGCAAAAAGATAAAAGGATTTCCGATCGGATATCCGCGGTGTCATTTTCTAAGCGTTCGCCTCCCGTTACGACAGCTCTCTCAAGACAGATTTCCACGACGCCAGATTCCTCCTTTGAGAACTTCGCCCTATTCTCCCTTCGCACACGCGAATCGGACATCCTTCTTTCCCGGAGGGATGGATCACTTCCGGGGAAGAAGGCGACGAGAATCGGGCGTCGCGCTACGTCGTTTCTACGAGAGCTTGGCGGAGGCGTCAGGTTTGTCTCAGAAGTTCGCCTCCAGCGAGCTCTCGAGCTCGCTCAACGCCGGCACCAGGGTCTGCAGCGAGAAGTAACGCGACCGATCGGCCGCGTCTACGCTGGTCACGTGCTGGAACTGGCACGGCTGGCTGATGTTGCTCTTGGCAGGCAGCACGATCTTCTTCTGCACGGGTTTCTTCTTCTTCTTCCCCGGCGCCGATAGACTGATGTTCTCCGGGCAGGAGACGAGGCGCTCTATGTGTTGCCAGAGATCGTTCGCCGCCTTCGAATTGTCGAAGCTAAGTCCGGCCAAACGAGTGTGGTCCGACGAGAGACACATAGTGTGAAAAGCCGGCCCCGACACCTGCGAACATTTCGAGGGCTCTTAGGACGCGTGGAACGCGAAGGGGGATGGAAAGGAACGTGTTTTTCGGTGGAAAATTGCGCTTTTCGCGACAAGTACTTTGTAGGTTTAAAAATAAAAAAATACGCTACTTTTATCGTAAACACGGGTGAGAAATTTGAAACGGTGTTAAATATCCGAGGCTTTTGAAATACAAGCTGCTTTGTAACGCAGAGTAATTTATCGAACGAAGTAAACACAAGAAGCTCTTTCGTTAACATCGTCTCGAATCTTCAGCATAGCTCGAGATCGAATACTAATTACTTATCGTTGGCAATTTATCGGTCATTACGTAACATTAAACAATACATTTGCAATAATTCACGTTTCGAGAATTGCTGGCGATGTTTATTCAAATATTTTTTTTTTAATAATCGTGGATGCACTTACTTTGTATGATGAGAGGTTGTCGATAGTCTCGCGCCAAAGAGTGAAGCAAGTACCGCGTTCTGCCAGTAGGATTTGAATCCGTCTCTTGGATCTTGATCGTGTCTCGCCGAGATCGAGAACCACCACGGGTATCCCGGTGAAACGAAGCTCCCACCTCTCCGTCTGAGAGGCGCTACCAAGATACAGGTTCGCCAGCGATTCGCAGACGAATACCTGCGGAATATCGTACAGAAAGTTTTAATAATTATATCTCTTTTATATCTTTTAAAAATAATATAATTATAAATATATGCGTCTATACTTACTGACGCATTGCGCAATACAAAAATTATTTTATTACTCTATTTTAATATTAATCTACGCAAATAATTATTTCTTAATTAATGCACGCATAGCTTAACGCGTTGGGTGGCTCACCTGCGATTTTAATCCGCGAAAGAAGGTCTCGAGTTGTTCTCGTTCCATCTGACTGACAGGGTCGAGACGCGACTCGTCGCTATTTTCGGAGCTATCACTACCCTCGTAGCTAGATGTGGCGGAAGTGTCCGCCTCACCCGTCGAGGATAGCCGTCTTCGCGCGGTGCCGCTGTACTCGCTGTAATAGGATGAGCTATGTAGCGAAAGATTCGACTGCAATGCGGGACAAGATGACGCATAAACTGGTCCGTTCATTGTTGCCTGAAAAAGAAAAAAAGGAGATGTGAGAAATCAAATTTTGACTGACAATTTCGTGAAAACGCGTTTATTTACGTTCGCTTTGTCGATATAGATTTTTGAGAGAACCTCAATAATGAAATACCATATCTCATTGTATTTTATAAAAAAAAAACTTGCAAAAAATCCCCGGCCATTATCGAAGAGATTATATAACAGCGATTTTTCTGTTCCACATTTTTTTCATCCTATTTTAGGCATTTGTTTTTTATATACTGAAAGTAAAATATGTATAAAATTTATTACATAACATTGTATTCTCATTACGCAATATAGAAATACATTGAATACAGAGAGAGTTCATTATTTTACGAAGGGAGAGAGAAAATGTACCATCCCTCTGCGTGCGCGCACGAAAGCTCATCGATTTCTGGTATATATAACTGAATTGTATACGCGAGTACCGCGGTGCCGGCCTATAAATATCCATGCAACGCCCTTTATTAAGCTTAGCTCCGACTACCCCAGAAATTTTGTTTGTCATCGGAAAATGGACTCGTCGACTGAGAGCGAAAGCTAGAATCGTGACATGATCCGATCTATTTACATGATTAGACAAACGATGATATTACAGCTGACAATTAATCGGGATCCAAAAAATCTTTAGAGAGAATCTGGGTGGGAGAAATATTTTTTCGACGAAAAGTCAAGCTTCTAAAATTCTTCGAAAAATGTCAAAATTGAATATATAAAATTTACAGCTCCTCGTTATTGGATAATACAATATGAATGATGCTGTGTTGCGAATCGATTGTTGTTCGTACAAAAAGCGATAGAACAATATTTGCAATATTCTTTAAATCTATCTGACAGAAAAATTGTACGATGTACGAGCACGGTGTAAAAAGCGAGCGAGAGCGTTTCGCAGGGGTGGACGATCCCTTTACGTTACTCTGGTACTGACCTCAGAGGTGAGAAAAACTAGGTCGTCGACTTCGATACTACGATGACGCAAGAGAGAGAGAGAGAGAAGGAGATACTGGCAATCGTTTCGTGAGAGAGCTAATCAGCCAACGGCATCCGGGAGCGACCCACTTAATGCACGCGAGAAAAGCTCGGCCTTAATTCGATCGACGTGCTTTTAATGAGACTCGCCCAGATGACTAATCGCTACCTATACGCTATCAATCGCTCGTTCCTACGAAGAAATTTCTACTACGAGCTCGACGAGCGACCCCTTCATTGATGATGGCGAGGACGTTGGATATGCGATCGTGTCAGTGATCTTCTGGCATTTGACGAGCGCATTCCTCCGTTACTCACCATCGCCGCTGACGCATCGCGTCGCCCCTTAATAACCCCGTTGACCCTTAAACGAGAGGAGATAGAGAAGCGCTAATAAAAATTTATTTTTTTGATGAAAAACGTGAGTGACACATTTACTTATACTTCATAGAGAATTGTTTTTATGTATATTTTATATTTTTTAAATATCCAGATATCTACATGTCAATCTCATGTCACACGCGCGTTCGAATGAATTTAATGAGTGATAGAAATATTTGGGTTGACAAGCTAGATAAATATGTATGATATGCATTTTACACAGTTTATCAGATTATTATCAAAAAAATAATAGAAATTCTGTTAATTAAAGTATATAGTCACGCAAGATACGTAGGCTAATCAAACTAATAAATTTCTATGATAAAATTAAATTGAATGGAAATGTAGAATATGAGAAAGTTTGAGAGTTGTTTCTTCTTTTTCTTAATTAACACGTTAAGTGATTTATGATGAATTATGATGGACACTTTTACATTTTATTTTTGTAGATCGGAAATCAATAGGAATTTCCTTCAAATTATAATTGGCACGGTGGAATGTTGTCGCGATAGAAATTTATTATTAATTTTGTCAGTGTAATGTACAATTTAGCAGGATATCGCGTTAATGATTGTAAATTGGACGAAAAAGTCGTAGTCGAGATAATTTATTTTTGACATCGTATTATATATTGTATGTGTATATATATATGGTATATAGAGAGAGAGAGAGAGAGAGAGAGAGAGAGAGAGAGAGAGAGAGAGAGAGAGAGAGAGAGAGAGAGAAAAGAGAGAATTTCACATTATATGTAGAGATAGCGCCGGCTAATGCATTAATATTGATTTATGTAAATTCAATATGTTCGTACGGTTTTCTCGTAAAAGGAAAATAAATACACCTGGGACACACACACACACACACATACACGCACACCCTCGGCAAATGACTCTCCCTTTCACAATCGACCCGCATCTATCGTTCGCTCTACTCGATATCGTACACGTTGCGAGATATCACGGTGGTGTAGCGTATAACGATACAAATTGAAACGCGAGCCGGTTCGTGTCACCGCGTGCGCGAAATGCACACCGGAAGTGCATTGTCCACGTTGCGGCCGGGGATGCGCAACCATTGTTCCGGCCGCGCGCGATAAGAGAGAGGCCGGCTTCGCTTCGCTCCCGAGATAAACTGCGGATAATTACGATCGCACGCTCCCCCGCGCCCTGCCTCTCGTATTCTCACGAAAATGCGGTGCACACGCTCCGCTTGGGAGGTAGAAAATAATTGTCAGACGGATTAATTGGATCGCGGTAGACGTGACTGTGAGACTTCCTTTCTTCTTGAGTAAAAGTATCTAGGCTCCAGTAATTTTTTTCTAACGCTTTAATGCACGCCACAACTTCTCGCATTAGATTCTTAATTGCCGTATAAAAAAATAACGAACACTAATATTATTTAATTATTTGCTAATTATTACAAAATTGTTCGTAATTAATACTCGTTATCACGCTGATTGAGCTACTACTAAATAATATCGTTGAAAATGCGCGATGAATCTTCTTCGCGAGAACGATTTTCTCTTTGAATCATAATCAAGAACTGTGTCCGGACTTGGAATAAAATCAATTACGCAAGTAGCAGCTCTTAATTTTATATTGAATAAAAAGTGACCAGTTTTTGAATCTTGTATAATTAAAAAAATTATTTTTCTCTCTTTTTGCGATGATAAAATTGAAAGAAATATATAGAAATATAAAACTGCATTTTTAAAATGTATTTAGCTATAATTTCAAAACATATATTAATAATGTATTACATAACAGTGATATATCTTTGCTGCCATTCTTTCTTGCGTTATTTTGCTGACATCGTAAAGTTTCGCGCGATTGAAATTTAACAAGAACGCTTTTTGTCTCAAACGTAGGCGTTCACGACACGTCGCGATTGCGACACGAAAAGACTTGACTAGAAAGTGGAACGGCGGTAGTGTTTCTTATCGCGTTGTGTCAATTAAGGGGCGATAAACGGGCGCGGAATGCACTTAAGGATTAAATTCGAGGACGTGTCGCGAGGGGGTTAATTACGAATGAAATTCCGCGCGCAGAAGACCGGACGACTAATCGTCATGGAAGTCGAATCGATGGAAGTCGCTATTAAGTCGTCGTAAGTACGCATCATTTAGAGACCCGAGATGAGCTCGTTGGCGTGAATTAAAATCTATTTCGGGCCAAATTAATCGTAAGAGAGAGCGTAATCTCGAAGAGCACGATATCGAGAGAAATTCTCGCGAGATGAACCAAATATATTCCGTCTGGATGGTGCCTATATAAAGACGCACAATATTGAAGCGATATCGTATCGAGAAACGATTCTGAGTAGAGTTAGCGTGATATCTTTTCGGCAAAACCAAGTTCGAGATTACACAGTGATTTCTTTTCGGCGCTGACGCCAGACGATTCGACAGGTACGTCGCCCGGGCTCCTATAGAGATGAAAGATTAATTACTGCCAGACTAATTAGTTTTGTGGTTGCAACGGGGTTAAACGCTCCGGCTGGAAATTTATAGCTCGTCCGGTGCGGCGAGCGCTCCGTCGAGCGTGAAACGTGCTCGCAATTAAAAGTAGGTAACCCGGAGGCCTTCGGCTCTATTGTCGGCCTGTCCGGGTTTAGTGCGTCGTTCTTCCGCGGGTCATTCGTTCTGATTAGCCGTACACAGCGTGAGCGTACACAGTTAATTGCTTTCTTTTGTAAGCCGCGCGGAAATTCGGCTTAACCCTCGTTTCGCAGAACCGCTTCCATAAATATCAGTTATGGCTAACCACGCGGCAAAACTGATTTTCAGTCTCTTTCTGAAAATAGAAGGTGTCGTAGAATTAACTTTCGATTAAGTTTAATTAAAATTTATGCAAAACGATTGTAAACGCGCAATACTGTGTGCGAGAAAATTCATTTAGCTATGGTGTTGTTTGATCGCGAGAGAGAAAGAGAGAAATATTCCTCAACAATTCACCCTTTTTACTTTGATTAGTTACGCGAATCCCGATGCTCGAACATCTTTAGAATGCTGTTTTAGGTGCGGCGATGCATCTCTCGCTCTCGCTAAGTTATTTCGCTGACGACGACGCGAGATGTGTCGGACTCTCTGCTCGTGACACTCTTCCCGGATATCTATCATGTCTATTGCGTGAAATTCTTTTTCCCTCTTTCTCTCTGTATATATATATATATATATATATATATATATATATATATATCTATCTCTCTCTCTTTTCTACTCTCTTGATAGACAGCCGCCTCTTCTTCGTCTCGCGGAACAGAGAGTCGTGACGGCACAATAAAGGCGAGTACAAACGACGACGCAATCTATCGACACGACTTTAACGCCCGACCATCTTTCACCTATATATATTTCTCGTCCTACCCGTCTCTCGGTTTCGTCCATTTCGGTTGCCGCCTCTCGCTCTTCCGTCATCCCCTGGCCCTATCTACCCCATTGTCTTTTCCATCTCGATGCTCCATTGCATTTACCGCATTACATTTCCCCGTTGTGCACCGTGACGTACCCTTAGTTACCGGTGCATGTGCACGCGGGATGCATTCGCGGCGCGGAAATGCGGTTGGACGGTGCAACGACCGGCGAGAATCCCGCGCGCGTGACGCACCGGGAAACTTTGGAATTCCCAATAACATGTCCATGGATTCATGAAGTTCTCTCCATGTTACGGCGAAGCGTGTAATAAAGACAAAAGAGACAGACAGAGAGAGACCGACAGTGTAGAGTCTGTTAGAGTAAAGTCTGTTAATAGAACGCAGCGAGGTGGGCATTTATCCAATGTAATATAAAATGCATTGCCGAGATAATGTCGCGTTGTGCGATATCCGAATCGTATAGGAAGCTTGGCTGATTAGATAAGACGCGGATTAAATCTTCGTATCATATAATGTTCTTTTTGCAGCGCTATAAAAGCTAAATGCTAAAACAGACTGTTTCAAAGATATTATTCTCACAATTAAAATGTATAATATATAGCCTGTAAAATATATTTGAAATATCTAAAAAAATTACAGAGCGAAAATTACAAATAGTTTAATATCAATATCTTTATTTTATCTCTATATTCTTTTCATATTTTTTTTTATCATCCGCGTTTTTATTTTCATAGACTTTAATTTAAAAGTATGCCGTTGGTCCCTCTCTCTCTCTCTCATTTGCTCTCCGGAAATATTCAAGAAGCGACGCTCGGAAGTTCCGCTCTGCATTCTTTGTGATACGCTAGCGTCGCGAGATGTTTGAAATATTTCGCGTCTTAATATTTTACGTGAGAAGGGAATGTCGAGATGACGTGCGAATTAAGGTTAACATTGGCCGAGTATGAACAGCAACAATGTCGGTTTGAATTGCATATAATGTCGGTTGCGTTGCCGCTGATTGTTATTGTTGCAACACGAGTTATGCGATGCGATGCACACGCGCATCGTTGCGAGATTTAATGCAACTTTGCGGTAACACGCGTTGTCCTCGCAAACTAATTACAGACCGTTTAATATACACTATTAAATACACGCAATACCTAATTTCAGCTTTTATTTACATTCGTCGGTCATTTCAGTAGTTTTATTTGCACGGTTGTCAATCTGTGCGAATTTTTCACGTATCGTAGCCCAAACTTAATTAGAGATTTAAATCAGAAAAATCTAATTATGTACCAATCACAGAACGTTTTCGCAATCTTGTTACAAAAGTTGATGAAAATTATTTGTATTTCGTATAATCTTTTTACGATTATCACTAAATATTCATTATATTTTGAATTGATGATGACAGTTAATTATATTAAATGAAAATCATTATGCGATTATAACATATTTTATTGTTGGAATTATTCTGAATTGACATAAATTTTTCGCGGCTCGTCGAGAGAGAATAAATTAGCGGATCATCGTAAAACCTTCGGGTGGAATAATTGATAAATTGCCTTAATTATGTCGAGGAGCCTTTGGGAGAGACAGTCGGCCTTCGGACATGTCCGAAAGCATGGTCGCGTATAGCTGTGTGTAGCAGCGATAATTATCCCGCCAATTAGGTGTGCACATCGTTGTCCACGCCTGAAACAAATGCTGGTCGACTATGGGTGTGCGCATGTTGTCGTCCATGCGGGATATGACAGAAATGCCAGACGGGTGACTACTCGCGTAGTAGCGTAATTATTACGAGGTACATGAATGACCGTAATGAGAAATGGCGTCATCTCTATCAGCTGCGGTCGGCACTTGCGGAGAAATCGAGGGGAGCACAACCGCGCAAACGGACTCGCGCTCACTTTCTCGTTGGTCGTCTCCGTTTCGCGGATATACTCGATCATTCATGAATCACTGCGCATAATCAATGACGAACGAACATGACGACGGATCAAATTTGATCCGATGCTATCTGCGAGCTTACTAGTCCGCTTTCATTCAATGGATTGGATATCAATCATTATGTTTCTTTTAAATATATTTTTATATAATTATTAAATTAAATTAAATTAAATATATGTATATTAATTACATATATTTACATATTTTATTTAATCTAGTAAAAATATATAAATATATTTAAAATATTTAATATAATTCTTTATTATATCATTTCTGATATATAAAAAAATGTATATATAATTATACAAATATTAAATTAAATATTGAATACTACTATAATTACAAATTAAACAATGAAACAATGGAACATCCAATACGTCATTGAATTAAAATAATAAAGAATATATTTAATTTTTCGATTAAATTAATTTGCATTCGCAAAGTTTACGATGAAGTTGTCATTTGCCATCGTGGTGTTCATACTTATGTAGATCACTGACAGCTAACGAGACTTTTGACGGAGAAGACACTCAGTCATGTCAAATAAGTTCCTCGCTTCTTTACCGATTTCCTCTCGGTTACGAGGAATATCTAAAGGAACAGTCGTAAGTGCACTTGACAGGAAGCATTTTTTATTCGATAATGCATATCTCACTATATCAATGAGAAGCATCGCACTCGAATGATCGCGAATTGATTCGGGTCGATTGGTTAACGAACCGATAAATTTTCGTTCTTACGTATTAAACGATTAAATCGAAATCATCAGCGAATCGCGAGGAGATTGTCCTTAATGTAAATTATAGCCGATTTCGTAGCGAAATCTTCACAGCACTCGAGTAGAGACATTTGTAGTCAATTATCAGATGACGAATATCACTTTCTCGTGATCGAGGTTCTCGAATATTCGTGACCGCGCAATTATTCACGAAGGATTATTCGTGAATTAATCTCCTTTATACACTGGTGTCCGGCTCGGATATCGTTTGAATCGCACGGAACGAGCCTGTAAATCTCCCCCTTCATAAATTATACATCTCATGTATGCCGCGAGATTTCCGAATCTTCTGTTAATAAATTAATGATGAATTTCCAGGCGAATAAAATTGTCAAACATTTCCATACTGTAAATTAATCGAGAGAAAAAAAGAAAAGGGAGATGAAATAGACGGTCAAGTAATAATTTATACTGTTTATTTAAATTTTAGTACTATTTGTTGCTTTTAATTGAATTTTCGGGTCTGATTTTGAGATGAAAATGAGACCCCATACATGTTGTCGAGAACAATTACATGAATATTCTCTTGTGCTATCTGAATGAGATTGACGAAAGGATTCGTAGGCGAACGCAGAGGCAAACAATCATGTAAGTGAGGAATGTACTTTCTCGCAGTCGTCGATGTTTCTTGAGATACACGCCGTCATAGCGTAGGATTATTAGCGAATGAATTTCTCGTTTAAATCCGGGTCAAGTGTTGGGGAAGTAATAAACTTGCAAATCTTGGTTTATCAACTTGTTAACCTCCTACGTATTTTGTTTCTCGAAGGGAGAGAGTTGTTTTACCATCACACATGGTCAAACAACTGTCTATCGTAGTTTAATTGAAACAGATGTTTGAAAATCATCATGTGGACTTTATAGTTGCTGATTATTGTAATAACGGTAGTTGATGATAGAAATTATATTCTCTTCATTTAGCATGTGCTATCATCATCATCGGTTAAATACTGATGCGAATATTTTCGAGATCTGTGCATAGGCTATTATCTTATATAATATTTATATTTTATTTACGAACTAAATTTTAAATTTAAACTTTTTCCACAAAACAATTATTGGAAAATATTGATTTTTGAGCGATGTGTTAAAATTTTAAAAATACACAAGTTCTAATATTTATAATATTATGACAAATATATTATGACAAATTTGAATTTTTATTAGAGAATGCAAATATTAAATATTAGAACAAATTTGCAAGTAATATTTCGAATCAGCAATAATATAGCCAGAATATGCATACAACTACATGAATATTAATTAATCATTTCGCAGAGATCGCGCTTAACGAATAAATTCTGATCTTTGATCTTTGACTATCTTGATCACATTTGTTTCTTGCCTGATTGATTTATGTAATACCAACTTGTCATTCTCCCGAACGTTCGCGACGTTGTTTTCTGCCATATATTTTTTTGTAAGGATCATAAACTATGCGTCTGTTCGAGAATAATAAAACCATGCCAAATAAATTCTGATTTGTTAAAACCTCGACCTTCTTTAACTTTTCAACAAAAAGAATATTAAATCATTTCGTGTGACATGCAATATGAAGATTTCAAAATATGTATTAGTGTAATTGTACTTGCGTTGAATTAATTCGTGATTAAGATGTACATATTGCATAACAATTTGCATTTTAATGCACATATGCATTTTAATGCACATATGCATCTACAAATATCAAGAGGACAAAGGTCGAGGGTAAATCGAAATCATTGGGCAAATAGAACAGCATAATAGTTTTTCTCACAAGATCTATATGACAAGATCTATAGTTATAAAAAAAAATCATTGAAATAGTTATAAATACTTTTTATTATTAAAAACTTTAATATGCTATTTCATTTTTTTCTAAAGGCCTTAATTATAACTATTTCTCTATTTTCCTCTATCTATGATTATATGAATTTCTATATTATATCAGGTAACATCTTTCGTATTTTTTTATGTAATTATCAGTCCATTACTCACTTCTCATACGTTTATTATTGTTTAACTCGAATTGTACACAACAATAAAATAGAGCATATTTGCCGCGGTATGATAATAGAACTTTTACTGCCGTCAAATAAACACTTAGCTTAGAGAGCTGGCAACGCTATTTTGTATTTCCGCCGATTATCACGACAGTTATAGAGGGATTATTTCGAAACGGTCGGACATTTCTCAACTGATGCCTTCTGTTGCTTTAATCGTGATCACACGTGTCATACTAGCATTCAGATAGACCGTTCTATTACGAAATGGCGTTAACGGTGATGAAGAGAAGTCACGAGCAACCTATATCCTGAAGAGGATCTCTCTTTCGCTGAAATGTTGATCCGCTTCGATATATCGCGATTTATCCTTTGAAAACTCGTTTCACTTCGATGAACATATATATCGCGTCTTTTCTCTGAAAAACCCGTTTCGCTCCGATAAATGTCGATGTAAAAACGTACTGCAAAACATTGAACGAGGATTCGCATATACTAGCTCTCTTCGAAAATTCTCTTCGCGAAAATTCTCCTCGAGAGAGAGACGTTTATTTAGAAAAATAATGTTATTGAGTTTCTTACATTCGCCGATGCTATCCTATAAAATATATAGTAGGGAAAAAATAGGCAACAACCCAGTGGAATCAAATAAAATTAATTTTATGTACATATATTATAGACAAAGAATATTTAAAAAAACATAAAACATATATATAAAAGCGTAGAAAAAAATATTTTTATCGCTTTTCCAATTTAGAATTATTTAAAGAGACAACAATCAAGTCACGTCTAAGCGTTTTCCTGCGTTTTGCATCACATATGATGTACGAGAATCACTGGGGAATAGTATTATCCAAGTCACGAATAAGATCTGTGTAAATATACATATAAAATTTTTCTTACACCCCGACTGTCCGGAAAATACGACGCTCGAATAGGACGGTCGCTAAACACGGCTACGCAAATTTTATTTCGTGATCATTACCCATTCAGAGGAGATCCTCCCTGCGTCGACTCGCTCGTATCGGCAAACAGCACTCGTCGCAAATACGATCGCGTCGATAAAATCCAGACACCTTTGCGCTCTCGGCACTCTCGCATAAAACGAGCGTTTACGTTTCCTCCCGGGATTCCTCGACACGCAAGCTCGCCTCGACACGCGAACCGGATAAGAGGGCTCTTCGCCAGGCGCCACGATCCCCGGACGCGAAGATTATCATCGCCTTGAGACCTTCCCGCGAGCAGCTTCGCGCCGAGTCGAGCGGACACACGCGACTGAGACGACTGATGACGGTCACGACCGAGAGTTCTCGAGGTGGGGAAATCGAGAGTAATCTGTGAGTCGCTTTTCTCGAGGCGCGAACGTGGGAAGAAAAATCAACCCGATCCCGACGATCGACAGATTAGCCGTAAATCGTTCTTCCGACGTCATCGTCGCTCCCATTCGCACGCGATTCAGTGGACAGACAGGTTTGAGATTGTCGCGCAGTCTCGACGAGCGCGGACTTAACGTCGGCGATGAATGGCGAGGAGGATTTGCCTCCCGCCAGACAATAACCGCGCTTATCCTCGCTCAGCCGCTTTCGCTAAAATTGCTCGATCACGATAGGGAGGATGATATTAAACCTGGATTCTTGTAAACTTGGCGCGAGAATTCTCCTCTCCGTACTTCATAGAATCCTCGCTTGATTTACTCCATTTTATTGCCGTAACCCGCCGTGTGATAAATGTCTCATATGCGACGTGAAACGTACGTTATGAAAGGCGGAGTAAAGTCCGTCTTTCACGCCGCACGGAAGATAGATACGGCCAATTCTTTATTTTTGTCGACATTTATCCGAGCACCGGTGATCTATTGTCGATTAGTCTCAACGTTTCGAAAGTCACCGCCTCTCTCACAATCGATAAAATAACTCTCGTTGAGACCTAACTCTTTAACGCGTATAATTTCAAAAATCTCATACATAATTCGACTCGCGCGAATTCGTCGAGGATCTCTTTCTCCCTCTCTCTCTGGACAATCATGACGATCTAAAACATCTCGGAAGACGGTCTTCTTCGTGAGACGAAAGAAAAATTATACGGTTCTTGATCTGTACGACGCTTTCTCTAATACACGTGTCGGGAGTCGTGCGGGATCGGTTCGCTGCGCGTAGGTAGAAATGTCAGATCGCAGCTAGCACGTGCTAGCAGATCGAGAGACCTGTCTCGCGCAGATTTCAGGACGAAACTTGTCACGCGCGCACATCTCATTCATGCTTGAAAGACGCTCGCGTAATCGGCACTATGTAATTTACTGTTCTCGCTGTTTGTGCCCGATGAAAGAGAACGGAGAGAGATGCAGAGGTACGTGTTGCGTTATTCACTCGTCGATCACAGAGGATACCGGGCGCTGGGCTGTTGCACAAACATCTGGTTTATGCACCGCTGTATAAAATTATACACGAGACTCTACGTCGTTTCTTCGCGAGGAGGAAACCGCAACATTCGACTCTTCCACGCATTCCACTCCGAAAGAAATCCTCTCGTACGCGCAACCCGCGATTAAAAGATACCGCTTAATAAAAACACAACTTTTATGTAACTGGTGGATATGCGATTTTCGCGCTACGTTACCCCCATTATCGTCGACAAAAAGTTCGCGAGAATAGCGTGAGATTAACCGGTAAATCGCAGATCCAACAATCCGAAATGCACGACTGCTCGGAATTGTACATTCGAGTGTCCGAGTATGTATACATATAACTGTAAATTATGAGGTTGGTCGTACGTATAAAATAGACATATAAAATACAAAACTCGTTTCGTGCGCTGTTTATAATAGGCATCCCCCGGTGCATAAATCCAGAAGGCGCGCTATGCATCTTGCACGAAGATGCGCTGCTGTCGTGATATGCCACGGATGCAATCGGCTGCGCGGCTGCATCGAGCCTTATAGACGTATTCGCGCGTAAAAGGCAAACGATAAATAAGAGGATTTATACGGATCTTCCTCCTACGGCATGAAAATCCGCGCGATGAAACTGTAATATCGCGCCGAGATCTTCGCGAGTCACATCTTTGCTTCTTGTTTACTATTGGTGCGATGAAACGTATCGCGTTGGTTTGATCGATATTTTGAATATAATTGCTTATTTGTTTGTACAAGAAAGAGAGGAGAAAGTGATAGGAGAGATAACTTTATGACAAACTTATTCCGTTAAATTTGCTATAGGCAGAAGAAATAAATTAGATCTTTGATATTGTGATATTTTTTTCCATTGCTCGAATTATTTATTAATTTTGTCTGGAATGAAATACTATCTCCAATACGAATAAAATCCTGCTCCGATTCAATCATTTATTAGTAAATCATTTGATTAAAGTAAAATAAATTTAATTGTGAGTGTAGATATAGAGAGAAAGAATTCCACCATATAACATTCTATTTTGAATGTTTAATTTTCGACTGCGCGATAAATTTATAGGAGAATATATAAATTGAAATGCAGGTCACGTACACCTATCCACACACAAGACGAGGGAATCTCGCGTATACGAGCGATACGTAATCGGGCTGTCGAATTTTCCAAACGTCACCGGATACCGAAACGGAGAGCGTTCTTCCGACACGGTACACGAGCGTGATCTGCATATCGTTTGCTTCCCCACAGTCGCCTTTATTGAATGCATATACGATGCCGACGATGGAATGACAGAGCGAGGCGTATTGTGCAGGCGTGCAATAATTCATACCGAGTTAAGTTGCGCACTGGCGCGTCACGGGGTGACATCGAAATTATTGCGCGTTACAGCAGCGAGAACTCGCCATGTTTTCGCCATCATCGACGATGGCGTGCACACGTGCCTTTACACAAAAGTCGAGACCTATTTATACCTGTGTGACATGTGTACGTACATGTCGTACATGCCGAAGGTATTCCGCCGTTTCCTCGATACAAATGCGCGAAGAAAAGTCGATGAAAAATCAGGTCAACGTTTTGCAGAATGCATTCCGCGAGAAAAGACACACCGATGAAATATTATGAATAACGTCGCGTCGATCCGTGCTTTTCATTCAGTCCGCGAGGAAGTATCAATCCGCGAATTATTTAATTAATCATCGCGTACACATTAATCATTCGTATGTAAATTTATGATGGAATAGTAATTAATGATATAGGATATTATAAATATTGTCAGTGGCTGTGTATCTGTATCGATTTTGCGGCGGAGTCCTATTTTCACGTTAAATATTGCGTGCATTCGCCTGCGGATTGCATTATATAGCGTATAACCTCCCCGATCGCAGGGTTTCCGATAAACGTTCGCGGTACTAGTGGTCGTGCCCTCCTGCATTTGTTTACAGTTGTTGTAGCACAACGCAACGCGAAATTTTACACGAAACAGCCATTAAACGGTGCGATATCTTCGACCGAAGCTCGAATGCTGTTGCAATTAATGCGTCAATGAATTATTAAACGCATTATTTTCAGTCTGTTTACACGTCCGCCGTTGCATAATTCGGAAACTAATTAAATGCATGTAAAATGGAGTAATAAAGCGCGCTTCATCGTAAATACATTTACAGCGTCGGTAATATATTCTACACATAACGTGTAAAAAAATGATTAATTCACGCAAATATATGGCATAGCACATATTCGTTTTCACTTTTTTTTTAAGTGAAAAAAATTGAGTATCATACATTGCATTTAATCGATTTTTCGAGGTTTGAATTTGACTCTGTTTCAAATGTTGCAGCTCAAACAGTGCAGCTTCGAAATCTATCGCGATCTCGCGATGCGCGCATAATGCTTTACAGTTGTGCGCATCTCAGCTCTTTTCGTATGCAGTTACGTAGCTCAATAGTATAGCAGTACCGTCAGCTCGGTTACAAGAACGGGCAAAACCGAAGTAAATGCCGGATTACATTACATGCAGGATAAAATTCACGAGGGATTAAATTCGGAGGGAAGAAAACCGCGCGGCCGTGCATTTTTTTTTTTACTCACACACATGCGCGCGCGAGGGATGATGCAGCGGATTTTCATTATTCCTAGGTTGCATCATTTTATCGTAATATCGTAGATCCTGTGCATATAAAATTTCTTCTCCAAATAATTGTATACGAGCCACGAGGATTTATGCGCGGTTTCAACTAATTCACCAGATCGCGAGAGAGAAAAGAGAGAGAGAGAGAAAGAGACAGATGAACGCTTTCCGGAACTGCACAAGCCGATTGTGTAATTCATAATTGCGTGATTCATATGACAACGTAATGGAACGGCGTAACGAACTGGGAATATAACGAGATTGATTCTCCGCCGCGTTTGGCTCTAGTCCGGCGAATAGATTTCAGTGTCGGTTTTAACTTCGAATTATGATCAAGTTTGAATGGAAATGCAGCGCGGTTCATTATATAACGATTACGCGTTACGACGATGCACGATGCACGTCGGGATATTTTACAATTTGGAGGAAGTTGTGCTGATGAAATCCTTGCAATCTTGGTGGATGCAGTGAACGAGAAAATCTCTATATTAAATTCTCCTCCCCTCTCTCTCTATTTCTCTTCACGAATCTCGGTATTTTTGCCGGCGTTATGTTAATATTGCAGATATTTCACATAGCTCGCGGCAAAACCGAGAAAGAGAGAGAGATAGCGCGTACAAAGAGATGTCTTCTCACGCATTTCAGATTTGGATGTTTGAATATGTGCTCGTTATGTACTCAACGTGGTTTGCGTTTACACAATCTTAAAGTTCTTCATTGCGCGATTCGAGAAATGCCTACATATACGTTTGTGTTCCTAACCATGAAGGAAATATTTATATGCATTTGACATTGAACGATGAAAATTCATGCAAGATAAGTGCAATAAATTTGTTGAAAATTTATATTGCGAAAAAGAAGCCATCAGCGAATCTGTGTAGATTTGTCGACGGAGCCAGATCCTGGTAGAAATGCATTCTTCTCAATTAATATTTTCACTCTTCCAACTTTTATCGACGCTAATTAGCATTCGCAAATTAGATGTGACTTGTGGATTTACGTAAAAGTTATCCGTGAGAGCAAGTCAAAGTGCTATTTAATACTATACTATTAAAGTATCATGAAGCGATGCCGTGCATCGCTGTTACTTTCGCCGTTCTAATTAGAGAAGTTTGCGGCGAGAGAGTAAGCGACAAACATGACGATAGAGATCCACAGTCGCCAATTACAAGTGACGGCCAATTTTGTTAGCAAAGCAGCGCGAACCCCCGCGCGACTTGATTGCCGATTGTCGTGTAGTCGTGCAACGATCGACCCGGACACGACTCGATTTTCTTGGACAATACCGATCGGCAGCGACGACCTGATTCGCGTTGCATATAGAGAGCGACGAGGGGGGAACTCGTTAGACAGCGTTTGTCAGGCGAGAGCATTCAATTTGGTTTTGGATGAGAGAGAACTTGATGGACCGTCTATATAAGCGCGAGCAGGAGAACTTTTCTTGCGAAAACTTCGCCGGCAGACGAAAGAGAAATCGCAAATCCGACGAGTCTTATGAAGCATTCAAACTCTCGTAACTCACCTGAATTTTGCTCCTACCGAGATATCTGTTCTTAAACTCTAATTGGTTATATTAGCTATACTTTTGACAAATCGTAATTTAGTGTTTTAAGTACAAATTAAATGTAGTTGTGTAATGAAAATTACATACATCCGGTTGGACGAACAGCTGAGATAGCGAACTTTCTTAGAAAAGCCGAGCTGATCCGAAGGTCGAGTACTGCGAAAATGTAAGATAGGTAAGTGATTCTCAGAGATGGAAGATTAGATCGCTGGCATAGGGCATCACGTAGCTCTAGATATGCGAGAGTTGCAGTTTGCATGCGAAGGAGATAGAATACGTAGGTAGGTAGGCAGTCGTCGTATCTCGCAGTATGCTATCAATTCAGGGCTGATGATTCGCTTCCGCCCACGCAGCCTCTTAGTCATTCGATGCAGCTGCCGAATAACAAACAAGAGAGAGAAAGAGAGGAGAGACCACCCCGTAAAAATTCGCTTCCGCCATGCTTGTCGCATGCACATAATATTGTCGACGTTGTTGCATGTTAAGAGCCGACTATATTTCACTTGTGTCGCGTAATATTCCCCGATCGCAACATGTTTGCGAATCGTGGAGCAAAACAGCTTCTGAAAACAAAGTTTCCGCCTGTCGGGTGAAAATTTTACGCAATTCTTTCGTATCATCGATGTTGATTTATTTTTAATAATATACGTACATAATAAATACGCCCGTAAATAATAAAAAAAAACAAAAAATTTTAAATTATCATAGAATTGATACACGCGTCATCCTTAACGAACGCGCGGAGGGTCGTTAAATTCCACCCACGTGTTCTGTCCTCAACTCATTCACATATCGTTAGTCATCCTTACTGGCGTACGTCAGTTAGAAGCCATTAGCGGACATTAATCGCCAAGAATATTTCCAAGAGCGTTCGAGCAGATACGTAACCATCTACATATATAACGTGTCGCAATATCGCGATCGCTCGACGATAGTCTACGCTGTCTTGTTTGAATTCTGAATACGTTGAGAAATTGCGACAACACGTTTTATTTACAATGATGATGAATCCGCGATTAAACCCAGGAGTTTCGCGTGATACGAATATCGATGCGATATCGCGATTCGAAAATAAGTACACACTCTCGCGTTGTTGACGCAAGTGCGCGATTTCCTCTTTGCGAAATATATGCTACATTTCGTTCAACCACTGGGCTTGTTCATTTTTTTTTATTTCGCGCGAACGTACCGCAACTTCCTCGAAGAAAATTTACGCGTTTCTGAATAAACGATAAGTACGTGTATCGCGAAACGAGACAGATTGTACTGAATAATTAATTATTGACTGACGTCTGCGGCTTATATAACCGCGAGAGATAATTAATGTTTGCTATTGCGACTTTGCGTGATAAACTCGCTTTTGTAACGTTTGTAGAGTATACTTCGATGCAATATTTGCTGCGTTATTTTACAGAATAGAAAAAGAAACAGCGAAACAATTTTTCTGTTAAAATATTTCAAATATGTAAAGGTGCAATTTTCGTATAATTTAGAAAATATAAAACGAACGAAAATATGTTTATTGAGATGAATTGTCTTCGCGTAAGAGTAGGACGCTAACGCGAAGATAATATCGCGCTCTGCTCCGTAAAGTGGTAACGAGGTTTCACAGAACTTTTTATCAAGGTCTTCAGAAATTACACCAGAGTTGGAGAAGACATTTTTAGTTTCCTCGTGTCGGAGGTCATACGAAGTGCTTTATGTCGCACGGGAATCGAGAAACAAATCTTCCGAGTAATCTTCCGAGCGTCGTAAACGGCGGCAAGATCCCTCCTTGCAATATTTGCACGGTTTCTCCGAGCACAATGCTTTACCGCGACAATTACGAAAGGTGAAATTTTTTGCACCGTTACGTTAACGAAATCCGAACTGTCAAATAAACGCTTACGTCGCCTTGAACAAGGAGCTCACAATGCCGATTAATTAAGGATAAAAATAAGTGTAATAATTTAATGTAAATTTGTTGACGTCTCGAGCGGCAATTTCCATTTGATCTATTGATGAGAGAGAATTTATGTGACCTCGGTTTCTGCGAATAATTTTCTCTAAAGGTTCTATTGGAACGAATGAGTGTCCATAGAATATAATAACGCCAACTTTGCCTCGAGGTACAAGAAAAAAAAAAATAAAAAGGATATTCGAAGAGGACGGTAGAGAGAGAGAGAGAGAGATTGGCAGAGGTTCTCCGAGGTGTGCTCGTCTACACTTTTACGACGCACCTTCGTGGATCTCACTGAGTGAGTCCACGGTGAGTCGTGCGAACGGAAAACAACGAGTCGTCTGTTCTCAGAAAGTCTGATGTCACGTCTCACCTTCCGCCGGTCGATTCTATCTAAGTAAGCTGCGCAAAATACCTGCACGGATGATGACATAACGATCAGTCACGTCAGTCGCGCAATTTGTTTCTCGCTGAGAATTACGCGCAAATTAACGCGAATTCGAGGCTGCTCGACGGAGGAATTCGATTGACGCAACGCGACGAAAACGTCGGCTGTTTTTTTGTTTTTTTGCGCGCGACGTCGTTCTTCCTCTCTCCCTCGCCCCGGCGATATGTATATCGTATGTTCGTTTCTAATTAGCGAGCACGCAAAGCGTAACTGACGCTTGCGTGCGAAGGAAAATACATAAGCCGCGAAGGTAGTTGCAGGCAATTATGTGCTGATTAGACATTTTCTTTTTCTTCTTAACCGCATTCTTTTCGTTAACTAGTTCTTACCGTTGAAGTATTCATGTTTAAGGCACCGATACGGGTTAGCGTTATGAAGATCACGAGTAATTCATCTTCTTTATCTGTTTTTCTGCTTTATACATCTCGGATTATTTAATCTAGGAATAGATAACATGTCCGATTCAAGTCGCACAACTCAGCTTCGGTCTGATATAATTGCGATTAATTAAACGATAATCGTTGTTATCTATTTATTTTGTAAGACTTCTACTACGTTGATTTATACGGAGGAATATCGAGACTAGAGCGATTGTAGATGAACGGTAGTACTCCGAGAGATAACTTCGCCGCAAAAAGTCGCGTTCGTGACCGAGCACGTGGGACATCCTTAAGGCGAGATGGTGTCGGACAACTCCGAGAATCTGGCGATTAGTTCCAGCGCTAGAACAGGTTATCGCCGGCTCGAAGAGAGGCCGAAGATGTCGGGCCTCGCTTGCCGGAGGTTGCTGCCGCATGACATCACCGTCTCGTGTACAACCAGATTCTTGCTCACGGTCATCCGCGGGACCTCGCATTATTAAATCCGAGGATACCAGGGATACGATCGTTATCGTCGTTTCGTTGCGCGTTATATTAATAATTTACGACGCACGAAAATGTTGTGTATTCTCCCAGCGCGCGTTGATTTCAACCATTGTCTAAAGTCAGAAAAATTTCGTTGTACTCGCTGACACTTCTAGTTTCATATATTCATCAAGGTCTCGCGGATTTATGCGCTCATTCGACTCGCGATGACTAATCGGCGCGAATAAGACGCTCGTGAAGTAATAATCGATTCCCTCTTACACGATCCAGCCGAGGATGAATAATCGCAACCAGACCCCCAATGTAACAATGCATCGTGCACGCACGCGTTCGTCGAACGCGATCCAAGTCGAGCGCAGTTTTACCTCCCGGGGAATACTAGACATGCTGGACAGGACGATCACGTTCAACAAACGTGGCTTATCATCCTCTGAGAAAGAATAAATAACACGTGCGTACACCGAAGTCTGCGATACGCAATCGTCTGGCTGGCTGTTGCTGCTTGCTCAGAATCCGAGTTGCGTAATCGAAACCTCTCGTGTTATTACCATAAAAATTAGTCTGCTGGTTCTATAAATTATTTGCGTTAAAATTAACACACGCGATAATAATTTTTTTTTTTTTAGTAAATTTAACTTCGAGTAATATTAAAATAAATGAAAACAATATTACTTGAATAAAAACGCAATTTCGCAAAATAAATCTTATTATTTTATCAATTTCTTCAATAGATATACACTTTGAGAAGCACAGCGGCTTATTTGATCACAGAACGGAGAGAATGTATATTCACCGCTACGCTGGTCGATCTTATTTAATGGCGATTTAGAATCGTGCGAAAGTCGAGGTTACGGGCCAAATAACCTACAGACTTCCGTTTAGTCCTTGATGGAGATGAATATTGGAGTCACGCGCGACCCGTCACTTAAATGCCCGAAGTAGACATGCGCCTGCCGCGAATTTTATCTATCTATGCTGCACGTTTTCAGGGCGCGATTATTTCTAGCGACATGCATCCGCCGCATTATTATCCGTAGTATTCGCGCGCATAGTTGTTATTTCAATCAAGTCTTCGTTTATTTCAGAAATGTAATTTTGCCGATCTCTACGAGATCTCTCTCTCAAAGGATAATCGCGCTTAATTGAAAGCGCTACGTAATTTTCTATCGTTGATCACTTTTCAGCGCGCATCTCCGGAATATGCATCCACGTAATCGGAGAAAAAGTATTAGATATAACGCGAGGGAAATCGGATGCATCAACGATAAATCGCGCGAGGATGAACTCGATTACGAAAAACTTTATGGCCTAGTTATATTCCGGTCGTTTCCAGTAATGAGACAGAACGAGAAATTCCTTACGGGGTGCCAGCGCGAAGTACGAAACGTTCTCGGAAGATAGGAATCGCTCGTATATATCCGTTGGGGCTTGATAATGGCTCGCGATAAAAAAAATATGGAAACAGTTATCATAAACTTTACGAGCGCGATCTCGAGTGAGTCGAGACAACATTGTCGACGGACAAAATAAGCTCGCGTAATTATTCGGAGTCTGCGAGATTTTTGTTTTAGACGCGAGAATCTTTATATTTCTACATCTCTTTCTCCGTGGAAAAATTCAAACTTCGTTATTTAGTAAACAGAAATTGCATAATTATTCTATTCATTACTCTCGGATATTAAGTTAATTAAAAGAAAATAGAAAGAAGGAATGAATAAGATTGTAATTATTATCATATTATTCATCTAATAACAAATAATATTAATCTACATTTAATACAAAAAATATAATTGTAATGTACGTATAGTTGAAGACGTTTTTTAATTAATAATTCCGAATGAAATTAATAAATTGTCCATCATGTGATGAAGAAAAATGGCAAAAAAGAGACAATTGCAGGGAGAGAGAAAGAGAGTGGGAAAGTAGTTGAAGAAAAAAAATGCGTAAAAATGCTGGAGCCAGTTGGCGAACACAAGTTTGAAGCAGTCGTTTCTATGACGCAAGTGCATCCAGCATCATCTGCTCCCATGCGGTTAACCGGATATGGCACAGACCCCCAGAGGTTAAGGGACATTAATAGGCTAATAGGAACGCTAACGATTCATTAGCTGGTACATCAATGTCGGCTAGCTTTCCGCGACAGTTCATGTGAACCGCAATGTGTCAACATCCCGATACTCCGTCGAGGTCGAGAACCTCGCCTTCTATTTTCGAATGCGTCAGATAAAGAACTGCGGGGGTGGACGGCAATTATAATCGCTTCTCATAACTATAATAAGAGAGAGACGTAATTATTGTAATGTTTCGCGAAAACCGACTTCAATAATCCAACGATTTATTCGAGATATATCTAAGTTTCATTATAGCGCGACTCTTTCTTCACGGTCGATCAATGACTCGCTCGTGAAAAAAAAGCTTTAAATGCCACACGTCGTGCATGCGCACATTAATGGCATGATATTTATCAAGAGGTACGCGTTTCTTATACGCTTGCAACCGGTCGGGCCACAAATTGCAGATCCAACCTTGTTCGAGCCTTCCCGCTCAGTCTTCCTGTTTCAGCGAAGGAGGTTTCAGGGTCTTGACACCTGACACGTTACCTAAAAGGAACGAAGAGAGGAGGAGAGGAAAGGGAATCCTCGTCGCGACAGGCGACAAGGGAAAAGACGCCTTGTCGCCCAATGACAACCGCGCTTTGTTAAAATTTTTATGGACAATATAGGTTCTTCAATAATACAATATATATATATATTAATAATAATTAATATATTAATAATATATATCTCGCGCGTGACTCGCCTATATTTTACACCGTCATTATGTTTAGTTTATAAAAGTTTATGAATGTCAGCATCGTGTTATTCGAACGTTTTATACGATGTGTCACGTTTAGCCTTCGTTGTTCGGTTTGTACTCTATTTCGATTATGCTCCAGAGGTAGCATTTGGAAATAGAAACATGACGTTGAGAAAGATCAATGGAATTCGTTAACATTAACGTCAATCCTTGACGTTAATGTTAACGAATTCCATTTGCCAAGAATCATATCCGCTGATTTCAAAGAGCTCTCTAACCAGTATCACACTCGGCAAATGATGATGAATATCCTTTATATAAGCACATTCTCGAATGACTAATAGGTAATAATCCGTTATATAAAACTGAACAAAATTGAATAACATTGAATTGCAACATTTCCGTAAAAACTAGGAGAGATATGGCGTAAAATATAATAACTATAAAGCATCTATTTTCTTTTTTCTAGAAAATATTGCAGTAATGTCCGATGGATGTAATTGAGTTTATTTTATCGATCATGTCGCTACGAGCCATATCGCTCTTCGGCTTATCGATACACTTCGAATTTCGACGCCGTATCGACATGCTTCGAATTCTTGTCACGTTGTTATCTTTTGTTCACCGTATACGGACTCGTACCTGACGCACGAACGTTTGATAGGTTGAATGACATAAACGCACAACTTTGCGAGCGGATAAAAATAGCTAATGAATTGAGATCCGC
Organism: Prenolepis imparis; assembly: GCF_030444845.1. NCBI lineage: Eukaryota > Metazoa > Arthropoda > Insecta > Hymenoptera > Formicidae > Prenolepis > Prenolepis imparis. The sequence continues at coordinate 4,708,091 of NW_028141167.1, read as the reverse complement.
GGATTGATACGCGCGCGAAGAGTTCGCGGAAAGACTCGTGCGTGAGATACACTCGTAAAAAATTCCATTACGGTACACAGGTTGGCCCTCGGGCACGTTTCCGCCGATTCGTTTGCAAAACGAGAAAAGATAATGCCTCTTATTTTCGTGCACGCCCGTCGTCGCGATTTATTTGAGCGTTTCGTTGGCCGTCTTTGCGAAATTACATGTGCCCGATGTAAGCAAGATTTAACGGAATAATATATATACGCGGTTTTACATCGAGTCTTTTCCGAATAAAATTCCTACAATTCCTTGCAAAGAGAAATTTTCCGCAAATATTTTGCACGTTAATTTATACTAATTATATACGTAGAAATAATTTAAATTATACAAAGAGAGTAACTATTTTTATATAAAATGACATTTTTACATATAGCACGTATGCATTCGAAAATTCACAGTGGAAATCAATACTTTTGGTCAGCTCGTTAATTTTCGGCCCTTAATTCTCGCTCTTTTGTCCGTCACGATGGTCGAGAGTTGAATCATGGAAAAACCGAGCCTCGTTACGAGAGCGCGCTTGTTCGAGTCAAACGACCGCGACCTAATTATTCCAGTGTGTGACATTTTTTTCTTTTGTCACGTTTGACGAAGTTCGGCCGCCCGCTTTCAAAAGCGGCAACGCAGGAAGGGGGTGCTATTCGGATCTCTTTTTCTCGTATCTGCGAAAAAGTCGTCTCTTTAAAGTTTAGGAAAGTAGAACTCGGTGGAGATCTCTTGTAGTAAAAAAAGAAAAAAAATAGCGCGAGAGATGTGCCTTCTCGCGTCTGCCATTAGAACAGTAAAACCAGACTGTCTGTGCCATTGTGCCGCGAGACGAAATGCGAAACAAGTCGGAAGCTTTTAACGAGATTTGCAGGAAACTTGATGACTTGTATTAGCTCAGCTTCTCTTTAATTATAATGAAACGCAGAAAGAAAACGTGGATACGGAAAATATAATTCGAAACCTGATATCAAACAACATAGAGTTTATAAAATAATGAACGACATATATTTCTTTCTCCAAATATTACAATAATTTATTAGATATACGTACAATAAAAAAAAATTCTCTTGACATTTTACTTCAATATTACGTTTACTCCAAAAAGTAGTCCGAAATATTTGCCAGTCGGATCGAGACAGCAAGGTGCTACATTTGCTACAAGTTGACAGCATCACTCGCTACTTTTTGCGTGCGCGTAATTGTCACTGTCTTGAATCACGCATGCTCGGGACGGTCGAGTGAGCTCCCGTGACAGATCGAATATCCCGAATTTCACCTGCCGAGATAAGAATGTGGAGCAGCTCGCTGACGAGTAGCGGGAGTAAACCTGTTTTTGTCGTCATAAAGGAGAGGGAAAGAACGTCTGTCTATCGTAACGTAGAATGTCAAGGAAAAGAAAAGAGAGGAATTCGTGGAAGACAAGGGGTGAAGGAACGAAGGGAAGACTGGAAGACGAGACAGTCAGGATTCACCCTGTCACGCTTGAAAAATTCGAGAAACGTCGAGAGCGCGGTATCCCGCAGCGGTGACGTTGATCGCCTAAACTAGGACGAGGAAACCTTGATGGGCGATGCTGTTCGCGTACTCTAACCCCTCGTAGCGATAACTATACTATATGCCGCGGGAAGGATGGCAATTGCTGGATCTTTTTGCAATTTCACCGTACCGTTAGGCGATCGTTTCGTTTTATGGCGAATCAATACGAGCTTTTCGCGGAGATCGAGACGGAAAATCGAAAATGGCGTCTGTCCCACTTTGCTAAATTTACCTTTATTCATAGTAAAATTAATATTCGCTCGAAGGGTAATCAACTCCTGTTGTTGAATAACATTTGTTTGTATTTTATCGTGACTTACTTGGTTGACAAACTGACTTGTGTATCTTGAAGAGATGCGTTCCTTTTACAGAAAATATGTATCCTATGTATAGGTCTGTCTGCACGGGATAAACATGGAGAAGGCAAACTTTGTTAATTATATAGCCACGGGCTTATCAGTCTTGGAGCAACCGATTCTATAATAACATTGCTTACCTTTTACACGGATTAGCGCAGCGCTAATATAAGGCTAATGTGTCCCGGATAAATAATAACACTCGTTTTATACAACATAGTCGGGAGGGCAGAAATCAACCTTCCAAACGTTATTACCTTTGATTTCGCGTTGCAATTTTGCCGCGTTATCCGCGTAATTTCTCGCCGTTAGAGAGACGATCGTTCTCTTCGTCAACCTTACGCGTAGCTGATCGAACCTACTCGGAGTCGCTCGCGCGTTAAGCCGGAATCGATATTCGTTAATTTCGTTTATCGGCTTTGGCGCGCGAATCTACCGCCTCGGAAACCGGTTTAATTTTGCGCCGGTTAATCACACGCGCGCGATGCGCATAACGTGTCCCAGGCTTGGCTCCGACGATTATTCTCCGACGGTCTCGCGGAGAAGGCGGTGTAGGCCACGTTTGAGGAGGAGTTTGAGAGAAATTCCAGGAGAGAAATGCATTCGCGCGCGCGTCTCTATGCGTCTCGACCTTTTTCGTGTCTCCCCGAAATGTTCGAGGATACAAATGACCAGCGTATAAAATAAACGACGGGGCTTTCGGATGTATATATATAGATGCTAAGAGCGCAATTTTTAATACGCGCTAAAAGGTCGGGATGCGACGTGTAAGAGAGAAATAATATTCCTCTAACATACGAAATTTGAAGAGCGAGAGATTCAAAGAAGTAATATTAGAATCTTTAATTAATTTTACAGAATAGTAATTTTAAAATTTAATATAGAAGTAAGTAAATTTCATGATTTAATTTGTCTGCTATTTGAGTCGTTTATTTTCATTTCCCAATATTATTATTGCAAACGCCGATGTTAATATTATTTTCCTTGTAATAATGATGGAGCGATGCCTGCGTACTATATAAAGCGTTCCAATTAATTGAAAGCCGTAACGCTGCATTGTATGATGTAATTGAATTCTATTCTCCATTAAAAGATAATGAAAATAGATGTATCGAAAGAGAGAATCAAAAGCGACGCGGTTCGCTGTTGAAGTTGAAACGACAGTTGAAAGCAATTGCGAACGCATTCTTCGATATACCGTGCAACGCTATTTCCAATAATTGCAAACGTGCAGCAGGAGAGAGAACGCTCAATAATTCGTATCAGCGGCGCGAAAGGAGGACCGCACTTTATTACTTTATTTCGAAAAAATGGCGAATATAAAAGTCGAGAATTAAAATGAGCCTGAATTTCTCCTAATGTAAATCAGATCGAATCGGTGATTAGTCGGATTCGTCGAGTAATAAATGGGACACGAGATAGTAATTTCTAATTATAAGAAAAAATAATTATTCAATAATTATTATTGTAACACGGATGAAAATGATTAAATTTTTATTTTATAATCGCATCACGAGATCTTTATAAGATAATAATTATTTTATCATTATAAACTCTCGCGTCGCGCGCTGTCTCATTTCTTCAAAGATCTCGATTATATTATACCTTTCACCGTATTAATATTTTCGGTCGTCGCAGCATCTACGAAAGCATCTATGACGATAATAATTAATAGCTGCTGGTTTGATTGATGCGCATCGAAGTCGCTGCTTTCAATCGATACGGTTGATAACTTTCGCGCTTAATTACGAATCCCTTCCCTCGGCCCCCCACCTGATTACGATCGAAGACGCCGGCAGCTCGAAGTCGACCTGTCCCGGGACTTGTGTGCGCGCACCGTCGCGTCGTCACATCTATCGATTTCTCGAGGGAAACCAGCGGACCGGAAGTGGACTCTCCCGAGCGCGCTGAAGGAGATGCACGCGATAATTAATGGAATTGCTTCTCTGATGATGATTTATTTTCGTTTTGCGGATTCGTGCTCTCGCGCCTCCTCTCGCTCCTAAGGTGTCTTATCAACGGCACAGGAGTGAAAAGCGGTCTGATTCTTATTCTTCTGGACCGTCTTGCGCTTATGCTTAAAAGACGGCGATACGAGAACCAACGAGACGTCGTTTTACGAGATTCGTTTCGCAAGCCATCGGAGCGTAAGCGTCTCGTTTGTCGATCGTTTATTCCAAGAGTAAAGAGAAGACTCTCCTTGATTCAACGACTCGACAGATCGGCTTCCTGAAAAAAAATCAGCTATAGCCAAGTCGCTTCTCGCGCGATCGGTGATTGAGAGAAAGGTGAATCTTGCCTCCCCGCTCGTCTCCTGCATAAATAATCTTCATTTCGGCGATCACTCAGGAAAGTCGGTCGTAACCTCGCGGGTCGATCGGTCGCGGTTTTTGTGATCTCGATGATATACGTGTCACGTACATATACATGCATGTATCCGCGACGAAGGAGCGATCCTTCTCTTCCAATCCGCTCTCCAGTGCCGGAAGGCAAAAGGACCACGGCGAGGGACGAAGGAGAGAATCGTGGAGTGGCGAAGGGAGAAGGGCGAAGAGAGAGGAGAGGAGAAGAGATCGGTCAACGAACCAACTGACCATACACCGGCTCTGCTAGTACTCTACCTCCAGCCCTCTCTCCCTTCTCCGTATTACTTCTCGATGAATTTTTGCATACCGGTCGCGGCACCTGAATTTAAAGCGTCCGCACGTGTGTTCACCTCGGCATTTCTCTCGCCTCTCTTCTCTCTCCGGCGAAGAAAGCAGCCGATAGCACGATCAAGTGCGCGTGATTTCTCGTATAATTTTTTAATGGAATATTAACGCGCTTACACTAGCATATAGACTTGACATCGATCATTCGTGTATCTTGAGAAAAAAAAGAAATTAAGATTCGCACTGCTCGTCTTCTCGTTCACGAGAGTATCGATCCTTCGCCAGTCGACGATGACTAGGCTTGTTTCCATATAATCATTGAACGCAACGAAATAAGCGTGGGAGGGCTGCGATTTCACTCGCAGCAGATTAACGTCATACTTTTATAATTGATTAATTGACTAATCGGCGCGCAACTCACCGCCGAGAGAGCCGGTCCAACGTCTTACTGGCTGTGGAACCTTCATACGAGAATTTATCGTCGCCGTAGTTAAACTGGATTGATAATAATTTACTTTGCAGCGTTGATGGCGATAAATATGTGCAAACTCGATTTTCTCATCGCGGTTACCTTTTTATCTCATTCATCACGTGAAACCTTTCTGTTTTTAACTTTTATTATTATTTTCTTTCTCGCTCTATTGTTATTTTCCATTATTCTTTTTCTGTCCCCTTCTCCAAGCTACAGATATGTCAAAGATCCCATATTTATTTACAAATTTCTGCAAAATTGAGTAAATCTTCTTTCTTTTTATATAGCTGCATTATTTCTGCTTGTCTTTTTTTCTAATTATAATGTTTATATAAATAGCACGAGCTTCTACACAAACTCCATTATATTTTCTACCTCGCACGCTTTTAAAAAGAGTTTGCGAAATTCCGACGCTTGAAATAAGCAGTTGGAGAAGTTTATTTGAAATTGAAAAGTTAGGTCATTTAAATCAATTACGCGGCGCATCGGGAGTTCGCTAAAGGTATCGCGGAGCCAAATCGAATCGAGAATCATGAGATTTCATCGGCCAACTTTTCGGCCTGATTTCGGCGCGAGGATGTACGATTGTCTCGCGAGAGTTTCGACCGCGAAAACCCAAGAGGAAATCCGGATTATCTACAGAGAATTAGTCGTCGTATCTCAAACGAAGTTTCAGATCCGCGATTTCTCCGACCGCGAGGACTGTAGTAAGGCTACTGCGGGTGCACGCACGATTGCACGCGAGAGAGATAATCACCGTTCGCGGGGCGTTGCACGAACCACAAATGATCGCGAGCAGTCGCCCCTTGACACAGTTCTCGGCAGCTTGCACTCTTTCCTTTGTTCTTTATTTTTTGACCGCGAGGAAGAGGCGTAATCATAGCGAGATCTCGAGTAGCTCCCCCTCGAATAGCTATACATATATATTTATTTAGCTATCCATACATTTCCCATAGCTGAAGTTTCTATCTGCGAAGAGGCAGAATCGCAATTAGCGATTTCCACGCGCGCGTGTCTCTAACGACTTTCTATCATACACGATGACCCTCGAATCATATGCATCAGTCACGTTGGCGACTCCGCTTAATTGACCTCTGACGAGACGATCCTTCGATATTTTCCCTATTGCGCGCGTAATAGCGGATAGGTATAATAATAAGGCGAAACCGGGTAAAAGCGGAATAAACGTACGCGCGTAAAATATAAGTACGCGATGAGTCGTCGCAACACCTGGTCAAAGATCGTCGGGATCGTTAATGGAACTCCTCTCTCGCAATCTAATGCAATCTGCCGCGACTACTTACCGGCGAGTTTCTTCCTCTTCGTTTCTTCGACTATGTTCATAGTCGGTCAACTAATCCCGGCGCGAGAGCCGAGATGAGATGATCGACCATTCTTTCTTCTGATGATACTCTCTGGTTGCGCACGTATAAGAACCTGAATCGACATTTTTCTACTTTCGATTTCAATTTTCAATTTAACATTTACTTTGATACTTTAAGCAATCAGATCACTCTTCTTTAAAATTCTCTATAGTTTTATCGAAATCTTTGAAATCTCTAAATGAAAAACTGTTTATTGCTTATTTATATATATAAGGAACAAAATAGTAAAACAAACTCAACAAACAATTTTTTAATACAAACTAGAACAACACAAGCGCGCGCCATTCTTCGGTTTTATGTTTAAAAAAATGATATTTTTTCAAAAATAATATAAAGTTTGTTTAAACTCAATTAATATTTTTTCACAGAAATTAGCTGATTAAAGCGTTAATTTGATAATTAAATTTTAAAATAATATGTAAAAATATGTTATAATAATATAGTAATTAAAATATAGTAATATGTTGTAAATAATATGTTATAATATTTTATTTTTTATTAATATTTTTTGACAGAAATCAGCTGATAATTGTCAAAAATATTAATCGACTTTCGTTCCATAATCTTGATAGCAAATAAGCATCGCGAAAAGCGACAACAGTAAACTTCGATATTATGCGAGTATCGACTTTACATATCTTTTTTAGAAAAGGATTAAATAAAAAAAAAAAAAAAATTTCGAACGTACGTACGATGAAAATTATAATTCCGCCTGCGCATCGATCATCTGGCCTGACATTATTCCCAGAACTCGATTATCTCGTCGTTAGAACCGCACAATGGTATCCGTCGATTTTTTAATCTGCGTCATCGATGAATCCACACGGTGCGAACCGATCGACGATGTTGGGGGATTGTTGTTTAACCTTTAAGCACGCGGCCGAGATTTCTACTTCCTACTTAAATAAATGTTCGCCGATTATTACCAGTCACCTATGCGGCCGCACATTTAACAATGCATCGTTCGCGAAGACATGGAAGACGCGCGCCTCGTAACGAGTCGGTATTTAATCCTTGCGCGGATTATTGTTGTACTGCGTTGAGTTTTAACGCTTCGATCCGGACTAGTGATGATCGAGAAGGAGGACAAGCGCGTTAACCATCAAACGCGTTGATTCTCTACGCTTTCTAGATTTGAATGAGTCGATATATAATCATGATATAGACGGAAAAAAATTTAAAAAAAAAGAGGAAACGTATCTCGAAGGTTGTTTGACAGAGAAATCGATCGACAAACGTCCGTACGTCCGGTAGAGGTGTCGATACCCGACGATGGAAGGGAAAACATTTACTTTACGTCGGCTCGAACGTGCGTTAGCTTGTTATCTCCTCGATACTCGGCGCTCTATGACGATATCCTATCGCTTTCTGGCAATGAAATATACGTCAGTATCTATCCACCGGTACTGACACGCACCGGTTACCATGAGTTTGCTGGATTTACGTCCATCTAATCGATATCTCGAATTTACGGTAAAGGCCGACGCGTGTCGTAACGCGGAAAAGAAAGTACATTCCTACCAGTAAGATCAGCGAGTCGAGTCACCTCGTTAGTATGTACTGTATTTTGATGTTTTTCGTTCCTTCTTCCTTTAGTTTTTAAAATTATTTTTATCTTCGTTTATCTCGACGTTGTGTCACATAATTTTTGAAGAAAAATGCAGAACGTGGCCTATTGATTTCGGTAGACAAAAGATCACGTAGAAAAGTCGTGTTATAGTATAAACAGAAATTATAAGCTCCAGCACGTATTTTGCGGTAATTAAAATTGCAAATGACTGGAATGGTGCTTTGCTGCAATTACCGACTAGAATTACGAGGCAAATGTTTTTCGTTAGATACGAAACCGCCTTTTTGCGTCGTACGTCAAGTGGCAATTGCGCAATAAGCGTTATCGAAGCAAAAGAGATCCTCGAAACGCGAGGAGAAGAAGAGCACTTGAGAAAACTACGTTGCGCTAGTAATTATGTGCCATTATTTTTTTTTTTTAATTTCTAAATTTATTCTCGTAATTATATTCTCTATTCTATCTCGAAGAGAGTCAAAAAGGAAAAAATTTATAAAGAAAATCTCATTTTTTTAATGCACACTCTTCTCTCCGAGTTCTTGTAGAGTTGTTAATCTTATTGTTAGATGCACACAAGATGCAGATGCAACTTCGACTATATCTAGCGCGAGAGTGAAATAAAATTGCGGCGGAATCGATTTTAAAGTCGATGTGTCGGGCTATATGATTGTGGAAACGCGACAACGTGTTCTTTCGTGCGGGAAGTAATTTGTTAATTTCATGATATTCTTGAATTGCCACATCCGCGTTATCTTATCGTTTGTTGAAATTACAGTTAACTTTGAGACCATATTATTTCCAACGAGCAACGTAAGCCGTCGCAGGTATAATAAACGTTGTCAATGTTGATTTAGGGGTTTATACGTATTGTCGCAAGTTTCCCCTTCTCCGTTTCTCCATCGCATCAAGGATATGATGTCATGATTTCTTAATGGTCTTGATAAACGTACGCGCCCATGTTTACCATTTTGTGCTGCACCGTATTCCAATTGTTTGTACAAAGTATATGTGTGCGTGTGTGTATGTTTTAACAACATTAAACAGCAATTGTTGTGTAGTATAGGCTCAGGAAATAATTGCAATTTTCGTGTGCGAGGCAAACTCAAGCCAATGAATTCGAATAATGAATGAAATTATTCGTTGCCGTAAAACATATCGTAAATTACATTTATTTTTCTTCGCGAGACCGATTTTATTTGCGATCTTGAGTAAAATGCGTTAATTACGCGGAAGAATCGCAAACTCGTAGTACTCGTACACAATGTACTTCTATCTTCGTAAGGCAGGGAACTAATCTGCCCGTGATTGATGAATAAAGTTACCGTTAATTAGTATTAGTACGATAACGTATTAATGAACAAAGTATACCGTTACACATAGTAATGGGAGCCCGACATACAATTCCGCTTTCCGCATGATGGGAAAAGTGTAGCGTTGTAAAGAGACATCAAAGGTTCATCATGATGTGCTGTGATGAGCTCCAGCATTCTGCGATAATTTTCTAATGATTCGATTAATCATCACGAGAAACTGTTACAAAGTTTGTTCGTCTACATTTCACAGAGTACTCTAGACCATAATTATTTTCGTCAGAGACACAAGTGTGACAAACATATGCATCAGCTGTCAAATAGCGATCTCTCGATCGCAAAATATATTAATCTTCAAGATTGAGTAAATTGATCTCTTTCTTCACAGATATATAAATATTATTCAGGAAAGCTACTCTCTCTTTCTTTTACCAACAATTTTTATCTTCGAAATTTACACTTTATTTTACGTTCTCTTTCCTCCGTCTGGACTTTCCTCTCCATCTCGATTCGATGGCGGTCATAAAATAACGTCTCGAAACACGATTCCCGACCAAGCGAGATGGAATTGTAAATTCCATACCGATATACATACATATATATGTATGTGCGTGTGTATGCGTGTCTGAATGTATGCGTGTGTAGCGAATCGTGTGCTCGCGCCGCGTGTGCGTGACACGGTGATCTAATTTCCATATGTGTCGAAGACAGGTACACACGGCTTATCGGCGATGCGATTTCGCGCTCCCGCGCTTATTGTTCTCTCTTTCTCTTTTTTTCTCTCGTTTCGACTGCCGTCTTTTCATTCCTCCTCGCAATCGCGATTTTTCGCGCTTCTGCGGACGATCGGTCGTCATGACTTATTCTCCATAGCTCTCTCGCGGAGCTCTTTTCACGAATACGCGAAAGCTACAGCGGATTCCACCGGGATTCGATCGAGTGCCGCAATAAATTCGACTCGTGGCGAAAAGCGTGGCACTTGCGATCGTTATCGGTGCGACGATAACGGATGCGACCCGTATCGAAACGGCGCGGAGATCCCGATCGTGAGTTTTTATCTGCAAGTGAAATGTGTATACAGCGGTGTAGCGATTTTTCGGCGTTTCCCCATTTTCCAGTACGGTCCTTTCAATGTCTGGTTGTCAACACGGCGCGCGTCAGAAACGTACATATGTCGGCGATAAAAAAAAAAAAAAAAAAAAAAAAAGAAACGTAAGCGGGTCGGAAACGCGAGCTTTTACTCTCTGTCGATTCTTGGACGCGATTTAGATGAGCGTTTCGAGGAGAATTTTCGAGAGCACGTCATATCCCCGAGACGAGGAAAGATGACCTGGAAATACGCATCTGGAATACATTTCGCGAAACCAGCACGCGAATAATGGCGTGATTTCATTCTCTCGATTCTCACCGTGGGAACCGCCCGAGCGAATTAATTATCGCGACGAATCGCGCAGACGCGTTCCGATTGCGCGAGCGTTTTAACGCGCGTCGATCGGATAATAGCGATAAGGGGATATACGTACAAACACGCGGGTTTGCACAGAGTCATGGGAATAATTATTGCCACACTGCTCTTTTTTTCCTCGACCCCCTTCCCCAACTGCTCTCTTCCGTCCGGCGATTTCTCGCGTTGTTATGGCCGCAACGCGTCGAGAAACGCGAACTCGCGGTTTCTCCCATAGTAATTTGTAATTGCGCTGTGGATTGGTCTAACAATTCAACCGCGATCGATCGATCTCTCTCTTTTACCTCTACGGGCTTCCCGTTTATTTCATTTTTTTATCGTTCGGCGATGTCTACTCGCGGATAGCATTTTGCTTCGATTTAATTGTAGCGCGCGAGACCTTACGAAACGCGGGCATTCGCTCTCGTATCACGGCATGCGGCGAAACGCCCGCGGAAAGATTTACGGGCGGAAAAACAAGCGACCCCGCTCAATTTCAGCCTCTCGCGGAAATTGAAACAGGAGAGGTGCAATTAATGGACTTTTGCGGCGCGCACGCGATCCTGTTTGTATGTTACGCTTGCTCCGAACGTGTGCGCGTCATTTTTAACCGGATTAAATGGAGTATTTGTTGAGGACACCGCGAAAACCTAGTATCACGTGACGCGATTTTTTTACGAATAAATATTATTCTAGTATCTTAGCCGTTTGTTAGCTCGCGCATACATATACGAGAGCGATGGTGAAATTTAGAGGCAACAGGTAATTGAGTTTATTGGGGGAAAGCAACCGTATTTATGTGTATCTATAAAATTGAAATACATACATGTGTATGTATATCGTCGCATGGGTAGTATTCGTATTATTGAATATAAAAGAGAGAGAGAAAGATAGAAAAAGAGAAGAAAAAAAGAGAAGCAGTTTCGAGATATCTGTCTTGCATTCGCGCGGAAATACTTTCCACGGAAAACTTTCCTCGTGTGCTCCATATTTCGCACACAAGTGTCTGGAGACCATCCGCAGGATATCCGTTTTTCTCACAAGCACCGTGAGAGACCAACAACGATGACGCGGAAACAAACGGAGAAAAGCACGACGAACCGTGATCGTCGAAATGCCGACGAGACCAAATCCGGTCCCGTTCTTTCCGTACCTTTAGAATCGCGTGATTTTCGCGCTCACAACACATGTCCGCATTTGTACCCGGTCGTCTGTGTAATGTAAGAAATTGCTTCCTAGTCGTCGAGGCAATGATCCTGATTCGAGAGTTCAACGTTTCTCGTGAAGTGAAACATTTTTACGCCGACCCTTTATGTGACGCGATTGTGCGTTAATAATTACGATCCAAGCAAGCGCGATTGTAATTTAAAGTTGGAGGGAACTTTCGATGGTGTACGTAATTCAGAAACTGGGTTATTGCGGTGTGATAAAATTTAGAAACAGTTTGAGTCAAAATTTTTCTCCTGCTTTCGATCTCAATTTTCAATATCTATACTTTAATATCTCAAGCAGTCGAATCATCTTTTCTTAAGACTATTTAATTTAGAGTTTTGTCAAAAGCTTCTCTTTTCTAAAATTCTAATTGGAAAACTCTTCGTTTTTACTGCCTATTTAAGGCACAAAGCAGCATTTCTACAAAAGAAGTTTATTTAAATTCTCTAGGATTATCCCTATAAACGTAAGAAAATTGAGATTGAAAATAGGAACAAAATTTTGATTCGGATTCACTCTAACAATGTACCACATCCAGGCTTTTAATCCATAGAATTCACCTGTTCGCCTCGATCTCTCTCGTAACCTGGAAACTTTCGATCATTCATCATCTTATCTCTCAAGGTGTGCATGCGGGTGATACAAAAAACCACACTTTAAGTTCCGTGAACTAATTAGCTCCGATCTCAGGAAGCATCAATAGCGGTTCTCAATCTCGCGCTAACTTTCCTGACGATAAGAATGCCGTCGTAAAGCGCGGAGGAATGTTTCCGTGAAAGAAGAGCGCGGTCTTCGTCTTTGTCGGTGCATCTACGCGCACACCTGTATGCATCCGGTGTCTTCACGCCGGCGCCGGCGTGGGTCGTCAATTCCCCGTTAAGGCACGCTTCGTTATCCTCGTTAGCGGAAAGTACGCGCGCGCGAGGGTGAATGCAGATTTCGCATCTCTAACGAGTTCAACGGACCGGATACCTTCGATTCCACGATGCTCCGGCTCGCTCGTCCCGCTGCGAGTGGGTAAATTTTCTTTTTAAATTAGTTCCATCATTAGATTAATTTTCGGCCCGCCGCCAGCCAGATGCTCGCGATGAGCACCGTCGAAATCTTCTCACGAATCGATAAAACGATGAGATAAAAATGAGATAAATGCGTTGACGTTCTTGAAACCGGGAAGAAGAATGAACGTAAAGTTGCCGTTATTCAAAGAAAGAAGAAAAAAAGAGAAAGAAAAAAGAAGAAGAAAATTGACAACAAATGGTACTTGGCAACTATCGGCGTTTAAACTTCTGATTCAATCAATGATGCAACCGAGCGAGATATTCGTACTCTTTACACGCTTTGCGTGAAGCAACATCTTGATACGGAAATTTATCGTGGAGAATTTAAATAACGAGGAAATCTGTCAACTCTTATATGAAAAGGCGCGTATGTAACTGAAAGATAAAGAACTTCAAATACGACGTGTATGAGGTCACAGCTGGGGCGCTTTTATACGGATGACGTTGCTCGTTCCATACAAGCGAGGCTCGCGGTGAGCTCGGATTTCTTTTTCTTACGCTGTTGACGGATATCCTGCGTAATTCACGTTTTCCTCAAAGCCCAAGAGAGGAATTTAGTCGCCAGAGTTTCGCGGAAACGATTGCGCGCTCCCATTTTCGAAACACGTCTCTTCCGTTCGCGACGACACGCGACGCGTGAGATTTCCTTCTCGAGTTCTAAAGCTGAGCTCAACACACGGGTAATTAATGAATAATGTTTTTGTAATTGAGAGAGAAGATTAAATTTCATGTTTTTTAATTTATATATTTCTATTTACAAATGAATTTTTGTCCGCATTATTAAATCGATTCATCGTTATCGGATAATTATTAAAGAGCAATTAAAGGTATTAGTTATCACGATATGTTCGTGTATTTATCTTTATATGTATTTATACCGTCATGAAACAACATGGATTTCTATATGATATTTCAATGTACGTGATATTAATGACATATAAATCACGTTTTTAGCCATTAAAGCCAGTGTGTTAATTGCCACACTTTAAATTTTAAATTATAGTATGTATATCCATATAAAATTGCGTGCTTACGTTTTATTATATTTAAAAAAACCATATCTCACATTGTATATTAAATAAATTTTGTTAATTAGAAGACATCGAAATAGTGGCAGATTAAAGATAATCGCGCGCGAAAAAATATAAATTTATTCCTAATCATTAAAGATAACAGCTTTAAATAAACAAATTAAAATGAGCATTGCTTTAAAAAATGTAAATTAAAATTAGTCGCATATGAAACACATGTACATATGTGTAATTTTTCTTCATATTTTATTATGCTGAATGCAGAAATGTAATCACAACTTTTCCACCTCGCTTTTCGTATAACGATTGCAATATTTTAAAATATGTAACAGTATATAATATTTTGATACAGTGTAATATATATAAAAATTTTTCATTCCTTTATATATATTTCATTTTTCAAACCGCTATTTACTTATAATGCTGTCATATTTATATTATCAAAAAATTAAGTTAATGCCAGTTGCCAGAACACATTGATGAAGACGTATCAGAATTAGAAAAACACATTTGAATTTCAGCATAAAAGATACTATTTTACTTCAATAAAATTGTAACAGAAAATGAGAATAATTTGCTAGATTTAATTAATGTACTCACGATACTGAAAACGACTTCGAGATGCTGCTTCGAGTTTTGCCCTGGAATTTAGCGTTCGTCGATGGGATTTCTCAAACTCGACGGTGGTGCATGATAACTCGCACTTCGGCAGGGACAGAAAGAGAGAGAAGGGAGGGAGATATGTAATGCACCCTGTACGCGCGGTCACGCACCCCGTTCACCTTTCGCTCGCGGTTCGCACACGAGATGCACTTTGAGAGACCAAAATTATACGAAATCTTCGAAAGATTGTAATTTCGCGAGCTGTGACGGGAGGGATAATAGCACTTCGGCGGAAGATGGACTCTCTCGCTGGCGAGAGACGGAGAACGGCGACGATGAACCGTCGGTCGCGAAGGGTGGCGGTCGACTGAGGCGCCTGCTTCGACGTGCATTCGCGCTCGGTGCACCTCCCGCGTGGCGGACACACGCGTGTCTGCGTGGCCGCGTGCGTGTGAGGACGAGGGAGGACGGGTTCCGCGCGCGCGCGCAGGATGGCGGATGCACCTGCACAATTATTATCCTGTTGCAACGCCCGACGTTCCCGAATTTCTAAATATCGCGATTTTTTAGAATATTTTGCACGCGCGAATGGAACTTTGCTTCGCTCGAGTTTCTCGAATTTCGCGAGAAAATTATTGTTACAATTGTCTAGGATGAGCTACATCGTACTTTGATTATTACTCCTCGCGCTAAATCAAATTTGAGACAAAAGAGCTGCTCGTCTGACAAATCTCGTTATTTAAATTGAAAGTGCGCTTGATTAATTTTATTAAAGGAAAATTTGAAGACTATTATCGTTGTTTGCATGTGCATTTATATATCTCGAGTAGTCGAGTGTGTATTGTACGTATTTTGAAATTGGGGTCAAATGTGTCCGTGACATGACTATGCAAAATGCAGAGCAGAGTGCAGGCAACCTGGCGAAATACGACGTTGTAATAATCTCTAGAAATTGCGTGTGTCGTGAGGTATTTGTTTTTCTAGAGTAAATTGTTTTCACGTCTGAATTATTATCTCGTATAAATTGAACGCAGAAGTATCTACGAAGGATTTTCATATAAAAGGAACGTTTTCAGCGCGATTTGAAAACTCGTGAGCGAATCTCAATGTTCTGCGAAAACATCTTTTATCTCGTTTCTCGCAGCGCATAATAAAACACCGTGAATGGAATTGATAAAAGCCGTTTCCGCAGCGACCCTCGTTATTAGGCAAAATGATGACAGAGGATAGAAACAGCGTTTTGAGAAACGATAGAAACGTGTTTACCGTGCTCATGTAAAGGATGGTTCGCAGATGGTTTCCTTTGGCAGCGAATTTCTGAAGACAGTAGTAAGAAGAACAGGAAAACGTTTACATATTGAAACATAAATATTAGTTTAATCATAATTGATCAATCAAATTAATTAAACTATGAAATAGACGAGACTATCTTGCATTTGCAATTTTATTTTATATTTCAACAATTTTCTTTTTTACGCGCACGTGAAATTCAAAGCATTATTACATTCAAAGGTTCGTTTCATAATTTACACCGCGGGGTTCCCGAATTTTTCTGTCTCCGGCATCAGCGGCATTTTTTCCTCTCAATTTTTTCCAGTTTTTTATCAATTATCGATGCTAGAAATGGCAAAAAATCTCGACTCTGCGAGGCGTCACTTTCGATACTGCGTGCTGTTACATTCGCAAACTTTTCAACGCGTAAAATTCAACGGTGAAGGGATATTTCTTCGTTTCTGTTTTATTTATTAAAGAATATTTATATGATATCTGGACTGAAGAGAGTTTCTTTTATTCAATTTGTCGCATATCTCGAATTTTAAATATAAAATGAGAAGAATGCGCGAGACGCGGAGAGATGGGAAATAAATCGGATTCTGCAAATGCTGTCTTTATGAAACGGTTGATTTCGATCGGCGAAATAATGCGAGTGTATCGCGCGTAATTTAGGCGACAAATTCTCCGTCCCTTCTGTGAAAGGTTTCGTTTTCGGACCATAAATCCATCCGAGCGTTTACCGTGCACATCCCCGTCCGATCGCATCCGCGAGCCGCATTTGATTCTCCCCCGCCGATAAATCACAGTTATTCGTGTGCGTTGGGTTTCGATGCGCTGTTAAGCGGTGTCTCGTATATCAGGCATTAAGAGATTCAAGATTTGTGGAATACAAAGCGACGCGGGGATTTGCAGAATGGAGAGATCCATTCTCACGATAGAAGACGAGTCGCGATTACGAATGCGCAGTTAAATACGCGTACCGTTCTATATACATATCTCGTTAAGCTACAGTGGATTATACTAATAGATTTTACGACTCTCAACTTATCTCTGATATAACGTTCAACTTATGTTTCATTTATTTTTACATTACGTTTTTTTTGGACGATATTTAAAATGCAACGAAAATGAGATATCTTCATTTACATCGTCAGGACAAATGGAATTGTTTATATTCCTTTCGATCATTCATCGATCGGCGGAATTACTGTCAATTACGACGTATGAAAGTATAATATATAGCGAGCGTCATACGTTAACGTCACTGGACGATTGGAAAATGTCAACACTATATGCACAATGTGCACTGCACATACATAGTCGTGCAGTGATTAAATTGCGAATATCTGGAGCGCTCTTGCTCCCTTTCTCGTCGTTTGCCGCGAGTTTTTGTATTTTTGGACGCACGAGTCGGCAACAATAATGCCTTTAATTATCGTAGGCAATTAAAATTGTTTCTCGCGAGCCGATTAAAATGCGCCAACGCCGAATGTCGCACGTTGATTACTAAACTGGCTGATTAATGGTAGACGAAGAACAATGAAAGAGCGCAGTCTGAATTAAAAAGTTCTCGACTAAATATTAATACGAATGGAGATGCAGGGTTTATCTCGATATACAAGGATATTTTATATTTAAGTTTATTTTATGTTATACGATTTTTCTTCCTTTCTTTTATGCATGGCGCAGAAAAAATACACGCGTGCAGCGTTCTTCAGCAAACTAGAACATGACAGGATCAGCAAGTATAATGTAAATGAAATTTCCTAATTGGAGATAGAAAGAAAGCGAGGGGAGAAATATTGCGGCGAAAAGATAATAAAGACTAGACTAGGTAAGGGAAAGATGTAAATGCAACCAACGTGCCAACACACGCCGCCGCGAAAATATATGCAAAGAGAATGTAGTATCTTTTTAGACACAGAGGACATTATATTTTCGTTAGATTTTCGATGTCACTGTATCTGAGCCTTTGTGGCGTTCTGAATTTTTGTAGTAAAGTAACGAAAGTAAACATAATGTAACGAAATATTCAAGCGCAAGACAAATATAATATAAATAATATATTATGCGAATAATAAACTATATTAACGCATATATCAATTATTGATTATCTACGATATCGTTAAAACACGTAGGAGAATATCAATTATTTCGTATTCTCGAGTCGAAATTTTTCTCTTACTTTTTCGAGCTCAATTTTTAATTTAACATCTATTTTAAGTAGTCAGAGATAGCTTTTTTTAACCATTTAATTTATAATTTTATCGGAAACTTCTTTTAAAAGTTGTACATGGAAAACTGTTCGTGTGCTGCTTATTTGAAATAAAAAGAGTTTAACTTCTATATAAATTAAACTCATCGAAATCCTTTAGAATCCGTGAGCATATATAAACGTGAGAAAATTGAAGTCGAAAATAGGGGCAAAAGCATGGATTTGGATCGAAATGAGATTTGCAGAGGAAAAGAGAAGAATGAACATTTGTACGTCACAAGCAGATGTGAAATTAAATATCGATAAGAAGGATATTTTTAACTTTCTTTAATATTTTTTCTGAAAAAGAAAGAAGAGCTGTCATTCTCTCGTGCAATATCAAAATTTTCTTTCATCTTCCACAAAAGCGGATTAGGGGATTATTAATTAATTCTTAGCCGAGTTTACGATTGCCGTATACAAGAAAGACCGGAAGAAGACTCATTTCTTCACGAACACGTTTTTCTTCAGCATGCGTATACGCATCGTGCGTAATTTCTGCTTCGCGGCTAATCTGCCGTGGCCGTAATATAAGTGCAGTGTGAACGCATAACTGAAAGATGAGATATATATACTCTGTACGTACAAGTGTCGAGATAGCCGTAATAACGTCTGAAAGAACACAGAGCGACAAGTCAATATGTTTTCAAAAAAGTCGGCCTTGTTCCAGTAAGATATATGGCTGTTAAGAGGTCGCACATCATGCTTTAAAATTTTATCTGGTAAAGGATACTTTGTCAGATTTTGCGCAAATCGCCGGGGTTTCACCTTTGTACCCAGTTCGTAGCCAGCTGAATGATTTTCGTCATGGACGAAATTCGCTTACCAGTAAGTAATGGTACGCAACCGCATCAGTGTTAATTGCATTTAGGGTTTATACACGTGGGTAATACGTGGTACGAGCGATTTGGTAGGTAAAGCCTTCGGGGTTTTGCTAATTGGAGTGAAACCATGCGTTAGCGTATTAGTGCAGCGTTTCTCAACACGGTCCAGGAAATGGATCGAGTGGCAGTTCGACTGAAAAATAGATGTATGACCTCATTATTATTGAACAATATTGTCGAAGTTTTTACAAAATTTTGCAAAATTTTTATTGCACATTAAAAAATATATGGAAATTCTAGTTACAAGAATTTGCGACGGATCTCTTGCTGATGTAGGTTCTTATTATCGTTTTCCAGCGGATCACTTTTCCGCCTGTCTGTGGCATAATTTTTGGAAAATGCGTTTTACCTCTAAAATAATGAGGTAATGCGATAATACCTCTCTTCGCTTCTTTTGTCGAAAAATATTGCATTATCTCTGGAGAGAATTCGGGGAATAAGATGTCACTAATCGGACATGACTTTGTTTCGCCGTAACAAGAGATTCGTGGCGTGTCGCTTTCATGAAGATTAGAGATCGCTGGGGAGAAAAATGGGGGAGGGAAAGAGGAGCGATGTTTTTTGCCACCGTCGATGGTTGAAAAAAGAGGAAAATGAGGTGGTTCGGGGAGAGCAAAGAGGATAAAGCGAGGGAGTTTCTGCTCTCTTCCCTCTTTTCCTCCCCCCTAACGGGCAAGCGAGCACTGCTTTCTCAGCCGTAATATTGGAAGTTTACAAGGTTTACCGTAATCGAATCTCGTTATACGACCGCAGAAGGCCTTTGGCAATCTGCTCGAGGACCCGATGCGACATCGCATGCTACGGAAATGCAAGTCTTTATCGGAGATGATGCGCGATACGGTTCGACGGTGCTTTAAACCGATGGGGATTTACGATACAAATGTTGCGCGAGAGAATGCTCAGTTCGAGTCACGTCAAAAAAATTTATCTGCTACTGTTGTCTTTCATCAATGAAATTAGGAAACATTCTTTCGTGTTGTAATATGATTAAACTGTGACTCTGTGTGCGTGCGTACGTGCGTGTGTGTGTGTGTGTGTGTGTGTGTGTGTGTGTGTGTGTGTGTGTGTGTGTGTGTGTGACATCTGACAATGAGTAAAAGCACTACAATTTTTACATTATGATTATGTCACGATTACGCCATTATGTCTGATATACGGCCGCGTCAATTTCTTAAATGATTGATTTCTCTTAAATTGCAGGCGCATATCGAGTATATATATATATCTGTAGTTAAGTTCTGAGGCAAAGATAATGAGCGGAACGCGTGGTGGTTGCATTAACCTCGCCTTATGCCGGCTAATTAGTTTATGCGCTCATCAAGGAACTAATTATCCGTTCAGAATAGACTTTCATTTACGATCAATTTCAACTGCGAAAAGTGCGATGACCGCCTGAAATATACATCAGGAATCTTGGAAGTTACAATAAAGTTGTATTAATTTAATAAAAAATTTAATTTATTGAGAAATAAACGTTCGACATTCAATGGAAGTTTGAACTTTGGATGATTCTTAATATATTTGTATCGGAAAGAATGAATCTAATAATTTAATTGCCATTTTTGTATTTATTCATTCCTACGTCTCTCTGCCTCTCTCTCTCTCTCTCTCTCTCTCTCTCTCTCTCTCTCTCTCTCTAGACTTTGATGTCTCCTATCTCTTACATAAATATTTACATTAAAGTATTAAAAAAGACACTTTAACGTGTAATCTTATCTGAAATATTTTTGAACAAGAGCCTTCCAATAATCAATATGTATAATCTATTCGATGTATCGCAGATAAGATACGTGTTAAAATGGTTTTCTATAATCTATGAAGCATAAATAGTTGCGTAACATGAAAACATGAGTTTTACAAGCATTTGAACAAATTAAAAGCGGGCATGGAAAAATTGCACCGTGCGATTTTAATTAGGATTGCCGTGGTCGCCGAAAGTTTTCTTCATTATCGTCGGAAAAAGAGTTTACTCCGCCGTTTTTTCGACACGATATTAATGTAAAATAATGTGCACGCGAGAAAACTGGTTGCCTGGGCTATATATTATGCATTATATGGGAATCAAGAGATGAAAGTCTATGCGATACGTCGTATGTATGTGTAGATATACGAGTTCATAAACAGTATGCGCAGAGAGAGAAAGAGAGAGAGATCGCGTAAAAAACTTTTATTCGCGAGACAGTTGCGTCGGGGGAATGGCGATGCGCAGGATAAATAAATAATATATCTTTTCGCTCGTCTTATACATTTGGACAATAAAATATACAAATACAATAAACGAATAAAACACGCATAGTATTTTTTATATATATTCATTATCGAGAAATGAGAATGTGTCTGTGGAAAATAAATAAAATTAATAACATTACATATATATATACATATATATATATATATAATTTTATTTATGTAGGTACATATATGCAGTTTTACAATTCTCAGTATTTACATCTCTTCTCCCCTCAAGGGCTCACAATAGTGAGTACGGGCATAGCAAACTCGAGCAAACCCCAACATCTGGAGGTTTTCTAAAGGTTTTCAGAGCCATACAAGTTTTCTGAAATTATAAATAAGGAATATACATAAAAACGCATACTGGATGCTGTTCATGTTTAAAATATTAGTTTCTCATTTTATATATCTATTATCATATTTCTATCAGTTTTATGTTGATTTCTTTTGATACATGGACATCTCTTTCTCTCTCTTTTCTTATTATTTTATTACATTTCTTTCATCCTTATTAGTCTCATTTACATATATAAGCCAATCGATAAGTCGAAAAAGTTTATTTACTAATTGTATAAATGCGGGTTAAAGATTATAAGCTCCCAAGATATGGCAAGAGATATAAAAAAGAAAAGACTCGATCTCTATGCTCAATAATTAAAATGGAACTAGGTTTTTAACGCGTTATGCGACGCGGAATAATTTTTCTTTATGATGTCGTGTGATATTATGGTAAGAGATACAGTTGCGTAAATTACTGCTTGTTTAAAATGAGAAAATTCATCTATAATTTTATTTAATTCCACGGCCTTTTTTTCTATAAAAGACACATATTTTCTATTGTCCGTTGGTATAATGAAAGTATCAAGAGTGAGACAGCATCGCGGAAAAGAACATTCTATCATTAAAGTAGACTACTTTTATGCAATTTCATTGCGTAGCCAGCGGTCTAAGACTTTACAGTTAGATCTGCACTCTTTATCATGACGCGTAAAAGAAGCACAGCCGACGACGAGAAGGACATGGAACCTTGAGAATTTCCTAGCTCATTGTGTGATTCGCGAAAGAAATGAGGTCTCCTCGCTCTTCCCGACATATCACAACGGAATTTCCCACAACGCGGCCCACTTTTGCATAATGTAGGAGCACACCTTTCGAAGGAAGGTTCTTGAACATCTCGAGTTGAATCACACAATGACGTAAAAATTTCTATTCCGGTTATTTAGAAAATATTGTAACGGCTACTCTTTATTTATTTCGAACAAAAAAATATATAAATTTATTTATTATATCGACATATATATATATATATATATATATATATATATATATATAAAGAATTAAAATCTGCTATATATATTTAATATATGAAATTAATTTATAGATGATTTAATCCATTTATAAAAACAAGCATTAAGTGATACGTTCGATACTTTTATTATTTATTAATTTTTTGTTACTTAAATTATATTTTTAATGTATCCGCCAATATTGCACATAATATTACAAACCAAAGAATTAATAAGAATTAACAAAAACAAAACGAATCGACCAAAATAATGCAAGACGTCCTAATGCCACCATGTTAATTGATACTCCATTAGCATTATTACAGAGATATTGTACGTATTGTACGTACTACAATCCAATTTAGTTACCGATTCGAAGGGGATGAGAATTAAGCCGCAGAAACGACGGACAACTACTGTGCCGTTGAGCATTTCTAGAAAAATAATTTTATTTTTAATTTTATTTATTATATGACATCTATCTATATATGAAGCATCAGCATATTATGCTATTAAGCGTATGTAATTATAAAAATACAATGTACTTAAAAATTTTCAATTAACATGAAAGAAGCACATTGTGTGTGTGATATGTATTAGATACAGATTTCAGATAACAGAATATTTTGTAAAAGATCTATTATATTTTTTTATTGTAGCTTTTTGCAAGTTATAGTGAAATTTTATCTTAAACATTCTCAACGTGTTCTCTCATCTTTACAAAGGCGGATAAGAATGAAAAGTAGAGAAAGATATACAATTTAGATCTCATACAATACAATACTTGAAATAAGAATGCAAATAATTTGGCATAAAATATTTAATTTAAAGTAATATATATTTGCACACTTAGGTATATTTATCATAATTATATATATACATTTGACACAATTATAATTGTGTATACAGTCTATCGTCTCGGAATCCAATGATCCGCTTGCACAAGTATTGCTGTCACGCGAATCATAACATTTCCATGTTTCTCTCTCTCCTGTTTAGAAAATAAAAAAATTATATACATTTTAAATAAATTTATATACATATATTTTATTGTTGAAAATTTGCATAATTACCTGAGTAAACAATAGCGAATATGATTACCAATATGGTGATCGCAATAAAGCCTTATTTTTTCATCTTTGAATTTTACAATTAATCAAATTAATAGTTATCTTACAGTTTTGAGAAATCAATCTATTCTCTAAAATTATCATTTACATCGCTGAGTATGATAAGTTATTTACAATTATCTTGCTAAATTATTTCAAGGCCTGCGTTATCAACGTTTATCATCAAGACGCAAGTCTTGAAAACGATACTTTTATATATTTTAATATTTTACATATTAATAATTTAAATATTATATTTTATTATTAAAAGTATTAATAGACAAACATATTTTATTAGAAAGAATTAATCTTCAACTGTTATATAAACGCAATAGGTATAACAAATAACGCAAATTAAAAATGTCTTAGTCTAATTGCTATTTTTTTAACACATTCTCGAAAAAATTTGATTAAAAATTCTTAAAAAGTACTTTTTTGTAGACTCAATATTAGTTTTATGAATTTAACGTAGAATATAATGTATAATATGTCAACTTTATTTTTAAGTTTTTATGACGATTGTTAGTAATGAAAATTTGAAGTAGATTTGAATCTAAATGTTATAAATATATATTGATATTATTAAAAAAATATATATAATTTAAAATTTGATTAACCATATACAATATATCATATCGGTGAGAAAAGAAAAACATTTTTAAACATTAGAAACATCAGCAATATTTTTGTATGCGGCGGAAATATATTTCAGAGACCTGAGTCTAATAATTCTGGAAGAATCTTTTTGAAAGTTATTTTTTTTATTATCATTATTACATAAAAGACAGAAAATAAAGTTTTAAAAATAAATGCACATAAAGAAATATAATCAATAAATTGTGCATCAGATGACAATTATTATATTTATAAAATAAGATAGAACTAACACATAAGTTAGTATATATATATATATATATATATATATATATATATATATATATATATATGTATATATATATATATGTAAGTGTGTATTTTATTTTTAGCTCAATATTGATATATTAAATAATATGATAATTAATAAAGATAAAATAGAAGAACAATATAGAGTTCTCTAATCATTATAATATTCTTTTTGATCTAAAGGCGTATGATATGATATTACAAGCAGAAAAATTAATAAGAATCTGTAAGAACAAACCGAATCGCCCAAAACGATACGAGACACCCTAATGCTGACATGCTGATTGTTATTATATTAGCCGTATTACAGAGTTCTTCGTTACACAAATTACAATCTCCGTTATCTACTGATTGAGAAGGAAGGTTCATGTAGTCACAACGGCGAATGGTAGTCGTAGTGCCGTTGGACTCTCCTAGAAAGAAATTTTATTTATTATTAATAATTTTGATCATATTATGTGTTACATTTATAATTTTATAATATATATGAGGCGTCGGGGGGGAGGGGGGGGAGATTATTATACTATTAATGATGAAAACGCAATATATTATAAAGATTCTTGATTAATATGCAAGAAGAGACTACGTACAACTTTCAAAACTTTATATAAAATGTTATATATTATATTAAATAGGATTATTGCAACTATTTACACATAGTTATATTCGAAATTTACTTCAAGCAAATTTCCTCATTTTTAGAAAGATTAAAATATTTGATATATTAAAAACCAAATATATATGTATATAATATATATTTTCATTCGTTTACGTTTCCTATCTTAGATACTTACTATAATTACAAGTGCCACAATGAAGACCAAGTGGACACTCCATTACTTCGCTCGGCAACGGCCCGCTTACACAAGTTTTGCTGGTTCGCGAATCGCATGAATAACATTTTTTTGCCTCTCCTTAGAAAGAAACGAATAAAATAATAAATTTTTAGTAAAAATATTTTTGCATATAACTACAGGTTGAATTAATGAAGTCAAGAGAAAGAAATATTTTCACGCTTAGATTACATTAATTAATTATAATTAATGATTTTTCGATTATACGAATGTTACAATATCTCCCAGTTTATTAATTTTGATAATTGCAAATTTATGACGACTCTTAAGAATCAGATCTTATGATAAATGTTATGCAATCCTTGCAATTTAACTTTTCCAAATTCTTGAAAATTTGTCATTTACAAAATTATGATCAAAGGGTTGTCATAAACTTATATATGTGACGTACCAGATTGAAGAATAGAGACTGCCACTATTAAAATAGCGATCACAAGTGAGCGAATTTCCATCCTTGATACGTTTTGATTTACGTCGAACCAATGACTGTCTCCAATATCTGAGGAAATCTAAGCTGCATTTCCTAGCGTTATCATTATTTTTTCTAATAGAACTGATTGCACGATAGATTACCGCGAACTTGGTATCTTAGGTAATACCACGCCTTTACGCGTTTAAAATACAAAAAAAAATTTTTTTTCCTAAACTAATTTATTAAAAGTATCTTTGATACTTTGGTATTATACTTTTCATTATATAAAATATAGAAGAAACATTGTTTAAAATTATATTGTTAGCAAAAATCAATTTTTATACAAAAACAATTGCAATACACACACAATAAACATAATATAATACAAATAATGATATAAATTAGAAATATTTCTTATGGATTAGTTTGCAAAATATAAATATCCTAAGATTATCTTTTTAATACTGCAGTATATTAAGATATAATTGTTCACACTATTTAATAATTTCATGATATCTGTACAATATGATATCTGTAAAATCAAAGAAAATATCATTTAATCGCGAAAAACCACTTTATACTTAACTCGAATTCTAAATAATAAAATTTATCTTATTATATATCTAATAATAAATATAGTTTTTTGTTATAAATCTTTTTACTTTTTACAAATACTAGAACAACACAAGCGCGCGCAATTCTTCGGTTTTATGTTAAAAAATGATATTTAAAAAAGAATAATGTAGTTTGTTTAAACTCGATTAATATTTTTTCGCAGAGAAATTAGCTTATTAAAGCGTTAATTTGCTAATTAAATTTTAAAATAATATGTTAAAAAATTAAAATAGTAATATGTTGTAAATAATATGTTATAATATCTTATTCTCGATTAATATTTTTTGACAGAAATCAGCTGATAACTGTCAAAAATATTAATTGAGTTTAAAGTACTATAACATATTACTTAAAACATATTATATTATTTTAACATATTATTATTTTAAAAATTAATTAGCAAATTAACACTTTAATCAGCTGATTCTGTCAAAAAATATTAATAAAGCAAAAATTTGCTAATTAAATATTCTAGCTTACATATTTATATTGTATATGTTATAGTGCGAAATAATAAGATTATTCTAATATACGTATGTATTTTATTTGTTACAGGTAGCATTGCGGTACACGGTGCGATTCACGCGTCGTGTCGGGAGTGCCGTGTAAAGTGTCGCGCGTCGGAAGTGCCGTGTAAAGTTTCGCGTGTCGGGAGTGCCATGTAAAGTGTCGGACAATCGTAATTATTCGTGTTTTCGGCGTTTTTGCGAGTGTCGTGAAGGAGGTCGACGATCGACCAAGAGAGGAGGAGGAGGCCCGGGGAGGCATCGGGCGACAGCGGAGCAATTATGAGGTATGCAATATAAAAACATTTTTTCTACATTGTTTATAAGCACAGACTTTTATATATTATAATATATAGAAGTCTGGGTTTATAAAATATTCGACACACACATATGTACCTATATACATAATTTGAATATTTTGTTTTCAGATCAATGTATGCTGTATACTACGACTTCGCTATTCTACGTATCGGTGAGTGAAAAATTGTTTATATAACATTTCTATAGCGGTAATGGGAGTCAAAATACGATCGATAAGCAACTTTTCTTAGCAAATATCCTTTTTATCATATTTTACTTTATAATAATTAATATTAATGTTGCAAAGCAAATCTGCTTTCGTTATTTCCAAATATTTCTTAAATTACGTATAAAATCGATTGAAAAACTTAAAACACTATATGGCCGCGAAATTCGTTTCCGTTAATTGACGGACGGCATTAACCACTTAAGCATAACACAATTCCATCTACTGCATTCGGTAACGTTATCGTAGACGGGCGGGACTAAAGTGCAAATAGAGAGAGCTGGCGCGAGCGAGAAAACTTAACAATAAATGAGGGAATTGCTAAAATATCACTGTTGATTGAATGCACACTTGTTCAGGTTTTTTCGGCACACAAACACGAAAGATGTCGACGACATCGATTTGTAAAAGCGGCATAATCATGCGCTACTGAATGAAATGCGAAAACAAGACAAACTAACAAATATTGCGTCCAATCATGGAAAAGAGAGAGATGTATATTACATGAAATTTAAACAAATTGAGAGCATATCATCGCTCTTGTAAAGACCAGATTCTTTAATAATTTAATTAACATATTAATCAGGTTAATTGTAATACAGGATAAATATGACACTCAAATATATATTTTTCAGTAATAAATTTAATAAATGTATCTTTCTTAATATATAAAATTATATCTATACAATCATTTCACTGCAAAATATTGCAGCGTAATGTATTTTCTCTAGCATCATAATTATCTTGATTGCATCTATAATTTTATTTTCTTACAACTCGGTTACAGAATATATAGTTCATTAAAAATATTTACATGTACAGAGTCTATGTATATGAATAACGAATCCAATAATCCAATAAATAATTTATTCTCCAGAAGAATAACAGATGTTTAATATTAAAAATATTAAGCACAGAAATAATTTTTCACAATGTGTTTCGCAAAAATAATGTACAAGAACTTGAATGTTCAATTATACAATACAATACATTATTATAGATATTGGTATTACACTTTGATGTAGCTTTGCTTATTGACGTCGACAAAATTAGTTAGCAAGTTGCGACAGGGATAGGGATCCTCGTAAGCGTGAAATTTTTTAAACTAAAAATGTACTCACGTACATCTAGATGTGATTGTTCTCTCAGAACCATAAGTTCCATGATCGTTCTACCATGAAGAGTATGTATACCCTTGCAGTGGTGCCCAATCTACTTTAACGTGTTTCTTAAATAAACGTATGTAAAATAATAGCCAACAGATAATGATTTTTAAATAATATGTAATATAGACAATTGTTATTGAAAATTTTTAATAATCGTAACAAATCTTGCCTTTTTTATTTGTAAAAATTTATTTAACATAACACATTCTCAAATTCTTTAGCCGGAAGATTTGTTATAAAATTATTGCTTATAATGGATTTAAAAAAATTGAAGATATATTATTTAAATATAACATGTTATGATGTAAAACTTAAGAGTTGATAAGATTCTGTAACAATATACACAGTCGTCCATGACAGCATCAGCCATGACAAGGTTACCATATTAATTGATATCGTGTTAGCATTATTACAGCCATCTGAATTGCAAAGTTCACACTTCTCCTTTTCAGTATTATTAGAACATTTATCGGAGAAAGGAACGCATCCACGTTTAACGATCACAGTGTCGTTAGGAAGTCCTGTAGAAAGAAATATTAAGTTACTATAAAATTCTCTTATTATTATGCAAAAAATAATATGCATAATATAATATATATGTGAGACATTGAAATATTATATTATTAAAAACTCTGTTGATTAGCATATAAGTGGGTTGCAAAACTTGTATATTAAAATATCTTAATACTATTTTTTATATCTCTGCAAATTTTGGGGAATTAAAATGTTAAAATTCATTAAGAAAATTGACTCAAGTAAACATTTTCACATCTGTAATAGCAAATAATTAAAAAGATAACCTAAAGCATTTTTATGATAAACATTTGTAAAAAGAATCTTGAAAAAATCTGATTTGAAGCTATAGAATATTATTATTCATATTATTTTCTTGAATACTTACGACGTTCAATTACGGCACAATTCCATTCTTCTTTTTTTTCTTCTTGTGCATCCCTTTGAACATTAAAAATGCTTCTACGTGATCTGTAGTGATCTGGTACTAATTAAAGAAAAAAAATATTAGTAAATATTGTATAGTTCATATTTTGCTCTAAATTGATAAAAGAAAAAAAAACTAGTAACCAAAATATCAAGGAACAGAAATTAATTTAAAAGGATTTTAAAATATCAAATAATTTTAAGCTTATATTATAATAATTATTAGTTTAAAATTAAATTTAACTATATTAAGAATCAATGCAATTATAGCATTTGCATTAATACAAATAATTTATAAAGAATTGCTCGCATATGAAATCTCTTTTCATGCAATGCAATTCAATAGCAATTTAAAAAAAGTATATAAAAAAGTTATTATTAATGCTATTAATATAAGTAATCTAAAAATATTTTGCATATTCTAAAAATCCTTTTATTTCTTTTAATTTGTAATTATTAAAAGGTTATACTTTTGCTGTAATTGTATTACAGTTTTATATTACTTTTAATTTAATTATTATTTTTAAACTATTTATTAGACTGCTTAATAAAAAATATTTAATGTAATTTATTCTAATTAACGTGAAATTAATTTTTTAGATACCTATTGCATTATTTGTCAGTTTTTTATTCAATGTGTTCAGTGCGGATTTTAGCTCGGTTGTCTGCGTCGGGGATGTCTGTGTCGGGGATGTCTGCGTCGGGGATGTCTGCGTCGGGGATGTCTGCGTCGGGGGTGTCTGTGTCGGGGGTGTCTGTGTCGGGGGTGTCTGTGTCGGGGATGTCTGCGTCGGGGGTGTCTGTGTCGGGGGTGTCTGTGTCGGGGGTGTCTGTGTCGGGGGTGTCTGTGTCGGGGATGTCTGCGTCGGGGGTGTCTGTGTCGGGGGTGTCTGTGTCGGGGATGTCTGCGTCGGGGGTGTCTGTGTCGGGGATGTCTGCGTCGGGGGTGTCTGCGTCGGGGATGTCTGCGTCGGGGATGTCTGCGTCGGGGGTGTCTGTGTCGGGGGTGTCTGCGTCGGGGGTGTCTGCGTCGGGGGTGTCTGTGTCGGGGATGTCTGCGTCGGGGGTGTCTGCGTCGGGGGTGTCTGTGTCGGGGATGTCTGCGTCGGGGATGTCTGCGTCGGGGGTGTCTGTGTCGGGGGTGTCTGCGTCGGGGGTGTCTGTGTCGGGGATGTCTGCGTCGGGGATGTCTGTGTCGGGGGTGTCTGTGTCGGGGGTGTCTGTGTCGGGGATGTCTGCGTCGGGGATGTCTGCGTCGGGGATGTCTGCGTCGGGGATGTCTGCGTCGGGGGTGTCTGCGTCGGGGGTGTCTGTGTCGGGGGTGTCTGCGTCGGGGATGTCTGCGTCGGGGGTGTCTGTGTCGGGGATGTCTGCGTCGGGGGTGTCTGTGTCGGGGATGTCTGCGTCGGGGGTGTCTGTGTCGGGGATGTCTGCGTTGGGGTCGTTCCTGTTGGAGATGTCTGTGTCGGGGTCGTCTCAGTCGGAGATGTCTGCGTCGGGGTTGTCACGGATGGAGTGGTTTCGGTCGAAGTTGTCGTATGAGATACACATTCTAAAACGTTTTTTTCTTCAAATGGTCCACTTGCACAATTCTTGTCTTCCATTGAGTTACATGTATAACATTTCAATGCTTCCCCTTGGAAATGATAAAGTATCCGATTAGTAAAAGTAGTTTTGCATATAACTATCTATTAAAATGTAAATGTCATTGTTATAACTAATTAATGAAAGAATTTTGTAATGTTAATATCATTTCTGATAACATATTTTATATAATTGATAACATCTGTATCAATTACTAAATAAACTTTGCTATACAGAAATATATGTTAAAAAATTAAATTATACACTACACACACACATACACAATCTGTTGTGCAATTTAATTTTTTTAAAATCAATTTTCTGGTAAAACTTTTACTGCAATAATTTAATTATTAAGGATTGTATATTGCTCACCTGAATGGAGAATAGCATATGTAACTATAGAAATGAAAATCACAAAAAAACGATTTTGTTTTTCCATCTTTGATGTGTCTTGATTTAGATCGAAACAACAACTGCCGCGGTACATCAAGAAATCTGGATGTATGTACGCTCTGTTCAACGTTATTATCGATTTTTATCATATAGTTAACCGCGATAAAAGTTAAATTATCAAGTATAGCCGCCAATGTTATCATCTCTACGATGCGATTAAAATGCGAAAAATGAATTATCAAGGATTCACCATTTTCAATACTTTGTACTTTTTATAGCCATGCTTTGTATGACAGAGGAAGAATAGCTTAGAAATATTTTATTAATAAAAGAATATTTTGTTTTTAATATACATATAATATAATCAATATAATATAAATTATAAATAGAAAAAATTAATTATTTTTTCAAAGTGCTACTTTTTTATTTTAGAAAATTTTATTAAGATTTCTTAGAAAACAATTTTTTATATTGGTTTTGCTATAAGATTGATAGAATGTATTAATTATATTTCTAGCAGTTTTATAAATGCTAGAAAGCAATTGTAATGAAGTAGATTTGACACATCAGATCACTAATATTCTTATAGCGAATGTTTCGTTACTTAAATTTTATTAAATTTTATTAAAGCTTTATTGCTCGCGTATACTATATGTATTTAATTAAAAAAGTAGATTTGAAGATAAAATTGAAATCAATTTGTCTCTTGTTTGATTAATTTTTAATTTTTAATTGATTCTTGACATGCGGCAATCAGACTTTTGCTAAAGTGACATATCCAATAAAAATTAATTTCTGTTTATGTGTACACTATACAATTTTCTCGAAAGCAAAGCTTAAAAGAATCATTTGAAAAAAAGCTATCATTACGCTATCACTGACAAACGTCTCATAGGAAATTGATTTATTTCTTTGTCAATCGCAGCGATTTTGCTTTGCTATCGAAGAATCGTCCTCCATCCATTCAAGATTTTTCAATTTCATTTAGGCCTGTTTCTTCTACCAACGTCGGTTAACTTTAACCTACAGTTAAACTATATCTTTGTCTTTTTTCAAATACGTTCTTAAAAAGAGACAAAGATATAGTTTAACCGTAGGTTAAAGTTAACCGACTTTGGTAGGCCTTGAACGTCTATCAATCGAAGTCCACAAAGTATGTTTTCTACTTTTCTTAGTCATGCTAACAATATTCGATTTGCAGCAAAATAATCTTGAATAAGATATATGTGCCAAATATTAATCTTAATCACACAATCTTGATTGATGAATTAAAGAACAAATAAGATACGAATAAATTGAATAAAACAGAAGTAAATACAACTAAAAATTATTTCGAATCTGAAACACGATTAGCAGGCTTATAAATCGTTCGACATCGATATCACAATTATCTAAATAATTATTTGCACGAACTGCGTAACGACCGATATAATATCAGGTTCTGACAATGAGATATAACCGATTTTGGTAGGCCTTGAACGTCTATCGATCGATGTCCACAAAGTATGTTTTCTACTTTTCTTAGTCATGCTAACAATATTCGATTTGCAGCAAAATAATCTTGATTAAGATATATGTGCCAAATATTAATCTTAATCACACAATCTTGATTGATGAATTAAAGAACAAATAAGATACGAATAAATTGAATAAAACAGAAGTAAATACAACTAAAAATTATTTCGAATCTGAAACACGATTAGCAGGCTTATAAATCGTTCGACATCGATATCACAATTATCTAAATAATTATTTGCACGAATTGCGTAACGACCGATATAATATCAGGTTCTGACAATGAGATATTATCTTCTTTTTGCAGAATAAAATTCTTTGCCCACGAGAAATATATTACAAAAGAATAATTTTGCATTGGACATATTCATAATTATCATGTGCACTAAAAACGACGAACAATCGACGTAGATTATAGACGTGACACACAAGATAACGTATTTCTCAGATTTTCCTATTCAAATCCGAAAGTGCCAGAAACCAACAGTAATTGTGTCGAAGCTGCATTGTACGTTACGCGTAACTCCTACGAGACGTAGAACTAGGGAGCGATTATGTCGTGAAAGGGGAAAGCCCTGTGCAGGTTGGGTGTCCACTAGAGCGTAAAGGTATTCACTTCCCACGCTTAAGCTGTGAAATAACAGTGATGCCCACAGATGCTTGCGCATCCTTGTCGGTTCCGGTTGTTCGGCATCAACGTATCTCCTCTTCCCCCAAGTTTGTTCCTTCAAATTTCTCCCCGCCATGCTAAATCGATTGCTTTTGATCAAGCTAAAATGTGGAACGGTGATTTTATTTTTGCCTCTCTATTTTCCTATCTCCTTCTTCTAATATACATAATCGTAGTCTTGAAACATAAACGTGAATAGCTTTTACGAACTCTCACTAATTCGGAAAATTGATTTTTTTCTTAGAAAAATATAAAAGATGCGTAGATAGAGAATTGTACAAGTAATTCGATAATTTTCCACATATATATATTCTTAATTATCAACCAATGCGGTGTTTTACTTTTTCTATCTTCTTATCTTTGTATTCATTGCACAATAAACGAGCTCTTGGTGCATTTCATATCGATCGATATGCGTCAATATGTGTTCACATGTAACATACATGTCGCAAAAAAATTGCATCGAATGAGATAAGAGTATCTGATCGGTATCAAGTGGATTTGTTGTTTAGCCGTGAGACGATCGTCCATATGTTGCAACGGTACAGAATATAACTGATACAAGTATGTCAAGCAAACTTATTTTATTAATGAACACAATATATCAGGATAATGCTCTACGCGATGTTTCCGCACCTTAATTATACTTTCTTCGATAGATCAAAGTCGTTTGGTTTTATATATGCAGCGAAAGCGCTTCTCTCTTAATGCACCCGAGTTCGTTGACACAGGCAGGCTGTTTACTTCGAGGAAGATGCAACGGTGTGTTAAAGAAGCGGGGGAGAGGGCATGAAACTCGAGTGCGTTAATGTACTTTCCTCTAGTGTACTTCCCCTATTCAAACAACCCTCGTCAACAGTTCCAAAATAAAAAAAAAAAAAATGTCACGAAGTGACTTATTAAAAGTTTACACGAGATTAATCTAGAAGTAAAGGCGAGATAAACTTTCTTATCGATTCCTCGAAGGTAAACGTTGTGATAATAATCGTGACTTTTTAATTGGCAATAATTGAATTAGAATTTGCACGCATTCACGGACGTCACGGCTTCTTCTCCTCGTATAGAGATTTTCGCACTTTACGATATCGCGGGTATACATATATGCAGAATGTGTGAAAGAAAAAAGATGTAAAATATATGTGTGGGTGCGGACAAATATATGCAAGGAAGTATAAGGTTGATATGAGGTAAAACTGTCGTGTATGTCAGTTTTACGCTAGTATTACCAAGAGGTGACACCAAAATGCAACTGCAGCGAAACGAGGATGTCGGGATTGATATCTCAGCGTTTCGTGTCTCGCGAGTCTCTCAATGCTTCATAATTCAACGCATGTCATATGAAAATAAATTTACAGCAAAATTAAAAATACACATGAATAGCAAATTTATCTTTCGCCAAATGTGCACGATTCTGACAATGTAATGCAAACGAAATAATGAAACTTTGTCTAGAAAACGATAGTACTGGAGTCCAAATTTCTTATATCTCCTATCTTTAATTTTCATTCTAACATTAATTTTGATACTTTAAGCTCATACACTCAGATTTTATCTTATCTTCTTGTGAAACTAATTTATTTATCTTACAATTTTGTCCAAAGCTTCTCTTTTAAACCTCTAAATGAGAAATCATTTGTTTATCTATTTGATATTTATTTGCCGATTTAAGATAAAGTAAGAGCTCAATTCCTACATAAATTGAATCTCTTGAAATTCTCTAGAATCGTGAAAATTGAAGAAAATAAGAGCAAAATTTCTCGAGTACACTTTATATCAATTAAGATTTTTCACAACATTATTTTTATTAATACAATATGTATCACATATTTTTGTGATTCTCAAGTAGTGTGTATGCAAATTATATTTTATTATATATTTAATATCTGACAGTTTTCTTTTTTTTTTTTTACATAAAAGTGACGTATTGCAATTTACCAATTTTATCGCCGACGCTTTTGAGACGCTGTGCAAAGGGAGTTTGCAACTTCAAACGAAAATTTCTCATTTCCGTAAAATTTTCCGATCTCTCGTTCACGTCGCGTTGCCATAAAAGAGGGCACTTCGTTTTAACAACGAACATTGGACAGCGAGAAAAGAGAACCTCGTTTTTCCGCGCTTCGTTAATCCGCGAGACCGCGCAGCGGGCGAACGTTGAAAGAGATAGAGCGGTTAATCTCTCGAACCAGTTGTGAACTTAATCCTATGATCTTCCTGCGAGGTTCGCACAATGCGCTCACCGTTAAATTAATATTAACCATCCGCAGCGTCGTATGCGCCGTTTTGTAAACATTCCTACATATAACGTTTCGCAAAAGCACGAGATTCTCTTCCGGTCATCTTATTATTTCTCTCTTTAACAATTTTCATATCGGTCTTACCACTTTTTATAATGATTCGTAATTTTGAGCTACGTAACAATTATTATATTGCACAAAAAATGAATGTATAAGGAGATGAATATAAATGCGGAGAAAATACTGATAAGAAACTTATTAAAACTAATATGAAATGTAAAAACAAACGAAATGAAAACGAAATATAAAAATGACGGTGCTTCGTTTTTAATTCTAGATCGGAACACAATTTTGGATTTTGGTAGAGAGTACCGGTTACATGAGAATAATACATCTGATAAAATTTAATCTCCATTGTGATATATATATATATATATATATATATATATATATATCTTTCAAATCTTTCAAATGTCTTTGATATTTTTTCGATTCTTTCGAAAGATATACTTAGCGAGACGCTACCGCGTCTCCTGATATTGGTATAGTTTTATCACGGTATCTTTGCATTTTATCATTCAATATTTTTTACACAATATCTTTTTGAGAAAAAAGAGAAAAAATGATAATTTGTAAACTTTCTATATTTATTACAGATTTAATACAAGCTATTATTAAATTATTACTCATTATCAGATTATTATATTTTATTAAATTGATAAATATTGAAATTTGAGAATAAATATGAGAAATACATTTTTATGTTAAATATTTTTGAAAGTTTTTCTAATAGCATATAGTTAATCAATATAATTTATCATTTATTTACAAGCTAAAGATAAAACTAAAATGAAATTAAAGATAAATTAATTTACTTGCAATATTTTATTTTATTATTATAAAATATCTTAAAGAAAATATAAGAAATTTTCTACGACGCTCTCTCTTATCAGGCTGCAATGTGTGTGTGCTATATCAGATAATATAAGATCTGCAGTATATCAGCTAATTATAAGTATACTTTCGATAAAAGCGTGTATTATATGTTGCTTCTTTATATTTTTATTTTTTTACGAGAAACAAAATTCATTATCGGAAATGCGTGCTGATGACGGCATATATAACTGACCAGTGATCATCAAGAAAGAATATTATAGAAAACGATCCAGAATGATTCATCAAAGTCTTAATTATCAGAGAAATTAAAGATAAGGCTTTATTGTGCTGTACTGACGCTGCGTTTTCCCCAACTTCCACTTGTAGAAATTTGCACGTAATAAAGTAAAGCAATAATATTCCATTAACGTCACACATAAATGCATAATATAATATGCATAAGATGATGTTAATATACTACTAACTTTTAAAATTTGTCTTATAAGAAGTAGAAAATAAAAAATAGTAATATTAAAAATCAAAAAAGAATTCCTCATATAACGTATGTACATATATAATATCTTCAATTTTTAATCTAAATAGTCATTAATATTTTTAATATTAGCACTGGTGTCGTGCATAAGATAAAATGAATCATAAATACATAATCGCAGCTATAGGACAAGCGCTAGAATCATTTATGTGTGACATACGTGGGCCGCGTAGGTCTAAAACCAGAATATCATTATAAAGATATAATTATCATTTATCACTAATGCACGACGGACATGCCACAATTTATGGTTTAACGATGATAGCGTGGTACCAGACGTGATTTTATAACACATAAAATAAAATTTCTTTCAAACTGCGCATTGCTTTATCATACATTCGAACGATCCATGTATTGTTTCCATCGTCGAAAGAAAGATGCCGTTAATGTTTTAAAATTTCAGTGATAAAGCATAGGTTATTGAAATTAATCGATATAAATGATGTTAACTTTTTGTAAAAGAGTAAAACAAAAAATGCAATGCGTTCAGAGATAATGCAGAATATGTGTATAAAATACAATCACAAAAATAAGAAGAGATTGAAATATTATGAACGTCTTTCTCTTATTAGAATCTATAAAAAATATTACGTAAAAAATATAACGCCGATTTTTACGAATTTTACAGGAATAAAAAAAAATTCTTAATTTTGAACGTACGTAATTTCATACATATTAAAATCCACTTAGACACTTAAAGCATGGCATATGTAATCAAATATGAATTATAGAGGTAAAGAAGCTTACGGCACTTGATAAGTAGAATATTTATCGTGAAAGTGTGCATTAATTGCAAGCATTAAATCGTGGTTTTATTGACCTTTCATAACTCGCCATAAGCTGGATGCAACATTCTATGGCGGAATATATCAACCAGAGCAATGGTTTTTTTGACATGACCTCATCATTTATAGCCAGCTGACTTCTAATAATACTGTCTTTAATTTAATTAAAATAGCTTGTATGTGGAAAACTAGCGTGAATATATTTATTATTATACTATTTTAATGGATATTTATTAACATTGTGAAATAATTATATTTACATAAAAATAAATATATATGAAGAGAAGACGAGAGCTATATGATCCGATACAAAATATCCAATTGTTCTCGTGGCTTTGGCTCTTTTCTGTTCACTCGTCTAGATGAACGGATTACGATATATTGAAATATATCGAGTACCAATATATATTGAAACAGACATGAACAGATATATCATGAAATGTAAAAAGCGCCTTTGTCATGAATATCGTAAGCATGTGTTTAAACTTGTTCTATAAAAAAAAATAATTTTCTAGTAAGTTTAAGTTTAGGAAAATTATGTTGACGACACTCTCACTCACCCGTCATGAGATTGACTTATAAACACAATCAAATCAAATTTGAGAGAACGTTACGATGTATTCCTCAAATATAAAAGTAAAGAAATAAGTTATTTGTACATGAAATAATTAACTATGCAACACGTGTCTATCGTGACTACTTGTCTCCTCTTCACGTTCGCTTATTTATTTATGAGCTTAGTCTGCGCTTTAATTTATTCATAATTTATTCACTCGAATATTTACTATCCAACATCATCTTCAACTTTCCGTTACTTTTTTGAATTCAATTTCAATGTAACGAGCAAATTTACTGAGAAATAAATAATGCATAGCGAATCGAGAATCGTTTTTTCCCCTTTTACTCGCATTTCTATTTATTATACTTATTGATTTACATAACAAACATAATATTATTTTCAATCGTGTTATAAATGAATCATCGAGACTGATTTGTCAAATTATGACAGTTGTATCTGCAATTAATCATGAATAATGATAATTACAAATTTAAAACATTATGAAATGATTTATAAAAGAAACGTACGATTATTATAAAATTATTTACAAAGTATTGATAATATATATCTATATAACAGACTTTTTGTGTATTTAAAGATATAGATTTGTATTTCAATAAAAATTTTATAAATAAATCTAATATTCCGGAATAAAATTATCGGCATCAATGTTAAAGTTTACTTATGGAATCTGTAGTCAAGTTGCAATCTCTTCAACTTGCATAAATTAGTCTATTTTCCATTGAGACATGTCATATCGAGGTAATCATTCTAATAATATTTAAAAATCTATGCAAGGGATTAAAATCTGACATATCCGACGTGGCGAGGAATGATATGATGTACGATGTGCACAAAATAATACAGTCATATAGTGATAGCCAAATTCAGAACGAAATCTTTCATTATATTTACAAGGCGAGAAAATTGCGCGTGTGTATTGCCTCGCTACTTTCACAATTGCAGTCTGCGAAAAAGAAATCATCTGTGATCACTTTCACAGATCGCCTAATGCCTAATTGATTGTTCGATGACGGAAGACGAGTGTTAACGATTGCACTGTTCGATATATCTATGATCAATAAAATTTAACTGTTAGATTTTAAAAATTAGATAATGCGCACATAATCTATTATATAAACTATTATGTTTCAGTATGAAATATTATTGTAAATAAATGTTAAATTAAAACTTCGTTGCAATATAAATAAAATTAACAATTTTTAAATTTTTGCAAGATAAACAGTCAGTTATATAGCACTGATATTTATTAATACAAGATATATTTTGATGTATGATAATAAAACAATAATCGCATATTATATTTTCCCAACACATTCCGACACCAAAAATATTATTTTGTGCAATTTTTTATAACATATTATAAGTAATTTACTATAGAACACTTGCGATAATTGAAATTTGCCAAATATATTGTGCCATAAATTCTTAAGCATAATCTTCTTTTGGTACAATTTCAATTGCATTTTAACCTCCTGGAAACCAAGGCCCAAGCAGTTCGCTTAGTTCCAAACACAACTGAAGAAGATTTTTCTGAAATGTAAGAAAATAAATAAAATATAACTTTTTATTTTATCTAATTATATATATTAAAATGTATAAAAAATATTACGTTTAATTATAATTAGCTACAATTAAATGTACAACTATAAATATTAAAAAATATGAAAAACATAATTGTATATATTAAATAAAAGTTTTATACCAGTTTTGGGTTCCACCAGTGCTGAACAGGGTCTGTTTCAGCTGATGTAGGCGCAGCCATGACATTGGAAATCGAGACAATCGCAAAACCGGCAACTAATAGAAATGTATATGTTACGGTATTCATCGCTGCGAACTGATCAAAAATTTTTGAATTCTGATATTACGTCTTTATAGTGACTTAATTTATACATCAAAAAGTCGTGATTTGGGCATCATGAACATTATCTAATCCAGAAAATTCTAACATTAAGACTTCATTAAATTTTATTTGCACATTACTTTTCAAAATTCAAGATAAAGTAGAGTTTATTGTTGAATATAAAATTGATTAAAGGAAATAAACGTGGTACTTTAGTGTTGTACTTGAGAATAATACATTTTTTTAACGCATTCTTCACATATAAAACGTCGTGTGAAAAATTATTCTTTTATTTAATATAAGAACTAGCTCTACTAGCTTATTCTGAATTAATATTATTAAATTTATTCTAAATTACTTTTCTAAATTCTAGATAGAAAATTGCTTTATAAAAAACACAATAAAAACATATTAAAAATTTTATAATATAACGCGTATATAGTAATAAAATGTTGATATAAATTATAGGTATACACATAGTACACTTTTTCTCTTTTTCTCTTTGGTATATAAGTATAATTATATGTATACTATATTAACGCGATTTCCTAAAATTTAATTAAAGTGTATAATTTTATAAAAATAAGATTTGAAAAGAGAGAGAGTATTTTCTTATATATATTCTTATATAAATTCTTATATATATATAAATAATCATTTTCTTGCATATAAATATCTTCTTTATAAAACATTCTAAATATTTTTGTGTGAGAATAAAAAATAAAATTAAAATAAATAACATTAAAAGAAAAAAAGATATAAATAATAATTATGTCACATATGTAGTAATAATATATATAATTATTTTGTAACAGAGAGAGAGATTATTTGAGATTTATATATATATAATATCTCTCCTATGAGATGAATATTTGTTACGTGGATCCAATATATTTGTTCTCTTTCGGTTTGCTGCTGATCATTCGTCGGTGGAGAACGAATTATTTGCGACTCTAATATATCGAAGTAGACATAATGAAACACAGTAATACATGAAAGATTCTTAACAAAAACGTCAGCTTGTGACTACTTAAGTTTGTCCTGTTAAAAATAAGTTTTAGTAAGATTTAATAAAAATAAGTTTTTTTAGTAATTTAATAAGAAAATTATATTTATATAC
The DNA here is from genome assembly GCF_030444845.1 of Prenolepis imparis. Classification (NCBI taxonomy): domain Eukaryota; kingdom Metazoa; phylum Arthropoda; class Insecta; order Hymenoptera; family Formicidae; genus Prenolepis; species Prenolepis imparis. The sequence goes on along the minus strand of NW_028141167.1, from coordinate 4,666,316 downwards.
CATCTTTATTCGCGCGTCATAATGTTAACTTATAAATTCAACCATCTTTCAAAAACATTAATATACATTTAAGTATGAAAGAAGAAATACATACAGAGATAACTTATATAGTATAATTAATCATGTGGCACACGTTTACACATATTGGGACTATTTTTTTCGCGTTGTGTTCGCCCATTTACAATGAGGCTAGCCTGCGTTTTGAAAAATTTATTGACTCAAGTATTCAAAGTCCTAGACTTCTATTTCCTACTCTCCGCTATCTTCTCGAACTTAATATTAATATAACGAACAAATTTACCGAAAAATATATAATGCATTATAAATCGAGAATTGTTTTCTTCTCTGTTACTCGCGTTTCCGTAGTCTATCTATCGATACTCGCACAAAATATATAATATTGTTATGGATCGCGTCAAAAATAAATTATAGAAGATGTTATATTACAAAGATTGTGTTTACAATCAATAATTATTATTAAAGATAATCACAAGTTTAAAATATCATTATAAATTAATAAAAAGCATGCATATATTGTAAAACACAAAATATTTAAAATATACGTATATAAGCAGATTCTGTTTTTAATTAAAAGTATAGATTTGTTTTAATAATTTTTTTTAAATAAATGTAATATTTTAGAACAAAAATTTGTAGTTAGAAATGTTGAAAATTACTTATGCGGAATATGTAATCGGTTTACAGTATATTCAATTTGCATTCCTACTGGTTGAATTTTTCTGGGATAGAAACATTATATCATATCGATGTAATCATACCACTAGTATGCGAAAGTCTATGAGACCAGAATCTGGTGCATCTACATCGCATTACATGCATGAAATGACATTGTAATAATTAAATTCAGTTCAGATAAGACCTTCCATTAAATTTGACGAGATTATACGTGCCTTGCTACTTTTATTCAATAGGCAAAGGAAAACATTTGTGATTGTTTCCGCAAATTGTTCACATTTGATCACATTCGACGACGGAAGATGAGTGCTAACAATTGCCTATTCTATGTGCTGTTTTATGATATCAAATTTTATTGATAGACTTTTCGTAAAATTTTGTATAGATAATTTTATACATACATACCTATACATAATCTTACTTTTCAGTATAAAGCATCATTGCAATAAAACGTTATTGAAATTCCTATGCAATATAAATGAGACTAATAATTTGTTGTTTCTGCGAATTACAAAATTGTGATTTTTTTCTGTATTAATAACATTCAAAATATAATAGTTTCTGCAATAAAAAATATTTTAATATAAACTTTGCAATTGTTGGATAACAAGGAGTACATATCAATCATAAAACATACTTTTATAGTATGCAGATTTATTCCAATATAATATATATTTTAATACAAGATAATAAAATAATAATTACACAAATTACAATTTACATAATCCCGACACCAAAAAATTATTTCGTGCAATTTTTCACAATATCATAAGTAATATTATCATAGAATACTTGTAATAATTGACAATTCTGTTAAATAGATAGTGCTATAATCACTTAAGCATAATCTTTTTACGGCATAAATCATTTTAAGTGCATTGTAGTTTTACATGTTATAGTCTAAAATGTCTTCAAGAACTGCTCCGTAATCGACAGTGTGTCATTTAAGCGGACAAGAAAATTCTCAATTAATTTGTGAATGCGTTCAAAAATAGTATCCCTCTGAAATATAAAAAGAATAAATAAAACTTAATTTTTACACACATAGCTTTGTTTGATTATTATACAACATGTATAAAAGATATTGTCATTAAAATATATATTTATTACATATAATATATATTTTATTATTGACACACAATAAAATAATTTTTTTACATAAAATTACTTCTTAATTACAAACAAATAAATGTATTCTTAACATTTTACATAATAATCTTATTTTATTATACAGGGTATCTCACAACCATTGTATAATACTTTACAAGCGCGTTCTAGAGGTGAAATAGAGTAAAAAATTCTAATACAAAAATGTTGAGGCTGCAATAGTTTTTGAGCTATAAGCGATCAAAATTTGCCAATGATATCGCATAGAATTCGCTGACTTGAAAAAATCAATAACAGATAATTGATCGGTACGCGTATATATGTAGTTACGGGCCTGAGCGCGCGAGTTCTATGCGATATCATTGGCAAATTTTGATCGTTTATAGCTCAAAAACTATTGCATTTTCAACATTTTTGTATTAGAATTTTTTACTCTATTTCACTTCTAGAATACGCTTGTAAAGTATTGTATATACGGTGGTTGTGGGATACCTGTATATATATATTATATATTAATTATATAAGATGTTAAAAAATTTGACCGACAAACCTTTGAAGGGAAAAAGAAGACTTTAAAATAAACATTTTTTGTTAATACTAATTTTCTCTACAATGTTCAGTTTTAATATTACATGATATGAGATATGAGTTTGTGACTTTTCAGTTTGTCATTTTTGTATTGAAGTTAATGGAGGAATTTTTGAGCGTTTACTGTAAAAAGAGTGAATTACTTTTATGTATTTGTTCCGTGTTTTGTTCAAAATTAAAATACAATTTAATTTTTCCACTTATTTGTTTGTTTATTGTTTAAGTTACAAACTCCTATTTTATATCATGTAGTATAAAACTAAAAACATCGTAGAGAAAAATAGTATTAATAAAAAATGTATTTTTAAGTCTTCTATTTCCCTCCAAAATTTGTCGGTCTTATTTTTTAACACTCTGTATATATGTATATACACACACATTTATAATATAATTATCGCAATTTCAATAAAAACATAAAAGATAAAATATATAATACTATTTGTTTTTTCTATGATATAATGAACATACATACAGTTATTTGTTATTTGTAATACTAAATAATCAATTATTAATAATTAAATGTACAAATATAAATATAAAAAATATAAAAATATAATCTTATATAGGTATATATATATATTTTTTATATTTTTTATATTTATATTTGTACATTTAATTATTAATAATAAATAATACACATATATCCATTAAATAAAAGTTTTATACCTTAAATCGTGATAGCAGAGCAGAATCTGCTGCAGCTGATGGTTCGGCCATGACATCAACGATCGAAATAACCGCAAAAACGGCAACCAACAAAAATAGACATGTTTGGGTATTCATTGTTGCAAAATTATGAAAGACTGATCCAAAATTTTAATTCTGATACATCTTTATAGTGACTCAATTTATACAGTAAAAAATCGTGATCTGGACATCATAAACATTATCTAATCCGGAAACTTCTAACATTTATTAAAATTATTGAATTTTATTTTAGTGTTATTTTTTTAAAACTTTTTTAAAACTTATTTAAAAAGATAAAATAGAGCTTATTGCTTACATAAAATTGTTTAAAAGAAATAAACATGGTGATTTTAAGTGTTATTTAGCTATTGTTTTTATTTTATGTATAATCACATTTAAGACATCGTGCAAAAAATATTTTTTTATTTATAATATGAAAGATAAAATAATTTTACACATAGCATTATATTACATTCTTGAATTGTAGATAAAAAATTGTGTTTTAGGAGAAAAACGTAATAAAGTTGTAATAAAAAATTTATATTATGACGGGCAATAAGGAAACAGTATACACACAATATAATATAATATAATATATATATACACTTTATATATAGTATTATATATATATATATATACATTTATATTTATTATTAAAATATATATTATTAATATATGTATATATTACAGAAAAAATAATATTTACCATGCAAGTAGGCACTAATACAAGCATTTAATATCAATTGAAAGCGAGATTTTGCTTCTGTTTTGCTTATCTTTTTATAATTCGCCATATTATATTTTAATATGTATATACACATAGACGTATACATACAATATACGTATCTATTATACTTTAACTTGTTCGATTTTATCTGTCTGATATTTTCTATTTGTGAGACATAATTAACAGTTGCATTCTACAAGGTTTTAGAAGAATAAGTAGTAAATACTTATTTTGGGAGATTGTAATAGCGATTATTTTGACAATGAGTAAAACAGTTCATATAAACAGTCCAATTCTCAATGGATGCGGAGATACAGCTGAAACTGGTGCGTGAAAAGTCATTATAAGAGATATTAAAGAATAAATAACTTATTACTTATATTTATTGATGCTTGAATGATACAAAACTCAAATAATTGACAAATAATTTACAGTTCATAATAAAATTTACAGTTCAAAAATCCCACCATCAATTTCAATGCGCTTTGCAGCTTTTGAGATAATAATACGTGTTGTTCTTCTGAATCGTTCTTCGTCGTTTTGTCGTTCTTTTATGAGAGTTGCAGTATGCATTATACGAGAGCGATTAATTCGTCTCTTTTATTTATTTTTTTTTGTATATTTTATATATACTTTGTATATTGACTGTACGCGCCAATTTCAAACAGTTGTATTTCGAAATTCCTTGAGAATTAGATACAAGTTTATGTTACTAACTCTTTTACTAAGAATAATTAATATTACAACCATCAAAAATATTTATTATTCTTTCTGAAACATCCAATATATGCATAATTCTATTATTCTAGTCAATTTTAGATACAATTATTAAATGACATGTAACGTTGTCATTTAATCAAAATATTCGGTAAATAAAAAATTATACTTTTTTCTGATGAAGAAATATATAATATATCGAAGTAACCCCCCATTCCACTAATAGTTTACAAAAGTTTATAAGATAAAATCCAGCGCATCTACATCGCATTATGCGTGTGGAATGATATTGTGACAATTAAATTTAGAGAAAACAAGACCTTCCAACTTGCGAGACGACATTACGCGTGCCTCGCTTTTACTCAATTGGCAAAAAAAAATATCTGCGATTATTCCCGCAAATTGTTCACATTTGGGTATCCAACGACAAAAAAACAAATGCTAACAATTGCCTGTTCTACCTGTCTGTATAGATAATCACATACATATACACACACAGTCTACTACATTTCAGAATAAAGCATCATTGCAATTAAACGCTAAATTAAAATTTATATGCAATATAAATAATTAATAAATAATAAATAAATAAATGTGATCTGATGTTCTAGATAAATAATTAATAATTTATTATTTCTGCAAATTGCAATTTCTGCCGTATTACTAATATCTAAATAATGTTTATGAGATAAAAAATATGATAAACTAAATTTTGCGATTGCTGAATAACAATAAGGGATTAGTATATCAATTATAACTCATACTTTTATAGCATGGACATTTATTCACATAAGATATATATTTTAATATATGATAATAAAGTAATACAATTACATATTATATTTTACATAACCCCGACATAAGAAAATATAATTTTGTGCAATTCTTTACAGTATCATAGACAATATTATCATAGAATATTTATAATAGCTGAGAATTCTGTTAAATATATTGTGCCACACATAATCATTTAAGCACATAATCTTTTTATGCCATAACTCATCTTAATTACACTGTAGTCTCATATGTTATTAGTTATTAAAGCCCTATAACAGCCCTAATAAAAGTTTTACCAAACCAAGAATAAGTCCTAGAACACCCGCTGGATCTCCCTGAAATATATAAAAAGAAAAATCAAATAAAATTTAATTTTTATATATACGTAATTTTGTTTGATTATTATAGCAATATATGTATATAAAAGATATTGCCATTATATAATATATGTATATATTTTACTATAATGACACACTACATGCAAATTAATTTTTTACATAAGAATTCTTATTTACAAATAAATAAATTTATTCTTAACACTTTATAATGTTTCTAAGTTTTATTTTATACATTCACAATATAATTATCACATATATGTATATATACAATATACACTATTACATATTCTTGAAAAAGATGTTCTTTAAGAATATAATATATGGTACGCTTTTTTTTTAGGATTAATTATTTATTTAAACTTTGCATTTGTCTTAAGCAAATGTTTATTATTGACAAAGTTTTTTTATTTATTGGCAAAAAAATTTCAAGATTTAAAGTTTACATTTTAATTTCCTTTTGGAAAAAGTTTTTCACGATAATTTGTGTATATGTGTTTCTGAATTGCAGATTTTACAAGAGGTCTATTTTATAACACTTTCTTTAAAATTGTATAACTTTCTTAAAAAAGATCGTAGAAAAATGTGACGTTCTTAAAATTGTGACGTGATGGATTGACAAAAGCAATTTTAAAATCGGATTCTTGTTCAGCGTTCAAAAAACTAAAAGAACGACTACTCTCGTTCCAGTGTTCGAAAAAAGTTATTTTTTGTTGAACAGTGTTGTATGGTAGTAACCATACTATTAACATTTTGCGGAATTCCAATGCAACCAAAATCTGACGCATCTACATCGCATTATGCGTACGTATGAAATGACATAGCAACGATTCAGGATGGACGAGATCTTCCATTAAACTTGCGAAACGCGAGATTACACGTGCTTCGCTTTTATTCAATTGACAAAAGAAAATATCTGCGATTGCTCCTAAAATTGTTAACATTTGATTGCTCGACAAAAGACAAATGCTTACAATTGTCTGTTTTATCTGTGGCGTTAAATTTTATTGATAGACTTTAACAATTTCGTATAACTAATCGCATACGTACACACATAGTCTATTATGTTTCAGTATAAAGCAATTTTGCAATTAAACGTTAAGTTAAAATTCATATGCAATATAAATAAGATTAATAATTTATTATTTCTGCGAATTGCAATTGTGATTTTTGCCGTACTAATATCTAAATAATTTGTGTAATAAAAAATATGATAAATTTAATGTTGCAATTGCTGGATAACGAGGAATTAGCATATCAATTATAAATCATACTTGTATAGCGTAGACATTTATTCACACAAAATATATTTTGATATATGATAATATATAATTAACATATTACATTTTATATAATCCCGACACCAAAAATATTATTTCGTGAAATTTTTCACGGTACATATAAATAATATTACTGTAGAATACTTGTAATAAGAATTCTGTTAAATATATATATAGTGCCATAATCACTTAAGCATAATCTTTTTATGCCATAAATCATTAGTGTATTGTATAATTTTAAGTGTATTGTAGTCCCAAGCGTTAAGGTGCTTATAATGCTGCTTTTACTACATTTGCTACTTTGTCTTCTACGCTTTGTGCTGCTTCTCCTACTGCTTCTTTTGCTGCTTTTCCTATCCCATATAAAAATTCAAGCAAGCCTCTCTGAAATACAAATAATAGTAAATAAAGTTTAGTTTTTACATATATGTATATACATATAATTTTGTTTGATTATTATACTAGCATGTATAAAAATTTATATTGCGGTTACAATAATATTTACAATATACATAGATTTTATTTTTGATGCACTACAAAATTTTTTACATAATTTTTATTTACAAATAAATAAATATATTAAAAAATTTATAAATAAATAAATTTATGAAATTTGTTAACAAATTTTATAATTTCTATAGTTTTTATATATTATGTCAATTTTGACAAAAACACAATAGAGAAAATATATATAATACTATTTATTTCCTATCTATGATATTATATGAACAGACACAAAAGCATAATAATTACTTATAATACAATATTATCAATTATTAATAAAATTAAATGTATAAATATAAATATTGAAAAATATAATAAATAAAATTACACACACGCATATATATATATATATATTCATTAAATAAAAATTGTATACCTTAAATCGTGACTGCGAATCAGGATCTGCTGCAGCTGATGGTTCAGCCATGACATCAAAGATCGACTGCAAAAATGGCAACTAATAAAAATAGATATATTTGGGTATTCATTGTTGCAGACTGATGAAAGATTATGCAGGATCCAAAAATGTTGAATTTTTAATATCATAGCTTTAGAATGCCTCAATTTATACAGCAAAAAATCGTACTTTGGACATCATAAACATTATCTAATTCGGAAAATTCTAATTTTTATTAAGACTATTGAATTTTATTTCAGCGTTACATTTTAAACTCAAAATAAAATTGAGTTTATTATTCTACATAAAATTGCTTAAAGGACTAAACATGTGGTTTTAGAGTTATTTCGATATTTATTTTATATACATGTAGTCATTTAAGAAAGATCGTGCAAAAATTTTTTATTTTTGAGATATAAAAAATAAAATAATTTCACACACACACACACACACACACACACACATTACGTTATATTATACTCTTAAAATCTAGATAAAAAATTGTTTTTTAAGAGAAAAATATAATAAAATTATAATAAAAAATTTATGGCGCGCAATGAGGAAATATAATAATATACAAAAAAATATATATATGTATACATTTTATATTAATATATATTATTATATATATATATATATATATTATTAATATATATATTATAATATATATACATTTATATTTATTATTAAAATATAGATATATTGTTGTGGGTTCGTTAATCTAAATAGTTATCTTATATTTTATCTATATCCAAATATATATTACATTTTATATCCAAAATAAAATGAGTTAATAAAGAAAGCAGCAGTATTTTAACGAAAGCAGACCGATCTTAACGGTCGGTTGTTCCAACTTCTTGGTAAATTTTACCCGACAGATAGCATATCTTTGTCTCTTTTCAAATAAGCAATTTTAATAAAAGACAAATATATGCTATCTGTCGGGTAAAATGTATCAAGAAGTTGGAACAACCGGCTTTAAATAAATTTGTTATTTCAAAACAAGTTTATTGCAATTAATGTTAGAACGCCCTTGTGCAAAATATGTACATGGGTTACAATTTCTTTTCCTTTCTCTCTTTTTTTTCTTCAACTTACAATTATTTTTATAAGTTAGTCTATTTTTTACTAGAGTAGGAATATATGTTATTGAAGTAATCATTTTACTAATATTTGACAAAAAATCTATGTTAGAAATTAAAATCTATTGCATCTAACATAGCACGACACACATGATTACATAAAAAACATTGGAATAATATTATGATAATAACATTCATGTCGAACAATATACGATCTTACTAACGAGATTGCTCGTACATATTGTTTCGCTACTTTCATTTAATTGTAATCTGTGCAAAAAAACAATCATTTCCAGATTAGTAACTTGCTATAATTGATTGTTCGCTAAACGAGTTCGGAAAACGAGTGCTAACGATTGCCTATTCTATCTGTCTGTGACATCAATTTTTACTTTAAAAATAAACTTAAAAATTTGATATGAATAATTGTATATACCTACACACAATTTGTCATGTTTTATTGTAAAACATCATTGAAATTAAACTTTAAGTTAAACTTTGTTTATAATATAAATAGGATTTATAATTTTAGACTAATATTTTTTTGCGATGAGATGCAGTTGTAATTTATTATTGTCATTTTATTGATGTCGAAATAATAGTATATATAATAAAAAATATTTTAAATTAAATTTTGTGATAACAAGCGATTAATATCAATTACAAAATATATTTACATAGCAGTTTATTAACACTAGATATATTTTAATATAATTTTGATATAATAATAATAAAATAACATAATTTCATATCATATTTTACATAATTCTGAAAATATTATTTTATGTAATTTTTCACACAATAGATACTATTATTAAAAATTATAAGAAATAATAAAAACATTAGTTGAGAATTCTGCCGAATATATTGCATTCATTATTTACTCATAATCTTTTTATGATATAATTAATTTTAAATGCGTTTTAGTTTTAAATATTAAATCCCAACTATGGCAAACACATTTGCTAACAAATTGAGAATAATATTTAAAGGATCCAAAGAATCCTCCCCCGCCCATAGATTCCTTTGAAAAGCAAGAAAATAAATAAAATTTAATTGTTTACTTCGTCTATTTATATATATTAAAATATATAAAAGATATTACGGTTATTACAAATATATACTTTATTATTTATTATTTTGCACTATAATAAGTACAAAATAATTTGCACTATAATAAGTTTAAAATAATTCTGTTACAGGTAAATAAAAACTTTGTATTTTATGCTATTTTTACGAATTATTTTATATATATACATAATATATAATTATATTATATATAATTTTTAACAAAACATCAAAGAGATTATGTGCTATTTGTTTTATAATATTATGTGAACATCATAGAAGAATAATATTTATTTGCACAAATTATTAATCATCAATAGTTAATATTAATAACTTAATAGTTATTAGACACAAATTATTAATCCTCAATAATCAAATAAACGCACATATATAAATATGAACAAATACAAAAAATAAAATTATATATTAGACAAAAAGTTTATCTTAGATCGTGAGAGTGGAGCAGAGTTTGCTTCAGCTAGTGGATTAGCTATAACATCAGAAATCGAGACAATCGTAAAAATAACAACTAATAGGAATAGGTATATTTTGATATTCATCGCTGCAAACTTAAACGAAGGTTTAATTCAAATTTTGAATTCTAATAATACATTTTTATGGTTCTTCAATTTATATAATAAAAAATCATGATGTGGACATGATAAACATTATCTAATACGGAAAATTTTAACATTTATTAAGACTATTAAATTTTATTTAAACATAATTTTTTTTTAACTCAAGATAAAGTGGAGGTTATTGTTATACGCAGATACATAAAATTGCTCAAAAGAAATAAACGCGGTGAGTGTTATTTGAATATTACATTTATTTTATGTATAATCACATTTAAAAGATATAAAAATAACTTTTATGTAGATATAGGAAGTAAAATAAGTTCATATATTATATCACACTCTTGAGATAAAAAATTATTTGTTAAATTAGTTTATTTTCCACCGGGATAGAAACGAATATCATATCAAAGTAGTCATTCCACTAGTATTTTCATTCTAATATTTTGCGAAAGTTTATGTAAAAAATACAAATCTGACATAAATTCTATATGAGCGTGTCAAATGTCAAAAATGACATTTGACACGCTCATATAGAATTTATGTCAGATTTGTATTTTTTTTTAACTTTCATTAAATGAAAGTAGCGAAGCGTATGTATTGCTTCGCTACTTTCATTTAATTTTTTTGCGATCTATGCAAATAAAAAATCATCTGCGATTGTTTCCGCAAATTGCTCATAATTGATTGTTTAATGACAAAAGTGCTAACACAATTGCTTGTTCTATATTTGCCTATAACATTAAATTTTAATAGACTTTAACAATTTAATAAATAATAGCACATATATATATTCACATCTACTATGTTTTATTGTGAAGCGTTATTACAATTAAACGTCAAGTTAAAATTCTTTTTTTGCAATAAAAATAAAATTACAAATTTCTTTATTACTGCAAAATGCAATTTTACTAGAGAGTCAACTGAAAACTTTAAATATTTTTTATTCTGTAATTTATTATATATGAACATCATTCTTCTACATTGCGTTAGAACACTTGTATTGCATGCCATGGAAACTATACGTAGAAAAATAATGTGTGTACCTTTTGTATTCAATAAATTACGAGATAAAAAATATATTTAAGGTATTCAGTTGACTCTCCCTAGTAATTTACGTTATTATAACTAACATCTAAATCTAAATAATGTTTAGATGGTAAATAATATTCTAAATTAAATTTTACGATTACTCGATAACAAGGAATTAATAGCAATCATACCAAGAAAATATATTTGTATAATACGAATATTTATTAGTACAAAATATATTTTGATATATAATAATAAAATACAAATATAATTGTATATTATATTTTACATAATTTTGACATCAAAAAATATTACTTTGTGTTTTTTTACATACTATAGATAATATTATCATGTAACATTCGCAATTATTAAAAATTCTGTTGAATATATTGTGCCACTTATTATGCTACAATTATTTAAACATAATTTTTTATGCTTATATGCTCATCTTAAGTGCATTTCAGTTTAAAATATTATAATCCAATTTGTAGTTCAATTAATGCCGCTAGCGGAGGAGGAAGTTGACTGAGTACGTAACTAATAGTATGATTAATAATACTTATCAAAAGTCTATGAATTATCCTATGAATTATCCTATGAATTACCCTATGAATTATTCCACAAAATATTCTTAGCGGATCAAGAAGAAGAGAGAGAAAAAAAGTAAAAATGTGTCTTGAAAATGTGAAAAATATCCTAAACAATGTCCCTATTGGATCAAGAAGAAAAGATAGTGAAAAAGTAAAAAGATTCCTCGAAAATGTTAGAAATGTCCCAAATATTGTCTCAAGAAAGAAAGAGAATAAAAAGGTAAAAACACTCCTCTGAAATGCAAGAAAATAAATAAAATTTTATTTTTTATTTTATTTGTTTACATGTATTAAAATGTATAATAGTCATTGCAATTTTATATATAATATATATAATTATACATATAATTATTAAAATAAATATAATTATATATACATATTAAAACTCTGTATATAAAATAATTTTTCAAATTTTCAAGAATTCTCTTACAAGTAAATAAAAAACTTATTGTTAGTGTTATGTATGTACTGTTTTTATAAATTATTTTATATACAATACATGATACAGTTATTATACATGAAATTTTTTAAAAAAACAATATCAAAGAAAATATGTGTAACATTATATGTTTCTATATTATATAAACATATATGTACAAAAGTATAATAGTTACTTGTAATGAGAAATTAATAATTAAATGTACAAATATAAATATACTAATAAACTGAATAAACAAAATCATATATTAAACAGAAGTTTTATACCTTAGAGCGTGAGAGCGACTCAGTGTTCGATTCAGCTAATGGATTAGCTATAACATCGAAAGTTAAAACAACCGTAAAAACGGCAATTAATGAAAGTAGATATATTATGATATTCATTGCTGCAAACTTGTATGAAGAACTAATTCAAAATTTATGAATTCTTGTACCACATCTTCATAATGTCTTCATTTATATAGCAAACAATCGTGACCTGGACATTAAAACATTATCTAAACATTATCTAATCTGGCAAATTCTAACATTAAGATTTTCAAATTTTATCACATTATTTTATTACATTATATATAAATTTTATTATTTTATTTTTTAAACTCAAGATAAAGTATAGGTTTTATTGTTAAATATAAAATTTTTTGAAAGAAATAAAGACGATATTTTAAGGTTATTTAAATAATGCATTTTTTTCGTATAATCATTTATAAGAGATCGTGCAAAAAATTTTTTTATTTCATATATAATAAATATTTTTATATTTCATATACATTTTTTTATTTCTTATAAGATAGTTATTTCTTATAAGATTATATTGTATATAGGAAGTAAAATGACTTAGCACATTACAGTGTCTTCTGAGTTCTAAATAAAAAATTGTTTAAAAAAAAAACAATACAATAAAATTATAATATAAAATTTACAATGTGGCGTGTATAATAAAGGATTACACATATATACACAGTATATTCTCTCGTTCTTTTTTTTTTTTTTTTTTTTTAATATATATTTATATATGTATACACACGCACGCACACATATGTATATGTATATATATTTGCACATAATCTAAAAAACCCTTAAGTTTAAATAAACAATTGAAAGCTATTTAATAAATCGTCAATGACCTAATTGTAAGTCACAGTTAACTTCCGTAACACATCTGATATTTAACCATGAATATCTTATTAACCATAACCGACACCAAAAATTTCTTTCGTGGGTTGAAAGTCCTAACAACATACTTTATTTTGCTTGCAATAAAACTTCTCCAGCACGTCACATATTGTAGCTATAATATGATAAAGTTCATGAAAATAGCCCTTTTTGTAACTTTAATTGCAAATTTCTCAAAATTGTGACGTGATGAAGCAATTTTGAAATCAGATTCTTGTTTAGCGTTCAAAAAACTAAAAGAACGACTACTCGTTCAAGTGTTCGAAAAAAAGTCATTTTTTGTATGGTAGTAACCATACTATTAACATTTTGCGGAATTCTATGCATCCAAAATCTGACGCATCTACATCGCATTATGCGTATGAAATGACATTGCGACGATTCAGGACGGACGAGACCTTCCATTAAACTTGCGAAACGCGAGATTACATGTGCTTCGCTTTTATTCAATTGACAAAAGAAAATATCTAATACGATTGCTCTTAAAATTGTTGACATTTGATTGCTCGACAAAAGACAAATGCTTACAATTGTCTGTTTTATCTGTGGCGTTAAATTTTATTGATAGACTTTAACAATTTCGTATAACTAATCGCATACGTACACACATAGTCTATTATGTTTCAGTATAAAGCAATTTTGCAATTAAACGTTAAGTTAAAATTCATATGCAATATAAATAAGATTAATAATTTATTATTTCTGCGAATTGCAATTGTGATTTTTGCCGTACTAATATCTAAATAATTTGTGTAATAAAAAATATAATAAATTTAATGTTGTAATTTGCTGGATAACAAGGAATTAGCATATCAATTATAAATCATACTTGTATAGCGTAGACATTTATTCACACAAAATATATTTTGATATATGATAATATATAATTAACATATTACATTTTAAATAATCCCGACACCAAAAACATTATTTCGTGAAATTTTTCACGATACATATAAGTACTATTACTGTAGAATACTTGTAATAAGAATTCTGCTGAATATATATATGATGCCATAATCACTTAAACATAATCTTTTTATACCATAAATCATTAGTGTATTGTATCATTTTAAGTGTATTGTAATTCCAACCGTTACGTCCATACGTATATTACTTCTTTTATTACTGCTACTAATTTGGCTACTATTATTTCTACCATTTTTATCAGTGGTTTTAATCCTGTATGCCCATTTTCCTAAAATACAAAAAATAGTAAATAAAGTTTAGTTTTTACATATATGTATATATAACTTTGTTTGATTATTATACTAGCACGTATGAAAATTTATATTTCGGTTACAATAATATTTACAATATACATAGATTTTTATTTTTGATGCACTACAAAATTTTTTACATACAAATTTTTATTTACAAATAAATAAATATATTAAAAAATTTATAAATAAATAAATTTATGAAATTTGTTAACAAATTTTATAATTTCTATAGTTTCTATATATTATGTCATGTATGTTCACATTTACAATATATAACATATATACAATACCAAAAACACAAAAGAGAAAATATATTATAATACTATTTATTTCCTATCTATGATATTATATGAACAGACGCAAAAGCATAATAATTACTTATAATACAATATTATCAATTATTAATAAAATTAAATGTATAAATATAAATATTGAAAAATATAAAAAACATAATTACACACGCACACGCATATATATATATATATATATATATATATATATATATTCATTAAATAAAAATTGTATACCTTAACTTGTGACTGATGCGAATCAGGATCTGCTGCAGCTGATGGTTCAGCCATGACATCAAAGATCGAAACGACTGCAAAAATGGCAACTAATAAAAATAGATATATTTGGGTATTCATTGTTGCAGACTGATGAAGAATTATGCAGGATCCAAAAATGTTGAGTTCTTAATATCATAGCTTTAGAATGCCTCAATTTATACAGCAAGAAATCGTACTTTGGACATCATAAACATTATCTAATTCGGAAAATTCTAATTTTTATTAAGACTATAGAATTTTATTTCAGCGTTACATTTTAAACTCAAAATAAAATAGAGTTTATTATTCTATATAAAATTGCTTAAAGAACTAAACATGTGGTTTTAGAGTTATTCCGATATTTATTTTATATACATGGAGTCATTTAAGAAAGATCGTGCGAAATTTTTTTATTTTTGATATAAAAAATAAAATAATTTCACACACACACACACATTACGTTATATTATACTATTAAATTCTAGATAAAAAATTGTTTCTTAAGAAAGAAACATAATAAAATTATAATAAAATATTTATGGCGCGCAATGAGGAACTTCTTGGTAAATTTTACCCGAGAGATAGCATATCTTCGTCTCTTTTCAAATAAGTAATTTTAAAAACAGACAAATATATGATATCTGTCGGGTAAAATTTATACACGGCGTGCCTCGCTGCTTCCTCGCGTGGTGTTGCTTGCGCGTTACTTGGCGCGAGACACTACCGTGTCTCTTGATCAAGAAGTTGGAACAACCGGCTCTAAATAAATCTGTTATTTCAAAACAAGTTTATTGTAATTAATATTAGAACGCCCTTGTGCAAAATATGTTCATGGGTTACAATTTCTTTTTCTTTCTCTCTTGTTTTTTTCTTCAACTTACAATCATTTTTATAAGTTAGTCTATTTTTTACTAGAGTAGGAATATATATGTCATTGAAGTAATCATTTTACTAATATTTGGCAAAAAACCTATGTTAGAAATTAAAATCTATTGCATCTAACATAGCACGACACACATGATTACATAAAAACGTGCGAATAATATTTTGATAATAACATTCATGTCGAACAATATACGATCTTCAAATACGATCTTACTAACGAGATTGCTCGTACATATTGTTTCGCTACTTTCATTTAATTGTAATCTGTGCAAAAAAACAATCATTTCCAGATTAGTAACTTGCTATAATTGATTGTTCGCTAAACGAGTTCGGAAAACGAGTGCTAACGATTGCCTATTCTATCTGTCTGTGACATCAATTTTTACTTTAAAACTAAACTTAAAATTTGATATGACACTTTAAATATTTGATATATGAATAATTGTATATACACACAATTTATCATGTTGTATTGTAAAACATTATTGAAATTAAACTTCAAGTTAAACTTTGTTTATATTATAAATAAGATTCATAATTTTAGACTAATATTTTTTTGCGAGATGTGTGTGCAGTTGTGATTTATTATTGTCATTTTATTGATGTCGAAATATTAGTATATATAATAAAAAATATTTTAAATTAAATTTTGTGATAACAAGCGATTAATATCAGTTACAACATATATTTACATAGCATTTTATTAACACTAGATAAATTTTAATATAATTTTAATATAATAATAATAAAATAACATAATTTCATGTCATATTTTACATATAATTCTGAAAATATTATTTTATGTAATTTTTCACACAATAGATATTATTATTAAAAATTATAAGAAATAATAAAAACATTAGTTGAGAATTCTGCCGAATATATTGCATCCATTATTTACTCATAATCTTTTTATATAATTTCAAATGCATTTTAGTTTTAAATATTAAATCCCAACTATGGCAAACACATTTGCTAACAAATTGAGAATAATATTCAAAAGATCCAAAGGATCCCCCCCCCCCCCCAGATCCCTCTGAAAAGCAAGAAAATAAATAAAATTTTATTGTTTACTTTGTCTATTTATATATATTAAAATATATAAAAGATATTGCGGTTATTACAAATATATACTTTATTATTTATTATTTTGCACTATACTAAGTACAAAATATAATAATTATTAAAAAAATTCTGTTAATTAAGGTAAATAAAAACTTATTGTATCTTATGCTATTTTTACGAATTATTTTATATATATACATAATATAATTATTGTATATATAATTTTTAACAAAACATCAAGGAGATTATGTGCTATTTGTTTTATAATATTATGTTAACATATTATTAATAATTTAATAGTTATTAGACATAAATTATTAATCCTCAATAATCAAATAAACACATATATAAATATGAACAAATACAAGAAACAAAATTGTATATTAAACAAAATGTTTATCTTAGATCGTGAGAGTGGAACAGAGTTTGCTTCAGCTAGTGGATTAGCTATAACATCGGAAATCGAGACAATCGTAAAAATAACAACTAATAGAAATAAGTATATTTTGATATTTATCGCTGCAAACTTAAACGAAGGTTTAATTCAAAATTTTGAATTCTAATAATACATTTTTATGGTTCTTCAATTTATATAATAAATAATCATGATGTGGACATGATAAACATTATCTAATACGGAAAATTTTAACATTTATTAAAACTATTAAATTTTATTTAAACACAATTTTTTTTAAACTCAAGATAAAATAGAGATAAATATTATTGTTATACATAAAATTGTTCAAAAGAAATAAATGCGGTGAGTGTTATTTGAATATTACATTTATTTTATGTATAATCAGATTTAAAAGATATAAAAGTAACTTTTATTTAGATATAGGAAGTAAAATAAGTTCACATATTATATCACACTTTTGAGATAAAAAATTATTTTTTAGGAGAAAACCGTAATAAAATTATAAAAAAAGATTGTATTGTTACGAAATACATAAAAACGTAATATAAAGATTCAAATTTCACATACAAAAGCAATTACATACATGAATCAAGATATAGTATACGCCCTTGCGCGACCTCAATGATTTCTACAACAGATGATTGCAATCTACTTTTCTTCGATTTTTCATTGAGAAAAGAAATACCAAGGCGTATAAGCGTAATTGGTTGCTCGTGAATTAAATATCCGAATATTTGATAGGTCATCGGGTGAGTTGAAGAATAGTATCGAGTCTTAATTTTTTTGATCCGGAGTTTTATATTAAAATAGAAAGCGATTTACCATACCTATCCAAACGTTGAGAATCGCAAAAATTGGAACGCTATTGTCAATTAATTAAACGATAGTATTTAACATTCGTCGCATGACATTTACACTGTATAAACGCAAATATGAGCATTGCTAAATTTTATGTGAGTTGAAATAACGTCAACGAACGTAAGTTTAAACTTTAGACAAACCCTTTAGCTTTTGTGATAAGCATAATATAGACTTTTCATGTCATTCTGGAGATTCAGACTGTTTTTGTGTCTCTTAATGAATATTATCTACATAAGTCGCTTTCCATAGATAAGCTCCTTTTTTAAAATTTTTATCCCATTCCATGCGAACTCATGATTAATTAACTATGGTAATGACAGAACGATGTATTGTATTTCTGCTATAATATATTGTGTCACAACCACTTACGCACATAATTTTTTTATGCTACAATTAATTTTAAATACATTTTAGTTTTAAATATTACAATCCAAAAAATAACATAATAAATAAAGTAATAAGATCACATATCGGACGCGTCAACCAGAAGAGTGTTTTAATTATATCCAGCACAAATAAACGGATAAATAAGTGGATAAATAAATCCCTCTGAAATGCACGAGAATAAATAAATTTTAATTTATTATTTTGTATGTACATATACATATATATAATATATATATATATATTAAAATATATAAAAGATATTGTAGTTATACAATATACAATACTTTATTATTAACACACTAACAATAAGTACAAGATAATTTTTTACGTAAGAATTATTAATAAGTAGATAATAAACTTACTATTAACATTTTATACTTTTTTATGAATTATTTTATATATATATATATATACATACAATACAATTATCGTATATATACGTAATTTGTAACAGGAACATTAAAAGATATTAATATTATTTATTTTATAATATTATGTGAAGATTAATAGTTATTTATAAAGACAAATTTTTAACAATATAAGAATTTAAAGGCTTATATTGTATATTAAATATAACTTAGAAATTTTAAAAAGCCGTACGCGGGTATTAGTGCGTTGATTCCAACGAAAAAAATTTTCGTTGGTATTAAATAACTGTGCACGAGGCACAAATTATAAATCGTTAATCATTAATAATCAAATGTGCAAATATAAATATTAACAAATGGAAAAAATCATATATTAAACAGAAATTTTATACCTTAGATTGTGAGAGTGGAGCAGGATTTACTTCAGCTAAGGGATTAGCTATAACATCAGAAATCAAGACAACCGTAAAAACAGCAACTAATAGAAATAGGTATATTTTGGTATCCATCGCTGTACAATTGTACAAACTTACGAAAATCTGATCCAAAATTTCGAATTCTAATATCATATCTTCATATATAGTACTTCAATTTATATAGTCTCAAAAAATCGTGATCTGGATATCGTAAACATTATCTAATTCGGAAAATTCTAACATTTATTAAGACTATTGAATTTTATTTAAGTGTTATTTTTTTTAAAACTCAAGATAAAGAGTGCTTTATTATTGAATGTAAAATTGTTTGAATGAAATAAACACGATGATTTTAATACTTTAATACTATTTGGATATTGTATTTATGCATAGTCACATTAAAGAAATCATGCAAAAAATATTTTTTATTTAATATAGGAAATAAAATTGTTCCACCTCATTATATCTTTTAAATTTTAGATTAAAAAAAAATTGTATCTTTAAAAAAACACAACAAAAACATTAAGAAATTAGCATTGTGACGCATATAATAAGATGCGTGCATGTACGTATATAATAAAATAATAAGAGATTAATATAGATTAAAATATACACACATACATAGTATATTTTTTTTTTTTCTCTTTAACACACATATTGTGTGTGTTATAAGATATGACAGAAAAGTAGCATGTTTGTTGTGAAACTATGCGTTAATTGCAAACATTAAAGCGAGATTTTGCTCGCTGATTTTTCCAAAAGTTGTATTATATATTTTAATACATATATGCCACGGAAAAAAAATATTCTCTACCGCAGCTAATCATGATTTGCTGAAACTGTGTTTGCTGCTGTAACTAATAAATTTGCTGTTGTTACTAATTTTTCGATATGATAGCAAACTGTGCATATCTGTCACAATTATTTTTTTTAGCAACATACAGTTAGCTATTTCAGTTAATTAATATATTTCATTCAGCAAAACCATTTAGATATTTATACGAAAATAAAAAGAATTGCTGTGTGAGCTATACATTTAGTATCGCATACATACAATAAGCATTTGTTTTTGTTTGTTTGTTATTGCCATGGATTCATGGATTCCCAATAAGACGTACGTGTCAACGAAAGATATACCGATATGAACAGAATTATATTTGTCCATGTGTTTTTATTTGTTCCCGTATTTTTATCAATGTCTATGAATCTTAGGGCCGATTGTTTCTACTTCTTGGTAAATTTTACCCGATAGATAGCATATGTTCGTCTTTTTTCTAAAACTTATCTGAAATGAGACGAAGATATGCTATCTGTCGGGTAAAATTTATCAAGAAGTTGCCATATTAAATCTAATAGATTGCAATCAATTATAGCTCTCTCATTGATATTATTTTAGCTATATAAAAACTCCGGATTTGCTATGACAGCAAAACTTATATCTATAATAGCTAAACAATGCGCGCGCTATAACTAATTGTTACAACATATATTGTCACAGTTACTTATTAGTGATGTGTACAGCAGCTAAATCTTTGTGTGTTACAGTTAAAAACTTTCAGCTAATTAAAAAAGATCTCGCAGCTAAAATTTTAGGTGTCCATATAATACACCTGAAATTTAGCTACCATATCTTAATTTACCCTAATAGCTACGGTAGCTAATATTTTTTTTCCGTATATATTATATTTTATTTTATTAATTATTCTGTCTGAAATTTTCTATCTGTCAAATGTGATCAACAATCGCTTTTTATTCATCATTATTTATAATTATTTTTTGATGCCATTGTCAAATAATATGTAACATTATCATATCATATAATTAAAATCTTGTCAATCTAAAACATACGTAAATGTATTTATTAATATTATATTTATTAACAAATTATTTTAATAGATATTTAATAAATATTTAATAGAATACATTATATAACAGTGATATAAATTAACAAATATATATTTCATAATGTAGCATGATATTATGATATTATGATATTGAGACTATTGCTAATTATATAATCCTGCAACTTTCTAAATTGTCTTCCTTAATTTCCGAAAAATAATTTATTCATACTTAGAGTTTTTGAGAAATTTAATAGCATTTTATGGGTGTGCATACACACACATTCGCACGCACACACATTGACACTTTTGACAACTTTATTAATAATATGTATTTTATTAAATACGCGTTT
Organism: Prenolepis imparis; assembly: GCF_030444845.1. Classification (NCBI taxonomy): domain Eukaryota; kingdom Metazoa; phylum Arthropoda; class Insecta; order Hymenoptera; family Formicidae; genus Prenolepis; species Prenolepis imparis. Next base: position 4,644,175 of record NW_028141167.1, on the reverse strand, counting down.
TCGAAATATTTAAAATATTAAAATTTTATTTATAGAATTTAGAAATTTTATATAAGTATTTTTATAGATTGGGTTGTATGGAAAACTGTTACTTTTTACAATTTATTTTTAATATAAAAACAGTTAGGGTCAGGTTAGGTTAGGTTAATTAAATATTATATTAATATTCTTGTGCAATAAATAATCATAATTTTTGAAAATTACTTAAGACTCTTGCGATTTGTAACTTATATGTTACAATCTGTAAATAATAACGTATATGATACAAAATACAAAATAAATCAAAACTTAAACTTAACGTAAATAATAAGAGATTAATATTAGTTATACAACATGTTTATATGTAACATTGATATTTAATATTATAAGTGTACATCAGATATAATATCATTACAGATTTTTGCATTAGTTGAGAAATCTGTCGAAAATGAGTGTTATGAGCATTATTTGATTAATTATATGTATACAAAGCACTTCAATATAAAATATATGATATACTTAATTTAAATCTCGTATACAGTCAATTCTTCAAATTGTGATTCAACTGATAGAACTTCCTGAAATATTATTTCCTAAAATAAATAAAGTAACATTTAATTTTGAGTTCAGTTTCATATCTTGCAACACGAAGAAAATAAATATTATGTTACATAATGTATCTTTTGCCAAAAATGTGAACAAAATATTCTTTTATAAGAATAATTATTGACATTTTTATTTAGGTATAAATAACAAATCTTCTTTTAGCATTTGATGCATTTCTTGAGAATTACTTTGCAGTCTCACAGAATATTATTTAATCCTCATGTGCATGAGAGAGAGAGAGAAAGAGAGAGAGAGAGAGAGAGAGAGAGAGAGAGAGAGAGACATATTATATTTGCTGATAGTAACATCGTTTATACTAAAATATTAACGAAATATCAACAATGATAATTAATATAATTTCAAATGATAATTAATATAATCTCAAATTATATATAAATATTGAATAAAAATCTTATTATAAATCTTTTATAGCATAAGCTTTTTAAACTTACCTTAAGAATTATATTTATGAGTTCAGATGTAGATTTAGTAGCTTTAGTTGCAGGTTTAACTGTAGATTCGATCGTAGATTCGGTCGTAGGTTTATTTGCAGATTCAGCTTTAGGTTTTTCCGCAGTTTTGGATGTAGATTCGGTTGTAGATTTGGCTATAGATTTTGCCGTAGTTTCGGGTGTAAGTTCAGTTTTAGATTCAACTGTAGTTCTGACCGTGCCTGTTTCTTCAGCTATGATACTATGGACCATGACAATCATAGCAAGACCAGCTAACAACATTGCGTGTGTTACCTTCATTGCAAGGTTGTGAGATATCTAAAGTTTAAGTTTTGCGTGTAACGTTTTTACGATGTCTCAATTTATATAACAAAAAATCGTGATCAGAATAGCATAATATATAATACATTATCTAACCCGGAAAATTTTTAACTTTGTTGAATCTTTATTAAACTTTTTATTTGAAAAATAATATAAGATTTACGATAAATAAACAATGTTTATTGTTGAATATAAAATTGCTTGAGGAAAATAAACATAATATTTAGATGTGTGTATGTACGATCCAAAATTTCATTTCTGCATAGTTATAGAGTAACAATTATATATAAAAAAAAAAAAATTATACAAGTTATGACTGATGTATATCATAAACATAATCTAATCTAGAAAATATTAATTTTTTTTATATATTTGGAACTCCCTTTACAATCTAAAAAATATTTCTTTAGTCAAAATTACATATTTTTAGATAAACATAAAAAAAGTTTGCCAGATCTTTAGCGATGCTCTAATTTATATAGCCGCACAGAGATGCTTATATTTGTAACACTTTATACATAAAATACATATATTACACACATATATAACACATATAAAAACTTTATACATGTAAAATAAATTTTTAAAAAATCTTGCAATTTAAAAAGTTCTTTTAACCTGGGTGTTTATCTCAACGTATGCCATGCTACTATTATATTATCTTTTTATAATCGTATTTATACGATTATTGAAAATAGCGATATATTTTGAGTTTGAGAATTTATACTGCAGAATATACATAAAAAATATTGAAGTAATATTATAAGATTAAAATATGAAAAAAATCAAGTTTTGTAAATAATTTTAATTTCTAAATGTTAGTTTATACAAAAAATGTGTACTTTTCAATATAAAAAATATTTTCAATATCGATAATCAAAAATTTTCTATAATCTTATCTTCTTCAAAGATAAAATTATTACCTATTTTATTCATTTTCTATTATTTAAATTTAATACAATAAAAGTCACTTTTTAAGTAGTTATATATAGAATAATAACTGCAAAGTATTTGCAGAGGTTTTTTTTATCAGTAATAGTCTTTTATTACGTTATTTTTCATACACATCGCAATTATTCAAAAAAAGTTTCATGTTCTGCGTTACACTTCGAACATGTTTATTTTTAGAGTTTATTGCCACATACACATTTAAAGTTTTATATTCTGCGTTACATTTCAAATATGTTTTTAGTACGTTTTATCGCCATATATATACATTCATATTTATTTATTATATATTTATATATATTATATATTTATATATATTATATATTTATTTTTTCTACGAAAAGTATTATTAATAAAAGTATTATTAATTGCAACAAAACATTCTAGCTCTAATAATAATTATTGTTATTAGTTTGGCATAAAAACGCGAAGAAAAAAGGGCAAACTAAGAAACCAGAGTTCGCCAGAGTTGGAGGCTAAAATAAGGTTAAATAAATAGCAACCGGACTGGACTGTTGAAAATAAAACGCGATGAAATAAAGGGTGGCCGGTGGGAGCTTGTGGGAAAATGGTAGGAGAACCAAACATAAGACTGAGAAGATTGCAAGAAGCATCTCTCGTGCGAGCAAGAGAGACGGGATAGGATCTTGTTAGCCCTGAACTTGAACACGAGAGTGCCTGGTGATCCTCTGTGGTGATCTTAAATGCAAGGCTGGACCTTCTACCTATATTCTTACGAAAAAGTCAAGGAAGAATTAAAATCTTCACATAATGTCAGCCGTGATTTAATTAAATGGCGCGCATATTTTTATTCTATTTGTATTATACATACATATATTGCCGAAAAAACAAAGGTGAAATATAATAAATATATAATACATACATATATATATATATATATATATATATATATATATATATTAACAATTAACAGAAATACAAGTTAGAAAATGCCATGTTGAGATATTGAGAATTAATTATCATTAAAAATAGGAAGTAGAACTTGACAAAGTAAATCTGGGATGTGTATACTTACAGCATTTTCTTTTTCAAGTAATTGCAGCTGGGCTTTGTATCAACAGGTCAATTCTTCGAGATATCATGGTAGAGACTATACTGAAAGACGTAGAATGACATGTATTACCGCCGACAATTGAAATCCGCTCTTTCACATACACATTTCCGGTAAATTGTATACGTTTCTCAGTTTCGCGAGCTATCTTCAGTACAACGAATAGTTAGAAAATAATCTCGAAAACGGTGCCATCAATCTGTCTTGTGCGACCAGTCATCGTTGCACTTGCAAAATGCGATTTGCAGATTCATGATCTTCCTTTTTCTCTTTTCCTCCTTTTTCTTCTTCTTCACTTGTCTATAAACGGAGAAAACAGCTTTCAATTTGACAGACGCATCAGCTGATTGCTCTAAACACCAGCTCGCAGGAATACTTGGGGAACGAGTTGTAGATAACTAAATAGGTCAATAAAATCGCGCGTAGGGCGAGGTGTGATTGAATTTACGATGTTACAGGAAAGTTTCACGGTCGCAACCGAGAAAGGGCGCGGCCTGCAAATGCATGAACGCAAATGTGTGCGCGTTAAAATCGAGAAGGAGAGCTACAGTAGCCATATCCTTCTATCAGAGAAATAGCTGCGGCTCAATTGCCATCGGTGCTACCTTTTTGAAATCTTTACAATGTACTTTGAATTCCAAAAAATTTCTCAAGCACATCCATAAACATGACTCGCGACTAGTGCAAATGTTTCGATTCTTTGCACATAATGATGTATACGTATACCATCATAGAGATGAAGCACGTTTATTATGAAGGATACTCTTCGTGTATTATCTATGTTTAAACTCTCGTAACTTGAAATCATACAGATTTGCGATTCTGCATTCGAAGGATTAATATTTCATAATGTGCGTTGAATAAACACATATCTGAATTAATTTCATTCTGTATACGCATCGTGAAAGATGTTTTATTACTTTCGAAACATCCGTCTATTCGATTGTAATTACAGTTCGTATAATTCTTTTTTTTTTTTTATTTTAACTGATCGCTCTGTCCAGATTGAGCGCGTTAAAACACGGCGGAGAAGGCGGAAACGCGTGCTCGACGAACAGTTGCCACGGAAGGACGTAATAACAGGGCCGTGATTCTATTTAGCTCGATTGACCAATTAAAGAGTGCCGCGGCAAACGACGGGCGATTAATCTCGACGTCGGGATGGAGGGCTGTTGGTGAAAATCTCCGCAGCGGTGAAACAGATATCTCGTATCCGACATAGCCCAGTCGACTCACGTAATGGATTAAACCGCTCGTAAATTTCGTAACGGCTCCTTGCGTTACCCCCGCGTGAAATTATGTCGTCGGCGACATTACGGAATCCCGATTGCGCAAGAACAATTAAGTTTGTTAGAACGGGGAACCGATGAGCGCGAGAAAGTGCGAAATAATGTTCCGCATACTTTAATCCATTTGTTCCTTTATCGAGGAACGCTTGACTTTTTTACATTCTACAAGAGTTATGTCACTTCATAATTATGCATTCTTTATTGTTATTCGATCGACGAAAATTGCGATTTAGCAACAATTTTTCTGCCTAAGCTATCGTATTTTAGCGTACCGCGAAAATAATGTTATATAAAACGTAACTAGAGAACAAGACGTACAAATTTTTGCGAGGATTATGAGGACTAGATTTCGTAACAGATTTGGGGGGGGCAAAGCAAGTTTAAGGAATCGCATTGTTTAGAAGCAACGCGTACTTCTTGTCACTTCGAGGATATCGTTTCGAGCGATTTCTCTCTTTGTAATGATTTCCATCGTAACCTTCATTCATATGTTAGAGTAAGCGAGAAAGAGATCGCAGTTTTACATTATCGCCACATCATGTCGTGCTTTTTTGCACAGTAATATTGCCCGATTGTCCATGTGCCAGTAACGACGAGTATTATTTAAAGCGGCTTCCTGTGAGTTCCACTTTGCGTGAAAGGAAGAATTATTACTTGCGGTTCTCTCTCTATCTCTCTCTCTCTGTCGAGCTACTACCAGCATGATTTTAGACCCCATATTGACCCAGACCGCGTGAGCTGAATGCACTCTACCATTTCGCACAGTGCTCGGGATCATTCATGGGCAAAGACGTGTTAATCACTTGGATTATTGCGCGAGAGTTTCCCGAGCGTACAAGCAAGAATATAATCTCTGAAGGAATAATCTCAAATTCACGAAAAAAAATAGAAAAAATTGTTAAAAAATGAGAAAAGAAGTTGGAATTAAAGTCGAAAGAAGATTATTTAATTATTGATAAAGTTTTTTTTTTAACTGGAATATATTGGGATGATAAATCCGGGATAAAATATCGGTCACGCGGATGCTGGAAAGACGCATCGATCTTTTCGCGAGGAATTTCGCGAAAACCGGAACGACCAGATTACGCGCTTGCGCGGAGAGGATGTGAGTTCCGAAGGGATTCTTGTACGACCTGATATCCCTTCTCTCCCGTCCTCGCCCGTTCATTCCCGTGTGCCTCGACTCCGGACTCCTGGCGACTGCATGCTGCAGGATTCTTGACTCTGTCGCACACATTATGGAGCTGCTCTACGATTGTGATATAAAAAAGTATTCGTTATCAAGATACTATGGCTCGTCAAAGCATTTAAAATAATCTTCTTTCGGAAAAGAAATGGCTTATAAAGATCATCTTTTAAAGAAATCTACAAAGAATAAGGAGAAATCCCGTAATCAAACCGAGAGAGATCCACGCAATATCGCATCATTATCATGACGTAAGTTTCCGTTCGCGTGAAGATCGTAAAGTATTGAAGTCACGGGAATCGATAAGATCATAATCATTTCTGTCGCAATTCCGCGTCATTGTAACTTTGTTCTCACCTGATTGAAGGATTACGGGCCGATCATCCATCGTCAGACAATTGTGATATAGCAGGTTCATATACATCGATCGATAGACGGATCGATCGACGTTATACCGAAGGTATAACCGTTATCCTGTCATTTACCTGCCCATCACTTTTGGCCGTCGATTGACGAGTGCGGTAGGCATTGAAATTGGAACCGTGTCGCCGGAAGTGGAGGCTTCCAATAATGACGAGTACACATAACGAGCAGGCGAGCTCGCTAGAGCCGCAAACAGGAAACCGATCATTCGTTAATTCGGCGCATTCGATATAATTATATCATGAAGCTAATTAATGGAGCGCTGGAATACGGATACTTAGGCGATCATTGATCAGTGGGAGATTATTGATATCGGAACCCACGTTACGTGAGTACTGTGTGAAGTAGCTCCAACGTCATGGTATTTAAATGGGAAATGTCTGGAACTCTGCTCGTCAGACCGTGAATCGGTTCGCACGAATCGTGCGAGCGCCGCTTGTACGCCCTTCGCATTGTTTCAAATTGATTAGAAAAGAGCGTACTGCATTAAACGGGATAAAGATAACATCGAGGTTAAAGGGTTATCGATATGAACACAAGTGGCTATCCCTCTCTCCTTCAGACTACTTCAATACTTTAATATATCTCTTATAAGAATATACTTGAAGTCTCATCATTAATTTTAATGCTATTAATATGTTATTTAATTATTATAATAAGTCAATCTTTTCAACCTTGAAAAACTTTTTTAAATTATATTTATCAAGAAAACTATTTGTATATATAAATTTATAAAACAATCTTATAAACTAAATTAATTTGGATATAATTAGAATCTGCTTTCTCATTAAAAACATATGTCTAAGGTAAATGACATATAATTAAAAATTACACGATCTTTTCAATTTTTATAAATAAATTTATGAACACTCTTAGGTCTTCGTTAAAATGTGGACAGATACATTTGATGAATATTCTGTGGAATAAGTGCAAACAAAATTAAGATCCTATGTAATAAAAATGCCACAGAATGCAATTAAATTCTATTATTCAGTCTTTAATTCGTATTCCAAATCTCGGTGCATAATTCTTCACAAGCTGGCTTCCTTATAAGGTAAAATTTTTCTTTATTTCACATGACGTCATCTGCACATGTTTCGCATAATTGATTTTTGTATGTTTGATTATTCTTTACTCGATACGATTTCATTCTTGATGCATAATGATTCTGTGTCGCTTGCTTCAAGTGGCACATCCAGACAATCTTTTCTCAGGAGCGATGTATATATGTATAGATGAATAATAGTTATTTTATTCACATATAAATCAAAGTCTGCGCCACGCGCGGTCGGCTTGTAAATATTTCCGAAATAAATTACCTTAAACACTACGGACGCGCGTAATTTTCGCGTCCTGAACACTTCCGACGGTTTTCGTTCATACGACAGCCGACGTCCAGTATTGCACTTCCATGTGATCCGTTAGGAATTTCTCACGCTTGCCGATAAATAATTAGCGCTAAATTGCAATTTCACGAGAACGCGTCGGGTCGATTTCCTCTCCCATTCCCTCAGTAATAGCACGGATCGATGGTTCGATATTTCTTCATGCTTATTCCATCGGAATCGGTGTCGAGGCGAGCTATTCGATCGCTCGATCGACGTGCGAGCGATCTTATGGCGTGCCCGTTGTCTAATTTGTAAGGCAACGATATTTCGCGAATAGAAATGGTCCTCTTCATCTCGTAAAAGTCGATCGTTTACGCGAGATAAACGTAAAGCTTTACGACGCACGTGCGAAATAATTATTCCCCGCAGCATCGTTCAAGTTACGGCTCCGAGATCGGAAACTCAAGTTTCCGAGGAGCTGGATTGGACGATGGTGATCGTTTAATCTCCTCGCCCCAGGAACGCGTTTAAAATTTGAACCTTGGCCGGTGTCACGGAAGGAGGCTGCTTCTCACTGGCCTTTTGTTGTAATCGTCGTCGATGTCGTGGAGATCCGGTGGGTCCGCGAAACCGCTGTCCTCGTAACGGGTGCAACGTGAACCGGGCGACCTTGGGGGATGGACCGGATGAATGCTATAATGATTTAGAAAGGTATATAATACCTCCCAGAATAATGCAAGCTTTGAGCTTAGGATATAAAAAATACAGAAAGTAATTTTCGCAAATTTTTTTCTCAACAATTGTATGCCTGTTACAGTACCGGCCAAAATTATATCACCTTTTGATTTTTTCAGCATAACTTGTGTTAAAGTGCACGGATCTCTACACGAATCATAACATATTTTGAAGGACGGTATAACATATATTGAATTATAATTCAATGTTATATCAACCTTCAAAACATGTTATGATTTGATAAAGATCCGTGCACTTTAAAACAAGTTATGCTGAAAAAATCAAAAGGTGATATAATTTTGGCCGGTACTGTAGATATTTAATATTTTTTTCTTTATACAAAAATCGCACATCATATAAAAGAGAATTATATATATAACAGCAAATTTTAGAGAAAATTTGGATTGTATAATAGAAAATATAAAACGATATGAAATAAAATCGTGCATTCTTATTTTTCATTTTAATTATCACCTGGTGCATCTTGAAGGACTCGTTTCCAAAGGCTCATCGTATCTGCGGGAGAGCATCGTAAAATCGCGATGAGCCGCGACCATTTTCTGCAGCCGCGAAATGATCTCGTAATCGGAAGTGCAGATTGGCTCCGACAATAGCTTCGCCACGGAGACGCGGAAGCTCTGGAGCTGAGACAGGAAATTAATGATTTGCGAATTGAATCGTATCTTGCTCACCCAAGTGTTAACTTTTCTATCCGTCGCACATTTTGCGAGCTCAGATAATTGTTTCCGCGTATATATAAATGACAAACAGGCATTTTGATTTATAGAATATCATTTTTTTATAAATATTTTTTTTCCAACATATATATTTAGTATAAAATATTATTTTGGAAAAGTAGATGTATTATGTTACGCGTAATAAAATCTAGAAGAATAATTTATGTAGATCAAATAATATCAATGTAAATCAAGGCACATGAAAACTTTTGGCTCTACGTTACAGCATTGATCAAATTTTTCCGGTTAAATAATGATATCTTTTTTCTTTCTCTATTTATAATTTTCTGACGTTTTAGTGCTTATTTTATTATAAAAATTACAGATGTGACAAATGCAGCAGGAGTACAATATTATAGCTGACGCACTCAACCCTACTTTGCACATAATTTATTATAATTAATGTTACCTTGTTCTATACCTCTAAATTAAAGTTTCGCGAATTAAAGTTCCACGTTTCAGAAAGCGAAGTTACAGCAACGACGTCGAGATAAAGTTTCGCGATGTTATATGCAAGATTCGCAGTCCTTTCACGGAGCATGAGCTTAAATCGAAGGAACTATCTGCTTTACAAGCCGGCGACGCTCGCGAACGTGCCTCGAATTACGGTGATGCAAAGTCACTTCAAATCGTCCTGAACGAGCATTATGCGTTCCCGACGAGAGAGATCGCAATCACGCGAATGGCTGCCATCGCGCGAGTCATTGAGATTGCCACAATGAATTAACGAGCCCCTTTGGCCTGTACCTCTGCGGAGTATTAGGAATAAGCTCGGCGCGCTTGCAGACGTGCTTTAATAAGAGATCAAAGTGTTCCGAACTCGCGACGGAAGATCTGCGGATTATGGCTAGAAATGGTAAGATAACTTTCACGCAGGGGATATAAAATACGAATTTCTCTATCATAATTAATTTTGCTTCCGTAAAGGATTAAAGAGAAACTTTTCCCTTCTTTGAGAGAAAATTTAATATATTATTCTATTTGATATATTTTATTAATTATATTATATTTATAGTATATAACGTACGGAGACTTTGTCGTTTTTACAGCGACTTGTTTTGCGCATTTCAATTCACGTTTGTGCACGGGAATAATCATAAATCAGAATTACGAGAATATATCAATGCGCGTGCCGAATACACAATTCGGCATTGAGACACGCGTTTCATCGCCTTATGCATTTTTCCAGCACACAAGACATACGCCTTCCCTGACGTTAATCGTCAATTTATTCAGCATCCGTGTTTCTACTAATAATTTCATTTTATTTCATTTTATTTTATGTTAAAGTGGAACAGGGCGCGAACTTGTAAACGCGAAGCGAGATTAAATAGCACGCGATCAAATGATAGCAATAACGTATATATCTCACCTGGGATTCTCTCCTCGTGACATCGGAGAGATTTTGTTTAACTTGAGCGTGCTCGTCGCGAAGAAGCTGCAAGGAATGGTCGTTTATCGATCTTTCCTGATCGGCTGTCTCCGCGGTCGTCCTCATCTGCTCCTTCGCCATCGTCAATTTTCTGTTATAACGCGTTCTCAACATCTCGCTCTCGACGAGACGCTTCTGCAGCTCGTCTATCTTACGGCTGCGTTCCAGCGCAGCTATCTGCTCGCAGAAAATGCGATAAAGTAGGTTAAAACGTCTGATGGATAGGTGCAAGATTATGAGATATTCTCGCGCGACCAGAATTCACTCAGGAATTTTGTTTTCCCGATATACGTCGCTTCGTGATGTTCATGAGTATATAAAATCGATTTAATAGAACTTTTAAAAGTATAGATATATATTATATATAAATTAAATCTCCATTACAAAAACATTTAAAAAATAACTTCTGCATTTAATATATAATATTCTTTCACATTTATATACTCTTATTGTGTTAATGAAATTATCTTATTGTTATAAGAATTATTATATTATCTAGTATATTAAATATATTTATTTTACTAGTATAATAGAAATAAAGTTTCACGAAATAATAAAGATAATTAACGGTATAATATTGCGAGAGCAGGCAATAACAATGTATTGTTTTTGCATGCAATTGTCATTAATCATGCAGTCGCGAAAAAATTCCATGCCTATATTTTGCGAAGCACATATTCGGAATTATCTAATTATAAGGAAGTACGAACTCTCGTAAATTATACGTGCCTTATAATCTGCGGCTTCCGTCAATTGTGCGCTCAACTCTCGATTCCGCGATTTTTCGTCCGACAATTGGACCTGCAATCGCTCGACCTGTTTCGCCAGCTTCTTCGCACTGAAAAAGAAAAAGGAAAACTGCTCGCACTTTTTTCTCGTATCATTTTTTGTGTCTTTTTTTCTTTCGATCCGTTCGCGCGTCGAGCATCGGGAAGCGACGAACATAAAGAGAAATGCATTCGATGCATTTGGACTAAACCGCGAACCGCGAACCACGAAACAGGAATTATAGGTAACCGTCGGCGTGGAAAAATTACGCCGCATTTCGAATACGTAAAGCTGTGCACCGGTTAAATTTTCCAATAAACCGCAGCTCCATATTTCTCTCGTTGGACAGCCAGTCGATAGGTATTGTTTCCCCGCTGACATGTCGCATCCGACAGATAAATGGAAGATTCGGGGTCAATTGTAACGCGGATTAATTGTTGCAACAATTCGAAATGATAGTTTCAACCCCTAATCACTAAGCAGAAGACGAATAGTTTTTACAAACTTTATCTCTGGCTCCCGAGTTTCTCTCGCGATTATTTAAATTATTTATTTGCATGTTATAAATACGACAGAAAGCGCGATTAAATAATAGTCTCGCGCAAATAATAGTTTCTAGAAATTATCCTTTAGAATATACATGTAACTTCAGAATTTTGTTACAAGCGGCTTCAGGCTATTCTAAAACAAACCGTATGTTTGCCTCGTCGCGTTCGCTCTGCAACAGAGATTTCATCCTCACGCTGTCCTCTTGCAGAGATAATTTCCTACGTAGAAGATCCAGATGCAAGTCCCTCCGCTGCAATTGCTCCCGTAAAGTTCGGACTCGACGTTGCAACTGATAAACCACGGAAGTCTGCGTGACAGAAAGAAAGAAAAATCATTTTCCGCGGGTGTGACACATAGTGTGCAAATATACAGAAACGTAAAAGTGTGCCGAGTTGAAATTTTCTCGTGCAATCATCGATTTGCGTTTGAGGAGTATTACTTGATGAAGGATAAACATAAACATAGATATAACGTGTGAAATGAAATAATATAATATTATAGTGAAATCCCTTATATATGATATATATTGTCTAAAAATATACATACATATAATTAAATGCACGATAAGTGTATAAGAAAATAAATTTTCATAAATGAGGAAATACTCTTTGAAAGAGAAAAGATTTTTTTTTATATCGACATGTTATCGGAGATTATTTAATTAAAAGTTGGTACAAGCGTCCTGTTTTACGTTGAAAAGAGCGGCCGTAATATCGAATAGCGCCGCGGGCAGCTATACTAAATGGAACTTCATTAAACGATAAACTATCAATTTGAAGCAACAATTAAAGCCTCGAACAGCATCCAATTCAGCCGTATAGAGTATATATCGGGAAACCTACAGGAACGGAGAAATGAGAAAAGCACCTCTCTCTCTCTCTCTCTCTCTCTCTCTCTCTCTCTCTCTCTCTCTCTTTCTCTTTCTACGTGAAAGATACTTTAGGAAGAACGAAATGAACGTCTACGAGGAGGATGTCTGAGAATGCTGTAAAGCTTCTCTCTAAGGCGCTTTGCTCGCGCCGAGGGCTTACTTCTTTGAGACAAGGAAGCTCGTGGAACGATCGCTCGCGCCGAATCCTCGGTAGGGTCGTATAGCTGGAGCACAAATACTGCGGGCGTGCGGTAAGCACACGATTTGCACGACAAAGAAACACAGAACAAAGGAGAAGACGTTAGCAATGTGACAGCGGCATCGGAAAGACGTAATATCGATCGCGTCCTTCACCTTGTCAACCAGTTTGTCGGTCTCTAATCTGGCTAGCTGCTCGGCTCGGACCAACAGTGACTCTGTCAGAAGATCGAGTCCGATTTCTTGAGAGATCTCGTCCATCTGCATCGCCTTGCCCAGTCGATCCAAAAAGGTCACGAACTGCAAAAATTTGTGGTATGATGTAACATTAATACTTTTATGAAAAATGTATAAAACAACAGAAGAAATTACATTTGGGGGGAAGAAATATATAAATAATTATACATATATAGATAAAGAGATAGAGATAGATATTTTGTATCTAATTATAATTTGTTCAAATATTATTTTAATTAGAAATTATGTATTTACAAGTAGAAATTTAATATTTTACTTAATTTAAAGAAGAGGATGAAGCAGTGTTAATTATATAACATCTTTAACTCCTCGTTTTCACGTTACGCGTCAAGATTATTTTCAAGAGATATTTTCAAGAGAAACATTTGAAATCACCGTCTGCTTGTCTCTGCGTAAAGACTCTCTGGAGAGTTCACTGCTCGTAAGTTCAGATTCCAACTTGTGTATCTTTACTTCCAAGGCGGCGCGTTCATCCTCCAGACTGCGCACCTTCATCATTGTGGATTCGACCAACTCGCTCTGTCGATTCGTCGACTCCGTCGCCGAGTTCACTTTTTCCCGAAGACTTTGTATTTTCTGCGGAAAGAGAACGCTCTTGTGACGCTATGAATTTTGATATTGCGCCGATTAAAGTCGGTCTATGCCAAGACCGAAATATGCGAATCTCTTAAAAGTTTCAATGTTTTTATAAGATTTTCGATTTTTTATAACTAAAAATTGATAAACCATTGATGATAGTCTCAAAGCAAAAATGATTTACATTTGAAAAACTTATTTTTTCTCAAGCAAGAATATATGTGGTTTCGACTTAAGAGTGACGATATTAAATGCACGATTACTAGCGACTGATCCTTGTTGTCCGCCAGGATCTCTCGGACGCGATCCTTAATTGCATTCTCATGAGACTCGACGAATCGATTGGGTGTACTGACGAGGATCGCCAAGGACTCTAGAAGGTGACGCAGGTCGTTTTGCACGCGTTGCATCTTCTCTTCGCGGGCCTTCAGATCCTCTGCAAGAGCGGCACGAATTACCAGAGGTCACGAGACTTAACCGATCGCCATCGTTTACCTCGTAATTGGCAGATCAGCGCCTCCTGATTAGATATGTTCCCCGTCGCGCTGGTTAAGCTCCTGTTCGTGTTCACAAGTTTGTCCCTCAGGTCATTCATGTCCTTCTCCGCGACCCTATATTGCATTTCCACGCACTCCTTCTCCTGATATAGCAGTAATTAATGATGTAATAGTTTCATATATTAGACGAGTTCATAGATTTTGATATTCGAAATAATTTGCTGTGATCACTTCGATCTATCTGGCAGTAACTTTTATTTATAATGAACGTAAACAAAATAGAGAATTATTTTGAAAAAATTTTCGATATCGCGATAGGTAAAATTTTCGTCATCGTACCTGACGCATACGATCTATGTCGACTAGCTGGACAGACACTTGTCTCTGCAACTGCTCCTTTTCTGTAGTGGCACGATCAAGAGCGTCTCTGCAGGTTCTAAAATCTACCTCGATGCCCGTCAACTGAGTCTCGACGTTCATGCCCTTCGTTCGTAGCCGATTTACCTCTTGCACGAGCTCCTCGGCCTTGTGAATCACCATCTCCGGACTGTGATGCGCCGTCTCGCAGTACTCGACGTTCAACGCGTGTGCCAATCTTCGTACAAAATCCTGTGAAAAGCAGATATCGAAAATGCGATTTTAATGTTGGAGAAAAGGAAAGATTGATGCGATTTTTTTCAGTGAGAAAGTATACAAATGGATGTGTCGATAGCACGATGTGGAAGTGCAGTCGAGCGCGTATTGAAATAACATATGGCACCTGCAGATTCAGACGGGCGCGCTCCTTCAATTGAATCTCCTCGGATATGTTATGCTCCAGTTGTCGGATTTTTTTGTCGTACTCCCTGACCTTTTCCTCGTGATACTTCACATCACGTTGTAAACCTTGTATCGTGATCTCGCTCCTTCCCTGGGACGAGTAGAGGTTCCTCTCTCTCTCTTCAAGTTCCTAAAATTATTATTGAACTCTGCGAAACGTGTCGTGAATTTATCTGTCAACTACAGATTCTACTCGTCGTCGAAATTTTCTTGATGAAACTCAGACAAGCAAAAAGGAGGAAACAAATTATCTCGACGTCTATTAAAGGAGAAATCCTTTAATTGTCCACTTGTGTTAACGGAAATAAATTAACCTGAATGCGTTTCTTGAGACTGGAAATGACAGCATTTTGCCTGGCTGCCTGCTCGCGAAGCTGATCGGTCTCCACCTGCAATTCCACGACCCTCTGGTCTCGCGATCTCACGACGTTCTTCATCTCCTGCAACTAAAGGCGCCGAGGCGTTGAATTAATAACGCGACCAATTTCCGAAGCGAAAAACCGATAATCTGGTTTTACCTCGGACATAAGTCTATCTCGCTTGTATTCAAGGGCTGCCAGCTCGCTTCTCAAAGTAGTTGTTAGATCGTGAGTCATAGCGTTATCTGGACCCACCTGAAATCAGACATTCAGTTGCCTCGTTTTCAAAGCGATAAGATAAAAATATTTTTATATTGTTGTTGTATTTTCATTTGCAACGCTTCGATGAAATGTGCGGAATTTTTTCATAAAAGTTGGATTTAATTATCCTGAGAGTTATATACATCTAAAAAGACATATCAAATTCTAGATATTTTTGCATCGGGATTAACATCGAATGAATAACAATAAGTGATCTACGTGAAAACACGTCGATGGGTGATAGACATGTTTGCTTACTTGTTACAGTCATTTTCATGCTTTTACGAATCTCTCAGCATAGTTGCATCTTGTGCACAAGAGAGTTAGAGTGACAATTGTTATAAATTATCAATCTCATCGTGTGTATCGCACCGAGTCGTATACAGGACTCCCGTTGGGTTTCGCCGCGGGCGTGAGAGGAGACTCGTCGTAAAAAAGGTGATTTTATTTCCCGAAGCTTTCTCTACCCGAGAGAGGACTTGATGCCGAAGCGGTCGTTTAAAAGCCGAGAATAGATTAGCGGCTTCTGAAGTTTTGACCTTCGACCTCTGCCACGCTCAGAGAGAACGTGAGGATTCGCGAGTACCGCGGATAGGTACGATCTCTCCCGGCGGTTCGTAACGATGTTCATTTAAGCTTCCACGACGGAAACCTTACAAGGCGATTTGCGCCTCGGTCATTAAGTACGTCTGCCTGAAAATGCCGCCGGATCGTAGAATGTCGACCACAATGTGGATAAGTCGGCTCATCATCAACGATTCTATTTTTAGAACGGCATCCTTGGAATCGTGTATTTTAAAATGCTTGCAAGATTAAGACAATATTGTGTGTCTTAGAAATAATGTCTTTGATAAATCCGTGAAATCGATTTTTCGTTACTAGAAATATTTTCCAATGAGAATAACTGGCACTTTCCCCCTTCTGTATAAAGATCAATCATTATCATTCACATTATATTTAATCTCTCACACATGCTCTAATATCATATCAATATTTTAACAATTTTCTTAGTGTAGAAAATAAGATTAATATTATTTCCTATTTTCTTACTTTCAAGCGCAACAGAGTACTTTGTCAAAGTTTTTCGAAAAAAAAACAATATCGAAGAAGACTTATATTCCACTAAATTGCTTACGGCAATTTGAACGAGTGTTATTGAAAAATAATAGTGGAAGTATTTCGCGTTCCAACGCAAAATATATCAATACTCAAGCAAATCAACAGCGATACGTCAATGCGAGAGATTGCGTTACACGCAATCAAATATTGTGCGAAAATATTTTTTTAGGCGCAATTTGCCAAAGAAATAAAATACGCAGTCGACGTTATCGATCACTTTACATATATTAATTAACGCGAGTCTGCTTGCATTATTAAAATGCGATTCGGCGTAGAACGATGATTAAATTGCCATCAAGCCAAATTGGAAGGATGCACATGCCAGCAAAAAGACCGAATAGGCAACGAATATATGGCTGAATATATACATATATATATATATGTATCGATAATTATCATCGTTCTAATTATTAACATTTCGCGGTAATCTAACTCATCATATGCATAAAGTCGCTTTTATCTCACTTTTGTGTCGATTTATACATTTGACACGTTTAATTAATTTTTATTAAATCCGACTTGTTATGCGATCTACGTGGAATTAAATATATCCCGTCGAATTATTCTCACAGCGTGAAATTAAGTTTAAGTGCACATTCAATGGCAATTTATTTCGTCGTTAATTACGATCATAGGCGGATTAAATTTTTTAACGTGTAAAAAGTAACGTAAAAAATCTTTTTACATTTGTCTCTCTTTCCAGTTCTTTCTCAATCTTATTTGCAAGTTTGCAAATGGGAATGGATTGTAATATAACTTTATGATAACTATCTTATTTCGTTTAAACGCAAACAAAAGTAGGAAATGAGATCATAATGGAATAAACACGGTGCGAAATTGTAAATGAAAGTATCTTTATGCATAGGAAATTTACTAATTACATATTCATTCTACTACCGTGACATCTAATACTCAAAACTGATTGGATTGCATTTAGTTAACGAAGAAGCTTGCTCTACTTTAATAGCGTATTTGAACATTTCCTTCTACGCAGTGCATTAAGTGAGAAATTAATTAAAAGTGAATCAATTGAAGATAATAAATAATAATTAAGCTGTCGTAAAAAAATATAACGATTCTTCTAATAATTTCACACAAGATTTCCTTGGCAGAAAGAGCAATTAACCGCGAAGATACAATATATTCCTATAAAAAGCGGTTTCGCCGATTGTTTTCTCTTGTCAGCCGAAATTATAATCTCGCCGCCGCAACATTCCGTATTTAATGTATAACTGGCTCGCTCGAAAACATGATCAACTAGCTACCTGGTCTCACCCCATCGGATTTATCCCCGTAGGAATTCCCGCCACACGATGGTGTTTACAGGCGCTTCGTATTCTCCAAGTCCGCTCTTGAAGTTCGAATGGAATACTCGACGCAGAGTTCTCGCATTTGAAGTCCCGATAGAGCCGATCGCAAATATTGTTTCCATCTGCTCTTCCGCGAGGAGCGAGGAGACAATTTCCAGGACAATCGGGCACGCGCGCAGGGCACAGGCAGTTATAATAGTGAAGTTTCGTTTGCTTACGACGGCGGATTACGTGACCCGAATCGTGCCGTCGCCGCCCCAGGGGCAACCTCGAGGCCCCAGGTATATATCTGCACGAAAATCTATGCTCGCGAAATCTACGTCATCAGAGATATCGCGACGAGAATATCACCGTGGAACCGAACACGATACAATGGAATATATTCACCTGAATTTACAGGGTCAGTGTTTCCGCAATGATCTGTCTCTCAATGATGCTCTATATTTGGTTCTCACAACGGTATAGAGGCGGATGCCTCTTCCGACTTTAATTAGTACAAAGTATAAATACATACAATGAAGATATATAATACAGTCAAATAGAGGAAAAGAACGAGAAAAATATTTTATTTCATTTTCAACGAAAATCTGCTATTTTTTCCTCGATTAAAAAGCTTTCAGAACGATTTACATATGTATGCGGTTTTAACGCGAAATTGAAAGAAAATCAAATGCACGGGATGTTGCATTTATATCCGATGTACGCTCGTCGGAAATAAATTAACATCTATCACGGGTTTGGACGTACGAGTTATTTAATTCAATGTGTGCTATCTTCCTGGGAATCAGATTAAAATCAGAATCCGCGATCCATTGTACGTCGCATCAATTATCTCGCGATTCAATTACGCGACAGGTCGCCGACCGAGAAGGATCGAACTGAATTCATGTTATATATCTCTCTTCACCTGACCCGAAAATAGTTTCAATGAGCGGGGTGGCTTTTGGCAATGGTACAATCCCGCATCTCGTGGAATACCGTGAATTTCCACGGTGCTTAAATCCGATATGATATCGAATATATATTTATTAGATTCCGCCGGTCTCCAATAAACATCTCAACAATCTCCGGGAAATGCGCGACCTGTATTACAATTGATATTTACTTGGTGGCGCGCGCGTGCTTATACAACGAAGGGATTACGAGGCATCCCATGCACGTACTCGTGTAAAAAAATTTGTAAATTCGCCATCGGGAAGACTCTCTTGCGGGTCTCTCTTTCTACGGGGCAGCCGTGTTTCGCCGACACAGCGCAACACACGAAATTTCGTACGCGCGAGCGTAATAAAATCGCAATAAAATTGCAATGAGAGTACGTGAGCGTTTTAAGAAATACTGTTAAAATAATTTAAATCTTGCCTCCTCCTCTTCCGTTGAAAGTTTAAATGACACATGTAGCTTCTCAGTCCATTAAAAGTGGAAAAAGTTGTTACACGTGAAAATAAAAAATAAACGCACGCGCCTTGCATGAGCAACATTTTTCCCTATACTTATGCAAATCTGATCTACACGTCGTCGGGATGAAATTTATCGTTAAACTTAAAAGCGTGGAATAAAATAATATTTTATTGCGCAATGAGAGATATTACTTCAACCAAATACATAAACGATTTAACAAATTTGTGTGAATTTGGTATGAAAAGGTTTTTTGAAGTAATCAAAATATGTTAGTGTATTTTTAAGAAAATTGCGATCAAACTATGCGTTCATATTTCGATGGAATCTGATATTTTCAGTGGCGAAGGTACTTTAATAAATATTGATCGGCCATCGAATTTTATTTTATATTATAATACCGTACATATAAACTAAATTTATACCGTAAACAATTACGAGGTTAACGATTACGTTTATATCTTTTTTTTTTCTTTTTTTTGTGTCAACGATAAACATTTATTCACGTCAATTTTTTTATTAGAGTAAGTACAAGTAACAGGTAAAAGCTTCTCTGGCTGAGATGCTTTATATGGAAATATTCCATGTTATATAAATAGGTAAAATCTTTTGAATAGTAAAAACATTATGTAACGAAACGCAAAAATGTGAAATCCTGGATTTGTTCGAAATGATATTTTTTTTATGAGATCATATTACATTTATGTTATTAAATTAAATGTGCGTGATCATTTTTCTCATACAGTTATATTTGATTTTTAAAATTACAACATGTACCTATTCCGATATTTGAGAGAGATATTTGAGAGAGAGAATAAGGGAAGCAATTTAAATTTATTCCGGAAACTGATACGTAAGCCTGCTAGAATCTACATGTAATTAAAGCTGCATAATACTGGCACAGTAATATGCTAGCAAATATAGAATACTGCATCGATCCATTTGTTCATCATAATTACGTGGATTAGATGCACCAGAACAATCGGATATCAATGAAACCAAAATTTAAATCTACATTTATACAGTATAATTAACTCCATCTCTAGTTACATAAAATAATATTATTAAATTATTTTTTTTTTTTATATAATTATACAATTATTTTTACACGTGGTTAATAAAAATATATTTTTTTTGTGCAATTGGAAGAACAGAAGAAAAGATTAGATATTATTTTAGATATTATTTTAATGGGTAGTTTGAAACTTATATTAAAACAAAATGATAAACAACATAGACACAGAGTGAGAAATGTATTTTTTTAAATCACATGTTATAAATTGAAAGGGTAAAACAAGCTAGAAGGGGACCAAACTTCCAAAATCTATGAGAAATTTTAAATCTATAATAATTTCTTACATCTGCAAAAAAAAAAAAAAAAAAGAAGAAAAAGATACGTTTATTTTCGGAAGCCTAAATTTCAAATCAGTCGAAAGAGAGACTTGGGGCGAAATTAAATGTCGGGACATCGACAAAACCCGGATCTGAAGTCTCCTGCGCAATCTTACTTTCCCTCGCGACCAAGATAAGTCAATCTCTTTTTTTCGGTCGTGTTCGATAAATTAAGATCGGCTTCGGAAGCACGCGACAGCGCGTACGGTCGTTTGGGGTAGCAGCGACAGGTGAAATCGATTCCCGTGCAACGCTATGGCAACGCGACCCTTATTCACGTGCGAGTCGATACGCGGTCGCACGATTCGCGCGAGTTCGGTGTGATGAAGGAAAGAAAGGGAGCGATAATGACGAGAGCTCGTGACGGAATCCTACGTGCAATTAAACACACGAGTCGTCTAATTAGACAGCAATGTGCGATTTGGCGCGACGAGGCAAGAGACGTTCTTGAATGAGGTCGGAGATTTAATACAGAGATTGTGTGATTCGTTTTTTTAATTCAATATAAAAAAAACCTTGTTTTTTATGTTATTTTTGCCTCATCGATATTGCATAATAATAGTGATCATTATAATAATTATTTGGTAACATCACACACTTACGTTTCGTAATTTTAAATTTGAATAATTCTGAAAATGAGATATGTTATTACGTAGAAAAAGAAAAAAGCGCATTTGGACATGCGAGACAGACTTGAATAATTTAAATTCTGCATTACAATGGCAAATTTTCATCTTGTGCATTTTTCAAGAATGCCAAAATGTCACAAAAAATTCGGAATATACGCAAAAATAAAAAAAATTAAAAAGAAACACTGAAATCCTTTTATCATGATATTTATATTTCTCAGATCTTCCTAAAATTTTCTCTGATTAAAAATAGCTTGCGTTGCCTAAAAGTTGGCCGCATTCCAAGGTGGCGAATCGATTCATTGGCAATCAATGAACCATCAAACAATCATGTTGATCGCGTAAAGTGATCAATATTGCGCATTTCCGTTATTGATCTGTTGCCCTTCGATGGACACACTGTGTACGTACTAGTATGTATACAATGAGAGCCTTTGTGGCGGATGATACGGGTATATGCACGTGACCGTACGTACGATTAGCATGTGAATGCATATGTGCATGTTACATACATATATAGGTATGTATACATATACGAACTGATGCAGCGACAGAAGGGGCGATGTAAGCCAGTGATGTAGCTCGCGATATATGCAACATCTACAATTCTCTATTCGAGCTTGCGAAATTCCGTCTAAACTTAACTATCAAGAGATGGTGACCTGTTATACATATTCAAATATAACTTGTTACATTACATTCAGAAGATGTTAGAATAATTGTATAATTATGAGATAACAAGCTCCAATTACATATTATGTTCATTCTCATCGTGCGCATTTATTATTGGCAAAATATTTGTGTAATTATAAGTAGAGAGATTATTTGGCAAGAGTATATAAACACTTTTTATTCATCCTAGTGCTTTACAGATTTAATTAAGCTCCGAGAGATCATATTTGCGCATATTATCATCGTAGACCTCGTCGATCTGACGTGATTTAGCAAAACAAAAATATACAATAGCAACAATTTGTCATAATTCTCATTTAGAACAAATTTTTGATTGTCTCCCTATAGGCTACTCCCTGCACGTGTGCAAAAAACGACGTATTCGCGTGCATGTGTGCTTTTATAAGCGCGCATTATGACAAGTGCATTTTGACAGATAGGTCGCAGGTAAAAAGATGCAGTAGGTGCGTGTGTCATCGATTGACCTTCCGTGGCGAGGAGATGCAGAGCGTCTCAAAGATCCTCAGATCCTCTTCGGCTTCTTCCTGCGCTTCTCGTGTCTCGGCATCATCAGACGCCATCCCGCTTCCTCGTTCTCGAGTCTCTTAACGAGCGGGAAAGACCTCAACGCGAACTCGACATCCTCGAACACGTACAACCGCGAACACAACCCCGAAGGGGACAGACAGAAACGAACGACGACGAAGCGCCTCCACGACTTAACGTCGACGGGCGTCGCGACGCGTGCGATCGAAACGCATCGATCCGAGAAAACAACCGTGCTCTTTGCGCGCGCTTCCCTCAAAGTAAAAGGAGCCTATCGAGGTTTCGCTCCTTCGATAAAATGCGTATTTTTGTGCATAAAAATGAGAACGCAAGCGAACGGTCTGATTTTTCTCTCTTTTCGCCTTTTTTTATTGCATTTATATATGTATATATTTTTTGACAGAAATCAGCTGATTAAAGCGTTAATTGGCTAATTAAATTTTAAAATAATAATATGTTATAAAAATTAGAAATATAATACATTTTAAATAATATGTTATAATATTATAAACCAGATTAATATTTTTGACAGTTATCAGCTGATTTCTGTCAAAAAGTATTAATCGTAGATAAGCCCAATAACACATATTATTTATAACATATTACTATTTTAATTTTTGTACATATTATTATTTTAAAATTTAATTAGTATATAAATTAACGCTTTAATCAACTGATTTTTGTCAAAAATATTAATAAGGTGTTAATAACATACTATTTAAAACATATTATTTTTTAAATTTTATTATACTTTTAATTTTTATATAACATTATATTAAAATTTAATTAGCAAATTAACGTTTTAATCAACTAATTTCTGTTAAAAAATATTAATAAAGCGTTAATTTGCTAATAAAATTTGAAAGTAATAATACGTTAAAAATATTAAGATAGTAATCTGTTGTAAATAATATCACAGGCCTGCATGGTTTTAATGTTTGAGCAAACAAAGTAGTTCCCCACGTAATTTAGTGCGCTGAATTCGAATCTGGCCTCAGAATTTGTTCATCACGTCAGATTTTCGAGATAAATGAGGTGAAAGGTGTCAAAAATGACGATTTTGGCCAACTTCATGCATTTATTTTAACACTAAATTTTTAAAAATATTTCTGATAATGTCATCGCATAGTACTAGTCTTCCCCTTTAAAATCCACTTTTAATCATCTTCGTACGATATTTTGTTCCCGAGATATATCATTTTAAAGATGTTAAAATTACAATGCATACTTTTTGTATTTTAGGCCTATTGCGTTTTTGGATTTTGAGGTATTGAGATTTATTGGTTTTTGAATTCTAAGTTTGGAGTTATTGGGAATTAGATGCAGTAGGTTTGTATGATGTATGTACCTTGCATACGTATCCATTTGTAATTTCAATATTTAATTTCTCATACGAAGACAATTAAAAATAAATTTTAAAGGGGAAGACTATAGTACTATGCAATGACATTATCAGAAATATTAAAAAAAAAAATTGTTATCTGTAAAATATATAAATGCATGAAGTTGGCCAAAATCGTCATTTTTGACCACAGACATCTATATATTATATTATTATATTATCTATATATTACTAGAACACTACAAAGCGCGCGCTTCGCGCGCGCCATTTATTTCCTTCAATTATACAATATAAGCTGCGGTCGAGAATGTGTTACTAATATGGAACAAAGATAGAAAGATGTTTCGAATTATTCGTAGCGCATTCTTGATTCACAGCTTGTACGTTAATTACATATTATACAACAATTATAATATTTATCTTTTCATCTTTTGGTACCATGCAGACACCAGCGTACAAATTTTTTAATATGATAAACATAAAATAAGGATGCGTCGACAGGGTCCGCGTCAAAAAAGTATCAATATCTAATATTTTAAGACGAGCCAAAAATTCATCGATTATACATTTTAATAGTACATTGATTACAAAATCTTTTGGTACCAAGCAGACAACAGCGTACAAACTTTTTCATTTGCTATACATAAATTAAGGATGCGTCGCATAGGGTCAGCGGCATAAATGTATCAATTTCTAATATTTTAAGACGAGCCAAAAATTCATCGATTATACATTTTAATAGTACATTAATTACAGAATCTTTTGGTACCATGCAGACACCAGCGTACAAATTTTTTAATACGATAAACATAAAATAAGGATGCGTCGCACAGGGTCCGCGTCAAAAAAGTATTAATTTCTAATATTTTAAGACGAGCCAAAAATTCATCGATTATACATTTTAATAGTACATTAATTACAGAATCTTTTGGTACCATGCAGACATCAGTGTACAAATTTTTTAATACGATAAACATAAAATAAGGATGCGTCGACAGGGTCCGCGTCAAAAAAGTATCGATTTCTAATATTTTAAGACGAGCCAAAAATTCATCGATTATACATTTTAATAGTACATTGATTATAGAATCATTTGGTACCAAACAGACACCAGCGTACAAATTTTTTAACTTGATATACATAAAATAATGTTGCGTCGCATAGGGTCAGCGTTAAAAAAGTATCGATTTCTAACATTTTAAGACGAGCCAAAAATTCATCGATTATACATTTTAATAGTACATTGATTACAGAATCTTTTGGTACCATGCAGACACCAGCGTACAAATTTTTTAATACGATAAACCTAAAATAAGGATGCGTCGCACAGGGTCCGCGTCAAAAAAGTATTAATTTCTAATATTTTAAGACGAGCCAAAAATTCATCGATTATACATTTTAATAGTATATTGATTACAGAATCTTTTGGTACCATGCAGACACCAGCGTACAAATTTTTTAATATGATAAACATAAATTAAGGATGCGTCGACAGGGTCCGCGTCAAAAAAGTATCATTTTCTAATATTTTAAGACGAGCCAAAAATTCATCGATTATACATTTTAATATTACATTGATTACAGAATCTTTTGGTATCATGCAGACACCAGCGTACAAATTTTTTAATACGATAAACATAAAATAAGGATGCGTCGCACAGGGTCCGCGTCAAAAAAGTATCAATTTCTAATATTTTAGGACGAGCCAAAAATTCATCGATTATACATTTTAATAGTACATTGAATACAGAATCTTTTGGTGCCATGCAGACATCAGCGTACAAATTTTTTAATACGATAAACATAAAATAAGAATGCCTCGCACAGGGTCCGCATCAAAAAAGTATCGATTTCTAATATTTTAAGACGAGCCAAAAATTCATCGATCATACATTTTAATAGTACAATGATTACAGAATCTTTTGGTACCATGCAGACATCAGCGTACAAATTTTTTAATACGATAAACATAAAATAAAGATGCCTCGCACAGGGTCCGCGTCAAAAAAGTATCGATTTCTAATATTTTAAGACGAACCAAAAATTCATCGATTATACACTTGAATAGTACAATGATTACAGAATCTTTTGGTTCCATGCAGACACCAGCGTACAAACTTTTTCATTTGCTATACATAAATTAAGGATGCGTCGCATAGGGTCAGCGGCATAAATGTATCAATTTCTAATATTTTTAGACGAGCCAAAAATTCATCGATTATACATATTAATAGTACATTAATTACAGAATCTTTTGGTACCATGCAGACATCAGCGTACAAATTTTTTAATACGATAAACATAAAATAAGGATGCGTCGCACAGGGTCCGCGTCAAAAAAGTATCAATTTCTAATATTTTAAGACGAGCCAAAAATTCATCGATTATACATTTTAATAGTACATTGATTACAGAATCTTTTGGTACCATGCAGACACCAGCGTACAAATTTTTTAATACGATAAACCTAAAATAAGGATGCGTCGCACAGGGTCCGCGTCAAAAAAGTATTAATTTCTAATATTTTAAGACGAGCCAAAAATTCATCGATTATACATTTTAATAGTACATTGATTACAGAATCTTTTGATACCAAGCAGACAACAGCGTACAAACTTTTTCATTTGCTATACATAAATTAAGGATGCGTCGCATAGGGTCAGCGGTAAAAAAGTATGAATTTCTAATATTTTAAGACGAGCCAAAAATTCATCGATTATACATTTTAATAGTACATTGATTATAGAATCATTTGGTACCAAACAGACACCAGCGTACAAATTTTTTAACTTGATATACATAAAATAATGTTGCGTCGCATAGGGTCAGCGTTAAAAAAGTATCGATTTCTAACATTTTAAGACGAGCCAAAAATTCATCGATTATACATTTTAATATTACATTGATTACAGAATCTTTTGGTATCATGCAGACACCAGCGTACAAATTTTTTAATACGGTAAACATAAAATAAGGATGCGTCGCACAGGGTCCGCGTCAAAAAAGTATCGATTTCTAATATTTTAAGACGAGCCAAAAATTCATCGATTATACATTTTAATAGTACAATGATTACAGAATCTTTTGGTACCATGCAGACACCAGCGTACAAATTTTTTAATATGATAAACATAAAATAAGGATGCGTCGCACAGGGTCCGCGTCAAAAAAGTATTAATTTATAATATTTTAAGACGAGCCAAAAATTCATCGGTTATACATTTTAATAGTATATTGATTACAGAATCTTTTGGTACCATGCAGACACCAGCGTACAAATTTTTTAATATGATAAACATAAAATAAGGATGCGTCGACAGGGTCCGCGTCAAAAAAGTATCATTTTCTAATATTTTAAGACGAGCCAAAAATTCATCGATTATACATTTTAATATTACATTGATTACAGAATCTTTTGGTATCATGCAGACACCAGCGTACAAATTTTTTAATACGATAAACATAAAATAAGTATGCGTCGCACAGGGTCCGCGTCAAAAAAGTATCAATTTCTAATATTTTAGGACGAGCCAAAAATTCATCGATTATACATTTTAATAGTACATTGATTATAGAATCATTTGGTACCAAACAGACACCAGCGTACAAATTTTTTAACTTGATATACATAAAATAATGTTGCGTCGCATAGGGTCAGCGGTAAAAAAGTATCGATTTCTAACATTTTAAGACGAGCCAAAAATTCATCGATTATACATTTTAATAGTACATTGATTATAGAATCATTTGGTACCAAACAGACATCAGCGTACAAATTTTTTAACTTGATATACATAAAATAATGTTGCGTCGCATAGGGTCAGCGGTAAAAAAGTATCGATTTCTAACATTTTAAGACGAGCCAAAAATTCATCGATTATACATTTTAATAGTACAATGATTACAGAATCTTTTGGTACCATGCAGACATCAGCGTACAAATTTTTTAATACGATAAACATAAAATAAGGATGCGTCGACTGGGTCCGCGTCAAAAAAGTATCGATTTCTAACATTTTGAGACGAGCCAAAAATTCATCGATTATACATTTTAATATTACATTGATTACAGAATCTTTTGGTATCATGCAGACACCAGCGTACAAATTTTTTAATACGATAAACATAAAATAAGGATGCGTCGCACAGGGTCCGCGTCAAAAAAGTATCAATTTCTAATATTTTAGGACGAGCCAAAAATTCATCGATTATACATTTTAATAGTACATTGATTATAGAATCATTTGGTACCAAACAGACACCAGCGTACAAATTTTTTAACTTGATATACATAAAATAATGTTGCGTCGCATAGGGTCAGCGGTAAAAAAGTATCGATTTCTAACATTCTAAGACGAGCCAAAAATTCATCGATTATACATTTTAATAGTACATTGATTATAGAATCATTTGGTACCAAACAGACATCAGCGTACAAATTTTTTAACTTGATATACATAAAATAATGTTGCGTCGCATAGGGTCAGCGGTAAAAAAGTATCGATTTCTAACATTTTAAGACGAGCCAAAAATTCATCGATTATACATTTTAATATTACATTGATTACAGAATCTTTTGGTATCATGCAGACACCAGCGTACAAATTTTTTAATACGATAAACATAAAATAAGGATGCGTCGCACAGGGTCCGCGTCAAAAAAGTATTAATTTCTAATATTTTAAGACGAGCCAAAAATTCATCGATTATACATTTTAATAGTACATTAATTACAGAATCTTTTGGTACCATGCAGACATCAGCGTACAAATTTTTTAATACGATAAACATAAAATAAGGATGCGTCGACAGGGTCCGCGTCAAAAAAGTATCGATTTCTAATATTTTAAGACGAGCCAAAAATTCATCGATTATACATTTTAATAGTACATTAATTATAGAATCATTTGGTACCAAACAGACACCAACGTACAAATTTTTTAACTTGATATACATAAAATAATGTTGCGTCGCATAGGGTCAGCGGTAAAAAAGTATCGATTTCTAACATTTTAAGACGAGCCAAAAATTCATCGATTATACATTTTAATATTACATTGATTACAGAATCTTTTGGTATCATGCAGACACCAGCGTACAAATTTTTTAATACGATAAACATAAAATAAGGATGCGTCGCACAGGGTCCGCGTCAAAAAAGTATCAATTTCTAATATTTTAGGACGAGCCAAAAATTCATCGATTATACATTTTAATAGTACATTGATTATAGAATCATTTGGTACCAAACAGACACCAGCGTACAAATTTTTTAACTTGATATACATAAAATAATGTTGCGTCGCATAGGGTCAGCGGTAAAAAAGTATCGATTTCTAACATTTTAAGACGAGCCAAAAATTCATCGATTATACATTTTAATATTACATTGATTACAGAATCTTTTGGTATCATGCAGACACCAGCGTACAAATTTTTTAATACGATAAACATAAAATAAGGATGCGTCGCACAGGGTCCGCGTCAAAAAAGTATTAATTTCTAATATTTTAAGGCGAGCCAAAAATTAATCGGTTATACATTTTAATAGTAT
Source organism: Prenolepis imparis (assembly GCF_030444845.1). Classification (NCBI taxonomy): domain Eukaryota; kingdom Metazoa; phylum Arthropoda; class Insecta; order Hymenoptera; family Formicidae; genus Prenolepis; species Prenolepis imparis. The sequence continues at coordinate 4,614,552 of NW_028141167.1, read as the reverse complement.
ATTGATTACAGAATCTTTTGGTACCATGCAGACACCAGCGTACAAATTTTTTAATATGGTAAACATAAAATAAGGATGCGTCGCACAGGGTCCGCGTCAAAAAAGTATTAATTTCTTATATTTTAAGACGAGCCAAAAATTCATCGATTATACATTTTAATACTACATTGATTACAGAATCTTTTGGTACCAAGCAGACAACAGCGTACAAACTTTTTCATTTGCTATACATAAATTGAGTATGCGTCGCATAGGATCAGCGGTAAAAAAGTATCGATTTCTAATATCTTAAGACGAGCCAAAAATTCATCGATTATACATTTTAATAGTACATTGAATACAGAATCTTTTGGTGCCATGCAGACATCAGCGTACAAATTTTTTAATACGATAAACCTAAAATAAGGATGCGTCGCACAGGGTCCGCGTCAAAAAAGTATTAATTTCTAATATTTTAAGACGAGCCAAAAATTCATCGATTATACATTTTAATAGTACATTGATTACAGAATCTTTTGGTACCAAGCAGACAACAGCGTACAAACTTTTTCATTTGCTATACATAAATTGAGTATGCGTCGCATAGGATCAGCGGTAAAAAAATATCGATTTCTAATATCTTAAGACGAGCCAAAAATTCATCGATTATACATTTTAATAGTACATTGAATACAGAATCTTTTGGTGCCATGCAGACATCAGCGTACAAATTTTTTAATACGATAAACATAAAATAAGGATGCGTCGCACAGGGTCCGCGTCAAAAAAGTATCGATTTCTAATATTTTAAGACGAGCCAAAAATTCATCGATTATACATTTTAATAGCACAATGATTACAGAATCTTTTGGTACCATGCAGACATCAGCGTACAATTTTTTTAATACGATAAACATAAAATAAGGATGCGTCGACAGGGTCCGCGTCAAAAAAGTATCGATTTCTAATATTTTAAGACGAGCCAAAAATTCATCGATTATACATTTTAATAGTACATTAATTATAGAATCATTTGGTACCAAACAGACACCAGCGTACAAATTTTTTAACTTGTTATACATAAAATAATGTTGCGTCGCATAGGGTCAGCGGTAAAAAAGTATCGATTTCTAACATTTTAAGACGAGCCAAAAATTCATCGATTATACATTTTAATATTACATTGATTACAGAATCTTTTGGTATCATGCAGACACCAGCGTACAAATTTTTTAATACGATAAACATAAAATAAGGATGCGTCGCACAGGGTCCGCGTCAAAAAAGTTTCAATATCTAATATTTTAAGACGAGCCAAAAATTCATCGATTATACATTTTAATAGTACATTGATTACAAAATCTTTTGGTACCAAGCAGACAACAGCGTACAAACTTTTTCATTTGCTATACATAAATTAAGGATGCGTCGCATAGGGTCAGCGGCATAAATGTATCAATTTCTAATATTTTAAGACGAGCCAAAAATTCATCGATTATACATTTTAATAGTACATTAATTACAGAATCTTTTGGTACCATGCAGACACCAGCGTACAAATTTTTTAATACGATAAACATAAAATAAGGATGCGTCGCACAGGGTCCGCGTCAAAAAAGTATTAATTTCTAATATTTTAAGACGAGCCAAAAATTCATCGATTATACATTTTAATAGTACATTGATTACAGAATCTTTTGGTACCATGCAGACACCAGCGTACAAATTTTTTAATACGATAAACATAAAATAAGGATGCGTCGCACAGGGTCCGCGTCAAAAAAGTATCAATTTCTAATATTTTAAGACGAGCCAAAAATTCATCGATTATACATTTTAATAGTACATTGATTACAGAATCTTTTGGTACCATGCAGACACCAGCGTACAAATTTTTTAATACGATAAACCTAAAATAAGGATGCGTCGCACAGGGTCCGCGTCAAAAAAGTATTAATTTCTAATATTTTAAGACGAGCCAAAAATTCATCGATTATACATTTTAATAGTACATTGATTACAGAATCTTTTGATACCAAGCAGACAACAGCGTACAAACTTTTTCATTTGCTATACATAAATTAAGGATGCGTCGCATAGGGTCAGCGGTAAAAAAGTATGAATTTCTAATATTTTAAGACGAGCCAAAAATTCATCGATTATACATTTTAATAGTACATTGATTATAGAATCATTTGGTACCAAACAGACACCAGCGTACAAATTTTTTAACTTGATATACATAAAATAATGTTGCGTCGCATAGGGTCAGCGTTAAAAAAGTATCGATTTCTAACATTTTAAGACGAGCCAAAAATTCATCGATTATACATTTTAATATTACATTGATTACAGAATCTTTTGGTATCATGCAGACACCAGCGTACAAATTTTTTAATACGATGAACATAAAATAAGGATGCGTCGCACAGGGTCCGCGTCAAAAAAGTATTAATTTCTAATATTTTAAGACGAGCCAAAAATTCATCGATTATACATTTTAATAGTACATTAATTACAGAATCTTTTGGTACCATGCAGACACCAGCGTACAAATTTTTTAATACGATAAACATAAAATAAGGATGCGTCGCACAGGGTCCGCGTCAAAAAAGTATCAATTTCTAATATTTTAGGACGAGCCAAAAATTCATCGATTATACATTTTAATAGTACATTGATTATAGAATCATTTGGTACCAAACAGACACCAGCGTACAAATTTTTTAACTTGATATACATAAAATAATGTTGCGTCGCATAGGGTCAGCGGTAAAAAAGTATCGATTTCTAACATTCTAAGACGAGCCAAAAATTCATCGATTATACATTTTAATAGTACATTGATTATAGAATCATTTGGTACCAAACAGACATCAGCGTACAAATTTTTTAACTTGATATACATAAAATAATGTTGCGTCGCATAGGGTCAGCGGTAAAAAAGTATCGATTTCTAACATTTTAAGACGAGCCAAAAATTCATCGATTATACATTTTAATATTACATTGATTACAGAATCTTTTGGTATCATGCAGACACCAGCGTACAAATTTTTTAATACGATAAACATAAAATAAGGATGCGTCGCACAGGGTCCGCGTCAAAAAAGTATTAATTTCTAATATTTTAAGACGAGCCAAAAATTCATCGATTATACATTTTAATAGTACATTAATTACAGAATCTTTTGGTACCATGCAGACATCAGCGTACAAATTTTTTAATACGATAAACATAAAATAAGGATGCGTCGACAGGGTCCGCGTCAAAAAAGTATCGATTTCTAATATTTTAAGACGAGCCAAAAATTCATCGATTATACATTTTAATAGTACATTAATTGTAGAATCATTTGGTACCAAACAGACACCAACGTACAAATTTTTTAACTTGATATACATAAAATAATGTTGCGTCGCATAGGGTCAGCGGTAAAAAAGTATCGATTTCTAACATTTTAAGACGAGCCAAAAATTCATCGATTATACATTTTAATATTACATTGATTACAGAATCTTTTGGTATCATGCAGACACCAGCGTACAAATTTTTTAATACGATAAACATAAAATAAGGATGCGTCGCACAGGGTCCGCGTCAAAAAAGTATCAATTTCTAATATTTTAGGACGAGCCAAAAATTCATCGATTATACATTTTAATAGTACATTGATTATAGAATCATTTGGTACCAAACAGACACCAGCGTACAAATTTTTTAACTTGATATACATAAAATAATGTTGCGTCGCATAGGGTCAGCGGTAAAAAAGTATCGATTTCTAACATTTTAAGACGAGCCAAAAATTCATCGATTATACATTTTAATATTACATTGATTACAGTATCTTTTGGTATCATGCAGACACCAGCGTACAAATTTTTTAATACGATAAACATAAAATAAGGATGCGTCGCACAGGGTCCGCGTCAAAAAAGTATTAATTTCTAATATTTTAAGGCGAGCCAAAAATTAATCGGTTATACATTTTAATAGTATATTGATTACAGAATCTTTTGGTACCATGCAGACACCAGCGTACAAATTTTTTAATATGGTAAACATAAAATAAGGATGCGTCGCACAGGGTCCGCGTCAAAAAAGTATTAATTTCTTATATTTTAAGACGAGCCAAAAATTCATCGATTATACATTTTAATACTACATTGATTACAGAATCTTTTGGTACCAAGCAGACAACAGCGTACAAACTTTTTCATTTGCTATACATAAATTGAGTATGCGTCGCATAGGATCAGCGGTAAAAAAGTATCGATTTCTAATATCTTAAGACGAGCCAAAAATTCATCGATTATACATTTTAATAGTACATTGAATACAGAATCTTTTGGTGCCATGCAGACATCAGCGTACAAATTTTTTAATACGATAAACCTAAAATAAGGATGCGTCGCACAGGGTCCGCGTCAAAAAAGTATTAATTTCTAATATTTTAAGACGAGCCAAAAATTCATCGATTATACATTTTAATAGTACATTGATTACAGAATCTTTTGGTACCAAGCAGACAACAGCGTACAAACTTTTTCATTTGCTATACATAAATTGAGTATGCGTCGCATAGGATCAGCGGTAAAAAAATATCGATTTCTAATATCTTAAGACGAGCCAAAAATTCATCGATTATACATTTTAATAGTACATTGAATACAGAATCTTTTGGTGCCATGCAGACATCAGCGTACAAATTTTTTAATACGATAAACATAAAATAAGGATGCGTCGCACAGGGTCCGCGTCAAAAAAGTATCGATTTCTAATATTTTAAGACGAGCCAAAAATTAATCGATTATACATTTTAATAGCACAATGATTACAGAATCTTTTGGTACCATGCAGACATCAGCGTACAAATTTTTTAATACGATAAACATAAAATAAGGATGCGTCGACAGGGTCCGCGTCAAAAAAGTATCGATTTCTAATATTTTAAGACGAGCCAAAAATTCATCGATTATACATTTTAATAGTACATTAATTATAGAATCATTTGGTACCAAACAGACACCAGCGTACAAATTTTTTAACTTGTTATACATAAAATAATGTTGCGTCGCATAGGGTCAGCGGTAAAAAAGTATCGATTTCTAACATTTTAAGACGAGCCAAAAATTCATCGATTATACATTTTAATATTACATTGATTACAGAATCTTTTGGTATCATGCAGACACCAGCGTACAAATTTTTTAATACGATAAACATAAAATAAGGATGCGTCGCACAGGGTCCGCGTCAAAAAAGTTTCAATATCTAATATTTTAAGACGAGCCAAAAATTCATCGATTATACATTTTAATTGTACATTGATTACAAAATCTTTTGGTACCAAGCAGACAACAGCGTACAAACTTTTTCATTTGCTATACATAAATTAAGGATGCGTCGCATAGGGTCAGCGGCATAAATGTATCAATTTCTAATATTTTAAGACGAGCCAAAAATTCATCGATTATACATTTTAATAGTACATTAATTACAGAATCTTTTGGTACCATGCAGACACCAGCGTACAAATTTTTTAATACGATAAACATAAAATAAGGATGCGTCGCACAGGGTCCGCGTCAAAAAAGTATTAATTTCTAATATTTTAAGACGAGCCAAAAATTCATCGATTATACATTTTAATAGTACATTGATTACAGAATCTTTTGGTACCATGCAGACACCAGCGTACAAATTTTTTAATACGATAAACATAAAATAAGGATGCGTCGCACAGGGTCCGCGTCAAAAAAGTATCAATATCTAATATTTTAAGACGAGCCAAAAATTCATCGATTATACATTTTAATACTACATTGATTACAGAATCTTTTGGTACCAAGCAGACAACAGCGTACCAACTTTTTCATTTGCTATACATAAATTAAGGATGCGTCGCATAGGGTCAGCGGCATAAATGTATCAATTTCTAATATTTTAAGACGAGCCAAAAATTCATCGATTATACATTTTAATAGTACATTGATTATAGAATCATTTGGTACCAAATAGACACCAGCGTACAAATTTTTTAACTTGATATACATAAAATAATGTTGCGTCGCATAGGGTCAGCGGTAAAAAAGTATCGATTTCTAACATTTTAAGACGAGCCAAAAATTCATCGATTATACATTTTAATATTACATTGATTACAGAATCTTTTGGTATCATGCAGACACCAGCGTACAAATTTTTTAATACGATAAACATAAAATAAGGATGCGTCGCACAGGGTCCGCGTCAAAAAAGTATTAATTTCTAATATTTTAAGACGAGCCAAAAATTCATCGATTATACATTTTAATAGTACATTGATTACAGAATCTTTTGGTACCATGCAGACACCAGCGTACAAATTTTTTAATATGATAAACATAAAATAAGGATGCGTCGACAGGGTCCGCGTCAAAAAAGTATCGATTTCTAATATTTTAAGACGAGCCAAAAATTCATCGATTATACACTTGAATAGTACAATGATTACAGAATCTTTTGGTTCCATGCAGACACCAGCGTACAAACTTTTTCATTTGCTATACATAAATTAAGGATGCGTCGCATAGGGTCAGCGGCATAAATGTATCAATTTCTAATATTTTTAGACGAGCCAAAAATTCATCGATTATACATATTAATAGTACATTAATTACAGAATCTTTTGGTACCATGCAGACATCAGCGTACAAATTTTTTAATACGATAAACATAAAATAAGGACGCGTCGCACAGGGTCCGCGTCAAAAAAGTATCAATTTCTAATATTTTAAGACGAGCCAAAAATTCATCGATTATACATTTTAATAGTACATTGATTACAGAATCTTTTGGTACCATGCAGACACCAGCGTACAAATTTTTTAATACGATAAACCTAAAATAAGGATGCGTCGCACAGGGTCCGCGTCAAAAAAGTATTAATTTCTAATATTTTAAGACGAGCCAAAAATTCATCGATTATACATTTTAATAGTACATTGATTACAGAATCTTTTGATACCAAGCAGACAACAGCGTACAAACTTTTTCATTTGCTATACATAAATTAAGGATGCGTCGCATAGGGTCAGCGGTAAAAAAGTATGAATTTCTAATATTTTAAGACGAGCCAAAAATTCATCGATTATACATTTTAATAGTACATTGATTATAGAATCATTTGGTACCAAACAGACACCAGCGTACAAATTTTTTAACTTGATATACATAAAATAATGTTGCGTCGCATAGGGTCAGCGTTAAAAAAGTATCGATTTCTAACATTTTAAGACGAGCCAAAAATTCATCGATTATACATTTTAATATTACATTGATTACAGAATCTTTTGGTATCATGCAGACACCAGCGTACAAATTTTTTAATACGGTAAACATAAAATAAGGATGCGTCGCACAGGGTCCGCGTCAAAAAAGTATCGATTTCTAATATTTTAAGACGAGCCAAAAATTAATCGGTTATACATTTTAATAGTATATTGATTACAGAATCTTTTGGTACCATGCAGACACCAGCGTACAAATTTTTTAATATGGTAAACATAAAATAAGGATGCGTCGACAGGGTCCGCGTCAAAAAAGTATCATTTCCTAATATTTTAAGACGAGCCAAAAATTCATCGATTATACATTTTAATATTACATTGATTACAGAATCTTTTGTTATCATGCAGACACCAGCGTACAAATTTTTTAATACGATAAACATAAAATAAGGATGCGTCGCACAGGGTCCGCGTCAAAAAAGTATCAATTTCTAATATTTTAGGACGAGCCAAAAATTCATCGATACATTTTAATAGTACATTGATTATAGAATCATTTGGTACCAAACAGACACCAGCGTACAAATTTTTTAACTTGATATACATAAAATAATGTTGCGTCGCATAGGGTCAGCGGTAAAAAAGTATCGATTTCTAACATTTTAAGACGAGCCAAAAATTCATCGATTATACATTTTAATAGTACATTGATTATAGAATCATTTGGTACCAAACAGACATCAGCGTACAAATTTTTTAACTTGATATACATAAAATAATGTTGCGTCGCATAGGGTCAGCGGTAAAAAAGTATCGATTTCTAACATTTTAAGACGAGCCAAAAATTCATCGATTATACATTTTAATATTACATTGATTACAGAATCTTTTGGTATCATGCAGACACCAGCGTACAAATTTTTTAATACGATAAACATAAAATAAGGATGCGTCGCACAGGGTCCGCGTCAAAAAAGTATTAATTTCTAATATTTTAAGACGAGCCAAAAATTCATCGATTATACATTTTAATAGTACATTAATTACAGAATCTTTTGGTACCATGCAGACATCAGCGTACAAATTTTTTAATACGATAAACATAAAATAAGGATGCGTCGACAGGGTCAGCGGTAAAAAAGTATCGATTTCTAACATTTTAAGACGAGCCAAAAATTCATCGATTATACATTTTAATATTACATTGGTTACAGAATCTTTTGGTATCATGCAGACACCAGCGTACAAATTTTTTAACTTGATATACATAAAATAATGTTGCGTCGCATTGGGTCAGCGGTAAAAAAGTATCGATTTCTAACATTTTAAGACGAGCCAAAAATTCATCGATTATACATTTTAATATTACATTGATTATAGAATCATTTGGTACCAAACAGACACCAGCGTACAAATTTTTTAATACGATAAACATAAAATAAGGATGCGTCGCACAGGGTCCGCGTCAAAAAAGTATTAATTTCTAATATTTTAAGGCGAGCCAAAAATTCATCGATTATACATTTTAATAGTACATTGATTACAAAATCTTTTGGTACCAAGCAGACAACAGCGTACAAATTTTTTAATACGATAAACATAAAATAAGGATGCGTCGCACAGGGTCCGCGTCAAAAAAGTATTAATTTCTAATATTTTAAGACGAGCCAAAAATTCATCGATTATACATTTTAATACTACATTGATTACAGAATCTTTTGGTACCAAGCAGACAACAGCGTACAAACTTTTTCATTTGCTATACATAAATTGAGTATGCGTCGCATAGGATCAGCGGTAAAAAAGTATCGATTTCTAATATCTTAAGACGAGCCAAAAATTCATCGATTATACATTTTAATAGTACATTGAATACAGAATCTTTTGGTGCCATGCAGACATCAGCGTACAAATTTTTTAATACGATAAACATAAAATAAGGATGCGTCGCACAGGGTCCGCGTCAAAAAAGTATCGATTTCTAATATTTTAAGACGAGCCAAAAATTCATCGATTATACATTTTAATAGCACAATGATTACAGAATCTTTTGGTACCATGCAGACATCAGCGTACAAATTTTTTAATAAGATAAACATAAAATAAGAATGCGTCGACTGGGTCCGCGTCAAAAAAGTATCGATTTCTAACATTTTGAGACGAGCCAAAAATTCATCGATTATACATTTTAATAGTACATTGATTATAGAATCATTTGGTACCAAACAGACACCAGCGTACAAATTTTTTAACTTGATATACATAAAATAATGTTGCGTCGCATAGGGTCAGCGGTAAAAAAGTATCGATTTCTAACATTTTAAGACGAGCCAAAAATTCATCGATTATACATTTTAATATTACATTGATTACAGAATCTTTTGGTATCATGCAGACACCAGCGTACAAATTTTTTAATACGATAAACAAAATAAGGATGCGTCGCACAGGGTCCGCGTCAAAAAAGTATTAATTTCTAATATTTTAAGGCGAGCCAAAAATTCATCGATTATACATTTTAATAGTACATTGATTATAGAATCATTTGGTACCAAACAGACACCAGCGTACAAATTTTTTAACTTGATATACATAAAATAATGTTGCGTCGCATAGGGTCAGCGGTAAAAAAGTATCGATTTCTAACATTTTAAGACGAGCCAAAAATTCATCGATTATACATTTTAATAGTACATTGATTATAGAATCATTTGGTACCAAACAGACATCAGCGTACAAATTTTTTAACTTGATATACATAAAATAATGTTGCGTCGCATAGGGTCAGCGTTAAAAAAGTATCGATTTCTAACATTTTAAGACGAGCCAAAAATTCATCGATTATACATTTTAATAGTACATTGATTACAAAATCTTTTGGTACCAAGCAGACAACAGCGTACAAATTTTTTAATACGATAAACATAAAATAAAGATGCCTCGCACAGGGTCCGCGTCAAAAAAGTATCGATTTCTAACATTTTAAGACGAGCCAAAAATTCATCGATTATACATTTTAATATTACATTGATTACAGAATCTTTTGGTATCATGCAGACACCAGCGTACAAATTTTTTAATACGATAAACATAAAATAAGGATGCGTCGCACAGGGTCCGCGTCAAAAAAGTATTAATTTCTAATATTTTAAGACGAGCCAAAAATTCATCGATTATACATTTTAATAGTACATTAATTACAGAATCTTTTGGTACCATGCAGACATCAGCGTACAAATTTTTTAATACGATAAACATAAAATAAGGATGCGTCGACAGGGTCCGCGTCAAAAAAGTATCGATTTCTAATATTTTAAGACGAGCCAAAAATTCATCGATTATACATTTTAATAGTACATTAATTATAGAATCATTTGGTACCAAACAGACACCAGCGTACAAATTTTTTAACTTGATATACATAAAATAATGTTGCGTCGCATAGGATCAGCGGTAAAAAAGTATCGATTTCTAACATTTTAAGACGAGCCAAAAATTCATCGATTATACATTTTAATATTACATTGGTTACAGAATCTTTTGGTATCATGCAGACACCAGCGTACAAATTTTTTAACTTGATATACATAAAATAATGTTGCGTCGCATTGGGTCAGCGGTAAAAAAGTATCGATTTCTAACATTTTAAGACGAGCCAAAAATTCATCGATTATACATTTTAATATTACATTGATTATAGAATCATTTGGTACCAAACAGACACCAGCGTACAAATTTTTTAATACGATAAACATAAAATAAGGATGCGTCGCACAGGGTCCGCGTCAAAAAAGTATTAATTTCTAATATTTTAAGGCGAGCCAAAAATTCATCGATTATACATTTTAATAGTACATTGATTACAAAATCTTTTGGTACCAAGCAGACAACAGCGTACAAATTTTTTAATACGATAAACATAAAATAAGGATGCGTCGCACAGGGTCCGCGTCAAAAAAGTATTAATTTCTAATATTTTAAGACGAGCCAAAAATTCATCGATTATACATTTTAATACTACATTGATTACAGAATCTTTTGGTACCAAGCAGACAACAGCGTACAAACTTTTTCATTTGCTATACATAAATTGAGTATGCGTCGCATAGGATCAGCGGTAAAAAAGTATCGATTTCTAATATCTTAAGACGAGCCAAAAATTCATCGATTATACATTTTAATAGTACATTGAATACAGAATCTTTTGGTGCCATGCAGACATCAGCGTACAAATTTTTTAATACGATAAACATAAAATAAGGATGCGTCGCACAGGGTCCGCGTCAAAAAAGTATCGATTTCTAATATTTTAAGACGAGCCAAAAATTCATCGATTATACATTTTAATAGCACAATGATTACAGAATCTTTTGGTACCATGCAGACATCAGCGTACAAATTTTTTAATAAGATAAACATAAAATAAGAATGCGTCGACTGGGTCCGCGTCAAAAAAGTATCGATTTCTAACATTTTGAGACGAGCCAAAAATTCATCGATTATACATTTTAATAGTACATTGATTATAGAATCATTTGGTACCAAACAGACACCAGCGTACAAATTTTTTAACTTGATATACATAAAATAATGTTGCGTCGCATAGGGTCAGCGGTAAAAAAGTATCGATTTCTAACATTTTAAGACGAGCCAAAAATTCATCGATTATACATTTTAATATTACATTGATTACAGAATCTTTTGGTATCATGCAGACACCAGCGTACAAATTTTTTAATACGATAAACAAAATAAGGATGCGTCGCACAGGGTCCGCGTCAAAAAAGTATTAATTTCTAATATTTTAAGACGAGCCAAAAATTCATCGATTATACATTTTAATAGTACATTGATTACAGAATCTTTTGATACCAAGCAGACAACAGCGTACAAACTTTTTCATTTGCTATACATAAATTAAGGATGCGTCGCATAGGGTCAGCGGTAAAAAAGTATGAATTTCTAATATTTTAAGACGAGCCAAAAATTCATCGATTATACATTTTAATAGTACAATGATTACAGAATCTTTTGGTACCATGCAGACACCAGCGTACAAATTTTTTAATATGATAAACATAAAATAAGGATGCGTCGCACAGGGTCCGCGTCAAAAAAGTATTAATTTATAATATTTTAAGACGAGCCAAAAATTCATCGGTTATACATTTTAATAGTACATTGATTACAGAATCTTTTGGTACCATGCAGACACCAGCGTACAAATTTTTTAATATGATAAACATAAAATAAGGATGCGTCGACAGGGTCCGCGTCAAAAAAGTATCATTTTCTAATATTTTAAGACGAGCCAAAAATTCATCGATTATACATTTTAATATTACATTGATTACAGAATCTTTTGGTATCATGCAGACACCAGCGTACAAATTTTTTAATACGATAAACATAAAATAAGGATGCGTCGCACAGGGTCCGCGTCAAAAAAGTATCAATTTCTAATATTTTAGGACGAGCCAAAAATTCATCGATTATACATTTTAATACTACATTGATTACAGAATCTTTTGGTACCAAGCAGACAACAGCGTACAAACTTTTTCATTTGCTATACATAAATTGAGTATGCGTCGCATAGGATCAGCGGTAAAAAAGTATCGATTTCTAATATCTTAAGACGAGCCAAAAATTCATCGATTATACATTTTAATAGTACATTGAATACAGAATCTTTTGGTGCCATGCAGACATCAGCGTACAAATTTTTTAATACGATAAACATAAAATAAGGATGCGTCGCACAGGGTCCGCGTCAAAAAAGTATCGATTTCTAATATTTTAAGACGAGCCAAAAATTCATCGATTATACATTTTAATAGCACAATGATTACAGAATCTTTTGGTACCATGCAGACATCAGCGTACAAATTTTTTAATAAGATAAACATAAAATAAGAATGCGTCGACTGGGTCCGCGTCAAAAAAGTATCGATTTCTAACATTTTGAGACGAGCCAAAAATTCATCGATTATACATTTTAATAGTACATTGATTATAGAATCATTTGGTACCAAACAGACACCAGCGTACAAATTTTTTAACTTGATATACATAAAATAATGTTGCGTCGCATAGGGTCAGCGGTAAAAAAGTATCGATTTCTAACATTTTAAGACGAGCCAAAAATTCATCGATTATACATTTTAATATTACATTGATTACAGAATCTTTTGGTATCATGCAGACACCAGCGTACAAATTTTTTAATACGATAAACAAAATAAGGATGCGTCGCACAGGGTCCGCGTCAAAAAAGTATTAATTTCTAATATTTTAAGGCGAGCCAAAAATTCATCGATTATACATTTTAATAGTACATTGATTACAAAATCTTTTGGTACCAAGCAGACAACAGCGTACAAATTTTTTAATACGATAAACATAAAATAAGGATGCGTCGCACAGGGTCCGCGTCAAAAAAGTATTAATTTCTAATATTTTAAGACGAGCCAAAAATTCATCGATTATACATTTTAATACTACATTGATTACAGAATCTTTTGGTACCAAGCAGACAACAGCGTACAAACTTTTTCATTTGCTATACATAATTTGAGTATGCGTCGCATAGGATCAGCGGTAAAAAAGTATCGATTTCTAATATCTTAAGACGAGCCAAAAATTCATCGATTATACATTTTAATAGTACATTGAATACAGAATCTTTTGGTGCCATGCAGACATCAGCGTACAAATTTTTTAATACGATAAACATAAAATAAGGATGCGTCGCACAGGGTCCGCGTCAAAAAAGTATCAATTTCTAATATTTTAAGACGAGCCAAAAATTCATCGATTATACATTTTAATAGTACATTGATTATAGAATCATTTGGTACCAAACAGACACCAGCGTACAAATTTTTTAACTTGATATACATAAAATAATGTTGCGTCGCATAGGGTCAGCGGTAAAAAGTATCGATTTCTAACATTTTAAGACGAGCCAAAAATTCATCGATTATACATTTTAATATTACATTGATTACAGAATCTTTTGGTATCATGCAGACACCAGCGTACAAATTTTTTAATACGATGAACATAAAATAAGGATGCGTCGCACAGGGTCCGCGTCAAAAAAGTATTAATTTCTAATATTTTAAGACGAGCCAAAAATTCATCGATTATACATTTTAATAGTACATTAATTACAGAATCTTTTGGTACCATGCAGACATCAGCGTACAAATTTTTTAATACGATAAACATAAAATAAGGATGCGTCGACTGGGTCCGCGTCAAAAAAGTATCGATTTCTAACATTTTGAGACGAGCCAAAAATTCATCGATTATACATTTTAATATTACATTGATTACAGAATCTTTTGGTATCATGCAGACACCAGCGTACAAATTTTTTAATACGATAAACATAAAATAAGGATGCGTCGCACAGGGTCCGCGTCAAAAAAGTATCAATTTCTAATATTTTAGGACGAGCCAAAAATTCATCGATTATACATTTTAATAGTACATTGATTATAGAATCATTTGGTACCAAACAGACACCAGCGTACAAATTTTTTAACTTGATATACATAAAATAATGTTGCGTCGCATAGGGTCAGCGGTAAAAAAGTATCGATTTCTAACATTCTAAGACGAGCCAAAAATTCATCGATTATACATTTTAATAGTACATTGATTATAGAATCATTTGGTACCAAACAGACATCAGCGTACAAATTTTTTAACTTGATATACATAAAATAATGTTGCGTCGCATAGGGTCAGCGGTAAAAAAGTATCGATTTCTAACATTTTAAGACGAGCCAAAAATTCATCGATTATACATTTTAATATTACATTGATTACAGAATCTTTTGGTATCATGCAGACACCAGCGTACAAATTTTTTAATACGATAAACATAAAATAAGGATGCGTCGCACAGGGTCCGCGTCAAAAAAGTATTAATTTCTAATATTTTAAGACGAGCCAAAAATTCATCGATTATACATTTTAATAGTACATTAATTACAGAATCTTTTGGTACCATGCAGACATCAGCGTACAAATTTTTTAATACGATAAACATAAAATAAGGATGCGTCGACAGGGTCCGCGTCAAAAAAGTATCGATTTCTAATATTTTAAGACGAGCCAAAAATTCATCGATTATACATTTTAATAGTACATTAATTGTAGAATCATTTGGTACCAAACAGACACCAACGTACAAATTTTTTAACTTGATATACATAAAATAATGTTGCGTCGCATAGGGTCAGCGGTAAAAAAGTATCGATTTCTAACATTTTAAGACGAGCCAAAAATTCATCGATTATACATTTTAATATTACATTGATTACAGAATCTTTTGGTATCATGCAGACACCAGCGTACAAATTTTTTAATACGATAAACATAAAATAAGGATGCGTCGCACAGGGTCCGCGTCAAAAAAGTATCAATTTCTAATATTTTAGGACGAGCCAAAAATTCATCGATTATACATTTTAATAGTACATTGATTATAGAATCATTTGGTACCAAACAGACACCAGCGTACAAATTTTTTAACTTGATATACATAAAATAATGTTGCGTCGCATAGGGTCAGCGGTAAAAAAGTATCGATTTCTAACATTTTAAGACGAGCCAAAAATTCATCGATTATACATTTTAATATTACATTGATTACAGTATCTTTTGGTATCATGCAGACACCAGCGTACAAATTTTTTAATACGATAAACATAAAATAAGGATGCGTCGCACAGGGTCCGCGTCAAAAAAGTATTAATTTCTAATATTTTAAGGCGAGCCAAAAATTAATCGGTTATACATTTTAATAGTATATTGATTACAGAATCTTTTGGTACCATGCAGACACCAGCGTACAAATTTTTTAATATGGTAAACATAAAATAAGGATGCGTCGCACAGGGTCCGCGTCAAAAAAGTATTAATTTCTTATATTTTAAGACGAGCCAAAAATTCATCGATTATACATTTTAATACTACATTGATTACAGAATCTTTTGGTACCAAGCAGACAACAGCGTACAAACTTTTTCATTTGCTATACATAAATTGAGTATGCGTCGCATAGGATCAGCGGTAAAAAAGTATCGATTTCTAATATCTTAAGACGAGCCAAAAATTCATCGATTATACATTTTAATAGTACATTGAATACAGAATCTTTTGGTGCCATGCAGACATCAGCGTACAAATTTTTTAATACGATAAACCTAAAATAAGGATGCGTCGCACAGGGTCCGCGTCAAAAAAGTATTAATTTCTAATATTTTAAGACGAGCCAAAAATTCATCGATTATACATTTTAATAGTACATTGATTACAGAATCTTTTGGTACCAAGCAGACAACAGCGTACAAACTTTTTCATTTGCTATACATAAATTGAGTATGCGTCGCATAGGATCAGCGGTAAAAAAATATCGATTTCTAATATCTTAAGACGAGCCAAAAATTCATCGATTATACATTTTAATAGTACATTGAATACAGAATCTTTTGGTGCCATGCAGACATCAGCGTACAAATTTTTTAATACGATAAACATAAAATAAGGATGCGTCGCACAGGGTCCGCGTCAAAAAAGTATCGATTTCTAATATTTTAAGACGAGCCAAAAATTAATCGATTATACATTTTAATAGCACAATGATTACAGAATCTTTTGGTACCATGCAGACATCAGCGTACAAATTTTTTAATACGATAAACATAAAATAAGGATGCGTCGACAGGGTCCGCGTCAAAAAAGTATCGATTTCTAATATTTTAAGACGAGCCAAAAATTCATCGATTATACATTTTAATAGTACATTAATTATAGAATCATTTGGTACCAAACAGACACCAGCGTACAAATTTTTTAACTTGTTATACATAAAATAATGTTGCGTCGCATAGGGTCAGCGG
Organism: Prenolepis imparis; assembly: GCF_030444845.1. Classification (NCBI taxonomy): domain Eukaryota; kingdom Metazoa; phylum Arthropoda; class Insecta; order Hymenoptera; family Formicidae; genus Prenolepis; species Prenolepis imparis. The sequence goes on along the minus strand of NW_028141167.1, from coordinate 4,597,381 downwards.
TAAAAAAGTATCGATTTCTAACATTTTAAGACGAGCCAAAAATTCATCGATTATACATTTTAATATTACATTGATTACAGAATCTTTTGGTATCATGCAGACACCAGCGTACAAATTTTTTAATACGATAAACATAAAATAAGGATGCGTCGCACAGGGTCCGCGTCAAAAAAGTTTCAATATCTAATATTTTAAGACGAGCCAAAAATTCATCGATTATACATTTTAATTGTACATTGATTACAAAATCTTTTGGTACCAAGCAGACAACAGCGTACAAACTTTTTCATTTGCTATACATAAATTAAGGATGCGTCGCATAGGGTCAGCGGCATAAATGTATCAATTTCTAATATTTTAAGACGAGCCAAAAATTCATCGATTATACATTTTAATAGTACATTAATTACAGAATCTTTTGGTACCATGCAGACACCAGCGTACAAATTTTTTAATACGATAAACATAAAATAAGGATGCGTCGCACAGGGTCCGCGTCAAAAAAGTATTAATTTCTAATATTTTAAGACGAGCCAAAAATTCATCGATTATACATTTTAATAGTACATTGATTACAGAATCTTTTGGTACCATGCAGACACCAGCGTACAAATTTTTTAATACGATAAACATAAAATAAGGATGCGTCGCACAGGGTCCGCGTCAAAAAAGTATCAATATCTAATATTTTAAGACGAGCCAAAAATTCATCGATTATACATTTTAATACTACATTGATTACAGAATCTTTTGGTACCAAGCAGACAACAGCGTACCAACTTTTTCATTTGCTATACATAAATTAAGGATGCGTCGCATAGGGTCAGCGGCATAAATGTATCAATTTCTAATATTTTAAGACGAGCCAAAAATTCATCGATTATACATTTTAATAGTACATTGATTATAGAATCATTTGGTACCAAATAGACACCAGCGTACAAATTTTTTAACTTGATATACATAAAATAATGTTGCGTCGCATAGGGTCAGCGGTAAAAAAGTATCGATTTCTAACATTTTAAGACGAGCCAAAAATTCATCGATTATACATTTTAATATTACATTGATTACAGAATCTTTTGGTATCATGCAGACACCAGCGTACAAATTTTTTAATACGATAAACATAAAATAAGGATGCGTCGCACAGGGTCCGCGTCAAAAAAGTATTAATTTCTAATATTTTAAGACGAGCCAAAAATTCATCGATTATACATTTTAATAGTACATTGATTACAGAATCTTTTGGTACCATGCAGACACCAGCGTACAAATTTTTTAATATGATAAACATAAAATAAGGATGCGTCGACAGGGTCCGCGTCAAAAAAGTATCGATTTCTAATATTTTAAGACGAGCCAAAAATTCATCGATTATACACTTGAATAGTACAATGATTACAGAATCTTTTGGTTCCATGCAGACACCAGCGTACAAACTTTTTCATTTGCTATACATAAATTAAGGATGCGTCGCATAGGGTCAGCGGCATAAATGTATCAATTTCTAATATTTTTAGACGAGCCAAAAATTCATCGATTATACATATTAATAGTACATTAATTACAGAATCTTTTGGTACCATGCAGACATCAGCGTACAAATTTTTTAATACGATAAACATAAAATAAGGACGCGTCGCACAGGGTCCGCGTCAAAAAAGTATCAATTTCTAATATTTTAAGACGAGCCAAAAATTCATCGATTATACATTTTAATAGTACATTGATTACAGAATCTTTTGGTACCATGCAGACACCAGCGTACAAATTTTTTAATACGATAAACCTAAAATAAGGATGCGTCGCACAGGGTCCGCGTCAAAAAAGTATTAATTTCTAATATTTTAAGACGAGCCAAAAATTCATCGATTATACATTTTAATAGTACATTGATTACAGAATCTTTTGATACCAAGCAGACAACAGCGTACAAACTTTTTCATTTGCTATACATAAATTAAGGATGCGTCGCATAGGGTCAGCGGTAAAAAAGTATGAATTTCTAATATTTTAAGACGAGCCAAAAATTCATCGATTATACATTTTAATAGTACATTGATTATAGAATCATTTGGTACCAAACAGACACCAGCGTACAAATTTTTTAACTTGATATACATAAAATAATGTTGCGTCGCATAGGGTCAGCGTTAAAAAAGTATCGATTTCTAACATTTTAAGACGAGCCAAAAATTCATCGATTATACATTTTAATATTACATTGATTACAGAATCTTTTGGTATCATGCAGACACCAGCGTACAAATTTTTTAATACGGTAAACATAAAATAAGGATGCGTCGCACAGGGTCCGCGTCAAAAAAGTATCGATTTCTAATATTTTAAGACGAGCCAAAAATTAATCGGTTATACATTTTAATAGTATATTGATTACAGAATCTTTTGGTACCATGCAGACACCAGCGTACAAATTTTTTAATATGGTAAACATAAAATAAGGATGCGTCGACAGGGTCCGCGTCAAAAAAGTATCATTTCCTAATATTTTAAGACGAGCCAAAAATTCATCGATTATACATTTTAATATTACATTGATTACAGAATCTTTTGTTATCATGCAGACACCAGCGTACAAATTTTTTAATACGATAAACATAAAATAAGGATGCGTCGCACAGGGTCCGCGTCAAAAAAGTATTAATTTCTAATATTTTAAGACGAGCCAAAAATTCATCGATTATACATTTTAATAGTACATTAATTACAGAATCTTTTGGTACCATGCAGACATCAGCGTACAAATTTTTTAATACGATAAACATAAAATAAGGATGCGTCGACAGGGTCAGCGGTAAAAAAGTATCGATTTCTAACATTTTAAGACGAGCCAAAAATTCATCGATTATACATTTTAATATTACATTGGTTACAGAATCTTTTGGTATCATGCAGACACCAGCGTACAAATTTTTTAACTTGATATACATAAAATAATGTTGCGTCTCATAGGGTCAGCGGTAAAAAAGTATCGATTTCTAACATTTTAAGACGAGCCAAAAATTCATCGATTATACATTTTAATATTACATTGATTATAGAATCATTTGGTACCAAACAGACACCAGCGTACAAATTTTTTAATACGATAAACATAAAATAAGGATGCGTCGCACAGGGTCCGCGTCAAAAAAGTATTAATTTCTAATATTTTAAGACGAGCCAAAAATTCATCGATTATACATTTTAATAGTACATTGATTACAGAATCTTTTGATACCAAGCAGACAACAGCGTACAAACTTTTTCATTTGCTATACATAAATTAAGGATGCGTCGCATAGGGTCAGCGGTAAAAAAGTATGAATTTCTAATATTTTAAGACGAGCCAAAAATTCATCGATTATACATTTTAATAGTACAATGATTACAGAATCTTTTGGTACCATGCAGACACCAGCGTACAAATTTTTTAATATGATAAACATAAAATAAGGATGCGTCGCACAGGGTCCGCGTCAAAAAAGTATTAATTTCTAATATTTTAAGACGAGCCAAAAATTCATCGATTATACATTTTAATAGTACATTGATTACAGAATCTTTTGATACCAAGCAGACAACAGCGTACAAACTTTTTCATTTGCTATACATAAATTAAGGATGCGTCGCATAGGGTCAGCGGTAAAAAAGTATGAATTTCTAATATTTTAAGACGAGCCAAAAATTCATCGATTATACATTTTAATAGTACATTGATTATAGAATCATTTGGTACCAAACAGACACCAGCGTACAAATTTTTTAACTTGATATACATAAAATAATGTTGCGTCGCATAGGGTCAGCGTTAAAAAAGTATCGATTTCTAACATTTTAAGACGAGCCAAAAATTCATCGATTATACATTTTAATATTACATTGATTACAGAATCTTTTGGTATCATGCAGACACCAGCGTACAAATTTTTTAATACGGTAAACATAAAATAAGGATGCGTCGCACAGGGTCCGCGTCAAAAAAGTATCGATTTCTAATATTTTAAGACGAGCCAAAAATTAATCGGTTATACATTTTAATAGTATATTGATTACAGAATCTTTTGGTACCATGCAGACACCAGCGTACAAATTTTTTAATATGGTAAACATAAAATAAGGATGCGTCGACAGGGTCCGCGTCAAAAAAGTATCATTTCCTAATATTTTAAGACGAGCCAAAAATTCATCGATTATACATTTTAATATTACATTGATTACAGAATCTTTTGTTATCATGCAGACACCAGCGTACAAATTTTTTAATACGATAAACATAAAATAAGGATGCGTCGCACAGGGTCCGCGTCAAAAAAGTATCAATTTCTAATATTTTAGGACGAGCCAAAAATTCATCGATACATTTTAATAGTACATTGATTATAGAATCATTTGGTACCAAACAGACACCAGCGTACAAATTTTTTAACTTGATATACATAAAATAATGTTGCGTCGCATAGGGTCAGCGGTAAAAAAGTATCGATTTCTAACATTTTAAGACGAGCCAAAAATTCATCGATTATACATTTTAATAGTACATTGATTATAGAATCATTTGGTACCAAACAGACATCAGCGTACAAATTTTTTAACTTGATATACATAAAATAATGTTGCGTCGCATAGGGTCAGCGGTAAAAAAGTATCGATTTCTAACATTTTAAGACGAGCCAAAAATTCATCGATTATACATTTTAATATTACATTGATTACAGAATCTTTTGGTATCATGCAGACACCAGCGTACAAATTTTTTAATACGATAAACATAAAATAAGGATGCGTCGCACAGGGTCCGCGTCAAAAAAGTATTAATTTCTAATATTTTAAGACGAGCCAAAAATTCATCGATTATACATTTTAATAGTACATTAATTACAGAATCTTTTGGTACCATGCAGACATCAGCGTACAAATTTTTTAATACGATAAACATAAAATAAGGATGCGTCGACAGGGTCAGCGGTAAAAAAGTATCGATTTCTAACATTTTAAGACGAGCCAAAAATTCATCGATTATACATTTTAATATTACATTGGTTACAGAATCTTTTGGTATCATGCAGACACCAGCGTACAAATTTTTTAACTTGATATACATAAAATAATGTTGCGTCTCATAGGGTCAGCGGTAAAAAAGTATCGATTTCTAACATTTTAAGACGAGCCAAAAATTCATCGATTATACATTTTAATAGTACAATGATTACAGAATCTTTTGGTACCATGCAGACACCAGCGTACAAATTTTTTAATATGATAAACATAAAATAAGGATGCGTCGCACAGGGTCCGCGTCAAAAAAGTATTAATTTATAATATTTTAAGACGAGCCAAAAATTCATCGGTTATACATTTTAATAGTACATTGATTACAGAATCTTTTGGTACCATGCAGACACCAGCGTACAAATTTTTTAATATGATAAACATAAAATAAGGATGCGTCGACAGGGTCCGCGTCAAAAAAGTATCATTTTCTAATATTTTAAGACGAGCCAAAAATTCATCGATTATACATTTTAATATTACATTGATTACAGAATCTTTTGGTATCATGCAGACACCAGCGTACAAATTTTTTAATACGATAAACATAAAATAAGGATGCGTCGCACAGGGTCCGCGTCAAAAAAGTATCAATTTCTAATATTTTAGGACGAGCCAAAAATTCATCGATTATACATTTTAATAGTACATTGATTATAGAATCATTTGGTACCAAACAGACACCAGCGTACAAATTTTTTAACTTGATATACATAAAATAATGTTGCGTCGCATAGGGTCAGCGGTAAAAAAGTATCGATTTCTAACATTTTAAGACGAGCCAAAAATTCATCGATTATACATTTTAATAGTACATTGATTATAGAATCATTTGGTACCAAACAGACATCAGCGTACAAATTTTTTAACTTGATATACATAAAATAATGTTGCGTCGCATAGGGTCAGCGTTAAAAAAGTATCGATTTCTAACATTTTAAGACGAGCCAAAAATTCATCGATTATACATTTTAATAGTACATTGATTATAGAATCTTTTGGTACCATGCAGACATCAGCGTACAAATTTTTTAATACGATAAACATAAAATAAGGATGCGTCGACAGGGTCCGCGTCAAAAAAGTATCGATTTCTAATATTTTAAGACGAGCCAAAAATTCATCGATTATACATTTTAATAGTACATTGATTATAGAATCATTTGGTACCAAACAGACACCAGCGTACAAATTTTTTAACTTGATATACATAAAATAATGTTGCGTCGCATAGGGTCAGCGTTAAAAAAGTATCGATTTCTAACATTTTAAGACGAGCCAAAAATTCATCGATTATACATTTTAATATTACATTGATTACAGAATCTTTTGGTATCATGCAGACACCAGCGTACAAATTTTTTAATACGGTAAACATAAAATAAGGATGCGTCGCACAGGGTCCGCGTCAAAAAAGTATCGATTTCTAATATTTTAAGACGAGCCAAAAATTCATCGATTATACATTTTAATAGTACAATGATTACAGAATCTTTTGGTACCATGCAGACACCAGCGTACAAATTTTTTAATATGATAAACATAAAATAAGGATGCGTCGCACAGGGTCCGCGTCAAAAAAGTATTAATTTATAATATTTTAAGACGAGCCAAAAATTCATCGGTTATACATTTTAATAGTATATTGATTACAGAATCTTTTGGTACCATGCAGACACCAGCGTACAAATTTTTTAATATGATAAACATAAAATAAGGATGCGTCGACAGGATCCGCGTCAAAAAAGTATCATTTTCTAATATTTTAAGACGAGCCAAAAATTCATCGATTATACATTTTAATATTACATTGATTACAGAATCTTTTGGTATCATGCAGACACCAGCGTACAAATTTTTTAATACGATAAACATAAAATAAGGATGCGTCGCACAGGGTCCGCGTCAAAAAAGTATCAATTTCTAATATTTTAGGACGAGCCAAAAATTCATCGATTATACATTTTAATAGTACATTGATTATAGAATCATTTGGTACCAAACAGACACCAGCGTACAAATTTTTTAACTTGATATACATAAAATAATGTTGCGTCGCATAGGGTCAGCGGTAAAAAAGTATCGATTTCTAACATTTTAAGACGAGCCAAAAATTCATCGATTATACATTTTAATAGTACATTGATTATAGAATCATTTGGTACCAAACAGACATCAGCGTACAAATTTTTTAACTTGATATACATAAAATAATGTTGCGTCGCATAGGGTCAGCGGTAAAAAAGTATCGATTTCTAACATTTTAAGACGAGCCAAAAATTCATCGATTATACATTTTAATATTACATTGATTACAGAATCTTTTGGTATCATGCAGACACCAGCGTACAAATTTTTTAATACGATAAACATAAAATAAGGATGCGTCGCACATGGTCCGCGTCAAAAAAGTATTAAATTCTAATATTTTAAGACGAGCCAAAAATTCATCGATTATACATTTTAATAGTACATTAATTACAGAATCTTTTGGTACCATGCAGACATCAGCGTACAAATTTTTTAATACGATAAACATAAAATAAGGATGCGTCGACAGGGTCCGCGTCAAAAAAGTATCGATTTCTAATATTTTAAGACGAGCCAAAAATTCATCGATTATACATTTTAATAGTACATTAATTATAGAATCATTTGGTACCAAACAGACACCAGCGTACAAATTTTTTAACTTGATATACATAAAATAATGTTGCGTCGCATAGGGTCAGCGGTAAAAAAGTATCGATTTCTAACATTTTAAGACGAGCCAAAAATTCATCGATTATACATTTTAATATTACATTGGTTACAGAATCTTTTGGTATCATGCAGACACCAGCGTACAAATTTTTTAACTTGATATACATAAAATAATGTTGCGTCGCATATGGTCAGCGGTAAAAAAGTATCGATTTCTAACATTTTAAGACGAGCCAAAAATTCATCGATTATACATTTTAATATTACATTGATTATAGAATCATTTGGTACCAAACAGACACCAGCGTACAAATTTTTTAATACGATAAACATAAAATAAGGATGCGTCGCACAGTGTCCGCGTCAAAAAAGTATTAATTTCTAATATTTTAAGGCGAGCCAAAAATTCATCGATTATACATTTTAATAGTACATTGATTACAAAATCTTTTGGTACCAAGCAGACAACAGCGTACAAATTTTTTAATACGATAAACATAAAATAAGGATGCGTCGCACAGTGTCCGCGTCAAAAAAGTATTAATTTCTAATATTTTAAGGCGAGCCAAAAATTCATCGATTATACATTTTAATAGTACATTGATTACAAAATCTTTTGGTACCAAGCAGACAACAGCGTACAAATTTTTTAATACGATAAACATAAAATAAAGATGCCTCGCACAGGGTCCGCGTCAAAAAAGTATTAATTTCTAATATTTTAAGGCGAGCCAAAAATTCATCGATTATACATTTTAATAGTACATTGATTACAAAATCTTTTGGTACCAAGCAGACAACAGCGTACAAATTTTTTAATACGATAAACATAAAATAAAGATGCCTCGCACAGGGTCCGCGTCAAAAAAGTATCGATTTCTAACATTTTAAGACGAGCCAAAAATTCATCGATTATACATTTTAATATTACATTGATTACAGAATCTTTTGGTATCATGCAGACACCAGCGTACAAATTTTTTAATACGGTAAACATAAAATAAGGATGCGTCGCACAGGGTCCGCGTCAAAAAAGTATCGATTTCTAATATTTTAAGACGAGCCAAAAATTAATCGGTTATACATTTTAATAGTATATTGATTACAGAATCTTTTGGTACCATGCAGACACCAGCGTACAAATTTTTTAATATGGTAAACATAAAATAAGGATGCGTCGACAGGGTCCGCGTCAAAAAAGTATCATTTCCTAATATTTTAAGACGAGCCAAAAATTCATCGATTATACATTTTAATATTACATTGATTACAGAATCTTTTGTTATCATGCAGACACCAGCGTACAAATTTTTTAATACGATAAACATAAAATAAGGATGCGTCGCACAGGGTCCGCGTCAAAAAAGTATCAATTTCTAATATTTTAGGACGAGCCAAAAATTCATCGATTATACATTTTAATAGTACATTGATTATAGAATCATTTGGTACCAAACAGACACCAGCGTACAAATTTTTTAACTTGATATACATAAAATAATGTTGCGTCGCATAGGGTCAGCGGTAAAAAAGTATCGATTTCTAACATTTTAAGACGAGCCAAAAATTCATCGATTATACATTTTAATAGTACATTGATTATAGAATCATTTGGTACCAAACAGACATCAGCGTACAAATTTTTTAACTTGATATACATAAAATAATGTTGCGTCGCATAGGGTCAGCGGTAAAAAAGTATCGATTTCTAACATTTTAAGACGAGCCAAAAATTCATCGATTATACATTTTAATATTACATTGATTACAGAATCTTTTGGTATCATGCAGACACCAGCGTACAAATTTTTTAATACGATAAACATAAAATAAGGATGCGTCGCACAGGGTCCGCGTCAAAAAAGTATTAATTTCTAATATTTTAAGACGAGCCAAAAATTCATCGATTATACATTTTAATAGTACATTAATTACAGAATCTTTTGGTACCATGCAGACATCAGCGTACAAATTTTTTAATACGATAAACATAAAATAAGGATGCGTCGACAGGGTCAGCGGTAAAAAAGTATCGATTTCTAACATTTTAAGACGAGCCAAAAATTCATCGATTATACATTTTAATATTACATTGGTTACAGAATCTTTTGGTATCATGCAGACACCAGCGTACAAATTTTTTAACTTGATATACATAAAATAATGTTGCGTCTCATAGGGTCAGCGGTAAAAAAGTATCGATTTCTAACATTTTAAGACGAGCCAAAAATTCATCGATTATACATTTTAATATTACATTGATTATAGATTCATTTGGTACCAAACAGACACCAGCGTACAAATTTTTTAACTTGATATACATAAAATAATGTTGCGTCGCATAGGGTCAGCGGTAAAAAAGTATCGATTTCTAACATTTTAAGACGAGCCAAAAATTCATCGATTATACATTTTAATATTACATTGATTACAGAATCTTTTGGTATCATGCAGACACCAGCGTACAAATTTTTTAATACGATAAACATAAAATAAGGATGCGTCGCACAGGGTCCGCGTCAAAAAAGTATTAATTTCTAATATTTTAAGACGAGCCAAAAATTCATCGATTATACATTTTAATAGTACATTAATTACAGAATCTTTTGGTACCATGCAGACATCAGCGTACAAATTTTTTAATACGATAAACATAAAATAAGGATGCGTCGACAGGGTCAGCGGTAAAAAAGTATCGATTTCTAACATTTTAAGACGAGCCAAAAATTCATCGATTATACATTTTAATATTACATTGGTTACAGAATCTTTTGGTATCATGCAGACACCAGCGTACAAATTTTTTAACTTGATATACATAAAATAATGTTGCGTCTCATAGGGTCAGCGGTAAAAAAGTATCGATTTCTAACATTTTAAGACGAGCCAAAAATTCATCGATTATACATTTTAATATTACATTGATTATAGAATCATTTGGTACCAAACAGACACCAGCGTACAAATTTTTTAATACGATAAACATAAAATAAGGATGCGTCGCACAGGGTCCGCGTCAAAAAAGTATTAATTTCTAATATTTTAAGACGAGCCAAAAATTCATCGATTATACATTTTAATAGTACATTGATTACAGAATCTTTTGATACCAAGCAGACAACAGCGTACAAACTTTTTCATTTGCTATACATAAATTAAGGATGCGTCGCATAGGGTCAGCGGTAAAAAAGTATGAATTTCTAATATTTTAAGACGAGCCAAAAATTCATCGATTATACATTTTAATAGTACAATGATTACAGAATCTTTTGGTACCATGCAGACACCAGCGTACAAATTTTTTAATATGATAAACATAAAATAAGGATGCGTCGCACAGGGTCCGCGTCAAAAAAGTATTAATTTATAATATTTTAAGACGAGCCAAAAATTCATCGGTTATACATTTTAATAGTACATTGATTACAGAATCTTTTGGTACCATGCAGACACCAGCGTACAAATTTTTTAATATGATAAACATAAAATAAGGATGCGTCGACAGGGTCCGCGTCAAAAAAGTATCATTTTCTAATATTTTAAGACGAGCCAAAAATTCATCGATTATACATTTTAATATTACATTGATTACAGAATCTTTTGGTATCATGCAGACACCAGCGTACAAATTTTTTAATACGGTAAACATAAAATAAGGATGCGTCGCACAGGGTCCGCGTCAAAAAAGTATCGATTTCTAATATTTTAAGACGAGCCAAAAATTCATCGATTATATATTTTAATAGTACATTGATTATAGAATCATTTGGTACCAAACAGACACCAGCGTACAAATTTTTTAACTTGATATACATAAAATAATGTTGCGTCGCATAGGGTCAGCGGTAAAAAAGTATCGATTTCTAACATTCTAAGACGAGCCAAAAAGTCATCGATTATACATTTTAATAGTACATTGATTATAGAATCATTTGGTACCAAACAGACATCAGCGTACAAATTTTTTAACTTGATATACATAAAATAATGTTGCGTCGCATAGGGTCAGCGGTAAAAAAGTATCGATTTCTAACATTTTAAGACGAGCCAAAAATTCATCGATTATACATTTTAATATTACATTGATTACAGAATCTTTTGGTATCATGCAGACACCAGCGTACAAATTTTTTAATACGATAAACATAAAATAAGGATGCGTCGCACAGGGTCCGCGTCAAAAAAGTATTAATTTCTAATATTTTAAGACGAGCCAAAAATTCATCGATTATACATTTTAATAGTACATTAATTACAGAATCTTTTGGTACCATGCAGACATCAGCGTACAAATTTTTTCATTTGCTATACATAATTTGAGTTTGCGTCGCATAGGATCAGCGGTAAAAAAGTATCGATTTCTAATATCTTAAGACGAGCCAAAAATTCATCGATTATACATTTTAATATTACATTGATTACAGAATCTTTTGGTATCATGCAGACACCAGCGTACAAATTTTTTAATACGATAAACATAAAATAAGGATGCGTCGCACAGGGTCCGCGTCAAAAAAGTATTAATTTCTAATATTTTAAGACGAGCCAAAAATTCATCGATTATACATTTTAATAGTACATTCATTACAGAATCTTTTGGTACCATGCAGACATCAGCGTACAAATTTTTTAATACGATAAACATAAAATAAGGATGCGTCGACTGGGTCCGCGTCAAAAAAGTATCGATTTCTAACATTTTGAGACGAGCCAAAAATTCATCGATTATACATTTTAATATTACATTGATTACAGAATCTTTTGGTATCATGCAGACACCAGCGTACAAATTTTTTAATACGATAAACATAAAATAAGTATGCGTCGACAGGGTCCGCGTCAAAAAAGTATCGATTTCTAATATTTTAAGACGAGCCAAAAATTCATCGATTATACATTTTAATAGTACATTAATTATAGAATCATTTGGTACCAAACAGACACCAACGTACAAATTTTTTAACTTGATATACATAAAATAATGTTGCGTCGCATAGGGTCAGCGGTAAAAAAGTATCGATTTCTAACATTTTAAGACGAGCCAAAAATTCATCGATTATACATTTTAATATTACATTGATTACAGAATCTTTTGGTATCATGCAGACACCAGCGTACAAATTTTTTAATACGATAAACATAAAATAAGGATGCGTCGCACAGGGTCCGCGTCAAAAAAGTATCAATTTCTAATATTTTAGGACGAGCCAAAAATTCATCGATTATACATTTTAATAGTACATTGATTATAGAATCATTTGGTACCAAACAGACACCAGCGTACAAATTTTTTAACTTGATATACATAAAATAATGTTGCGTCGCATAGGGTCAGCGGTAAAAAAGTATCGATTTCTAACATTTTAAGACGAGCCAAAAATTCATCGATTATACATTTTAATATTACATTGATTACAGAATCTTTTGGTATCATGCAGACACCAGCGTACAAATTTTTTAATACGATAAACATAAAATAAGGATGCGTCGCACAGGGTCCGCGTCAAAAAAGTATTAATTTCTAATATTTTAAGGCGAGCCAAAAATTCATCGATTATACATTTTAATAGTACATTGATTACAAAATCTTTTGGTACCAAGCAGACAACAGCGTACAAATTTTTTAATACGATAAACATAAAATAAGGATGCGTCGCACAGGGTCCGCGTCAAAAAAGTATTAATTTCTTATATTTTAAGACGAGCCAAAAATTCATCGATTATACATTTTAATACTACATTGATTACAGAATCTTTTGGTACCAAGCAGACAACAGCGTACAAACTTTTTCATTTGCTATACATAAATTGAGTATGCGTCGCATAGGATCAGCGGTAAAAAAATATCGATTTCTAATATCTTAAGACGAGCCAAAAATTCATCGATTATACATTTTAATAGTACATTGAATACAGAATCTTTTGGTGCCATGCAGACATCAGCGTACAAATTTTTTAATACGATAAACCTAAAATAAGGATGCGTCGCACAGGGTCCGCGTCAAAAAAGTATTAATTTCTAATATTTTAAGACGAGCCAAAAATTCATCGATTATACATTTTAATAGTACATTGATTACAAAATCTTTTGGTACCAAGCAGACAACAGCGTACAAACTTTTTCATTTGCTATACATAAATTGAGTATGCGTCGCATAGGATCAGCGGTAAAAAAGTATCGATTTCTAATATCTTAAGACGAGCCAAAAATTCATCGATTATACATTTTAATAGTACATTGAATACAGAATCTTTTGGTGCCATGCAGACATCAGCGTACAAATTTTTTAATACGATAAACATAAAATAAGGATGCGTCGCACAGGGTCCGCGTCAAAAAAGTATCGATTTCTAATATTTTAAGACGAGCCAAAAATTCATCGATTATACATTTTAATAGCACAATGATTACAGAATCTTTTGGTACCATGCAGACATCAGCGTACAAATTTTTTAATACGATAAACATAAAATAAGGATGCGTCGACAGGGTCCGCGTCAAAAAAGTATCGATTTCTAATATTTTAAGACGAGCCAAAAATTCATCGATTATACATTTTAATAGTACATTAATTATAGAATCATTTGGTACCAAACAGACACCAGCGTACAAATTTTTTAACTTGTTATACATAAAATAATGTTGCGTCGCATAGGGTCAGCGGTAAAAAAGTATCGATTTCTAACATTTTAAGACGAGCCAAAAATTCATCGATTATACATTTTAATATTACATTGATTACAGAATCTTTTGGTATCATGCAGACACCAGCGTACAAATTTTTTAATACGATAAACATAAAATAAGGATGCGTCGCACAGGGTCCGCGTCAAAAAAGTATCGATTTCTAATATTTTAAGACGAGCCAAAAATTCATCGATTATACATTTTAATAGTACATTGATTACAGAATCTTTTGGTACCATGCAGACACCAGCGTACAAATTTTTTAATACGATAAACATAAAATAAGGATGCGTCGCACAGGGTCCGCGTCCAAAAAGTATCAATTTCTAATATTTTAGGACGAGCCAAAAATGCATCGATTATACATTTTAATAGTACATTGATTACAGAATCTTTTGGTACCATGCAGACACCAGCGTACAAATTTTTTAATATGATAAACATAAAATAAGGATGCGTCGACAGGGTCCGCGTCAAAAAAGTATCAATTTCTAATATTTTAAGACGAGCCAAAAATTCATCGATTATACATTTTAATAGTACATTGATTACAGAATCTTTTGGTACCAAGCAGACAACAGCGTACAAACTTTTTCATTTGCTATACATAAATTGAGTATGCGTCGCATAGGATCAGCGGTAAAAAATTATCGATTTCTAATATTTTAAGACGAGCCAAAAATTCATCGATTATACATTTTAATAGTACATTAATTACAGAATCTTTTGGTACCATGCAGACACCAGCGTACAAATTTTTTAATACGATAAACATAAAATAAGGATGCGTCGCACAGGGTCCGCGTCAAAAAAGTATTAATTTCTAATATTTTAAGACGAGCCAAAAATTCATCGATTATACATTTTAATAGTACATTGATTACAGAATCTTTTGGTACCATGCAGACACCAGCGTACAAATTTTTTAATACGATAAACATAAAATAAGGATGCGTCGCACAGGGTCCGCGTCAAAAAAGTATCAATATCTAATATTTTAAGACGAGCCAAAAATTCATCGATTATACATTTTAATACTACATTGATTACAGAATCTTTTGGTACCAAGCAGACAACAGCGTACCAACTTTTTCATTTGCTATACATAAATTAAGGATGCGTCGCATAGGGTCAGCGGCATAAATGTATCAATTTCTAATATTTTAAGACGAGCCAAAAATTCATCGATTATACACTTGAATAGTACAATGATTACAGAATCTTTTGGTTCCATGCAGACACCAGCGTACAAACTTTTTCATTTGCTATACATAAATTAAGGATGCGTCGCATAGGGTCAGCGGCATAAATGTATCAATTTCTAATATTTTTAGACGAGCCAAAAATTCATCGATTATACATATTAATAGTACATTAATTACAGAATCTTTTGGTACCATGCAGACATCAGCGTACAAATTTTTTAATACGATAAACATAAAATAAGGATGCGTCGCACAGGGTCCGCGTCAAAAAAGTATCAATTTCTAATATTTTAAGACGAGCCAAAAATTCATCGATTATACATTTTAATAGTACATTGATTACAGAATCTTTTGGTACCATGCAGACACCAGCGTACAAATTTTTTAATACGATAAACCTAAAATAAGGATGCGTCGCACAGGGTCCGCGTCAAAAAAGTATTAATTTCTAATATTTTAAGACGAGCCAAAAATTCATCGATTATACATTTTAATACTACATTGATTACAGAATCTTTTGGTACCAAGCAGACAACAGCGTACAAACTTTTTCATTTGCTATACATAAATTGAGTATGCGTCGCATAGGATCAGCGGTAAAAAAGTATCGATTTCTAATATCTTAAGACGAGCCAAAAATTCATCGATTATACATTTTAATAGTACATTGAATACAGAATCTTTTGGTGCCATGCAGACATCAGCGTACAAATTTTTTAATACGATAAACATAAAATAAGGATGCGTCGCACAGGGTCCGCGTCAAAAAAGTATCGATTTCTAATATTTTAAGACGAGCCAAAAATTCATCGATTATACATTTTAATAGCACAATGATTACAGAATCTTTTGGTACCATGCAGACATCAGCGTACAAATTTTTTAATACGATAAACATAAAATAAGGATGCGTCGACAGGGTCCGCGTCAAAAAAGTATCGATTTCTAATATTTTAAGACGATCCAAAAATTCATCGATTATACATTTTTATAGTACATTAATTATAGAATCATTTGGTACCAAACAGACACCAGCGTACAAATTTTTTAACTTGTTATACATAAAATAATGTTGCGTCGCATAGGGTCAGCGGTAAAAAAGTATCGATTTCTAACATTTTAAGACGAGCCAAAAATTCATCGATTATACATTTTAATATTACATTGATTACAGAATCTTTTGGTATCATGCAGACACCAGCGTACAAATTTTTTAATACGATAAACATAAAATAAGGATGCGTCGCACAGGGTCCGCGTCAAAAAAGTATCAATTTCTAATATTTTAGGACGAGCCAAAAATTCATCGATTATACATTTTAATAGTACATTGATTATAGAATCATTTGGTACCAAACAGACACCAGCGTACAAATTTTTTAACTTGATATACATAAAATAATGTTGCGTCGCATAGGGTCAGCGGTAAAAAAGTATCGATTTCTAATATTTTAAGACGAGCCAAAAATTCATCGATTATACATTTTAATAGTACATTGATTATAGAATCATTTGGTACCAAACAGACACCAGCGTACAAATTTTTTAACTTGATATACATAAAATAATGTTGCGTCGCATAGGGTCAGCGTTAAAAAAGTATCGATTTCTAACATTTTAAGACGAGCCAAAAATTCATCGATTATACATTTTAATAGTACATTGATTAAAGAATCTTTTGGTACCATGCAGACACCAGCGTACAAATTTTTTAATACGATAAACATAAAATAAGGATGCGTCGCACAGAGTCCGCGTCAAAAAAGTATTAATTTCTAATATTTTAAGACGAGCCAAAAATTCATCGATTATACATTTTAATAGTACATTCATTACAGAATCTTTTGGTACCATGCAGACATCAGCGTACAAATTTTTTAATACGATAAACATAAAATAAGGATGCGTCGACAGGGTCCGCGTCAAAAAAGTATCGATTTCTAATATTTTAAAACGAGCCAAAAATTCATCGATTATACATTTTAATAGTACATTGATTATAGAATCATTTGGTACCAAACAGACACCAGCGTACAAATTTTTTAACTTGATATACATAAAATAATGTTGCGTCGCATAGGGTCAGCGGTAAAAAAGTATCGATTTCTAATATTTTAAGACGAGCCAAAAATTCATCGATTATACATTTTAATAGTACATTGATTATAGAATCATTTGGTACCAAACAGACACCAGCGTACAAATTTTTTAACTTGATATACATAAAATAATGTTGCGTCGCATAGGGTCAGCGTTAAAAAAGTATCGATTTCTAACATTTTAAGACGAGCCAAAAATTCATCGATTATACATTTTAATAGTACATTGATTATAGAATCATTTGGTACCAAACAGACACCAGCGTACAAATTTTTTAACTTGATATACATAAAATAATGTTGCGTCGCATAGGGTCAGCGGTAAAAAAGTATCGATTTCTAACATTTTAAGACATGCCAAAAATTCATCGATTATACATTTTAATATTACATTGATTACAGAATCTTTTGGTATCATGCAGACACCAGCGTACAAATTTTTTAATACGATAAACATAAAATAAGGATGCGTCGCACAGGGTCCGCGTCAAAAAAGTATCAATTTCTAATATTTTAAGACGAGCCAAAAATTCATCGATTATATATTTTAATAGTACATTGATTACAGAATCTTTTGGTACCATGCAGACACCAGCGTACAAATTTTTTAATACGATAAATCTAAAATAAGGATGCTTCGCACAGGGTCCGCGTCAAAAAAGTATTAATTTCTAATATTTTAAGACGAGCCAAAAATTCATCGATTATACATTTTAATATTACATTGATTACAGAATCTTTTGGTACCATGCAGACACCAGCGTACAAATTTTTTAATACGATAAACCTAAAATAAGGATGCTTCGCACAGGGTCCGCGTCAAAAAAGTATTAATTTCTAATATTTTAAGACGAGCCAAAAATTCATCGATTATACATATTAATAGTACATTAATTACAGAATCTTTTGATACCATGCAGACACCAGCGTACAAATTTTTTAATACGATAAACATAAAATAAGGATGCGTCGCACAGGGTCCGCGTCAAAAAAGTATCAATTTCTAATATTTTAGGACGAGCCAAAAATTCATCGATTATACATTTTAATAGTACATTGATTATAGAATCATTTGGTACCAAACAGACACCAGCGTACAAATTTTTTAACTTGATATACATAAAATAATGTTGCGTCGCATAGGGTCAGCGGTAAAAAAGTATCGATTTCTAATATTTTAAGACGAGCCAAAAATTCATCGATTATACATTTTAATAGTACATTGATTATAGAATCATTTGGTACCAAACAGACACCAGCGTACAAATTTTTTAACTTGATATACATAAAATAATGTTGCGTCGCATAGGGTCAGCGTTAAAAAAGTATCGATTTCTAACATTTTAAGACGAGCCAAAAATTCATCGATTATACATTTTAATAGTACATTGATTAAAGAATCTTTTGGTACCATGCAGACACCAGCGTACAAATTTTTTAATACGATAAACATAAAATAAGGATGCGTCGCACAGAGTCCGCGTCAAAAAAGTATTAATTTCTAATATTTTAAGACGAGCCAAAAATTCATCGATTATACATTTTAATAGTACATTCATTACAGAATCTTTTGGTACCATGCAGACATCAGCGTACAAATTTTTTAATACGATAAACATAAAATAAGGATGCGTCGACAGGGTCCGCGTCAAAAAAGTATCGATTTCTAATATTTTAAAACGAGCCAAAAATTCATCGATTATACATTTTAATAGTACATTGATTATAGAATCATTTGGTACCAAACAGACACCAGCGTACAAATTTTTTAACTTGATATACATAAAATAATGTTGCGTCGCATAGGGTCAGCGGTAAAAAAGTATCGATTTCTAACATTTTAAGACGAGCCAAAAATTCATCGATTATACATTTTAATATTACATTGATTACAGAATCTTTTGGTATCATGCAGACACCAGCGTACAAATTTTTTAATACGATAAACATAAAATAAGGATGCGTCGCACAGGGTCCGCGTCAAAAAAGTATTAATTTCTAATATTTTAAGGCGAGCCAAAAATTAATCGGTTATACATTTTAATAGTATATTGATTACAGAATCTTTTGGTACCATGCAGACACCAGCGTACAAATTTTTTAATATGGTAAACATAAAATAAGGATGCGTCGCACAGGGTCCGCGTCAAAAAAGTATTAATTTCTTATATTTTAAGACGAGCCAAAAATTCATCGATTATACATTTTAATACTACATTGATTACAGAATCTTTTGGTACCAAGCAGACAACAGCGTACAAACTTTTTCATTTGCTATACATAAATTGAGTATGCGTCGCATAGGATCAGCGGTAAAAAAGTATCGATTTCTAATATCTTAAGACGAGCCAAAAATTCATCGATTATACATTTTAATAGTACATTGAATACAGAATCTTTTGGTGCCATGCAGACATCAGCGTACAAATTTTTTAATACGATAAACATAAAATAAGGATGCGTCGCACAGGGTCCGCGTCAAAAAAGTATCGATTTCTAATATTTTAAGACGAGCCAAAAATTAATCGATTATACATTTTAATAGCACAATGATTACAGAATCTTTTGGTACCATGCAGACATCAGCGTACAAATTTTTTAATACGATAAACATAAAATAAGGATGCGTCGACAGGGTCCGCGTCAAAAAAGTATCGATTTCTAATATTTTAAGACGAGCCAAAAATTCATCGATTATACATTTTAATAGTACATTAATTATAGAATCATTTGGTACCAAACAGACACCAGCGTACAAATTTTTTAACTTGTTATACATAAAATAATGTTGCGTCGCATAGGGTCAGCGGTAAAAAAGTATCGATTTCTAACATTTTAAGACGAGTCAAAAATTCATCGATTATACATTTTAATATTACATTGATTACAGAATCTTTTGGTATCATGCAGACACCAGCGTACAAATTTTTTAATACGATAAACATAAAATAAGGATGCGTCGCACAGGGTCCGCGTCAAAAAAGTTTCAATATCTAATATTTTAAGACGAGCCAAAAATTCATCGATTATACATTTTAATTGTACATTGATTACAAAATCTTTTGGTACCAAGCAGACAACAGCGTACAAACTTTTTCATTTGCTATACATAAATTAAGGATGCGTCGCATAGGGTCAGCGGCATAAATGTATCAATTTCTAATATTTTAAGACGAGCCAAAAATTCATCGATTATACATTTTAATAGTACATTAATTACAGAATCTTTTGGTACCATGCAGACACCAGCGTACAAATTTTTTAACTTGATATACATAAAATAATGTTGCGTCGCATAGGGTCAGCGGTAAAAAAGTATCGATTTCTAACATTTTAAGACGAGCCAAAAATTCATCGATTATACATTTTAATATTACATTGATTACAGAATCTTTTGGTATCATGCAGACACCAGCGTACAAATTTTTTAATACGATAAACATAAAATAAGGATGCGTCGCACAGGGTCCGCGTCAAAAAAGTATTAATTTCTAATATTTTAAGGCGAGCCAAAAATTCATCGATTATACATTTTAATAGTACATTGATTACAAAATCTTTTGGTACCAAGCAGACAACAGCGTACAAATTTTTTAATACGATAAACATAAAATAAGGATGCGTCGCACAGGGTCCGCGTCAAAAAAGTATTAATTTCTAATATTTTAAGACGAGCCAAAAATTCATCGATTATACATTTTAATAGTACATTGATTACAAAATCTTTTGGTACCAAGCAGACAACAGCGTACAAACTTTTTCATTTGCTATACATAAATTGAGTATGCGTCGCATAGGATCAGCGGTAAAAAAGTATCGATTTCTAATATCTTAAGACGAGCCAAAAATTCATCGATTATACATTTTAATAGTACATTGAATACAGAATCTTTTGGTGCCATGCAGACATCAGCGTACAAATTTTTTAATACGATAAACATAAAATAAGGATGCGTCGCACAGGGTCCGCGTCAAAAAAGTATCGATTTCTAATATTTTAAGACGAGCCAAAAATTCATCGATTATACATTTTAATAGCACAATGATTACAGAATCTTTTGGTACCATGCAGACATCAGCGTACAAATTTTTTAATACGATAAACATAAAATAAGGATGCGTCGACAGGGTCCGCGTCAAAAAAGTATCGATTTCTAATATTTTAAGACGAGCCAAAAATTCATCGATTATACATTTTAATAGTACATTAATTATAGAATCATTTGGTACCAAACAGACACCAGCGTACAAATTTTTTAACTTGTTATACATAAAATAATGTTGCGTCGCATAGGGTCAGCGGTAAAAAAGTATCGATTTCTAACATTTTAAGACGAGCCAAAAATTCATCGATTATACATTTTAATATTACATTGATTACAGAATCTTTTGGTATCATGCAGACACCAGCGTACAAATTTTTTAATACGATAAACATAAAATAAGAATGCGTCGCACAGGGTCCGCGTCAAAAAAGTTTCAATATCTAATATTTTAAGACGAGCCAAAAATTCATCGATTATACATTTTAATAGTACATTGATTACAAAATCTTTTGGTACCAAGCAGACAACAGCGTACAAACTTTTTCATTTGCTATACATAAATTAAGGATGCGTCGCATAGGGTCAGCGGCATAAATGTATCAATTTCTAATATTTTAAGACGAGCCAAAAATTCATCGATTATACATTTTAATAGTACATTAATTACAGAATCTTTTGGTACCATGCAGACACCAGCGTACAAATTTTTTAATACGATAAACATAAAATAAGGATGCGTCGCACAGGGTCCGCGTCAAAAAAGTATTAATTTCTAATATTTTAAGACGAGCCAAAAATTCATCGATTATACATTTTAATAGTACATTGATTACAGAATCTTTTGGTACCATGCAGACACCAGCGTACAAATTTTTTAATACGATAAACATAAAATAAGGATGCGTCGCACAGGGTCCGCGTCAAAAAAGTATTAATTTCTAATATTTTAAGACGAGCCAAAAATTCATCGATTATACATTTTAATAGTACATTGATTACAGAATCTTTTGGTACCATGCAGACACCAGCGTACAAATTTTTTAATATGATAAACATAAAATAAGGATGCGTCGACAGGGTCCGCGTCAAAAAAGTATCGATTTCTAATATTTTAAGACGAGCCAAAAATTCATCGATTATACATTTTAATAGTACAATGATTACAGAATCTTTTGGTACCATGCAGACATCAGCGTACAAATTTTTTAATACGATAAACATAAAATAAAGATGCCTCGCACAGGGTCCGCGTCAAAAAAGTATCGATTTCTAATATTTTAAGACGAGCCAAAAATTCATCGATTATACACTTGAATAGTACAATGATTACAGAATCTTTTGGTTCCATGCAGACACCAGCGTACAAACTTTTTCATTTGCTATACATAAATTAAGGATGCGTCGCATAGGGTCAGCGGCATAAATGTATCAATTTCTAATATTTTTAGACGAGCCAAAAATTCATCGATTATACATATTAATAGTACATTAATTACAGAATCTTTTGGTACCATGCAGACATCAGCGTACAAATTTTTTAATACGATAAACATAAAATAAGGATGCGTCGCACAGGGTCCGCGTCAAAAAAGTATCAATTTCTAATATTTTAAGACGAGCCAAAAATTCATCGATTATACATTTTAATAGTACATTGATTACAGAATCTTTTGGTACCATGCAGACACCAGCGTACAAATTTTTTAATACGATAAACCTAAAATAAGGATGCGTCGCACAGGGTCCGCGTCAAAAAAGTATCGATTTCTAATATTTTAAGACGAGCCAAAAATTCATCGATTATACATTTTAATAGTACATTAATTATAGAATCATTTGGTACCAAACAGACACCAGCGTACAAATTTTTTAACTTGTTATACATAAAATAATGTTGCGTCGCATAGGGTCAGCGGTAAAAAAGTATCGATTTCTAACATTTTAAGACGAGCCAAAAATTCATCGATTATACATTTTAATATTACATTGATTACAGAATCTTTTGGTATCATGCAGACACCAGCGTACAAATTTTTTAATACGATAAACATAAAATAAGAATGCGTCGCACAGGGTCCGCGTCAAAAAAGTTTCAATATCTAATATTTTAAGACGAGCCAAAAATTCATCGATTATACATTTTAATAGTACATTGATTACAAAATCTTTTGGTACCAAGCAGACAACAGCGTACAAACTTTTTCATTTGCTATACATAAATTAAGGATGCGTCGCATAGGGTCAGCGGCATAAATGTATCAATTTCTAATATTTTAAGACGAGCCAAAAATTCATCGATTATACATTTTAATAGTACATTAATTACAGAATCTTTTGGTACCATGCAGACACCAGCGTACAAATTTTTTAATACGATAAACATAAAATAAGGATGCGTCGCACAGGGTCCGCGTCAAAAAAGTATTAATTTCTAATATTTTAAGACGAGCCAAAAATTCATCGATTATACATTTTAATAGTACATTGATTACAGAATCTTTTGGTACCATGCAGACACCAGCGTACAAATTTTTTAATACGATAAACATAAAATAAGGATGCGTCGCACAGGGTCCGCGTCAAAAAAGTATTAATTTCTAATATTTTAAGACGAGCCAAAAATTCATCGATTATACATTTTAATAGTACATTGATTACAGAATCTTTTGGTACCATGCAGACACCAGCGTACAAATTTTTTAATATGATAAACATAAAATAAGGATGCGTCGACAGGGTCCGCGTCAAAAAAGTATCGATTTCTAATATTTTAAGACGAGCCAAAAATTCATCGATTATACATTTTAATAGTACAATGATTACAGAATCTTTTGGTACCATGCAGACATCAGCGTACAAATTTTTTAATACGATAAACATAAAATAAAGATGCCTCGCACAGGGTCCGCGTCAAAAAAGTATCGATTTCTAATATTTTAAGACGAGCCAAAAATTCATCGATTATACACTTGAATAGTACAATGATTACAGAATCTTTTGGTTCCATGCAGACACCAGCGTACAAACTTTTTCATTTGCTATACATAAATTAAGGATGCGTCGCATAGGGTCAGCGGCATAAATGTATCAATTTCTAATATTTTTAGACGAGCCAAAAATTCATCGATTATACATATTAATAGTACATTAATTACAGAATCTTTTGGTACCATGCAGACATCAGCGTACAAATTTTTTAATACGATAAACATAAAATAAGGATGCGTCGCACAGGGTCCGCGTCAAAAAAGTATCAATTTCTAATATTTTAAGACGAGCCAAAAATTCATCGATTATACATTTTAATAGTACATTGATTACAGAATCTTTTGGTACCATGCAGACACCAGCGTACAAATTTTTTAATACGATAAACCTAAAATAAGGATGCGTCGCACAGGGTCCGCGCCAAAAAAGTATTAATTTCTAATATTTTAAGACGAGCCAAAAATTCATCGATTATACATTTTAATAGTACATTGATTACAGAATCTTTTGATACCAAGCAGACAACAGCGTACAAACTTTTTCATTTGCTATACATAAATTAAGGATGCGTCGCATAGGGTCAGCGGTAAAAAAGTATGAATTTCTAATATTTTAAGACGAGCCAAAAATTCATCGATTATACATTTTAATAGTACATTGATTATAGAATCATTTGGTACCAAACAGACACCAGCGTACAAATTTTTTAACTTGATATACATAAAATAATGTTGCGTCGCATAGGGTCAGCGTTAAAAAAGTATCGATTTCTAACATTTTAAGACGAGCCAAAAATTCATCGATTATACATTTTAATAGTACATTGATTAAAGAATCTTTTGGTACCATGCAGACACCAGCGTACAAATTTTTTAATACGATAAACATAAAATAAGGATGCGTCGCACAGAGTCCGCGTCAAAAAAGTATTAATTTCTAATATTTTAAGACGAGCCAAAAATTCATCGATTATACATTTTAATAGTACATTCATTACAGAATCTTTTGGTACCATGCAGACATCAGCGTACAAATTTTTTAATACGATAAACATAAAATAAGGATGCGTCGACAGGGTCCGCGTCAAAAAAGTATCTATTTCTAATATTTTAAAACGAGCCAAAAATTCATCGATTATACATTTTAATAGTACATTGATTATAGAATCATTTGGTACCAAACAGACACCAGCGTACAAATTTTTTAACTTGATATACATAAAATAATGTTGCGTCGCATAGGGTCAGCGGTAAAAAAGTATCGATTTCTAATATTTTAAGACGAGCCAAAAATTCATCGATTATACATTTTAATAGTACATTGATTATAGAATCATTTGGTACCAAACAGACACCAGCGTACAAATTTTTTAACTTGATATACATAAAATAATGTTGCGTCGCATAGGGTCAGCGTTAAAAAAGTATCGATTTCTAACATTTTAAGACGAGCCAAAAATTCATCGATTATACATTTTAATAGTACATTGATTATAGAATCATTTGGTACCAAACAGACACCAGCGTACAAATTTTTTAACTTGATATACATAAAATAATGTTGCGTCGCATAGGGTCAGCGGTAAAAAAGTATCGATTTCTAACATTTTAAGACAAGCCAAAAATTCATCGATTATACATTTTAATATTACATTGATTACAGAATCTTTTGGTATCATGCAGACACCAGCGTACAAATTTTTTAATACGATAAACATAAAATAAGGATGCGTCGCACAGGGTCCGCGTCAAAAAAGTATCAATTTCTAATATTTTAAGACGAGCCAAAAATTCATCGATTATATATTTTAATAGTACATTGATTACAGAATCTTTTGGTACCATGCAGACACCAGCGTACAAATTTTTTAATACGATAAATCTAAAATAAGGATGCTTCGCACAGGGTCCGCGTCAAAAAAGTATTAATTTCTAATATTTTAAGACGAGCCAAAAATTCATCGATTATACATTTTAATATTACATTGATTACAGAATCTTTTGGTATCATGCAGACACCAGCGTACAAATTTTTTAATACGATAAACATAAAATAAGGATGCGTCGCACAGGGTCCGCGTCAAAAAAGTATCAATTTCTAATATTTTAAGACGAGCCAAAAATTCATCGATTATATATTTTAATAGTACATTGATTACAGAATCTTTTGGTACCATGCAGACACCAGCGTACAAATTTTTTAATACGATAAATCTAAAATAAGGATGCTTCGCACAGGGTCCGCGTCAAAAAAGTATTAATTTCTAATATTTTAAGACGAGCCAAAAATTCATCGATTATACATTTTAATATTACATTGATTACAGAATCTTTTGGTACCATGCAGACACCAGCGTACAAATTTTTTAATACGATAAACCTAAAATAAGGATGCTTCGCACAGGGTCCGCGTCAAAAAAGTATTAATTTCTAATATTTTAAGACGAGCCAAAAATTCATCGATTATACATATTAATAGTACATTAATTACAAAATCTTTTGGTACCAAGCAGACAACAGCGTACAAACTTTTTCATTTGCTATACATAAATTAAGGATGCGTCGCATAGGGTCAGCGGCATAAATGTATCAATTTCTAATATTTTAAGACGAGCCAAAAATTCATCGATTATACATTTTAATAGTACATTAATTACAGAATCTTTTGGTACCATGCAGACACCAGCGTACAAATTTTTTAATACGATAAACATAAAATAAGGATGCGTCGCACAGGGTCCGCGTCAAAAAAGTATTAATTTCTAATATTTTAAGACGAGCCAAAAATTCATCGATTATACATTTTAATAGTACATTGATTACAGAATCTTTTGGTACCATGCAGACACCAGCGTACAAATTTTTTAATACGATAAACATAAAATAAGGATGCGTCGCACAGGGTCCGCGTCAAAAAAGTATCAATATCTAATATTTTAAGACGAGCCAAAAATTCATCGATTATACATTTTAATACTACATTGATTACAGAATCTTTTGGTACCAAGCAGACAACAGCGTACCAACTTTTTCATTTGCTATACATAAATTAACGATGCGTCGCATAGGGTCAGCGGCATAAATGTATCAATTTCTAATATTTTAAGACGAGCCAAAAATTCATCGATTATACATTTTAATAGTACATTGATTATAGAATCATTTGGTACCAAATAGACACCAGCGTACAAATTTTTTAACTTGATATACATAAAATAATGTTTCGTCGCATAGGGTCAGCGGTAAAAAAGTATCGATTTCTAACATTTTAAGACGAGCCAAAAATTCATCGATTATACATTTTAATATTACATTGATTACAGAATCTTTTGGTATCATGCAGACACCAGCGTACAAATTTTTTAATACGATAAACATAAAATAAGGATGCGTCGCACAGGGTCCGCGTCAAAAAAGTATTAATTTCTAATATTTTAAGACGAGCCAAAAATTCATCGATTATACATTTTAATAGTACATTGATTACAGAATCTTTTGGTACCATGCAGACACCAGCGTACAAATTTTTTAATATGATAAACATAAAATAAGGATGCGTCGACAGGGTCCGCGTCAAAAAAGTATCGATTTCTAATATTTTAAGACGAGCCAAAAATTCATCGATTATACATTTTAATAGTACAATGATTACAGAATCTTTTGGTACCATGCAGACATCAGCGTACAAATTTTTTAATACGATAAACATAAAATAAAGATGCCTCGCACAGGGTCCGCGTCAAAAAAGTATCGATTTCTAATATTTTAAGACGAGCCAAAAATTCATCGATTATACACTTGAATAGTACAATGATTACAGAATCTTTTGGTTCCATGCAGACACCAGCGTACAAACTTTTTCATTTGCTATACATAAATTAAGGATGCGTCGCATAGGGTCAGCGGCATAAATGTATCAATTTCTAATATTTTTAGACGAGCCAAAAATTCATCGATTATACATATTAATAGTACATTAATTACAGAATCTTTTGGTACCATGCAGACATCAGCGTACAAATTTTTTAATACGATAAACATAAAATAAGGATGCGTCGCACAGGGTCCGCGTCAAAAAAGTATCAATTTCTAATATTTTAAGACGAGCCAAAAATTCATCGATTATACATTTTAATTGTACATTGATTACAGAATCTTTTGGTACCATGCAGACACCAGCGTACAAATTTTTTAATACGATAAACCTAAAATAAGGATGCGTCGCACAGGGTCCGCGTCAAAAAAGTATTAATTTCTAATATTTTAAGACGAGCCAAAAATTCATCGATTATACATTTTAATAGTACATTGATTATAGAATCATTTGGTACCAAACAGACACCAGCGTACAAATTTTTTAACTTGATATACATAAAATAATGTTGCGTCGCATAGGGTCAGCGGTAAAAAAGTATCGATTTCTAATATTTTAAGACGAGCCAAAAATTCATCGATTATACATTTTAATAGTACATTGATTATAGAATCATTTGGTACCAAACAGACACCAGCGTACAAATTTTTTAACTTGATATACATAAAATAATGTTGCGTCGCATAGGGTCAGCGTTAAAAAAGTATCGATTTCTAACATTTTAAGACGAGCCAAAAATTCATCGATTATACATTTTAATAGTACATTGATTAAAGAATCTTTTGGTACCATGCAGACACCAGCGTACAAATTTTTTAATACGATAAACATAAAATAAGGATGCGTCGCACAGAGTCCGCGTCAAAAAAGTATTAATTTCTAATATTTTAAGACGAGCCAAAAATTCATCGATTATACATTTTAATAGTACATTCATTACAGAATCTTTTGGTACCATGCAGACATCAGCGTACAAATTTTTTAATACGATAAACATAAAATAAGGATGCGTCGACAGGGTCCGCGTCAAAAAAGTATCGATTTCTAATATTTTAAAACGAGCCAAAAATTCATCGATTATACATTTTAATAGTACATTGATTATAGAATCATTTGGTACCAAACAGACACCAGCGTACAAATTTTTTAACTTGATATACATAAAATAATGTTGCGTCGCATAGGGTCAGCGGTAAAAAAGTATCGATTTCTAATATTTTAAGACGAGCCAAAAATTCATCGATTATACATTTTAATAGTACATTGATTATAGAATCATTTGGTACCAAACAGACACCAGCGTACAAATTTTTTAACTTGATATACATAAAATAATGTTGCGTCGCATAGGGTCAGCGTTAAAAAAGTATCGATTTCTAACATTTTAAGACGAGCCAAAAATTCATCGATTATACATTTTAATAGTACATTGATTATAGAATCATTTGGTACCAAACAGACACCAGCGTACAAATTTTTTAACTTGATATACATAAAATAATGTTGCGTCGCATAGGGTCAGCGGTAAAAAAGTATCGATTTCTAACATTTTAAGACAAGCCAAAAATTCATCGATTATACATTTTAATATTACATTGATTACAGAATCTTTTGGTATCATGCAGACACCAGCGTACAAATTTTTTAATACGATAAACATAAAATAAGGATGCGTCGCACAGGGTCCGCGTCAAAAAAGTATCAATTTCTAATATTTTAAGACGAGCCAAAAATTCATCGATTATATATTTTAATAGTACATTGATTACAGAATCTTTTGGTACCATGCAGACACCAGCGTACAAATTTTTTAATACGATAAATCTAAAATAAGGATGCTTCGCACAGGGTCCGCGTCAAAAAAGTATTAATTTCTAATATTTTAAGACGAGCCAAAAATTCATCGATTATACATTTTAATATTACATTGATTACAGAATCTTTTGGTACCATGCAGACACCAGCGTACAAATTTTTTAATACGATAAACCTAAAATAAGGATGCTTCGCACAGGGTCCGCGTCAAAAAAGTATTAATTTCTAATATTTTAAGACGAGCCAAAAATTCATCGATTATACATATTAATAGTACATTAATTACAGAATCTTTTGATACCATGCAGACACCAGCGTACAAATTTTTTAATACGATAAACATAAAATAAGGATGCGTCGCACAGGGTCCGCGTCAAAAAAGTATCAATTTCTAATATTTTAGGACGAGCCAAAAATTCATCGATTATACATTTTAATAGTACATTGATTATAGAATCATTTGGTACCAAACAGACACCAGCGTACAAATTTTTTAACTTGATATACATAAAATAATGTTGCGTCGCATAGGGTCAGCGGTAAAAAAGTATCGATTTCTAATATTTTAAGACGAGCCAAAAATTCATCGATTATACATTTTAATAGTACATTGATTATAGAATCATTTGGTACCAAACAGACACCAGCGTACAAATTTTTTAACTTGATATACATAAAATAATGTTGCGTCGCATAGGGTCAGCGTTAAAAAAGTATCGATTTCTAACATTTTAAGACGAGCCAAAAATTCATCGATTATACATTTTAATAGTACATTGATTAAAGAATCTTTTGGTACCATGCAGACACCAGCGTACAAATTTTTTAATACGATAAACATAAAATAAGGATGCGTCGCACAGAGTCCGCGTCAAAAAAGTATTAATTTCTAATATTTTAAGACGAGCCAAAAATTCATCGATTATACATTTTAATAGTACATTCATTACAGAATCTTTTGGTACCATGCAGACATCAGCGTACAAATTTTTTAATACGATAAACATAAAATAAGGATGCGTCGACAGGGTCCGCGTCAAAAAAGTATCGATTTCTAATATTTTAAAACGAGCCAAAAATTCATCGATTATACATTTTAATAGTACATTGATTATAGAATCATTTGGTACCAAACAGACACCAGCGTACAAATTTTTTAACTTGATATACATAAAATAATGTTGCGTCGCATAGGGTCAGCGGTAAAAAAGTATCGATTTCTAACATTTTAAGACGAGCCAAAAATTCATCGATTATACATTTTAATATTACATTGATTACAGAATCTTTTGGTATCATGCAGACACCAGCGTACAAATTTTTTAATACGATAAACATAAAATAAGGATGCGTCGCACAGGGTCCGCGTCAAAAAAGTATTAATTTCTAATATTTTAAGGCGAGCCAAAAATTAATCGGTTATACATTTTAATAGTATATTGATTACAGAATCTTTTGGTACCATGCAGACACCAGCGTACAAATTTTTTAATATGGTAAACATAAAATAAGGATGCGTCGCACAGGGTCCGCGTCAAAAAAGTATTAATTTCTTATATTTTAAGACGAGCCAAAAATTCATCGATTATACATTTTAATACTACATTGATTACAGAATCTTTTGGTACCAAGCAGACAACAGCGTACAAACTTTTTCATTTGCTATACATAAATTGAGTATGCGTCGCATAGGATCAGCGGTAAAAAAGTATCGATTTCTAATATCTTAAGACGAGCCAAAAATTCATCGATTATACATTTTAATAGTACATTGAATACAGAATCTTTTGGTGCCATGCAGACATCAGCGTACAAATTTTTTAATACGATAAACATAAAATAAGGATGCGTCGCACAGGGTCCGCGTCAAAAAAGTATCGATTTCTAATATTTTAAGACGAGCCAAAAATTAATCGATTATACATTTTAATAGCACAATGATTACAGAATCTTTTGGTACCATGCAGACATCAGCGTACAAATTTTTTAATACGATAAACATAAAATAAGGATGCGTCGACAGGGTCCGCGTCAAAAAAGTATCGATTTCTAATATTTTAAGACGAGCCAAAAATTCATCGATTATACATTTTAATAGTACATTAATTATAGAATCATTTGGTACCAAACAGACACCAGCGTACAAATTTTTTAACTTGTTATACATAAAATAATGTTGCGTCGCATAGGGTCAGCGGTAAAAAAGTATCGATTTCTAACATTTTAAGACGAGTCAAAAATTCATCGATTATACATTTTAATATTACATTGATTACAGAATCTTTTGGTATCATGCAGACACCAGCGTACAAATTTTTTAATACGATAAACATAAAATAAGGATGCGTCGCACAGGGTCCGCGTCAAAAAAGTTTCAATATCTAATATTTTAAGACGAGCCAAAAATTCATCGATTATACATTTTAATTGTACATTGATTACAAAATCTTTTGGTACCAAGCAGACAACAGCGTACAAACTTTTTCATTTGCTATACATAAATTAAGGATGCGTCGCATAGGGTCAGCGGCATAAATGTATCAATTTCTAATATTTTAAGACGAGCCAAAAATTCATCGATTATACATTTTAATAGTACATTAATTACAGAATCTTTTGGTACCATGCAGACACCAGCGTACAAATTTTTTAACTTGATATACATAAAATAATGTTGCGTCGCATAGGGTCAGCGGTAAAAAAGTATCGATTTCTAACATTTTAAGACGAGCCAAAAATTCATCGATTATACATTTTAATATTACATTGATTACAGAATCTTTTGGTATCATGCAGACACCAGCGTACAAATTTTTTAATACGATAAACATAAAATAAGGATGCGTCGCACAGGGTCCGCGTCAAAAAAGTATTAATTTCTAATATTTTAAGGCGAGCCAAAAATTCATCGATTATACATTTTAATAGTACATTGATTACAAAATCTTTTGGTACCAAGCAGACAACAGCGTACAAATTTTTTAATACGATAAACATAAAATAAGGATGCGTCGCACAGGGTCCGCGTCAAAAAAGTATTAATTTCTAATATTTTAAGACGAGCCAAAAATTCATCGATTATACATTTTAATAGTACATTGATTACAAAATCTTTTGGTACCAAGCAGACAACAGCGTACAAACTTTTTCATTTGCTATACATAAATTGAGTATGCGTCGCATAGGATCAGCGGTAAAAAAGTATCGATTTCTAATATCTTAAGACGAGCCAAAAATTCATCGATTATACATTTTAATAGTACATTGAATACAGAATCTTTTGGTGCCATGCAGACATCAGCGTACAAATTTTTTAATACGATAAACATAAAATAAGGATGCGTCGCACAGGGTCCGCGTCAAAAAAGTATCGATTTCTAATATTTTAAGACGAGCCAAAAATTCATCGATTATACATTTTAATAGCACAATGATTACAGAATCTTTTGGTACCATGCAGACATCAGCGTACAAATTTTTTAATACGATAAACATAAAATAAGGATGCGTCGACAGGGTCCGCGTCAAAAAAGTATCGATTTCTAATATTTTAAGACGAGCCAAAAATTCATCGATTATACATTTTAATAGTACATTAATTATAGAATCATTTGGTACCAAACAGACACCAGCGTACAAATTTTTTAACTTGTTATACATAAAATAATGTTGCGTCGCATAGGGTCAGCGGTAAAAAAGTATCGATTTCTAACATTTTAAGACGAGCCAAAAATTCATCGATTATACATTTTAATATTACATTGATTACAGAATCTTTTGGTATCATGCAGACACCAGCGTACAAATTTTTTAATACGATAAACATAAAATAAGAATGCGTCGCACAGGGTCCGCGTCAAAAAAGTTTCAATATCTAATATTTTAAGACGAGCCAAAAATTCATCGATTATACATTTTAATAGTACATTGATTACAAAATCTTTTGGTACCAAGCAGACAACAGCGTACAAACTTTTTCATTTGCTATACATAAATTAAGGATGCGTCGCATAGGGTCAGCGGCATAAATGTATCAATTTCTAATATTTTAAGACGAGCCAAAAATTCATCGATTATACATTTTAATAGTACATTAATTACAGAATCTTTTGGTACCATGCAGACACCAGCGTACAAATTTTTTAATACGATAAACATAAAATAAGGATGCGTCGCACAGGGTCCGCGTCAAAAAAGTATTAATTTCTAATATTTTAAGACGAGCCAAAAATTCATCGATTATACATTTTAATAGTACATTGATTACAGAATCTTTTGGTACCATGCAGACACCAGCGTACAAATTTTTTAATACGATAAACATAAAATAAGGATGCGTCGCACAGGGTCCGCGTCAAAAAAGTATTAATTTCTAATATTTTAAGACGAGCCAAAAATTCATCGATTATACATTTTAATAGTACATTGATTACAGAATCTTTTGGTACCATGCAGACACCAGCGTACAAATTTTTTAATATGATAAACATAAAATAAGGATGCGTCGACAGGGTCCGCGTCAAAAAAGTATCGATTTCTAATATTTTAAGACGAGCCAAAAATTCATCGATTATACATTTTAATAGTACAATGATTACAGAATCTTTTGGTACCATGCAGACATCAGCGTACAAATTTTTTAATACGATAAACATAAAATAAAGATGCCTCGCACAGGGTCCGCGTCAAAAAAGTATCGATTTCTAATATTTTAAGACGAGCCAAAAATTCATCGATTATACACTTGAATAGTACAATGATTACAGAATCTTTTGGTTCCATGCAGACACCAGCGTACAAACTTTTTCATTTGCTATACATAAATTAAGGATGCGTCGCATAGGGTCAGCGGCATAAATGTATCAATTTCTAATATTTTTAGACGAGCCAAAAATTCATCGATTATACATATTAATAGTACATTAATTACAGAATCTTTTGGTACCATGCAGACATCAGCGTACAAATTTTTTAATACGATAAACATAAAATAAGGATGCGTCGCACAGGGTCCGCGTCAAAAAAGTATCAATTTCTAATATTTTAAGACGAGCCAAAAATTCATCGATTATACATTTTAATAGTACATTGATTACAGAATCTTTTGGTACCATGCAGACACCAGCGTACAAATTTTTTAATACGATAAACCTAAAATAAGGATGCGTCGCACAGGGTCCGCGCCAAAAAAGTATTAATTTCTAATATTTTAAGACGAGCCAAAAATTCATCGATTATACATTTTAATAGTACATTGATTACAGAATCTTTTGATACCAAGCAGACAACAGCGTACAAACTTTTTCATTTGCTATACATAAATTAAGGATGCGTCGCATAGGGTCAGCGGTAAAAAAGTATGAATTTCTAATATTTTAAGACGAGCCAAAAATTCATCGATTATACATTTTAATAGTACATTGATTATAGAATCATTTGGTACCAAACAGACACCAGCGTACAAATTTTTTAACTTGATATACATAAAATAATGTTGCGTCGCATAGGGTCAGCGTTAAAAAAGTATCGATTTCTAACATTTTAAGACGAGCCAAAAATTCATCGATTATACATTTTAATAGTACATTGATTAAAGAATCTTTTGGTACCATGCAGACACCAGCGTACAAACTTTTTAATACGATAAACATAAAATAAGGATGCGTCGCACAGAGTCCGCGTCAAAAAAGTATTAATTTCTAATATTTTAAGACGAGCCAAAAATTCATCGATTATACATTTTAATAGTACATTCATTACAGAATCTTTTGGTACCATGCAGACATCAGCGTACAAATTTTTTAATACGATAAACATAAAATAAGGATGCGTCGACAGGGTCCGCGTCAAAAAAGTATCGATTTCTAATATTTTAAAACGAGCCAAAAATTCATCGATTATACATTTTAATAGTACATTGATTATAGAATCATTTGGTACCAAACAGACACCAGCGTACAAATTTTTTAACTTGATATACATAAAATAATGTTGCGTCGCATAGGGTCAGCGGTAAAAAAGTATCGATTTCTAATATTTTAAGACGAGCCAAAAATTCATCGATTATACATTTTAATAGTACATTGATTATAGAATCATTTGGTACCAAACAGACACCAGCGTACAAATTTTTTAACTTGATATACATAAAATAATGTTGCGTCGCATAGGGTCAGCGTTAAAAAAGTATCGATTTCTAACATTTTAAGACGAGCCAAAAATTCATCGATTATACATTTTAATAGTACATTGATTATAGAATCATTTGGTACCAAACAGACACCAGCGTACAAATTTTTTAACTTGATATACATAAAATAATGTTGCGTCGCATAGGGTCAGCGGTAAAAAAGTATCGATTTCTAACATTTTAAGACAAGCCAAAAATTCATCGATTATACATTTTAATATTACATTGATTACAGAATCTTTTGGTATCATGCAGACACCAGCGTACAAATTTTTTAATACGATAAACATAAAATAAGGATGCGTCGCACAGGGTCCGCGTCAAAAAAGTATCAATTTCTAATATTTTAAGACGAGCCAAAAATTCATCGATTATATATTTTAATAGTACATTGATTACAGAATCTTTTGGTACCATGCAGACACCAGCGTACAAATTTTTTAATACGATAAATCTAAAATAAGGATGCTTCGCACAGGGTCCGCGTCAAAAAAGTATTAATTTCTAATATTTTAAGACGAGCCAAAAATTCATCGATTATACATTTTAATATTACATTGATTACAGAATCTTTTGGTATCATGCAGACACCAGCGTACAAATTTTTTAATACGATAAACATAAAATAAGGATGCGTCGCACAGGGTCCGCGTCAAAAAAGTATCAATTTCTAATATTTTAAGACGAGCCAAAAATTCATCGATTATATATTTTAATAGTACATTGATTACAGAATCTTTTGGTACCATGCAGACACCAGCGTACAAATTTTTTAATACGATAAATCTAAAATAAGGATGCTTCGCACAGGGTCCGCGTCAAAAAAGTATTAATTTCTAATATTTTAAGACGAGCCAAAAATTCATCGATTATACATTTTAATATTACATTGATTACAGAATCTTTTGGTACCATGCAGACACCAGCGTACAAATTTTTTAATACGATAAACCTAAAATAAGGATGCTTCGCACAGGGTCCGCGTCAAAAAAGTATTAATTTCTAATATTTTAAGACGAGCCAAAAATTCATCGATTATACATATTAATAGTACATTAATTACAGAATCTTTTGATACCAAGCAGACAACAGCGTACAAACTTTTTCATTTGCTATACATAAATTAAGGATGCGTCGCATAGGGTCAGCGGTATAAAAGTATGAATTTCTAATATTTTAAGACGAGCCAAAAATTCATCGATTATACATTTTAATAGTACATTGATTATAGAATCATTTGGTACCAAACAGACACCAGCGTACAAATTTTTTAATTTGATATACATAAAATAATGTTGCGTCGCATAGGGTCAGCGGTAAAAAAG
The DNA here is from genome assembly GCF_030444845.1 of Prenolepis imparis. Lineage (NCBI taxonomy): Eukaryota > Metazoa > Arthropoda > Insecta > Hymenoptera > Formicidae > Prenolepis > Prenolepis imparis. The sequence goes on along the minus strand of NW_028141167.1, from coordinate 4,559,394 downwards.
TATCGATTTCTAACATTTTAAGACAAGCCAAAAATTCATCGATTATACATTTTAATATTACATTGATTACAGAATCTTTTGGTATCATGCAGACACCAGCGTACAAATTTTTTAATACGATAAACATAAAATAAGGATGCGTCGCACAAGGTCCGCGTCAAAAAAGTATTAATTTCTAATATTTTAAGACGAGCCAAAAATTCATCGATTATACATTTTAATAGTACATTAATTACAGAATCTTTTGGTACCATGCAGACATCAGCGTACAAATTTTTTAACACGATAAACATAAAATAAGGATGCGTCGCACAGGGTCCGCGTCAAAAAAGTATCGATTTCTAATATTTTAAGACGAGCCAAAAATTCATCGATTATACATTTTAATAGTACATTGATTACAGAATCTTTTGGTACCATGCAGACACCAGCGTACAAATTTTTTAATACGATAAACATAAAATAAGGATGCGTCGCACAGGGTCCGCGTCCAAAAAGTATCAATTTCTAATATTTTAGGACGAGCCAAAAATGCATCGATTATACATTTTAATAGTACATTGATTACAGAATCTTTTGGTACCATGCAGACACCAGCGTACAAATTTTTTAATATGATAAACATAAAATAAGGATGCGTCGACAGGGTCCGCGTCAAAAAAGTATCAATTTCTAATATTTTAAGACGAGCCAAAAATTCATCGATTATACATTTTAATAGTACATTGATTACAGAATCTTTTGGTACCAAGCAGACAACAGCGTACAAACTTTTTCATTTGCTATACATAAATTGAGTATGCGTCGCATAGGATCAGCGGTAAAAAATTATCGATTTCTAATATTTTAAGACGAGCCAAAAATTCATCGATTATACATTTTAATAGTACATTGATTACAGAATCTTTTGGTACCAAGCAGACAACAGCGTATAAACTTTTTCATTTGCTATACATAAATTAAGGATGCGTCGCATAGATTCAGCGGCAAAAAAGTATCGATTTCTAATATTTAAAGACGAGCCAAAAATTCATCGATTATACATTTTAATAGTACATTGATTACAGAATCTTTTGGTACCATGCAGACACCAGCGTACAAATTTTTTAATACGATAAACATAAAATAAGGTTGCGTCGTACAGGGTCCGCGTCAAAAAAGTATCGATTTCTAATATTTTAAGACGAGCCAAAAATTCATCGTATATATATTTCAATAGTGTATTGTTTGCAGATTATCTTTGTACCATAAGCATACCAGCGTACTACCTTTTTGGTCTAATATACGTTATATAAATCTGCGCTGTATGGGATTTGCGGCTTAAAAATTTTAATTTTCGATATTTCAAAACGTGCAAAAAATTAATCTTATATACATTTTAACAGTACATTGGCTGCACATTATTGCGAATTATGCGTGACTGCATGCATATATCGTGGTAATATATGTCGAAACTCATTTCTACTGCGCATTCGGAATTCGAATTATATCAAGATTATCGAAAAGTGTCGGACGAAATATATTTGTGACTCTAATTAAGAAAATAATTTTTGTTTTTAAAATTAAATTTACGAAACCTTAATTGTAAATTTGTATTCATGTCTCACTTCTATTCTTAACTTAATAAATATACTACTTCTTAATTAAATAAATATATTAGAAAATATTAATATAGTAAGGTAATCAAATTTTAAAATAGTAATATGTTATAAAAATTAAAATAGCAATATATTGTAAATAATATGTTGTAATATGTTATCCTCGATTAATATTTTTGTTACAGAAATCAGCTGATTAAAACGTTAATTTGCTAATTAATTTTTAAATTAAGAATATGTTATAACATTTAAAATAATATGTTTTAAATAATGTAATATATAATTCTTTAAACTCAATTAATATTTATAATAGCTATCAGCTGATTTCTGTCAAGAAATATTAATCGAGTTTAAGGAAATATATATTATTTTAATTTTTATAACATATTTTTATTTTAAAATTTAATTGGCAATGTAATGCTTTAATCATCTGATTTCTGTAAAAAAATATTAATGAAGTTTAAACAAACTTTATATAAATACATTATACTTTTTTTAATAAAATCAAGGAATAGCATAACGCGCGCTTGTGTTATTCTAGTCTTTTTCTAAAAAAGACATATTAAGTTGATTCTCGCAAGTATTGTTGCCTCTTTTCCGCAAAAATATTAATCAAAATTTAAAGTATTATAACATATTATTTAAAACGTGTCATTATTTTATTTAATTTTATTTTGGACATACTGTCAAACTGCTAACTACTAACCCTCACGATGACAGCCTCTTCATGCTACAAATATAACACATAAGGCGAATGTCAAAAATATTAATCAAGTTTAAAGTATTATAACATATTATTTAAAACATATTATTATTTTATTTTATTTTATTTTGGATTAACTGTCAAACTGCTAACTGCTAACCCTCGTGATGACAGCCTTTCGATGCTACGAATATAACACAACGCGAATCGACAGAGAGCCAATCAGCATCGCGGAAAAGCGACAACAATGTCAATAACATGCCTTTTTTAGAAAGGGGAATATATAGATGTCTGTGTTTTTGACATCTTTGACTTTATTTATCTCAAAAACCTGACGTGATGGATAAATTCTAAGACCGGATTCTGATTCAGCGCACAAAATTACGTAGGAAACTGCTTTATTTGTTCAAACATAGACTCTCTATTTTACAGGCCTGTGTATGTTATAATATCTTAGCCTCGATTAATATTTTTTGACAGAAATCAGCTGATTAAAGCGTTAAAGTCGAAGCTTTAAATGTCATCTTTAATCAGCTGATTTCTGTCAAAAAATATTAATCGAGAATAAGGTATTATAACATATTATTTACAACATATTACTATTTTAATTTTTTTAACGTATTATTATTTTAAAATTAGCAAATTTAGGCTTCATTAATATTTTTTGACAGAAATCAGCTGATGACATTTTTGCTCGAAGAGAACAGGAAGCACCATCTGTAGCAGAATTTTGGATCTTGCATCCCAACTTGCTTATAAGATAAATTACCGGTAATTCAAGATGGCAACAACCTAGTGCACCACATGTCGTCACTTCTCATGTGCATGTGCAGTATTATTTAAGTTTTTGTTAGTAATTATGTTCTCTCGATTTTGTAATTTATGTCACAAAACCACAAACGTCCAATTTGCACAATTGCAAAGAAATTACGTAAGTGCAATGTTTTGTTACATTACAGGCAACAAATGTAAATAAACTTAACCTAATTAAATTAATATTATGCACAGAAAAGAGGCATCAGAAGAAAGGGTAAAAATGTTAGTCAGATCGAGGCACCAAATGACACGGAAGGAAAAACACCAATAATTGTCTGCAAACAGAAAAAGTTGAACTTTTACGAAGGACAAACGTATTCTAAATTTGCATCTATACCACTGGCTAGTCAAGGATGGAATCATTATAAATCTAAAGGAGATTTTTTCTTCGTATATCCTCTTACAAATGTATTATATTATTTACAAATTTTTCATTGTTTTCCTGTGTCTTATTTATATATCTGGCTCACACACGCATTAAACTTTTAGGTGGAAGAAGAGGCATATGGTAACAAAGAAGAAGAAGAAGTATGCAATTCTTTTGCACAGTTTGGCTTAAATCCACAAATAATAAAAATCTTAGAAAGATACAGTATAACAAGACCTTTGAAGATACAAACATTTGGAATACCTCACATAATGAACGGTGCTAATACTATCATAGCAGCTGAAACTGGTTGTGGAAAAACATTAACTTATCTTCTACCCATGATAGACAAAGTTTTAAAATGGAAAGAGTTAGCAGGGATACAATACAATTCTCCATTAGGATTGATCGTCACACCTACTCGAGAATTGGCATTTCAAATTGGGGTTTGTATTAATAAACAAAATATAATAAACAAAATTAATTTTACTTGTCTTTAAAGAACATATTGTTTCCACAGCTAGAAGCAAAGAAAATATGTCAATATCTTGATATTCGTGTAAACATTATTACTGGTGGGAAGACAGGAAAAATGGTGTCAGATCCACCTGTAGACAGAGTTGACATTGTTGTAGCTAGTTTCGGAGTCATCAGCAAGTTAACCACACACAACATTTATAAATTGAAAATGATCAAATCTATTGTATTGGACGAAGCAGATGCTTTATTTCATGACACATTTGAAGAACAGTTACAAGTATTCCTGAAAAGAGTACCGGTATATATATTCACATCTTTTTAATTATTTATAAAGTATATATATTTAGAGATGTAATATACACATTAAATCAAAATAACCTCATCATTTCTAGCTTGGCTTTGCGCATAATGTATATGATGTAGACCAATTGCCTATAAGTGCCCAATTCGCATTAGCATCTGCAACGATGCCTTCAAGAATGTCGAAAGTTTTAAAAAACATCATAGATGTAAGTACTCTCAAGATTTTAAGATAGCATACAAATTGTACATCATTTATTTTTATATTTTTACAGGTGCAATCATTGGTACATGTAACTTCGGATAAGCTACATCACATTCTTGTGCCACAAAAATTTATGAGAGTTGGACCAGATGATAAACCGACTGAGCTTTTAAAATATATTAAGTCGAAAGTAGCCAATAGGGAGCAAGTAATTATATTCAATAACACCAATAGCACTTGCAACTGGGTCAATATGTTCCTGAGAAAATGCAATATAGAAACAGTTTACGTGAATGGTGACATGCCGATGTATGAGAGACAAAATAAGTACGCCAGCTTTAAAGGCGGTAGATGCCTTGTGTTGTGCACTACAAACGCAGGGTCCAGAGGACTGGATACGATTGCGATACGTCATGTATTGAATTACGACTTCCCAAATGCAACCGCCGATTACATTCATAGGTATCTTATCATTATTACACAATCTGTCTAGTCTCATAAATTGCATATATTATGTATAGTACATATGTATGATACTTTGTGTGATATATTATACATATAATATATTATTTGATATTTTCAGATGTGGTAGAACCGGAAGAGTCGGTAGCGTTGAGGACTGCAGAGTAACGAATTTTATAAGCACTAAGACAGAAATCATTGTGGTACAAAAAATAGAAAGAGCAATTCGAAAGATGAAACCGATACCAATATTCGATATTCATGAAACTAAAGAACAAGATGATAGTTTGGAATTCCAGGATATTGATGAGAAAGATCAGCAACAAGAATTTAGCATACCGTACTAAATATGTAAATAAAAATTATATTTCATTTAATACATATATATAATTTTCTCGCGGCTATTATATAAGTTATGCGAATACTCGACATTAAATGCGTAGCAAACTCATTTCTTTTTTCGCTTAACTTGTATAATAAGTTTGTAGTTTAGTGATAGGATAGCTGCGACGATAATGTTTTACGAGGAAACGTTCGGATGGGATCAACTAATTAACGGAATGTTGTCCTGCTTGATCTCTTCGAGAGACCTTATCTCGAATAATTGTTCTCCACCCGAACTGATGAGCTTATCGGATTAATTAACGTAGTTCTCTCATCTGCCAGAGAACTTTCATTCATATATTTTCTCCTTTCCGAGATAAATTCCTCGTAATTAATTTCAATCCATTTACCGTCTCTACATGAAAAGTAGTCGAGAGCAAATTTCTCATCCGTTTCCGACAACGCGCTTATCAATGTTGGCGTAACGCATTTGCCAGATGAAAGAAAATTAATCGAGCCGCTCCGTCCCACCTTTTAATACTCCCCTCCTTCTTGTCGCTCATCACTTTCCGGCGGTTCCTTTTATCGCGACGATTTCTGAATTCCAAGTTTCAGTTCCAGGGAGAGGAAACCGCGACCCACAGACACACACGTGCGTGACATGCTCCATGTTCATCCAATGTCCCCCCTGCTATGTCCGGCGGCACTCCCACGTGGTGGACGCCCACACACACGGCAAATAGGAATACTTCTCCCGTAGACGACGGTGGAAGGTAGACCTTGCGTCTAGACAGTTTATTATTCGCGCCGGGTTTTAGCGAAATTAAATGCAACCGGCACGCGCTGGCCGACGGTTCGTGCCCCCGTGTCACGCGCTGGGTGCGCCGGATCGTGTCACCACGGGAAGGACCCCCTGCGTCCCACGAGACGAGAGGGATAACGCCTCGAATCATCACTCGTGTCAAGCGTTATGCGTGAATGACAAAAGGGAGTCTGCTCACTCGTTTCTATACCGTGAAATCTAGGGTAAATACCGACAAATAAATATTTGAAATATTGTTCGATAATTGAATTTGTATTATTTAATTTAATTCTATTTTTCTATCATTCCATAATTTCTATTTTATTCGTTTATTTAATCTTTTTCTTTTTTTTTTAAATTATATTATTTTCTTTACTTATTCTTTTGTTCATTTATTTTATATCATATATTCTTTATTACAGCTGTTGTATAATCGGTTGAGACGGCGCTCCCGGACACCCTTCTGTATTTACGATTTAATACGCGTCGTTAACGCGCTCCTGAAAGAATATATATACTGAAGCCGGTCACACCTTTAGTATACATCGTCATTAAAGTTACATCTAGCTTAAGCCGTCCTCGTCGTCGTCGAGAAACGGTATAAACCTATGTAATGCCGGTAGTGACGATCGCAGGATGATAATGGATTAATTAGCGTGGGTAGCCAAGTAACATATAGGACAGGAACGGTACGGGGATCAGACGATATAACGTCCTCCGTAGCGGGAGATCTCGTCTCTGATCTTAACCAGATGTGATTTGCGCCACACGCGCAGCTTTTGACAGTAAGCGCCATATACATATTCTTTGATTATTTTCTCCATTTTTCGCGCATGTTTGGTTTTATTTTTTTAATTTATATTTTTAAAACTATACTAAAAATTTAAAAAATTTTTTTAGGTTTTTAATAAAAAAGAGGAAAGCGATAACAACTATTATTTTTGAGAATTAAAATTGATACGGTTGTAAATTCTCTTCACACTCTGTCAGAAGAATGTTTTGATACAGTATCAAATATTACCGTAAGGACGAGACAAGATAATTATACGTATATGAGGCTTAATTGTTTTGATGAGAGTCCAGGAACATAACGCTGCTCGTTTAGAGATAAAAGAAAGATGGTTTACAAAGTTTCCGCGTCGACATGGACTGTTATTGTTTACGCGGAGATGCCCAACACTGGTTTCCGAGAAGAAGAACGCGCGTCCGCATCCAAGCAAGACTGGAAAAAAGTCGCGACTCCTTGTGAAACGACTTGGCAGCTACAACGACCTAAGAAAGGAGAAAATAGGTCAGCCGTTTTGCATAGTACGCAAAGTACATGATTTATAATTTATTTCTAATATTCTCACTGGTATACTTGAATTGCGATAGAAGCAATTAGTTAAGAATTGCCATCAAAAACATTATCATGCAGTCATTTAAATTAATATAATCGATTTGAAATTTTCCTCCTTTCTCTCTTATGTTAGATAAAATGAAAAAAAAGGCTGCAAATTGTCAAATAACAATGAATCATATTTAAGCAAAAGCATAAATTATTCGGGATATTTATTCTTTCAATATAAAATTATATAAATAATATAATAAGATATATTAATATCTTATTTATATGTATGTGTATATAAAGATAGGAGAATTAATCCTTTCATCACACAAAACACAGTTATACATAGTACAAGATGTGTAAAATCAAAATATTTTGTGAAAATGTCTCGATTTTTTTCAAAATTTTGATAGAATTGATAGAATTCTGATTCATCTCTCTGTCTCTTTAAATAGCTTTAGAAGTTAGCATCTATTAATTATATCGAAAATGATGTGCTAACGTGACAGAGGTGCGAAACCGCGATTAAGGATATGTACGTAGTGAAAGGACGACTTAAGTATACCGGTCATAAATCTAATAAATATCAGGCGTGCTTTTGCCGCTCGTTATAATCACCGGTCTCGTATCGCAGACTAATTTTTCTCCTCGATGAATGCACAAATTGCAACGGAAATTCCCTTGTTCAATGTATCGCCGTTCTCGCTAATGTGCATCCATGAACGTTAGACGCCAAAGTTTCAAGATGCGTAGATCGGGAAGGGAAAATTGATTTCGGTCATCGTCAGCTGATTTTTTGCCGGAATCGCGTGCGTCTCGGTGCACCCTAATTCGATTTTAATATCCATCTAAGGATCAGGCGAGCTTGATCTCCGACGAGGAAACGTCTCGTCATGTTTGCGCAAAAGCCGGGATTAAGAGCGGAATCATCGTGCGCGAAACGTCATCGCGATTAGTTGGAAACGGTGAGAGATAATATGAGAGATAATATAATAATGAGATGTGAGATCAATGTTTTAATAGGAGATAATAGTCAGATATTGATAGTAACAAAATACTGCGTAAGGAAACTTGCAAATTAAATGTTGCAGTTCTCAGTAAACAGAAATTGTTATTCGAAATGTTTCATCGACAATTGAAAAACAAAATTTGACGTCATGTATAACAGGATAAATAACAGGATAAATAACAGGAAAATAGTTAATGAATTCAATAGATTAATATTAATCCATTTTATAAAATACTGTAGCAAGAAATCTGCAATTAAAATCTATTTCTTCATGAAATTAAATAGCATTATATATAAATGAGATAGTTAATAATCTGAGAAAGAATTCTTTTATTAAAAATAGAAAAAATAAATGTCGCACAATAATAAATAATGACACTATATGTGACAGGACTCAAATTCAACAGATTTATTTTTATTCGCAATAATTATATATTCTTTATATATTCGATTTTTTTTTCTCTTGTCTTTTCAACATTGTGATTCTTATTTTTAGTGTCGAAAGAAAGATTGGAAACAACAGGCTAATTGTGTATTAATCATCTACGAGCGTCTCATCCTGAAGAATCAGAGTGCTCCAGCCACGGAGTATGTATTGCCATAGATACACGTTCGAAATGCGGCGCGGTGGGGAGCGACCAATGAGAGAAGGAGTAGGGGGGACGAATCGGTGACGAGCCCGGTCCGCTTCGAGTCTGACTTCAGTCGGTTCGCGGAGCGCAAGTTGTTAACACTGTGGGGTTTCGACGCTCGCACCAGCGTTTTTGTTTCGCGAGTTTTTCTTCTTACGGCATCGTTTTGTCGCGCGATCGTGCTAATCGTATCGGCGTAACAGTCGGGCAAGAACATCGATACGAAAACTCGCTCTCGCACGTCGCGAAGGAAGGCGAGAGGAAGAGTGAAGGAGAAGCAAACGCCGGCGTCTGCCGTTACGTTCGACTTGACGCGCGGTCAACTTCAGAGCGATCAGAAGTTGATCATCGCCTCCATTATCGTCTCGTCCAAGTGTGTTGCGTGTTCGCGAGCGTGTGACCGATGTGACAGGCGATAAACAGAAGCCGCGACACGGGGAACGATGCCCGGACAGGCATCGTCGGCGAAGCTGGATGTCGCGACGCGAGTGAGAATCCCGATCGCTCATTGAAAGTCCGAGAAAGAGCGAAATCGTAGTGCAAACTGTCCGCGTTTTCGCGCGTTTGTCGCGTCGGATATTATATATATATATATATAAATCACGTATTGTGTACATTCTACGCTTGAGCGTTCGCTTGTGTTTTTGTGACGCGGTAGCAGCACTTATTAACGCGAATGAATCCAAACAATCGATTGAGAATATCGAACGGCAAGAGAGTGGATTGGCGAGATCGAGTAAAGTGATTTACAACCGTTAATAGTGACCGCTTCTTGTTGGTGATTTGTGATAGAAGAAAGAAGAGAGGGGGAAAGAAGGAAGAGAGGAGACACGCGGTCGCCAGTGGAGGTTACGGTTTGGTGCTCCAAAGGGAAACCGGAAGCCGCTATATTGGAGAGGAAGCGGGAAAGCGGCGTGCCGCTCTTCTGTGTGCCGCGGCAGAGGCGCTCGTCCCAGCCGGAAAATGTGAGTCTCATTGTTTTTTTTTTTTTATTGTTTAGTCGATGTCAGAATGCTGGTTAAACTCTAAAATGAGAGATAACACTCATAATATTATAATAATGAAAATATTTATATTATATTTAATTATCTATGTATACTAGTCAAAAGGCGTTACATCAATGATTCTAATAATTATTATTACCTTGCAATTTAAATATATAAGAGTAAATCTGAAACAAAAGGTGCTTCAAATATATTCTGACATCGATTATATTTAATATATATTTAATTATATTTACTGCGCAACACACGGCCAGCAAAGGCTAAATGATATTCCCTCGTGAAAATTAAGTAAATTAGAGAATACAGCGTGATGAGTATCGTATTCAGAATTAAAACTACAAAGCAAAAGGGCAAGGTTCTCAAGCTGTAATTATTGTGCGAAACAAACGCCGGAAAACATTCATTTGCGATGATTTATTAGTTTCGTCGTTTAGTAAAAAAAAAATCGATAAAAGTCGAGACGATACATATCTATAATCTATATCGTCATAGAAATAATCGCGTAAATAAATAATGGGGTGGGAAGCTGTTTGCTATAAACTCTGAAAAAATACTGTCAAGTGTCAACGGGAGAAGGCGTCGATCGGTAAAACATGGAAAATATAAGGCTGCTTGAAAAATATATAGTCTCGCCTATTAGTACACGTGATATCGGCCGGAAGTAATCACTGCAATCAAGCGCAGCGCGACGTCGTTTAATTAGGTCGCGTTGACATAATTAAAACGAGCGTTACCTCCCTCCCTCCCACTGCGTGCCAACGTAATGATTCGCAATCATTAATACAACGCGAGACATGATCGAATCGAAGACAAGGTCGCATATCGATGATGACGAGTAAATCACATGCATAGAGTTATTCCCTTTCTCTCTCTCTCTTTCTCTCCCGTATAATTAATTTCCGCGATTGATAATCACGAAGATGGAGAGTTTCCTCACGTGCGATTACCGTGGAATTACGTGCTCAGCCATGGGATCATCGCGTGTTGCATTTCACGCAGCTCCTCTACGTAACGACCGTTACCGTACGCCGCCTTAATTTTCCTACCGCGTTTCGGTGTTCCCTAGGCGCGGATAATCATGATACGTAAAGAGATAAAATTTTAAACACGTCTGGTGTGTTAATTGTATGTTGGTTCATATAACGTGTACAGTATTTAACTAAGTGGAACTCGCTGCACAGTTGAAAAATTTGTGTTAAATTTAACAAATATCACATGTCCCAAACGGTCCACAGAAATTTTTGTGTTAATTTAAATAATACGGATATGTTAAATGATGACACGAATATTGTGTTAATATTTTAACATAAAATAAATGCAAACTTCAAGTAAACTTAAAATAAATTTTGTGTTAAATTAACATAGTTTTAATGTAAAAATTAACTTAAAAAATGGTTAATTTTATATTTTATCATCCCCACTTATATTATAAAGTAAAATTAACATTTTTTTCTGTAAATTTTAACAGATAAATCTTGTCACTAATAATATCGAACATATTTATTGTGTAAAATTAAAAGTAAATACACATTGTGTTATTTTTATACTTTTTTCAGTTATTTTAATAATTTAACATTTGAGTTCAATTAACACAACAGCAATATGTTAATTTAACACATGAATGTGTTAAATATTTAACACAAAAATTTTAACGGGGACCGTTTTTAACAAGAAAACACAAATTTTCAAACTGTGTGGAGATCCAGGAAATTAGATTCTTTAAATATTCTATAAATGTTATAATTATAAAAAAATTTCTCTTTTGTTACGTAATTGCTCTTATATATTTTTTTTATATATATAAATATATATAATATACATACATCTTCTAAATATATATACATACATACACAGTTGAAAAATTTGTGTTAAATTTAACAAATATCACATGTCCCAAACGATCCACAGAAATTTTTGTGTTAATTTAACATAATACGGATATGTTAAATAGTGACACGAATATTGTGTTAATATTTTAACATATAAAATAAATGCAAACTTCAAGTAAACTTAAAATAAATTTTGTGTTAAATTAACATAGTTTTAATGTAAAAATTAACTTAAAAATTGTTAATTTTACATTTTATCGTCCCTACTTATATTATAAAGTACAATTAACATTTTTTTCCTGTAAATTTTAACAAATAAATCTTGTCACTAATAATACGGAACATATTTATTGTGTAATATTAAAAATAGATGCACATTGTGTTATTTTTACACTTTTTTTTAGTTGTTTTAATAATTTAACATTTGAGTTCAATTAACACAACAGTAATATGTTAAATTAACACATGAATGTGTTAAATATTTAACACAAAAATTTTAACGGGGACCGTTTTTAACAAGAAAACACAAATTTTCAAACTGTGTATATGTATACATGTATCTTATATATACATTAAGTCTGGTACAAGAACAATCAACAACATCCTGTTAACCGAGATAAGAGAAACTCGGACACATTTACATGCGTTTGTTCATGCGCGATATACTTCTTTTTCTTCTTCTACCGTCAGGATATGACGTCGATTGTTCCAGTGTGTATCACTTTTACACCGCCTACATATTATATCATTAACGGATCATCGTCGGAGAATTGAGCTCTTCGCATGCGCGTTAATGCACGTAGGATGCTATTGCGTGGTCGAAAATCTCTGTCATTGCTCTATCACGCACAGCGACTATCACTACGACGGTATAATAATGATGATCCTTTGTTGCTCGCGCGCGTCCCGTCTCGTCAAGATTCTCTCGTTCAGATACCCTCACACCTGAACTTTCAAACAGTCGTGCTTGACCTTTTCTCGCCGGCGAAACTCGAATCTTTCTTCGTTATTTCAGACGTACCGTTCTTATTCTAATCCGGGCGACTTTATTTTTCAATTCAAAGACAAAACACAGCGATTTCCGTTTGAATAACTCAAAAGTAAAAATGAAAAAAAAAAAGATTTATAGATTTTCGAAAAGATTCTCAAGAATAAAAAAATTGAGTTTTTTCAATAGGGGATAGTGTGAGCTGTCTTACAAAAATATTTTTAAAAAACTTTGAACGTGCTTTTATACGTCCTTTTTTATGTTGTCTCTAACTATATATATTTGATAATTTGTTAATTTTTTTACTTGGTTTATAGTTTATATTATTCGAGTTTGAAGATAAAGTACATACTAACGTAATACACGTAATAAAGTAAAATTAATATAAAATATAAAGTAAGATAACATTTACTTAATAAAGAAAAAAGCTTTATTAGATCATCTCAGTTATTAGACATTTTCTTAGATTAGCATGATAAATTTAAGCAATTATTTTATAATAAAATGTATTTTTGTTAGATTTTTATTAAACTTGTCTATACAGAACAGCTCATTTTTTAAATGAAATCCACAATTGATATATAAATTTAATTTATCACAAAGAAACTTTGCTGATATATATTTCGAGATAATTATTATTCGAATCAAAAAGACGATACGTGTAAATGTATGATAATATATAATATTCGTCAATCAGCTGCAATCGTTTATAAGAATATCGCGGGTTAATGGCGGAATGGATGACTTTATCGTTTTCTTTCCGATCTGATTAACCTCACTGATCTTATTCGCCATCATTCCTACGCAACGTAGCGAATGACCTCAATTTCGCATTGTCGCGTTGTTCATGGGAAAGAAATTTCTAGATCTTGCTACCTGAATTCCAAATTGAATTATTCATAGGCGAATTACGATTCGTGCGAGAATAGGGGGGAGGAAATTTTTTTAACGATATTTCTATTATTACCAATAGAATTATTAATCATAATACGGTTACAATAAAGTAACCTTTATTGTAAACTTTTGAAATTAATTAAATATACCTCAAATCTCACGAGAAAAAGTTAATTTCTTGATATATAATGATAAGTTCATAAAATAGAAATTATTAATCCAAAAATTACTTATAATTAATAGAAATAAAAAAACTCATGTATATTATCGGTAATTTGATCGATCATTGATCGAGCAATCGTTTCTCACAGTCGGACCAAGGTCAATTTCGCGATCCGTAATTGCTCATCGATACCTTGGACGATAGATATCGCGTGGGCGATCCTTATATAGGTAACGTGGGCCGATGATATATGTACGCGATCAATGAAGCCGATCGTGGCCCTCTTCAACGATCGTACGTTCTTCGCGAATTTATTCGCGAGATCACGTTTTAATGAGAGTTCCGTGACGCGATCTCGAGTCAATGAACGTCTCTCTTCCGCAAACTTCCAAAATTGATCTTCGGCGTAAATGTCAATCACGTGTATACGACAGGGCAAAAATAGAAATTATCTGACGTCATTATTCTCGCGTTTTTCTCCAAGAAACTATAAATTACTATCTCAAAAATAAAGCTAAAAATAAAATTGCAATGGCTGATAGGAAGGCTGGAAAATAATATTTATGAAAGAAAATAAAGCGTTCTCGCACTTTATTCTCGGACGTATAGAGTGACGGTTTGTGCAAATTATGTCTGTGTAAAAACATATGCGGAACACATGGTACTTTTACGGTATACTTGTAAGATAGTATCCATTGGCTCCCAGCTCCCACGATATTCATGTATCACGCGAAATGATTACCCTTCTCTTCTCCAAAATTTCTTTTTAAAATTTAAGTTTAAAGGTCGTAAAAATCGCAACTGATTTTTGAGCCTAAAATTAAAAATTGGAAAAAATAAGTAACGTAAAATCGGAGAAAAAAATTATTTATTTGTAATTTAAGTGAAGAGAGAATTAAGAGTTTCGCGATTTAAAATATTTAACAAAATATGCTTAGCAATGAAAAATGTAGATTACCTAATAATAAGAAAAAGATTTGACTAAAAAGGAAGAATAATATGTGCCCTATAGCGAATACACACTTTTATTCAATATACAATATTATTTTTCTCCTTTTTATATATATGCGTTATATGCATCTGAGAGCGCTTTATTGCGCTTGTTAAACGGGCGATTAACGCGTTACTCTAACAGGAGTGCGCGCAGTCCGCTATCTTTTCACGAGCAGTCAAATGGCCTGGTATGCGTCTGGTCGTCGATCCTGCTCTTAAGATTCCTCAAAAAACAGGCCCCTCCCGCTCGGAAGAAGCGCCCTTGCGCGCGGAATTCGTGCGTGTTGCCGTTACCGAGAGAGAACGGCCTTTGTATCTCATACACACATACACACACGCAACTTATTGTATTCTTGACGCGCGTGTATGACTGACGGGGAATTCGTTATTACGCCTACTTCCGGTCGTCGCACGGATGGCTCTTGCGGAGCATAAACGCGCTTTTCGAGGATATCCTGCGCAATCCGCGAGAATTCTATATAATGTAACAAGTATCGATATACTTCGACATTTACTTGATAACGATGCTGCTTTTTGTTGAGTAGCATTACTTCTCGCGATACTTTTAACTAGCGAGATATCATTAAAAGATTTATGCACACACAGTTGAAAAATTTGACAAATTTAAATTAAAAATTTGTTAAATTTAACAAATATCACATATCCCAAACGGTCCACAGAAATTTTTGTGTTAATTTAACATAATACGGATATGTTAAATGATGACACGAATATTGTGTTAATATTTTAACATAAAACAAATGCGAACTTCAAGTAAACTTAAAATAAATTTTGTGTTAAATTAACATAGTTTCAATGTAAAAATTAACTAAAAAAAATTGTTAATTTTACATTTATTCATCCCCACTTATATTATAAAGTAAAATTAACATTTTTTTTCCTGTAAATTTTAACAGATAAATCTTGTCACTAATAATATCGAACATATTTATTGTGTAAAATTAAAAGTAAATACACATTGTGTTATTTTTACACTTTTTTTTAGTTATTTTAATAATTTAACATTTGAGTTCAATTAACACAACAGCAATATGTTAATTTAACACATGAATGTGTTAAATATTTAACACAAAAATTTTAACAGGGACCGTTTTTAACAAGAAAACACAAATTTTCCAACTGTGCAGAAATACATAAGAAGTTTCTTTTATTATTATTCGAGATGCAATTTTTCTTAAGTTTTAACAATTTTTTCTTATAAGATTTTTTTCCATTGCATTACGAACGTTCTACATCACTAATAAATTTTTGCGATAAATTAAGATCACTTGGAGATTATACATAAATATATACACAGTACAACGTTACATCGAATCTATTAAAAAACTGCACGTTTGTGACATACACATCGTGATTGGTTACGCTTTCTATGCGACACACGATGCATCGTCGCTTCTTCGGAATTCGAAGTCGCCTGTTGTTTCCTTCGACAACAGCGTGCAGGCACAGACGTGTTTGAAACACGCTTATTTCTTCCCGGAATGTCTAGAAACTGGCATGTTTCGTGTGGAATTTTTCAGAGCAGCTGCAGACGCATACTTAATCGACTTCGACGCTCTGCCTGTGTATATAGACAGAGGTTGCGATAGACTTTATACTTTTATGTTTATAGAACCGTATTATTTATATATCATGACTGTCGCGTACTCGATACATAATGATTCATACTTATTTTCTTCCATTTCTTCTACCTGACCTGACCAAGCATAGTAATAGTAAACTTTGACGAAGGTCGATTTATAAAAATGTGTTGTGGATGATCGTAATTTTTTGCGACCGTACACAATTTTTATTAAATAACTTTATAAAAATATAATTGCTTGAATAAAAATTTGAATTTAAAATTTGCTTTAAATTATGAAAAATCTAAAGAATGAAATTTATATTTTAGGAATTTTATTAAGAGTAAAATTAATGTATTGATATTTCGATTTCACTGAAAAAAATCGATTGTAAATTTCTTATAAACTTTGTTATACCATTTAATGGTCGATTCTATCAAACGTGATAAATTGTCTTATTGTTAGTAATAATCACTGATTTATATCTATAATTTAGGAACGATATTTATGCCTTCGTGATCGCGCTAAAGTAGTCTAATCAATTCGGTACTTACCGTTCCGTGACCGTCGCAATTTTCGCGAATCGATGTTATATTCTTCATTTATTCGATACTCAGAGGTGTCTCACTGTCGCAATACATGTACATTTTTTCTGGAATTACGCATTACTTCGCTTTACTTTCCATTGATTTACAAACATAAAACAATAATAACTCAGACAAGATTAAAACGTCTTAAAAAGTAAAAATGATGTTATGATGTTATGACGTTTTTTTAATATACATATACTTATTTTACTAAATATTATAATTTATGAAATCATTAAAATATTTGATATTTAATTTGTTCAATCTAATCTATAATAATTTTATTTGTATTTTGTGTGTTTAAGTTTACATAAAAGAAATTTTTGAAAGTTGATTTTTAAAAATTTCTGAATTTTTTTATCACGTTTAAAACAAGATATTTTTTTAAACTTAAATTGGGAACACGTAACTTTTTATTATATCTTTATTATAATATAATATTTTAATTTAGGCGTTCCAACTAAATATTTGCAATATTAATTTTTAAAAAATATCAATTTTAAATTTTTTCCATAATATATAATTGGTACTATATGATTTACAATATCTCATAAATTTATTTTTCTTAACATTTCTTTTTATAATTATTCTAATTACATTTTTCTTACTAAATTAAACAGTACTAATATTTAAATATTGTATTTTATTAAAAAAAAAAAAAAGAATTAACATAATTACTAATTACACGCATTCTGTCACATTACTTTAGAATTATACAGCGCATTACATGGAATTACTTAGAATTCTCAATAATTCTCGGTAATTCGCAATACATGTACAAATTTTTGATGAATGAGACACCCCTCGTCGATACTAGAGTATTGAATATATGGAGAACGGGTACTCTTTTTAGCTCGCGGCCGTTCTTCCCTCTGCGAAACGCGAGATCGCCTCGCAGCGACACGCGTGAGACACGCATAACGTGCGTAAATTCCGGCCGATTCTCCAATTAATCCGTATCTTACGGTGCATCCCGGGGCAACGCATCGGGAACGTATACCTGGCCGAGAGTCATCCAATGCCACAGCGACTTAAGCCGGTTTCACGCGGAGTATCGTATCTTTAGAAATGGAAGTGCTTTTAAACACAGGATGTAGTCTCGGACACGCACACAATATTACCATATTCTTTTCTTTTTATCGAGATTTCTATATGGAAGGAGAAATATTTGCTAATTAGTGCATTCGCGGTTAACGGAATACTTGTTGTTAAGAAGCAGAATGATTCTTTTCTCTCTATTAATATTCGAGATGCCGAATTTTCTCCACAGTTTTTATAGTTTAAATCAAATAGCGTGATAATGTTCTCTATACGCTTTCCTCAAGTCATTTAATGAAATTTTTGTTAATCTCATTACATTTTTAGGTTGCAATTTGCTAAAATTCTTATTTTTTCAACACATTATTCAAAAACTATTCGTGTTTTTTTTTTTGTATAAAAGAAAAATTATTTTATTTTTGCGTGCGCCGAATATATCCTGTCTGTTTTCCTACCATAACGAATCAAACGAGGATCTGTGATCTGTCGCTGTAAAGTACAATGCGGCATAAAAAGTGGAGCGCGTCTCGTATAAGTATGATACGGGCTTTCGGCTCCGTGCTACGTGTGGGGGAGTGCATTGACTTTTCGACTTGATAAACGTCGGTGAGCGAGGTGGAGTCGAGTCAACTCGAGTCACGATGCCGGTCGCTTCCTCTCTACAAAGGTGAGAGCCCCTCCGAGGAAAGAAGGGACAAGAGGGAACGAACGGGAAAAGGGCTATGGAAGAGCCGTTGTTTCGGAGATGAATTCCTCCCAGACTGTGTGCGAGCCCTCTCGACCCCCTTTCCTTCCGCGGGTTCCGTTTGGTTGGCGCTTTAAAAAAAAAAGATCCCCGCTTGTCACCGGGGCCAAGTGATAGACGAAAGGCAGAAGAGCCTTCTGGAGGACACCAAGTATTTGAGGGGAGCGGAGGGGAGAGGGGCTCTCTCTTTTTATAGCATTTTAATGACTCTCGAAGGATCTCAATGAGATTGGGGGAATCGCGGGTAGATAAAGAATTTTCGAAAGGCCACATTGTGCCGCCGATAGAATCGGCCTTTGTGCGCGGATGAGAATTTACCTCGAAGCGCGCGTTGAACGGTGAATTACGATAATTTATCAAGACTCAATGGGATGGTTAATTTAAAGAGGGATCATTTTTTTCGTTTCGTCCCATGCGGCTGAATTAACTTTGTCAGAATTCACTCGGCGAAAATGGTGAAAAATTCATTTTCATCACAATTGAGGACTCGCGTTTATTATCGCGGGAAGAAATAAAATATTAAAATTCAAGAAAATTATTTTTGAAGTGCATTGTTGCTTGGCTGGGGATCACAATATTTTTTTTTTCTTTTTTCTTTTTTTGCAATTATGGATTCGTAAATTGGAGCAGTTAACGGGTTAATCGTCTTTCCGCCGCGTCGGTTCGCGCTGCTACGATTTCACAACGCTCTAATTGCCCTGACACACCTTGCTCGACGTATCACTTTTACGATTATGCTGTTAACGCGGTATGCGTCAAACTCGTTTGGCACAGTAACATCGTTCACTTCGATGACGAACTATACCGACAATAACGTAATATTCGATACTCGATATATATATATATATATATATATATATATATATATATATATATATATACGACTTTTCTTTCTTTCGCGAACCCTCAGTCTCTCGAGGGAAGGAAATTCCCTATTGTGTCTATCTTTACGACCGGCAATGGCTATAGTATAGGGACGAAAGAGAGAGAGAGTGACTGGACCGTTTCCTGCCTTGATAAAACTTCCCCTTCCGTCGCTGTCGAGTTATTAGGAGCTGTCGTGCGTTGTCGGCTGGTGGGACGGGATACAAGTTCTTTAAAACCGACCAATCGCAATTAATTAGGGCCGGAAGCGCCGATTGGCCTCCTGATAGTTCACGAGAGGCCGTCGTTCGCAGGCTCTTTCATTCGAGCTCTTCGCTTCTCGTCGCGACTTAATGAGTGCGCGATTGTCGCTCACGCCGCACATCTGCGATAGAATACACATACAATCTCACACACACAATTTCATATCGACTCTATCGATTTTTTATATGGAACCGGTAACGCGTTAGTCGAAGGCTAACGCAAATATCAAATTTAAATTATGCTCTTTCTGCACCTTGTTATATAATTAATTCTTAACATATGCGAGAATATTCATATAGCAATTATATAAATATTGTGTATGAGTATAAAATATATATTTACACACATCTCTCGAAAGTAAATTAAAATTAAAAAGATGATTTATTATTTCACGATTTACAAAACGCAACTGCAAAAATTAATTTAATTTAATTCGAATTTTAATTTAATCGAACTCTCTCGTATCCTTGTTGGAAACATTTTTCGTTTATAGGATTTCACTGCTATTTTGTAACATTCGTATAACTCGAAATCACACATACACGTATATATAATACGATGCGATAAGCTACCCTCTGCCGGAAACGTTATTCATGATCGTATCAATAACGGTGACGCCGGCTTTCTTTGAGAAATCCAATAAAAGGCGAAGGAATCCCCCAGGAATGCGCGCGATGGAGATTTCTGTGAGATCGTTCCAAGAAGGGACGTCTCCCTTTTCTTCATCGGGGGACGCCCGTATCCCGGCGTCCTCCTCCACGAGATCCCACATTCTTTGGCATAGCGGCTGCATTGTTTACGCGTGAACAGCCGCGGCGCGCGACAAAAGATGCTGCAACACGAGTACGCGTTTTCCCGTTTACGCGCGCGACCGTCACCCTCGAGTATATAGAAATGGAAACGCATCGTGTATCGCGCGCGGCCCGAGAAAACGGCTACGTGAAAAATGTTATGGGGTGCGTTTTAATCCGAGCGGCGGAATGTCGGATAGGGGGACACGCGTGGAAAGGCATTGAACCTATATACGGGACCGCGGGCTCCTCCCAGCTTTGCAATGCGCCCTTTATTATGCCGGCGCAATAATGCCGGCCAAATGTTACAATTCGGCGTTTTTATTACGTTTACTTCGTGGCAAACATTTATGTGCGAACATTTATTGCGGATAGAGGAGTCATGCAATTTTTATCGTGTTCTTTTGTTAAAAAAGATAATATATACCATTAAAAGAGAATTATTATATAATTATCGAGATTTATATATCTTATTTTATTTATTATTATAACTATTATTAATAAAAATATTATTAATCTTTTTGTTTTATTTATCGGTGTTGATCACAATCGATAATTAACTATATAAAACGTGTGTATGTGTACGTGTGTGTTTTGGAAAACCGCACAAGTTTTTATTGAGAGAGATGATTAGAAGAACAAACTAGAGAGAATAACGAGCATTTCAATGATAAGAGAAATGAATCGAACAGGTTCGACACGCGCTGGACACAACCAATAACTAGAATGAAAATAGATGTCATTGATTCGTATATTAGACATCATGGATTGGAATTATTATTAGTATTCGATAACTTGTTTGAAGGTACTAGGTCAGTTCACGAGAGAGTGTAGGATTCTTTTGGGAGATGTGTATAGCATGTCAAATAATTTTAGCATGAGAGACAAATAATATAATGTTTCATGTGACATTTGTATAATAAGAGACTTTATAACATGAACTGTTATACGTCGCATTTGTAAAATCTGAGGACACACGTGTAGGCGAAAATTCATGAGGAAGTGAAAGATGTTCTTCTCACGCTCTTCTTCTGTCATGTCGAGTAACTATGTTCCTCTCTCTCTCTCTTTGCATGATGACGGATTGATTATATTTTACGGTGCATCTTCTTCGTGTACGAAAGAAGCGACGAATATACTGTTACAGCGCAAACTGCGCGGCTAACTGTAGAACGTTCACCGTAGTTTAAAACTCGATTTATATATTATGGGCATAGTTATATCTTATTCACGCTCCAGTTACTAGCCGATCAAACGATGGAAAGAGCGATCTCAGTTTCTAATCGGAGATAAGCTACCTATAATTTGTATATTTATATGTATATGCACGAGATAATAACAGGTAGCGTACAAGGTTAAAATTTTTGTAGAATTATTTTCTCATAACACATCCAACTCTATAAAAGATCACATATAAACTATATTCTAATATATTAACAAGATTAAATCGCTTATTATTAAAAATGGAAATAATCTTTCCGCGCTATTGCGGTAAACGCGATATACACATTCTGCAGATGTTTTAATATTTTCGTAAACTAATTCTCGAAAAGAAAAACATAAAGATTTCGATTTGTCTCCGTCCTCTGTTATTTGTCGCTATTATTGAACCGTAAGTAAAAGTGTCAATTGATCGCGGACCGTTGCATCAATTCGGTCACTGTATCTCTCGATGCTCGCATGACTTGTCGTATTCGCGAGGCAGAATCGACGAATATACTGTTACGATGCAGCCTGCGACTAACTGTAAAGCATCCATTGCCGTAGTTGCGTGCCGTTTGACCGCGAGTCAAAATTATCAACGGCGAAGTAACGTCAACATCACCTGGCACACGAGGAGAGACCCCTCGCTGCGCGTTCGTCCCTTCGACGATATCCTAGGGATTTGTATCGAACCCGACATACGTGACCATCACGTGCGTCTGGATTATTGGCGCGTTTCTACAGTTTTATCGTCATTCTCCGGAACTGGCCCGACGTTTATGGGATATCTAATTGTAAGTCGAAATAGGGAAAGATCGAAGAGAGACTCGGAAGAAAGATACGAGGAATATCTTCGAATATTCAGATAATATTGGATTGTTAAATATCCCAGTATGAGCAACATCTTGATATATAATATCGTTTTGTTAAATAAGGAAAATATATCGTCTCTCTTAACTTAGCTATTGAACTATTTGACTCGATCACTTACGTCTTCGAGTTTATGTATGGCGGAGCGTATCTTAGAATGAAAACGAACTATATACATAGATAGATGATATAGGCTATTCAAGATGGTTGGTTAATTGGATCATTCATATGCGTCGTGCGATTCATTGTCGGCCGGTTACTGCCTCCTCATTTTAACGCTTCGTCGCTTCTTCCCGTCTATCTAGCGGCAATGTTGTGCATTCATCCATTCATATCTATTTTTCTTTCTTTACGTCTATCATTCACTAGTCCGGAATCCCTGATATGAAAGATCGGCGGTCACTTTATCATTATCGAAAATGTCGTGTTGGTTCCTGGTAATCACGGGACAGGGAAGGGACCTTACCTGATGCATTTACATACGTTGCATATATTCTATTCAAATATACTAATGTGTACTTGTATAATGATAGCGATATCTTCTTGTCGGTTTTAAAATTTTCAAATATACCTATTTAGATAAAATGTGAACGTTAAAACGATTTTATTATATTGACACGTAGCACAGATGTTTTTTATATCCAATAAAATGACGAAAACGTCAGTTCATAATTTATGTTGAGTTAAAACATGAGTTATAAAAATAGATGTATCAATGAAATGATTTGTCTCAATCGAGTTCAGTTAAAATGATCGTGACGTTGGAATATTTTACAACGAGTCTAACTGGTTACGAAATCGTTAAAAATGATGATTATTATATATTCACTCGTAAAAGCAATCCGCGACCACATCGATAATCGCGATATCGATAAACGCATCCGGACCATTTGCATATGCAAATCCGCGATGTCGAAAAGAGTGTGTGTATTCGACGACAAAATCCCGCGGATGTTGGGGCTGGATCACCGCACGCGCAGAGAGAAGCTGGAGGGGAAGGGATCCGAGATGCCGTTAGTCCGAAGAATCACTCGGGACACACGAGCCTAACCGTGCGAGAGGAAGAAACGGAGACGCGTTCTCTTCTTATCTGAATCAGATTCTAAAAAAAATCTAGGAAGAAGCCATATATAATAAAAATAAATTTTGTATGCATTTAATTTTTTCACATAAAATGTATGTATCTGATTAAATCTAGGTATATCTAAGCTTCGACAGTTATCAGCTGATTAAAGCGTTAATTTACTAATTGAATTTTAAAATAAAAATATATGTTATAGAAATTAAAATAATAATGTTGTAAATAATGTTATAATACTTTAAACTCGATTAATATTTTTTGACAGGAATCAGCTGATAACTGTCAAAAATATTAATCGAGTTAAGAGAACTATAACATATTATTTAAAACATATTACTATTTTAATTTTTAAAACATTATTATTTTAAAATTTAATTAGCAAATTAACACTTTAATCAGCTGATTTCTGTCAAAAAATATTAATCGAGTTCAAACAAACTTTATATTCTTTTTTTTTAAATATCATTCTTTTTAACATAAAATTAAAGAATGATGCGCCCGTAGCGCGCACTTGTGTTCTAGTTCTACTTTGAGTTCATAAAATGTTAAAACATAGATCCTTTTGTAGCCATTTTATATTGTTTTTAAATTCGCGAGAGATACAAACACGTGAAAGTAACTCAATTCTATACAGGCATCGTTTCGGCATTATCATATTTCCCACATTTTCTTGGAAACTGTTCGCCTCTTCAGCTTCGCAAGCTGTGCCCGCGCAGTTATCCAGCTGCATCCTCGTTTCACAAAGGAATTGCAAAATAATCCTCTCCGCGATTCGCGGTCGCGTTTATATAAGCGTTGCCGCTAGCACGATGGGCGTTGTTCTTGGCAGAACTTGGGAAACCACTTTTCCATCATCACCGACGGCAAGGTCGACGCGATAGGCTGATTGTGAGTAATGTGTCATGCGATGGAGACAATTTGAATATCAGCGTTCGCGTGCCGTCCACAACCAGTGAATTATATCGTCGTGAATTATGATCGATCGGTGTTTCAACAGATCGAGTTGGATAAACTTATCGCGTTGTCGTAAAATTGCTGTAGCTCGCAAAACATTTTAATATAAAATTCCTCCGTAGAACTTTGCAAAATGTACTGCATCGAAAAGTCACAATGTTATATATAAGTATTTTTATTATATATTTAATTAATATATATATTATATGTAATTATATTATATAAATATATATAATTATATATAATATATATGTATATAATTTAATATTATATAATTATATATATAAAAAATTATAGAACGATAATATGATAAAAAGGCAAATCAACAAAAACTCTGAGATATGTGAAGGCTCGGGTGGGTCTAAAGTGCAACCTTGCAGCGATGCTGCGACAATCCTAATCCCCGTATCACATTCTCGACAACAATGACTGCGAAGTCGTACGATCGCCGACCAATCCTCTCTCGTTTCTTACCTCGTTTCATATACGTTCTGCTTGGACTTTCTGGGTCAGGCGGTTCCGCGGTGTTCTCTATCGGCCTTTCTATTTCAGCGCTCACCGTGCGTTCGCGGGTCGTGCGTTGTCCGATCGACTCACTCATATGAACGGTCAGGAACAGCGAATCTGTAGCCGCGCTTAATTATAGTCAAGTGTTCTTACGGCAACAGCCATACTGCCTACTGTACGCAGTTCAATAACTATCTAACAGAACGAAATACCTACAGCTTGTATGTTTCTATGAACCGATATTGATTTTCGTCTGGAATAATTTGATAAGTAAAATAAGTCTATAATATAATTAGTACAGTACACTTTTTATATGTACAAATCATTGTATCTTATATTCTTTATATGAGTTACTGTTTGAAAAATTATTTTTACACCTGATTTCACATATAGTTTCTTTATACTAAATTATTCAAGACAAACTTTGATCTCAGATTAATATCAGATTATACACAATTCACTCTATATTCATGCAAAGAGTACAACTAAAAATTATATTATCAAGTTGTACGTCCAAGTACATAGATCAATTTATTTTTAAGTTGAAACGATTCTCTCTTCAATATTTAAATTTATGTCTATTAATTTTTTATGATTCCTTGTGATGCGGAAAGTGTGTTTTTTTCTCAATAATTTTATAACAAAATCAGATTGCAGCATAAAGCTTAAATGTCCGTAACGTCGAAGCAGATGTATTCGGCCATGGCCGGCTGCTTCGCGGCTCGTAAAAACCATTCGACGGTGCCTAACAGACCAAGAATGTCGAATAGCCGTGTGGAACACGTCAATGATATTCCCGTCAATGAACCGTGGCCCGTCGTGCATTCTCGCCGAAACGTGACACGCCGGACCGCGCGAAATTGGCGACGCCTATTCTCGTTGAAGGGGTAAACTCGGGGCGCATTTCGAGAGTGATCTCGCGAGCGGACCTAAATAATCGTCGTGTTATTTTTGCAGTCGAAACCGATTTCGACCGCGCCTTTCGTACTTTGCCTTTGTTGCAATTCGACTACTCATTTCGCCCAGCACCTGCGTGCTCTCGAGCCGAGTCACGTTGTTTGCGCGCGTGTTTTTTCGGCCAGTCTCTCTCTCAGCTGCCGCGACTTATGCGTTTGAGTAATTCGGCGAGAGTAATCGACGTGGTTCTTCGAAACGACCCTCGTACGCATTGACGTGCTCGATCGTGGTTCGCAAAATCCTTCAACTACGACGTATTATTGTATCGATGCTTTGAATAACGCGAACGTCATTCTCTGTGGTTTAAAAAATAGAAGAATATATTCTTATTTTCGTGAACATAATAAAGATATAATTTCTCCTCTCTTTTAAATTCCCGAATTATACATACTTTATACTAATACAAAGAAGGTTACAGAAATTGTAATATAAAATAGCAGGAAGCGAGTATCAATTTTTTATATAAAGAAACTTGTATATATCGAATTAAACGCCTATAGCGTTCAGTTGCACGTGTTATATATCCTGTTAGTGTCGGTTATGTAAATATCGCTAAACGGGTTATCGCTTTCTGCGGAGTCACGCACGCGTTTTAAGTACAGCTAGCTAACTCGGCTAACAATTTCCGCGAAAGTATCGTCTTTGCATTATCTCCGGGCGAATTGCGCGCGAAAGGGCGGAAATCGTTGTCTACGAGGGGCGGACTAATCGCTTAAAATGATGCTTAAATCATTCATAGACGGAGGGGGAAGAAGAGAGCGGTGCCTCGAGGTGCTTCGTCTTCTTCGTCGTCCGGCCTTCGATGGTCTTCAGCCGCCTTGAATCGGCCCGGTGAAGCGTCCGATAATTGGCACGCAGGTGCACGCGCGCGCAGGGTCCTTCATTACGATATCCCGATGCTTCTCAAAACTCGTCGCCCCGGTGCGCGATGCGTGCGCGATTAACAACACGTACATACGATCTCGTGAATTAAACTTTTCCTTCGGCATCACCGAACGTGAATGATACGGGGGGCGTTTCCACTAAATACCATCTTCTTATCGATAGGAACAAATCGATTTACAAGGGCAATCTCTGCCCCTGAAAATAATTCGGTGTATCTTTTTCTTACGTCATTTCACGTAAATTTTATATAAGTTCGATAGTCGCTTTTAAAACATTTATGCGACTTGCATCGCTTTATCTTTTAATCACTTATTTATCAAAAATGTTAATAATAATCTAGATTACGATATACAACGCGAGATGGAGAGATTTTTTCGCGCAAATATATCTCTATTGAATCAGCAGAATGATGTCATTATCTGCAATTCATTCAGTGACGCATGATGAAAGTTGACTTAAACATGACGCATATCTTTTTTATCGGCTATTGTTCAACGTCATCGAATAGCTCAATGGCGCAACAATAGAGGAAATCGGTAGCTTCTCTCGTTTGGAAGATTTTTGTTTCTTCGGATTCGCTGGATCTTTCTTGCTGAGCGGCTTCCTACGAGTAACTCTCCGCGCGCGAGATACAATCGGCCCCCCATTGTGGAGCACGAAATGTTACTGACAGTACAAACAACACGTTACGGTCGCTCGGCGCTAATCGCGTGAGATAAAAGGGGTTAGATAAGGACTAACGTAGCCTCGATCGAGACGCGATACCGCGAAATACGTTCATTCATACTTCTCCTTAGAACTGACGCGTGTCAGTTCATGCGAGAAAGTCGATGAAATCCGATATCTACCCGTCGACCGTAATAACGAGCGATCAGCGTGAAATAATCGCCTCGAAACAACAGTATCTCGGATATCAGACGAAATTCGCGCGGTTCGAAGATATTTTTCAGTCATAGAAAAGTTCTCTCTCTAGCAATTTACGCTGAAAATCTCGATCCGTGTAATTTCTTGATTTCTTTTCGTGGAAATCGATGAAATTCTCTCCGATTTCTCCGATGACGTCGATCATGCAAATTAACATTTTTTTTTTTTTTTTTTTTAGTAGATTGCACCAGAGCTCGCATAGCAATAGATACGCGTTAGTAATGTTCGTGTGACACGTGTGTGCTTAACGAATGCGTGTACATTCTCGACACACATGCGGTATATATCGACTGATTTACTCGACTAGATCCTCACGTCATCCTGTCAGTCACGCATGCAGTTGCACAATTGCATCATGCGATGTCGCCGTCGAGGATCCACCGTGACTCTAGCGAGCCGCGATTATCTACAGGATGTCCCTATCTACGGGAGAAATCTCTATCTGAGAGACGCGTTAGACGTCGAGTGATTTCGCGCGAAGACTAACACGCGGAGATTTATTACACGAAACTGTTATTTAAAAAATATTATGCGATCTATTTTTATTTGAATCAAAGTTAGAAAAGCTATTCTTTTGAAAAGAACTCTCAATCTGGTTTCCATCTGAGACACTATATACATCGGCTTCTCGTATGCATATAACGGCAGTGAAAGCCTCGTCTACGTGATCACATGCGCGCTTCTCTTAATACCACGAGATTCTCACCCCAAATCTGGTTAACATTCGCGAAACAGATATATGACTCTTTGACATTTCCTTAAGCCTCCGCGATTCGCGGACAAACACGATTGTATTCAAATAGCAAGTGCATCTCTCAGATAAGAGAGATTAAAATAATTGTACCGACTTAACGATTTCGTATTAATCTCCGATATACATATAATTCTATATGCAGATTCGTATTTATATGACTTATTCTACTATATTTACTCGTCTTTATACATTAATTTGTCCCTACCTTAAAGAGGTCACTTACGTACACGAATCCCGTACGCCGGATGCAAATGTTACGCGTATGAAAACGACTTATTCACGCGTCTTCCGCCAAAAGATTACTCAGCACGCTATCGGTCCGCGCCGATCTCGGTCTCCGCAGCGCCGGAACGACGGAAGACTATGCGACGTAACGATTCGTGTCGGGTATGCGATGGTATGGGCGGCTGTGCAATAAAGAGCGCATAATACACCGATGCATCCCGGACGGCGGACGGCGCCAATTTGTATCGCCGCGGGCGATGCGCGGGATCCGCTTCAGGTGACTTTCCGCTCTCGTTCGACCGGGCATCCCAGTTTCGAAATCTGATCGGAGCCTGCCTGATGGCAGAATACTTACGAATGCGAAGAAATACACAAAAAAAAGAAAGCATATCAATTTCATTCTGTATATACGAGCGTTCATTATTGAGCGCCGCTTTCTAACCGCGTAGATGATCGTAAGATTGCTAAACTAATTTATTGAATGCATTGGTTATTTCGCCGGCAATTTTCCGATTACATAGTCTAGATCCTCAGTATACTTAAGTTAAACATATTTTGCTTAATATTACTTAAACATATTTTTGACATTTGACATTTAAAAATTAAATCTTAAATTTTTGAATACTTAATATAAAGGAAAAAGTACAAAGAATCTAAGCATATATCATATTTTTTAAATCTAAATATAAATATAATTTATTAGATGTAAATATGCAATATTCTTTTATGAGACATAAAAAACAGTTTAGCATCTTTAAATATTTTTTTCTTTGATTATGGAAACACAATTTTTTTATTAATGTTTAAAAATACAATATCATATTTACAAGCATTCCTAAGATACCCATAATAATTTATTTATACGAGCAATGTAGATAGATTTAGAAACTTATTTAAAGAAAAACCGAACAATGTATAGAAAATATTACGTTCGATAAATCGATCGTTGAGAGGGGGCGCGGAAAAGGGAGAGAGGGATAAAAGGAGGAAGTGGAATCGCAGATCACTGGGTTGAGAGAAAGAGCCAGAGCAGACATGATCCACGGGTCGCTCTTCCTGCGGCTGTTTTTCTGTTTTTGCAGACATTGATGCGCGCGAGAGAGAGAGAAAGAGAGAATAAAATAGGGGGGAGGACGCGAAGCCTTCGGGCTTCAATCTATTAACACGCTACGGCGATTACCGCCGTCCTGATGACCCCGTGGGAGTGCATCTCCGCCAGACATTTTTTCTCCGGTGGCTACTCTCTTCTTTCTCATGCTTCAGCTCTTGCTACGCTCATCAGCCTAATTCCGGCCTATTCCGGAATAATAAATAACACATTGCCTGAGGAACAATAGATCATCTTCACGCTTCAGTATATTATATATTACATATGTATAGCTATATTCCCTTGCGCTTAATCTATAATTTATGCAAGCAAGGCTCGTAATGTGTTTTTTTCTTTACATCATACGATATAAAAAGAAGAACAACATAATCATTTGATAATCTTTCTTTTATAATCTATCAGCATCTTTTTATAGACTGCGTGTCTGTCTAAAATTACCTCTTTCTAAATTATAGAAAATTTCTTGTATAGTTAGGGATTAGCCACGCGTGACATTATTCTCAACGACCGCAGAAAGGTGCGTCGAACATCCTGAAAATAAGGCAATCCGGGGGATACATATCCGATTAAGCGAAGGTAACTGGGGATCGGTTGCGAGAGAAGAGCGGCGAGGAAACGAATTTCCGGTGTGCAGGATCGTAGCTAGCCCTCGACTCTTCTTCTCTTTCAGATTCTCTTCTTTCAGTGCGCACAAAGAACAGGGTCGAAAGCATGTCCTTTCCTTTATAGCCTCCAATACTGGAGGGAGGCTCGTTTTCTTGCCAGATGACGCCCATCTCGAGAAAGAGAAAACCGCTCTGCAGTAAATCTTTTTGGAACGCAGTGTTCTATACCCTCTATATACAGCGTACATAATGATTCATTATCATCATAAAATAATTCCATGCTAGTTCGACAAATCTAAAATAATATTCTCTCGAGAAAAATTTAACAAGAATCGTCATTGTTTAATATTATAAGAATTAATTTTTTTTAATATACATTAATATTGATACAAAAAATATGTAATAATGATTAATGATTTATTATATTCCAATCTTGAAACAGTCTTCAGAAGAATGATAATTAATTAAAATTGCATTTATTGCGCGCATATAAATTTATATATTCTATACAAAAGAAGGCTACTACATAAGAGTCGATTTCAGAAAAACAAATATGATATTTTTAACTTTACAAACTTTAGTTGGATAAATAATTCCATCTACTGCTACCGTAATAAATTCGTGAAACAATGCAAGAAATTAAGAATAATCGACTTATAAAACTTTTCTTAACCACAACAAATAGAGTGATTATCCCAAAAAAAGGGAAGATAATTAAAAATTTACTCTGCCAATGTAGAAAGTAGGACGAAACGTGTGTGCGTGAGAATTATACAGTCGATGAGAAATGTTGCGTTGGTTACAATCGTCTGCGTTGCATTATCCTTAATTAGAGCTTGAACAGTGTTTAAGTATAAGGAATGTTGCAATCTCCGCGGATTATATTGCTGCTTGAATTACGCGAGTTCTAACGCACTCGCATAATTTCCTGTGGAAATTAACACATATACATAACTGAAGGCCTTTGTAGATGAAGTTTGCGTGATTGATTGATTGATGTGTACAAATTGTTTTTATTACACCAATTTTTAATCATATTGGAATATAAAATAGACTTTGGAAGTTTGTGGGTAGATAATTCTAACTTGTTCAATTTTAAGTGATATTTATCTTTATAATGGATTTTGTGTTACTTTAGTAATCAATTTAATTAGAGATTTATTCGCAAACTTTATTAGGCAATTCTTTCGAGTTTTATAGACATTTGATTTTTCTCACAAGACATTTTTGTCGTTAGATCTGTCAAAAACAGATTAATTTAGACCTTTTGCTGTTAGTTTTTCTTTGCTAGAAAGAAAGATGGTAACCGCAGTCGCATTGTATTCAAATAATGTTCCAAGGTTTGTAAGTTCTGTTAGACGTGACATGCAACGCAATTTTTCCATGCAGCTTCCTCTTTCGAGTGAATTACTGCGATTCTCTACAAATGAAAATTCTTGGCAAAAATTGTAAGCTTTATAGAGAAACATGTTATAAAACAGAGTATGTGTGCTTCTCGTTTTTAATATATTTCCACACTGAAAAACAACCAAATACAAAATTACAATTTTATCACAGTGAGAGAAATTCTCACTTTTTACATAAATCTGTGATATTTCTGATATTATCATTTTGTGTGTTACACTTATTCTTATTATTTAATATTTTCTCTATTTCTAAAGTATTTTCTGATTTTATTCAGAATGTATCCGCGCGATAAAATAAATATTCTTACAATTAGTTTTTCTATTTTACATTCGCACAATATTTACATTGAATCATTTAAAGTTATATAAAACGTAACGCGGTCCGCTGTACAAATGTTTACTAACGCAAAACATCGACCGACATTCTCGGCTGAAAATGCATGTATATTTATTATTACAACCAACAGCTATATAATTATATATACGCGACGTAGCATCGATTATATCTGCCAGCAATAAAGTATGCGCATTGACAAGAAGTTAATGAGAAAAGAGTGTGCCATACGTAACACACGCTTTATACGGATTCAAAAAAGAAAAACGAGCGAGACACGCTCGTGTTACAGCGAATTAAGCAACAGAGGAAATAATATGACGGGAATAATATAAACTAAAGCATCACTCTTTTTCTCACCATTAGTATATTAGATTCGCGCTGGTAAAAATAATTTACCCTCTGCTGCAATACATTTAAAAGTAAAATGGGGTGAGACTCAATCTGTATAAATAAGGAAAAGGGGTTACGCGCTTACTAAGGGCCCTACGCAAATACATCACTGCGGGGCCCTCGATTTCCCAGCAGGGAAGAGGCCTCTCTTAACACTTCTCCTTTAATGCAGGGGAAAAGAAAGAGGGAGAGAGAGGAATAGAAGAACGGAGAAAACGCGCGCGCAGAAGCGAGAGCGAGCGATCGTTCGCCATTTATTTACTCCGGGATTTAATCGCATCCGCTGACCGCCGTTTCCTGTCGCTACGGGCAGCCTGTTTCTTGCGCGAGTAGGGCATTAGAAAAATATTAGTCGCTCGCTCGCTGGCACGTTGGTCGAGACGAGGTAATAACGTTTCGACGGCGCGCCGCGACGAGAATCTGAAATTGATGGTCGCGGTAGCGATTTCGTAATTGCCCTACCTGTGTACCTACGCGTTACCCTTATTTATTACTATTGCTCGTGTACTATTATAGGTTTGCTATTTTTTCATGTAATATATATACACACATATATATATAGAGAGAGAGAGGGTGAAGAGAATAGGATTTAAAGAGCACTGTGAGAGAGATGCTGCAAATATGTACTCTTTTTCTCACTTTTTAGCGTTTTGCTTCGGCCGTTCTTTTACATTTTTTTACATTTTCGCACCGAAAAAAAGCGCGATCGTTTTGTTTCGAGCATAGACACCATATCGTAAACGTCATTCCGTTCGTTCGAGTGCATAACTTTGAGGATTTATCGTTTACATAGATTTACGTAGTCGGGGTTCCGAGTTGAAATCGTTGTTGCACCAGAGATCGAAGTTATTGTTCGCAGAGTCGATATCCCGCGGTTCGCATCATCGCGAATTCACAGAGAAAAAATCATTGGAGACTTTCGAGACATTATTTTAATTTAAGAGTTTTATTTCTTGATGACAAATATAGATTGTCCCTAAATAATTTTCTTAGCAACTCGCAAGTAAAAAGAATTGATCCACATTTTAATTAATTAATTGTCAAAGGTCTTTTCTCTCGACTATCCTTTAAATTCTTTCACGTTTTTGAGAAATTCTTTAAATTCTCCTTGCTGTGAAAATGTCTTACATTAGATTCGCCTCTGATGCGGATCGACATCATCTTCTGCATTTCTTTACTTCCCGCGGACGAAGATTCGATCGGGAGGAGGAAACCGCGAAGGGGGCCCCCATATGGGGCTTTGATGGATATCCGCCAGTAAAAATTATCATATATATACCGCGGAGCGGGGGTAACGACCGACTAGTACGACGGGATCCCGGCGCGTAGGTACGAGCGAGTGTGCGTATCGACGACGCGGCGACGACGTGTGTCAGAGAAGGTTCGGCTTCGCGATTCTCTATTCGCGTCGTACTTACATGCAGGGTCAACGTTCGGATACGTCTTATATATTTCTTTGCAACACGGAGGAATCGATCCGGCGCATTAAACGCGGCTAGTTTGTGCAACCAACTTCGCCGACCGCTTCGGCGCTCGCGATAGTTGGCACTTGAGCACGCACGTGGAAAGAAGGTCGTCAAGTTGTCAACACATATACTACACACACACACATTCAAACGGACAGATGATAATCAGTATTTTTTGGAGTGATCAAAAAGAAAAAATATTTTTAATAAAAATAAATAGATTAATTTAATAGTCGAAATAGAAGAATATCTTTGCACGAAGTCCTTCTTAACAATTAATTGAAATGTCAAATTTTTTGTGGGTTATGACATACGATTTACTGAAACGTCAAGACGTCTCCACGTCATCTGAATTTCATCTTCTTTTAAAAGTAATTTTTTCGCGATTCTTATCATTTTCATTATCGAACTTTATCAATTTGAGCGCTTGATGATATAATCTCGTTCGATTTCAATTATAATTTACGCCACTTCAAAAGGCTCGCCACTTTTGCGATAAAAACGATTCGTTTCTTTGATACTGACATTAAGACGACAATGTGACATTAATGTACGTCGGCGTGCGATTTACGTGCTGAAAATGTCTCAGGCAGCGCCGCGTGAAACGTATGTACAATCGTGTCAGAGCCTCAACACTGGCAACACACGTGTGCGACATCGTCACCGTATGGCGAAGAAAGTGCGCGCGGCCAATCGCTTCCGAGAAAACCGCATAAACGTGTGCTACCCAGGAGTGAGGAAGTGTACCCGTCGTGCATTGTTTCGTGTGTTGGGACCGTCGTTAACCATCGGGGGACCAACCGAGCACGTTCGCCGGTATGGTACACAATGTTTCAACGCCGAAACGCCCGGTGATCGATGTCTGCGTGACAGATCCGGCAGCCAGACTTTATGGCAACGTATTCTTTTCTTCGAGCTGTCTCTCTTTCATTTACAGATTTTATAAGTCAGAGTTTATAATTTCACATTTATTATTTAGGGTCAGTTTCACCAAGATCCGTTTCTACCAACATCGGTTAACTTAAACCTCCGGTTAAATTATATCTTTATCTCTTTTTAAGAACATATCTGAAAAGGGACAAAGATACAATTTAACCGGAGGTTTAAGTTAACCGACGTTGATAGAAACGGGCCCAAGTCGATTAACTTCAACCTCTGATTAAACTATATCTTTGTCTCTTTTTGAAAACGTATGTGAAAAGAGACAGAAATATAGCTTAATCGGCCGATTGAGTTAATTGGAGATGGTGAAACTGTGGCCCTTAGAATTCCAAAAATCGAATTCATTGAATATTCTTGATAAAAAGAAGAGAGTATATACATTAGTTTAATATCTAATCAAATAGGTTTTTTTAAGAGACTTAACTCTTCGCTAAAGTAATAATCAACTTTATGATTCGTCATTACGAATTAATGTGCTTACTTAAATCTTAAGAAATGCGTGAAGAGAGAGGACTGGTAAATCTCGAATGAAGTTTGTGCTTGCAACTGATAGGACGAGTTGACTTAAAATTTCCTGTATGATCTTGAAGCTTTAGCGAGTCGTTATTTAAACTGCTTATAGGAACTGTGCATAAGAGTGAAAAAAGAAAAGACGTTATAATATATATATTTGCAGCGCGGAGACTTTAGTAGTCCCTTAATCTTGGAGAGTCCCGCGCTCTTATACCAGCGCGAGTTTATACACCGCGTAGAATATATTATTACTAAAGTAGAGAGAAATACGCTATTCATATACACCATTGGCTGTATTCCCGTATGGCAGCGCGCGCGGTCGTACATTTGCGTGCTATCGCTCGGCCCGGACTCAAATGGGTTTAGAATTACAAGACAAAGTGAGTGGACCGAGTGCATTATCGCATAGCGCTGACATCGTGAGACTCCGCCGCTCAATTATGCAGCTGCGCGCGCTGGGTGTTAGCTTTCTTCTTTTTTTTTTTTTTTTTTTTTTTCCCCCTTTTTTCTCACTCTCGCACGTATGGCGCTTGCTTTATCACACATCTGCATCGTCGATTCTAGGAATTTGCCCGCGGCAAAATAATCCCAAAGAGTACATACTCCCCCGTTTTTTTTTTTTTTTTTTTTTTTTTTTTCCATGTCAATCTTGAAAAATTCCACGAATATTTCATATACGTATGACAGCTTGTAAATTTTTTTCGAAAGATTAAGATAAATTTGCAATAAAAAAAAACATGTTTTGTATAAAGAACAAGACAGTCTTTAATTTGGAATTTTCAATTCACGCTGATGATAATCTTAATAATAATGTTTCCGAGTGAAACTCTAGTCTCTCAGATGGATGATTTCCTCGTTCGGATTTGCATTTACGAACCGAACGTTTCGGGATTTACCGCGGCGAACCTCTCGGCATCTCGCCGATCGTGAACAAGGACTCTCTCGCCGCGGTTATCCGTATGCACACGCGGCACGGTCGTATTTATAGTTTGACCGTTAAAAACAACATATAGCGCCGAGTCGCCGCGGCTGCGGTGGCCCGTTCAACAGGCCACGTAGAGTACGGGACCGGTCTCTTAATCCTCACTCGAAATAAACACGCACACGTGCGCTGTGCACTGTCAGCGAGCAAAAACACGGCCTCCCCTCGATATGTCTTCGAGACATATACCGATCCCGCGCGTTTTACGGAGGGGTCCCCGTTACGCTTCTGTCCACCGCCAAATAGAGAATTTCGCCAACATAATAAGTGTCAGTCCAAAGAGTGCGAGAGTAAGCGACATCATCTATGGCTATCGATATAGATCGAATGAATATATATAATATAATCGTAAATTCTCACTTTCCTTAAAAATATATGAAAATATGTTAAGATTTTATAAGAAATTATAAAAGAAAAAATAGATAATCAAAATATGAATGTAGATATTTTTAAATTTAAAGCTTCGAGAATTCTTTAATCCCTTTCGCGGTATACATTGTACTGGTAAAGTTGACACTATGAAATACACAGCTGTATACAAAAAGAGTCATTCAAAGAGTCGTAAAATAATCGTGTCAGTTCCGCTTCGTTCGAATCCCTTCGGACAAAGAAGAAGAAGAAGAAGACCCGTCCATTCAGAATGAAACCGAAAGGAGGAACCAAGAGAGAGAAACGAGCGTCATATGCGTTCGGCAACACGCAAATATCCCGTATGCTATGATCGACATATGCTCTCATTCTTTCTCGCCACGCTCGGCCGCGTTCATTAATGAATATGCTAACATTACGTAGCCGTGGCCGGCATCTGTCGCTCTCAATTTAATTGAAACCGCTTTCATTCAGCGTCACCGATTGTCATAAAATATTCACGAACCAACGGAGAGACGAGACGCGCGAGCTCTCGTAATCCTTCACGTCGCAAGTGTGACATTTATTACGCCTCGTTTGCTGTATCGACTCGATATTAATTGCACTATTTAATTAATTTTGTCAATTATCGTATTCTTTTCCGTGTTTCGCGTCGAAAGAGACTTACTTGTCGAAGTAAAATCTTCTTTCTCGCTCGAGATAAAATCGATAAAATTTATCAGGAAGATTTGGCCGCTGAATTTTTCATCCGGAATCATCGCGGTACGATATGGTATAGATCGTTGAATTCGAGGGAATGAATCCGCATTCATTCGACGATCCTGTCGGGCGCGAATTAGGTCCAGTTATAAGCTGATCATTTGCAAGTAACGATCCCGTATACACGAGAATCGCCGGACGTTTCGGGCCATGAATACGCGGACAAACGACGACGAGATGGACCGAGAGAGAGGAAGAGAAGGAAGGCCTCCTCTTGGCATCAACAAAATCTGCTTGGCCCACAGCTTATACCGCCCGAGTCATTATCTCCCGTAATGGCCGCTCTTAATTTCATTTCGATCCCCATTCGCGGGAGTAACGGTACGCGTCTTTAACACGGACACTCGAACGACCGAATGTCAACCGGATCACCTAGCTAAATAATTTATCAATAAGCAAGCTGATCCGGAGTCGTGTCGAATGTCTCTTCCGACGCGGGTTCGGTGATAAGATAATGGCTTTTTCAATCTGTGAAGTGCCACGTGTACAGAGTATCTACCGGAGAAAAATGATATCAATCGCGATCCGATAGGATAATTTTAATTCACGTATCTAATTCAATTGGACATTGTAATATTTATTCTCGCTCTGTTCTCTTATTTGATTGAAATTTTGAATATGCTGCGCTGCGGGCATAATTTTGCAAATTTGGGA
Source organism: Prenolepis imparis (assembly GCF_030444845.1). Taxonomy (NCBI): domain Eukaryota; kingdom Metazoa; phylum Arthropoda; class Insecta; order Hymenoptera; family Formicidae; genus Prenolepis; species Prenolepis imparis. The sequence continues at coordinate 4,520,735 of NW_028141167.1, read as the reverse complement.
ATCTGGGCGTCTCAGATAAAGGTTATTCAATGTACGGAGACCTGTCCACTGAATAATCTCTAGACGAGGATCAGACTAAACAAGAGAGTCGACCTAGACGCGAGTACGACCATAAGCAGTAATACCGCACCGTTGTATATAGCGAGCGACCGTTTTACTCGAGCAGGGCGAGTGAGTAATAGACTGGTTTCGAGGTGCCATATCTTTCATCTGATCTTAACTTTAGTAATCGAGCTAATGTCATAACGTTGGAATGGTGTCTCCTGACATAGGCAAATGGAGCAAGTACTCGAAACTCTAGCGATTCCGTTCATTATTCATTTTCATTTTGCTATCGTATTCGTAAAAGTGTATATGAGAGAGAGAATCTCACGAAAATCAGAAATAATTTATCCTATTATTTTAAAGGTAAATTCAGAAACGAAATGATTAAAGCGCAAACGAGGAATTCCCCCATTCAAATCATAGCTTAAAAATAAAGACATTTAAAATTAATAGCTATGGTATATAGCTCAATATTTATTTTTCCGTGTACAAAGAAGAAAAAAGGGGACGTATACAGTAATTTGATTTTTTCCATATTCTCTCTTAGAATTATCCTTGCGGCGATATAACAATTCTATTTTATTACGAATCTTTTTCTTTCTCATTTCTCTCTTGTGTTCTCGTCGACGCAACCTTTTTGCAATTTTTTTTCGTAGTCTGTTATAAATTTGTGCCGATTAATGTGCTGATGAATGTGAAACGTTTGCTATGTCACAAATGGTAGGCTGCGTTCTGCAAATTTTTGAATATTCTGCATCGGAGAAGTAAAGAAAGTAAGCGCAAAATTATCAAGTCTGACGTATTATCTTATCAGAAAATATGCGTTATAATATACGTAAAATGAGAAAATTATTTAAAAATTACACACGTTTTAACTTTTGTAAAAGACTTATAAATGCAATTATTCGTCACGAATTATGTAAAATCGTCGTTACTTATGCGCTGTTTTAAAGACAATTAACTCATTTCCTCTTCAAATGCTTTTAACGTTATCACTATGAAAGCTTGTAATGAGCGTCTTAATGAAAAAAAACTTTGGTGACGTTCAATGCGTTCAAATTCTACGCATGTGCCAAATTGGAAAAAAGTCGTGAATTTGATTTGCTTACTCAGGCGCATTTATAATATGTCCGTTTTATACATTCCACGAGATGAAAGATGAAACGCATGCCGCTATCATAACATTTCGCATTTATCATTGTACCGATAAAAGGCTTTCAAAATTCCATCAACGTTATCGTAAAATTCCATTTTAGTTCAAGCGATCGACGAGCGTCATCTGAAACGAAACATCTTCTGAAAAGATCTCTCGGAAATATGTTTGAGATAGCTCGACGAGAGATTCAAAATTCCAACTCCTTTGAGAATTCCAAAGTGAAGCACGTATCCGGAGTTACGTAAAACTTCCGTTTGAAGATAATTGAAATAAGTTAAACGCGATAACACGTACACACACATACATCGGAAATTCCGAGCGAGTTTGCACTCACGAGACATCCCATATTATTATCTCACGATGTGAAAGGAAGAGCGAACAATAAAATAGCTCATGTAGATACTTAATTAAATCATATCGCCCGCTGAGCGTTATGGTGTTAAAGTAATTTAGTAGCACGGTATATAGTCGCCGTAATTATAAATCAAGAATTAGAATTAAACTGCGCCCCGGTCCCTTGTTCTTAATCCGAGGATACCTCGCAGGAGGGTCCGACACTCCCTTTGCTTAGGGTCACCTGACGTAAAAGACTCGTTACGCGACAGTGACAGTCCGGTCGATGACTTCATTGTCTCCTTGTATGCACCTGTGTATACTAAGAATGCAACCAGTAATTAACCGAATAACAATCTAGCATGATTATTATCATCTACTACGATCATAATTCCGCAGCGACATTCCGCACAAGTTATTATTATCAGAATGACTACGTAGCGAGAAAGCGCTTTTCAAGAAACATAAATTAAGTATTTAATGCGTAATGCAGTACGTAGGATAACTTTTGCGCATGGCTTTATCTAGTTATGAATTACGGGGATAAAGACATGTGATATTTCAAGAAAGCGCATGCCGTTCTTGGGAAGAAAGTTAAGAATGTGAAAGAATAATTATCTTTTAAGAAAGATTTAATATGAGCTTGTCACTTTCTAAAAAGAAGTTATGTGAAATATTTTTTACGTATAATTTTACGTAAATCTTTTTTTTTCACCGTGATATTATATACGAGTTATATTAAAGTAACTACAATTGTCTTATTCTATATAAATCTTGACTTATATTTCTTCTTATCTAAAAAATAGAAGCTTCCAATAAACATCATATCTGAGAAAAATGTGATTAAAATAGAAGCAGTTTTGTAGATCAACAATATTATCTCTGTTCCATCAAATCAAAGTACGAAAGATTTTTATTTACCCACGGTTTTATCGCTCCTTATATAAATGGCACTCCTGTGCGAGGAAAAATCGATTGATTTTATCGAAACATATGCGCAATATCCGCCTGTAAAAGGTGGCGTTCTCGTTTGATCTACTAATATTTGAAATTGCGATTGATAAAGCGCGAGATTACTCGAGAGATATTATTTATTACTGTTCGAATCCTCTTTAAACCAATGTATGCGCGTTATTAAACATTTTATATTAAGATATTGAGATGCACATTTTTTGATAAAAAATATTTCAAAAATAATATAATTAATATAATTAAGTAATGTATAAATTTCTTTTGTTTATTTATATCGTCTTATGAGATAAATTTGAAGAAAACGATTATATTGTTGAAAAATGACTATCGCAGTACAGTTTATTGTAGCATATTCTTCGAATCAACTGCAATTAAGACTATTTTCGATAGACTTTAGCGCCGGGCAGAGCGAGATAGGAACTCGCGGAATTCTTTCGAGGAATCCTCTCTCGAGACATAATCAGCGGCGCGGTTGTCTACTTCGAGCCCTGATGCAAATCATCCAGTTACGGATGATTATTATCCCTTCAAGAACCGTCTGTGCTAATGTGCACCGCGGTTACGTGTTTCGCCGCCGGATCGGCTGAGATTCGCTCGCGTCGTAATGGCCGATTCCGCAAATGGATTATCGCGTACAGCTGCACTAGAATAAGAAACGTTAACGACGATCTCGGCGGCGCGTTTTGCGCAACGTCACTCGCAATGACATGTGAAAACGATGGACGATTACGGGGTATAATGACTCGAAATAACGGAGAACCCTTGTTTGCTCCGCGGGACGATTCGCTTGTCTCGCACGAAGCTTTGTCATCAAAATCCGAAAATCTGCTATTTTGTAAGAAGGAAAAGAAAGGAGAGGTCTTTTTTAGCCGCGCTTGTTTTTACTTTCACGGAATGCAATATTTTGTCTTTCCTCTCTTCTTCTTTTACTCTTTTCCCCTCTGAGTATATATACTCATTCTTGAGAAGTAGTAGAAAGTGTAATATAAGTACGAATAACAGGACGTACAGACTGCCGAGTCTCTCTCCCTCGCGAATTTCTTTTATCGCGCATATCGGAAATGCATTCCAAATGGCAATGGTACGAATATTTTCTTCGGGGTTATTTCTCATACATTCTTCAGACGAATATTTATTTACGTCACACGAGCCTTGGAATTCGCGCTTTTATTTCCTTACGATCGCGGAAATAGAGACTAGCAACTTTCAAGATTTCGCATATTGTTGGAAAAAAAATCGACTTTGAAATAAATTCTTCGCTATTGAAATAACGATTTATGAAACAATTCTTTATTCTCTGTTTATTTTAACTCATAATTATATATATATATATATATATATATATATATATATTTGCGAAAAAAATATTGCTACTGTGATACATTTTATACGCATTTTAAATTTTATTTCGTCAAATCCGTCAAACACAATTTTATTCGTGAATAATTATGTCTTAAGTAAATATAAATTTATAACCGTGCATATGTATTTATGCACACTAAAATCTTTTCCTATCAACAATTATTCTTAATCGAGCCTCGTCTTATTCATCAGGGGATACAATGTATATTGATGCGTTAGACATTAATTGCACACCAGATATCGATTAATCAAAGCTACTCCATTGGAATAACTGATAATTATCCAGTGGAGCAAGTTTCAAGAAAGGAAATCTGTTTTAAACGTGAGTTTGAACGCTCATTGAAAAAGTAGATAAACTTGATGCACTGGGCTGGATCAAGTTTACACACACACACACACACACACACAGTTAGAGACCCAGTCAGCTAGGTTTAGATTATGTCTCCTACTGGCGTCGCTAATCATTCGTTTTTTGCTCCATTGTATCGAAAGCGTTGCGCTTATAAACTCCTGCAGTTTTGCAGATGTGTCACGTCCCGACAGCTCTTACTTTGCTCTTTCGTCGTGGTTGAAAGCGTAAATGGGACCCTTTGAGAGGCGAAAGCGAGGGAGTATGTAACTCAATCCGCAAACAAGATTTCGCTGCAGCCACAGCCACGCAGTGGTAGAAGCGCGATAAGTAATTAACTATAAACTCGTCGAAGCTTACGAACTGATGAAAGATATTTGATATTCAAATGAAACTATGTTTTGATTAACTTGATATATATACATATAGATATGTATGTATATTTTTTTTCCTTTACATCTCAATCAAATTTGTCATACAAGTCACTATAACGCACATTTGCGATCATTTTTATCGATTGCAAAGTTGTTTTTTCTCAGACAAATTTTCAACTTTAACTAAAAATTGATTGAGTCCATTTAACGATAACGACACTTGTAGGATAATTGTCGATTTATTTAAATATTATTTATTTATTTATGTAACACATTTATAGATTATTAAACATTAGCGCAATAATTTTTAATTATTTTATAATATTTTGTTTTATATATATATTTACTTATTTATATGTACTATATTTAACAAAATAATAGTATAAAATCTATACACAATATATATATATATATATATATATATATATATATATATATTGCATTTTAATCTGATATATACAATTGTGTAATGATATATCATCATTGATACGTCATTCTCGAAATCGATACGATATAACATATAATTGCGAGCGCTAATTGCGACGAAAAGCTCGAGCTATCGGTTCGATTACCGAATCGAGATTAATGTTACGATGACGAGGAGATAACGATTCAGATATATCTCCGTTATTACAGGGCTAGCTCATCTCTCTCTCTTCCTTTCCCCCCTTGCGAGAGGAGCTTGAACGTGTCGGTGCACGTTCTTTCTGCGCTCTGCACGAACGGACTCGCGTCGCGATTCTGCTATTGTTCATCGTGCTCGATTCCCGTTTGCGTTCTTGCTCAGTTCGGTTATGACCACCGGGAGAGCAGCAACTGCTAGATTAATCGGTCCCGCATCAACACGCGATGTCAAAAAAGATGATCCGCGGTATTATGGACGCGATGACGTGCTTGACACCGTCGCCGAAGAAGCGGAAAAAAGAAGAAAATGATAGCAGAGACGAGAAAATGAATTTGCCGCGAAATGACACGTTGAACGTAGATGCTGAAGAGACACTTTCTTCTTCGGCGAAGGTACGATTAGATATGCTCGAGAGCAATTTTTTAAAAATATATTTTTTATCTTTTATATAAATTTCAATCATACTCCTCCCTATTATCATTTCTATTATTATCATTGCCATTTTTTACGGATAAAAAAACACTGAACTTCAGAGACGTCTTGTCAAATCATTTGACATTTTCTTTAAGAAACAAAATCGACTCAAGTATTGGAGATTAATTTTGTCGTTAAAATTAAATTTTTTGGAGCATATGGCGCGTGTAGACTATATACTTGTTGACAAAACCACCCCGAGAAATCGCGAGAGAGATCATATATCGATAGCCTATCAGGTACGATACACTATCCGCTCAAGGGTTAAGGTACGTCGCGACGCGATGCACGAGTCTCGTGGATGACTCACTGCCAGCAGTTGAGAGATTCTACACACACACGCATGCACGCGCATATATATCCGCCTTCTCGGTCCTCTCTCGACGATCCGGAACCGAGACGACGCCGACGGTTCTCGCATTCCTGGCCGATTATCCTGAATCGAGTGGGTACATTCCTGAAACCTTAACCGAACCGCGCTCCGAACCGGAATGCGGCAACTATCGCATTCAAAATAGCCGCATTTGACGTTTGACTTGCAAATTAAAATATGTCATAACGACGCGAGTTTTTTTTATTTTATTTTTTTTAATTTTTTTAACAGATACTCATTTGTGATGCAAATTACGCGTAAGCCGCGAAATCGAATGAATAACGCGCGCGATTGCTTTATCGATAATGCGTACGCTCTCATAAACTTCGCTAATTGCGATCACAATTACTGCAAACTGATTTATGCGATACGCATATATTTTGTTAAAAAAAGGAACTAGCTATTACGATACTGTGCGAACATTGCGCGCGAAAGATTAATATTTTAGAGAATTTTGGGACAATCAAAATTAACGTTGAAAATAAGGATTATAAAATTTTGCTAATCGATAATTGACTTAATTTCGAGATATCTAGCAAACTTTAATGCACCGCGTATATATACCGTAATATCTCGTTCGATCCGTAGCGGTTTCCACGAGATATTTTATTATACGAGACCGTGAAATATTAGTCGTGTGTAGGCAATAAAGTATCGCGATATATCAAGCGGAGATAATAAACGGCCCCCAAATGTGTCGGAGTCAGCTACTACTGGTACGGTTTAATTCAATTCTAAAATGCACCATTTCGCAAATATGATCGCGACACGAATTTTAATATCTCTCTTCGGGGCAAAATTTGTAATTATAAATTAGTATTCATATATATCAAAGCGCTCTTGTGTGAAAAACGATTAGAGTTATCGTAAAATCGATCGATTAATAATTATCAAATTTTATCATTGAAAAGTGACGATATTTAATTTATTAATTATTTTATCAAATCTAAAGTTGGATCGGATAAAATATATTGACTTAAATTGAAAATTGAATATATGTATATATAGGAGTAGTGGAAATGATCGACTAAAACTAGCAAATAATAAATTTATTTAAATTTCACGACGTTTCGACCATATGATTGTGGTCCTTTTCAAGTGAAACAAGATAAAATTAGTTACAATTACATCTCAATTATACACGATTGTCATTGTACAGCATTTTTTATTAAAAAGTCAAATAAATTGAAAGTGCGAGACAGCAGACAACATATCCTCCCGAAGGATCGTCACAGAAATCAACAATCGTGTATAATTGAGATGTAATTGTAACTAATTTTATCTTGTTTCACTTGAAAAGGACCACAATCATATGGTCGAAACGTCGTGAAATTTAAATAAATTTATTATTTGCTAGTTTTGGTCGATCATTTCCACTACTCCTATTTTTCTGACTAGCGATCGTTAATAATAATTAAGATTTATATGTATATATTTTCTCGCGAATTGCTTTCTTCTCTCTTACTCTTGGTTTTAATTTAGTAAATCGTATACGTAATCGTCGGGCCTTTTATCCCATCGACGTTCTTCAGAGAACGAGAGGTTGACGTCGCGATCATCGTAAGATCGGCGCATAAGAAACACTCGTCGACAGAATGGACCTCCGTCGCGAACGTTAACAAGAAAATTTCGCATGTGTCCGCGAGTAGAAAAAGGGTTGAGAGAGAGAGGCCGATGCTCCGCGTGATGTAACCGTGATGCAGAGTGACTGTGAGCCCTTGGTGCTTCTTCTTGTTCCCTTTTTTTCTTCCCAGAGGATGATGATCTCGATTACATCTGGCCTCCATGAACCTCCTTCCCTTCGTCCCTTTGCTCTCCTCCGTCTCTCTCTTTGCCTTTCCTTATTTTCTTATTGCTCGTCGTCTCGTTGAAACGGAGTCTGTGATTGATGGTCTTGCGTCTTGTTACAGTCGCTCGATACGTCGATATACCGTTAACTTATCGTCTGCATTGTCGAGTTAAAACGGTGCGAACGCCTCGCGATCTGTTGCTCCAACAACGGGTAGTTGCGCTGTTGTGAGTTGCTTATTTCTAAGATAGTGGTTCTCAAGCACCTTTTCGCTCTGAGCACGATAATATTTGTTGCTGATGCAATCCACCTCTTAAGCGAGGTGAGATGCGTATTGCTTTAAATTATGAGATATACATATTTATCTTTTTCCTTGATTTATTTTCTAGAAAGAGATAAAGAATCTCCTATTGTGGAGAATTAATCTAAAAATGACCTAAATAAAAATTAGGACGAAGATAGTATTTCTAAGATTATATTTCTTGTACGGTTGTAGCATAAAAATAAAATAATGACAGTAACATGAAAAACCAATTTTATCGTTTCTTAACGAGGGTTTTGTTTGGACTGCGTACACGGTCCAGACTACCGTAACAAAAAAAATAAAAATAAAAATAAAAATCAAAGAAAGAGAAAGAAAAGATCGTCTCGCGAGATCGTTCGAGAAACCATAAAACGCCTTGGCGCGACCGGGTGTTTTTCTGTATTCCGATGTAGGTTCGTCACACTGACTGGCAGAGAGAGAGAGAGAGAGAGAGAGAATAAAAAAAAAGAGAACCAGCGGCTTAGCTTCGCCCATTACGGGATGTAATGCTGCCTACGACCAATATAAGATGAGCGTCGCGGTGGGAATAAGCGACCGGTCGCGCGTCGAGTTCGTCGATCCCTTTTTCCTTCGTGTAGCACGGTCGATTAGAGACGCTTCGTGGAAGGCAAGTGTGGCGAGAGGATACATCTGTCCCTCTGTATTAATTGACGCCGGGTATATATGTATACGCACGAAGCCGCGGCTCTAATCTCTCGTTAACTCGCGAACGAGCGCGTTTATCCTTTTATCCGGAGCAAACACCATCGGCGCCTACGGATATACTTTGGTTAACGTTATCAAGTATTTGTGGCGCACAATGCGCCACGAGTGCACGAGGGAAACGATTAAACATCACATGTAATTAGGATTCGAGAAAATTAGACGCGCCTAATTGCTCGGCTAATTATGCGCTTTGTATACATATACATACGTGAGATTAATCGCGATTAATTCGCAATTATGAACAACGGAGATTTTGCGTTGCGTGTATTGTGTGATTAACCCAATTTGTACATATGTATATTAGATAAATGCGGTATTCGACGGAACAATCCCGAGCCGTAAGTAAGTAATACGAGAGAGAATCGCTTATATTCCGTCAGATAATATCATTAGATCTCGCGAGAGCGATCGCATCCCGCAGCGAGATATTATAAGTTCGCTTCTTAGCGAAGGGAGAGAGAGAGATTTGCCGTGTGAGAGACACAGGGTGCAATTAATTGTCTTTACCCGCATGTCGGGATGATGATGCACCGGACTTATCGTCGAGCGAACGCTACTTCGAAATGCACTCTGCTGCATTCGTCATTATTGCAGGCACTCCGCCCCCGCGTGTGTTCTCTCTCTTACCTTTATCTACAATAATCATTATCCGTTGCAGCCGAGTAAGGTCTTCTTTTTTTACGAAGAAGCGCATTTGATGCGCCACTGATTTTACGGCGCACCATTGGGGTGTGTGAAGTTGGCATCCCTATGTTATGCTATCATAGTTCTGTTAAGAGTTCTGAGTTATTATTTAGAACCATAGGAAGAGTTCTTGATAATTTTTAGAAATAGTTCCGGTCATTACGATAACGAAAATCAGTTTCAAAAAATAGGGGTACCAACTTTACATTTTTTTACACATCGAGTTCTAATAGTTTTGAGCAGAGTTTTAAGGTTCTTTTAAATAGTTATATAGTTCCCGAATTTTTTTTTTAAAGAGTTCTGCAATTTTTAGATAAAAAACGTACCTTTAATATCGAAGATATTTCTAAAATATCTTCAATATTAAAAGTATGTTTTTTTATCTCTCTAAAAATTGCAAAACTCTTTCAAAAAATAATCAGGAACTATGTAATATGTAACTATTAAACAATTTAAATTTACTCACCTCACGCTCCTTTGTTGCCCGATGCCTCCCCGGGCCTCCTTCTCGTACAAGTTTCGAAACACTTGCACTCGCGTTATTTTTTTTCGTTCGCGACGCGCGGCGACGCCAGGGTTTTAGCTATCACAATCTTCGATGCGTTTCGGTAAAACGCGAGACTCGCGAGAGCTTATTCGCGCGCGAATAAAACCGAAGCTCCATTTTCGCGTTGCCGCTTTTTCCAAGACCCACTTTTCGCAGGAGCGAAAGGCGGAGGTGGAGCTAGACTGGCATTGCCAGATTCGGAACGCGCAACGACCAACGACACGTCGCGATAAGTCGTAGTGGTGGGGCATTGTAGGAATCGCGACGCAACGTACGTGCGAGGTTCAGCGAATCACGTCGCGACTACATACCCCTACCACTACGACCTGGTGGGGGTATGTAGTCGCAACGTGATTCGCTGAACCTCGCACGTACGTTGCGTCGCGATTCCTACAATGCCCCACCATTACGACCTGGTGGGGGTATGTAGTCGCGACATGATTCGCTGAACCTCGCACGTACGTTGCGTCGCGAGCTCTACAATGCCCCACCACTACGACTCGGCGCGACGTATCGTTGCGCGTTCCGAACCTGGCAGTGCCAGTCTAGCTCCACCTCCAGTGCTCTTCCTCGGTTCTTCGTGATGAACGGTCGCGCGCTTCTTGCCGGTTCGCGAAAGGACGAGTGTATTAATTAGCGTCTTTGGCGGTTAATTATCGTATATAAATCCGATGGCGTCGCACGTACCGACATCGTAATCGCGATCGCACACGTGAAATTGATCTCGTCGATCGTGATAAATCGCGCTCAATGTTCGTCTCGCTGCATCCTTCGGCGACTTGAGTGCGTCGCGGCGAAGTCGCTCTCTTGATCATCTTCGTTCGATAAGCCCCTGCGAAAAGTGGGAAAAAAGTTGGAAAAAGCGGCGACGCGAAAATGGAGCTTCGGTTTTATTCGCGCGCGAATAAGCTCTCGCGAGTCTCGCGTTTTACCGAAACGCATCGAAGATTGTGATAGCTAAAACCCTGGCGTCGCCGCGCGTCGCGAACGAAAAAAAATAACGCGAGTGCAAGTGTTTCGAAACTTGTACGAGAAGGAGGCCCGGGGAGGCATCGGGCAACAAAGGAGCAACCGTGAAGTGAGTAAATTTAAATTGTTTAATATAGTTACATAGTTCCTGATTATTTTTTGAAAGAGTTTTGCAATTTTTATAGAGATAAAAAAACATACTTTTAATATCGAAGATATTTTAGAAATATCTAAAATACTTCATAAAAATAATAGTGAATCTGACAGTGTCTCTATATAAAATATTTTTTCAAACTTATTCAAAATTCTCCAAGATCACTTCTATTATACTCTTAACAAGTATTTTGCACGATCTTAGGATGCAGAAACGCGAGGGAGAACAGGAATTGTAAAACCATTAATTTCGCATCCGTTTTGTTGTCATTCGCATCTTTGTCGACGAGGAGGATTGTCTCGATTGCACTCTCTTTCTCTGTTTTTCTCTCGGTTGGCGATGAGTCGTCCCTCGATGGGACGAACGCGTAATTAACTGGTATACGAAACGCGCCTGCGTCCTTGAATTCGTATGCATTAACACTTACGTATGTGTATATTGAACCGACTTCTGGAACCAGTCGCAACTTGCCATTTGATTTGCAATTCTCTATTGAGTAATGCAATATATTATCGGATTTCTCTTGTTACATCCTCTACGGACACGTTAATATTTGATGTGTTTCGATATTACGGCGCGTGTCGTAAACAAGGAGAGCCGTATTTTGTGCATTCTCAGTGCTAAAATAACAGTACAACGAATTAATAATTGATGTACAGAAGTAGTTAAGTTTTATTTTTTTTCTTAATTAAAGTTCATGAAAATTTTATTTTATTTTATTTTATTTTTTTCCTTGATGAAGATATTATACACTTCAATCGAGAAACGATTTTAAATTAGATATAATTATTGACTGATATTAAAATTTATAAGAATATTGCGAATTAAATGTCAAGTGCAAAAATTTGATAAGGAATATTTAATTTACGAAAAATTAAAAACTGCCTATTCATAAGCGTAATCCTTTAAGGTATAAGGGAGAAAATTAAAGAGGATGAAAAATTAAATTCTGGCGAGAGTCTAAGAAAAATCCCGGGGCAAAATCCCGCGTCCATCTAAAAGAGAGGAATTCTGTCTTGCATGTGCATGATGCACGTTATGTTTCTTTCCTCGTCCATTATAACGCACGGGCTGAACGTATTTACACCGGTAACGTAATTCCGCTGTGCATGTTTCACGGCGTACACACAATGGAAGAATTAAAATTTTTAATTGGATAAATTTGAATCGCATTATACCAATTAATCCGCGGCCGGACGCTCCGCTTCGATGCACCCGCGTCGAGAAAGGTTGCGCTGCAAATAACGCGTATACGAGTTATTACAGCTATAGGGGCTGCAGAGGAGGGAGGTAAGTCGGAGAGGTGAAATACGATTTTGTAATCAGCTGTGCGCTCGCGCAACAGAGCTCTCAACACGTGTTATAACAACTTAACAACTCTCGCAATTTGTTGTCTCATGTTTTATGCATGGGTTAGGATTTTCATAAATAACAAAGAATCGTTCAACATTACAATTACCATACAATTTAATACTTAACCATAATTCAGTTATTAAATACTTTCTTGTGCACTTAAATGTGTGCATCACGTTGCATGCCTGTATGTTTATCGAAAATCTAAATCCAATTATACTTTTATAAGAGTAATTATAATCTCGAAATAATATTTGCATAAACTCGCATATCTCAATTGATAAAAGATCGTGATATATCGTGTCATAGCGTGCCGAGTCCTTGTTAATTAAGTAATTAAGTCTAATTAATCAAAACACACGCTTTATCTGAAATATTGTGCTAATTATTAATTCGAGCTCGCGAAGGAAGTTTGATAACCTCCTTGATAAGATCGGAGACCCTTGTGTCCGGAAAAGTTGCAGCTGCAGCATTATATGACGACTTTGACTCTTAAGATTGATGAGTTTCGTTCAAGTAGCTGTGTCACAATTAAAAAAAAAAAGACCGCTCGATTATTTATTGCCGCTTGCACCGCGCAATCTTTGCGCGATAATCTCTCGACGGGAAGTTCAGCGAACGGTTGTGCATTTATTCTCTTCAGGAAACAATTAACGCCCATTCTCATTCTCATCCGCGTTAATCCACGCGGTCGCGAGAGTTCCTACTCGCGATAACAGAATACTTCCTGTTATCTCGTTCAACGTCGCTTCCTCCTGGCTCAGATTTTCACGCACGAGGACACTCGCGCGGAAACGCGGGTCGATGTATTTTTTTCGCTCTCGCGTATAGCTGCTTTACGAAGAGGAAAATAGACACTTTTCCGAACATGTTGGGAGGGGAAGGCTATTAATGGTTATTACATCGGCGAAGGGAAAGGCAACGCGTCGTCGAGCTAGCAAAAACCGGCCGCGAAATTAATGTTCGCCGCGCTAGGCGAATTTCAGCGTGTCGTGGTCGATCTTTTTGTAATGTGTATCAAGTTTTGGCCATCACACATTGGACACATGCCACTTGGAGTGATTGCCTCGCGAAATTGCTACACAGGATGGTTAAAGCGTCGTTCGATCCGACTCTTTCGTACATATGCATAAATAAATGTTTGTATTAGAGAATGGGGCACGTAAAAAAAATTATGTAGGACATCAGCTGAGAGGATTTTACTCGAAAAGACCAGTTCTTAGACGATAATCTTTATTCCTTGTTCATCGTTCTTATGTTAATCAGGGTGTACCTCTAACGAGTGTAAAACTCAATTTGTTCGCGGCTTATTAACACTGACGATCATTATATATAATTCTTCTACAAAATAAATAATTCTTTCATTTATTAGATAAAAAAATGGAAAAACTTTTTTTTTAAGCTCACGATACATATACACTTAAACTTTAATAAAAATTATGATTGCGTCGACTCGTTAAATATGATGATGCCTGCTTCTATTCAATAGCGTGGAATAATTAAAGAAATAATGACTTTCCCACTGCCATATAAGGAGGCGCTAATGCAATCAACGGGCGGAAACTGATGGAAAAACATTTTCCGTCGGCAACGCCTATTATAAACTCAGTATGCTAGTCTCGTGAAAGAAGTAAAGCAATATTCCATGTTCTTCGCATCTTTATGCGAATTGTGCATTCACGCTCGAGATACTCGGAAGGCGTGAGGGGGAAGAAACGCAAATGGTTTCTCTTACCGCGATGGAAATTCGCGTAATTATGAAAAACCTTATTGCTTATAGTGCTTTGCATTTTGCCATAAACAGCGAAGAGAGCGCATTCTTATCAGAATTCTAGAAATCTCTCTGGGAAAGAAAGGCAAAACTTTATTAAATTATAATAAAATTCTGAAAATGGAAATGTTAACTTTACATAGATAAACTTTTCGCACGGAAGAAGAGAACACTGACGGATTATTAATTCGTATAAGAATTAACACGAGGGTGCGAGAACTATTTTTAGATAACAAATGTGTGTGCTAGATAATAAATGTGTATCTCTTTTATCTCATTGATTAGAAATCATTATCGCAATATATCAAAAGATATTATTTTAATTATTCTATTTTAACGTACTCTTTAAAGCGTGTAGGCACTCTTTGTAAAAGCGGGTATATCTCTGGAAAGAGTTAAGATTTAATATCAGAACAGGAAAACTCTGTTCTCGACTGGTTCTGACGCCGACTCGTCATATGGCAGCGATAACTATCATATAGCGGCTAATAAAAGTCGCGTGTTATCGCACATGTATATACGCGATAGTGGCCTCGTAAAAGAGCGGGCACATCTCTTTCTCCCTCATTCCCCATTTTTATCTCACGTACACACAACCGCGCGAAAAATGCACCGTACTCTCCACGGTGCTCTTTTCTAATCTGTTCTCTCTTTAAGAGCTCGTATTGCATTAATATTACCGAGATACTGAGGATACATAACGGTTGGAGGAATCCATGCGAATTTTATATCGCTTGCTCTTTTGCAATTTCTTCTATGACGCTTTCAAGAAAAATCTTTTGAGCTGCACAAGAGAAAGAGAGCTGTAGTTCTCGAGAACATAAACACAGTTAATTCGTAATGTAATCCTATATAGCTCAGAGGAAATCATTATTATTCAAATTCTAAATATTTTCTTTTAATTTTACAAGTTATTAGAATAACGATTTGATTCTCCAAATTAATAAGTCAATTTGTAGCATTGCATAATCATCTGTCAATGCGAGTTAATATGATCGATTCGATCGCCCTTAGCAAATCCTTATTAGCAATCCTAAAGAACACTGATATCTCCTGTAATCTGACGTTTGTATTCAAGGATTACGAATGAAGAAGAATGTATTTCACGGTTGCATTCTGAGAAGAAGGACATCGCGATACGGCTCGTAGATCGCGTCAGGAATGCGCAGCATGCATTTACATAACTAGTTCGGATCATCGGCATCGCGTTTCATGCATACACAGTCACACGTACACGATGCTTAAGAAATTGTGGAATAACTGCGCGTTCGTATTATCGAGAAATAACGTGCGAAACAACGTCGCTCGCGATTTCTTCATTGAGTATCGGTATGCTTGAATTTCCCATCGCGAAATCTGTGTCACGAGTTAATTAGTTGATGAGCTCGCTGTACATGCGAGGAAAGATACGTTCTGCGATTGAAAGGTTTATCTAAAGGACATTAAATACAATATTTAAAGATTCGCCTCTTATCCACGATCGAGATATCTGTTTCGCTTATCTCCTTCCATGTGACACGCTCGATGGCAAATGTGACGCAATCTTATGAAAAATTATTTTGAAAAAACTAACAATAAGATTTTGTTGTAATACTTTTAATATATTTTTAATAATTTTATCTCATGCTGATAAATTAATCAAGATATGAAACCTTATATTTAAAAAATTAGATCAATCTCATTATATATTATATTATAGAGAATTATCGAATTGCAATATATTGCTTTTGAACAATTGCTTCTGCTAGGAGCTTCGATTGAATTTTTTTTTCATTTCTTTATAGCTCGTAGAGATCTTGTCCTTTCGATTGTAGCGAAAATATGTCACAACCGGCAATTTCGAAAGTGACTCCCTTTTGCTTCTGGGAAATGACAGTGTTCCATGAATTACAATACACTTGGTTCTGCTCGGTGGAACATGGCGTACTAGCGGACCATCCGTGAAACCTATCGAAGCGAACATCCGATCGAGAGAGAAAAAAAGAAAGAGTGAAAGAATGAGAGAGAATAGGCAGAAGGATACCGGGCGATCCACCTGCGCTTCTCGTACTCTTGACGATGACGCGAGAACACGCGGTCGCACGCACTACACGACGTGTGCTCTCGACTCGCTCGGCTTTGCGGTTGCACGCACCGCGAGCATTCCCACAGCGTGTACGCGCGGAAAAGTCGTCGAGCAAGTGCGCGACTTCGTCGCGATTCCGCGACGATTCACGCTCGCTGATCACCGACACGACGTAGGAATTCGATACACACTGATACGCCGCCAGGAGTTTCTATCCGGCCAACCGGGGCGTAAGACATTCCTAAAAGTAACATTGCCAGTAAAACAAATTGACTATTATATACAAATACTTTATAGAATATTATAGATATCGAGAAATGTACGCATTTTAATTGTTTATGTATAATCAATTTTTTTTTAATTAACACATTCTTATAGTTTGTTGCGTAATATATTGCGGAATTAATAAGAATTCCAGGCGATGATTAGACATTGAGCATCGAAATGACAAGCTCCTGTTATACGAGCGTGTGAACGTTTTCGTCTGCCTTTGTCCTCGGCAACAATTGTTTCGTACGTTTCCTCCGACATTGCATTAATTATGTTCTTTTTTTTAATTAATCAATTTCTCTCTAAACGACTTTTTTGAAGCTGGAATGCACGCGCTGGAACGAGCTTACGAGGAACTTAAGTAAGCGGGTCACGCATGTCCCGCTGATCGTGAAAAGAGGGTCAACGTTAAAACGCGGCTCTCGCACGGATCATAAATAATCGCGATTATTTGCATTCCGCGTGCCTCGCGCGTCTATAAGGCGGATCTCTCTCCCTGTCGCCGATCTCAGGCTTCTTCCTTTTACGTATACCGGAGCCCGTTTGTGCGATCGTCTCGTCGTGAGCATTCGTCGTCGCGTGTAATCAGCTGCGAGCCCACCCGCCCGCGCACGGACGGTCGTATGACGACCATCCGCGACCGGTTATCGCGGCATCGTGCGAGCTTCTCGGTAGTTCGAAGGTGGTCTTCTTATCTCCCGGAGTGGAGCTGGAACGTGTAACATCGGCTGTCATTCTCTCCTTCGTCGACTCGGCCGTGACTTTGTCGGCGAGCCTATCCGACGACGAACACTCTGAGGGCGGACGAAAGGTGCATGAAATGCGCGCGGAATGCATTAATCGGCGCGTAAGATTTTTTTTTTTTTAAGGAGAAGATACGTTCGACGCGCCAGCTTTTAGCCAAGTAACATTCAGCCAAGTAATATTCAGTAGTGAATAATACGAATAATAAATCATAAATATAATTTGTCCGTATTCGACGCATATTAAAGCTGTTTGACATTAATCTGTCAAACATTCGACGGTAAACTGTGCTGCAGTTGCGCCTTTCATTTTACGAACATCATCTACATATATCTCGTTCCCGTTGGACGATCCGCATTGTTCGAATGTGGGAGAATCGTCGCATAAATCACCGCGATACAAGGCCGCCGATCGCACGTGAGGGAAGCGCGCGGAACAGCTGTTGCCGGACAAAGGCGCGTAAGCCCTGATTATGGCGGATGGCTCGTCATGTCGATACTCAACATCCAGTCATCGGCTGGAGATCCCTTAATCCCGCAATACATTACACAACGAACTGTAAGACGATGAACGTGTACGTGAAATTTTATAAAACATTCAAGCTTTTTTATTTCTTTGCTTTATTTCTCGTTCTATTATCGCATCGCGCCGTCAAACTAATTCATTATTGCTGATTAAATGTTTCTTGGCATTTAACTTTATTAATAGAAGAATTACATAGATTGAAAAATTAATATATATACATTTTTTAATATCTACATAGCTATATTATATAATAATAATTTAATTTATTTATAACTCAGATATCTGAGCATCACGTGTCCTTTTATTACGCATGACATTCGATATATCGGACATATGTATGATCTTCGAACGGTTGCGTCAGTGCGATTCGGATTATTATCGTACATTACAATCGCAGCATCGCTGTTTACGGCAAACATAAGTATTTCCTTCCGGTGGACTGAAGCTTGCGGACACGATTGTCCTTGGCGAGCCGAGAGCTCGATGAGTCAACTCCGTTTGACCGTGAGATTGCTTCTTAAGTTTCTTTATTATCGCTTCGCCGCCTGAATTTCGTCGTGCTCATTTTTTCGCCTTCTTCAACACCGCACATTTCTCCCATTTTGTCAGTCTCTCATTAAAATCTCTTTTATTAAATAAACATATTCAAAAGTAGTACGCTACATTGTAGAAACCTAATAGAACGTAAGAACGAGTGAATGGAATGCGAGAGAATGAAAAAAAATTTAATATACAACATTAACGCAAAATTCTCTCTATACTATAGAAACGCGATATTTCATACACTTCACGGCGCTTTCTTAATTTTTTCTACCGTGCAAAAACACGCCGTGTAATTCTAGGACACTGTATTTCAACGGAGAGCAAAAGAGCTCCTTCTCCGTGAAAGTCACCGAAGGAAACGATCGGAGTCGTAGTTAAAAGACGCAGTTCTCGCGTTAAGTGAACGCGGCATATAGTATGTATTTATGTATATATTACGCACGCTACTTTGAGACCTGCATTATGCAGGTCGTGGCTTCTTGTTTTCTACGTGTATTGTATGTACCACAAGGTGGAGATTCTCACCCACGCGCATACGCAAGCATGCGTGTATTTCACTTATTACGAGGCAGGAGAGATGCATCTAGTATTTTACTATCGCCTGCACGCATTCTGTTATTGTTATCTCGCCTTGAAAGATAGACTAAATTTCTAGTCTATTCACACTAAACGAGCATTGAATCTTTAGTACGCGCATATTGAGGAAAAATTAAAAAAACAATTTTAGATTCGAAGTCCAAAATTGGTCCCCCATTTTTTAAATTAAAAAATTTTTTTAATTTCACAGAGATGTCATAAATGAAATAGTAACAAAACAATTTCATTCTCTATTAATTGCCTTTACAGAAATAAAAAAATAGTTACACGTACAGAGTATATTTCTATAAGATTACAAAGACACGAGGAAGATGAAGAAGAATGTAACATATCGAGCAGTTCGGCGTTTTTATCGATATCTCGCCAAGTGTCGGCGCGTTGAGATTTGGCGTCGCGATAACAGAAGATTAATATTTGCGATGTGCATGCGTGCATTCCCGGCTATTGGGCGGACGTCGCGCATCCGGTGCATACGAAATGACGGTGCGAGCGAGCGCGGCTGAGGGACCGCGCGGAATGTGCGGAATGCAACGGGGCCCCTCGATGATCTCGAGCCGAATACCTTCGGGGTCCGGAGCTCCCGTTTTTCGCGACCCGTCGTCACTCGTCACTCCGTTCCGAACCGAGGGCGAAGTTCGGCATGTCGATATACGCGGCATGTTATCGTAGATGAAATTTATTAGGCGAAGCCGCTAAATAACAGATGCAGCGTTGAATCGCACATATTTTGTATATTTTTTTATATACGATTGTGACAACAGAGAACATTTGTGATTTTTAAGAGACAAAGTTAAAACTATATTAATTTCTTATGAAAAGAAAGAAAAAAAGTATATTCCTAATAAAATATATTTATATAATAAATATTTTCTTTTCTTGAAATTAACAGATGCGATGAAGAAAATGTGAATATAAACATTATTAAAAATGTATTCCTCAAAATTTATAAATGGGATAAAAATCTATATGTGTAAATTTGTTATATCACGCGAGATATAAATAAAACTAGGATAACTTCGAAGTAAATTCGTATTCTCTTTGAATGTAAAAGTGGACATATGGTCGACCTGATCCGGACGTTTGCCCGGGGTTAAATAATGCGACCCGAACCCTGGAACCGTAGATATCCGCTGCCGGACGTACGCCCTGTTCCCGGATACGGTACGTGTCGTTAGAATAATATGGTTATCGGTCGACACACGCAATGCCGATTTCCGCGTGCTCGTGCGTGTGCAAGTTGGGCGGCTGGGGGTTAACAATGCGACCGACCATTCACCGGACACGGTCCGGGCGAACTGGTGAACGGTACACGATCAGCTAATTCGGTCCCTCCACCGGAATCCCCCGCGCGCAGCAGGTGCATCCGACAACGCGTTCGCATTGCGTAGGTGCGTACGTACCGTATCGCCGACCATGCACGCGTTGCGCATTTTGTATAGGCATCTGGAACGAGACCAATTAACGCTCCCTGCCGCGGAAGAGAATGAGAGAAGGAGAGAGAGAGAGAGGTAGGGAAAGATCCAGACGGCGCCAGTCCGAATACCAGCCAGAAATGGATCCAGAGAGGAGATCGCGGCGATCGTGACCTTTCCTTTGAAAGTTCAATTGCAAGGCATACAAAATTTGTTCAGTTTCTTCCGAATTGGAGAAATGCAATATTTAAACAACAGAAATTTATTTATAATAAATAATATAATTAAAAAATTATAATACCTTATCTGCGATTAATATTTTTTGACAGTAATCAGCTGATAACTGTCAAAAATATTAACCGAGAATAAAGTATTATAACATATTATTTTAATTTTATAACACATTATTTTAAAATTTAATTATGAAATTAACGCTTTAATCAGCTGATTTCTGTCAAAAAATATTAATAAAGCCTTAACTTGCTAATTAAATTTTAAAACAATAATAGGTTAAAAATATTAAAATAGTAATATGCTGTAAATAATATGTTATAGTACCTTACCCGCGATTAATACTTTTTGACAGAAATCAGCTGATAACTGTCAGAAATATTAATCGAGTTTAAAGTATCATAACATATTATTTAAAATGTATTATAATTTTAATTTTTATAACAACACATTTTAAAATTTAACGAGCAAATTAACGCTTTAATCAGCTGATTTCTGTCAAAAAATATGAATAAAGCATTAATTGCTATATGTTATAGTACCTTATCCACGATTAATATTTTTTGACAGAAATCAGCTGATAACTGTCAAAAATATTAACCGAATTTAAAGTATTATAACATATTATTTAAAATGTATTATAATTTTAATTTTTATAACATACATATTATTATTTTAAAATTTAACGAGCAAATTAACGCTTTAATTTGCTAATTAAATTATAAAATAATAACATGTTATAAAAATTAAAAAAATATGTTATAATATTCTTTAACCTCGAGTATTATGTTTGACAGTTATCAGCTGATTTCTGCCAAAAATATTAATTGCATAGAAGGTATTATAACATAATATTTAAAACATATTACTATTTTAATTTATAATATATTATTATTTTAAAATTTAATTAGCAAATTAACGCTTTATTAATATTTTTTGACAGAAATCAGCTGATAACTGTCAAAAATAATAATCGAGGTTATAAGATATTATTTAAAACATTATTTTAGTTTTTATAACATGTTATTATTTTATAATTTAATTAGCAAATTAACGCTTTAATCAACTAATTTCTATCACAAAAATATTAATGTGAAGCGCTAATTTACTAATTAAATTTAAAAAAAATTTAATGAAGATGGAAAACTAATTGTCAATGAAATAATTTTTTTTCTTACATATTATTCTCATGTGAGAGAATAAGGAAAATTATTTACTTGAAATTAAAATGCCTGACCCTAGGAATTTATTAATGCCGACAGTGACGCGCAAGACCGGTGTTCTTCCGCAATTTTTAATCCGTCCTATCTCTACTCTTTGCTTCTGCCTCGTCGGCCTTGCTATCGTAATTAAGGGCCAATTTAATTAAGAGGGAAGGATATAAAAAAAAGTCGGCAACGGCACGAGGGCTACTTCGCAGGATGAATGAACTTGTCGCGCGAATATGTAGAACCCTTGGGTATACTTTTGATTCGTGTGTGTATGTCTATATGTGTGTGTATGTGTGCGTATCCCAAGCAAGAGACGCGTGACTGCGAAAGGCTCAATGATTCTAATTAGTCGTCCTAGTTTGCGCTTGTTTAAAGACACTTAGTTTATTTCTACTAAGCTGCGTGGAACCAACTATCCAAGACGCGAATAGCATAAAAATGTATTTAACAAAAATAAATATATTATTCCGTAATATATTACGTACTACAAACATCTGGTATCGTATATTATTTTATAGTTTTCATGGGTTTCTTCGTTTCTTACATGTCTTTTCGTATTTGTATGTTAACAGAATGAAGAGATGATCGCGAGTCTGCCAATTAACGGCAACGGCAGCGGGGGGCCGGTGAGCCGCGTGGGTCGTGGATTGGCCCTTCACAGGTCCAACTCCAGTTTGGAACTTCCGCACAGTCCGGATCCTACCTCCCGGGTGCCAGAGACGCCTCTCAGAAGAGAGTATGGATCTCACGGTACGCGTCGAGCAGTTTATTATTTTATAATTAAGAAGAGAGAAAATATTTAGGTAATAATATAATTTTGATCTCAATTTTCCACATTTTAATATTTTTTAATAATTTTTTTTTTTTTAATATAATTATTGCACAAGCATTTCGATCTGTTGCAGGGAGCATAGACGTAGTGGCGCAGTCCATCACAGCCGGCGAGAACTTCTTCGCTATCCTGCAGGACTTTCGACCGACAGAACAGCGCGGCGCCAGCGATTATCTGCGCCGCGTTCACCAGCAAGACGGAATCGGCCAGCCACTCGACGTCGACGAGGTTTGCGGACCGACCGGCGCCGGTTCCAGTCCGAAGCTACGGCTGAAGCTGAACAGACTGTGGGGCGGTAAACCACCGCGAGCGATGGAGGAGACGTGCACCAGCCCGATGGTGTCGGCCGACGTGGAGGAGCGTCACCGGAGACGCGCGTTTGCCCACTACGACTGTCAATCGTTAACGGCAAATCTGGGCTACGCCGCGAAACTCCGGGGAATTCTTTTAGCTAGGAGAAGAAACACGGCTACCGGAGCGTCCGCCGCCAGTGCTCTGAGAGCCTCCACCCCTGACGAGACACCTGAGGAAGATGCCGGTGATGGCAAAGGTACGAAAAAAAAATGGATTTTGACAAGACAAAAGTTAAAGAATCGTCAAACGATTCACTGTTTCTTTAGAGAATCTCACTTCTTACTGCGATTTCAGGCAACGATTTGCTGGAGCCTTGTCCCTTTTTCCGTAACGAGATCGGCGGCGAGGGAGAACGCGAGGTTGGTCTTACTCGTTGCTCGAATGGCAACGGAGTTCACAGACCGTCGCTGTCCTACGGCGTCTCCGTCCTGGAACCGCCGCCCAGCGAGACTCTATGGAAGTACACCTGTCCATTGCAGAAACGACCCTTGCCTATCGAGAGCGTTGACGAGGGGGCTCATTATTATCGACGATATTTTCTCGGTAAATGAACAAAGTACAGGCCGGTTTAATCGTAAATCTTTTGTCCAGTTACGTAAAGAATTTTCGCCGAATTAATAATTGTATACTGCGTGCATTACAAAATGCGCAATTTAATTTTTTATATCTAACTTTTATTTAAAAAAAAAACATAAGCATAAACTATATAATTTTTTATCTAGACACGGAGTTTACAAACTCTCTAAGAAATTAAATAGAAAAATTCGCGAAAATAAATACGAAAAATTTTGCAAAAACTTCGATTATTCGCTCGGATATAATGTAAAGAGAAAGGAATATTCTGCCGCAGGACGAGAGCATCAGAACTGGTTCGGAATGGAGGAACAATTGGGACCGGTGGCCATCAGCATTCGCAAGGACGTGAATCAGTATCGCGTGATCGTGCGCACGTCAGAGTTACTGACGCTGCGCGGTTCCGTGCCCGAGGAAGCTCTCGGCATCAGGCCGCAAGGCCGGCCGCCTACGAGGGAGCTCTTGGAGTTGGTCGCGCCGGAAGTGCAGCTGGGTTGCCTGAGGCTCGGCACGCCCGCCGCTGAGGAAGCGCTGGCCAGATTGGACGAGCAGGGATTGTCCAGCAGATACAAAGTGGGCGTCCTGTACTGTCGATCCGGCCAGAGGACCGAGGAGGAGATGTATAACAATCAACACGCCGGTCCGGCCTTCTTGGAATTCCTGGACGCTATCGGTACATTATTCTTCATCCCAATATTGTTTAGTTTTATATGATAGTGAAGTCAATTATTATTATCTATTAGAATATATTTCTTCAAAGAATGTTTTCGAGATATATGCATTAACAGGCGAGTTCACAAAGTTTAGTGAGCGGGAAATCTCTCGTCAAAAGTCGATAAAATTATTTTCTCGTAAACATCGCGAATAAAAGTCGGGGGAGACTTATACATGATCTTATACCGTGATTCTCATCGGTACTTCACGGATAGTTTGAGACGCTTTACCGCTGATTAGCCGATTCAATGTTTCGAAATGATTTTACCTAAGCTACTTCGTAAAGTTAATCATCCGCGAACGCGTGCACGTAACTTCGCGATCGTTATGTGTGGACATCGCAAATCATTGCCTCGGTTATCCTTGTTAACGAGAGTTACTGTTGCATGCTTTCTAAAAGAGAAACGCGCGTTCTATTTTTTTTTTTTTTTTTTTCGAACGTCGCATCGTTACTTTTTGCGCCGCTTCCGCGAGCATCAGGTCGATGGTTATCTCGATACTTAATTTGTGGAACGTAAACACGATGCGTAATCCTGCGTAATCTTCAAAATAAAGGAAACGATTTGAATATATATCTTATTTAACATCTTATTTAACACATATGTACGCAATGACGATAGATTTTTTTTTTACTGTTTGCTACATATTTTATATTTTCTCGAAAAGATATGATCGTGCTTGTTTCAAGAAGCATCCTCTATTAACATAATAATTGTCCATGACTAAATCGCGAAAAACAAAATTGATTACATCGCTCGATGTGCGAATGTAATATGCGCGCACCAGAGGAAGTCGAAGACACGTAACGAGACGGCCGACGATTCTCGGGCCGTGCGCCGGGCAATTGAGATAATTGCGGGTTTTCATGACACACAGGCCAAAGAATAAGACTGCGAGGATTCGAGGGTTACAAGGCCGGGCTGGATACCAGAACCGACTCTACAGGTACACATGCGGTAGCGGCGACACATCGCGGAGCGGAAGTCACCTTTCACGTGTCCACCATGCTACCCTTCACGCCTAATAACCGGCAACAGCTGCTGAGGAAGAGGCACATCGGAAACGACATAGTCACGATAGTTTTTCAGGTACAGTTCCACACTAACATCGCCAGGCGATTACGCAATCGTGTAACAATAATGAGCGCGTGGATATGACAAAGCTCTTGCGACGCGCTAGATTTATTGTTTGCAGCCTGTTCACACAGGCGAGAGCAGCGTTATGAGACATCGCAATTATGTTCGAGAATGAATCATTTATGAATTATTTAATTTTGCATCGGACTCCGGATTACGTACTTACGTCAGAATTTGATTTATAGGTGTTGACGACACCTTCGACTAAATAGATTAAACGAGTATATTGATTTTGTCTATTGCGCGTAGCTTAATGAAAGATCTTGTAATTCTTTAGGAACCCGGCGCATTACCGTTCAGCCCGCGAAGGATACGCTCCCAGTTTCAACACGTGTTTATCATCGTGCGAGCGATAAATCCTTGCACCGATAATACGCAGTACAGCGTGGCGGTGTCCAGGAGCAAAGACGTGCCCATCTTCGGGCCACCCATTCCGCAGGGTGCTACGTTCACGAAAGGAAAGGCTTTTGTGGATTTTATTCTGGCCAAGGTTATAAACGCCGAAAATGCGGCTCACAGGTAAAATAATCGTGCATCTTCATTTCTTTATTATAAAGTCGATAAAATTAATCGAGCTGAATATATATTCCCTTTTCTCAGGTCTGAAAAATTCGCTACGATGGCCACCAGAACGAGACAGGAATATCTGAAGGATCTGGCTACGAATTGTGCTAGTACCACAGTTGTCGACACTGGCCAAAAATTCTGTACGTTGCAAATTTTTTTAGAAAATTATCTATTCAGTTTTTTAAAGTCGTAATAGTAGTAGAATATATTGGGAATTATATATTTTATTTATTAACGAAACCATTTTTTAAGCGATTTATTTTCGAGATAATAAACTAAATATTCATAATTGTTTGATGTGTTTAGTATATTAAAATTATTAATAACTATTTTATGATTAATTAAATTCGAAATTATTGTAATGGCCATTTTTGAGAATATCTGTTGCTTCTTTTTCGCGAAACAGCGATGCTATCCTTCAGCAGCAAGAAGAAGACAACGGTACGACCGAGACTTTCCTGCGATGCGTCTCAGCGCGGCGCGATTTGCTGGCAGGTCATACTCGAGGATAGCAATCAGAACACAGATTGTTACTTAGGTATAAGCATAGACACCATCGTGCTGATTGAGGAACATTCTAGGCAGATAGTATTTGTCGCTCCGTGCGTGAGCGTGCTCGGATGGCACGTTCAAACAAATAGGTAATCATCCCCTTTGGTTCTTTTAAACGTCTAATTAATATTTTCATGTGCGTTAATATTTTTGTGTATTACACACATATTATTTTACAACTTAAAAATTTGTTTAATGTCGATAGAAAATTAAGTCCTTCAATGTTCAATCGCAATTAAATTCTGAAATCGATTGTTAAGCGCGCAACCGCCACTTATTGCTTCGCTGCATTATTCAAGATCGGTTTATCGTAAGAACTACTTGCGGACGATCGGAAATCGAACGACTGATTGCACTCTAACATGTTTGTTTCGCTCTGCGCCTCAGTTTAAGATTGTATCATCATCAAGGCGAGTGCATCACCATACACGTACGCGGTGATTACGGTGAGAGGGACGAGCTAATGGAAATTGTGGCACGACTCCGCGCCGTAACTCAAGGCGCACCGGCCTCGGAGCTGTCGTTAAAGAGAAACAGCCTCGGACAATTGGGCTTCCACGTACAACCCGACGGTGTTGTGACGCAGGTCGAAAGTATGGGACTGTCGTGGCAGGCGGGCCTGAGACAGGCCTCCAGGTTGGTCGAGATTTGCAAGGTGGCCGTGTCGACCTTGAGTCACGATCAGATGGTCGATCTGCTAAAGACCAGCGCCCAGGTTACCGTCACCGTAATACCGGCAACGAACGACGGAAATCCACGAAGGTAAAGGATCCTGAATATTATCTTACTTATTTATAATTATTATAATATATTATAATTATTATATTTATTATTATAATATATAATATATTATATACCTATATATAATATATAATATATTATATATCTATATATTATATATAATATATATTATTAATATACATATACATTATAATTATTAAATTTTAATTATTTTATAAATAAAATTCTCGGGATAAAATTAAGTTCAACCAACCTGGCAATTAAATTTTCTTTACATCGCTTTTATAAGTTTAAGTCTCGCACAGTTTTTAGTTTAAATAAAATAATTAATATAGAAACGCGTTTCCTTTTTCCTTTAAATTAAATTATCTAAAGATATTAAATAGATTCTTTAATTCTGTTTTCTACACGATAGAGGCTGCACGTTGCAAAACTGCCATTATTTGTCGAATAATTACGAAGGAGATTATGAGAACGTGACGAGCGCAGATAATACGCCGAGTCAGCAAACTGCGATGTCGCATCAACGGCGATACGATCGATCGTTCAGCCCACCGCGATCGAGCAACAGCTCCGGGTACGGTACTGGATCGAGCTCTAGATCGTTCAACGATCCGCGGTTTCCATTGGAGGGTACAATGACTAGCAGCAGTAGCGGACACAGTAGTGCCGATGATCGTTGGTGAGTGATTAGAAATGAGATCACATTAACCTTTCGCGATTCACATCGTAACGTTAACAAATCATTCCTTTTCGAACTGTCGATCGTTGAACGTGTAAAATTATGGGAAACATTGCGTCTCTTTATCAAACTTAATTAATATTAGGAAACAGAGAAAACAAAGCATATATTGTTCTAGGTACGAGCTTCTAGAACCGCAGGATCAAGACGGCAATCATCGGACGGCGGATGGTACGCCGCCTCCGTTACCAGCGCGACAAAACTATCAAGTCGTGACACCCAGCAAGTCTAGCCAGAAGAAGGACAAGTCTCATTATGCCAGCGCCAAACAACTCGCGGATAGCTCGAAGCATCGCGAACATAATCACGAGCACTATACGAAGGAGAGCAATTACGTGTCGTCGAAAATGATTCAAGAAAATGCGCGGCATGAGAATTATCAGCGGCAGCTGGACAATGCGCATCGCGGTCAGGATCACGTCACGACGAATTACGTGAAGCTGCAGAAGGAGCGATACGAGATCAAGCAAGAAAATTTATACGCTTCTCAGAGAGAGCTTCATAAGAACGATGCGCAGCACCATAGTGGCCATCAGAAGCTAGGCGTGTCGAACTCGCTGCCGTTGACGCATAATGCCGTTTACAGCCTGCCAAAATCGGGCAGCAACAACAACCTCGGTAGGTACAACGAATACGAACAGTCTGGCGGCAAGTACGATTACGAGACACCTACAAAAGTGAACAGAAATTCCAAGTATGAGATACAAGAGGAGAAAATGGTTGAACGACCAGCGGCCAAGTACGAGCACGATGTACGAGGATGTCACGAGAAGAGAATCGGCTACGAGTACTCGGAGGATATTTACGAGAAGAGGAACAGCAAGTACGATCTAGAGGCCAAATACCAAGAGATGGAGTGTCATCACGGTGGCAACGAAAGGAAGCACAACAACGACAGCAACAACGAACATAATCGGGAGTCCGCGAAGTACGAGATATCGCACGATTTCAAGGTAGGCGAGAAAGTCACCTGCCTGAAGACTAGCATATCGGAGCGACCGGTGCATAAGGTAAGCGTTGAGTACCGACAATCGAAGGATTTCCCGACCAGTCTGCCGCCGGAAGTTCGAATATCGGACGTCAATTGTCCGGAAGTAACGACGCTGCCCAGCGAGGACGAGCTGTCGAACGGCTCTGGCAGCGTATCGCCTCGACTGCGACGAGCCAATAAACATCGCGGCGGCAATCGCACCCCGTCCAGCGGCAGCTCCAGGAATCAGAGTCCTCGACCGAAGCCGGGCATGAGAAATTCGCACAGAAATTCCGCGAATCTGACATCCAGCACGCTGCAAGAGGACCTTATGAGATTGATTAATCCCGATTACATCGCCGACGACAGTCAAATCAACGTTAACAACAATCTCGTAAATAGCGTGATGAATCCGAATCAAAATTCGAACAAGATAAACAATAATATGCTGGAAATCCAAAATAGATGCAGATCCAGAGAGAATTTGTGCGGCAACAGCGCGTCGACCTTGAGCGTATTACCTGCGAATGGACAAGAAAATGGGAACAATGGATCGGAAGTGATCCTGACGATGGCCAGACCAGCTACAGTGATCTCCAACGCCAGCACTGCCTCGAGCCCAGCACCGAGCGAGAATAAATTGTCAAAAGAGGAAAGGTGTGAAAAATTAGACTTGATACTTAATCAATAAAAATAATTTTTACACGATATTTTATGTACTAAAATAGTAAATGGATAATTTGTTTTATAACGTAATGATTCTTCTTCTTTAGATTATCACCACGTGTTACGAAACCTCTTCATCCGATCTCGAAACCGCATAGCAATTTGACACCAATCAAAGACATGAAAAATCACAACGATGCGAATGTGGATTGTTGGAAGAACCAACACACGGATTCCAACAGATCGATGAAGCAACATCCTCAAGACTGGTCCGATGACAGACTCATCGATGGATGCAATACGAATACGTAAGTAATATAGGGCGTAAGCATATGTTGGCATATGTGATGTTGAGCGCGATTGATAGCAACATTAACGCTTTCGCAGGAATTCCGTTTCGGATTTGAAGTCTCATCTATCTACTCTCGAATTGAGAATGGCGAGGGAGACGCGTCTGCGACTCTCGTTGGAGGACGAGGTGCGTCGATTGCGCGATGAGAATCGACGTTTACAGGAGTTCGAGAATCTACGACTCTCCTTGGAAGATGAGAACCGTCGTCTGAAGGACGAGAATCACGCAGCTGCACAGCAACTCCGGCGTTTCACAGAGTGGTTCTTTCAAACGATGGATCATCAATAATCAGTATAAAAATAAATTTAGAATGTTTTATTATTCAATGATTGTTTCAAACGATGAATCCGATAGCACGATAATCAATATACTCTTCATTTTCTGTCATATAAATTCATCATAA
Source organism: Prenolepis imparis (assembly GCF_030444845.1). Taxonomy (NCBI): domain Eukaryota; kingdom Metazoa; phylum Arthropoda; class Insecta; order Hymenoptera; family Formicidae; genus Prenolepis; species Prenolepis imparis. Next base: position 4,490,175 of record NW_028141167.1, on the reverse strand, counting down.
AAATTATTTATAGAGAACAAAGTTTGCGTATCTCATAAATATTCTTAAAGCAAGAACGAGTTATCAATTATTCAATCGTTTGACCGATTGCATTTACTTCATGTACGTTTTGTCGCGTTGCTCGAATCGGAGCACAATTTTTGTAAGTGCAGTATTAACATGAACCTGAATATGTAGTTGTTATAGTAGATCGATCGGAGATAGTCGCAAGAGCTTGCGAATGAGCGTAAACAGCGTAAGCGAGAATATTATGTCATTCGCAATTCTCCTTCGACGGTTTTCGATATTTTGTATTATATAGATTCGTTATATATATATTCTATTGTAAAGTATATAAGTTACCATCGTATCATTTCCTTGATTCGAGGATTCGTGCGTTGCAACTATCTATTTAGATCATATTTCCCAAAACTAATTACTGTACACATCCATCTTTAAGAGGATAGTGCACATTAAAGTATATAACGTTTGATTTTACAAAAACGACCAAATGACCAAATATTATTAGAAAAGTTAAGGGCTATTACTTTAACTCTGTAATTTATTATGCCTTTTATAACAGTCGCCTAGAGTTAATGAAATTTCGCACGTGTTAAAGCGCGTGCACGAATTTTTTTTTTAATAAGTGACAAAATATGATTCCGACATAATGTACAAAACTGACGTTTGTTAAAAATCATAAGTCGATCAATAAAGAGAAATATGTACTTCAACAATAATCTCATTCTTTAAAAAGGATCTAACGTAGGATATATTTTCATAATTTGCGATGCGTAAAAGCATCTATAAGAGCGCTTTAACACGGATTACGGATAGTATATGTGTAAGAAGCAGGGATAGAACTGAACTACCAGCAGTTAGAATAAAATAGTTTATTGTAATCCACAGAAAAAAAACAAGACATTTCCATGATGCCTTAAGATCTGTCTGTCTCACTGTCACTGTCAGTTTAACAATTAGCTGCGATTACACTCTCTTCTGATTGAGATCGCGAAAACGTTTCATCACCGCATCGCGATATCGACAACAGTTCTTAATACTCGATACTCTACCTTAGCTCTATAGCTAAGATCCGGCCGACTTGTGATCGGATCGAATTATGCGTTTGGTATCCTTATAGATAAAAAGAAGCTATAGGACTCGCTGGCGATATCGCGATTCGGTGATCTGCGCTGATATTATCGCTCTCTCATTGTGTCGCGATACACTTATCCTCCTGTTCGCATTACGGAAGAATATCGCGTGTTCTCCTTCCTCTTTCATTCTTCTCTCTCCTGTTATTTTTTTTTATGACGCCCGTAAATTCCGGACATTCGATCTCGATCGCAATTTATCGGTGCTATCCAGAGACAAGCAAAATATTACTCCATTCTTGCGAGCGTCATGTCTCGTCGTATATTCTTCATATATCTGACAGTCTATTATTTATGCATTAAATCTGTATGTGTATCCATAAATTATTTCGTTTCTAATCTCTAGATCTATGTATACTGACATGTCCAGAGGACATCGCGATTACTGCGCCTTCTGAGAGAAAAGTGATTATGCGAGAGAGAATATTTGACTGCTTATAATCGAAACACTGTGAAGTAATATTTTACACAGCTCTGCATGTGTGTAGGTATAACGCTTATATCACCGAGGCTTCTCTTCGGCTTTTGTTCGCTTAAGTACATGAGAGAAGTTATGCCTAGCAAGTGTAATTTTACTCGTAGATGTAGGTGTATTTAAACACTCGGACTTAGTTTTATATTCTAATGTAGCATTTTCTCTATACAACTCTAATTAACATGCTCCCACATGGAAGTACATCTCCATTACGAAGTTTCGAATGAGTTATCATCGATGTGAACAATAAATCTCGAAAACGTGGAGCACTTCACGGACATCAGAATCATAATCGGCGTAAAATGCTCGGACGTTAAAGAACTTTTTCTTTTAAATAAAACTTAACATCTCGTTAACTGCGCACAGAATCTAAACTCGTAATGGGTCATTCGTTGCAAGAGCTCTTCAAAATGTCGCGCATCATTCATCTGTCATGGAAATTAATGAAATACCGATGAGTCGAGCGAAAGCACAAGAGATGTCATTCCGACAAGAACTTGAAGATTTTCACAATTGCATTTTCTCGCCGGTCAAACACGCGTGTCTGAGCAAGCCAAACACGTTCAATCCGCAAGATATCGCAAAGACATCTCTAGAAGACGTTTATAAAAATTTAGAGTGTCTCTACGATATCTTTCGGATATTTCTATTAAACTCGGAAGTCTTGTCATGTCGCTTGTATGCCTGAAGTGCCAATCTTATGCACCAAAAGCAACGAACAATGAGGCTCTTATTAAATATATCTCGTAGTTAGCGATTAAACGATATCCGCATTTAAGATTCCGTCTCGTGTTAGAGGCTCGGTATGAGTTACGCGTCAAGTATACAAGGAAACGTTAGCTAAGCGGAATGAGTTGCGCATGACAAAAAGATTGATCGATCCTATAAAGCGTTCATGGAGACTAACAGCGTAGCTTAGCACGTGTCGGGCTATGAATCATGCACGTTCAGAGCAAGCGGGCATTATGGCACACGAGGATAAATAAAGATATCGGATGGATTGAATCAAGAGCACCGGTTCCTTATATATTATACGAGAAGCAGGAAGCTTCCAAGTATCGGGATTATATAACACAGAATCTCGTGGAAAAATAAATGTTAATTAATTTGTTAAAATATGCTCTGATAAGGAATCTTATATAAAGCGATAAATAATTCCCATTGATCATCTCAATTATTTCATCGTGATAAAAAAGCGAAGCAACTTCAAAGAGAACGTATTTAAAAAAAGAGAGAAAGAAGTGAGAAGTATATATGGCGATATACTACTTTCTATTTACGGTAATACAGTAGCAAGTTGGAAGTAAAAAGGGCACAGCATATAAGAAAGACGAATAAAAGATGGAGATTAATCTACCGTGTACAATTTTCCACGTTATACAAGATGTTTCAAGTTTCAATGATTGATCTATTTTTTCCAACTGTTTATGGAAAGTCTTGCAAAGATTATAAAATACTATAAGAGACTTAAACTCAAATTTCATAAAATTATTTAGAGAGAAATTTTTAAGTAATATTTCTCAAAGTATATCGAAAATTTCGTTGATAGAATATTACAAAATTGTCGAAGAATACATGATGAAAACTTGCTGCGATGAGGATGAAACATCTTGTATTTCGCAATTCCGAGCAATCGTTTACGAACGAAAGCGAGAAGACGTGACTGACAGAGGATTTCTCACGAATCTCATCGTGACGATCTTATCTGTCAAGTTTCGTAATCGTCATTTTCTTGGTTGCTCACAAAGTCGCTACTCGTTTCACTCGCACGCAAGATTTGCCTGGTTCGTACGCACCACAAATCCGGCCGAAAGTTTACGAAAAAGTATAATACTTCACGATAAATCCATTCGGGACGTTCCAGCGAAATATTACACATTCTGATTTTTTTTCTACGCAAACTATCGATTCATACGTCGATTCGGAGGGCGCGTCCCCCGTTAAATACAAAAATACTGTTCTGATGCACCATATCTTTTCACCTATTATCCCTACCATTATGCACATTATAATCCCTGTAGTCTTTAACGCTCCGTTATCGTGGACGAGGAAAAAATTCTGACATACATAAGAATATAATTGATTATAAATATATGTATATGTGTTTGTGTGAAAAAAGAGAAGGAAATCAAGGAAAATTAGCGCAAAGTGCCAAAGTATCGTTTGCGACTCGCAATCGTTTGCTCTCTCATGCGATTTTTTTCTATTCCAGACCTGGTTGCACCAATGTTGATTTTGTCTAAATTTGTTGCCAAGCTATTATCAGATGTTGTCATAATAGAATCGCCAACTCGGAGCAGCGACTATATATATCTATCGACTATAACAATTAAAACATTATACAATATATTATACAAAAGGAATCAAGATGAGATTTAGACGAGTTTGATTAATAAGATGATTCCTCCAGACAGTAGTCTCTCATTGAGAGCTACTGCTTCTTGCAATTGCAAAGATAATTATCTTCAAGTGGACAATTATGCATCTAATTTCCGACAGTGTGGGCCGTGCATTTTAGATTCGTCTTTCCTGAAGAAAAGCTACTGCTCGGAGCTGATTAAACCATTGTTGGCGCAATCCGGTCTCGATAGACACCAAGAGAGAGAGAAAACAATGTTATAGCACAGCGTTATATGTATAAAAAAAAGGAGCGGTAACGGAGATGCCTTTAACGAAAACGATCGTCGATGTACAACATCGTTCCGCAGAAGAATCTTGCGTGAATTTTGGTATGCGCGCGTCGTACAGGCGACGAACTGTCATTCCATGTTGATTAACGTTAATACTACGGTATCGTTTAATTAATTTTTTTTTTTCAATAATCGCGGCACGGCGTGAAGCAAAATTCCGTTCCTTACCCCGCGCCGTTCGTTTCTTTTATCAACTACGATTATTAAATCATATAATTACATATATACTTTGTGTTGTGTTTTATATATATAATATAATATATATATTTATGTATATAGTATATATTTCAGCATCACAGTAAGATAGCGCCCTTCATTATTAAGTTATCGTCGATCAGCTCGGACCATTTATATTTTCATTCCTGTCAACAACGTACTCTACAACAATCCGCTTAAACATCGTCAAAGATCCCTCGACCGCGAACGCGGCGAGTTTTTTTTTACGTACTGTGAATAGGTGACGGAGAAATCTATCACCCGCGAAAATCCGAGACAAACGGGAGAGTATTAATTAAAAGTCGCGTGAATCGTATGTAATGTATAGCCAAAGGAGGCATAAACTGTCGGTTTTCCGCGAGTTTCTTGGCGAGTCGCCTCGTTCTGTTTTTACAGACAGATTCACAAACGAATGATGGACAAATCTCCAGAGCACAAAACAGGTTTTCTCATCGTGTCGGACAAGTGTTCGCGTTCTCTTATCACTAAGAAGGAAGAGAGAGATTTAATCAAACGCGATTTGTGATACTGGTCTGTGTTATCGCGCACGTCTCTATTTCTTTTTTTTTTTTCGCGCGAAAGTCATCTTGCATTCGGACGATTCAGATTCAAAGATGACGTACTGTCTAATACGCTCCTATTCCGTCCCTATCGATAAACAGTAAAATAGAGAAGAGTCTTACAAATATACATATACTCTTACAATTATATACTCTGAAAATAAATAGTTATAAAAATAAGCGAGAATTTTATGCTTAAAATACCTTAAGGTAAGAACTTAATTTAGTTTGCACCACATACGGAGTGGAATGTGTTTTCCTTACTAGAACGTACGAAGCGTAATTCTAACAGAAGTTCAACTACCAAGTGTAAAAAACATTAACGGCAACTTGATCATAATATAATTATCGATTGTGCAATAGCTCAAATAGTAAAAAAAAAAAAAGTGAATCAATAAATAAGAGTGCAACAATAGATTATAGATCTATGACAAAGACTGACGATCACCGAGAGAATTAGTCAGCGACATCGTCGACGAATTTATATATATATATATATATATATATATATATATATATATATAATTCGTAGAATAAATAACTATGCTCCAAAAAGATTGATTTACCCGCGGAGACAGATTAGGTACAATATTCGATTCTTTTTCCCACCCCTTTTTCCCCTCCCTCCCATCCCTTTACATCGCAAGTCACAGCTCTACGCACTGTGGAAGAATCAAGAGAGATATTTACAAATTTATTCGAATCGCGTTGACGATCGCGAGACAGCTCCGCGATCTCGTCCGTTTATAAACTTAAAAGCGGGGAAAACTTTTTTGTACTTTTCTACAAATTTTCTCTTCGTGCCTACTTTACTTTACGCTATTTATATATATATATATATCTAACGACGATATATCCCCGAAAAACGGTAACGTAAACGTTGCCTCGCGAGTAGTAACATCCGCGACGTCGTTGCAAAAAACGAGAGGGCTTCGTTCAAATCAAACGGCACGAAATTCATCACGACGCTCTCGAGAGTCGAGATTCCGAAGGAGTCCGAAGGACGATTCGCGTCCCGGAAATATCGACGAGGAACACCGAGAGCGAGGAAAGTCGGTATATATACATATATATACCTTAATGACTGTTTTGCGCGAACTACGTTGGATGGCCGGCCATTGCGCATCTCGCAATCTGCTCGAGAGCTCGCCGAGAGCGGAGAATTAATTTCCGCTAAGTGTGTATGTATGTATGTATGTGTGTGGTGGCACTTTCAATATTTCACTATACCGAAACGTCGGTCGAAGATCTTATACTATTCACGGCGCGTCCTCTTGGGACGCTGACTGACTCCCACGTCATCGCTGCCTCGCGACTTCTTACCGATTTGTACCTGACTCTGCGCCGTCAGTTGTAACGAAATCGCGTGGGTGTTTAGCTTCTCCGCCAGCAGCAGATCCTTGAGACCCTTCATCTTCTGACTGTACAGCGTTATCTTCGGCTTCTCGTTCTCGGAGTCCGTCTTTACTTCGGGCTCGACTTTCTTCTCCTGGGAGGTGGAAGGCGCAGAAGGTGGTAGAGTATCGTCCGGCGGCGCGACGAACGGCTCGCCCCCGCCCTGCAGCAGGTAATCTCTGTTAAGTATCTTCTCGCTGCAGGCCGCCGTCAGGGCTTGAATACTAGGATGCGTCGACGTCGAATTGGAGGGCACTTTGGACTCTAGACTCTTGATCAGATCTCGCGCCGCGTTACCCCGTTCCTTGGTCTTGCAGTAATTATTGTTGTTGTTGTTCAGCGTCTCCTCGGGACTCGTCTCCTTCTTCTGCGCCTCTTCCTTCTGCTTGGTCTCCGTTTCGTAACACTCTATTATAACCTGCGCGCGTATACTGGCGTCGAATTTGGAGATTGTGTTCACCAGCGGCCGGGCCCAACCTATGTGCAGCACGGGAGTGTTGGCACCCTCCTCCCACTGGCAAATGCCGTCGTAGAATCTCAGCAGGTACGCGAAGCAACGTGGTTGCCGCAGCAAGCGCTCATCGACACGCACCGCGTGTGGTATCAGTTCGTTGGCAATCTCCAGCAGCTCTTTGTATATCTCTCCGTCGTCCCGCGAATAATCATATCTAAATTTGTGTAATTGAGCGTTAATAAATGTATATCAATGAAACAGCAATATTTATAACATATTCGCTATCACTGACATGTTCAGTTGCAGTTGCGGCAAATGTTTTGAGAAAAATTAAGCAAAAAAGTTTAGAAAGAAAATCTCAAACACTTACTTTCGCAAAACATCGGCAGCATCGGCCCATGATGCAAATGCATTCACGTGCAATCTGTGCCGATACAAGTATCCTCCTAGGTAGGTGTAAGGATAGACATGCGCGTTACCATAAAACTTTCTTGCTGATCTTACAGCTTCCTATAAGAATATTATATTCATAAATACAAAGAAAAAATATCGTTATACAATATTTTAGCACGAAACAAACCTGAAAGACATCTATAGGTGGTGGCCTTCCTGGTGTAGGCGCAGCCTCCTCCAGTTCAGCGAGATTACCCAATGCCATGGGATATTTGGCTAAATGTCCCAAGTCATACAACAACCACAATAATTCCTGCTGGACCAATGCCACTTCGGCAACATCAGTAGTTGCGCTCATACTAGGGTTAATGGCTGACACTATAGTAGCCACCTCCAGAGCACGATTGCACACCATCGCTTGACCATTTAAATATAACCACGATCGAGATGCTACTCCAGGCTCCACTGGTTGTCCACGTTTGTCCTCGTTTCCCTTACCTGACAATGAACGATTGGTGAGTTTATCTTTGATATAAAATTAAAGAAGCATATAGAATCTAACAAAGAAGTGCTCTCTATATAACTCACCGTGCCATGTGACCTCTGCTGTCTCCGTTCCATCCTCTCCGTACACGACCCACGCGTGATCCTCCGACATGGCAAGGTGCACATCCTTGAATCCCAAGACCTGACAGCCAGCCACCACTGCAAAAGCGACTCCGTAGCAGTCCAGCTTGTTCGCAGTCAAGTAACTGTAGAGGCTCTGCAGATGCGCCCGGTCTTTGTAGTAGCTCCTGGTAAGCGAGTTCCATATCACGTCCGAGACCTTCTTGACGAGCTCCCTGGTGGCATATTTGGTGTCGTACACGGTGAGATCGACGGCGCCCTTGATCACCGCGTGGAATTTGGTATAGAGCGCCTCGGCGATGTGATACTCGACGGCCGGCAGCATCGGCTCGTCGTCGACGGCGTTCTCGCCGAAGGCGTGATTGCACGTCAGCGAGTTCTCGACGGCGCCTACGAGGATCGAGAGCAGCGCGAGATCCGGCTCGGCGCTGTTCTCCAACTGATTCTTGAAGATCTGCACGATCGCGGAGATGCTCCGGATCGGGAAGAGGGCCCTGTCCCTGTCATGAAAGCCCGCCATGTCGCGCAAAAGGCCCGGCGCCGATAACGATGAAACTGGGAGGCTGGGACGGCGCGCGCTCGCGCTCGCGACGACGTCGAGAGATCTACGACGCCCGAGTCAGGCTCGAGTCATACCGACGACGATGATGTATATTATTTTACGTCTCTCCCCCGGGCCCCTCTCTTCGCGCAACGGACGGTTCAGAGGCCGTACGTCGGTGCCCGCCGACTCGTCGTCCAGCTCCGGTCCACCAGTGAACGCTGAACCCACCAGTGATGCGCGGACGCCCTCACATCTCCGCACGCACGACAAAAGCCGCGGCGACTGCTGCTCGCTAGCTGCTGCCTGCTGCCGCTCTCCCCCCTCCTCTCTCACCCGCGCGCGTGCGCTGTCTCTCTGTCTCTCTCTCTCTCTCTCCCTCCGCACGGTGCGTTTCCATTCGACCGCCGCGCCACGGTCAGGGATATAGAAGCCGGTGGAATTTTCGATGGGTTGCGATTTTCGACGCAATACATACGGAAAAAAGGACACGCCGCCAATCGGGCCAATCAACCTGCCGCTTTTTCGGAAATAATAGATATGTGAAACATAACGGGAGATTGATTACCGCGTCGCGCCGTCGCATATACAAGAATACAAGGGCCATTAACGTCAATTGCTTCTCATCCACTACTGTAACGTATAAAGACAAATATCATTTTTTGGGGCTTTTTGTTTTGTCTTGCGCTCTAAAGAGCGAAAATTGAAACCGATGGAATTTTTGATAGAGTTTGATTCTCTATGCGGTATGCATGTGTGTGGAAAAAAGGTACGTATCTCTCGCGATTATTTAGACATTTCTATTTATAATGAATATGAAGCTGAAAAATAGTTAACGAAGCAAAAATAATTAAAGCCGGTAGAGTTTTCGATGAATAGATATATATTGCTTGTTGTAACGAGATGAAAATAATTTCTACGTTCCACGACAAAATAAACAGGAAGTAATTTGTAAATTTAATTCTTTGTGACGTAGAATCTGAAATATATTTAAGAAAGACAGGCTTTTATATAACTAGATTTGGAAAAACTTTTGAAATTTACATATAAATTAAAGAATATATACATGTCTACTGTTACGCGAAAATGTTAGTACACAATTTGAAAATTTCAAGAGGGCGCAGTTCGCAGTTCTGTTAGTAACTCCATGTTTTTCTGTTTGTCACAGTTGGTTGATCGTGCGTCTTTCCATAAAAATGATATCTTTTCCCAAGTCAATTTTCGTTATCGCTTCGCATTATTGAGAAGAACAGAAGACTCATACGAAAGTCGTTTTAATCGTCTTAATACGTTTATTTAACGTTTGTACATTTGCTATAAACCTTTCGCTCATTTAACTTCAAGATGAAAGTGACAATCAAAAGTAGGTATATCTGAACAGAAACATCATTAAATTGCTGTTTAATATATAGTATATTTAACATATACGCCTAATTATGTAGAATTCTGTAAAGTTCTGTAGAATTTTCAATCTCATGTATGCGGTTATGTTTCGATTTCGTACATTTTCTCAGCCATAAGTCATGAAGTATCATATGTATATAGACCAGCAACTACGAGGCACGTTCTTTCTTCAGGTTGGACAGGCGTCGCCACCTGGCGCTGGATCGCCAACGACGATAATTGCGGCATATGCAGAATGCCGTTTGACGCCAGCTGTCCGGATTGCAAGATTCCTGGAGACGACTGTCCACTAGGTATTTTATTTCAATCCCATTATTCGATCTCTCGTTTACAAATATTAACGTGTACCCGCATATAACGCGATAAATATTCGAAAATACGATCTCGAAATCTCTATTTTTTTTATATAAATTCCATCTAAACATTTTTAAAGAATTTTATTAAAAATTATTTTAAAGAATCATTTAAAGAATTTATTTTATATGCATAATTAATTTATATATGTATATATAATACATTTTTTAAATGATTTTTAAAAATAATTTTTAATAAGATTCTTTAAAAATGTTTTTATGAAAACTATGAAAAATAGAGATTTTGAGATCATATACATATATATTGTATATTTTCTACTGAAATTTTTACTAGAATCCGTAATGATTTTCTCGACGAAAGCCTACATAAAATTGACTCATTTGTTTGAAAGAAAAGAAAGGATCGCAGAAAGATATTTATTTCGCATAAAATACGCCGAAACGTATGCAGGTCGAGCGTAGGAAGTCCGTAAAGGGGACGGATCCCTCTCTCGTAAAATGCCGCCGCGGCGGGAACGCGTGTCCGCGACGGCGCGCGATATCGATCGACGCCGTCGTGTGCCGGTGTCGGAGAGAGAGACAACACAGTCCGCGCCTGACACAGGGGAGCCGCAGCCGCCCCTTCGACTCCCTCGCCCTTCGTAGTCCGTCGCGTATCGATGCGCGTACGCGCGACGAAACGCACCTTCCGTCCACAAACCGTCTCGCTCCCTCCCCGCCGCCAGGTGCGCGTCCCATGCTCCCGGTCGACGATTACCGCCTACGTCGACGTCGACGAAATTAATTTAACGCGCCACTGACATTGTCGCTCTGTTCCAGTCTGGGGGCAGTGCTCGCATTGTTTCCACATACACTGCATCATGAAGTGGCTGCACTCGCAGCAGACCAGCCACATCTGCCCGATGTGTCGCCAGGAGTGGAAGTTCAAGGAGTAACCGCCGACGTTTTCCGGACAGGCCCGCAGGTGTCAGCACGCAGCGAGTAAATCAGGTAATAACGCGTGTCCGTCCCTCGAGCCGGCTGACGAAACGTGGAGATAGTACTTTAGATGTGTGTGAGAGTTGTTTTATTTTTTATTTTTTATAGGAAGAGCATGTTATGGTATAATCTATAGAAAGATCATTGCGGAACTTTCGATCCGTGCAATTAAGTCTAAATTTGTTAAAGAAAGATCGCTAAGCAATTATCAGAAAAAGCAGATACAGCAACATACATCTTAACATGTATTTGTCAACACATATTTCTTAAATCGATTTGATACATATATGTATATGTTCAGTATACTGTTCACTGAAAACTCAGTCCTAACGGAACTGGTATAAACGATTAACTTGTGTGTGTTTTCTAAGAGAGAGTATATCTACCGCTATCAATTTAGGACGTTATCTAAAAAAACATCCATCCGCTGACGATTAATTCCGCCTGCCGCACGACAACCCGACGTGCATTCTCGCATGACTGATGCAACCGGTTAGCAATCATCATCACTCTTCACGGATCTTCTATCGAATCTTCCTTCTAAGTCTCTGGTATTTTTATATCTGAGCAGCGCGTGATAATATAATTAATTTTTATAATTAATTTAGATAATATAATTTATATAATATATTTAATTTCTATTATTTCTATAATTTTTTCTCAGTAAAATGCACATAGATATACGAAAAATGTTTCTAAAATCTGATAATTGTATGGCAGTATTTAGTGAATTTAGGGACCGCAATTTTCATTAACGAAACTCTTAAAGATTTCTTAACTTTCGCGTTCTCTACAAGTGGCAAATGTACGCATCAGGTTCAAAAGGTTACTATGCGGCTTATCAGAGCGATCGTATCCCTCTCCTCGTATCTGGACGTCGTAGATGACGCATATTGGCGTTCGTTGAATTATTAATAAGTCGTATTCAACGATACGCGCTGTCAGCATCTCGTGTGCACGTTCCGTGTGTCGAGAATGTAACGTAATAGCCGCGGCATAATCATCCTCTCGACAGAGTAGTTACGGTCCCATCGTCCGGGTCTCCTTTTTCGCTTTAATTGCGGGAACCTCGTATATTTTGCAGACATAATCGTGTGCGAGAAAACTGACATGTTTAATGGAACGCGGAGCATGCGAGTAAATAGTGAAGAAAGTCGGAGTAACACCGTGCGAGCGTATCATTTTTAACGTGGCGATTCTATTTCGCTTGTTTTGTGAGTCAATTTCGTGTTTACGTTTGCAAAAAAGACTGAATTATTTATCGTTATGAGAGAGAGAGGGAGAGAAAACTATTCTATACACTTGTATTCGATTGCGTTACGGCTGGATAAAGCGCTGGTTAAAGTACAGAATATAAGAATAGCACACGCAAGTCACGTTTGAATCCCAAGGCATATCGTCTGTTAACAATTGAAGAGTATTTGTTCAACACTAGCTTAACGCCAAATATATTACCGTAAAATGTTACAGGAAAATAATTACTGAGAGGGTTTGCAAAATAGTATTTTTTAATTTGGTATCTTAAAATATTTCTGAAAAGATATGAATTATATAACATATATAATATATATGTTACAATATATGTTATAATATATGTTATAATATTTGTTATAATATATGTTAAATATATGTATATATATGGAAGATCTTTAAGAGTTTTGTTAATGAAAATTGGTCCCTAAATTTAGTAAAAATACTGCCATACAATTATCAGATTTTAGAAACATTTTTCGTATATCTATGTACATTTTACTGAGAAAAAATTATAGAAATAATGGAAATTAAATATATTATATAAATTATATATATATATATATATATATATATATATATATATATGTATAAAGGCATCTCTGTTAAAGCATCTCTCTGCTTAAGGCACTGATTTGACAAACAGTTGACTATTCAAAACGCGCGTTTCGAATCGCGTATCTCGCGAAACCCCATGACCCAGTTTCGAGTCGAATTCGTTTTTTGACGGTCGCGTTGTAGGCATAGCTGTCAGACGGGAACATCTACGAGCGCGACATGGAGATATTATACTCACGATCCGATTTCGACCGGTCTAGGGACGATCGGTCGGACCGTGGGGGCGCCGCGCCGATTTGCATTTTATCGGCGGGAGATCGGCCGCAAAAGTGGAACGGCTGGGTTTTTACCCGAGCCAGAACGAAACAGAGTGTGAATAAATTCCAAGCCCGCGTTTTCCCGGCCGGGCCGACGTGCCACTTGGGCCTTAATTACGTCGTGAATGGGCGGACAGGATAAACGATCGCGGCTGATCGCGCGCTGATAACGCGATGTCATCTCGCATAGCGCGCGAGTTTCTAGAATCAGGGGCATTTATCCGAGGATAGTTGCACATCGAAGAGCACATCGTGAAAATGCAATTGATATCCTGAACAAAACATATTTTTCTCTCTACAAAAATCCGTAAACATACGCTGTCATCTCGTTAAAATTTATCGCACTATCGTATGGAACAATAATATTTATCAAAGCTCTTTGCAACACATATGTCTCATATTTGCAAATATATTGCGAAAATATCCCGCGACATATTGAATATGTACATACAACATATATCATTTTTTAAGATTAATTTTGAAAAAATATATTACGTATAAAAATCTATCCCGTAAATATGATATGCAAGAGATTATCTCTACGGAATATTAATTACATTTCAAGATATCCTGAGCTTATTCGCGCGCGCGCTTTTAAGAATATACAATTTCTTACGAGCATCTTTAATAAGCGAAATATAATCGTATTAATTCTACACAAAAAATAATATGAAGACGAAGAAGGTAATATGAATAAACTTGAAAAAAAAATCTTTAAAATCTGCCCTAGATTCTAACGATTACACTTTACAGAAGCTTTATAGAGGTACGATAAATACGATATGGTAAATTAAGTAATTAAATAGGATAACGAGGAAAGTGACAACGAAATAAATAGGCACTAATGAAGGTGGAACACTAAAGACTCCGTTAACATCAAAGAAATTAAAAGCACCATTGAATGCGACTCTATTAGTAGCCCTTTATATAAAATCACGTCGGAGTCGAAAACAAACTCGAGCGTGGTAGGACGCTTAAAAAGCGAGGAATTTGTCTTCGTTAAGAGAAATTACGCGAATCAGGGATAATCGTGTTCGTCTACTTTCCGCAATCTTCGAGCACAGCGAGAGAGAGAGCAAGAAACGAGCGAAAGCTAAAAATGTCGCGCAAGCTACGGCACTGGAGAACGGACCTCCTCGCCATCGGGGCACCAGCTCATCGCGAGAGAGACGTATAGGGGGACCTAATGGGTCCCTTCCCTTTTCTCTCCGTCTCGCTCCGTTCGTCACTTCCTTCGATAATCCTTCTCCTTCTGCCCTCTCTCATTCTCTCCTCCGTCCTCCCCCGGGTCTCTCCGCTACGGGTTACTCTCTCACGCGATACCAACCGCGGCCGCGATTATATGCACACCTACACCCGACGCTGATGGAGGTAGCGAGACGAGGATCCCGGAGATAGTTGGCCCTGAGTCCAGGGACCCTCGCGTTTCATAACTTGCGCGTCTTCTAACTCTTTTAATTAGCGCTAATTGCACGGCGAACGACTTTGTTTTCGTCGCGATATCTTCCTTGCATAAGCGTCGCATTTTTGCAAAATTTTGTAAATGTTTTTTTTTTCCACGAAATATGACGACATTGAAAAAATTGAAATTGACGCGATAAGACGCTGATTTGCAAATTATAGAAAATTTATGTTTGTCGTAAATCGCCTCTGTGTTCGCGTAAATGCGAGTAATAATACGCTTTGGAAAATGAATGCATTCGTGGATAATTAACACCTGCGTTTAATATGATGTAAAGTGAAGAAACGGTATGTGACTGATACCGTGAAGTATAACGTGAATCTCGTAATTTCATCGAAACATTGTGACGAAATCGGCTTACATAAACTTAAGCAATCTCGGGTAAATATATTTAATTAAGACTCGCCAAATGCATAAAATACCTTACGACAAAAGGTGACGATATTCAAATAATATAATAATTTATAATTATAATAAGTTAGAATATATTAATAATTTTTTAACATAATTTTTAAAATAACTTTTTATAACTCTTGATCTAAATATTAATTGGAATAGAATTTTTTTATACTTCCAGTTTTTATTTCCGAGCGATCGAAGGATCATACTCTAGTCGTGTAAATTTGAAAAAAAAAATTTGAAGAGGAACAACATCCCCGGGAGAAGAAAAACCTCAGTGCCTCGGCGATGTTAGAAAGTGCGCGACCGCGACTTTCCGTAAGACTTCGAACCGATAATCGCTTTTTCCCCAGATCCCCAGGCTTTTACGTAATATGCCGAGGTTTGAAACGCTCCGGGTTTTTCTTCGTCGCCGAACGAACCCGCACAACGTCAGAGCGTGATCAGTATGCTAAGAGACCGCGTTGAACCCTCGTCATCTACGCGACCGCGGGTCCTCCTTACATTTACCTCTGCTCTATTGCCTCTCACGTTGCCTTCTACATACACAGATACACAGACAGACACCCAGCCATCCGCTTGTTCGCTCACCCACTCGCTGACTCACACATTCGCTTATTCATGCACACACAAACACGCGCGAACAGGCCCGTACATTCGTTGTTGACTACCTGACGAGAACTCGAGCTCGGCCAGTCACGTGGCCACGCTGATCGCGAAGGATGTTTGTGGGATCGCAAAGTCAGTCCGCCGCGGACAGCCTGTCGAGAAAGAGAGGATAGAGAGGCGGTACGATCGGGTGAAGGAAAAGAGAAGGAGAAAAGGAATGGAACGGAGAAGGAGATACTGGATCGGGGATATCGCCTAAGGTCTTCGTGGTTGCTCTAGCTCTACCTGTCCGTAGGCGTTCGGAGCAACGTTGTTTCGCCTCGTTCTCCGTGATTTTACGAAATATATTCGTCGGCAAAGTGATCGTGAGCGGGAAGAATCTTCGTCGGACTTGATGGAAGAGAGGAATTTCCGGTATCTGGAGCATGTGAATGGAAGAAAAAAAATTCTCCCATAATGTTTTATAATATCGTTGCAGGAGGAAGACGTTAGGTTCGCGCTGGAGGCAGGAATTAATATGATATTTAGTTGTGCATTAGAAAGTGAGGCATTTCGTGGTGCACTGAAACGTGGAAGACAGGCAATGTGACGCCGAGCGAGACTCGGAAGTGAAGACGCGGATGAGAAGTTGAAGACGAAGTGATCCTCGAGTGTTTTCGTTGTCACATTCGTTCAACTTCCTCGTCGATATTAAAAGAGCTTAATTACCGAACTCTAGAGTGAATTTTTTTTCACAGGATCCAGGCAGGAAATAAAAAGGGATACGCTGGGTTGAGAATAAATCTTGCCAAGTTTCTGCTAGTTCATAATCGCGACCATTTGCGCCGCGGATGCGGTATGCGGTAGAAAGTTTATCCGCGAAACGCCAGATAAACCAGATTGCCTTCGTTCGTAAAGAGCAGGGAGAAGATCTATTTGTGTACACACTCTTGATAAAAAGAAAGCACGTGCGATCGAGATAGAAAGGCGAGGATCGAGACCGTAACAGCATCTCGGAAGATCAGCCGGAATGAAACTCGAGCGAGAGATCGTTCTCCGATGAGAAATCAAATCCTTTCTGCGTCTTCTCTAGCGTAAAATCGATAAGACGAGGATGTATTTAACAAGTATATACATACAATATTACTCTGGTGATTTCGCGAGACGATTCATCGCGAACGAAAATGGAGAAAATTTAGGAAATTAAAGCATGTGAAACCATCAACGAGCCAACCACGTTCACCGATTTTCACGGGATTGTATGCAAAATCGCGTCGGCGATATCACGGGGCATCGGCCCGCGATCACGACCCGCTTACGAATAAAGAGGACGAGGTGGACTCGCGAGGGGAGAGGAACGAAAGAGAAGA
The DNA here is from genome assembly GCF_030444845.1 of Prenolepis imparis. NCBI lineage: Eukaryota > Metazoa > Arthropoda > Insecta > Hymenoptera > Formicidae > Prenolepis > Prenolepis imparis. The sequence goes on along the minus strand of NW_028141167.1, from coordinate 4,473,050 downwards.
GACGAAAAAGAAGGAAACGGTGAATCGACGCGAGGCAGGAGGCAAGATTGCGATTTCGCTGGCGCAACAATGTAAAAGCGTGCAGCGACGTTGCACAACACACTTGTCATTTCTGATCCGCATTCGACGTGCACGTTGCTCGTTCATGCGTTTTAAAGCGAAGGAAAATTCTCCCACTACTCTATTACCAGTCTATGCATTTTAAAAGGAGTATCCGGCAGTAGAGTTTTATAATTCGCGATCGCAATCACAGATTTTAAAGGTAAAATATTATGAAATGTTGAATGGATTATGTCAGAAATTTATTTTTTTTTTAAAGATTGGTGAAATTTTTTTGCGATTCGTAGTGGGACGTCGTTAACGAGAAAAGTTTATGAAACACGTAAAACGCTTTGCTTACCGAGAGTTTATTTCATAATTCTCACATTCCTAATTGATTCGCGCGCGCGCGCGCGATAAGAAACGACGTGATAAACGCATCGTCTCTCTCTTATCTTGGAAATACTTTACCAGAACGCAGTTTTCACCGCGTCAGTTGAGAAGGTACCTCGCATTACAATTGACATTTAATGTCGCGGAGTGACGGTGCGCATATTTTTACGAAATTGCATCTGGGAAGGATGCGATTAGTTGATTCGAAAGACTAAAATGCAGTTGACAATTCGCGACAACCTATTTCTCCATTTAATCTTATGAAGTCACTTTATATATACAATGAGAGAGAGACATTTCACACTTTGAAGTACTGCACATATATTTTTGAAAGCTATTAAGGCTAATATCGTGAATGACGCGATAGCAGCGCAGTTAGTAGACGCTCAAGTATTTTCCATCAAGAAGAATTTCATTTCGAATGTAACGTTGTCGAGAACGCGTTTCGCATTTCGAGGTGCTAGGTATACTTTCGTGCACGCAAGCGCGTCGCCGTCGAGAATGAGTGGTTAGACGATCCGAAAAACGTGCGGAATGCAGTTGGCAACCAGTCAGAGACCTCACCCGCCTCCGGTGCCACCTCGGCCGAGTCGGCAGGTGGTCGCCGAGGCCCTTAAGAGGTCGCCAAGGCCGCCCTGTCCTACTAGACAGGCACCGCCGCCGCCGAACATGAAGCCCTGGAGATCCAATCAACAACAACAACAACAACAAACGTTGCAGCAGCAACAGGTGGACCAAACAACGACTGGACGCACAATCGTATACGAGTCCATCAAGGAGGATTGCAAGGACGAGAATGTACCTGATGATAGAGATCGCAAGCAAGCGCGAAATACAGACAGGAATGTCGAGGACAATCAGTCAGAGGCAAATGGAGGCAAGATTGCTTCGTCTCACGAACATCACGAGATGAACATTAGCTCGGGAAAGCTTTATCCCACGGGAAACATGCCGGCGAACGTCGTCCGAAAGCGCAACAGCCTGACTGAAGATCAACGATCTCAGCACAGACTGGAGATTCGAAAAAACTCCCGTGGGAAGGATCCGGTGGGTCTATTGGATTATCGAGGACGATGCAGGGCTTCGCCCGGTAAGGATCAGCAGAAGGAGAACGCGACGGAGAGAGTCGAAGCGACATCGACGAAACTGTCGGCAGTTGCCAGGACTGTCAACGTGCCCTTGGAAGACAGACATCGTGCTTCGTTCTCCAGTCCGAATTCCGCTGGCGGACAAGTCACGGTGAGTCATCCGGAAAAATGCAACGGCAACCCGGAGAAAGAGGCAGATGACGAGCAGATTAGGTCGACGCCCACGTGCAAATCGTGCCCCGGTGAACAGCAGCAGCAGAAACAGCATCCGGAAATTTTCTCGAAAGGAAAGGCTGCTGTGAACGACGGCGCTGAGGCTTTATCCTCGACCGAGAGATCGACCAGCGTCCCGAGCGTTGACCGCACGGCTACCACGGTGCTCGTCATCGACGAACCAGAGCATAAAATTGCGCTTAGCGATCATGAGGACAATAACGACGACGATGACGACGACGAAGACGACAACGACGGCGACAACAATATCCATCGGCAGGATTGGCTGGAGGCGGGAGTCCATTACTCTTCCACGCAGATCACTCTACACGGAGACGACATCGTCGACGGGGATCATCGTATCAACGGTTACGATCATCGCGAGGAAGAGAGGATCACTGATCTTGATTTTATCAGGTAGACCGAAATTGTGATGAATCGCTCGCGACTATTTACGAAATGCGTTATTGGATCATTTAAAAATTCATGGTGACGCTAAATGAGACTCTTTTCCATTCATCAAATAGTGACGGACTTGAAATCTTTTAATTGGAAATAAATTGCTTTTGCAAGAGACCGCGCTTGTAATGTAAAATTCAAAGCTGCAGGAATCTTATTTGGAATATATTACATTTACATAACAGAAAAATTATATTGCGTGGGGAAAAAATTTTTAGAAATGTATTTTACGACTATTTTTTTAAGAATAAGATATTGCTCTCTTTAATTAAAAAAAATTAATATCTCTAATATTTAAAAAATGTTTTAAATTTAAATGCCTCGAATATTTTTATTAAAATATTTAACACGAATTTTTTCAAGCGATTTGACAATCATGACACTCTTATTGCGAGCGTGCAATATGAATGTTAATAAAGACATGTTGAAATGCTATATTAATTTATCGGATAAATGATCTTTGTGATGTAACGTCACGAGACGTGACTGAATAAGTCGGTGCTCACATATTAATTATCGAGGAGCGATAGATGTATTAATGATCGAGGAGTGATAGCTGCAGAGAGAATCGTGCATTGTTACCGTAAGCGTTGATCTGGATTCAACGATTCGGCGATAAAAACGCGCCGCTTTCTCGCGTCAGGCGATAAATACCGTGTCGACATGCTATAAAAACTGACCGTTCATTAGTGCAACTAACATTTAAAAATGCATGTTCTTGCTCTCTTTTCTATCTCTCGTTTCGACAGTCCTCGAATCACTTTTGATTTTCTCTCCATCATAAAACTATGAAAGATCTAAAAAATACATGACGTTTTAATATTAAGAATAATATATGTATAACAATAATATAATAATATATATAACACAATAATATAATAATAATATATTAATATATTAATAAATTTTATATAATAATATATAACACACACATATAACAATTAATACAATTTAATCAATATTACAATAGAAAAGTAGGAAGGAAAAAATATACATATATATACACAAATATAGAGACTATATAAATGTTTTCTTGTACTATAAAGAATTTATTAACAATTAAATTTAATTAATTAATCGCAGTGTTTAATTACTAAACTGTTATATCGCTATCTGTAACTTCTGTGTATATTAAATCGATACTGTGCTTGTCGATGCATCTGATCCATCCCGTCTCAATATGCGGAAAATAAGATGAAAAACAGACAGGCCGCAGAATCGAGTCGGAAATCGATAAAAAACGAGCATACACTTGTGCGATGTACACGCGATGATGATAACCGCAGGGCAAAGTGAGTCATTCACAAAATCCTCCGCCTTCTTGACCGCAGGCGACCGACACTCTCAAGACAGATCGATTTTTATTCCATAAAATGATCGTGTAACGGTATCCCCGTTTCCTGCGGCCTCCATCATATTTTGCCTTCGGCAATTCACAGGAAAGAATATTCGATTCCTCTCTCTCTTTCTCTCTCTCTCTTTTCTCGCGCAGATGTTCTTCCGTGTACAACTACTAAATTCATTTCCCTCGCGGATTTCTGTTTTCAGAATCATCAGTAATTTATTAACTTGCCAGAAAATAGGATTAGTTTTAAATTAAAATATCTTTTGTTGTGTGTGTGTGTGTGTGTGTGATATAATACATTCATTTATTCATATATATATATATATGTATAATTATTTTAAAAAATGAGCTACTAATTTTGTCACTGGAAACTCATTGTATTATCCTTATCAAAGGATAAGCAAATATATGGCTACACATCGGTGTAGAACTACAACTTCTATAATGACATTATTGGTTCAAATGTAAATTTGCCATTAAGAGTGAAACTTGGCGCTTTGTTCCAGCATACAAGAAAGGATCGCGATGTCTTCTTTGCAAGGATTACCCCCGTTACCGAGGAGCCTGAGCGGTTTCAACCTGAGCGGACGCGGCGAGAACGGCGAGCCACCTCCACCGCCCACGAGATCGTCAAGTAAATCTCAAAGAGGCGGTAAACCGTCGTCATCGAGGCCGTCGCCACCTGCCAGACAACTCACCACCCTGGATACCCAGCTGGCGGTGCTCAGGAGAGAAATGGTACTCTATTCGAGAATCATTTGCGCTCTCTTTCGCGTCAAACGCCGAGGAATGCGGTCTCGTTACTTTGCTCGGGGAAACGCAACCCTCTCTCGATACTCATTTCTTCGCAAAAAGCTATGTAGAATATAGGCTTTTCATATGATTTTTACGTACTCAATTACGTGTCTCTCTATAGTTTTTTTTTTACGCATTATTTATTTAATAATCTACAAATGGGAGAGATATATAGAAATATTGAATTAAAATGCTTTTCTTGCATTTATCGATTTTTAAATGAGTAAAATACAAAAATACAGACAATGACTTGTAAACAAATTTAACTTTCAAATGTAGAGATAAGAGAGACATTAAAAATTTGTTTACAAGTAACGTGACGGACCTTGATTATTAAGTGACTGAAGCAATTAGTATCGAACAAAAACAGGAAAGGATTCAACATTTTTTAAAAAAACAATTGCGAAAATGTTTGAACATTACATTTTATTACGACCCACAGCAATAGCATCTCGTTCGAGATGCAGCAGCCGGTGAATTGTCGATGCTGTTCAAAGTGATGTCTAAAATTGTGCATCCTCTCTAACGCGGCAGCCATTAACTTCAATAGAAACCATTAGTCATCCGCTGCGACGCGAAATGTACGAGCATGCGGGAAAATTCCACGCGTTCGCGTGTAATAATGCGCGTGATTTAAAAATAACTGTCGAGAGATTTTTGTTGTCATTGATCGCTCTGACGCTGAGGCGGAAGCTGGCGTAGTTTATTCTCGCGAACCTCGTTTCTTCGCGTAATAATTTGTCATTTCAATGCTTTAAACTTGACCTTTCCATTTTTTAAATTTATATAATATATAATTCCATAACACATATTTTACAACTTTTTTATTCTTTCGTATCTGTTTTGTCTTGTTTAAGATATATTTTATTTTTTATATTTTAAAAAATTTTTTTGACTAATTTCTTTGAGATATTTTTTTCGAATTGCCGATTTTACTGTGTTAATGTAAGCCTCGCCACTCCTTATCCTCGATATTCCAGTCGTCAATCCGAGCACGTTCTTTGAACCGTCGTCATTTTCTACTCAGTTGTCCACCTCTGTCGCTCCTGACATTTTTTTTCTCGATTCTTCCGCGTTTGTTTGGGCGACCTAACCGACCCGTTACCTCGAGGCCGCGATCGCGTGTGAATAAATTGCGGAACGCGATGAGCGTGTATTTTATGCGTGGGATCATAAGCAGCGAGGGAAATCGTATCATAGCGCGATAGAGAGGATACTTATATCATATGTATACTCGTGTGTATATAGAGGTTCTACTTTTTCAATGGATACGCATATTACGTTGCAGATTTCTGTTTGCATAGCAGACAAAATATGCAAATGTACTGCTTTATTAATTCCTTTACGTCGATTCACGGATATCTCGTGCGATTTAAATAAGATTCCAAAAAGAATTCCATTTATTTCGATTAAAATTGCTACACGTGATATCGTCTACGAAACTTTATCTCCAAGATCTTATCTCGTTAAAGTTGTCCACAAAGTTTCTCATTATTATTTGACGAGAGCAAGATCCTTCGAGCGTCCCACTGACCCTATGCGATCTCACGAATTACTACTCGTTTCGTGCAAAATTATCGCCACATCGCATCGATCACATTCGCTTAGCATTCGCGGTCAATCTTTGTGAAATTAACTCTAACGGGACCTCGTGTAGAATTTCTCCGGAGAGAAGAAATCGCGCGCTCGCGTGACAAGTGTTTGTTGTGGGGATCTCCGATTCGCGCCATCAGCATCACGTGGTACCCCGCGTACCTTAAGTTGGGCTAATAATTTAATAGTCATCCCAGACAACACACACGATGCGAACTGGTACAGCTGCTCCCACGCTACGTTTCCTCCGGGCATGACTCGGTTCCTTTGGAGAGAAGACCCCCCTTTTCCTCCCGGTCGCTCTCTTTCACCTTCGTTCTCTCATCCGCTCCTCGGCGTAGTTCTTCTCCTTCCAATCTCGTTTCTCCTTTCGTCGCGCTCTACGCCTCTCTATGCCTCTCGTATTCTTCTTATTCTCATTTTATGTTCTCTTCTATACTACGAGTCTCTCTTCCTCTACGTTCCCACGACCGCCGAGTCGCTTAGAAATGCGTCATTTCAGTCTGTAAATCACGAGGTAACATTTACCTTGGTGACCGTATGGTAAAAGTGAATGCGCCAGGTACACTGCAGTTTCTAGATTGAGTCCTACGCGAAATTTCGCAACAATTTACGGATAATAAATAATTTAAAAAAAAAAAATAAATAAGAAATCATGAGTGAATGACATAATCGCTTTTTATTGTCAAAATAAGAAAAACTCGCTATAACAATTTCAATCTGTTTTTAATCATCGATTATCCACATCACAATAATAATTTTGTTGCATCTTTTATTATAGTTCGGGCTGCGGCAACTCGACCTCTCTTTGCTGTCGCAACTGTGGTCCTTAAACGAGTCGATCCAAGAGTTTCGGCAACTGCTGCAGGAGCAGGAAGACCGAGCGCCTTCGCCGTCGCCCAGCAGCGAGGAGGGAGACGACACATCCTACGGGACGCATCCGCCGCCACCTCCGAGGAGGCCGGCGCCCACGTTGCATCATCATCGACCGCCGCGACCGCCCAGGCCACCCAGACCGTCGGCCAGCGACGAGTCGCCGTCGAGCGAGGAGTGCGGAGCCGTTTGACGTATCGTCACTGAGAGGAAGAAGTACACGAGAAGGTCTCGGTCCTCTCATCGCACTTAGAGCGGCGCGTTCCTGGGAAACGCCGATATCTACGAGAAAAAAAAAACCTCGAGAGATTGACGTGAAAATAAAAATTGCGACGATTTGGGCATTTCGATATCCTATCGGTGATCGAAACTCGCATGTGACGTGACATTCAATTGCGAACTACTAATTCCTAAAGGTACCTGCAACGTTACTTGTTGGGACATTCAAGATTGCGATCTACAAGTCGGTTCTCTCTTTCTCTCTTTAATTCACGATTGGGATCAACTCAATCGTTTGACTGAGAGAAATTATACCCGGTAAATGAATCGCGATTGCACATGCACGCGAACGGTGTCACTTATCTAGAGAAGCTGTCGCTTCTCTCGTAAATCGTCGTTTGAAGAGGCATTCGAAATTACGATCCGATGTTGCTTTAGCATAAAAGAAGGACTTGTAATCAAATCAACCTGACGATTGCAATACTTTAGCCGTCAGATTGCGGAGATTGTTTTGCGTATGCAGGGTAATAATCGCTTCGCTGTTTGAAGAAGAGAGTTGATTTGCCAATTCGCGCAACAATCGACGACATTCCGTATATGTCGCACTCTCTAGATAACAAAAAAGGATTCAATTGCCACGAGCGAGAGAGCTAATTTTAGCTCGGCACGCTACTCTCCTCTCTACTTGTGATAGCGCTCGAAGGGGCCTTTGATTAATGATAATCACATCCATATTTGTGCAGATTAAGATTCGAGACTTCGCTCCGCCGCGAAGCGACCATAACAGATCCGAGCCCGTTGCACCACGATTCTTTGGTGTTATAGTCCGAAAAAAAGCGCGATTTTTTGACGTTTCACCTAGCTGAAGTATGAGGCTAGTGAGTGCGAAAGAATCACGCGTGTCTCTTCTCTTTCGGTGTTTTTTATACTGTTGTATCCCATCGCAAAGTTCATTCTCGTTGTTGATATTCTCGGGTTATCTGCGCAACTAGATCTGCGAGAAGGAAACAGAAAAATTTAATATCTATAAAAAATATAATCTAGCGGGATTTCTCGTTATAAGTATATCTTTTAGTATTTTTTTTGTGACGTCTCAATCCGTCGAATTTACGTGCGTCTGGTATTTTCGGAAAAACTGGAATTTATATTAATGTTCCGCAGCGCCCTTTCGCGTAGATTAGCACGAGCTGTGTAAAGATATGATGTAAGACTATGGCAGAATAAATAAAACTTAATTTAAATATACTATGTCATGTAACTACAACCTTTCTTTGTATATACATCGTTACTCTGACACAGATCATGATCGACAATATGCTGCGTCTACATACATGCAAATTGCATCTCGCTCTGAGATACAGTCAATGGCAGGGTGTGTGCGGAAATAAATGGTGCAATATCAGGTCAGCGAGGATGAAGAAATCGCTGCAATAGTCTTCGCGTTATATAAAGTGTCGCAATATATAATCTCTGCTACACTGTTCTAATCACATGTTATTCAATATCTTTTCTATATGTGGTTTTTAGCGTCTCGGTATAAATCATAAGATATATGTAGTATGATGACTAGTATTTCATGAATATTTTTGCACATACGTAAAAAAGATACAATTGTTATACTTCTTAAAAGAGATACAGGTTGTTTATCAAAACTTAATGAATCATTAATTATAATAATTGTAACGAATATTATGTTTTAGAGTGGAATTCGAAATAATAAATAATTATGCGTTTTGATAAAGAACTATTATTGTGATAAAGTTACGTTGCGTCGTTTATGGAAGTTAATTAATTTTTAATTATAACAATTATAGCGAATTAAATGCCAAATAAATAAGAGAAAAGGGGGGGTTTGTTTGATAAATACACTGCACTATAATTATTTTGACATGTTTAATCATTAAAAGTTTATCTTTTCATAAATACTTAAACGCACGTAAATTGGCGCGGTCTGATCTAATACAGATACTCGCATACGTAGATATGCACGCACACGGACACATACGTGGCACTCACAAATTATTATTCGTAATCGAGTGCCGATCGATGAAACGTTTGCGATTTTACAGTTACAGTGAATTTGTGACTCTAATTGGAAATATTATTAGAATCTCGGGTGAATGATTGTTAAAATTCTCTAGGAAGCAAAATATCGTACATAAATCCGTAGAAACGTTTAGCGCCGATAACTCAGAGGAAGCTTTTAAAGCACTTGCTTGTAAAAAAAACTCATTGTCAGTTAAGCTATCATTAAGCCAGCAAGATATTTTGCAATTGTAACGTCAAAATAGGAACTTTTTAACCTTCTTTCTCGTTTTTATTCGCAAATGTTACATCACCGTGAAAGCGCATTTCTTATAAAACTGTAATTTTTATCGTTTATCGTTATGCATAACGTTACTTTGTATAATAATACGTTAGCCAACTTCGATGTTGATGGACTGATATTTTGGCAATTGATTGATTTTAGCGTCATCTTTGCTATTAATCGCAAAAATATGACGTTAGTTAACTTAAGTTCATAATCGGGTTGCGCATTTCCTCGACTTCTTCACATGCTTTGCTTTTTCGCGAATTACATAGTTTGGCACTGCATTTCTGTATTAAAAGAAAGCTCTCTTATAAACTTTCATACGAAAGAATTGTCGATGAACGCTGCGATTTTCCTTCCTTGTCTGCTCATTTTAATATGTACAGAATTAAAATATCTCTCGCTTTTCAGCATCCATGCAGACATCGATGTTTTTATTCATATAAAAAACAAGTAAGAAAAAATGCAGACACAAATAAAGTTGCTAGCTCTCGGTAATTTTATACATAAATTGAAATTTTAAAACTGCTTAAATAAGTATGTATAAGAACCTTTACAGAGAGAGAGCAAGTATATCTTTCTTTTATACAAAAAGAAATACATCGCACAAGAAGAAGCCGTCATAACAAACTTATATATATGTATGAGCAATTATAATATACAAGAAGACAAATTTGAAAATTTAAATAAAAATGCATTTCTTAAATTAATCTTCGTTTCGCAAAGATTTTGTTCTTAACGGCTAATAACAGATTGTTGATTAGTGTATGAGCAAATTTATGATATGCAAAATGAATGTGAAGAACATTCTTTTAGTGTCTTCTCGGACAGATGTATGTTATTTTTGATTTTTATTCGTTTTACTTTTTTTTTAGTATTTCCAATCTCTTCTTTTGTCGCGTCTTCGTTTATTATCTCATATATGTATATATATATATCCGTAACACGAGACAGAAGAAGCTTTTAGCTAAGTTTAGCGCCCGTTTTTCAAACGGACTTTTGCGTCGTTGACCGTATAATCAGCCTGTTTTAAATCATCCGTTTTGACGGTATCTGCGTTTTGGAAGTGTTTGGTATCTGCGCGTATATGTAAAAATAGTCTCGCGTCTCGAAGTGATACGCGAAAGACATACATCGTCCTTATCGGAATCGAAGAATAAATTCTCGCCGTGATCCTGTCAGACGTGATCATCTAAGAAAAATTGATTCTCATTAAACATTGCATGTACATATAATAGACGTAATACATACACAGATATATTATCGTCTCTAATATATGTAGAAAGTTTCTCCCTAATCACATTTACGAGAGATTGTTTAAAGAAAATCTTATGCGATCCCTTCCGGGTCCTCTGTTACCAAAGTATGTGTGTATGTATGTATGTATGTTGTATGTATGTGTGTGTGTGTGTATGTGTATTCATGCGCTTTTTTATCATTTAAAAAAATACCGTCGCGAGATTTTCTCTTTCGTCGTAACAGATATATCATAAAGTGGATTCGCGTTTTTTTTTTATTTTTGTGATTCCCTTTTGTATGTTTAACACAGCCAAAACTTGGCGTTACACGAATGTGCGCGTTTTGCATTGAATACTAACACACGATATTCATGTCACATGAGGTAAGAGTGAGATAATAATATATATATCGTCACTTTTTTTTATCATTGCCACTTTACGAGATATTCGAGCAAATAATATCCAATCATTTCTCGCGCATGAGATATTCTTAAAAAAGCATTGTTATCTATTATCATACAGCGCGTATCTTCCACTCACATCAGGTATTTCTTTTTTTTTTCTCTAAAAATATTTTTCCTTTATCATATCAGACGCTACTTTGCTATTTTTGAATATTAATTAATTTAACAATAATAATCTACGGAGAAAAGTCTAACGCGGGGAGAGAATATTCTTTCTAGAAAACTAAAACGACCAATGTTACTCCACATATACAGCTTATAGAGGTAGAAGCAGAATTATATCCAAGAGGATATACAACATTGGCTGTTCTAGTACCAGAATGTTCATATAGTATATGGAAAATGTCGAAGGAACAACGCGAAAATTTGCAAACGGATCCGAGAGAGTTGGCGGACTATTCGTACGTATATATATTATACGAATGTCGCAATAATAATTAGCACATAATACATACCGTGTCTTTTCCTTAATACAACAACGGCGTGAAAGATTATGCGAATACGTTAAATCAACGATAGAATTTCGGACCTTGTCAAACACGTCGAAAAATAATCAACATCCCGCTGCTGTTCCCTTAACAAGCAATTTCTCTTTATCGCGGTCTCTCTCATACACGCATGCACAACTTTGTACTGATCTCAACCGTGATAACGATTAATTCACGTTAATGTCTAACATTATATTAGATAATTATCCCTTAACAATAAACTTACCAACTAATTCTTAACGATACCAATCTATATCGATAATACATGTTGCCTTCTCGAGCTTATAAGAGAACCGTAATGTGCGTTGAATGTGGAGAATAAAAATTGGACATTTCCCCTTATCTGTCACTTTCTTGTTGGATACTTTCTCATCGACATTTCTCCGTCCAACATTTTACGGACATTCATTTTCAAGACATTTCGTCATCCATGAGTTTGTGTATATATATATGTGTCAGATATTCCCCCGTTTATTTATAATCCTATCTTGATAAATAATACTGAAAAGAATAATAAAGACTTGCGTGTTAAAAGTCTAATTTAAATTAAAAATCTTTTGCTTTACGCCAAAAAAGCGTAAATCTTTATATGATTTAAAATATCGATAAAAAATCTCTTATTAAAAATCAATATTAAAAACTATTAAAAATATTATACACACAAAAGAAAAGTATATACAAAAAATAATAATAAAAAGTTTGACGTAAAAGAAAAAAATCTTTTGTCTCATTTTTCTTTTCTACTTTAGACTAGAAAGACAAATGTTGAAAAAAAAAATGCAAATTAGCATATAGCTTATTGTATAATTTTATCATATATATATATATATTTAGGAAAATAAAAAAATAAAAAATATATGCCATTAGTGTTTAATTTCTGTTTCTTCTTTCTAAAATCAAGTTGATAAGCAGACTCATGTTCGATGTTATACACACAATTCGCATTTAGAAAAAAATAATTACAGAAACATTATTTTTTTTTGCAAATTCACAAATGAATTGAATTCATGTTTTAATTTTATAAACAAAGACAAAAGCCTAATAATTTTTCATAAAAAAGTATAAACATAGAAAAAATAATTGCAATTCGAAAAAAATAGTCGAATCTTCTAATCAATAAGAAACATTAATAAAATGTGATTTCTGTCTGAATTTGTAGATTCTCTCATTAATTTCCTACGTCATCATATTTTTCTAACAATGCACTATCGATCAATCGTTCGATCAATTACGTAAAACGTGTAGCGCATACACGGTTCTCTTTGTTCGCTATTGTGCTTTGCTTCGAGATTTTGTCTGTTTTCAAATTGGAGAATAAATATCTAAAAATATCTAAACTATACATTTTTTCATGTGTCTATCCAACTATGACACATAACGTATTATATAATAAAATTATAAAAATATATATATAGCACAATTGTAAAAAGTAAACATATTTTATAACATAAAATAAAATAAAAATAACAATGAAAATAATAAATCAATAATAGAGAATGAAGATGAAAGTTGCATCTCTGACAAACATTATTGACAGATGCACCAAAATGGTAAATTGTTCTTTTTTCTCGAGAGTAAAATTGAGCGTCCGATAAAGCGATCTCGCAATAAATAAAAGATAAAAAATAATAGAAGATAGACAAATATAGATGCATCAAAATCAAAAATTTTGAAATAAAAAGAAACAGATAGATGAATAAAGACAAAAAATCTGAAGATAAAAAAGGAAAATAAATACAAAATAAATTTTCAATTTCGAAATCGATCGGAGATATGTGTATAATGTACATATATATGCTTATATGTCGAAAAAACGCAAAACGACGTTGAGCACGCATAACTTTCATCTCTCACGTCTATTACTTATTTATTATTTTCACCGCTGAAAATATTTTTGTCATAATTTTTCGCGTTTTTAACAAAACATTATATTTTCAAACATTATATCCTAGCGCAATTTACTGGTGGCAGAAAGTAGATAGTTAAAAATCTCGCCACGCGTTGCAATTGTAAAAGTTGCGGCAATTGATGCCGTTCGCATGTTTCGTGCAAACAAGAATCTCGTTCTTCTTGTCTGCATCTCGATTGATTTACCTGGATGATGCATCTGATACCCTAGGATATCAACCAAACATAATAGCATTCCTCGACACCGGGTCCACGTGATGTTCCAGCCTTACTAAGCGCACGTAATTACGGCCGTAATCCGTGAACGCCATTCTACCATCCCAGTAAAGGGCTACACCGAGCGGACGATCCATTTCTTCTTGACCCGGCTTGTACGAGTAGATTAACGATCCGACCGAGTTGAACGCCTTGATCGAATTATGGCGGGAGTCCGCGACGAGGATACTACCATCGTCGGCCACTATTACGCCCTGCGGTCTCTGAAACGTAGGTGCGTTTTCGTCGTTTTGTCCGTCGTTTTCCCCGCTGCCGTCCTGCCTCTTGCCCTTTAACTCTTTCTCGCACTTGAGTATACGTATATCCGTCATATTATGCTCGATTATTAATAAATGGTGATTGTTGAAATCCGTGACGATGAGTTTGCCCTCCTGATTGAAGCAGATGCCGCGCGGCGAGTCCAAGTACCTGAGCAAATGCGGTTGGCCGCCAAACATACGCAGCGGAATACCCTCGGCGCTGAACAATTGGACGCGGTGATTCCTGGTGTCTGTGACCGCAATTTCGCAAGCAGTGTTTACTGCCACGTCCCACGGGTAGCAGAACTGGCCTTGCTTCTCGCCATGCTCGCCAAAGGACCTCAGGAATTCACCTTCCATCGTTAAGATCTGAAACATCATGGATTTTATATTGCAGTTTAAACCTGTTAAAGCTCTAGTTCTTCAAGTACTTGATTTAATCTGTTTATGGTCGCATGATTGAACTTTATTATTTATTAATTAAATTGAAGAGGATCTCTCATCATGAGGAGAAACGCATTATGTCACGAACCTGGATACGATGGTTATCCTTGTCGACGACGATGAGACGACGTCGGGCGTCGACGGCGATTCCGGCTGGACGATTAAATTCGCAAGGGCCATTACCGTAGCTTCCGAATTTCCTGACGAGTGTGCCGTCATCGCGATAAATCTGTATGCGATTGTTGGATCTGTCGCTGACTATGATGTTACCCTCGTTATCGCAGGTTAATCCCCATGGGCGGCAAAGGTTTTCGGCGTTGTTCTCGCCAAAGTGGCCGATGATCTGGACATCCGTGCTCTTGATCTGTAAGTCGGCTTTTCTATTCGGGAGGACGATGTTGCGCTCGTAATTCGCTATCGGACGACCGCGCGGTATCGGCTGCATCATTTGCTCATTGAGTCCGTACGGAAAGTATTGCGATAATTTGTAATCGCGATTCGACGGTAGACGATCTCCGATCGTACCCGGACTGTTCAGCAAGACGTTTCCGCCGTTAGCGATCACGGCCAACACATTGCTGTCGGAACTCTTGAACGAGATCCAATTCTCTTCTCGGGTAGACCGGGTCTTCATCTTTCGATTCTGACGAATATGCCAGATCTGTGCACACACGAAATTTAAAAAAAATTACAAGATATATGATGTATATCTTTATGAATTAATTTACAAATGTTGAATAAAAATATATGTAACGTGCGAAAAGATTGTGAGATACCTCAGCCAACACCATGTCTTTCCTTTTCAAAAGATCGTCGGGATTACACGTGAGATTGGGAAATCGCGCATCGTAGATAGCGTATTTAAGGGCGCTTACGACCTGCGACAGCCGGCTCTTATCCTCTTTCAGATGCATATATCTTTCGTGAAGAACCTCGAACTTCCATCGTCGCGCTTCCACAATTTGCTTAAATAATTTCTTCTCCCTCTCTTCCACGGCAGACCACATTCTACGTGAGAAGAACTTCACGTCGCTGAGCGCCTCTCTGGTTCTCTGATCTAACGCTGCAATGTCCAACTGCAAGAAGTGGATTTTTTTTTTAGAATCTGTACTTTCTAGAATTGAATTTTATATATTTATGCGAAAAAAAAATATATAT
The DNA here is from genome assembly GCF_030444845.1 of Prenolepis imparis. Lineage (NCBI taxonomy): Eukaryota > Metazoa > Arthropoda > Insecta > Hymenoptera > Formicidae > Prenolepis > Prenolepis imparis. The sequence continues at coordinate 4,457,507 of NW_028141167.1, read as the reverse complement.
ATATATTTCATGCATTTCAAATTATTTTATCGTTTCGAAAGACTTGAAGAAAAATTATTATTTAATTTAAATTTTTTAATTACCCCACATATTTCAATAGAAAAATTTTTATAAAAAAAAATATTAATAATTATAGAGAAAGCTAACGAAGAAGTTGACTTTCGCGTCGATCGATCGAAATAAAGTCGACTTACCCCCATATTTTCCATGTCATCAGCGAGAACGTCTATCCCGAGATAAGCTTCCATTAATACTTCTTCAGCTTGACGTTGAGCGGCCTCAATGAACTCTCCGAGATCGACCGTCACGTGTTTGCAAGTGCAATGAACGACGCACTCTTTACAAACCGGCTTGCAGCAGGTTTGACAGTAAAGCAGCTGAATGTATGGATGGTTACTGCAAATGTACGGCGATGTATCATTCGATAAATAGTCGAGCGATTGATTCTTCTCTATCTCTGTCGCTATCTCTAGCTCCTTCGCTATCAACGGTACGCTAGGCACATCTCTCTGGATACTCGAATTACATTCATCGCGCACAGGCGATTGTAGAGTTCCGATATCGTTATCCTTCTCTATCTCATTCGCAATCTCAAGTGTCTTCGGTATCAATGGTTCATCTCTCTGAACCTTCGGACTATGGGTTTGTTGCTCAGGTGATTTTTGTTCGGAGTAGATGTTCTGCCCCATATCCTGCGTTATCTCTAACTCTTTCGTTGCCAATGTCATCAGCGGTACGCTGGACGTATCTTTCTGGGCATTCAAACTGTAAATTGACTGCTCGGATGATTGTCGCGTGGAATAGTTGTCGTTTACGTCCAGCAAATCGAATTTGAGAAAATTCATGTTGAGATCTTCGAACGTCTCGCAATCCGCTTGGCAGTTTTCGCTTTGATTGGCGGCGCCCGAAAAACTCAGACCGGAGACATCTGGTATACTAGCATCCTCAAACATTCGAAAATACCCGAAATTGTCTGGTGAACTGGTGTCCAGCTGGCGAATCGGTGAAGATCGGTTCGCTAGACTGTCATCCGAAGAGCCTGGTCGACTGTCACCTGTAGAGCCCAGTGAACCGACAACCATGGTGTTTTGATTGTATAGCCTTGGAGATTGATATAGAAATGAGGAATCTGCTTGATTGAGAATCGAATGGCTTGATAAATTGCTATTTGGATGCTGCTGTGAAAGTTTCCCCGGGGAAAAGTGCCTCACGAACCGCTCTGGGCTGGGACTTGAAAATGATCGAGCTTTTCTCACGTTACTAAGTCTTTTTGGCGTAAAGTGTTGGTCTTCTTGCTTCCGAGGCTTATTTGTCAGCTGAAACACATTCGTTCTATTCATTTCACGTTTGCGTATTCGACTAGTATTCGAAACTTGAAAGATACTTTTAAACGATTGACAAACTGTAACTTGCGCAGAAAGAAATATGCAGTTTGTATTCGAGTTTAGATCTTATTTATAAATTAAAAATTATTTATAGAAACAAATTAATTTTTTTAAATTATATTAATATTTCATATTTTAATTCTAAAATCGATTAAAACAATTTCTTTTCAGAAAATTGAGTGCGCACATAATGTTTAAGTTTATAAAAATTTTTTACTATACAAATTTAAATATTTCTCTACAGATTATAGAAAATATATGAGTCTTACTTGCATGAAATGGCGATTATAATCTACCCTGTTGCGGGGAGACTTTAATTGATTCATGGTGGAGGGTAAAAATTGCTGATAAAACTCCAAGGAAGTGTCTCGTGTCGCACTATTGAAAAATCTCGTTTTCCTGAAACGATAATTACGGGGATGTTGAAATATTGGTATATCGATCAGTAATTCACTGCTTTTTTTACATTTTTATCGAAGCATTTTCCATATCAATTGTCATCTGTATTTGCAAATATATCGCGGAAATCAAATAATCCATGCGGAAGAATTGGATTCAATGAATTATGCTCCGTTTTCGTCTCGTAAATTTAATTGAACTTTAATTAGTTTTAGAAACTCGGAAGAAACGTAAATTTTGTATCCAAACGAGCGAAAGTTGTGATTTTGAAAGAAACTTAACGATCGCATCAAAATTTCTACAAATCGAGAAAGAATAAATTTACTCAAATTTATTCCGACTCTTTCGAAAATGTATTTCTGCTTTATTGAGAGTATCTATAATGGAAAATTATAGATATTGAAATGACCTTTATTTATGTTTATTCATGATAAAGAAAACAAAACGCGATCTCTTTCACGATATATGTTTCCGAATATATATGTATATATTCATAACACTGAAGCTTCAACTCTCTTCAAAGTTATAACGGTTTCAACCTTTAGCAAAATCAGCTTGTTCACCAAACTATCTATTTCACCGAACACTATACGATATTCAAAAGCGCATTCTATCTCGCGAATGTTGTCGTGACTTCTCTTTATTATGCGTAGAAAACTATACTGTTCGCGAATCTGCGCACTGACTGACTGACATTTTCGCTCATCGAGACGATGACTCGATCGTTATTCGGAAAAACAAGTTTTGAAAAAAAAAATATATATATATATATAATATTAAAAAATTCTATGAATGAGACGATTCTTCTCGATATTTTTCGCCAGAGAAAACTTGATTTTATATATTAATTAAGAAATCTCCACTGCATTAAAGAGTGTTGCGTTAAAACTGATATATAATTCTAATTATGCACGAAGTGATATCTTATCGCGATCGCGAAATAAATATGCCCGAAATTCGGAAATCGATTTAATCGACGTATGAAAATCAATAAACGTGCAAATTATTTATATTAAAAAATCGTATAAATAATTAGCTCTGCGACTTCTACCTCGTCGATACGGATTGACTTGCCTGTTTCTCTAGAAAGTTTCCCTTCGTAACGATAGTTGTTGATGTTCGTACCACCACGGTCTGTCGTTCACACCGAACTAACTGATCATCGAGTTTCTTGTTGACAAAATTCTGTTTCAAGATTGCTACAAGGTTACTTTGTATAATATCGGGGTATCCTATTATTAACGTATTACTTTTTCTCGACAAACTTGACATTAATTTTTTTTAGCTAAAATGATAAAAAAATAACAATATAATTTAAATACAAAAATTTCAAGTATATATATATATATATATATATATATATATATTGTTTAAAGCTTTCTTAAAACGTTGATTGGATCTAATTAATTAAAGAATATACTTTTGTCTATTTTTTTGTCATACAGAAGAATTATTTAAAGGATTGCTTCCGTGTGTGTGTATTAACGTTTCATATATGTATAATATTTTGTTATTAGATTTCACATCAAGTTGTGTATACATATAAAAGAAAGTTCACTCGCTTTCCAACGTAATAAACATAACAAGCAACAAGTTTGTGTTTATCACACGATTCTCTGGATTAATCCCAAAATCATAAGGTTCATGTCCTTTCGTTTTGCTGAAACTATATTAAAATCAAGATTAAATTCTGCTCTCTTTGCGCGAAGTAAGATAGTCGCTTTAAGACCATTTCTGTAACCATAAATCAGCGACATTACTTTTTCACGACTTTATATCTATTCGTAAAAATCTTTAAATTCCATCTTATAATCTCGAAGTTATATATGACTTACAAAAACGAAAGCATTTATCAAACAATTATAAGTACTAATGTTAATTAAATTTTTAATTAGACTAAACTGTCACATACGCATTTCTTTATTTTCGATGTAATTAACAGGAAAGTACATTGCTCATTGAAATGTACATATATGTAAGATATCGATCTGATAGTAAAGTAAGATGCCAGATACGAGTTTTTCGCGATAATTAAGAATCAAAGACGCGGAAGTAATAAAAATGAAACTTGTTCCTTCGTATATTGTAGTAATTTGTAGGAGCGGAAGCATAAGACAGGCACAAAACAGACCACCGAACTTGTGCCTTTTTCCGGATGCTTTGCGGCATTCGGCGGGCGGTATATCCTTGAAATCGCCATGGCGACCAAGGTCAGATCCGCTTTTCCTCTAGAGGGTAAAAGGGAGGAAGGAGGAGAAAGTAAAATGGCCGATACCTGCGTGTGAATGTGTCGCATGTGCGAGTACGCGTATGCTATCATGTGGTAGTTGTGCGAGCATGCGTGATTGGATATATTCATCTAAAATACAACGGGTGTGTTACCCGTTATACATATATATGTACACTTGTATAATTTGATCAAATGTCTGTCGGTACCAAAATTCCTCGGTCTTGTCCGTGTATCAATTTCTGTATGCGTGTTGAAATTTTGATACAATTTTCTTGAATAAAGAATAACGCGCGAACATCATTAAAGGTCTATTTTAATTTTTTGTATTCTTTTATATTTTCTTTTTTCTTTGTAAAAAAAATTTATATATATATTAAGCATAGTCTTTAATGATGACGTCTCGTGAGAGGAAATATAATTTCAAATGTTTCAGATACTTTTTAAATACTTTTCACAAATTTCAATGTTTGATATCTTGACAATTAAAGCTAGTTTAAGTAGCAATTTTTCGGCGAGAAAGGTCAAGAAAGTTTCCCGGTTTCGTTTTCACTGATGGGCGCCGAGTGGCATCGTCCGCTACTTTCGCTCTCGTTCGAGTTTCAATGTCGCACAAAGGAAACGCACATAAGGGTAACGCGATACGGAGGAATTTGCAAAGACGTTGACGTTTCTCAATGAGATTGTATATAAAAATAGATATAAAGACTACACATAGAACAATATAATAAGACAAATTCCATAAAATTTAGAAAATAAAAAAAAAGAACTTTGATAAATAAATAAAGCTAATAAAAGTAATAAAAAAAGAAAAATTAATAACGATACCATAAATCTCACCTTTCGTATGAATGCTCTCCCGCGAAGTAGTCGAACTGACGTGCAGCGAGCATGCCTCTCAGATTATTTGTATTTGCGTGCTTTTTCAAGATTTAACGCCTTCGATGACTGGACACGATATAGCTGGTCTTTATACGAAGTGTCGGACACAGGTGAGTAGAATCTCGACGTTTCTCCGACTGCGGAAGAGAGTCTTTTATGTCGAATGGGTCAACTATAATGGGGAGATAAAAGACTTAGCCGGCTTGTCTCGCGTAAGCTTGAGCTCGACTACTTTACAGCAATAAAGAGTAGTCGAGCTCGGCTCGTGGGATCCGGATTGGGGATAGTTATATATATATATTTGATACCCTTTCATACTTTAAGCTTCTGATTCCCTCCATCTCTATATAATATAATAATTGTCGACCCCATGACCTACCCCCTCTCCCAACTTTCACTCAACCCTTTCAAAATCCATTCCCGATTCCTTATGTCTCGACTCTTTCTCACGAAGATCTTTAATTCGCGATAAATGTTATTTATAAATTATTTCTCTGTATATATAAATTATTAATTATAAATAACACTATATAATGCATTAAATATTTTTAAATGACACTTATATAAAGATAAAAATTTAAATCGAGGCTGAAGGAGGCCAGAAATACAATAAATGTTTAAGAAATGATTGACAAAATACGGTATATAAAATAAGCAAAATATAAAGCATTATGGATAAGTACTGGATTAACTCAAAATACGACTTTGGTTTTTTTTACAAAAATTACCTAGTTAGAAAAGTGGCTGATGCAGCTGCAATGGATTTCTCACTATTGTTATTTAAGCGAACGCGCGTATAAAATAATAATTTAATGAGACAGGCAATAAATTAAAAAATTCATGTGATATACGATCGCGTTTATCCGACGATTTTTTCCGCGTACATTCTCGATCATTCTCGCACATAACATCGCGTATTCCTGATACAGAGATTTTAAGGGATTCTAGGCGGAGGAAGCATCCGGGGAAAGAGAAAGGAGTCGCGAAACTCACTCACTTGTGTCGGTGAACGCGAGCCATCGCTCGTCGGGGGTAGAAGGACGTCGAGAAAAATTCGAGGAGCAACACCGCTTCGTGAAGCGGAAACCGTAGGTTCTTCGGGCGAAGATCTCGAGACGCGCGAAAGAGAATGGCCCTCGAGTCGTGATTTTTTGTCTTTTCTTTCTTTTATGTCAGAGTCTCACCCTCTCGGTGAAGCCGGGTCGCGGCGAGTCGAGTCGAGCCGAGCCGGCGCGCGAGAGGAACAGAACTGGTCCGCCCTTACTCCGGCTCGCTCTACCTCTGAATCACCCGCATCGCCCACGTATCGCGATGCCGGGGGAGCAGCGTAGGTTTGACTCCTCGCAAACCCCTTCCCCGGGCAACGCCATGCGGTTTCGCGACGAGGCGCCTGCGCCCGGAAACCATGAATGGAGGCACCCGCTCAATGCCGGGCAGGACTTTTATTTGCTCGCGGGAGCACTGCGGCATCCAAACCCTCCCTTTCTCGTCCCTTCCGTCTCTTCTACCCTCCAACGACGACGATGACCTTCAGCCGCCAGCCAGGGTCGATCGGACAAGTCGGATTTCATCCCCGAGAGAGGAACAGGTGTTGCATCACGCAGGAGCGGTCAATCCTCCATGAATACATCGTGGATCCTTATAAGCATCATTAACGAATACGTCCTGGATAAAAAATTATAATGATAATCATCAAGATCTCAAATATTTAGAATCTTAATTCTCAAAAGATCATTTATAAAGAAAAAAATTATTATTCTTCAAGTCTTTTTTTGTCTTAAAATTCTCCTACATTATTCAAATAGTCATTTGATCAAACGAAGAAGCAGAAAAGAGAGAAGATATATGAAGAAAAATTCGAGATATAGGAATGATCTCGTGAGAAAAAAAGAAATGCGATACTAATACACCTTCGCGCGATATTGAGAAAACGCTGAACGAGATACTAAGAATTAGCGGGTGCAACTTTATGAATGGGCGTGAGGGATCAGGCGGTGGGGGACCGTCGTGTCGCTTTAACGATCGAGCGCACCTCCTCTCGTTCTTTCACTCTTTTCCACCCCGTCTCGTTTGCTGTTCTTTCTCTCTCGATTCATACCCTTTTCGGTACGCGATTTCATTCTCTTCCTCCCTCGTCGGCTACGCGCACATACACAATTGTATCGTTCGTATGAGGCCATTTGCAGATGAACGATACATGCCTGTGCATAGCGCACGTGTATACACATCTATCTATACGCGGGGGTGAATCGCGCGTGGATGCTCTTTTCACATACTTGCACACACACATACATGCACACGTGCGCGCGCGCGCACAAAGAAGTACTTTCGCACGAAATTGAATGTTTATATATACAATTTTGATGGCTAGTATTACTTATTGTATATGCGTTGAATGCGTGGGTTGAATGTAGAAATAATCCTACAAATTGGAAATCGAAGTCGTAATTGTAATCTGAGATTAGAAAATAAAAGAGAAGAATGACTATCATTAGTAAATGATATTAACTTATATAATTAATAATGATACTAATAATGATATTAACTTATATATAATATATAATGTAAAATTAAATTTTTAGAAAATTCACAATTTTACCAAGTGTCACTTGCATGTGCAAGATACAAATTTTCAATAAATCTTTGAAATATGAAACGTCAGAACATTCTTTTTGTTTCCAACAAAAAAAAGTTAATTAATTTAACAAACTCTGACATTTACCGAAAAAAAAAGATTTGTAGATCCTGCACGACAGAGAAGTGAGAAAAATGAACATTAATTTTCGTTAATTATTGGGATAGATCTTATAGTAATCACATACGAGAAAAATTGCTTCTCTACATCCGTTCGTCCTTCTCGAATTTTTTCATACATATTAAAAGATCCTACTTTTACTTTATTAATTAATATCAAAGATGATATTAATTAGATTGGAATTTCGAACATTTGTTAAGAGTCTTTTTCTCATATGTAACAGCTAGTAGTCTAATTCAATATTACAATTCTGGATATATAAGAAAAGCGCGAGTAATTCATCACAAAAGCTAAATTGTAAGTGTTAATGCAACTTGAGCCAAATTTATGAACAAAGAGAAGAAAGTTTTTAAAGTGGATAGATTAGAAAAGCTTGAAATATATCTTGCACGTGCAAGTGACACTTTGTATATTGTGAATTCTCTTAAAATTTAATTTTACACGACTCTATTATATAATTTAATATTATTTATTAATGAGTCACTTTCTCTTTTATCTTCTAATCTCAGTTTGCAATTACAACTTCGATTTTAAAAACAATAATCACTTTCTGGAAAATTTTATTAATATATATATATATATATATATATATATATATATATATTCTCATTAAATTTAATTATAATAGTGATTATTGTTTTGGCAGTAAATTTAATAGATTTAACATGCAATTCTAATCTAATTCTTTTCATTTTATGAAAAAGTTAATTAAAACGAAAGGTTATTGTAAACTTTTAAAAAACAATATGTGAATTTTCGATCAAATATCATTTATACCCGAACACGATAATTCGAAGATACCTAGATTCTCTTGGCATCGATGCGTAGCGAATATCGTGATTCGGAGGGGTGGAAGTTACCCCGGCGTGAGTGGGTGGGACGTCGATGAACGAATATCCCCACCAAAGCTACCCGGCGCTGAAAGGAGCGTAGGAGTTTCCAAGGTCATCGCAAGAGCAAAACTACGTAGTACGACGCCTCCGTCGCGACGCCCGCGCACGAGGCGTAGGCGTAAAGCATACGTACAGGTCAGCTATAAGACATTTCGAATTGTCAATGGCACTTAATTGCTACATTTCAAACATGACGTTCCGTATAATTAGAGGAAACGTATGATATTGATGTATGTAAAGTTGAATAAACGAGATGAGAATAATAATTTCTCATTGATAATAGAATTATCATATGATCGTTCTGCAAAAATACATACATATCAGTAACACAGCGTTCAATAAATGCGCGAGAATGTGCGAGAATCAACAAACTCGAACGTCAATATTAACTCCAACAACATTACTGTGTTTGTAAAAAACGCACGTTCTCGTGCATTTTATCGTTATTATTGACAATTATGTAAAATGCTGTATGAAAAAGCATCCCAAAAAAATATTTCTTGAATTATAAAAAACGAACAGAAATAAACATAATATTATGCGACAGAATTTAACATAATATTAAGAAAAAGTCAAAAAATATCTCATTTAAGCTTATAAATAATAGCTATTTATAAAAAAAAATCAAACTTTTTGATCATTCTGGCCACTGCAAATTTAATATATTCATAGATATCAAAATTCTTTCCAATAAATAATATAAAGCAGATTTTTATGTATATTATTATAAATTCTAAAAATATATAGATACAAAAGTCATATAATTAAAATATTTGATTTAAAATGATATATGAATTTCGAAATTTTGAATGTTATATTCGTTATTTTACTGAAGGCGAAAATTATAATTTGAAAAGAATTATTTGAAAATATTGAGAAACATTCTATAATCTTTATAATTGTTCGTCAACGTCAATTATTAAAACTTTTTCGCCATTATCTATTCTGTTTCAAAACGGATTTTCTAACAATTACAATGGAAAATAAAATAAATTTTTGAACCCTTTCATAAAAATATTTAGCAATAAGATAGAATATACGGTAATGAAAAAGTACTTACTAATTTAGAGATATCCTAAACAAGGCAATTTGAAATTGTAAATAATATTTTAACAAACACGAATAGTATTTTTGCCGGTTACGATTACAACACCATTATCTTGCAAATCTTTCAGAGCGTCTTCGAACATTTCACGTGTCACCAACTAAAAAGAAACGTAGGATTAACCAAAAAATATTTGGAAAATTTGGATAAAAGCGTAGAAATAAAATAAAATAAAATACAAGTATAAAAGTATAAATGGATGAAAACAAATGCAAAATGAGATACATAAATAATAAATAAACGCACCATGCTGGACGATTCTTTCAATTCCGTGAAAATTTTCTGGTAGTTTAGCGTCGGTGTCTTCTCTTTGCCTTTAATGAGCTTCTTCAGTGCCTCCACCAGTTCCTGCCTACGTTTTCTCGCAGCCAACGACATGCCTGTCGTTAGGATACTAATATCGATTTTGCCACTCAGTGGATCGATGGCCGATTGCTTCAGTGCCTCTCGATGTAATCTGACGATATACAAATGTTACAATAAATTGCATCATTAAAAATGAAATTGCGTTACCTAAGTATTGCGATATCTAGCTGTTTTTGTTCTTACCTCCAAGCTTCCTCGACGTCTACAATCTCCACTACATTGCTGAATCGCATCTTAGCGTGTGCCTCAGCGAGTCGTATCAGCGACTCCAATTGCCTCGGATAGGCTGTGATCTGTCCGTGACCGCTTCCTACTCTGCGCATATCGACATAAGCCTGGATCAGCCTCTGTTGGCTCTCCTCGTTGAGAATAGGACGAACGTTTTCCTTGGCATAGGCTATATAATCACGTAGAATGCTCATATCCACGATGTCATCCTCTTCCTCTAAATCGGATTTATAATACAGCGATACCAAATGTCTGGCGAGCTTTCTGTCAAATATCTCGTCCTGAGGATCCAGCATGAGAAAAATTAAGTCGAAACGCGACATTAGCGTATGCGGTAACATGACATTTTCTATCACCTAAAAACAAATATAAAGATTTGTAACAGTGCTCATTAATTCATACAAATGTTCAATATCGATCATAATTCAATGGATATTTACCGTTTTATTTTTATTCCACTGCGACTCGCAAGGATTGGCCGCTGCCAAAATACTGGTCCTCGCATTCAATTGACAAATAATACCAGCTTTCGCAATACTCAGCGTTTGCTGCTCCATAACTTCGTGCAAAATCGAGCGCGTGCTATCGTTCATTTTATCGAACTCGTCGATGCAACAGATACCATTGTCGGCGAGCACTAAAGCGCCGGTTTGCAGTACTAATTGACGAGTTTCCGGATCTTTCGTTACAAAAGCAGTTAAGCCGACAGCGCTGGAACCTGAGAAAGAGATCACGAATATGAAATATACAAATATTAAATCAAATGTAACATGTGTTATCGCTAAAAAGGAGCATATTTATACCTTTTCCGTTGCTATACTGCGAGCGAGGTACCAGATTGAAGACGAATTGTAGCAGTTGCGATTTACTCGTACCCGGATCTCCACACAGAAGTATATTTATCTCGGACCGAAAATATTTCTTGTTCGATTTATTCTGTTCTTTTTTCGTCCCACCGAATAATTGCAGCAATATTCCCTTCTTCACGTCCTCGTTTTCGTAGATACTGGGAGCAATGTGCCGTGCCAATCGTTCATACACGTCCTCCTTCTGCGATAGCAGTTTCAATAATTCCACTCTCTCCGGCGGAAATGCGTGATCCTTGCCCTCCTCTTGCTCGTACAGTCTATATGGAACAAACAAGTGACCAAAAATTAACAAAAAATATTAAAAATATATTTTATATAAATTTAATTATAATATATTATAATTAAGTTTATAATATATAATATAAAATATAATTAATATAAACTATATATAGTTTAATAAAATACAAATAAAAAGTGCAAATCTGAAATGTATCTTACCGCTTCGAATCTTGTTTTCTGAAGTGAACAACGTCAACGTGCGTTCTGTAGATAGCGCGTACGTTGGACTGTCGCGGATTAACGCGCATCGGTAACGCGCGATATATACCGGTGACGGAAACTCTGTCACCCGGCGAGACGGCGTCAACCAAATTATTATGTGCGAAAAGCACCACTGTATGAGGGGTCTGACCAGCCGGCATATCGTCCGGCGACTCTTGCAGCTTGATCATTTGCTTGTCGGAGAAATGACTGCGGTTGTGTACCAAATTGAAGCAGTAATTGTTGTTGCAATGCGTGCACACTGTGGGCTCGGCAATGTGACCCCTGTCGATCTCCACAGTCGTCGTGAAAGAGCACACGATACACCTGAAAAACGCCTCTCGCATCTCCGGCATAATGTTCGACGTTCTAATGACCATACCGGTGATCGTGATCAATTGATCTATATCCTCTGGATTCAGGAGACGCATGCTTTTGGTTCTGGTAACATTATAGGGCCGTACTTGAATTTGATGCTCCAACACCGCCGCAGGATATCTCTCGAAGAACATTTCATTCGCCGTCATGTCGAAAGCTGGTATCACTTCCTGAGGATAACATACCAATCGACTGTAAAGCTGTTCGTCGAATGCCTCGAGATGAGCGCAGTTTATATTCAAGTAAGGTTCCTCCAGCGTATGTATCTCTTCGAGCTTTTGCAAGTAAAGCGGATCTGACAGATTCATGTTCTCAGGCAATTCGTCATTCTCTGCTTCTGGATCGATGAATCGCAAGATGAACCGTTTAAATTGTTCCTTACACAGATCCACTACAACATTTGTACCCCAGATTACCAACTGTGGACCGTTTTCAGTCTCTGATGTTCTTTGAGCATTGGGTTCTTCCGGTATCTGTCAATAAAATTTAAATACATTAATAATTTAATTAATAATTAAAAGTATCTATATCACTGTATGATTTTAACTCACTTCAGCCAAGTTAACTTGTCGCATACGTCTGTCAGACTGAACATCTGGTCTTTGTCGCACAGGTGTACCTCTAATACCACTGCGAGGAGTACGAACCGATGCCAAGGAACTAGGTGTTCCATAATTCAACGGAGAAGACAGTTCTACTTCGCTCATACCTGCAGCAAGGGGGCTTGTTTGTAATCGATTCGGAGAAGATAATGGCACAGACGAGGGCCCCTCCGATGATGGTGCAATGGTCTCTTGTGCCGGACGGCCACCCCATCGTAACGGAGTGTCTACTGGATTATTGCCTGGTCTTCTTTGAGGTGTACCTGTGTATAACGCAAAATAAATATTGTAGTTTAAATACATATCCTCTTTTTCGATGAAGATATTCCATTAAAAAGTAGTTCTTCAACCTTGTCTCGTGGACGCGGAAGCAACTCTGCTAGGTGTACCGGCGACCGAAGGAGCTCTGGCGGAGGTTGGAGTCCGGGGCTGCCGCCTCGGGGTGCCGTTCGTCGAATCGTTATCATCCTGCGGAACAGGAGTCCTCGGCGGTCTCATAGGACTCGACATGGTTGACAGAGAAATCGCACACGATAATCTTATACCCTTATTCCAAAATGTATTTCGAACGCATGTAACCTGCACACGCCGCAATTTCCCGCTTAAATGCGAAACTACGTCATCGAGAGGACGCTAGTGTAGCGGGAGTTTTTTTTACATCGGTTCGGTTATATCTTCCATACCTCATTCGTGTATACATCAATCAGCTGATCGACGCGAGGGCGCGTGCGTATGTCATGTCATGGATAGGTCTGTCTCCTTTAACTGGAACGGAATGAAATGAGATAGATAGATATTTAGAAGTTGAAGAGAAAGGGAGGAAAAATAAAAATGAGAGATGGTCAGTTAGAAAAGAAAGGACGAACCTCGTGTCAACGTGTGTCGAGGTCGAAACGTGCCAGTGTAATAGGCGGTTGTAGGCGGAGCAGCGATACACAGCTTGTGATGCAATAATGTCAGTTGTTCGTAGACAGCACGAGCGATTGGTTGGACACGCAGGAGGTCCCAAACGTAATTTAACAAAGCTGCGTAGCAATTAAAGCCTTCTACCTGAGTCTTCCGTTCTCGGAACATAGTCCCTGCTTATACCTGTTCCAGACTCATTCAGGATCGCGTCTGAGATGTATCAATTATTTTCAACGATCGCACGTGATTCCTCATTCCTATTCGATCTTCGCCTGAGATACCTTTGTTAAAAATTCCGTAAGTATTGCCTCCTGTGACATATGATTGTTCGATATGAAGAGTGCTTTGTTCCCTTTTAAATTCGTGAGCAATAAAATTTCGTCGATGATAGAACATCGATGCACAGCAGACATCTAAATTATTGCGTTTCTTTATTATATTATGTACTGCATGTTTATAATTATTATTGTAATTATTATAATTTGTTTGAAATACCTTTGCTTTATGAAGCATCGCATAATTTATTGTGTATCAGGAAAACGTCATGTATGCCATCAATAGAAGACCCTTATTGGGGGGTGCATCCGATAGTGAATTTGAGGATGATTTGGAGACCGAGGTGGATGATCCTAATATTACAATTCCTGATGAGAAACCATTTTTAAAACCATGCGAGCCAAATGACAAGTATTTTCCTCACAATGCTGAAATTTAATTTAAAAATTATCTAAAGTCAATTTACATTTTATAATTTTTCTTTTTCCATATTTTAGATACAATTTTGCACATATTGTATTTTACTTACTTGGAATAAATACATTAATTCCATGGAGTTTTTTTATTACTGCTGACGATGTAAGTGATTGATTTTTATTTTTCTCATAATTATGTCTGGAATATTGTTGGTTATACAATGTTTTTTTCTTCCAGTACTGGATGTATAAATTCAGAGAAATTCATAATGTGACAAATCTTAGTGATACATATGCAGAATTACTTGAGCAAAAGACGGACCTTCAAGCTAGCTTTACTTCTTATTTAAGTGTAGCCAGTGCATTGCCAAGTACTCTTTTTTTAATAATAAATGCATTTATTAGCAAGAGGTGAGTGAAAAGTCATTAGCAAAAACTTATTGTTAAGCAGATGTGTCATAAAAAGTATATGCAACATTTATCCATACAGAATGATTCAAAGTTACTTATCTATTTTTTATATTCTTTTGAACTTTAAAAGCATTATTAAAATTGAGATCAGTTGGAAAAAATTGAAATAAATTGCATACAAAAAAATTACAATCATAAAATATAATTATAATAAATTTCTATCATTACAACTAATTATCTTGTTTAAATTTATATATATTAATGTATTGTAGAAAAGTTAGAAGAATTATAAGTAACTTTGAATTATGTATTAAAAAAATAGATGCAATGTTTTAATAATCAAAGTCTTTAAATATCCAGAATCTCTCTAACCATAAGGATGGTGGGTTCTCAATGTGCAATATTGTTACTATTTATAATGACGACTGTATTTGTTGAAATGGACACTGATAAATGTAAGCAATCAAATTTTACTTTGTCTTTATATCCATTATTGTCTCGTAATGATTAGAACTACTTTATCACTTTAGAAATAAAATAAATAAAATAAAATTAATTTAATCATTTTAATAAACTAAAATTTATTTTAGGGCAAAATCCATTTTTAATTGTTACTTTGACGACAGTTGCATTTGTAAATGGTGTGTATATGCCTTCAAATAGTTAAATTAATACCAGAAATGTAATAATTCCAGTAATTATAATTTTACTATAAGTATTATTGCAATGATATAAAATTCCAGCTGCAAGCGCAATTTTTGGAGGAAGTTTAATGGGTATAGTAGGCAAGTTTTCGCCGAAATACATAACTGCTATGTCTGGTGGACAAGCTCTCGGCGGAATATTTACAGCCCTAGTGGAAATATGTTCCTTGTGGATAGGTGCCAGTCCGGTACTTTCCGGCTTAGTATATTTCATTATCGGCGATATCGTGCTTCTGTTATCGTTGATTGCTTACGTCATTTTAGAGAGAACGGTAAGCCAATTTTATTCAAACATATCTCAGGATTAACTCGTCGAGTTTTCAATCCTCTTAATCATTGTCATACGTAAAATGAGATCATCACTAATAGTCATTGTATTTGTATTACGATGATGCATTGCAGTGTTCTATAATGTATGCAAAGTTACTTATGATAAAATGATAACATGTGTTATATGTATATGTCACAACTGCATATTAACAGCATATTGTATTACTATCAGAGATCCGGACTGAAACAAAATTAGGGTTCGGTTTTGGTTAGGTTTTAATAAAATATTTAATAACTGTTGCAGTTCCAGTTTCGGTTTTTTGATAAATAAAGGAAACCGAAATCGTTTAAATTATGATTTTTTCGGTTACGGTTCCGGTTTTTTATATGTTTACTTTTCGTTTTTCTAATTAAATTAATTTCTAAATTATATTACTTTAAAAAATTATTAATTTTTATGATATATAAATAAACAACACTTCATATTATACATGAAAATATATTTATATATGTATTTATATTTTATATATATATATAACGGAAAACATACTATCCTCACAACTATCGTTATTGCGATAATGTTTCAGAACATTTTAAAAATAATTTATTTTTAATTGTATTGCACTTCGAGGAGGCAGTTATCATGACATTTCTGTCATTTGCAGAAAAAAATACCGAAAAAAACCGTAAAATAAACCGAAAATAATTTAACGGTCCGGTTATGGTTCTGATGTTATAAATTTAATAGAATTTCAATACGGTTTACGGTTTCGGTCCTACTAAAAAAAACGGTCATGGAACGGTTATCGGTTTTGGTTCCGGTTTGGTTCGGGTCCCTGATTACTACAAATTTATCAGTCAAAAGATAGAATTAAATTATGTATAATTCGCTCGAAGAACTCTCAAACTTTTTCTGCTGCATAAAAGATTTTTTATACTCTATCAATCGGATTCGCGAAATTTAATTTGAGAATTATTGCTCTAATAAAAACAATTCTTTATTTTTCTTTTTAGCCATTTTTCAAGCATCATACGATAGAAAAAGTACCTGATCATTTGAAGTCCGAATACTCGATAAATGGGGAAGTCAGCTTCTCAGCAAATCCGAGTGTGTCCTACACGCGGATTATAAAAAGAACCTGGCATTATGGTGTTAGCATGTTTCTTGTATTTTTCATATCATTGGCTGTGTATCCAGCGATCACCGTGTTAGTGGAGAGTCAATACAAGGGGAAGGGCCATGCGTGGAACGGTAAGCCGAGACTTCTGCAAATATATTTCAATATAATTAATATTCCACATCTCTCTCGTGCGAACAAAAATAAATTTACGAATAAAAGATCTGAAATGATTCTTTTAGATATATATTTTGTACCTGTGGTGACGTATCTCATCTTCAGTACAGGCGATTATGCAGGAAGAGTATTATGTGGTATTTTTCAATGGGTGAGAATCTGCATTTTAATTTGCAAAATTTGCATTGTTTTTATGCGTTTTCTATCAATTGTTTTATTATTGCAGCCGAAAAGTAATCCATGGCTCGTGATGTTTATGAGCGTCGCAAGAAGTGTTTTTATACCTGTCCTTATGTTTTGTAATGCGCAACCGAGGCATCACCTGCCTGTTTATATTCACAATGATATATATTATATCTTGATAACTATCGTGTTTGCTGTAACCAATGGTTATCTCTGTAATTTATTGTTTATTCTCGTACCCACGTAAGTACCATCAATTATAAAAATCTTCTGATTATGTATAAAAAATATTTTGTGTTATTGTCTTATATATCGACTTTAGAATTGTGGACAGCCAAGAAAAAGAAGTTGCATCTGCAATGATGGGAGCTTTTCTGGGTATAGGATTAGCATCTGGCGCAGCGCTTAGCTTGTACATGGTAAAGGTTCTTTAATGTTTAATTCTGTAACTGAAGAATGTGTGTGTAAATAAAATACTCGATTTCACTGCCCACTTTGTACATTCCAAATCAGGTAGGATCATAAGATAAAGTATTTAATCTCGAGCTTTTAAATGATATTAACGTAATAATGTAAAATATATCTGTTCAGCTGTATCTCGATTGCTATTATCTCAAACCATTGATGATTTACGAAAAATTTTATTTTTCTGCGGACAAAAATTCTTGTAAAGTTCTGACATCTCTTGACGATTTTACTAAAAACTCGAACTGTATCACACAAACATACATATCATAATCTGTATCAAACATACATATTTTTGATTAATTATTAATTTGTTATAATTGTATATTATTAGTTTTATTTCTATTTGACTATATTATATATAATATATATAACACATATTTTATGCAAATATGTACAGATATACATGTATATGATAATAATTTTGAAATTTTGTTATTAAAGATATTGTGCAATTTATATAATTTGTAATATATTTATTATTTAAGATTATATGTAACTACAAATGTTTATGTAATATGTATATATAACATGAAAATATATAAAGTATTTCTGACTCTAGTCATTGTGTATTGTAATATATATATATATAAATTTTTAAATACTGCATCTATATAGTTTAAAGAAATCAATAATTAGAATACACACATCAATAAAGCCATAGAAAAGATATATCATATTATATATATTATATATATAAAATAGTTTTAGTACAGAAAAATATAAACAATTGTATATATTGTATATATTGTTAATAAGTAAACTCTTTAATTATATGATTTAATTATAATTATTTAATTATAATTTAATTATATAATTCTCTTTCGTTTAATTGTGTATAGAATCTTAAAGGAACCTAGCACATACATACACAACATATTATCATCAAACAAATAAATAATACAAATAGTCAAATGGAAAATTATACTTTAAATTTTAGCTTAAACTAAAAATAATCTCTTGTGCCTAATTTATAAGAAATCGAAAATAATCTCTTGTGTCTTATTATATCATATAAATCAAAATTTAATGTAAAAGTAACTGCAAATTATAAATTTATCACTAACATTATAATTTAAAGATCATAGCCATTAGTTTCAATTTTTTCTTACAGTTGTATTCATGTATATATATATGTGTGTGTGTGTGTGTGTGTGTGTGTGTGTGTACATACATATATATATAATATTTAAAGCTAGACAATATCATCAATATATTGGATGATTGCAAAAGTTCGTGCCCGATTTGCATAGATGGTGGTAATAACTTCAAATCGGGCACGAACTTTTGCAATCATCCAATATTATTGCGTACTTAGATATAAAGCAAAATTTTCTACAAGCAAGTCACAATATTTAGTTGATTTTTCATTTAAAAAAAATATAATAAATTTAATAAATATAATTTTAAAAAAGACGACTCTAAGTGCTGATAATCTCGAAGGTACCGAAATATGCTAGATTTTGATTAGAGAATATTTTTAACAACAAAGTTGTTGTCTATTTGATGCAATTGAATTACTTCTCTAACATGTTTTTACGCGAGTCGTGCACGATGTTAGACTAATAAAATAATACTCGTAGTTATAAATAATAAAGTAGTGCTCACTCATTGGAGCTGACACATATCTCATGATCGATGACACTGTTGTTCCTTGTCGGTGAGTGGAACGAATATTACGCTTATTAAGGGTCGCTGCTTGATTCTACCATCCAGAGTCTTGTCGATTTGTACTAAGGTTTGATCCGAATTCTCAGGGCCCATTGGTAGTATTAAACGTCCACCGGGTGCTAATTGATCTAATAACTATAAATCACAAGATGTCGTTTTTAATGCTTATTCCAGCACATTCGACAACAATTTTGAGCATTTTATTTACCGCATGTGGTAATTCTTTAGCGGCTGCTCCCACGTGAATAGCGTTGTATGGTCCACGATCTGGATACCCCAATCTTCCATCCCCGACTAATTACAATCGTAATTATATAATTAGTTAAATAATTTCATTACTTAAAGAAAACGTAAGAAAAGTAAATTTTTAACAATGTATATAATTGTTTAAAAGTAGACATTTATTTACCAACTAATTCCACGCTTCCAGTGCGCAAAAGTTCCGGGTGGTCGTGCCGAATGTTTTCTTCAGCCATCATTCGAAGTTCTGGAATATGGTCGATTCCAACAACTAACCCATGTTGTCCTTGCATAATGGCCATACACGCTGTTAAGTATCCTGAGCCAGAACCAACATCTAGTGCCCTTCCGCCACTACGCAGTTTCTCCTCAAGCACTTCCAGGGCATACGCATGCTAAAGAATTTCCATTTGTCTCTCAATTTGTTATTTCGTTTCTTCATTTTTTTTATTAGTGTGTATATATATAATTATAAAATATTGACATTATTATGTGCAAAAGAAAAAATCAAAGTTTAATTAAAAAATTATACCATATGAGGAGCACTAATGGTGACGCCGTAACCTATCCCTTGTGGAGAATCTATGTAAGCGTGACTAGGATTAGTATATTTTCCTCTGTCCACAGAATTCATTGCCTCAAACACTCTATCGGATTTAATCACCCTCGATCCTAAAAATAATTTTGAGATATTATCATATATGACATAAACAATATATATTACAGGGACACAAATAATATTTACAAGGATATATATAAATAGAATTTTATCCAATTTAATTTATTATATATATTTTTGTTCTTATTATCACAACCGAACTCTACATATATATAAATATTATTCTGAATGAACATGAATAAGCTATAAAGAGATTTCTTTTTCAAATTATTCACAATTAAAGTTTCAGTGGCCTGGATTCAAAATATATAGAGAGTAGATTGTAAATATTCCTGTTTTCACGAATTGTATTTTTCACTGACGTCGAAGCATGCAATAGTGTGCAAGACCGGCGTGCAAGGGCGATATGTGACATAACATTGCATAACACAAGTGTCGCGCGACACTTACGTTTGAGATGCTGGACGAGCTCCTCATTGCTCCTACCGTGATAACGTCCGTACATTTTGTGTCCTGTATCCCGTGCACCACAGACGAGCACGACAGGCGACAGGATCGCGAGTGTCGTGCAGATGCACTTGATAACGTGGGTCTGAATTTTGACAAGCTTTAAGCCGCCGTGGCGGCTAGTCGAGTCCTAACAAAAGAGTCCAACCCGGCGATCTGTCAGCCGGCCCTCGTCCACCTGATTAGTCGTCGCACCTCCGAGCCTATTTTTGGATATTCGATACGCACCTAGCTATCCGTCAAGTTTTTCCGATAAAGGGTGCGATTTTCTTAAGAATATAAACTCCGGCCGACCACGTTTTTCCGATCTTGATCGACCTCGGGCTTCCGGACACGCGTTCACGACCGAGTATCGCTGCTCGAACACCGACGACCTCGCGACGACTTGACCGAATCGACGCCGACAACGGTCGCTTTTCAAAATAGGATGTTGAAGCGTCCCAGCTTGCCGCGGATCTATAATTCGTCGCGAGGGGCCGATGATGCGATTGGATGACCATTTTCGATTGGCGCTGCACGCAAGTTTGATCGATTCCTCGCGAATTTCGCTCGATATCGAAACGTCATGACGTTTCGATATGCAACGCGGTAATTTATAAATTAATTCGCTGTTTCCATGGCATATATATATATAATCAAACATCCGTGTACTTTTACTGTCCTAATAGAAAGTTGAAAATTGTTTGATAAGCTATCTTTGTGCTGATTTAACTTTTCTTAGAATTGTATATATACACCTACATATATATCAAACATTGATCTAACTTTTCCTAAAATTGTATTTGCGCTTGCATAAATCATTATTTTGTTTGATAAGCTATCTTAATTTTTTCTTGTATAATATTGTATCTTATTTTTGTAATTGATCTTATTGAAATGTAAATATTTGGAGTTCTCGATAACATATATACATGTGAGAGAGTGAGAACACAGTTAGAGAAACAATAATATACGAAAGTATGTATAAAATTGTATTTTATATCGCATTATTAAAAGAGATATTTATCTTTTTATTATTAATTCGTTACAATCCTTTTCTTGCATAAGAATTGAAGTGTTTAATAAATATATATTATCTATAAAAACAGAACAGCACAAGAAATATCAATTTCTGTGCTGCAACAAATTCAAACTTTCCACGACTACGGACTATGATAATCGAATTGCGTTCAACATAAGCGATTAATATAATCGACTGCAATTCGCGTTAATTTATTAATCGAATTATTTAAAGGAATTAATAGCGGAGAGGGAAATATATATATGTAAAATATAATTTATTATATTCCTAATTGAAAACGGAGCATGTTTCATGTCGATGCATGCATGAAAAGAATTGGTTCATCGGAATATCAAATTCCAATTATCGTTGATCAGCGGACGATTCGTACACGGCGGATTTAATCGCTCGCTCGAATTTCGCGTTCGCTATGAGATCTCATTCTCTAAAAACTCTATTAATTACTTAATTGCGTAGTAGGATCCGTAAGAGGAACGTAAGAAACTTGCATCAGTTTCTTCTTCGTGATTGTGCCGTCTGCATTCTTGTCCACCTGCAGCAGATCTTGAAACCTTTGGAAACCTTGTATAGCCACGACCGGACATATCAGTCGACCTCCTGGAGCTAGTTGGTCTATCAACTGCAACAATTTGCACCGTCGCGCGATTACATCTTTGTAAAAGTTGTCAAACTCTATGTATTAACTCTATATACGTTTACCTCTTGCGGTAAAGTGTCGGCCGCTGCTCCAACGTGTATAGCGTTGTAAGGGCCATCATCAGCGTGTCCCAATCTGCCATCTCCCACTAGGCGCATTCATAATGACCTGTTGTTAGTCGGCAGTCTTTATCTTTTACCTTTACAGCAAAGCCATACAGTCAGTGGACAGTGTTCCGTTTGACTCTTCACGGCAACGTACATACCTACTCCACGTGGATGGATCATGAGTATCTTTTATTCGAATTATGCATACATGTAATACTTCTTGAACGGTTTCTTTTTTTTATTGAACGATAAATTTCTATGATGAAATGAGAGACGAAGGAATATTGCGTAATATTGACGAGAGGGAAGAGCTTCGATTGTCAAATGGACATTCCAAGATCGATAAGAGATAATGTTAACAAAGTACTGATAGCTTACCGATGAATTTAATGCGGCTTTCCTTGAGAAAATGCGGATTGTCCTCGCGCACGTTCCTAGTAGAAATTTCTATAAGCTCGGGAATATGCTCGATACCGATTACACGTCCGTGCGACCCCACCATGTATGCCATGCAGGCAGATAGATATCCCGAACCTGAGCCAACGTCAAGTGCCTTGGCGCCATCGAAGAGTTGATCGGAGAGGATTGATAATGCGTATGCATGCTGCAAAAGATATATTTGATTTATAGAACTATTATCGAACTGGTTAAACAATGTTCATATCTACAATGACAATTATTTATATGCAATGTGTCAATATCATTGCTTGGAAAATCTCTGATTGTTTCAAAGCAAATATAAGCTTAACATGAATAACATATAGATGAGATAAAAGAAGGATACTTTCTGATATCCTCATTTTGAACTACATTTCTGATAACTGTTTTTTTCAATATCTTTCTTCCATACATGTAAACACTCTCTTGAATAGGTATATAAATTATGTGTATAATATATATGTATATTAAAATCATTTATTTATATTTTATAATAAATAAAGACATCAACATAAAAGAAGTAATGAAAATGTATTAAGCAAAAGTCTATGAATTAAAGTTTTATTTGAAAAACTTGATAAAGATTATATTGAGATAGCTCTTGCCATCTAGATTAGTAATTACATTTATAAAAAATATACATTTTCTTCATTATACAAAAAGATATTAGATGTTGTGAAACTTAAAATATGTAGCACATGCTCTTACCATATGCGGTGCACTGATTGTCACGTTGTATCCAATTTTTCTAGGACGATCAAGATAAGGATCTGATTCGTGACAATATTTCGCTCTGTCGACAGTGAGCATTGCGGTTTCTGCTCTCTCCGTTGCCAATATGCCAGCATCTGTGAATAATCTGTCCCTAATTGCTATACAGATAAATAATTATGTCTAACAAAAAGAAACACTCAGCATTATTGTTTGCATTAATTAAGCCAGCCCTATGATGATCGCAGGGATCATTTACCTTTGAGCTTCGTCACCATTTCTTGATTTGTAGTGCCGTTGCAGTGCCATGCCATGCTTTGTGGACTGTCCTCTACGATCGATCAGGCTTCGTAGCGCAGCCAAGATCTGTTTTAAATAAAACAACATATAGATTCGACTGACAGATTGATAAGACAGAATAGACCTAAGAGAACAATTTATATCGATGGTCCGATTTACATGAAGGACAAACGATGAGCTCGATCAAAGGAATGGAATAAAAAAGAAAACAAAAGATTAATTAAACGCACCTCGAAGACGTGAACAGAGTCTCATTTATCGCGAAACGCCCTCATTCCTCTTGCATGTGCGTGCCTAACATGGCCGTGAGAATACAGGTAGCGACCTTAGGGAGCATTAGTGTGGGGTGTGGGTTATAAAACAGCTGATGCGGGACGCTATCGATTTGCTCTTCGCGAGATAAGGGACTATCGCGACCGCGAATTTCTGGCGATTCATGCAGATTTAAATGCTAAATGAGAGATGAATTTGACAGCTTCGAACGCATCGAGCCACAATAAATTAAAAAGAAAATTCCAATTATTGCAAAATATTAATTTTTATTGACGAAAAGTAACAAATAAAAAATAGTAACATCAATTTTTTATCAATTTCTGAAACTTGCGATGGATAACTGTGACAATAAATGAAATAAATAATATCAATCGTGTATTTATTTGAGGAAAGCTTATACTTACCGAGAGAGTTCAATTACATAACTGCAATCTGTTGCAATTTGCAAATCTATATTTGTGTCATCGTTATTTAAGGCATTCCGAGCGGAGGATCGATTTTGCGCATTTTGGATGCGAGTTCAGTCGCGTCAGCGATAGATAGAGAACACTTTTCGCGCGAATTTTATCCGATAGAAATTTGAAAATATTCTTTTCAAATAACTCGAAAATTCTAATTGGCTATACATCCGAATAGATCGTGTCACATGTTGGCCAATGTAAGTCACGTTGTAACGCGTCACGGTTGGCACTAATGCAGCTTCAAACACGAGGCGCAATATTTGAATTTAAGAAGAGAGAGCTAGATAGATCAATCTTTTCAATCTGTAATAAAAAATATGTCTTTTGATTTTTATGTATCTTCTTCTTGGACCATCAATTGTCATCATCTTTTTAAAACCCTTCAAAAATAAATTACGATTTGCTCGTTTGTGTGTGTGGTTTGATAAATAAATTATAATTTTATCAAATTTTTTATCATTATAATTTTATAATTAAAAATGATTTATCCTCTCCCAAAAAGTTAACTTTATTCATAATTCAAATATTTATAATTAAAATTCAGAAAGAACTTATTCAGTCAAAAGCATCAATGATTAATATGTAGTTAATATAACTAATAAGAAAGAAAAATTGAAAAAAAATTATTCAGATATTTTAATTTCAGTCTTGAGAAAAATGAACATAAAGATAGATAGTTTTATCATATGATTTCGCAACTGTTCACATTCTTATAAGATTAAAGAAACGTGAAAATTGACAGTAAAACATTATTCGTTCAATTTAAAACGAACACTGACAGATTTGTTACTTTATGGAATAATTAATAAGATATTTAACGCTGATTAAAAACTTGCAATAAATAATGCAACTACTACTAGATCCTGCCTGTATGTTTCCATTGTCGTTCGATATGATTCAAATAATCGAAAATTACACGTTTATCGTATCAACTTACGCGTTATCATGCGAATGCAGACATTTTCGTATCACAATAAGCTCGCGCCAAGTCATAATTTTATCAATCAATTTCGAATCACTATTAATTAAACAGCGGTGGTAAATTTCCTTCCAAAATGAGCGTAGGCAATATATATCATTAGGGATCACATTCGTTTGTGTATGTCGCAATGATTTAGAACTATAGCGAAAAGGAGGTATGATGAAATCGACAAATAGACCCCTTAAAAAGACATTTTGCATTAGTGTGATATGATAATTGACTTAAGCATAAATAAATAAAGCGTTAACAGCTATATATTAACTTGAATTTCGTAATTATTTCATAAAAATTTAATTAATTTATTTCATAAAAAGAAAACTTTTAGTTATAGTGTAATCTTAATATATTATGTATATCTTACTTTTAATATATTCGCGTGTTTTCTTTGATCCTATATATATATATATATATATAAACATATTTGGCAGTAATATTTAAGTAAACTAAAAATTACAGCGATCAGAAAAGCGATGATAGATCCGATAAAATAAAGTATTTGCTGTGTGCAAAGAATACGTATGCCTTTAATTGATATGTCATATATTTATTGTCTTCATTAATCTGAACGAAGAGAGATAAGGATGCCCCTTCCGACAAGAATTTACGCGTGAATAACCATCATTATAAATCAAATTAGAGCACGCAGATCGATCGAGTACGAGGCGGGCTACCGTTCAGTTTGTACTAATGTATTGGTTTCTCGTCGTTCGCGAATCCTGTCTCTCCTCGATCCCTGGCTCGAGTCTATTGACAATTGCGAAAAACTTTACCATTGCGATCACGTTTTTCTGGAAGAACGACGTGCGATGGAGAAGTGTGAGAAATCGGTGAAGGAGCCAGGTAAATTGCAGCAGCTCATTTTCACGGTGATCGGTAAGTTAAAAAGGAAGAATCCTCTTTTCTGTTCGATTCTTCAAGAAATATACCTTGCGACAGATTGACACCTTCCAATAAGCAACACGTGAGCAATAATGCGAAAATTCCATAATTGCAAATTTTCGATAACCGATGGTACCCTTAAAAAAAAAAAATGAAAAATTAGAAGGAAAAAATGTAAAAGATATAAAAATACAAATTAAATATACTTATAAGTATTTAAACATCACTTCTAAATAACTAATAATTAGCTCTAAATTATATTAAAACTCTAAAATATTTACTTGAAGAGTCTCTTTGATTATAAAGTCTCTATTAGACTTTTGTGTTGATTATTCCATGTTGGGTAATCATGTAATTATTCTTCAGTAAATCTGTCGTCGATGTGCTTTGGATTCGTTATTGGATGGCAATCACCGGCAGTTCTGCAACTACAGAATGCAGAATCGCCGGTCGTAGGAGGCGAACCCATGACGGACGATGGTATATCCTGGATGAATGGGATTTTGACTCTGACGGGCGCCCTTATTACGATGCTGCTTGCGGTGATACCCGACAGGTTCAGTCGAAAGAGATTCGGTTACGCTTTAGCGTTGCCGATGATACTTTCCTGGCTGTTGATCATCTTCGCAACCGAACACATACATATCTACATAGCGAAATCTCTAGCCGGTATCGCTGGCGCCTGTGTGTTCTTCCTGGTGCCGAACTATGTGTCAGAGATCTCGTGCGACAGCATCCGTGGTATATTAGCAAGTATCATAGGATCCTCTATAAATTGCGGGATATTGCTGGCTTACATCTTAGGCGGCATGCTGTCCTTGTATACTCTCGCTGTAATCGGCGCGATTTTGACCGCGTTGTACGTCATCGCTTTCGCCTTTATCCCGGAATCGCCGGTCTACCTGGTGCGTCAAAATCGTATGCGCGAAGCAATTAGGTAAGCGGGATATGAGGAGAGAAATATTCTTCTTAAAAGCATCGCGAAAGAATATTGCGATTCGCTGTTTCCAGGTCGTTGAATTGGTTGAAAGCCGGAGACACTCTGGTGGTAGAACAGACATTGTCGCATCTACAATTGCAAATTAAGGAAGCCGCGTGTACAAAAGCTGCCAAGCTATCGGATTTATTTAGAGACAGAGCAACGATTAAAGGATTGATTATCATCTTGGGTTTGTACAGTGGTCAACAATTTGCTGGGATCCTTGCGGTGGTAATTATCAATACATTTAAAGTGATATTGTTTTAACTCATATAAAAAGAAAAATGTAATTTAATCTTATAGCAAAGTTCCTTATGTCAAAAGCAAATATAAATGATGTAATGATTTTAGTCATTTTCTCGCTTTTCTCAATTATTATTGATTCAATGTATTAACATCACGGAAAATGATATTAAAAACTTCCTTTCATTCATTCTATTGAATCTTCATCCTTATAAAATAAGAATAATAATTTCTTATTTTTCCAGATCAGTTACACGGAGAGTATTTTCAAAATGTCTGGCAGTTCGTTATCGCCAAACATGTCATCCGTAATTGTGGGAACTATAATGCTCCTTGGTTCGTCTCTGTCGACGTCCTTAATAGAACGTGCGGGTAGACGGCTTTTGCTTTTGATATCCTGTATGGCAATGTGCATGTGTCATTGTGTGATCGGCGGATTCTGTTACCTCCAGGAGTTGCAATATGATGTATCCGTTTATGCTTGGATACCAATTGCAGCACTGTCTCTCTTCGTGATAACGTATGCCCTAGGAATGGGCAACGGACCAGTCGTGATAATGTCCGAGATATTCAGCCGCGACGTGGCCAGCGTAGCCGCGACTGTGGGTTTTACCATGTCCTGGGTCGCATCTTTCGTCGTAGTGAAGATCTTTGCCGACCTCATCGCTCTACTAGGTATGCACGGCTGCTTCTTCCTCCTCGGCATCTTTTGCGCGTGCAGTTTCGTGTTCTGCTTCGTATTGGTGCCGGAGACTAAAGGACGGACGCGCGAAGATATTGTCGAAGAGCTCAATGGAGGTGGGCGATATAAAGAGAAGAAGAACGTTAAGCATATCATCGGGATGGATTCGGCACATGCGGCACACGTGTAAAAATATTATCCGTATGTATGAATGAAGTATTCATCTGAAAGCACTCCATCAGAGAGATTTATGAAAAACTGACACCTTCATTATTCAATTTGTCTACTCTCATTGTCAGTGTTTTTAGATGCGAATTTCTGTATATATACATCCTGTACATAGCTTTGAAATAGAAAAGTTTATGCCGTCAGTTTCTTAAAAGATTATTTTCTACATTGAAAATATGTGCAATGTTTATAATAGTTTTTATTTTATATTGCGCACTTATTTTATTATTTGCTATTTAAAGTTCGATTATCTGTTCAAGTATTTATTTCGTATAAGTTATGTGTGTGCAATGTTTCTCTGATATAATTTGACATATCGTAAAAATAAAGTAATTAAATATGCAAATGGCTTCATATAATTGTGGCTTTAAAGAGGAAATGAGTCTCGCCTGTATTTTAGCTGCTCTTTTAGTATCTCGCGAAATTTCGTTTTATCAATATTAAATATGTCACAGAATGGTACGCAACGTATAATGTAACGTCATATATTATTATCTCGCAGATGTGCTTTATAACAGAAATGCGCATTTGGGACATGTAGATACACAATGTATGATGCAATATTAGGTCTGTTCGTGTTGACTGAACTCGCTACACTAGTTCAGAGGTTATCTTTTTCCTTTCAATGTCAAGGAAAAAAGATAGACTCTGAACTAGTGCAGCCAGTTGAGTCAACACGAACAGACCTCTTGACTTATACTAATAGCGTTTTTCACTGGGAGAACTAGTGCGCACTGAGTGCACATAAAATGACATACAATTTCACAATGATATAAGTAATTAAAAAAATAAAATAATTAATAGTAAAAGCTATTATTATCATTACTCATATTAAACAATAATAATAATAGCTCTTACTATGAATTATTTTACTTTTTTAATTACTTATATCATTGTGAAATTGTGTGTGATAACCTTTATGTGCACTCAGTGCGCACTAGTTCTCCCAGTGAAAAACGCTATAATGTTGATAATATTCAGGGATGTGTATTATTTGAAATAGATGCATTTAAATATTGGAAATATAAAATGTAAAATGCCTATTTTGTAGTTTGCATTTAAAATACATGTGTTTACAAATACAATGTACACAATACATATGTTTTCAAAAACTATTTTACATTTACATTTAAATGGTTTTTATTACCAATTTTTTATTTCAAATGCATTTTTCTTGCTAAAAATTAATCAAGATATCAATAATATGTATATATAACAATTGAAATGTCATTAAAGAAATCATTAAAAAATGTTATTAAAGAAGCTTATAAAGAAAGTTTACAAAAATTTAATAAAGAAATAAGAATTTAAATATAAGTAATGATTGTAAGAAGTAAATAAAAAATAAGAATGTGTGTGTGTGTATGTGCGCGCGCGCGCGTAAATATTTGAAAAACCATTTAAAAACCATTGAAAACCATTTAAAAAATGCCTATTTTCTATTTCCTATTTTAAATGGGTGTCTAAAAAGCATTTAGCATTTTACATTTTCAAATGGAAAGCTTCCAACTATTTCGCATCTATTTTAAATGAGTTTTGACACCCATTTTACACATCCCTGATAATATTATATATGATAATGCAAACAAGACTATAAATCAATATTATATTAATAGCAATGGTGTGTGTGTACTACCGTTAAAGATAAGAAAAAAAGTTGTATATAAAAAGATACGTATATTCAATTAGTGTATTCTAGTCCTGTACATTATCTCATTGATAATTATTCTTATTATATTAATGATCTCTCAGACATATGCAAACGTATCAACTATTATATCAACAAAAATTAATAATAATTGTAAGAATCAAGTGTTTTATATAAAATATGGAACTTGGACTTTTTATTTACAATTGGAATTATGTTAATGTATATACATGTATAGTTTATGTAAAATATCAATTTGTTATCTACATACTTGTGCACAATAAAGAATCTGTTATACTCATATACACAAACTTTCATACAAATATTATGATAATGTTTGTTTATCCATACAAATTGTCAATGTTTGTTTAACAAACATCTTAACAATTAAATGAAAAGATATACAAACATCATATTCAGAAAAAAATTTTAGTGCTAATCATCAGTCGTTCTTTTACGCACATTTTTATTACCAATTTTTCTTCTCTTGAAAGTGGTCGGTGCATCCTCGTCATCACTATCATCGATATTAATCTTTGTGACAATCTTTTCCTTGAAAGTCCTCTGCGGCGGCGGCGGTTCTATTTTCTCGAACACAGACAGTTGTATCTGCTTTTGCTTTGGCAATTGGAGATCCACTGGTTTCTTTTTGCTGAAATACAAAACATTTTCGCTGAAATATACAATTACAAATTTTTTCCTCCACGTAGAATTGCTCAATCCTCGAATGTGGCGACGCACTTTAATATACAAATAAATAAACGATATCTACTGCTATTGTGTTAATTAATCAATAAAGCAATTAATATAACTTAAATTCTATAGCAGTTTCCATTCCTAGTTTACTTCTTTAATTTCCGATCATCATACACAAATATAAAGAAATATTTTAAAAATCAATACCTTTATATATAAATATCTTTAAATATAATATTTATCTTTATATATTAATCTAAAATTATATATAATATATATTTATATATAATAAATCTTTATATATAATCAATATCTTTATATATAATATTATATTATAAATTAATTCAACGTTTTGAGAAATTATGCATTTAATCGTAAAAATATATTAATATTCTCTCCCTCTGTATCTTATATATCTATAGGTATTTGAAAATTAAGAGCAAAGATTCGTCGTAACGCGATAAATCCCGGCAAATAATGTCTTAATCCATCTTTGCGACCGGAATAATATGACGTTCAAATATTTACATTGTCTCCACGACTTGCCAGGATCCATAAGGTTGCGGTCTCTCGGGCACACTGTAGTCTCGCCAGTAAGGTCGTTCCTCTTTGGTTGCCTCCTTCTTTATTTCTGTGCTTTTGTCATCATCTTTGGTATCGTCCTCGTTTGTAACAGATTGTGTCACACGTTCCCTCATCTTCTCCCTCTCGGCATTGGCTCGTTGTTCCTCGAGAATATCCGCTTTCTCGATCGCTTCCTCCTTGTTCAATTGTTCCATAAGCTCCTTCTGGAGCACTTCCTCTTTCGCCTCCTCTTCTTGTTCCGCGAGAGTCATGTAACCCTCCTCCGGAGGTTCCCAAACCGATTCTAATATGTACCAAATGATGTGCTCGATAATAGATATAATGAGATTCCTCCAGAACTCAATAATATGTGATGTCATAATAATGTAATTTCAAAGTGGCATTAAAATTTATTTTTTAATATTATCTAAAGTACATCATTTATATAAGTACAAAAAAATAAAATATACAAAATACAAATTAAATTGGAAGAGAAACATATAAATCTGGAAATTGCATGATTCTCTCTTAGGAAAAACCAATGCATATAAATTTTTATAATTATAATTATTTATTTGTTATTAGATTGAGACAGAACAAGACGTCAATATAACGCGATCAAATATCCAAGAGACAGACGGGGGAAAAAAAAGGTAAAAAAATGTTTGACGAAGGTACACGTACCGTTTGTTTCGATGTGCCAGTAGTAAGTGTATCCTTCGGGACTGCGAGCCTCGTACCATAGTTTCTTGACAGGTGCGGTCGGACGATCATCCTCCTGGGTCTTCTTCCCTTTTCCCTTCGTCTTGTTTGCTTTACTCCTCCCCGGAGTCCTGTTCTCGCCGCCCTGCTGCTGGACTCGTGGAAACGATGGCGCGCTTTTTGACAAAATCGGATCGCAAGGATCAACTTTTGGCGAGAGCTGGAAAAGTCTCAGCGAAAAGTCGCATTCGTATTAATGAATTGCGCCCCAGTTTTGCTGGGAAACATGGACGTATATAGTTAAAGATGACTAGTCTTTTCATAAATAAAATTAATTTTATTCTTGATTTTGCGAATAAAAATGATAAATGACTGTTTTGCTTGATCATTACGATCATAGAATAATTAGAAAAGTCGATTTGAATATCTACTCACCTGTTCGGTGTTGCTTTTGAATCTCGGTATCGTCTCTAAAGAGGCTGGTGGCATACGATTAAAATTCTGAGGCGTCTAGAAATATATAGAGATGTGTGAGATAAAACATATTAACTTATAGATTATTAGACTCTCTTGTGTTTGTGCAATAAATAAAAATATAGTTCTTATCTTTGTGATTCTTAAAAATATTCATTAAATCTAATATTGTTAGATTTTTCTTTTAACTAAATATTAAACATTTAAAAAATATAACTATACCTCTCTCGTCTCAATCTTGTTCAGTTTGTCTTTAATCATTTTTTCAGCAGTCATATCTCGCGTGTTATTCTCGACATCCTTCAAATATGCAGCCATAGCCGCCTGTATAAAAAAGAATGATTATGTTATCATTAAGCATCAAATTTTATATTAAATATCAATATCCGCGACAAATATAAACACGTACATTTTCCATCTTTTTGAGATCATGCTCGAATTTTTTATTCTGCTTCGCCTGTTTGGCACTATTCTTGTGAATTTCTTTGAGCCGCTTGCTGACATTTTCCTTATGCTTCTTGCCGCCCTCGTGGAAGTCGATACTCGGTTTATTATCGGCGATCCAGCACTTGCAGAAGTCGCAGAACTTGCGGCCTTGGGACTTCCAATAGTCCGCCCTGCAATCCGTTATCACACAACTAGGATGACACATAAATATCTCCATCGTACGGAATCGACATGTCAGCAAGATGTGACAAATTGTGTAAATTTAATACGTTAGATCTCGGTTAGATATAACATACTTCTTATATCCATTTGTAACAAGCTACTTTTTCTTAAAAATCAGTTTCTTATATCAATTTTAAATATCTTATCAACACTTTATTTGTAAGGGAGATTTATATTTTTGTAAATCCTGCGACTATATAAAATACAGACGGTTCGAAATAGTCGAAAAAGTTCTATTTTTGTCCCCATCGATTGGTGGAATAAATTTTTCAGTCGATCGTCTCGGGTTCGTGCTATCTTTACGTAGCAATTATTGGAGGAAACGTGAACTATGTTGCCCGAAGAAATGTCTAGAAGAAATATTTTTTCTTTCGTACCGAGATGAGAACAAATTAGTTGGCAATTAGTCTCCGACCTACGCAGCCTTGAGCGTCACTCGACCTTCCTATTACGTCTTAGTTGCGACTAAAGGATTCCCAAGGAACTCAGCGGGGGTTCGAAAAATTGTCGAGATTTGCGATAGAAAGAAACTAAAGAAGAAATATAGATGTTTGTATATTTCTAGATTTTCGCATCTATTTTCGTAATATAAATAATAGATAATAATGGAAATTAAATAAATAAAAACAGAGTATGATAAAATTTCGGGAAAATCAGGTATCAAGAATATCTCCCTCCTTCTCTTATAAATTTTGTTAAAAAATGTTTGAATCTTTGCGATTTTATTTTACGCACGTTACATTTCATACATCTGCTCGAACGAACTTTTGCACCGCCATCATTCGCGTCGAACTCAGCATGCAAATGAATTCCGACGGAAATGTCGTAGTTGAAGGAACGTCGAACACATTCTTGGGAAAATCGAGCTCCAATTAGAAGCCGCCAATTAGGGGCGGAACTACGTCTAATTATTACTCGGAGAAGAATTCAGGTCGGGAACCGAGTTAAAAGTGACTCCGTAATTTTGCCAAGGTGTGCGAACACGAATATATTTCAGATGGGAATTATTCTAATCATGATAAAATTCGCAGCAGCGCTTTTTTTATTCATGATATCTGTCATATTATTATGTGCATTTTAAGTTACAAAACTTTTGAGAGAAAACTTTATATTTAAAACTGTCAAAATTGCAAGCTTTTCCTACGTTTCTATAAATTATTAATAGTAAAATTTAAATCGATCAGTTTTGGTTAATAAAAAATTACAACTTAATTATATCTTCTCTACAAATGCAATTAATTATCGTTAAATAAAAATTAAAAACATAAATTTAATTTATCAATTGCACGTAAATATTTAGCATTATATTTTGTTTAATTAAAAAAAAATAAAATGAAATGGAACGGTGGAAATTATTCGATTTCATTTACTAGTGTCAGCATCGATTTTCGGTGGCTAAACGGATTAATTTACTCCGTTTGTTTCTTTTTGTCAAGTTACCCGACAGTGAGTCGCACGAATAAAGTTTCAACCTGTTGCTATATGTCAAACGATTTTACAGCAAAAATTTGCTTTGTACAATAAACTTATCTTGAAGGCATTCGTTTCTATTATAGGTATATACCTTGCGCTGCGCTCTATTAATGTTTTATCGATGTTTTGTAACTGGTATTTTATGCACGACTCAATTCAACTGTAACGAAGTAACAGCAATAAAAACAGAATCAAGGTTAAACGCAGATAATAATAGACAGTGACTTTGAAAAACTTTAACCGTACTCCCATTTTTCTCTTATCAAAAAATAAAAACCATTATGCTTCTATTTTTAAAAGTAATAGCAATGCAATTTTTTTCGCCAATTGTCAAAATCTTCATGATTCACAGTTATAATGTAAACTTATAAGAAATTTGATTAAAACCTAATCTTATTTAAATGTATTCTAAAATAGTGATTGTATTAATACAAAGAGATTGATGATTTAAATTTTTCTGAAATGTGTGCATAAAATAAGTAGCATCAAACTATGTCGAACTGATATCTGTGTCAGACAAACAAACAAACTTCGCCTGAGACGGGTCAATGAATATTCATCGAATTATTGTGGATATCTCAAGAGTGGATTAATCCCTGGGGCGTAAATTAATTACAGTATTTCGTTACACAATATTATTCTCGGATTAACGACAATTGAACCTAAGTCATGTATCTAATAATCTATCAAAAAGATACGAACCATACAGCGTACAGATTTGGTATATACAGTGTTGTGCTTAGATGATTTTAAAATTAGCTAGATAAAGATGAGATAAAAATATGTAAATTCATCTTAGATAAGATAAAGATGATTTTATTTTAAATATATATAGATAAAAGATAAAATTATATGACGATTCATCTAGATAACTTCCAGATAATATTATTTTTAAAATCGCTTATGTAAACAGTTAAAAAATGTAATGTAAAATAAAAAAATGAAAATTATAGATATAAAAATATATTTATAGTTTTATTTATAAGTTTTTATCTTGGTTTTTATCGTTTACTGCTCAAGTTCTATTACTTAAAATATTTTTATATGCTATGAAACTCTAAACCAAATTATCTGAATATTATGTTAGATAATTTAGTAAAGATAACACTTCTTTTAATCTAAGATGCAGATATAGATAATACATTTTCTTATTATCTATATAAAGATAAGATAACGCCAAAATTTCATCTAGATGATCATCTATATAATTTTATTTAGATAACAGCAAACACTGGGTATATAATAGCATAAAATTATTGTTATTAATATAAATTAAAAAATATGTAATCGGCATAAGTTTTTCACGCTATTCCTATCAGATATACGTCCCGAAATTTATATCATACAGAAATAAATTTATGACAATAATTTCGCGGGAGATTATTTATTTTGTTCTTTTTTTTTTAAAATCTTTGCTCATATATATTGTTATCTTTATTTTCTCTGCGATCTTTGATATTAGACAGCAGTCTGAAACTTATTAAATTGGCGATCTTAACGAGCGATTTCGAACGTGTAGCACAACGTCGCGCGAAATAATGATCTCGCAGATGAATTAGGGCGACGTTAGAGGACTCGGGCGAAATTAGGCAAGATCAATACATAAGGTTTCAAGGCACATGGCCATTGGCCGATTTCCAATGTAGAAATATCCCTCCTTTGGAGGACCCCCCGTCATCTCTCCGAGCCGATGATCTGTCGCATCTATCATGCACCGTTGCTTTCGCGTGCATGCCATAACATTAGACTGATGTACATGTACATACGTATGCGCAGGCTGTCAAACGTGTCACCGTAAATCCGCTTTCGTGCGGATGTGGCTTTGTTGCAGCGCAACAGGTTTCCCGATTGCGTTCGACGGATATAAATTGTCAAAACGCACATTCGGAATTGATCGGCATAAATCTCGTCGCGCAATCACGCGAATGACGAATTTATGAATATGTCGTTAACATCGCGTCTCTTGTGTTGTTATATTTATAAAATTACAACATGCTTTCGCGCGACGTAATAAGCCAGTATCAGGTCTCTTGATATTTTAGAGAGGCTTAGCCTTCTCTTAATACGAGAGTGGTCCAATTATAATTCTCACGTCGAGACGAAACCGATTTAATTTACTAAAGAACAGATGTTTCGCGACGACACCGTGGCCGGTTAGATTATCGTATCAAATTCAACCGTCTCACAGAGAAACGCGAAATTGCTATTGTCTGTAACAATATCACCGAGGTCTTGTTATACTTGTATCTCTCAGCATGCGGTAAAGTACGCTAATGATGCGCGTCCATAAGCAGCTTGCGGATCACGAAGCACATCTAGTTCTACATACTGTCTATACATAGAGCGCAGTGGAGTCACTATTAATACGAGCTATTATTAATAGAAGTGCTCGTCGGGACAGTTGTGTGCACCATTTTCCGACGTGATTCCGCGTCCCTCCGGAGAATCGCGTCGCATTATTATTCAAGGCGACCAAACAACCACAAACACGACATAGAGAATTCGCCAACGTGTCTCAACGTCCTCCTCTCGAATGCATTTCGTTGCATCCTCGCTTCCTCGCATTATGCCAGAACGAAACTGCATTCGACGTACTAAAGCATATTTTGACCCCTCCTATCCTTCCCAATCTTCATTTACCCTTTTAGAAAGTACATGAAAAGTAGAAATTTATAATCAGTAGAAAGCAAATCTGAAGTATTAAAAATAAAATCTAAAAAAAATAAATAAAATCTGAATAAAATCTAAATAAATAATCCAAAGTATTATTGCCGGTTACATTAAAGTGACTTTATTGGCGATTATACGTTGTGAAACACGTCCGCGTTGGCCAACAATAATTTGGACGAAGCACCGCTCGGATTTATCGAACGAGAACAATGATTTTACGTTCGATGCTATCTACGTGCTTGCGCGTTTATGCATCGCCAACAATGCCGTGATTGTGCCCTTGATTCGGTCCCCGCGATACACGTTTATGGCCATTATGAGCACAGCTATTTTGATGCGACGTCGTTCTTCGTTTATAGATAAACCGACCAAGTGTAATCGGTGTGAGATTAACTCAGACGCTTCTTCTTTGCCGACACATAAATATTCGCCAAGGCGGTAATAATAATTTGAAATAAAAAATCGTAATTAGAACTCAAATATCGATATACAATATCTAACGCGATCAATATAAAGATCTTGTAATTAACGATATCAGGGAATTACATCTTCCATAAGGGCGACATTTTACGGCGGAATATACGATTTTTTTTCGGAGCCCTTGTACGTAATGGATCTTGAGAGATAAATCGGCGTAGGAAATAAATGGAGGCGAAACTTGCTTAACTGCTTAGTTACTCGCTTCCAAATGTTGGCTCCGAAACAATCGGCGAGAAGATAAATCGCGTTTTCTTGCGATTGTACGTTAGACCGTGCGAGTTTTCGCATGAGGAAAAACTAGTTCTTACTCTAATGTTCGATAAGACTGCGAAATCCACTTACGATTATGCGCTTATGGCTTAAGAAGGCGAATTTCGTACTGTCAAAAAACACAACGTGAAATTCGGGGCGCGATAACACCGCAGATTATGCAAATGACAATGTCAATTTTACAAAAAAGAGCACTTCTCCCAAATGACCCCAATAAATTTCGTTATACGCCGTTATCGTTATCGAAATTCGTGTATAAATTCTAACGAGTAAAACATATATTTTATTTTCTCATCTTGAAAGCAATATCCGAGGGTAATTCGGAAAGAGATACGTTCGTAAATGATGTAAAACATTATTTTAACATTATATTGTTATCGCGTATTCATTTTGACAAACAGCATATCGAACTAAAACTAATTTAGATTTGCTCTTATTTAATTTATTCTAACATATCTTTCTCGAGTGAAATTTTAATACGGAAAATCGGAAATAATCTGATGTTTTTTTTAATAATTTATGAAAATAAAAAAATTCTAGAAAGTGATTGATATAAAACAAAAATGATATATATATATTAATCTGATATTCCCTGCCGCTAGATAATGTCTTGTTTACGATGCATATAACGAGATGAAATATTTATTAAATCAAAGCGCGCTAAGTAATATGAAATAAACATGTCGTGCGAAATCAAATCTAAACAGATAAAAGTCGATGGGCGTGGTGAATCTCGTCGTTAAAAATTGAAAACACGTTCGCGAATTCCGGGACCGTGTCGGTCCATTGCTGTTTGCTTTGGCAGCTAGTTAACGTTCGACGCTTCGGCGTTTGCTCGCTGTCGTACGTCCAGATATATTTTCGACAGGTTTACGTTTCGAAATCACTCTTCACATTACCCGCTTCGTCCCTCCTCTTCGCCTCTTTGTCAGACATGAATTTCAGGATGCTCGTTGAGATCAAGGTTCCCGAAAATTTATAGTCCATTAGAGACCGAGAGGGATACATTTTTCAAAAGTTTCGATTGTAACGCAGCGTAATCGTAAATTATTGTTATTGAGAAATGTGGCTTGATTAATCGGAAAAAGTTGCTTTGTGATTACTACGAATGCTGTTTGATAAATAAATATTGATTCAAGTGGTTAAGTGTCTTTTATATTTATGTCTTTTACTGAACGGTTTATTGACTGAAATGCAGAGTTATTTCGATGAGTTGAATTTTCCATTTTACAAATACATATGTCAAAATGTATCTCGTAAAATTTGTATTTATTCAGATTATATGTATAAATTTCAACTTTTGTGTAGTTTTCCCCTCGTAATAGTTCGACAGGCAAGTATAAAATATCTTACACATAAAATATGCATAAAAAGAAAAGATAGTTTTTTTGGTATTCTTTTAACAAATATATACTGTATCTCGACAATTTAGCATAGCTAATTTTTCGAGAACAGAGCACACTCTTCGTTTTTCAAATATTCATAAAAAAATTATCATGAATGTTTATAACGTGCGATCAATTATTGTCACGCTGTGACACAGATTGAGCGTAAAGGCTCATGCATAAAGGAACATTTTAATCCTTAAGCTAGCACTCTTTCAAGTTCAAAATTTACAAGCGCGACGTTTCATAAATTAAACATAACGTGAAAAAGAAGGGAAACTTTGTCTCTTATAGATGACGTCCTTATGATTGAAGATTAAAACAGATTAAAAGTTTTTGTGCGTAAAGGTAATTCATTCTACGTTTGATCCTCTAATTCTTAAGAGGATATACTAACTTGTATACAACAAAAGAAAATTAATTTCTTTTTTAATTTTAAATTAGCGTATAACGAGTAAAATTCATCTTTCGCAGATTGATTTGAAATTCGTTATGTGAACTTATTATACGGATTCCTATTCTTTTTCTCTTCAGTAGAAAATAATCTCTGTTAATTAAAATATAAAATAAAACGAGTACAGAGATTATAATCTCGCGAATTTCGCATTAAAAATTGCCATTAATTAATTAACGACGTGCTTGCGGATTTCGACTTGCAAAATGCGGAATATATTATTTTCGCTCGAGTTCGCACGGAAAATTTGCCAATTGTTGCTGCGAGACGACGCAGCGTCGTCATTACAATGAAAAAAAAAGGGGTTCGTACATTGTTCTAATTTTATCACGTTCGATAGTAAGCAGCTTCCTGCTTCTCTTTGCAAAATGCATTTGATTTTGCACAAATAGATTGCAAAAACAATCTCAACAATTAGAATTAACTTGTTATCTCATATACAGAAAGATTGGACAAACATTTTATGTCTTTACTGCGTATAAATAACTTTTTATCCTGTAATTCTGTTACGTATTATAATATTTTACCAGAATTAAAGTTTTATCTCCCTGTTCTAAAAGGATTAATTAAAAATTTGCACGCAGCATTTCTGCACGTGTAGGTACCTGAAACAGGTAACACGTGCGTCGCTATGAGGCATTGTTGAAAAGGGCTTAGTATATATAGAAATCGATAAACGACAAACGAATGGAGTTGTCCATCTCGTGTTATATCGACATCGTTTATTATTATGCGATCGTACATACGACAGCTGTATAGGCTGTATCAAAAATTCATAGCTTAACTCGTAGAAGATCGCAATGTATATGTTTATTTAAATAACAATTATATCAGTTCATGTTTTTTTCACAGAGATATGAAAATAGATAATAAAGTTTCACTTATCACCTAATTTCTTTAGTAGATTTTGTTAGAAAAGTAACTTGATTATTTAATTTATTCTCTCTTAGATTATTCAATGTTCGAAATGAAAGATATCGAATTTTCTGGCAGATTGATATCGATTTCGACCATGATTTATAGACGAGAGAAAATTCGCGACTTCTGATGCGCCCTGTATTACATATATATCGTAGCGCACGTGCACAAACTGCACTGTCGTTTCCACACTCGGCATTTCATTCGGTGTTTTTGTTCTTCGGAACTTTTTTCATGGAAAGAAATAAGGAGGGAAAAAGAGAGGAGAGCACTTACGGCATATAAATATCTTTATATATCATCGCTGCTTGTCAAGAGCAAGAGACGGTTAGAATCCACGAATACGAATATCTCGATCGCGACGATGCACCCAATAGACGAAGAGAGCCCTCGAGTCTCGATTTCCGAGTTTAATAAGCGCGAGAAAAACTTCTCAACAATTCGCATGAGTCCGGATAAATTATCTGAATAAGTTTGCCTCGAAAAACGGATGAAATTCCACATTGAAGGTTCTATTTAAAATTTAAAATGATTTGCGTTCAATATATAATCGCGCCTGATTGCATATAAAGGACTTTTTACATTTTATTATTACTTTTATTTTATTAAAAAAATTTTATTAAAAAAAAAGAGATGTGTTGACAATGAAGGATGTTGCAGACGACAAGAGGCAAAAGAAAAATTAAGCTGCGTCATAAAAATGCATTCGATGCAAGATTGCATCGTTGAAATACGTTTATATTCATCCCCTGCGCTTCGTAGATGATACGTGTATGTATGTAGCGCACGTAAATATTAAATCCGCAAACGATGATGAGCGATATATCAGGATAATGTATGTCGTCGACGCGCATTCATTGATAACAATCAACGTCACTTAACGTCCCGCGCAATCGCATCCTGTCGATATATAGGTTTATAGGTCGTAACAATGCAAACAATGACGTACGCATTCGTCGAAAATTGCTCGGCGTGAAAAATCTCATTTGAGAGTATCCGAAATTACGAATAATTAGCGTCGAGAT
The DNA here is from genome assembly GCF_030444845.1 of Prenolepis imparis. Taxonomy (NCBI): domain Eukaryota; kingdom Metazoa; phylum Arthropoda; class Insecta; order Hymenoptera; family Formicidae; genus Prenolepis; species Prenolepis imparis. Next base: position 4,415,606 of record NW_028141167.1, on the reverse strand, counting down.
AATGGCAATGATTACGCGGAATAATCGCTAAAAAATTTTTAGAGTGAAAAACCGAGAAAAGGATCAAGGAAATTGAGCAACAAATATATCGAAAAATCAGAGCAACTCCAAGTTATTTAGTTCTTGCCAATTAAATATAAATAAAACAGTAATTTCAACATCATACCTTATAGACGAAACATTGTATTCGCTATTATTTAACTGCAATTCGCTTCTATTATATAAAAAAATATTTTTCTTTCGAAAAAACAAGAGGAAAAAGTTTGTTCACGTAAAATCGAATGTTATTTTTTTATATATATGTATATTGCAGCCCGAACGGCGCAGCGGTAATTTGTGCATGCAAATTCAATTGATCGACTGCTCCGTTTTTTCGCGAGACATCGTCAGTGAGATATGTAATTTCGTACCCGTATAAATTGCCATCTCGGCGGGAACGAGCTCGGCGGTTTTATCCGACGTCCTGCGACGTCCCGGAATTCCCACGTGCGGCGAAATTTACTGTAACGGCGGATAATTCAAGCGAGATAAGAGACACAAGGGGGGATGGAAAACGATTTCGCCCCGAAATTGTAAGCTTCGCCTCGTAACAATGCACCCGGAAACGGTGGACTCTCCGAAACGATAGCCCGACCGTATTATACCAAATGTGTTCTAGGTGGTCGAGTAACCTTGTAATTTTTAATTAAATTCTATCGCGAGTCTGAACTCAGCCGATTTTTTCGTTTACGGTAACTCGACTCGGACGCGGTCATTTGTCGCAAGTTTGTAATTTTGGTCATTAAGGGGAAGGATTGAAGTGTGGAGACAAGACAAACTTCTCCGACACTGGAAAAAGAAAAGAGATACAAATTGACACACACACTTGGCTCTCCTTTTATATAAAGGCCGTCCAATTAGTCTCGGCTGTGGGACGAAACAAAGGCGGTCGTAAAATAATCGGCAGCCGCTCGTCGAAGGGCCGTGCCGTGTTATTTCTGGCGTGTATTTCTCGACGCTGCGTTTATACATGTTACACGAGCGTTTAAACAAGAGAGGACGGGGGAAATCGATGTCGAAATAAATATTATTAACACGTGGCTGGCACGTTATATCACGCTGTGTGCGACGCCGCCTCAATTCCGCTTTCTTGCGATACCCTCCAAAATGTGGAGGTCCGCGATAGTTTTCTTTGCGTGCCGCAACAAACGTTTCAGAACCATTAGCACCCGTCTTACTAATAAATATTGGCACCGCTTGCTGCCAACCATAAAGACTATTTTGCTACCAAATCATCATCGTTTCAATTTTTCACGAATCTCAGGCGTACGGGCGTCTAGAAGAAATATGAATAATTTGTGAAATAATTACAGCGATAATGTGACACTTCTAAAAATTGATTCTAATTAATTATAAGCACTAATTAAAATAGTTTAATTATTAAAATTATATAAATGAGAGAGAAAAAGGCATAAATTTAAAATTTACTTTAAAGTAAATTTTGTAAAGAACGAGGGGTTGGTCACCGAGGTAATTTTTGTACAAGGGCTAGGTAATTCAGCGGCAATCCAAAAGAAATTTTGCGCAATCCAAGGTAATTTTTGGTAATTCTAAATAATCTTTAGCATTCTCTCAGGTAATCTTGGGTAATTTAATAGGAAATCTAAGTAATCTAAGGGTAATATCAAATAATCTCTAGGTAATCTAAGGTAATCTTTAATTTTTGAACTTAGTGAATGTCATTGATGAATTGTATCTTTTTACAATAATATACATTTGCAGTCGATTTTTAGAGTCGACGCTTCGTAAAAACGTGCTTTTCTATAATTTAAGAATTGTCGTGGTTAGGTTTTCGCGGTACCACGTCTTTCTCTCTCAGGCCACGAACAGACGAGCATTTAAAAATTGCGAAATGCATTCTTATCTACAACTTTTGATAAGCCATCGTCACTTAACGGTAAAACAAAATCTATATTACAATTTTCATGTATTGAATATTCTGCCGGTAATTCCGGTATTATTTTCATTTTTACCGCACTTTATTTTTATGGATGTATTGCAAAGAAAACAACTAACAGTAACAAAAATTAAATTTTCATTCCCAACATTTTTTAAAATATTTTAAAAATATATCAAAACAATTTTTTTTAATGTTTTAAAATAGGAAAAAATGTTTACTGTTTACAACAAATCAATTAAAATATATATTTAAAAAAATTCTTTAAGAATAATTTTAAATTAAAAAAAGGGAATATAAAATCGAAAAAGATACCATTCTAAATTCTAAGTATGATGGACATAATTTGTATTAGGTAATCTTAAAGTAATCTGAGGTAATTTACACTATAACCCCTCGGTAAAGAATTAATTAAACGAAGATAATCTTTAATTTCATTCACTTTTGTTGAAGCGTATAGTCTTAAATTCGAGAAGTACAAAAATACAATATTCGTCGATAAATCTCTATTTTTACGAGGGAAGTACAATGTAGGATACGAGTTGATCACAGTATACTGATGAGCTTCGTAAAATATATAAAGCCGTAGAGCCGGCCGTTACTTTGGCCGAATCTGTCGGCCGTAAAACAACCGAACGGTTGTTTAACGTTGCAGTGCCAAGCGCGAAGATACTGGCGGGAAAGTTTCGTCGACGGAAATTTATGTTGGAAATTATGCGGAGGACGCGACGATGGCTGCGAACTTAAGTTCGTTTTATTTGCATCGCGTCGTGTAAAGAAAAAAAAAAAAAATCTGATCGTCGTGTGTCCAATAAAACGGCCCTCCCTAACGAGCTCGCGACGGAGTCGTTGCAGTTTCCCTATACAGACGTTTTGACCTCCTTATAGAGATCTCCTCGCGATATCCCATTTCGCACGTTAATAATCCTCACGTTATATTTTCACACCTCTAGCTTCGAATTTTCTGATGGTATCTTACAATAGCTATTTAATGAATCGAGGCTACGGCGCGTAAAGATGAGCCAACTACTGTACTTTTCATTAAAACACGATTCCGCCAACGCTTTCCTTAAATAAATTTAATTTATACAGCGTACAAATTACATTACGTGATTATATATGAAAATTATTATTGTGGTTTTAATTTAATATTATTTGCCAGCAGCACACACGCTGTGATTATTATTTGAGGAGAAGCAATTATTAGTTATTCCGAGATTTATTTTTCCGCACACAGTTTGAATATTATAAATCTCCCTTTACGGAAAATTTAATACTTAAAATTGTAATATTTAACTCAAATTCTTTCACGCTAAATTAATACCAGTAACGTTATAATGGAAATTTCGTTTTAATTAAAGATTAAATCGCTGTCGCTAAATGTGAGATTAAATATAGCGAACGTCGGCTGATGACAGTGTGATTAATACATTCTGAGGTTTTTGGCGAAGAGACGCTTCTTATAAGAGGCTCCTTAAGGTTCGATCCCGATCAGCTGTTTCCTTCGTTACGCGAAGTATACTTGGGCGACGAGTGCACTTACGTGCTTAAAAATTTCGTGCAGCTGTAGGCTAAAAATCTATTCTCGGCGACGTGGAAGCCACTTCTCTGTGTGAACGCAATGAAAATTCACTTACCGCGATCGATCAACCCGGACACGCATGCACACGCTTAGTTACACTGATTTTAATGAGGCCGCGCGGCGGGAAAAGTATCTAATTATATAAACGAATCGCCGACGCGTGTTCTCCCTTTTTATAATCATCTACCATGGATAAGATAATTACGAATGCTGCAAGCGTGGCGATATGTCCGGATCTAAAAATAATGTGCATCGACCCTAAGACATTGTATTGCGATTAGTCATGATCGAATATCAGTTTCATGACAATAGCGTCTTAATTTCGCACCTGCTAACTATATACTGATATAATGACGTGCCTTATCAATTGCCACCTGTTTCAAGAGACATTTAGATTAAATAATACGTCGAAATATCTGAGGCTTACTATTGAAAAATATGTTATTTTAACGCAGATATGGTCGTCACGAGGGGATTACAGACTCTTGTTTAAAAATATCTCTTTTCGTCTCTGACAACTCTGTTAATACAAATATAAAGTAAGGAAAATAAATATACGAGATAAGGTTTGATGAGACAACCCTGCGTAATTTTGATTTCGCCGAATCTAGGGCGATCGAATTTATAACTTCATGTCGCGTATTGCTCGAAATAACATGTAGTTGCGGAGAAACGAAACATATAACATATCGCAGATAATAAAATAAACTGGCGAACGCGGTATTGTAGTCGAGATATTCTTGAGATCTTGCTTTCCTAGGCAATTTGTATATTTGCCGGATTTGTCAACTGAAACACAGATGCTAATCGCAATCATTTATCAGGTTTTTCATTTTTATTAGATTCCAGCAGTCAGATGTAATCAGATTAAATCTGCAAATTGAGATCTTTGTATTTATTGACGAAATGAATAATCGTGCGATTGCATTATAAAATCACATTATTTAGTCCAATAAAAAATGTTTCTTCGTCATTAGCTTCGCTTTGTTTCGTCAATGTGGAATTTTCATATAATTAATTGTCCGATGTGACTGTGAGTTTAATTTTAGATCATTTAATTATATAGATTGAAAAAAAAACGCAACGTTTACATTTAAATACTGAAATTAAAATATTTTAAATAGATGAAAAATGCTTGACTGTGCTGACTAGTAACTCTTGAAAGCGCGATCTATTATTGGATATTTCTGGGCGTTACATAAATCGCAACGTAATTGTCAACGTAAAGTCAGAGTCTATAGACCGAAAACGCGTGCCTTTTGAAAACTTTTTTTACAGACACCCGACTCAATCTAACTTGATGCTAGAAACCAAGCGGGCAGACCCAGACGAAGATTGCATCAGGTTCTGGCAAATGTGCAGAAAGAGGAAGAGAAGACGGATACTTACGTACATACATAGTCGATTACACAGACAGAATCGAAACGAGCAAATATAGCTATTACGCGACAGACAGAAGGAAAAGCAGGATGTTCGATAAACGTTAAACAGTATTATTTATTCTGACATGATCGCGTCGTTGTAGATTTGTCAATGGCGTTTTTCATCGTCACGCGACCCGAGCATAACGCGACAATTGTATTATCTTCGTAGATTTTTGCGAGGAAAAAAAAACGCTTTACGTGAAAATAATGTATTATTAGAGAGATTTTTTGTACGCACGCATACACAAATGGCTCTCTCGCAAACAACAAAGATTCCATAAATTCCCCATTTAGCTACGTGGATTAAACAACTGTGGAAAAATGTCGACTATAGCTTTCACCTCGGATTGTTGGAAGAAGACAATCGGATGTTAGAAAAAAAAATCGATCGATTTTCTTCGTAAAATTAATTTTTTATTTCGTGATGTAACAATTTAATTGCTCCTATTAATTATAATTCCGTCTTTACACGAGTGGAGAGATATTATGGACACCTAAGACCATATAAGGAGGTACGTGTGAATGGGAGTTTGGCAATTCTCTGTTGACTAGATTTAACTATGTACATATACGTATAGATTGGTCCTTTGAGGTAAAACGTGTTTAGTATACTTAAGAAATACTCGAAAATTATTTTGTCACAAAGTACATACGAGAACCTCTTAATAAATAAATAAACTATCACACAACATACAAGACAAAGTCGATTTCTATATTAAGAATCGCTCTTTTATAAGTCTCCTTAAATTTATCCTCCCTTACATTGTTTCGATTATAACGATCTATATTTGTGTCTACAGTAACAAGCGTAACAATTAATATTTTATTTACGTTTGTGGATCCAGCGTCTCTAATGCTGAATCGGTAATCATGTAATATTTCGTTTCGCTGTATTTTTGGACCCAAATAGCATTAATTCTTAATTGATAATATTGATACTTTTTTATGCAAGAATATAGAATATGGAAGTGTCTTTTAGTGCAATTAATAGAATACACAATACACTATGGAAACGATCTAGCAATTACACTTCAGTTGTATCTAAACACTATTCGATCTCACACGATTGGTCCTGTCAACTGCAAAAAACGAGGAACTGGGAGAAGTATCTCGAACCATTTTATTTATTTAAGGTTGGAATCTTAATCAAAGATTGATGAAATCGCCGATATTGCGTTACTGTATTATAAATGACTCTAATGATACCGAGTCCGAAACTCGTTTTTCCGATGTATTTCTATTCAATTCGATATAAAATCAGGTACGTCTAAAAAGAGTTTTCTCTATTAAGAGCCACACATTTCAATCTCTTAAATGAAGAATATTATAAGACATAATATGAACAGTATAATCCATCTTGAAATAATTTGCAATTTATATATATATATATATATATATATATATATATATATATATATACACACACATTATATCTTATTGTTTGAAGAATTTATGTTGCCGATTTAATATCCCTGACATTATTTAATCTTCGGTCACTTTGACCGAATTGAAGGCTCTACTCTATAATATAATATAATCTTTATCATCCAATGTATGTTATGATGTAAATATATTTTAAAGATAAATTTAGCTTAAAAATAGCTTAAATTTAAATGTATCTGCCTCATCAAAGAATGTTTAATTATTCGAAAGTTTCTATTTACCACTTTGGCACTCGTTTTCTGTTTCCCGATATATGTGTGCGTGTAAAATGATACCAAAGTCTCACGAAAATAATTTCTGGCGGCCTCGCAATATTCTGAATTAATTTAAAGCGAAGGATTATAATTCGTTACATCACACCGCATATCATTTATCGTAAATGTCCGGATTACGAAATATGCTATACGAATAAAAATAAATATCTCTGCAAAATTCAATTACATGCGACTAAGTGCAAATAAATAAATCAGATGTTAAAAGCACAAATAGAATTTTCATATTTGTACTTCCATTACGCATTTATCTATAAAGTATCGGATATCTACCGCAAACACCCAAGGGTTAATTAACACGCGAGGGGTAGATCGGGCATGTTCAAGCTCGATGATTCTCGCACGGAAGATCTTCCTTACAGAAGTTTTCCGATAGCGGCGACGATGCGGAACGATGCGTACCAGAGGAAGATCGATCCGCGAGTGCATGCGAGCACAAAACGTTCTATCAGAAGACTAATAAAAAACCGGCCTTGACATTGCCGGACGACATGGAGGCAGTCTTATATATGCATCTTTACGTCCTATTATATGGCGAATTTTATCTCACTTCTTTATTTCACTCGATATATGTATTCAATCTTTCCGCAGTGTTCTATCATATGCGCGAATAAGATCCGTATATATCGAAGAGACACTTGCGAAAGCATTTTCATTCCTCGCCGAGGCTCTCGTCCGGCTGATCGTCCTCATCGTCCTCGATCGAGCTCGATCATCCGGGCGGCGTTTTCTTTTGCTTCGTGAGTTCCAGTAACACCGGATAGTGCAGATCCGGACAGTATTCCGGACTGTTCTCCAGCAGTTCCAGATGCCGCGACCACACCGTGTCGTCGTACCGTTCCGTCTGTCGTGCTATGAAACCGCGTTTGATCGATGCCTCGGCGAACTTTTGGAATGTTGTGCCACGTCTGGGCGCCATTACTAGAGCGACTCCGTCGTCGGCTAGCCAGCCGTAGATGGTCTCCACCAGGTCCAATCGAGCGTCGTCGAAGAAGAGACAGTCCGCGCTCAGGATCACGTCGTAAAAACTTGACGGCAGTCGCTCGTCCTCGTCGCCGTCGACTGTCCGCGTCTATATCGAAAAATCGAGAGTCCAGATTTCAGTCCAGCTGCTAGGAACTGGATCAAGCCCTTATGTGTATTCGCCAATCTCCGATTCAAATCGGAGTGCGAGTATCGCTCTCTCGAAATCGTATCAAATTTAAAGGACAAGATTCGCCTCGTACATTTACAAAGTACTTATGAAAAGAGCTTAGCACAACTCGTAGGAAATTGGAAACTTTGTACTAATGTATGGCTTGAATCAAACTTATAATTGTTTTCCGGAACGGATAAAAGACGATTTTAAAACAATTTTTCAAGATTTTTGAAATAATTCTTTTTTAATAGCCTCTAATATCTTTGAAATCGTTGAAATAAAAAAAAGATAATCGTAAGAATTATTAAATTTCTTGTGTGAGCTGAAGACAATATTATAGTCATCTAAAATATTGTGAAACAATAACATATTATATTTTATTACGAAAGAAATAATCTATATGAAAGATATTTCTTTTTCGCAGATTGTTAAAGAACGATTTGAAAAGAACGGATTAAATTTCTGAAACATATATTCTGAAGCTTATCCGCGATACGTTTTATATAGTTTTAACTTAATCAATAAAATAATTAAATTCGCCAATAAAATAATAAAAATCAAATTAAACAATTGAATCAAATTAAACCGTATATGGTCTTTAATAAAGAAAACTAAAAAAAAAAGATAGAGGAACCAATAGCAAATGTCAGATACGTTGAAAAAACGTTCAATCGTTCAACGTCGGATTTTTCAGATAAATTCGAAAGTAGTTTTCGCGTAGATGGACGAGTGAAGTCGAATATCCGTTTTTGCAATTAATCTTGGTCAATCGCTCGAACAATCTTCGATTTTGTTTCGACGATGCACAATTCTGATCGATCCCTGCCAAGCGGAAATTTCCCATGAAAAAGAACACAAAACATTACGAGCTACCGGAAGAACGTCGAGGCTACGTTATGGAGGCTACCGGAAATGGAGCTGAAGTTTAGCCGGAAATGTCCGAATGTGCGTCCATATATCCGAGCCGGGTATCACAACGATCGTACGGGGATTCCACACTCCCATGTGGGTTTATTTATACGAAGAGAGGAAGATACACACGCGTACAAAATATATATTTTTTGTCTACTTATCCTTTTTATCTTTTTATATACTATAAAAATATTTAAAAAATTAGAGCAATATTAAAACAGTATCATAATATCTTATATATAAAAATACAATGAAAAATTATGTGTATATTGAATATTTAATCTGTAGAAAGATTCTTCATTCAATAAAAAGCTAATTTCTAAATATTAATTTATTAAATATTATTTTATTACGAATTAAACTTTTATCTGATATTATTAAATAAATTAAAGCACAAGGATTATATTAAAGGTAGGTTCTCTTTCCATGTTTGTTTTCGAAGATATTTGCTAGATAAACTGTGATAGGTATATTATGATATCATGACATTTCGAAATATGCAGCAATTCGAAACAATTCGAAATAGCGCGTGTCTTCGGCGTTACGTGACCCTGTGACATAGCACATGCTTTGCGAAACATGCTTTATTCACACGATGTCTATTTCACGGATGTCGCGTAAATTTAAAAAGATTACTCGAACTTATCATTTTGCCAAATGTCAAAATCTTTTTTGTTTCCCGACTTACTCGATACAGCTTCTTCGCGAAAATATCAGACTCTACTACTCGTCGTCGCACGATCGGCAATCTCTGTTCTCCATTTATCGTTTATTCTAGAATCGGGATTCCCGATGACTTTACGGCAGAAGGCCTCAATTGTTCCATTCATCGACTCGCGATGACCGCGATGACTCACTGATCGTAACGCATAGAACCTGCAACCGCGAAACCGGGCGTGTCGACGATCCGACGGTTAGCGAACCTCGTCGTCCTCGTTCTCATCACCGATGCGGATCACGTCGGACTTAAGAGTTTACGAGACGCGTTATTCGACCGTGATAAAGTCGCGGCGACCACGCGAAATTCTGGCGGCCGCGATTAGCGAAGTTGACCCTTCAATTCCCAATGTCACATCTGCAGATCCTCGGAGCTCGACTACAAATGCGGACGCTTAATGTTTTTCGCATTTCCACGATACATTCCCGGAATCCGTTTTACAAAAATTTTCGACATACGCAATATATTTCTTATTATTTGTTTACGAACATTTTTTAAATTTATTCTCTACTCTTATTGTTAGTTTTTAATGACACGACTGGATTTTTATTTACATTATAATATAGGCTTGCATCATGTAAAAGCTAAAAAAAATGCCTTTTTTATTAATATCTTCGATATTTAATTTCCGGTTTCTTTGTGGCAACACGTGCCACTGCTGCAGTATTCCTGTCAAGCTTTAATATCGCTCCGCGATGTTGCTTTGAGAATGTGCTTTTTTTCACATGTGTTTTATTGCGCGCTCGCGGCCTTCTGTTCACAGCGATCTGATGGAATACGGCTTATCGAAAAACGATGGAAACACGTTTCATATTGAGAAAATAAAGATGTTGAATTAATGTGTATTTATATAAAAAAAAATACAGCGCACGAATCAAAAGAGAGAGAATCGATAAAAGAAGAAAGTTTTATAGATACAGAAATTACCAAAACTCATCAAAATAAAATTCGAGAAACCTATCGATCTATCGAGCATTTCTTTGATATAAAAGGTTTGAAAATCTTTCTCGCCTTTACCTCGCGCTATTTTAACCACGCTTTAATCTTAGCTTCGAGAGAGAGAGAGAGAGAGAGAGAGAGAGTAATCCCAGACTAATTCGAGAGAGCGATATCTCGAAATTGGACATTCACCTTAACACGGTTGCCATTGACCGCTGCCTGTCTAAGGGCCCTGGCGGCCCGGGCCCACTGCACGACGCCGCACTCGACCAGATGCGTCATGTCATTCCTGGCGACGATGCAGCGCACGCTCTCGACGCTGGTCACGTTGCCGTCCGTGAGCGTCACGGCGCTGGGATTGCAATACTTAGCCGCGAGGACGCCGGCGAGGCAGCTCATCCCGCCACCGAGTTCGAGAACGCTGCGGTTTCGGCAGAGGCCGCGGTTCCTCAGCAGATAGTAGGCCAGACACTCCTCGGACGGCCAGACGCACACGTTGCCGGTGTTGTTGAAGCCGATCAGTTCGCTCGCGGTGAAGCACTTGCTTATTCGACGTATCTGCACGTCGTACGACCGGTTGTCCAGCCGGGCCGAGTACTCGCACCAGGTGGACTCGCCATCAGCTGGCGCGTTTATCAGCGGCGAGCACTCGAACAGGCCGAAGCTGGTGAATCGTCTCACCGACACTTCCTCGTCGGACTCGCTGCCGATCGGCTCCGGCGAGCCTGTCAGCGCCCTGGCCAGAATGCGCCATCGACGCTGAGCACGAGTGCTTTTCTTGGAGATGCGATCGTCGTTCGTCTCGATCGAAGGTGCTTCTCGACGGGGTAAAATCTCCTGCGACATGTCGCGATCAAGAGCATCGATCGAAATTCGATATAATGTCTCCGCACACCTCTTTCAGGTTTCTCTCAATATTATCTTTGTATTTCAGTGAAGAGATTATCCTCCTGTTGTTTCTTGAAGCCTTTTGTTTACAATCACGTTGCGAATGTTTACGCAAGAAATTTCATGGAAAACTTTATCAAGATTTCGTCGCGAAATCGCGCTGCTGCGAACTCATCGTGGAAGGCACGTGGGAACAAAGACGCGTGGTCCTCTTTATCGCTTATCGTCGATGGTGATGGTACGCCGGTTCGGAATCGAAGGGAATCGGCGTCGCCGTCCTTCTTCCGGCGATCGGTCCAGACACATAATTCCCCTTCGGACAGTAGTTGGCCCCACGGGGGCGGCTCTCGCCCGACAAGGACGGGGATGGACGAAGGGACGGGCCAAGACTAAAAGCACCAAGTCAAGTTCTAACTCGCGCCACGCGGACGACAAGCGTTCTCCACGAGCGTTGGATCGGCGCCTGCGCGACTCCTCGTTTACTCTCTCTCTTCTATTTCCTTGCGGCCGGTTCACCTTTTGCACGTCTCTCCGCGGATGTTCCCCGACGTCGTGTGTGTCTGTCGCACTTTCGTACAAAGATCTTCCGGCGCGCTATCGCTCAGGATTCGAGCCGCCGCGTGGCTCCGAATTAGCCTGATGAGCTTTTCCAAGATTTCTCAAGAAGCTCAATGGTTGATCGGATTCTCAATAGCGAATCTGTATATATAATCCGTAGAAACGACGTACGCCAACATTCGTCGAAGCTTCTTGAGAGAGGTATGACGGATCATATGCTGGCGGACGCTCGGACAAATTTATCATTCGCATCAAGCTATATATCGAGTGAAATAATGAAACGTTAACGCTCGCGCTTTTTCCTCATCTTGCACAACGGAGGAAATTATTAATTCGATTTGACCGAGCAAATAGCATGTTTGTCGTTTGCGATTTCATTAGCGATGAAAGAAGAATGAGCGAGATCGTAAGACAGATAAATTCGAATATATAATGCTATAATAAATCAGCGCACAAAAATAGAAACAGGCAATACGGTTTCATTTATCATTTGTCTCGCGCGCGTATCAGATTATTATTATTTTTATATCCTATTAAAGTATCAATGACGTTTACAGCTTTCGTTGGCACGTGTTCAATGTTACCATTATTTCTCCCGGCTATCGCGTATATTGTAAGTTTAGTTATTTCCTATTTTTACGACGCTCCCTGTTCCGTCAATCTACCGAAACTACGAGTGCCATAACTTCTCGATGACGAAACGCCGGAACTGCGTTGAATATTCGACAGGTGTTCCAGTTACGAAGTTTTAACGACGCGTGGGTTTCTGCCTATTGATAACAAACCATAATCCATCCGCTTTAAATTTTCCTCGACAGCTTATAATTGGTTTTACGCGAGGTTTTACGTCTTACAGCTTTCATAAATTCCCGTACGTCGATTTATTTATGTCGATTTTATTTTTCATTTCAGATTTCTCGATCGGAAAGACTCAAACACGTTGCTTTATATCTCTGGATATATCGGATAATATATTATTATAATAAAAGTAGAAAGAAGGGCGGAAAGAGGGAGAAGGGGGGGCGATATAAAATGCCCCGTTATAATATACAGCTGGCCTATCCGAGCGTGTCATAAGCCTGGTTCTAACATCAGTAATTGGTCGTTTTTGGTACGTCGTGCCAAAAGACGCAGACTCATTAAACTGTCACTAAATTAATGTTTAAATCTTGGCCAAAGTTTCCGAGCAACGAGCGACGAAGAGCACATTCGTTAATTGCTCCTTGTTTATTTAGGCGATTTACGCTTATCGCGTAATCGCTATTTAGTCTCGGTTGGAAGTAAAATGAGCATCGATATCTGCGATTTATTTTCATCGCGCAGCTCAATATTAATCACGTAAATATAATGAATATAAGGTATTTTTTTTATATTTATATCTTTGCGCTTAACGAAACAAAGTGATCATTAATTTTATTCCGCATTTAATATCACGCAATCATATCAACGCACATTTTATTCAGATATATCAATCTACGTACAAGGGAATAATTTATTAAGTAAATGCAATGTGTGTACTATATCTGAAATATCCAATTTAAACAATTCTTCATTCAAAAACAACATTGGAAACATATATATTACATATTAGTAAATATCTTCTACAACGACTCAATATATTAACCGAGTTTAATGAATCTCTCAATTTATATATTATAAAATGTAAGTAAAATGTGCACAAATATACACATTTTATTTATCGCAATTTTCAACGATGCAGAAAATAAAATAAGATAAGCGTAAGTCATTAAATTATTAAATTTTCATATTACCTGCATACTTTTACGATCACAAATATTTAAATAATCTCCCTCTAGATTTAAGAAGAAAGTTTACACAGGGAATTCAATAATTCTTTACTCGGTGACAAGATTTGGAAGCAAGCCAAAATTATGACAGTCGAAACAAATGAACATAGGTATGAACATGTATGCATTAAAAAGCTACGTTTTCTTTCGTAATATTAATATAATTTATGAAATAATATATGATCTAATATAAATACCTAATTTAAAGGCAGAATGTACAACAAAAATCCTACAAAAAATTATGGATTCCAATTATTGCCTAAAAATACGTATTGTGCGAAATTACTACAAAGAAAAAAAATTCATCTTTACTACGTGAATAAATTCACGTGTAATCAGCAGTTACAGTCTGTCTTACATGGACCTTGCTAATACGGACGAAATTCAATTTCCTCGGAAACATATTGCTAGGAATAAGCTCGAAAATCAGTTTTATCGTTGCTTGCTCCGGTTATTTGTACGTTTTTCTCTCCTTTATACGGCAATTATACGGAATGCCATCTTATAAAATTATAAATACTTGAAATAGTCAAATAATCGATGATAATAAAATCACTTCTCCAATTTCGCGGAAGTAAACGGGAGAAAGAATCGTCTATCCGCGTCTATCGGAAAGACGATACCGAAAGAAGCACTAAATGTATTTCTATGTCTACGGTCCTTCACATCTCCGCTATATTATCGCAGATGGCTCGGGTTTCTGGCTCCATTAGCGATTTATACCATAAAGCACGCGTCAAAACGTCACCGGTACTTGCCTAGTTGAGCCACACGTCCATTAAGCTCTTTTATATCCATTTTCGAGAGAACTTTTTAATTATTTGTGCAATCCTCCGCGATTCGTTATATTTATATACCTTGAAGAGATATTGGTCCCCCCTCCCACCCTCCTCCCCGACATTTCCTGTCGTGGCGCGTCGAATCGGTTCTGTCATAATTATAGCGAAATCGAGTTTTCAACGGTCAATGACATCGTTTCGAACGAATTCGTCTGTGGAAACAGCCGTCGTAATCACATAGTTTATTTATACAAGAAACATATATATCAAAAGTGAAAAATAAACTTCTACAATTCTCTACAGAGGAAAAGCTCAATATTTTTCTTTTCGTGAGAAAATAATTGATAAGAGAAAATTAACTGTAAGGAGCTAGACTTAAATTATTCATAAATTCATAATATTGATGCATAAATATATATATTTATACAATAGCGTAGATAAACAGTGATATTGACTGAATATTTTTTTCGCAAATTATATATAAACTTTACTTTTATTAAATTACTAGAAAATTGAGTCTATATTTTTTTATAAATATTTAGATAAAATAAGTTAATTATTAAAATTACTTTCATATTTCAAAAAAATTATCAAAAGATCTCAAGAAATAGAAGCTTCCGATTAAATAATTTATCGATTTTTCGTCTTGAAAGACACAACGGTGGGATTTTTCGCGAAAGGCGATGTTTCATATTGGAATTCGAAACGTGTAATCCCGTGTACGCCCGGGCGCACAAATTCAATTTCGTTAAAGCGCAAGGTGGTGATCTCTTCGCGGAGCGGCAGCGATGCGCCCACGTTTTCGCACGCGTATCCCCTGCGGCGCTTATGCAACTGCACCGAGGCTGCGGGCAGGTATATATATACGTATGCTATCTACTTTATATTGTTTGACACAAATAGGATCCATTGGCAGTGGTACTCGTGGTTTCCCTTCCACGTGTGAAGCCGATAGCCTCTAGGCACTATGCGGCAAATGTAGATATATCTTCCCTCGCATTCCGTAATTCAAGAACAAATGTTTGAGTTATTTGTTTAGTGCGTTCTAAACAATATTTTTTATTATATTTTATATTGTACCGTTAGAATGTGTGTGTGAATAAACATTTTTATTGTTGAATATATAAAATGCCTGTCGATAAGAGAAAGATAATATATCGTACGATATATTACTTAAAGCGAGATGTGAATTAGAATTCCTGTAAATGGAATTTTCAATTATAAGGAAAGCTTGCTCATATATACAATTAATCAAGCCTGTATATGTATACGTCGGTGCGCGATTGAGAGAGAATCTCCGTTCCTTTTCTCCTGCATTGTTACGCATACTCGCGAAATATCTCATCTTAAGCACTCGCGCCATGTGCGACTGACGTAAGATGCGCGATACTATTATTTGTACCTATGCAAATGTGCTTTCAGAGAGAAGACGTGGACTTAGACAGGCGCATAAAGACTGGCGCGATTCGATTAAACGGAGTTGGCAATCGAAATCGTGAGTGCCGAGAGTCGAGAAATCGCTACACATCAAGCATTGACGATTTATACCGTAAAACGATTTTACGGTGACAACGATATGCACGTAAATCTCAGAGAGATTTTAGAAAGAGGATATTATCCTCGAGATAAAAAATGATTGGACATTTTCCTTTTCTAAAAAAGGCATGTTATTGTCGCTTTTCCGCGATGCTAATTGGCTGTCTCGATTCGCGTTGTGCGTTATATTCATAGCATCGAGCAGCTGTCTTTTATATTATTTTATTTTATTTTATTTTATTTTCGACAAACTGACAAACAGCTAACCCTCGCGAAAACAGCCTCTCGATGCTATGAATATAACGCACAACGCAAATGCACGAGGCAGCTAATCAACATCGCAAAAAAGAGGCAACAATACTTGCGAGAATCCACTTAACATGCCTTTTTAGAAAGGGATTAGAACAACACAAGCGCGCGCCATTCCTCGATTTTATGTTAAAAAGAATGATATAGAAATCAGCTGATAACTGTCAAAAATATTAATCGCAGATAAAGCATTATAACATATTATTTAAAACATATTATTATTTAAATTTTTATAACATTATTATTTTAAAATTTAATTAGCAAATTAACGCTTTAATCAGCTGATTTCTGTCAAAAAATACTAATAAAGCGTTAATTTGCTAATTAAATTTTAAAGTAATAATAAGTTATAAAATTTAAAATAGTAATACTGTAAACACACAATATGTTATAATGCCTTATCTGCAATTAATATTTTTTGACAGAATCAGCTGATAACTGTCAAAAATATTAATAGCAGATAAGGCATTATAACATATTACATTTACAACATATTACTATTTTAAATTTTATAATCTATTATTATACTTTAAAATTTAATTAGCAAATTAACGCTTTATTAATATTTTTTGACAGAAATCAGCTGATTAAAGAATTTATGAATTAAATTTTAAAATAATAGTATGTAATAAAAATTATAAAATAATATATGTTTTACATAAAATGTTATAGTACTTTAAACTCGATTAATATTTTTTGACAGTTATCAGCTGATTTCTGTCAAAAAATATTATTCGAGTTTAAAGTATTATAACATATTATTTATAACATTATTATTTTAATTTTTGTAACATTTTTATTTTAAATTTAATTAGCATCACAATCAGGTTTAAACAAACTTAATATAAAAATATCATTCTATTTTACATAAAATCGAGGAATGAGGCGCGCGTAGCGCGCGCTTGTGTTGTTCTTGTGTTTTTAAACAATTCATTATTTATGTTATATGTATATATTATAATTATAGAATTCTTAGCTTTATTCTTAAGAATAATGTTTCTAAGTTTATAAAGTACTTTGAAAAACTCATGTCAATTCACACATGAAATTTGTCATGGATAATAATTCTATGTGTCATGAAATATCTTTTAATTAATCCTTTAAATAAAATATAATTTACTTGTACACAGAAGATTTTTTTTAAATAGATATCGTAATCATATTTGATATCAAATGTTCGTTCATGTAAATTTAATTATCATTATATTTATAATGTAAAAAGATTAGATTTATGGTAGTGTGCGACTCGCTGGAGTTGCCTAATCGTAATATAATCTGCAGATCTGCAGATTCCGCCAAATCGTATGGAAATTGGTTTCTCTGATTGGTTTCTCTGAACCACGAAGAATCGCAGACTACAAATGCAATAAAAAGTACCGAATATCTAAAATTATATTTAATCTTATATCTCATTTAATTCTTATTTTCACACAATTCTTTTTATTATTTAAAAATATTATATATATATATATATATATATATATATATTTAAGAAAAGTCAATTTTAAATCAGTCAAAGAATTTATAGTAAAAATTATATATGATAGTGTTTTGCCCCATGATGCCCTAATATAAGTTTTTAAAAATGGGGATAGAAATATTATTACGCGAATGTGTCTAGCGGAAGCAAATTTGAAAAATTACAAAAAGTCACCGGAAAGAAAAATCGCTAAGAGAGGAGAAGGGAGAAAGAGAGTAAAATGAAGACAAGCTGTCGCAATGTAGACGTGGTAAGACGGTATTGCGGCGTTTCTCTGGCAAAAGCAGGGACGCAATGCGTCTAGGCGTCTCGATCTCGGGTCAGGAAAGTTACGTGACGACGTGAACGACGTCGGTGACGTTCGAAGGAGGAGAGACACCGTCGTCGCGAAGACACATCTTTTCCTTTTCGACGGGGTTCACCGGCAATTGTAAGCAAAAGCGGCTGTGTTGGCCAATGACGGGCCCCACATTCGGTTATTAAGGACAGAAGTAGATACGATGAAGCGGACAATGGAGCCGCTATCGTCACCAAGAACGATGCATCATTTTATGCAACTCGACACAATTACAGATGTAGTTATGACAGGTGCGTATAGGACGTTCGAATTTAATAGATGATCGATACTATTCGATCGATACTTCGTGCGCGAAAGCATTGGTGCTTGTATACTGACCAAGAAAAAATAAATCTCTATGAAAATAAATTTTGAAGGATTGCTGACAATGAGATTAAATATAATTAAAATAATTTTACTTCAAATTATATAAACTTTGCTTAATCTAAAGATGCAGCTTTTTACTAACTTTCGCTAATTGTAAGAAAAGGCAGTTTGTATAAGATTCTTCGAAAAAAACACGTGCTTTTTATTTGCACATTTTTTTTCAAGACATCGCGTATGTTTCATAACGGGAAAAACTCTGCTTAGATAGTCAAACGATTCTAATTTCGGTATATGGTTAGCATGTGGCTTTATTGCGATAGGGTACCAGGTTTACGCAGGTGAGAATCGAGATAACGCCACACGAGTGTCAAGGAAGTTGTATTTTTAGCAGATACGGGGGCTGTGACTGTGTAAGCTATACGTGCAGTAAAATGAAAACATAGTAAGCGGCGAATAGGATTTTGTTTGTAAGTGTAGAGGGAATAAAAATAATAAAAAATTCAGACAAAATAACACTCGAAAGAGAAATTGCTTCCCGAAATAGTCTTTCGCGAATTCTACTCCAAAGTTCTCTTCCAAAAGAGTTAATAAAACAATCTCAAAGAGAAACGAACGCGAATCAATGAACGAACTTTGATCTTATTTATCTAATACAATTATAGATTTAAAAGTAAATCAAAATATTTCAGTAAAAAATAAAGAAAAATAAATAAAAAGAAATAATAATTTTTATATACGAAAATTTTAATTAAAATATGTATACAAATTAGTGTAAAAAAAGTATAAAAAGCGACAAATTTAAAAAATAATATAACGCAAAGGAAGTAGCTAATACGCAAAAATAAGCAAAGAAATTTTAACGTAAGACCCTGCGCACAATAGAGAAAATATTAGGAATAAATATTAAATATTAGAAATAGGAATTATTTTAAAATAATAAAATCGAAAAAACTCTGATATAAAAATATAAATTCGGGTATAAAGGGCTCTTACTAGCTTATTAGCCCTTATTAGTCCTTTATATCAGAATTTGTATTTTTATATCAGAGTTTTTTCGATTTTATTATTTTAAAATAATTCCTATTCCTAATGTTTAATATTTATTCCTAATATTTTCCCTATATTGTGCGCAGGGCCTAAGACAAATTGATAATTACAAGTTAGATAATTAGTGCCGATAGGCTGTCGCGGAAGACGCGATTACTATACGCGAAAGGTATGTCGCAGATATAGATATACAGTCGAATGTGGAATCGTGAGGATGGAAATCGTATTATGCAAAATATGTCTAAGCCATATATGTATACACGCGATGTCTGCAAACTTTTCCCCAGTCACGAATTCGCGCACGTGGTGCGAATATATACATATAGGAGTAACGATTCGCACTTTACGAGAATCACATAGGGTGGATTATAACAAGCTCTCTGTTATCAGCTAGGCCCAGATAGTCGCTATGCTGTGCTAAATAAACGTGTAGTGTACATACATATACATAGCATATGCTATGACAGATATGCTGCGGTAATAAACACGGTGAAGATTGTTAGTTAGATGAGCGACCGTCTTTTACACAATAAAAAAAGAATATTTTCATAAATATATTTTAACTTGGAGATAAGCTCTGTTGGGGAAGGATATCAATTTTATTAATATACCACGTTACGTGACACGTACCGTTTTGATATGAAAAGCAAATTTGCCTATGTAAGGTGAGACATAAGTCGACACACGACAGAAACACGCGAGACGTAATACTCACATTTCACAACATAATTCTCTAGACTCTAGAAACAAGCGGGAAAAATTAAACTTCTATCTATTTCCAATAATTTTGCAAATATCCTAAGTAATTTTTTTTAAAATACTTTTAGATATAATTATATGTAATTATGTCTCCGATCTATTTCTTTTGCAATATTAAATAATGGTTTTAGACTGTTAACAGCAGATAATTGAATTTCCCTGTAGATGCGAGAGAGGATATAATTACATCTTCTCTCTTCCAACATAATTAATGAACGTGTAATTTCTATTACAGAACAAGGATATACGCACAGCAAAAATCAATTACATATTACATTATATTTTACAAATTTACAATGCAGCAGAAGCTTGCAATTATTACCGAAAAAAATTATATTCTAAATAATCCTTCATATTTATTATCTATTATGACAAAATAACAGTGATATGTGTGAAAATGCGAGCTTTACATTTTTCTTTCAATTTAAATCGTTTTCATTTGAGCGAAAAGGAAAATATCGGTATCTTCATGCATTCCTTGTGAAAGGATTTTGCAGAAACGACGAGATATCAGAATATATATATACCGGGTGTCCCATTTTAAAGGACCCACTCAAATATCTCAGAAACACTGCGTTAAATCAAAAAATGTTTCCTACAAAAGTTGTAGGGTTTCGAGGGGGACATAACATAGTAATATTCATATGACCTTGGGCGGCGTCTCCAAGTTCAAGTGAAGGTGAGAATAAATTTTTTAAATGGAAACCCATATTTTTTATTATAACATCTTTTTCTACTAATTAATTTGAACAACTTTTATCGGAAGCATTTTTTTATTTTCTTCAAAATTCATTCTCACTTTCACTTAAGGTTAACCTTCACTAACCTTGGAGACGCCGCCCAAGGTCAAATGAATATTACTATGTTATGTCGAAACCCTACAACTTTTGTAGGAAACATTTTTCGATTTAACGCAGTGTTTCTGACAATGAGATATTTGAGTGGGTCCTTTAAAATGGGACACCTGGTATATACACGATATTGGCGCTCTTGATACGCTTATCGCGAAATCAGATGCCCTTTATGTATGTACGTTACACGTGTATCGTTACTATAAATGAGACGAACGTTTTATCGTATTGAGCGTTCGGTATTGCACCAAATATCGTTACGATCGGAAATACCCTCCCGATATAGGAGTAGACATCTTGATACATGAGAATTGTTTGCATTGTTTAATATTTCTCTCTATTCAAAAGCATTCTTTTGCAAATATAGAGATTTTAACATTGCGCATACAAGATTTATGAGAAAATTATTAAATAATAATCTTTCTTTATATATATACATATATATAATTTATTTATTTATTTAAATTTTTTAATCATATAATATATAATATATTATATATAATATATAATATATAATATACAATAATTTAATATATATATATACTGATTTTTAATTATATTTAACAATAATTCTATATAAATCTTTATAAAAGATTAAGAAAAATCTCTATATTTGGAATATTTATACTCGATGAGAGAGAGACTGGAATAATAAGATTCGAGTCTAAAAACGAGGTTAGAGCGACAATATCATACATGATATACGAGACATGATAAAACATTGCGTTACTCACATTTTCGAATCCCTGTCGACGATATCTCACAGGTGTCTTATGGACGACGGAAGAATCGATTCCGAGCGCTTCCCATTAATTTCAACCACTTCTCCAGTCGAAGGACACACAAAACACTTGTTACGTTTAACGTACTTAACCTCACCTCACGTCTTCAGGAATCTTCGCGTACACACGGACTCTCGTTCTTTCACTGCAAGAGCAACAAACAAATAATATAGCACACGATCGATTCCGGCTCGCGCGACGTAGATTGTAATAATGTGTAACCGAGTTATGTAAATATATTTCTATATATTTCTCGCAACAAAACAATGTACAACGCACACAATTTCGGAGTCTCGAAGCGAACAGTCGCGATTTATTTCGCTTTCGACACAATGGCGCCATCTCTCGCCAAATATTCGGCATATATTTATTGTTTTTTTAGATACGCATATATCTTCTTATATATTTAAAATGTATAAAATAATTATAATATAAATAAAATATTTTTACAGAGAAATATTTTTAGAAATATTTTTACTTTTTAAAAATTTATACATTTTTTAAATTTTCTTAAATAATCTAATAATGTTAGAATACACACTTTTCATAACTTACGGAAAACATTCGGATTAAAAATTTAAAAAGTGTATGAATTTTTAAAAAATTAAAATATTTCTAAAAATATTTCTCTGTAAAAATATTTTATTTATATTATGATTTTTTTATACATTTTAAATATATAAGAAGATATATATGCGTATCTAAAAAACAATAAATATATGCCGAATATTTATGCTACGTAATAATACATACATTTCGCACGGAAATCCCAGTCTTGCCTTTTTCAGAGACCTTTGGTTAGAACGAAACGTTATGTGTCGATACGCGTGTACAGAATTGAGCCTTTGATGTAAAACCGTTCGCTTTGAATTTTGGCGATGAGGAGCCATCTCGTGCGCAGGAGCGATATGAAATTCGTCGCAAACAACGTTGCGGCAATGCGTTAAAACTCGGATCTAAATTCGCGATCTAACCTCACACCGGACCGGTGTGCGATGTCGTTTCGTATATCTTTATTATCTCGCGAGATCGCGCGCGATCGTGATTTCCTCCGATCGGGATGCAAATCGCGCTTCCGCACCGCGATTTTACGTCCGCCAAAGTACGAAAGAAGGGAGCTACGCTAGGGTTTACGTATCGTCCCGTTAACCTTATTATCGCGTGTCACAGGTTATGACGTAGACCGACTGCGGACGGTCAGGAGTCCAATATAACATGAGTAAACTTAGATTAGGGTCGGATTATATCCCCTTAACGACGGAGGAGGACATGTCGAAGATCCGCGTCGTCGTACAGTTTTCCAAAGTGGCATGGCTTACCGTGTCGCTGCCCTTCTTGGCGTTCGTCTTCTGCGTCGCCTACTCGGTCCTGTATAATTTCGAGCATTCTACCTCCACCCATTGCCAGGTATGCGATTAATGCGGGAAGCAATAATTACTACTCTGTCATGTGTGACTCGAGATATATATCTTCCATGATTTTGCATAAATGACTGCATTCTCGTGATTGGTTTCTGGTACGTGGAATGTGTTATTTGAACGTCATTAAGTGCTGAAAGAAATTTAATAGCGTTAATTAAGAGCTTGAGTACATATATCTTTAAATAACAATGTTTCTGATAACACATAAACGGAGAATTATATTTTAGAATTATAATATACAAAAATAATTCTCTTCCCTAATGTGCGTTTCTTTCTATTTCTAGGTATACAATTTTTTACCGTCTGTCTCGGCGGCTATTGGTCATTACAGACCTCAAAGAGACGTCTGGAAAACTGCCGTAGCATTACAAGCGACAGTGAGAACCTTAGTGTTTATGATGTACTATCGTTACTATAAAGAACACGTTTACATGTGGGCACGATACTTGAGCAATATTGCGCTTGTTATGTATGCCATTGAAAATACATCTCTCGTGACATTGAGCTTTTGGTCTTCCGATGAGAATTATGGTACAGAAAAGTGTACATGCAAATTTGCATCAATATGCAAGTATTTTGTACGCAATATATAATATTAATATATATTATTTTTCTTACAGCATTCCATAAATTATCTTTCATAATGTTTTTGATAACATCTTTTATACACATGTTCTTAGCATATTATATTATGAGGAATTGCTTGAATATTGCAAAAGATTTTCACGACACCTCTTTAAAATGGAAATGGAGGTCAATGATGTTGAATGTATTATCTATATTCATAGCCTGTTACTTCTTCTATAGGCATAATAAGTATTGTGAACCTTTAGGTAAGGCAACATTGTAATATATTATTGTAAAATAATGTTCTTATTAATTTATATAAAAAGTTATATATAATTTCAGTATATTCTATGTTTGCTTTGAGCGAATATGGAGTTGTGATCTCAAATATGGGATACCATTTAACTGCAGCATTGGATTTTGCTACAACACGTCTTATGATATCAGGGAATAGAGTCAGAATTATCTAAAATCTTTTTCACAGATTGTGATTATAGTATTATATATATATGTACATATATACTTGAAGTTTATTGTATATTACTGTACATATCGCTTCTGTCTAAAGTCTTTATTATTCTTCCATATTAAAAAATAATTTATTAAATAATTTAGTTATTAATTGTTTAATCAGAGATAATATATATTGATTGTAGCTCTTTGAGAGCATGAATGCATTGCAAGTATTAACAACTAAAAGTATTTAGATCAAAATTTGTATAAAAATAAATTTCTTACAATGCTTTAGATAATGCTAGAAATGATAAGTACAGAATCTTGTACTCACTTTTATTCTGCTTAATCTTTTATATATATTATTAGATATTTTTATCACAATGTACATAGACCGATATATACAATGAAATATATTGTTTCATATATATATATGTATGAAAACAATTTTTTTGCTTATAAATAAATTATACAACATATAAAAAATATATACCTTCTTTGGAAATTTTTTTTCTCTAAGTGCCTGTTCTGTCTTGCTTTTAATTTGGGTAATTAAACAAATGTATATATCAACATCGATATTTCAAAATTTGAAATCGCGATCGAGTTTATCGGCAATGAATTTTGCTATCGCCATAGAGCTAGTCGCAGCGGGTGATGGTGCGTTTCGACAATGCAATACTCTACTACCGATTGCACCAGTGCCTCTATCGAAAACGAAGTCGTCAACTAGCTTGCCGTCTTTATCTAGCGCCTGCGCTCTCACACCCGCTGGTCCTCTATTAATAAAATATAATATAATTAATAAAATATAATTATGGAAATCGGTAAGAATTTTATCAAAACAGATATTGCAGTACATAAAATACGGACCTTCTGACATCTTTATACGTAACTTCAGGAATAAACTTTTGTAAATCCTTCACTACAAGTGGATAGAAAATTGATTTTATCACTTCCATACAGCCTGGTAGAAAATATCGGAAGCATAGTTTGTATAAACCAGGAAACTTCGCCATTTCTATGCAATCTCTTATATTTATATCAAACCAGCTAAAAGAGGAAAAATTTATATATATATATTCGATTTTAATAAACAATATATTTATAATAAAAAGTAATAGTTACCTATAACCTTCTCTAGCGAATGCAAGAACAGCATTAGGACCTAGCCAAATCTCGCTCGTTACTCTAGGTGTAAAGTGCACGCCTAGAAATGGGAATCTGGGATCGGGTACCGGATACACGTTGGTCGTGCAGAGATGCCGCTTGTTATCATTTAAAAGAAGATACTCGCCGCGAAACGGCACTATTCTCGGACTTAGATCGCAGCCTGTCATTACGGCCAGACGATCCGAATGCAAACCAGCACACGTCAGCACATATTTCGTTGGTATGCACTTTAAGAGAAAAATCGTCAAAGTGTTAGGTAAAATGCGATGGTACGATGTAATAAAAATGTATCGTTAAAGATTAAATCTTACTCGAGTTTTCGATTGAACAGAGATGGGAGCCAGTTGGCTTTTTCCTTTCGATTCTGTCATTTCTGCAAATCCGGCTACTTCGAAATTGAGGAAAATCTCACCTCCCATTTTCTGAAAGTCTTCGGCGAAAGCTTTACACACAACTGCCCAATCTACTATACCAGTCCACGGTGACCATAGAGCCTTTTCTCCCTGAAAAAAATAATATAATTTTATCGATTTTCACTATTTTTTTATTTATGTTATGTTATTATTTCACAGCTATATTTGTGATATTGAATACTAAAAAATAAAATTAAAATATTATGAAGAAATTATATAAAATGATAATTACAAAGTAACTTTAAGAAATTAATGAATTCATATATAAAGAAGAATTTGTATACATTCTTTTCCGCTTGCATTACCTTGCACTTTGGCTCGTATTTAGATATGCAGTCTTTCTCAACAATTTGAAGATCCGGTACATTGTTCTTTGTACCTCGATCGAAGAGGTCGTCTATCCTTTTGACTTGTGTCGGATTCTGGGCGACAATTAATTTGCCAACCTTCTTGTGAGGTATGTTGTTTTTACAAAAGTACTCATAGCTAAGTTTTAATCCTTCCACGCAGAGCTTCGCCTGTTAACAATCACAATTGGATTAAAGGTCTTTTAAATTTTTAACCATGTACGTATTATATACATTATACATATGTATTATGTAAATAAAAATTAATTTTAGCAATTTTATATTTCAAAGTTAGTAAGCTTCTAAGTAATTTTATATTCGTTAAGTTTCACACTTTTTAATCCTAAGTTGCTTTTCTCTTATATTAGATATCGATATAATAAAAAAATAACATTTAATTTATTGCTCTTGTTAATTTCTGCTTCTTATCTTAGTTCAGATTCAAGACCTTCCAAATGGCTGAATGCGGGAAATTATACTTTATTTCAGTTTACCTTCATACTTCCAGGAGTGTAATAAATGCCGGCGTGTACCACTCCGCTGTTGTGCCCTGTTTGATGCATGGCTAGGGCGTTCTCCTTTTCCACGATAGCCATCTTCATATTCGGATGTCTCATGATCATCTCGCGGGCGGTAGCGCAGCCGACGATGCCACCGCCGACGATCACGAGGTCGTAGGCGCTGCATGTGCTGAAAATTTTGTTCACGATTTACTTGCACAATTATTTCTTTTACATTTACAATGATAATTTTACTATTTAATCTTACTATATAATCTTACTATTTTATGCGATATTTGTAATACGAGATGAATTGTTTATCGAACGCAATTATACAATATTTCTCAATACAGATTTTTCAGAGATTAAGATTATGCAAATTATATAAGAGAAAATGCAATTTTTTAATTCATTTATGGTGAAAATAATAAAACAGAAAACGCTGGATTATTAATGAAATTAAAGGTAGAATCGATAATTCGAGGATGGAGATATTAATCTCTATTATACGATTTTATAAAATAAACATACAAGATTCTAGCAATAAAACAGAAAGTTTACATATCAGAAATATACAGCATCCATATTAATTTTCTGTACTCTTAGATAGCTAAGTTATAATTTTATGCAATACATGAGATGTTTATTAATCCGCGGCTAAAGCTTATTATCAAGTATTAGCCGCAGAGATTTGGATAAGAATTTAACAATACCGCGCTGGATCAAACGGCGTTTATTATTAAATGCTGTCATTCAACTTTGCAGGATAACAATGCGTTCTATCTGGGATGGTAATATATCCGATATGTAAATGCTACAAAAAGGTAAAGATACCTTGAGGCAGTAGAACCGTGACGACATAAATAATGCAGCTGCGGTATAGTTCTCTTGGTCAGAAACGTTATCAGGTTAGTCTTCATTATGTCATCACCTCAGATTTTTAGATCACACGCTTCCTAAAAAAAAAAAAAAAAACATCGCAATCGCGTGCGATTAATTTTTCATATATTATCGTTAATCGTGTGTTAATATAAATCTTAATTTTGACAACTAGCGCATTTAATTTCGATAATTCTCTCTTCCTTTTTTAATTAATTAATTATTATAATTAATAAAAAATTATAAAATAATTAAAAATTAATTTTAATTAATTTTTTATTAATTACAATTCGTTAAAGATTAAATCTATTTTCTATAAATCGAAACATATCTTTCGTGTACGATACATATGAAATTAATTAAAATTATGTAATATGTGTTTGATAATTACATACACACATACATTATAAAATTAATTTTAACAATGAACTTTTGATTCTAAAACAAACTCGAACAAGCATCGATTTAATAGAAAGTTTTCTAAAATATTTTTTAAAGATAGATCAGCTGTTCCATTCATCACGTGTGTATACCACGTGCATCGGTTATGTAATATATAACTGCAACAATAAACTATTATATAATTCGTGATGAGATCGCACACACTGATACATTACATTAGCTTGCGACAGACATCATTTTTATCTCACCACGAAATAGATGTAAAACGTTGAAAAAATGCACAGCGTCACGTTATCAGTATATACATATGTACACATACATATATATATAAAGAGGAAAAAAAAGAAATTATAATCGTGCCTAAAATAACAAGAAAACGACATACAAGCGGTATCGAAGTCTATTAATCACTTTCGGAGCACAGTGTAAAATTATTTTAGCTGTTATCGCGCTGACGAGATGTTATCAGTTATCACATATGACATATGACTGTTTAAATAAATTTAATGTCGACATATCCATACATACTCTCTTTGTAATGCTCCCTCGTTGCGTGCAATTGTGAACAGATATTTCTCACGCAACCAAGTACTAAACATCTGACTCAGGAACATTTTGAACAAGAACGATTAAAGATATTTATATTTAAATTTTATATTTTCTCACGAAAGATAACGTAAAGTTAAAATAAACCTCCATGAACTCTTGGTTATGTCATGGTTATGTCGATGGTTGGAAGACAGTAAAGTGGCTACGTCGATAGTGGCGTCTCTCGTAGTGACTACAGCAACTAACTCACACTTGGCGGACGTCCAAGTTGAGGCGGGCGCACGATGACCAATCAGAGATCGAGGATTTCTTTGTCCTGACTGCTGATTGGTCAACCGAGCGCTTCACCCTGGGTGAACGTATTTTAGAACGCACTGCACAATCTAGATGCTGCCCTCTGCACTTTTGAATTCATCGTCATCAACGTTCGTGTGCTCGCCGGTCCGCAAAAATACGTAAATATTAATTAATTAAACGTCTTTACATTGTTAATTAGCGTATAAATCCGATCGCGTCGCGTATCCCAACATCGTGATCGCGATCGCACGCGCGAAATTGATTTCGTCGGCCGGGAATCTCGCTCGAAACATTCGTTCCTCCGAAAGATCGCGTGACGTCACAGCTCAACCGGCTCGAGCCGCCGAAAGTTCGTGCTTGCGAGTTTCTGAGGGCGGATCGTGAGAATTGCCGTGCGCCTTCGACGCGAAAATTTGCCCACTTTTTCGGCGTTCTCGAGGGTATCTTAGGCGGGCCTTTGCGCCTTTCCGGTCGTACTTGCTCGACATCCCGTCCAAGTATCATTCCGCGACGAACAAGACTCGTAATTCTCTGGTAAAAATTGTCAAAGCCGACTACGACAACGCGCCGCCATCTTGCTGTTAATGTATCGTATTTCACATCGTACGTTGCTCTCCTTTCTTTTCTCTCGCGAATCGTCGAGTATTCAGTGAAACGTAAACTACGCGATGCGCGTAGTGGCCAATTCGGGAATATCGGCGATTGCCGAGTGCGTCGTGAGGGAAGTCGCCGATCGCGTCGTTCGATGAGGCCCTCCGGTAACATCCTGGGCCTTGGAAAAAAGCGGCGACGCGAGAACAGAGTATCGGTATTCGCGCGCGAACGAGCTCTCGCGATTCTCGCGTTTTATCGAAACGCGTCGAAAATGTAATAACTAAAACCCGGGCGTCGCCGCGCGTCGCGACCGAAAGAAAGTAACGCGAGTGCGTTTCGAAGCCTCTACGAGGACGGTTCCCGACGTAGAGGTTTCCTACAGGAGGTCTGGGAGAGACATCGGGCGCCGGCCGAGCAACGCTAGGGTGAGTATTTATTTTTGTTTATTAGAGATACGTTATATTAAATCTATATTCAATTTTATAAAATTATTAAGTTATATTTTTGCTTACAGTATTATAGTACGCATCACAAATATAAAATTCAATTATTATATAATATTAAATATATAATAATTTTATATAATAATAATTTTCTGTGTGACCGCTTGTGTACAATATTTGTGCTTGTTATTATACTTGTGAGAGAATTTTCTCTTAGAATTTATCCTGAAAATCATGGTAATCGTGGGACAATATATGGTATGGAAAGAATTTTATAAGAATTTCTCTAGAAATAATAATATCTATCACAATAAAACATGTTTGATTAATCTTACTAAACTGCATGGTAAAATTAATCAAACATATTTTATATTTTATTGTAATAGATATTATTTTTATTGTGATAAATATTAATCGGAGAAAGTCTCATAAAATTCTTTCCATACCATATTATCCCACGATTACCATGATTTTCAGGGTAAATTCTAAGAGAAAATTCTCTCTGTGTATGATTGAAATATAAAACAGAATACAATATATAATAATAATAATAATAATTGTTTTAAATAATTAATTATTTTAGACGCTGTTTCAATTTGGTATTAATTTATATATGTTACAGATCAACTGCTGAAGATCTTTACAACTTCGGAGGAGAAGGAGGTCTGGGAGAGACATCGAGCCGGCGAGGAATCCAGAATACGCTGAGAAGAAGAATAATCGAAGTACGAGTCGAATAATTAATTTTATTATTTATCGATAAAGCGATAGAAAAATATACGCATAAGTACTGACCGGATTTTGTGTCAAGATAAATTCAATATAGTACGTTTACAATATTGTATATTTTTGTACGTAAAACACAAATCTGTAAAATTAAAATCCGGCCTCTACGAGGGGGAAGAGGGGCGGAACTTTTACTGTAATCTTTTTTTCTACTTGAAAGCGATAATTTTAATTTACAGATTCGTGTTTTATGCACAAAAATACACAATATTGTAAAGTTTTGGCAAAATCGAAGAGGACGCTCTCCTCCCCCCTTCAGTATTACCTATTGATTATTTTAAACGCTGTCTTAATTTGGATTTAATTTATATGTTACAGATCAACGCTGCTGAAGATCCTGCAACTGAGGATGCGAAGGAGGTCTTGAGAGAGACATCAGGCGCCGGCGGAGCAACCCTGGGGTATTTATTTTTATTTATTAGAGGATTGAATCAAAGTTTATAAAATTATTTAATTATACTTTTGTTTAATATTGTATGCATCACAAATATAAAATTCAATTATAATATAAAATTAAATGCATACAATATTAATTTTCTAAAATATTAATTACTGTTTGACCGTTTCTATAATTTAAATTTTATTTGTTTGTTACAGAACATCGTAGCCTCATAGTAAACTCCGCTGCTACGCATCAAGTAGTGAGTGCGATAAATGATTACTTTATTAAGAGATAACGGTTTGTAGAAATTAGATTATAGATATATGTAGATTTAGATTGTAGATTTGTAGACTATTGATTGTAGATTTGTAGACTATTGATTGTAGATCCGTTATCTCTTAAAATGAATGGCGAACAAGGATTAGGATATTAATCATCGTGCAAAGGAAACTTTATTTGATCAAATCGTCGAATTAGTTGTCGAACACGACAATGGCGCGATTATTTTCAAATCCCATTATTATTGATTTATTTATTTATCCGCGATTTACCTTCTTATTTAATCATTGGATTACACAATAGTAAAAAAAAATTTAGTATGCCACATATTCTCCCTTTAAAATGAAAGATTCATTGTCAGTAAAACATAAAATATAATGAGATAGAGCCAATTCCCGAAAATCGGCGACTCCTGAGTGCGTCGCGGGGGAAGTCGCATCGTCGTTCGATAAGGCCCTCCGATAAGTGGGCCTTGGAAAAAAAGCGGCGACGTGAAAACAGAGCATCGGTTTTATTCGCGCGCGGATAAGCTCTCGCGACTCTCGCGTTTTATCGAAACGCGTCGAAAATGTGATACTAGTTAAAACCCGGACGTCGCCGCGCGTCGCCACCGAAAGAAAGTAACGCGAGTGTTTCGAAGTTTCTTATTCTACGAGGACAGTTCCCGACGCAGAGATTTTCTACAGGAAGAATGGTGTGCCGGCGAGGAATCCAGAATACGCTGAGACTGGAGAAGAAGTCGAAATGTGAGTCGAATTATTTATTTCATTATTTACTCTCTTTCTCTCTCTTGCGCGCGCATTGTAATAAAATACAAGACATTCGTGAAAACATCCTTACTTAACGTAGCCTATTCGTACTTAACGTCGGATTTGTCGTCTCTGTAATCGCGAATTAATGTCGCATACGAGATATTACAGTAATCGAATGGCTGCGCGTTTACCGTAAAGTTTATCGTTAAATAAAAACGAGAGTAGAAGCCGTAAACATGTATTCTCCATTTACGTTTGGTGTTAAATGCGATTACTTCATATTATGTCAATAAAACCCTCAGAATCTCAGGAATAGGATTTAGATAGATAACACGAAATGTGATACGCATTTATCGTTAAATACAGTCTTTAAATAGAGACGAGAATACGGACAGTAAAACATAACTCGCACTCGCGGAGTTATCGAGGTCACCGCGACAGAGTTTCGAAACGTCTTTTTTTCCAGGTGACCGTGTCGGTTTTGCTTCTTGACAAACAGGTCCATTTACATAGAATCGTAAAAGTCAATTAACATGCCATAGCGTGCTATTATATTAGCTGTTACACTATATTTTATCAATAATATATTTTCTTTCTTTATCAATAATATTCACATTTTGCACTTTACGTCGATCAAATTTTATATCTTTCATCGGAATAATTTTGTGGAGTACTTTTTAAAATTGTTTCAACAAAAAAAGCATATACATAAATATATTTTATATAAATTTGTATAATTATATACGCTGCTTCTTTTCTAAAATATTATTTTAAAATTAAAATTATATAAATTTTTAAACAAGATTTTTACTATACTGGAACAACACAAGCGCGTGCTTCATTCCTCGATTTTATAAAAAAAAAGAATATTTTTACATAAAGTTTGTTTAAATCTGATTAATATTTTTCGACAGAAATCAACCGATAGCGTTAATTTGCTAATTATATTTTAAAATAAAAATATGTTACAAAAATTAAAATAATGTTATAAATAATATGTTATAATACTTTAAACTCAAATAATATTTTTTGACAGTAATCAGCTGATAACTGTCAAAAAATATTAATCGAGTTTAAAGTACTATAACATTTTATTTAAAACATATTATTTTATAATTTTTATTACATACTATTATTTTAAAATTTAATTAATAAATTAACGTTTTAATCAGCTGATTTCTGTCAAAAAATATTAATGAAGCGTTAATTTGCTAATTAAATTTTAAAATAATAATATGTTATAAAATGTAAAATAGTAATATGTTGTAAATAATATGTTATAATGCTTTATCTGCGATTAATATTTTTTGACAGAAATCAGCTGATAACTGTCAAAAATATTGATCGAGTTTAAGGAATTATATCATATTTAAAATATTATTTTAATTTTTATAACATATTGTTATTTAAAAACTAATTAGCAAGTTAACTCTTTAATCAGCTGATTTCTGTCAAAAAATATTAATAAGGTGTTAATTTGTTAATTAAATTTTAAAATAAAATTATGTTATAAAAATTAAAATAATATATTTTAGATAATATGTTATAATTCCTTAAACTCGATTAATATTTTTGACAGTTATCAGCTGATTTCTGTCAAAAAATATTAATATTAATCGCAGATAAGGTATTATAATATATATTATTTACAACATATTACTATTTCAAATTTTATAATCTATTATTATTTTAAAATTTAATTATTAAATTGACGCTTTATTAATATTTTTTACATACATCAACTGATTAAAGCGTTAATTTGTTAATTAAATTTTAAACTAATATTATGTTATAAAACATATAATAATGTTTTAAATAAAATGTTATAGTATTTTAAACTGGATTAATATTTTTTGACAGTTATCAGCTGATTTCTGTATCATTCTTTTTAATATAAAATCGAGGAATGGCGCGCGCTTGTGTTGTTCTAATCCCTTTCTAAAAAGGCATGTAAAATCGATTCTCGCAAGTATTGTTGCCTCTTTTTCGCGATGTTGATTAGCTGCCTCGCGCATTTGCGTTGTACGTTATATTCATAGCATCGAAAGGCTGTTATCGCGAGGGTTAGCAGTTTGTCAGTTTGCCCAAAATAAAATAAAATAAAATAAAATAATAATATGTTTTAAATAGTGTTTTAATACTTTAAATTCGATTAATATTTTTGGCAGTTGTCAGCTGATTTCTGTCAAAAAATATTAATGGCGGACAAAGTATATATTATAACATTTATATTATTTATAACATATTATTATAAATATTATAATTATTAAAATAATAATATTTTGTAAGTAATGTATATTTTATAATACTTTATCCACGATTAATATTTTTTGACAGAAATCAGCTGATAACTGTCAAAATTATTAATCGAGTTTAAAATATTATAACATATTATTTAATTTAAAACATAATATTATTTTATTTAATTTTATTTTTTGGACAAACTATCAAACTGCTAATCCTCGCGATAACAGCTGCTCGATACTATGAATAGAACGCACAATGCGAATCGAGACAGCCAATCAGCATCGCGGAAAAGCGACAAGAATGTTAGTAACATGCCTTGTTTAGAAAGGGATACGCGATTATAAGAAATATTTTTTATTTGTTGTTATATCGGTGATGTCTTTATAATGGCACTTGGAGCTCGGTTTGACCTCGTGCAAGTTCTCGGTACATACAGCTAAGTTCGAAAGAAACGGTACGACAACGATGACACGCTAGATATTGTTTCGCCGAGGTTTCTCGCGATGATAAATGACCGTGTCCACATTTCTCAGTTCCTCAGTTGCACAGGATGTATGCGAACGCGTACAAAGTCGGACGGTCGAATAGTTGAAGAGTAATTGTCAGTTACACGGCAGACGTAATCCAATTCATCATATTATAGCAAAGGAAACGAGGTAATATCCCTGGGAGATAATGTAGGACTCGCATTATGCTTAACTGCGAAAGAAATAGGCGACAAAAAATTTTCATCCACTCGCAGTGTTCGTATCTAAAGTCTAGCATCCATAACATTTTGTGTCTCATATAACATACTTCTCTACCGTGCTAAACATTTTAAAACAATAGTAATATACTTTATAATTAAAAAAATTATCACTGGCTACTCTGAATACGTAATTTTATTGAGATGGAAAATTGATTTTATCCGAAATTGAATCTAGAATAGATCTAATGTGCACGAAACGAGGATAAAACGGATCTGTCTATAAAGCTGGCTATTATTTATATCGTATACGTGTTAATATTTCATTGCTCCAAATGCACCTCCGTGCGCTTTCTAAGCAACGCCCTTAATCCCGTTATCAATAATCTGTAGGCTCTCGTAGTATCAAGAGTATTATATTTTGAAGGCAGAGAACGCCCACGCGCGCCCGAGCAAAGATATAAATAAACGATCGCTTAATAGCCCTGGCGCGGTGCCCGGTAAACAATTTCGATGCCGCGGTGATCCGTGGAGCGGTTTCGCGATATTAGCGCGGCAAGTTTTGTTATCCCATTCCGCGGGTGGACGAGGGGGCGATGGATGAGTGAACGAGGGATATGCGCTTAGTAGAATTTCATGGAAGTTCCGTTCGCGCGCGCCTTCTTCGCGGTCGTTCACCCCGCGAATCCCGACAGTTTGATTAAGGACGGAGGAAAAAGTTTTTCGGCCCAAGAGTTGTATAATACGCGGCCAATCACGCGGCCGGCTGCGCCGATATATGCGAAACGCGCCGAGCACCTGGTGTATATTATGGTATTATATCGCCGTCAGGGTCCCTGCCCTTTCCAACCCTCTGTCCATTGTCCCGCTTCTCTCCCCGAAGAATCGGCCGAGGCCCCCCTCATCTCGCCGCGAGAGACACTCGCTGTCTTTCTGTTTTATTATCTTACACCAGCGAGATATTCCTGTTGAGAGACGTCGCCGAGACGAGATATTGTCGCCAAGTTACTCGCGGCTTTGTAACAAGTTATTGCAGATATCCTCCGCAATGTCCTTCGTTCTCGCTTAAGACGATTTCGACGGCAACCAACGTCGGAGCGGGAGAACGGCTCTAATTTTCATTCGAGCTACCGTTTCTCTTGTTAATTTAGAAAGAAGCAAATGATTTTTCCACCGTAATGACTATCCAATTAAAATTTTCTGTAATTAGACATCGAAATATATTGAATGATTAATAAGAAATAGAATTGCTTTCTTTAAGAATATAAACGTCAATGTCAAAAAAATTAATGAAAAATATAATTACCGCTGTTCATTGTTACTGTAACTAGCTATGTTTGTTCAGACACTTATAAATCTGTGCTTTAGATAAAGTCTGTGTGTACTCGATTCTCGAATGGTCTCGATACAACGATATGCCTCATATGTAGGCGCGTCCCTGAGATATGCGTTCAGAGCGTGAAACCGGTTTCATGCAGCGTGAATAATTTCGCAATAATATAGCTATGCTGAAAATCAGTCTTACGTTAAAAAGAAAGAGAATTTCGAGATTGGGAAAGATAAAATTAATATATAGATAAGCAAATATACTTTGATATTAGATAATTACATTATTTATATTACGTCAGAAAATTTGTCTAAATATAATTTTTTGTTAAGAAAAATTATCAAAGCCAAAACATTTAACAGTCACAGATATATTACTTAAAACTAGATATGTGAGATGCAAAATAGAGAACATATTTTCTGCATCTTTGCAAATAAAAAATACATTGTTTAAACAAAAAATTGTTTTGACATTTAGATTCTTTTCTTCCCACCTCGTGTCTCTTTAATTTTAATTGATGAAAACGTGCGGATAATCATGATAGTCTGTCTTTTGACAATTGGATATGAGAGAAAGATGAGGCGAGGTCGAGGCAAGTTTGGGAACCCCTGCCTCTGTAGGTCTCTCGTTCCCCCCTTACGGTCACGCTCCTGAGCGTGCGTGGCCGCGATGCGCGACGGTTCTTTGACTCGGTGCCGGGAGTCAGTCAACCCGGTGACGGCTTCCAGGTTGCGTGCTGTTCTCCACCAAGCGTGGTCCTCGGCGCTCACGAGCTCGAGTCGAGGGCGGCAAACGCGTGTGCAAAGTATACGTGCGCCGATTATCCAAGTCCGTCGACTTCCGTCGATCAGACTGAAAGCCAACGTTCTTTAAGCTCGAGGAAACGCGAGAGGACCGACGATTCTCCGAAAATGCGAGAAACACGCGATGCGCGCGATCGACAGGTGACACGTTCCCGCTAAAACCGGCGAAAGAGTTTACGTGTTTCGCTCGTTCTATTAAAATTAAAGGGTGTGTCGCGCGTTTTCTGGACACCAGCGATGGATCATGAACGAGTGTGTCGGTGAGCGAATCGAGGGATCTTTTTTCGGCGCGATCGATATCGCGGAATCGTCGCGCGTGATCCGAGTGTGGAATTCGATGGGATCGGCATCGTAGTGGTAAGACCAGGAAGTGTTCGTTGCAAGGTCGATTTAGCCATTCGATCGTTGAAAGATCGAGTTCCTTCTTTTTCATCATCTCATTCGTTTCACATCGACCGAAGACAGAAGTCTCTCTTGATTTATGTTAAATAGAAATGTGTTGAAGAAGATCCTGTCGGCTCTATTATTGTGTTAGACTACGAAAGTGCGAAAATCTCTCTCCTCAGCTCTGAATCTCGTAATCGGATTTTGATGAGAGGCGCTTTTCCGATAGATCATCCTACGGAGAAACCGTCGAGCGAATTTCTTCACGGCACGTCGGAATAATCGCAGCGGGATCCGCGAGAAAGCGCGTATACCCAAGGAGAATTCAAATACCTCTCTCCGTTCACTCTTCGCATTTGCATTCGTACCGCAGTTTCACGGCGACGCGCGTTCGATCGCGATCCGATTTCGCGGCGGTGGTCGGGCGAGGTGAAGGGGACCAAGACCGAGACCATCGTCGTCGTCGTCGTCTGCCATTCCTGAAGGAGAGGAATCCTGCAGACCCGTTCAAGGCGATCTGCCGAGCTGCCGCGGCTCGAGAGGATCCACGAGGAATTCTCCACGGACTCCAGGACGATCGCCAGACGGCGAGCCACTGGTTCGTCCGCGATGGAGGACGAGCTGCGGTGCCCCAGCTGCAAGGAGCTGTTCGTGGAGCCGGTGTTGTTACCCTGCTGGCACGCGTTGTGCTTAGCCTGCGCGGTGAATCTGCAGGCGCCTCCGGACTCGCCGCCGGAATCCACCGCCGATTCATCAAACGCGCCCGGCTCGGACCAGGAAGCCGACAAGCTGTCGATCCTGTCCGAGACCGATTCCGGCGTCGTCTGCAGCAGCACATCCACGAGCTCGCGACCAGGCAGCTACGTCGGCACCCCGGGCAACGGCGGCGGTTTCCCGCCGTCCGGCGGCACCCTCTGTCTCTCGTGCCCCGTCTGCCAGAAGACCGTCTACTTCGACGAGGGCGGCGCCCACAATCTGCCCAAGTACTGGGCGATGCAGCACATCGTCGAAAAGTATCAGGAATCGCGAAACTCGCGGCTGCAGTGCCAGATGTGCGAGGGGGAACCGCGCGACGCGACCGTCGCGTGCGAGCAGTGCGAGGTTAGCTCGATTATATTAATTATAAGGGCGTATGATATCGCCGAGGGTAATATAATCCGGGGTATATGATGTTTGATGCACACCGGGGATTTGCGGAATAGTATACGGATGTAGCGCGCTTTGTCGTCCGCGAATTGGAATCTCGCGCCAGAGATTAGCGCGAGATTAGAAGTTTGATGAATAAATGGGGTTGAATAAGAGTTATAATGAGAATGCAGGGATATAGATGGTGGCGCGTGAGAGATTGAGTATTTCCTATTTAACAGTCATCCTCGAGTTTGGAAGAAATAATTGGGATTGTTGGCAATGTTGAGCTAGCTTTGCTTTAACTTCAGTTGCGAATACTATTCACGTATATATGTTTAGCCAGGATTGAGAATTCTGTACAGTAATAGCGAGGAAAATTTCAAATACACATATTCTAGTAGAAGCTGCTCGTTATATTAATTGATGAGAGGCGCTTTTCCGATGTAGTGTTATTATTTTATATTGATTGGAAATAAATTTAGATAGTATTTCATAATTTGAAAATTATTGAAAAAAATTATGTATGCCACAATCAAAGACTTACTTAATATTTCTATTTTTTTTATAATAAATTTTTTTATATATTTTCAAAAGAAAGTTTAACACAGAAATTTTATAATGGCTAAATTAAAACAGAATATAATAATGACTGACGGTTTCTGTGTATTTTATATATGAAATATATAAGAGTATAATGTGATATAAATCTGCTTATAATAAAACATAATAATTTTTATTCGTCAGTTCTTTCTTTGTTTGAGTATCTGTGGACTTCGTGTTTCCACGAGAGTTTTCTCTATTTGTAATTCTATTTTTAGAAATATGTATCTGTAATCTCGGATCAAACAAAAGACCACATAGTGACATCCATATAACCGCTTTTTGTTATTCTCATTTTCCGGTTTGTATACAGTTCTGCAGGGATCCATCCCCTTGTTAGAGAGTCGAGAAAAGAAGGAAAAAATTCTTCGCCGTGAATTTGCTTAAAAATATGAAATTGTCAGATCGCAACACGTTCTGTAAAAAGAAAGTTATATTTTTAATTGTGAAAAATTTTTGAACAACGTGTAATTTTATAAATAGATCAAATATACACAGAGCAATTATCTTGATTAATACCTTTGTATCATGATGCCATTCGGTGGAAGAACGTAGCATTTTAGCAGAATATAAAACTGTTTCCGTTGGATGTTTGATGTCTAATTCGTCTCTTTCGTCGTTTCCCCTCTACGATATTTCTGTCCTGATGCTTTCTCGCTTGCTTCGCTATGAAAACTTCTACCACGCCGGTAAGATCAGAAAAAGTTCCCAGGACCTACCATTCTTAACGATCGCGGCATCAGCCGTGTTTATTTCTCTTGTGTGCTTTCCTCATCCAGAGGATGCTCGTTAACTCCCCTTCGTTCTTCCCTGAAGTCCACTTCATAACTTTTCTCTTCGCGGTATAAGCGCACTAGAGCCGCTCTCATCTACAAGAGCCACGTCTATATCGTTATCGGTATAATATCGAGTGTTATAGGCATCGTTATACTAGAAAGACGAAGATTTCATTGATGGCAAAATCAAGAACAAAAAATCATATTAATCGTGATATCGCCGCACCTGTACAAATATTTTTTTTATTTAAATCCTACAATTAAACATATGTCTGTCAATTTTATATCGAACACAAATGTGTCGAAATGTCAATATTGTTTATAAAAGGAGATATTTCTATCTCACTTTCAGGCAAATTTGAATGATTTGAATGATTTTAGATATTTTTTTCTCGCAAAACGCAGTAAAATAGAATATGTTATTTTATTTAATATTCGACCGTATTTTGATATTAATATATATGTATGTGTATATAACTTTTATAATTTAATTTCTAAAAAAAAATTTATTTTTAATTTCTCTTTCATAGACTTACAAAAATGTATTTTTTATTACACTATTTTTTAAAATTAATAGCTCTTGTTATGTGCGAAAATAAGAGACAATATTTCTCGGACGATTGTCAATTCCCCGGCTCACGCAAAATATTTGCACAATATATTCGCAAAAATTGTCGCTACATAGCCCTCACGAAAAGAGCAATTTTATATTGTTCGGTGCTCCGTTTGAAAAGATCGAGTTACCGCGTATCGGAATGTCGCGTCGCATGAAATATTTCGTTGCGCGATCAACATGCACGCCAATCGCGCACAGCTCTCGTTTCCCACTTGCTCGCTTTTCTCCAAAGTGTTAAATTTCATTTTCAACCCTCTCCGCGTTGCGACAAGTGGCGGATATTTTTTCTGTGATTTTACATTCTCGCCGCGCCGGTCGTTTCTCGTTCCGCGGAAAAAAAGAGAGAGAGAAAGTGAGAATCGATGTGGTGAAGTTTCACTCGTCGCCGACAACAATGCCTAGGTTATTGATAACCGAAATTATATTTCCGGAAAGGAAATATCGAGCGAAGAATATTATTGATACTGAACAATATTGTCCTATGTTATTATTTTTATTTCTCAGTTATTATTTTTATTAAATTTGAATTTCGTGAATGCTGTCTTTGATAATCAAAACTACTTTATATGAAAATCAATTTCTTAAAGTAAAATTTATTTATATTTATATTTTTGCATAATTATTATATTTTATAAATACTTCAAATATTTCTTAAAATAAAATCTAAAGAAAATCTTTTTTATCTTATATAATTATGTAATTTTATAATATAAAAGTAATAAAATATTTAAAAAATAGCTTAAAATTTTATTTTGAAAAATATATGAGTGATCAATGTTATTTATATATATATTCAAAATAAATCAATTAGCGTGAAAATAAACGAACAGTTAATTTTACAAACAATAAATAATAAATTGCTTATCTCCCTAATTGTTGTTATTGTAGCCCGGGTCTCTTTTTTTTATATTACACTATTATACACATTTTATTACAATATATTGCGATGCGCAAAACAATAGGAGAATAAAAAAATACAGCACAAAGATTTAATTAAACACAGAAAATCGTTAATTATAGTAATTATGAAAAATGACGCGTTTCAAAGATATGTATTTTTGAAACCGCGGAACGGTTCGCGCTACTGTTTGTACGAGTCTCACCGCGTGAATGACAAGGCCGCGGCATGTAAACAACAACGTGCCGCAAAATTTGGCGCTCGTACATTGTGACGTATATAGCACGTACTGTTATTTATAACAGTAGAGTTAGTCGAGTCTCCGTTCTTGTCATTCACGCGGTGAGACTCGAACAGGCAGTATCGCGAGCCGCTCCGTCTTTATATCAAAATAATCGCGATCATTTTTCATAAATTACAATTAACGATTATCAGTCCGCGCACATTTAAAATCAACTTTGCGACGTTCTCTTCTTACATATCTGGTTGTTGGTCGTTCGAAATACGATCGCGAGAAATATTACGAGATCATTTTCTGTGATTGCAATTAACGATTATCAATGCACGCGATTGATTAATGATAAACGACGCGAGTGTGAATGTCGCGACGACGGCTAATTGATTTAACTAACGAAAAGGTAGACATATATCGATTGTTTATTAATAATAGATATATTTCGCGGAATCTATATGTTGGAAATCTCTACTATGCTACGATATCAGAATGACCAATATATTTTTCGGTCTTTGGGGAAATTATTCTCAGGAAGAGAATAATACTCTTGAAATTAATAATTATTGACACATGTTCGATCGAATGTTTGATACCGATCAAAAAAAAATTTTAACAACGCATCTTAATGCAATTGTGAATTCAATATTTAATAAAAAAAAAGAAATATTTCAAACACCATTGAATTATTTTATCGTTATTTTTTTTATAGTTTTTTTTCCCTAAGCATTCGATATTGAGTATCGATCCGTGGGAAATGAATATCGTTCTCTTCTCTCCCTAATATTTCTCACATAAATACGAAGATCGGTTATTCTTCTTTCAGGTTTTATACTGCGACGCTTGCAGAGAATCCTGCCATCC
This sequence comes from Prenolepis imparis, assembly GCF_030444845.1. NCBI lineage: Eukaryota > Metazoa > Arthropoda > Insecta > Hymenoptera > Formicidae > Prenolepis > Prenolepis imparis. Next base: position 4,372,984 of record NW_028141167.1, on the reverse strand, counting down.
GAAGAGGGGCCCACTGGCGGCCCACAATCTGGGACCACCGAGAGGCAGCTGGCAATCGAACGGGGGCAAGGGGTCCCGGCCCGAGAGCACGCCTGTCTGCAACGATCACAACGGCGAACCGGTGACTCTCTATTGCGCCCTTTGCAAAATCGCGATATGCGCCCTGTGTCTTCGTGATCGCCACGCTGCACATCCTCACGACGTCCTGCCGTTGGCCGCTGCCTGCAAAGCGCAAAAGGTGAGTGCACTCTCATCCTTTCAAATAACAATCTTGAAAATCTTCACGAGTGCACCATATGAAATTGCTACCATAAATAGCGATAAATATGGGAAAGAGAGATAAATTTAGTCCTAGCGAGATAATCGCGATCTAATTGACAAAGAAAAATTCTTCTTAAAATAGAAGAATATAAGAAAGAGAACAAAAATTAATTGGTCCCCCCCCCCCTCCCCATCCCCCTAAAGAAACGTGATAATATATAAATGATTAGTAGTATCAGCGATCTATAAATACACAATATCGAATCGAAATCTCAAACGATTAACGCGGACATCGCGTTGGACGGATTACTATAGATTTTACCTCGGAAGAATTATGTTTGCCGACAAAATACGCGGCGCGATAATATATGTATATTTGATGATGAACTCGAACGCACGTAATTTATGTGCGTAGCCCCGCGTGGACAAAATCCGAAAATAATAGATGATGCGGTGCCAAGCCCGTTAACACGACCAATAATTGAGTTTCAATCCACTCGCTCTCCGCATATGCACTCTATATTCGCACTTCGATGCACTTGGTATATAACACCGTAGTTTTGCGCCGATGAGTTTCCCGCGTTTTGTTCTTCTGACGATCGCGTTTTGTATGTATGATCCACGTTTCGATCTCTCGTTTCTCGATATCGTTCTCGTATATCTGTGCGACGATCGACAATTAGAAATTACATTGCTATTATGCTAATCGATCATATACCAGGCGTATTTGCGCATCTGTCGTTGAAATTTTAGTAATTAAATACGCATTGTAAAATATGGCACGCAATTATTCGCAATTACATATTAATTAGTAACTGCGCGATTAGATATAATAATTTATGCGTCGTTCTATGTAGATAGTCGCGAAATTTCACGCATTCTCATGCATATAATATAAATTTGCATACTAAATGATATATATTTTCTACTTCTACTCTAACCCGTTATTGCGTTCGCGCGATATATCGATAGCGAGAGAATGCATTTTATTCAGAGGATGTTTCATCACTTGGCCGCAACTTTCCGATATCGTATTAACACAATGCTATCGCACTTCTCTTCGTACTTCAAAGCAACTACTGTCGCGCGTTATTGCGTTTCTCCGTTCTATCATCTTGGCGAGATAACGGCGGGGCCCCGCGGAAATTACGCGCGGATGACGATGGCGAACGAAAGGGCGACGATACCGTCCCGCTAATCGTACGTCTGGCGTATCCCTCCTTCCCATCCGGAGAATGCAGATGCGAACCCGCGTAACGACTCAATATACTCGCGTTCAATCCCGATCGACAACTGGCCTTGATATCGCGTGTCCCCCGCGTGGGTGCGTCCCCTGTTTTGTTTCGCGCTCGTGACACATACGTTGCCTTCCGTTTTCGACGGCTCGGACCTGGCCGACACCTGGTCACTTCCTGATATATGGAGCCGCGCCGCGCCGGTTCCATCATCCGGCGCCGCGATGGAATCGTTTCCTCTCTCCACGATTAATCTGATAAATTGCTCCTATCTGATTAAATCCCTCCCCGCACTGGTCCAGTCAAAACCGCCTGACTCCAGCAATTTCGTAATTGATTGCCGCCGGACAGGCGGGCTAGCTCTCGCTTTTGTTTGCACTCGCCACCCATTATATCTCGAGACGGCGCGGCCGATAGTTGACCCCGATCACTGCGAAGAGAAAATTTCCGTGTATATACTGTGGAATCCTCTAATCGTTGATATCCGGCGGTAACCTATATGCCGATCGCCTCTAGCGATATTTCGATTATGGATGGGTTCGGCGAAAAACCTTTCGAATCGTTCAAATCGGGGTTTACATTCGTTCTTTGTTTATCGGATAAACACGAAAGAAAGCGATTGTGCCATAACTCACCGATGTTGAACTTGTGATATTTGCTTTCTTTCATCCTCAAGCGACAAGACGATATTATTGATTGCTTCGATAAAAAGGCGCTGATACAAAATTGCAATAATTATAATCATTAATAATCAGATCGCGCTTTTAAAAATCATGTCTTTAAGTGTTGTTTCTGTGTAATTATACAATTTGGCCGAATTTGGCGCGTTTTCTGAATAATATATCTCGTCATTCGAGACCAGGTCGGAGAAACGCGCTGAAAGTGCAGTTCGTGATAAAGTAATTTGCAACAGGCTCGTTTATCAGCGGGGCCACGCGAAGATTGGTCCCAGATTGCGCCGAGATCGTAGAGTTCCGGCTGCGGGTCGCGAATCACATGTCAGTTGCGATAACGTGCACCCCGATGCGAAACGTTACCCTCGCGTTTTGACACGTAATCATCCGTCACTTTGTCTTCTCTCCTCATCTCTCTCTCTCTCTCTCTCTCTCTCTCTCTCTTTCGCCCTTCGACCCCGTTTCCTCCTCCTTCTACGCTCCACCTATATATATCGGAGATGGGCGCGATGCCCTGGCCATTATTACACATTAATGTTGACGCACGAGGCAATACTCGCACGCGTTGCACCCGATATTTCGGTAATTAGTCTGCCTGCTCGTCGGCTAATCAAGGGAATGCCGGCGTACATGCGCGAATCGGTATTCGTGTCTGTAATCGCGATAATACGATCCGTTGTGCATAAGTAGTGGCACTTATTTGAGATGCAAGTAATGGCGAATAATAGCCTTTAACTTCATACGTGTATGAAACCAATATTTTTTTTTTATGCCCACGTTAAATGAGTTATTTTCCAGCGTCCGCGATCTCGTCACTCTGGAATGTAATTCAAGCTTCTCGGGTATAAGACTTTAATCCGTATGATGCAGCGATTACGTAATAACAGATTGAAACACGTTTTATCGCGGAATGATATGTTTCCTCGGGACGCAATTCATGCGTAAAAATAAAACTTACAGTTATCAGTCGGATAGCGATCGTTCCGATTTCGCGATGTTAGAAAATTGCCGTGGTGTTTATCGCCTCTATATCGTGTCGTGACGATAAAATCACATCTCTTGGCGCTTTTAATCGACACGCTAATAACTACGGCGATGGTCTCGATTGATTTTAAACGAAAGACCTAACGCGGCTGAGTGATGGCTGAGCGGGAAGGACCGCAATAATAATAATCGATCAGCCGGACTCGCGCGATCGCGGCCGCGTTCCCGACCTCAATTGGTTGTATATCCGCTTAATCGATATAAAAGGCCACATTTTAATAAACGTCTGACGCGTGACTCGTCTGAGCGTCGTCCTTTTTCCCTTAATTTTCTAGATAAGTTCCGGGAAGACGGCGTCTTTATTGAATTTCTTGAGAATCGTGCGAAAATTTTCGCTTTTATTAATACTTTTATGAATACATAAACATTAATATTAATAAAAACATCCGTAATTTTGTAAAAAATAAATTAGTTCAATAACGAAACTATATTACTTAGTCGATACACATCTTCTTAAAGAATTTAATTTTTCTGTTAATGTGTGTGAAAGATTACATCTCTTTATTATTTCAGATAAAAATAAAAATAAATTTGAATCTTTTTACGCATGTCTTAAAAGCCTTTATCGATATTATTATATTGATTAATATTAATATTATTATATCGATTAAGTAATATAGTTTCGTTGTTGCGATAATTTATCATTTACGAAACGGATGTTCCCTTTTTTTTTTTTTAACAAAATTGCTGAAAATTTGGAGAATTTCGACAATGAGAAAGAAACTCGAGCGTGCACGTGCTCGCAGTCAAATATCACATTTGCACATTTCATGAATCTTGCATGAACTTGCGTAAATATATGCATAAATATGCATATCTTCGTATACCGAATGGTCTAAGTCTTCGGCAATGTATTACAAGATTCGATTACTTAGTAGTTAGCTGCAAATAGACAAGGGTCGACCCTGATCCTCTGTGTCAAGTTTGCTCGCGGGGAATCGATTGTTTGCAAAGGGTACATCTTGCGATCCTCCAGGCATCATCATGTAGTCTCTGTAGTCTTTAAATTACGAGCAAAATGAAAATAAAATAGCTTCTTCAAGAAGAATCTTGTTTCAAAATCGTTGCATAACAATAAGGAAATAACTATATTACATTTGCGACCGCCTTATTCCATTTTCCATATATAAATATACTAGATATAATAAAAAAGACGTAATATAAAATATAAAGATGAAATAAAATTTCACACGAAGCTGCTATTATCTGAATTAAACTTAAAGTGCACCCTTTTACTTTTCGAATAAGCTAAACCGCCTTTTCAGTCTTTTAAGCCATAGCTCTTAAATATTTTCGAGTTCCTTTCCTTAACACCGCTGTATATAACGTCTATTGAGCGAGACCTCATCCAGTCCTCTCGCGTCGTGGCGCCGTCGAGAGGAGCGTCCTCGAGGCGGTTGAAATCTGCCTGCCTGCTCTCCGGGAGAGCACGCAGGCAGGTAAAAGAGACGCCGGAAGTCGACGGGAAAGGGGGAAAATCGCTGTCGAAAAATCAAGGTACGGTAAGCGGCGCCGTGACGTTCGCAATTTCCGCGACTGAGGGGGAAAACGCCGAGTCGCGTCTGCCTGCCTTAAACAGCCATGCCTCGATTCGCGTGTCACAAAGAGCATATCCGCGTACCGTGGCCCCTTAAGGCGACGGAAAAGTTGGACGAGGTAGCGCGGGAGTAAGGAGGCTGGGAGAGCGAGAGCGAAGAGATGAGAGCACAGGCAGAGCGAGAAAAAACGAATAAGCGAGCAACGAGCGAGCGGAACGAATATAAAGGCCCATTTAGACGAAAAGATCCTTAGTAGTTCCGTGAGCAACACACTTTCTTCTGAGATGGATTTTTTCTTTTTCTTTTTTTTTTTTTTTATTTAGAAAGGGATTTTTTTCCCCGCAACACGGGAGAGGAGGGCTACGTCGCGTTTATCTTTGGAAATTTCGCAATTTAAGCAAACGGCTGTTTTTTTTTTTTTTTTCGTATGTATAAAGGGATTCTGGCGAATGCTGGTTTTAATTATCGTGCAGAATTTAATATCGGAGATATAACGAATTATATTTGATTTTTCAATCGTTTCTATCTGGATGAGCCTCGGATTGAAATAAAATTATGAAATTCTCATTGCGAAAAATGCGTAAAATGTGATTGAAAATATTTCGATTAAATATATTTTATTTTTCACGGAATTTTAATCGCGCGCGAATCACTTGATACAGAACCGACAGATAATCAAATGATACAACGATAAAAGCTCGCAGCCGATTTATACTGGGATTGAATTTTTTAATATTACCATAATAATTTATTAAACTAATTGAATTAATACAACAATACGTAAGCTTCTTTTAAGATTTATTCGTAATATAGACGAGAAAAACAATTTTAGATCTTTTGGAATATTTAGAAATAAAAAAATTTTAGTTGAAATAAAAATCTTATATAAAATATGAGCGCATTTTTTCTCCAGATGATAATAAAATACTATAATACCTTATCTTTATTCTTCTCTCCAAGGTGTGATATCCTTAAATTATTATTACTATTATTATGGTAATAAAATTGTATAGTATACACAGACTTTTGCGCGAGTTCACGTACTAGCTGCTCTTATACGATAACCTTTGGAAATCGTTAAGTTTAAATGGGTCTTAAGACGTCGGGTTGGAAAGCAGAGAAACAGGGCGAGGAGGAGGGATACAGTCGTATACAGGAGGATCCGAAGGTAGTACACGTTGCATTGTGCTAGTATGCCACGGCATGGCTTGTGATATCGCGTGGTGTAGGAAAGGTTCAAAGTGCCGTAGGGCACATGGGCGAAAGAAAGGAAGAAATGCACGAAGGTGGGAAGGGAGAACTCTCGGGTTCACGGCGTGGCGAGGGCGAGATAGAGGCGGCGAGGCGCAAACCGGCTCAGGGACTGGTGATTCTCCGATATCACGTATTACGTATCTCAGTGCCGATACATATGTATGTGTGTATATTACGTACCGTGTGTCTCGTATGTACCCTGCACATATACAAGGGCATACAATACTGCTTCGGGTTCTGTACTTCCTTTTCTCCCTTTTTCTTCCTCTCTTCCTCTTCCTCCGTTCTCCTCTTGGCTCCTTTTTCTCTTTCATCCTCTTTTCTCTCACCTTCTCTCACCTTCTCTCATGTCCTCTTCTCGACGCCCTGGAAGGTTCTTCGTCTTCTTTTTGCCGCTGAAACTCGAGTCTCTCTCGCGGATACCCTGGAGGTAGATCGTTTGCAACGCGTATTTAAATACAGACACGCGGTATATTCCATGGAACGTGTTGCATACGGTGGCCGTGCGCGATCTTAAGCAGGAAAAGGTCCGCGTTGCGGAGTATAACGATCTTTTTCTTTTATTGACTGTAACAGTGACTATGCAATCGAGCATGAGCGATCGCGATCTCATTCCCCATTTGCTATTCAGCTGACGAAACGAAGTCTGACAAAGATTGAGCTTCTACATAGAAGGAATTTTTATCTTTCGATTTTAACAAGCTACATCTTGAAGTAGCAATTTTAGAAAAATTATAATTTTCTTTATTTTAAAGAAAAAAATACCCTTTTCAGGAAATGTGAAAAATATTTGGTAGCCATGAAATATTTTGCAATTGAATAAAAATTTATCGTATTCTTACTGTTTCGATAACAATAATTAGGATAAATATTTTTCATATAGATGTTGATCTGAAGAAAATAATATAAAACATTTTTCAATATTTTTTTACTAAAATCTTTTCTGAAATAATGAGTTTATTTTTACATACATTCTGAGCTGCACATATTTAAAAATTATTTTAGAAATATCTGTAATATATTAAATTTTGAAAATTATATTAATTACGATATGAAACGCAGAAACATAAAGAAATTAATTTAATAGATTGAAACATCAAAATGCAACATCACGCAGCAAATCGTAGATTCTACTATATTTTCAGAAAAGAAATCAATTTTCTACACTTTCTACATTTTCTATATTTTCACACTTTCTATATACAAAAAGAATGATACAAATTGATATTTCAAGAAAACACTCATTTTATATCGTTCCTCGAAAGAGATCAGCCGAGGTCTTGGAGCAGCTTGAAACGCGTGTCGATCGAAATAACGACATCCCGGTAAACGTTAGCGGGACTTCTCCGCGGGCGAAATCGATATTTCGGGTCGGAATAGCGGTCTGCGATACCGCTACGGTCTTTAAAGTTGCAATATCGAGTGCCGGGAATATATTCGCGCATACACGCGCGTGCATCGATGCATGCATACACACATACGCATATATACACACATCACGTCGCCAGAGTGCAGTGGTCGCGGACGCTTTGTGCAGGGGCGTGGTGGCAGTGAACCGCGGAATCCCGGTAGGACGGGTCAGTGACAATTTTTGCAGAGGTAACACGCAAAGAGAGAGAGAGAGAGAAAATTGTATCTGTTGCGAACGGTATATATAGTACTCAAACGCCGTATAGAAGGAGAAGGGAAAGATAATATCGCCTCGCTCGTTTCTCTCTTCTCCCTTATTCAGTTGCATCCGCGGCCGAGTGCCTTTATTGCGTTCCTTGGTCCTTCTACCTTCCGCCTTTTCCTACGTTACGCTACGCGTTTAAATGCGTTTCGCGAAATTAACTCTTCGCCGCCAGCGTCACGAATATCTCGAGTATTGTCTCCTGCTTGGCGACTTTTAGAGACTTTTAGGAACCATTTGCGGGAATTTCATTGTAGAAAATGTTCCTGAAATTTCTAATGTATATACGCGACTGAAATGCGCGTGTACGTAATTAGGTAATGTTACTTACGTATATAAGTGCAAGAGAATACTTTTTATACTTTTTTTTATACTGCGTGAAAGCATCGCATATAGGATACACAATTTTAATCACCCCGCAATCTTGCCATATTGTGCGATTAAATTTTTTCCTCAATTCTATTCCACGTATTTTCGTGCGAAAAATATAGATTGACGGAAGGAGGTAAAGGTATATAGAGATAGATTATTTGAACTTTTAATTCAATTTCTTTTTTCTTTCAATCTACGTAATAAAAGCAACTATGCTTTTACCGAGGATCTTAACACGCGTTTCATTCGACGAAACACGCGCGACATGAATTTGCCAGCACTTCACTCTTCCCCCTGTTTGTCCTTTTGGCTCGACCACTCGCGAACGACAGCGAACAGCATTCGGTAGCATTCCCAAGCGCCGCAAACGTTCCATCGAGAGTACCTTCGAATTGATGGAGACCAAGGGCGCGGGTGAAAGCGAGGGGAAAAGAGCATTTGTGCGCATTCGCTGTTTATCGAAGGGAATTGTGGTCGCTTTCACGTGTGCGTCCGTCGCCTGAAACGGTCGAGCGCGTCCCGAAAGGGAAGCTGCCCTCGAGCCGTCGAGGATAATCCGCCTCGGCGAACAAAGTATCGAGGTCGAACGCGGGAGAGACACGTGCGTCTCCGGACGGCGATGCAGTTTATCCGGCTGCACTTTGCCGGAAGACGAAGGCCCCCGAGTACGTCGAGGAGGAGGAGAATGAGAGAAAGAGATTTATCCGTCGCGTCGAGAAGTCGAATGCATCCTCTAAATCTCGCCATTGATTCCGATCGGTTTACGGGAACAAATAGGATTTTGTATTAGGAGAGAATTTTTTCCGCAATGTTCAATTTTATTTCAAGTTTCTTAACAATGCTAATTTTTTTAATGTATATTTTGTAAATTGAAAATAAATAGAAGTCATCTTTGACTATTTTTTATTTAATCGAGACGAGCGCTTAAGAGCTCATCTTACTTTAAATAGCCAGCTTGCTTTGATCGCGAACAGCTGATTAAAAGGTGTCGCGCTGTCGTATCGCTAGGAAATTTATGTTCGCGCGCTGAGAAATTTTGCGACTCATTCTTGATGGTCGGAATTCGAGTTTGTTGAACTGCGGAATGTTTGTGTATCATAAGTTTTCTCCTCCCGTGCGTGCGTGGAGTTTGTTTTTTCCCAACGGATTAATCAACACATGCGCGTCCCTTTAATGAAATACAATGCGTCACAAGCGCTCGTGTTTGTGACGTTTACATTAAAAAAAAAAAAGAAACGTGCAAGCAAATATAATTCTGGTCATGAGCGTGTCGGTTTCATGTATCTATAATTAAATTTTGTGACAAAGAGAAGGGCTTGTAAATATTTTTCATGTAACCAAAATACATTAAATCAACGGCGTAGGACAGAGATATAAATTTTTACGATACATAAATCATAGCTTTTGACGATTGCAATTTTCATTTCACAATTTCGCAATTTGTCTATCCGATATTTTTTCCACTTGTGTATTATTGTTTAAATAGTTGCAGTAATATTTAAAAATCTATAACGAAGCATTGCTGAGAAAAAATTATTCATCATGCGTATAATCAATTACAATATCTCTCTCGAAGAGAGAAAGGGAAAGGGAGAGACAGAGAGAGGGAGAGAGAAAAAAAGAGAAATTAAAAAACGACTGATAAAAAACGAAAGGGTAACTTTTGTAGATTTTTCTATCGCGTTGAAATGGAAGAAAGATATTCGCATGTGAAATATTACAGTTCGCGAGAGAGTTTGCGTTCACAATCCAGATGAAATCTCTGCGTAACACATTATTGGTGCAATTTTTCTTCGACGCGCAGTTTTTCGCGTTTCTGCGGCTGGAGCGCGAATTTCATCTTACGCGATTCGTCGTGGAGTCTGCAACTCCGTGCGAACTTCTCTCCAGACCGCCTTTTCGCAGTCTCAGTCTCGGCATAACTGTCACGATTCGCAGCCTCGAAATACACTTCTCTCTTATTAGAGCTTAGCGTTTCGTGGAGACGGAGCTTACGGGACGTGTGACGCCCAGGGGATTCGCAAGCACGGCGTTTATTCTCGGAAACTATCGCAGCGAGATGCAAAAGCTTTGGCGTATTAATGCAGCCGACCGCCTTTAAGGGCGTCATTTAATATATTTAGCAGAAATACTCCTTAGGAAATTCTAAAATTAAGTTATGTCACGTAAGAATTGTAAATCCTACGTCTTCGATGTACATATACAAGCACATTTTTACGATTGCTTTTTGCCGTTCTTAAAAACGGCTTTCTCGAAAATATTAAATTTGACAAATTTTTCACGAACAAAGAAAGAGAGAAAATTGCGCCTTACTTTCGCATTTTTATTCGCAAGTTTACGTGTTTTACCAGCGTAGGGTGGTCAAAGAAATCCGTTTAATTTTTATCCGTTGGCAGCTCGTATACTCGAACAAAAAGGCGGACAATATATAGCACGGAGGGAAAAGCCGTGAAAGAAAACGCGGAGAGCGCATTTAAATCGTACATTCTAGTGTAAATATTAAGTACGCCTTGGAAAAATTCGTACAAAAGCGTGCACGTGGATTAATGAACGCCCATTGACAGACCCCAGACCACCTTGTTTCTTCGCGCGTGTGCAAAATTCACGGTTAATTTAATCTTCAGATTAAAATTCATAAATCTCGCGCTCTGGTTATTACAAGGTTATTACATAACGTTACTTCGTTTGTCTGTAAATTTTATTTCTGCGAAACGCATCAGGAATGTTCATTCAACGCGACGACGAAAATTTTATTTTATTTTCGGCTTGAGCGCCGGAAGAGCCACCCTTCGATTCCTGTCCGGATGCGTTAGAAAGTTCGATCATTCAATTAACGTCCGGACGGATCCGGCGCGCTGAAATTGAATCATTTGGTCTCGCGCTAGCGACGGGGAGTTCGCCGCGGATCGACTGGGACCCGACAGAGAGAGAGAGAGAGAGAGAGAGAGAGAGAGAGACTTCGGGTCTCAGAACTTCGTAATCAAATCACAGGCGAATCGTTAATTGCTTCCGCGTGCTCGATCGTAAACAACTGCATCGGCGATCGAACCTCTTAGGTCACGATGCGATTCGGCTTTGTCTTTCTCTCTCTCTCTCTCTCTCTCTCTCTCTCTCTCTCTCTCTGTCTTTCTCGTGGGCTTATTAAACTTCTTGACGTTTATCCGTACGAAGTTGCGTTTCGATTCTTGGGAACTTCTCGCTTCGGACAGTAATAGGAAATATCTGATGAACCGCGATGAAAGTCGACCGACGAATCGCGGTTACTTTAACCCCCTCGAGAATTTTTTCCCTTCTTCCCTTTCCCTGCTTCAACCAGACTTAATTGCGGCGGCGAACTGTCTTTATTACTTTACTGTCGAAAGCTCCTTAATGACGCGTCAGTTGGGCTGTTAGCCTAAATGCGGTTATTCGTGGAATCGGTAACGGCAATTACATCAGACATTTTGAAATGGAAACGATATTTAAAAGTTATCTGACATGACGGGCGCGCGGGATTATTGACATATTGACAAGAAGTGACGTTACAGACGAGCCATTCTGTATACATCTGTATGCGCTCCGATATGTTATTAAAATATTTACGATCATCTCTCGATATCGCTATTTTATTCGCGTGTCCGTGGAAATTTCGCAATGACTGGTGGATCTGTTATTCAGACATTTTGATATTTTCCAATTGACGAACGTCAGGTTATATATAATCGAGCTTATAATCGAGAAGATCAATCGGTGAAACTTGTATTTTCGCTTTCGGATTCGTAGATTATTTCGCGACGTCGGATCCTTTGAACGTCGAGTTGTTTGTCCCGCGTCTCTCTCTCTCTCTCTGTGAGGTGGAAAAAAATAGGTTTGAATAAAACGGGTTAAAACACGTGGTCCTCCCGCGCGCGCCAGGAACATATAATCATCGTTCTACTCGACGAGTGTCCTTATTATACCTGTTTTTGTCTCTCCCGGCATCTGGCGTCCTCGAAGGTCCTCTCGTGGACCTTCCTCTCTCGTTCCCACGCGGGGGTACCTCAGTGATCCTACTGCCTTCTTTTCTCCGCTGTCGTTTTTGCGCGTGGAGCCTTCTCTCTGTTGGTTCTCTAAACCTCATCCTTCTGTTAGTTCTCCTCGCGTCGCGCGGAGAAGTTTGTCCTCCCATTATTATTGCCCCATCCTGCCACTCACTTCGTTCTTTATGCCGCCTCGTCGAAGCCTGCGATGCCACTCGAATCTACCGTGGCTTACGACGGTCGCGATAAAAGCCCTCCCTTCTCTCCCGCAAGCTCTTTCCGCGCCCTTTTTAATACACGCCGCTTAATTTTTCATCGAGCAATCTCACCCTCCTCCAGAACTACATTATCCTTGTAGTCGGGGGATCGTCTCGGTCTACGAGATATTCGGAGATGTGTCGATATAATCCTCCCATTTTGCAAAATGCACGGTTTTCCACAATCGTTAATGTTTTCGTATCAATAAATACACGACGATGATGAATGCGATTAAAAAGTTATGATTTAACATGACAAAATAAGCGAATATAACGGGGAGTACATTGTACGCATTGTACATATTTTAGAGCGATGATACGGAAAATAACTTCCAATTTTTCGGTTATGCATTTATCATTTAATATGCGTTGGATATAAAATATGTAACCGCTGTCGCGTACACGCAAATATAAATTGGCGGAAATCACAATGATTATTATTTATATCATCCCCGCGCAAAATTATTATATAATATTTTGCGCGTGACCATTCTTCGATCACGTTTATCGTGCAATTTGACAAACGGAGCGATGTTTCGTGAAAAATAAATTTGCACGCGGCATCGGCTTATATGCATATACACACATATCGGCGGCTTTATCCCCGCGTCCCTGGCCGATTAATGAGTCATTGCTAATTCAGCGAAATTTACTTCCACTTCGGGGTTCGTTTACGAGGTGTACGTACATACGTGCAGCTCGTCGACGAGCCGCCGTGTCACGGAAACGAGAATAAAGTAACGCCGTAACGGCCAGGGATCAGAGTCGGCCCACGAGCCATTATTTTCCCTTGATCCAACCAACGGTGGGGTCTATCCCTCTCTCTCTCCGCCTGTGTTTTTCCCGCTTGCTAGCGTTAGTGTGTGCAAACTACTTTATATACATCGCGACGTACGTGGCAATTGAACTTTCGTATTCGCTGGCCGTGATACTAGGTCTATCTCGATTCTCGCCGTGAGATCAACTACGCGAAGTAGCTCCCTACGAATAAATTGCTACCTAAAGTTGGATAACGCGGAACAGCAGCGCGCATTAATCATCCAGCTGAGAGATGCATCCTATAGACACGAACGTGACTTTTGGCTTGGGATGAAAATCGGTGTCCAAAATATCGGATCGATTATGTTTTTACGAGTATATGGTATATACTCTGCGTATCAGTATCATCTATATACAAATTGTTAAAAAATTTATATTTTAAATTATTTTAGTTTCATCATTTAAAATTATTAGTAAAAGTTTCGTGATATTTTGAGAAGTCAGAAATATATATTATAATAAATAAATAATCAAATGATAATTATTAAAAATAATACACAGAGAGAATTTTTTCTTAAGATTTACCCTGAAAATCATGGTAATCGTGGGATAATATGGTATGGAAAGAATTTTATGAGAATTTCTCTGATTAATATTTATCACAATAAAAATAATAATATTTATCACAATAAAATATAAAATATGTTTGATTATTTTTACTATGCAATTTAGTAAAATTACTATGCAATTTAGTAAAATTAATCCAACATATTTTATATTTTATTGTGGTAAATATTAATAAGAAAAATTCTCATAAAATTCTTTTCATACCATATTGTCCCACGATTACTATGATTTTCAGGGTAAATTCTAAAAGAAAATTCTCTCAGTGTATACTTATAAATACTGTAATATATTTTCAAGCAAAACTTTGAATCACGCACCAATTTAAATTGGCTTTAGACAGAAATATTTATGCCGAATGTTTTTCTATCGACGAGGAAGAACAACGGGGCTCTTTACTCGTGTGTCAGACACGCGTCGGTTTGCGAATCGATTTCTTGATGCGCCACGTCTCTAGCTGAAATAAAGTTCATTGTAACAAACGGGGAGCAGACACCCCCACGAACCATTATTTCCCGTTGATTCAACAAAGGGTCTCGACAGTTTCGTATACGCGATACGTTGCTCGCTTTAAGCAGGATGCGGAGAATAGGGGGTTAAAAGACGAGGATTCGAAAGATGTAACGAGCTATCAATCTCATTTTAAAGATATTTCGATTGCCTTTGGCAAAGAGATGAAATTTTTCGCCCACAAAATAATAGCACAGATAAAATGATCTTATCTCGCGGAATTTACAAGTTAAATCTGCTATAAGAATCTTAATAAGCTTTTTAATTAAGTTTCTTAATTTGTACTCAAATTGGAATTAAGCCAAGCCTATTAAAAAAAAAAAAGAAAGAAAGAATAATGCGTAAAATTCACGCAAAATTAATTTGTGATCTCATCTTCTAAAACGTTCCTCGCTATATTGCGCTGACGAGAATCTTATCGAATAATAAAATTCCGCTTTGTTGGATCAGTTAAGGGTGAAAATGGTGTACGAGAGATACGTTTTGATATAAATTATTGCGCTTTCAGCATGCGCGTCATTATCATCTTTTCTATCGACGACCAACGATAATATATACGCGCATTCGCGAGCGGTTTTATCGCGTCGCGGCATCGATTGCTTATCTAACCGGCTGCATCGAGAGTGCGCGTCGCACGCGTGTAATATATGCGGCACGTGTTACACCGGTGGTACCGGGGGCAATTTTAAAAGGCGATTCCTCGTGGGAAATTAAAGCGCGAACGCGCCGAAATAGAATAGCTCGCTCGCTCGATTTCCGGCGTCGCGGATCGTCGGCGATTTCGGCCGGAAAAAAACCAGCTCTTAAATTTTTGCAGCTCACGCGAGCTTTTGACACTTCCGACGTGTCGCGCCGATTGAGTTACTTGTTGCGTGCGTACCGCGAGACACGCGAACGGCGAAATGTTAAGCGTTTTTCATTCAGCGATTCAGAGTCGCGTAAAGTGGCGGTTCGCTTACTGTCATAAGCTTTCGTCAAAGTATTATCGCAGGGGAATTATTGTAATTTAATTATTAGATTGATATACGTAAGATGTGAAGAATTGAGACTTTTGAGAATTTTAATTGAACAATAGATATTCGTAAATATCGGATACTTATATATATATATATATATATATATATATATATATATTTTATTAATCTTACAATTAATATAACATAATAATAAAATTACAATAAAATGTTTTTTACATAAAGCTATTTTTGTAGAACAATTTTTCTATTTACGATATACATATGGTATCATATTTTTATTGTTCATTCCATTTCGATTCGATAAAAGAAAACGTACGATCTCGGCAAGATTGAAATATAGAGTTTAACATTTTCTACTTCCGGCATATAGAGCAATCAGGACGTTTGATTATTCGCCGTCTTTTTCATGCATACAAATAATATTTCATGGTTCGAATATCTTAAGGGAGTAAAGCTTCCGAGGTTTTCACGCAGCTCTTAATTTTATTAGGGCTACCTTTCTTTTCTCTCTCGCTCTCGTCGAAAGGGGACAACTATGTCATCTCTTCGTAGCCGCTTTTTTAGCATCTCCCTACGGAATTCCCGAAGCTTATTAAACGTTCGAGTAGGCAACGTCGTACCTAACCCCCACGTCACTACTATACTTCCTCGTCCTACGACTTTTAATTAATGAGGCAGTATCGATCGACGATGGTCCCGGTATCGGGAGAACTTCCAATTTGCAGAAGTACCTTCATAATGGCGACGATAGCATCGTCGGAAGTAGTTTTCCCTTTCGAAATATGAGCGAACATTTATTTTGCTAAAATCACAAAGCACGTTTTTTTGTACAAAGTGCGCCTTACAACTTAACGATTTCTCTTTGTTTCATTCTATTCGATAAGATTATTATTGCTTTACGTTAGATTTCTTAACTATACTATATTACTATTTAATGACAAATATGTTCGATTGATTAACATTTACCGCTAATAATTTAATATTGGCAAAATTAATCATATATTAATATAAATAAAAAGAGAGAGATTAAATTTATCACTCAAAAGGTTGAGGTATTCTTATCGCAATTTTTAATCTCGTTGGTGCTCCGGAAGCGTTCGAAATTTTCCGCCGCATTGTTGATAATTTTCCAGTAAATATACACGATGGATCTCGAGGTAAATATACCAAGTAGATAATCTCCTTTCAACGGTATTACGCGAGAGTGTCTGGGTTCTTTTAGACAGGATGGCCAAGAGGCCCTTCCAGACTGGTGGAGATTCTTTCAGCTACTGTTATTCGACTCGGAGGTGAGTCGGGAGGATTTCCTGCGGGAAATTACTTTTCCAGGAAATCGCGCCTAAGGAGGCGACTGCTTGCGCGCGATGTTCGGGAAATCGGTTTCCCCGGAGTGCACAAAAACGACAAGCCCCGCTATCACATCGGGATAAGCCCTCGTCGTCTTTTTCTCATCAAAACTGAACATTTGCTCCCCAGCTTAGCCTTCACTAACGGAGCGTTATCCTCTGCCGATCCGACTATTCGAATATCGTTTGTATAGCAGTATAGCATGCTACAGGATTAAATATAATGCTCCTTTAAGTGGCTATATAAGATACCAAACATTGAGAGTGTTATAAAACTAGTAAAAATAACAATTATTTTCGATATATAATCTTTATTTAATTCATATATTTAACGTTTTTATATATGCGTATTATATTTCAATTTTTCCGTTTATAAAATATTTTTTATTAAATTTATTATATAAATTATTTTATTGGCATAATTTACATAAAACATATACAGATTAGTTTAATTTCTTTCTTTTTATTTTAATAAATCAACTCATAATACAATAACTGAGTCTGGCTTGAAGGACGAGTAGCGATACGTAATTGTCTCCCACTTGTATCGAACTGGATTATTCTGGCGGATTAAATTGGTCTCACTGGGGCGAACGTACGAGCCACTTTTTACCAAGTGTCTCGAGGCGCTCGGGAAATATTTTTGGTCCAATTCTCGCTAGTTGGCTTAGCTGTTGGCGCCATGGCATTTCGGACGCGGTCTCAAGTGGCTGGATCACTTGACCCAACCCGACTCTAGCCAGCAAATGGAGCCGAGAAACGAATGAGAGTGGAACGACCACGATTTGACAGGTGCTTTTACAGAGGCACATTAAACACGCATGTTTTGGCGCGGGGCGCAACGCGTATCGATCGTTTGCGTGCGACTCGCGTGGGAAAAGCTGTGCTGTGGGGAAGCTTATTTCTGTATTTCGGAAAGATGTATTCACGTCCATCAAATCGTGATAATCGTATAGTCCAAATTTTAACACGCTTTAATAATTAAGGCAAATATTTGCCTGGCGCATTTCTTTCTTTCACATATTATTTGACGAATTTCTAAGTGATTATTATTATTTCGTAGCAACGTTGTTTAAGATTCAATTATTTTTATTTATTTAATTAAATAATGAAAAGTTTTGGAAGAAATCATGTCTTAATTTTGAGAAAACTATATCAAATCTACAATCTAGATTAAATGTTTAATTAACATATTTAATATTGCGAAAATTATAAAATAAAAATATGTGATCTTTAATATATATATTGCGTCCTAAATTAATCCACATGAGGCATAAATAGCGATAAGTTTGGAACGCTATATGATTCTCGACTAAACTAATTCTCAAACATGAATGACAGATTGCTTTTCTTAGCCAATCAATATGCGCGTATAATAATATCACAGATTTTAATAGCAGATCGCAACACAGATACGAAATGCCACTATTAGATAGTTGATGAAATATTAATCGACTTTGATTACCGGAAATTTGAGTTTGTAAATGTGCTGCGCATGCTGACTCGCTATTCTTACTTATCTACGTACAGCGCGCAATTAGTTATCGGAATTTAATAAGGACTTTGCTCCGTACAGCCGCCCCGAAAAACCCGACCGGATTACTTAATGAGCTAATTGAGAACGACGCTCATCTTGTTAGGCAACGCCGTCCGTCGACCCTATATATTCTGTCGATTTCGCCTGCATTATTACGAACGAATAATCCACAGGGGAACTTTTCGCGGGAAGACATTGTCGAAATTTCCGACCGTGCTAGTTAATTCTAATAATAACACATAATAATTTGAATTTAGTATTTATATATTATATTTATATTATTTCAATATAAATATAATTTTAAGATATATTTAAATCGGAATTTAAATTGAAAAAATTTTATATATATATTTTTTTTATTGTTCGCATAATGGTTAATTCATATATCGCTAAAGTCGATATTATTGCGTTTTATATCGGGACAAACGGGGGGTTAAACGAAACGCGAGAGAGACTTTCTAGAGGACTTGTACCATTGGATTCCGTAAATGGAAACTTACCGGTAAATGACGTTGAACGTGGAGCAGGATAAAGCACCTTTCACGTATATATGGTCATCATGCGGCGAGATAGACCGAGGGAGGATAGACGTGAAAAGATGGAAGTCAACTTTGCTCTCTTCATTAACCTTGCGTTTTCCCATTTTGTTTTGCAAACGAGTTTAATGTCATCCTCCTCCCTTTTTCTTTCGTGAGATTGGTATGTTGCGTACGCAAATTACCGGTTGCACATTATGCGAATACATCGAGGCGATCACGATTGTCGCAAGAAAGATTAATGCGGTTTATATCTCGTAGGGATATTTCTCGGAAGCTATATATATTTATGACTCTTGACTCTAACTTTCGATGAAAGAAAATTACATATATTAACACGCGCGCGAACATTAATTCCATTGTACCCGCATATTGTGCACGCGCTTTTTCGGCGAGTTCATTAATCACGTACACTCTTAACAATAAGTGATTGTTAGGTTGTTCTCGTTAAAAACGGAGTCTCGCTCGTAGCCTTGTACACGAACATTGGTTGTGTCCGGCGATTATTCACACTTTCTTCTCTCTTCCTGGCTGGCAGCGTCGAGACTCGAGAGAGAGAGCATTAACCGTGCTTAACATGGAATAATAATGCCATGTTTGGCCGACCTGGCTGCGCGAATGCCGCAAAGAGGATGCTTCAATGTGCTCTACGCACGAAAATCCTTACTCACCCGTATACCTCTCGAAAGCATTTCTCTACGTCGTCTCGACGCGGTATTACGCTTAAAAATTCATTGGAGGATGAAGTTCGGTGCCAAGAAAACGCCCTCACTCATCTCTTCCATAACATGCACTAGAAATGCTTTACCAACCGCGATTTCAACATTTTCAGGCCGTTTATCCGTCCAAGAATCGATCCGGGAATTTAAATAATACACGTTTTAATTATAAAATATTATTTCAGGATATATATTTTTCGAATGTAATAAATGTATAAAAATTTTTGATATGTAAAACTGTAGGATATATAATACAGAAAGGAAAAGTTTTATTAACTCTTATGTGAATAATGGTGGAGGTGAGAAAGAGACAAGATTTGAATGATAGTTACATGAACTGCTACGCGAATCTTCCGAAACACGGCTCAAAGTAATTTATAGATAAGCCGGGAAGGAATTTATTTTCATTAATGCGAAACAAATGTTACTGCCTTGCTGCTGACATCTGCTTTACAATGCAAATTTATCTGTGTGTGATTAAATATTCGTGATAAAAAGAAATAGAAAAATCTTTGATAATTAAATTTGACATTTAATATTTACAAGATATCAATCTTGTATAATATTTTTCATATAAATTCAGATGTTAGATTAATTTACTCGTACGCTAAATAATAAGCAAAACGCAGAACATTTGTATATACAGTAAGATAGAACATTTTTTGTCTTCCTAGATTCGGGCAGATTTTGCATTACGCGTTCGTTTTACGAACTTTTTTGTGCTCGCAATTTTTCTTCTTCGAACCTGATAAAATTGCACGCGTTCGCAAATAATGAAACGCGAAGAGCGGACGAATCTTCAAAGGGGAAAAAAGGAATCAGTACGCCGAGTCGCTTTAACAAAATTAGTTTGTCCTACGGATCGGCTTCGTTCAAAGAATATAGGACGTGCTTCCCGGCAATAGGCCCGGGAGGAAACCACGGCAAATATTTATTCCGACGATCGCGTATACGTAATAGCAAATATAACTATTCCAGCGTGCCTGAGCGGATATTCGCGCTAGAACGATCCGTACAATCCATTTTCGCTTATTATGCTCGCGCATATTGTTGATCCCTTTGTTTTGCAGCTTTCATAGCGCGAGATCAACATTGATCGTGCATTAGAGAGCACATTGCAATTCGCAATTCGTGCGAATATAATGGTCCGATAATGGTCGAATCGCGAGCGCACCGAAAGTTTAACGCTTTCGAAACACGCGACAATTGGAATTTATCGTTAATGTTGGCGCGCGCATAATATCTGTACATTGGAGAGTTACAGAATTTTCTGATTTTCATGTTTGACCGTATTTGTAACGCGACGCTCGTTGATTACTAATATGAATAATGCGCTCTTTCGCGAGAGAGTTGCATATTATGTATGTACGCATACATAACGTATAGCTGTGAAATACAATTTTTGAACATATCGCGTTTCGCGACAAACTTAATTCGAGTATCAGTTAACTCATTATTACTCGCGTTTCATAAATTGTTCGTAATTGCGTTTGCGAATTATTATACGGTTCGTATAAGTAACTTACACACAAATGGACGTCAGCGTGAATTTATAAAAATATTCAAATGCACCATAATAATGTTTTAGATTAACTCCGTTCCGCTTTTGAGCTTAAGCTAAATTAAACTCTACACGAAAAGGAATACGCAATACACATGAATACAAAATGACACACATTTTCATAATTATGGTATAATTTAAACGTGAAAGATGTTTTTTTTTTAAATATACAATAATATCGCACGCGGTAGATCGTCTTTTTATTAGCATAATTTAAGGTCTGAGAATAACTGAGAATAAAAATACGGAAAATTTGCCCAATTAAAGGAACTTGGCGAAATTTTATTCTCCGTGAGATATTCGTATTTCGAATTAATGAAAATTTTCAGTGTCTGCACGCGTGCGACAGAGAGATGCGCATCTCATAATATCCCGAACCTTTTATTCCGCACGCGTCCGACTTATATATGTATATGTATATACGATGCACGCGAAAATATTCGAAATATTATGACCGTCGTATGCGGTCGTGCGAATATTCGTGCCGCGGCGACCCCCGTTGCATGCTTATTAGTGCCATTTCTCCTGGCACTTAATCCCTAATCAGCGGACAGCCGTCCGCTTCTTTATCGCGACGACGCGTCGCGTTTTATTATGTTTCGCGGTGCATATTCGCGGGCGTTATAATGACTAGGCTCGCGGACAATATCGCGGGATATAAATACGTGCGCTTCATATATATACGCGGCACGCCAACACTTTAATTAACAAGCTCGGCGATCGGCGTCCGAAGCATCCCCGGGCATTGGAAAAATGTGTGGGAATATTCGTTCGAGCACGCCCGTTTGGCGCACAGCGACGAGGGTAAAGGGGATTGTTTGGTCGATGATAATCAACGCGATTACGACCCTTCGGGCGCCAATTAACTTTACAGATCGATTCAAAAGTGAGCTTGACATATTTAATACGAAACGTTTTCATTTTATTCTTGAGATATACATATATACATATATAATAAAAGCGCGATAAAGCTGCGTCAAATCTGTTAATTGCTGGTTACATTCAAATAATTCCTACGGCATGAAACTTTTATGCTTCTGATCATATAAAAAATGGTCGGTTAAAAACATTTCACGTGAAATAAATTTATATTAAATTCATTTGTTATATCTTCGTGAAAAGGCAGGCCTCACATACCTCGCCGTGTCTGTATTTGTCTCTGACGCGACTTTCAGTAGCGGTATACGACTGTCGGGCCGAGGTCGAATTCGCGGCGTGCCGAGTCAAATAGTGATCGGCGATCTCGCGAGCAGGCAGTTAATGGATGGTCTCGGAGTCGGTGGTATGCCGTATCCGTTTCCGCCGTATCTCCCCCTGGCATACTACCCCTTAAGACCGATATCGTATTACGGAATGCGCGGGAGGGCATCGCGTTAACGCTCCAGTCGGTTCGCTAAATTGCGCCATTAATAGCGGTAGGAAACTCACCCCGAGACGCGAAATCGTGCCTCGCGGCAGATTTCGAGAGATTCACCGACACGTGGCGGACACGCGAAACCCCGGAGTATCTTAACCGGAAGACGGGAAGAATCTTCGCGCGTCGACGGATACTATTTGTTTGCGGTATCTTCTCATGACACCGCGATCTGTTTCGGCCATCCGTGTCATAGTTTATATTCCGCGCACACGCGCGGAGGAGATATGGAGATGCGCGAACGCCGCGAGTAAAAAAGCTAAGGAGAATTCTTGTCACATTTTCGCGGCACGATGTTTCGCATCAAAAATTGAAACAATCTCTCCTCGACGAAAGTATCAAAATGTAAACAATTCTCGAGCTCTACGAGCGATTAAGAAAGTATGTCTTCGCGAAATAACTTTCTTAAGTAAAAGTATATGATAATATTTTAGTTCATTTTTACGTTGAAATTACGTTAAAAATAATAAGAGAACGTAGCATTTGATCAAGTTTTAACAGGGGACAAATTATTTCTTTATAAAAGAAACTATCGCTCAGCTCATTAAATATATAAATACAATATATATTAAATATACATATGTAATTGTTATAAAATAAAATTAGGATAAATGAGCATTAACAAAATTTATATCCTGAAAATATTTTAATTAGCTTGAAAACTTTGGACTGAAAAATATCTGTGGTATTATCTAAAAGGACCGTATCGCGATGTGATATCGGATAAAGTCGCTTTTATCCGGCCGACTTCCGTTAAGAATCTTCTCCCTTCATAATTCGCTTGTTCTGTTTCATCAACGAGCGACCTACGAAGGGTATTAAAATCGCTGTCTGCGCGCGTTTTATTATAACTAATGTCGCAATTAAACAATTCTTTCCGGCTGGCTGCACGACAACAAACACACCCGACGTCACAAAAACGTAATAAAAACCGCGGCGGCTCGGGGAATTTTTTAATTATCCGGAGACGGCACAGAAATTTCTTGAGTCCTCCCTATGCTTCGGTGCGCGTTCGCTCTCTCGAACTTCTTTGAAGAGTTTAAATATTTAAACGTCGGCAGACTCAACCGCGCACAAACGACTCGATGATGTATCTATAGTTTTGCGTCAAGATTATTCAAGATAATCGCTTTCGAGAAATTAAAATCACGAATAATGAATGTCAATCTTTTCCAAGCACGAGGGAAAGGAATTAGAATTTTTCAGTTTAAAATGAGAAGCTCGAGAAATATTTTCATTTAATTGAAACGTAGTAATTTAAACTTTAATAAGCCGAGGGAACTTGTATGTAGCGTGATAAGACTTAGAATTTAACTCATAATTTATAATGCATTATCTTTTTTCGTTGTTTTTTTTTTATTCACAGATAGAGATATATATTTGTAATGGTTATAATATCAATATTTACAGTGACATATTTTTTTTGAATTGAAAATGAAAGTAATTTTTATACGTATACGTAATAATAAAACTAAAAGAAGAGAAAGTCCATGTGATCGATTCCATAAAAAGATTGAAGAAAAATATCAATTTAAGTTAGAATTTTTGTTGATATTCGTAAAAAGCGTAATAAATACGACACAAAGAGCGCCGCAATCGACAGCTATCGTAGGTGTTCAATATTATTCGAGCACATATCGATCAGATATATAATATAGATCTCGATCATACGCCTTGTATTTCATCGCCTTTTTTTCCTGTTTTTATTTTGTTTCTTTATCTACAACCTTTACACTCTCTGAAAACAAGAATAAAATTTTATATCTCAAATATATGTCGGAGAAATATTCGTTTGAAACACTCTGTATATTTATTCGTTTCATCGGAAGGTACATATGTCTCCACTTTTGGCAAACGTCGGTTTCGATTCTGGTATGGGTAGATCGAAAAATGTTTATCGACCTACCCCCGTGTGTCAAGGGCCGGGGGCTTTAATCGGTAGCGAGTAATCGGGGCTGATTCGACGAGTATATTCGTCAGATGGAAGTAAATCGTGGAAAGGGAAATCGTGGGGCGCGTTGTTGCACGGGGTAACAGTGGCGTAATGGTTGATTCTGTGAATTTCATTCTCGCTTATAATTACAGGAACGGGATGATACGAATGCTTGACTCTCGCAGATTCTCCGTTAATTGTGCTCTTTTTGCTAATGATATTTGGCTAATATATATACGCACATACATATCAATAATTTATGGAATTTTCGTCTCTCGAAGTACGATTTAAATTATAATTTGTGATAAAACTACTCATCTTGCTTTCGAAAAGCATTCAATGTTTTTTCGTATTATAATCGTGTATTTTTAATGTTGTTATGTTAATCTGCTTTATCAGTTAATATAAATTTGTTTAGCATTTCGCAATTTTCATTGAAATTCGGTATAATGCGAAAAAATACGCCTGACTCTTTTCATTAGAAAATACATATATACAATATATAGTTTCGCCTTCGTAAATTACACGTAACACTATCCTTTGCAAATGAAACTCATTAATAATTTAAGACAAGATTTACTTAATATAGATAATTTATACAAGATAATAAATGTAAGAAATACCTAACTGTGCAGTACGTAACAAGTTTCCATTAGCAAACTTTCTAAACTTGTTTTCGTTAATTTATAATCATAAATTATGATCAAAATATTAAATTGCGTTCGATATAGAAAATGTTTTTACTCTATTTTGACTATATTTATTTACTCTATTTTTACTGTTATTTTTTATCTATGATATGAAGGTTTCTTTAAAAAAAAAAATGGCTATAAACTAGTCAGAGAATTTGTCATTAAACTTGGAGGATATGATAGAATTTAGATGTTACTTTTTGTATATACTTTTTGTATACGTTTCAAAAATTGACTCTCTCTTGCGTGCTCTCTATCAATAATACTTAATTTCTTTCTGACTTATTCATGCTTTTTCCGCTTCTTCAAACATTTCATTCCTCGCTTGAACTTCGCGGCTTCATTGATCGCGATAGAGATTTATCTTCTGTGCGTCTCTCGTTATTACGCCACTGATCGCATCTAAGCGAAATCGGGATGGCGGTTCATCGTCGTCGTCGTTGTCGTCGAAAGGCGAAGACGCGAACGATGGACGCGGAATGATAAACTACGGTGTCGAGGGTTGTCAGAGTCGGCGAGGGCGCGCGCGATAGAAAACGATAGAAAAAGAAAGGGAGAAAAGAGCGAATTCGTCGTCGGAGGTGACGGCAGGATCGTCGGTCGGGCGCGTGCAAATTGCGCCTTAAAATGGTGGAAAATCGTTGAGCGAGCGCGAGGGTGCGCGACAAAATAAGTGAACCGTCTGACATTTATGGTTCGTCTCGGTATAGGGCGGGTGCTCTTTCAATTCTAAGTAGTGTGGAGTATTTTAGTTGCGTTAACGTGAGCGACAGGAGCTGATGAATCTAAATATAAATTTTCTGGAAATTATACATCTCATATACGTTAATATTATTTTATAGAAAGAAATAATAATCATTGTCAAAAGAGCATATCCATTTTAATATTACACGATATTATAGTATTTATATTACTGTATATAATTGTATAATTGAATTAATTTTCTATAGTTACAAAAGAGAGATCTGTGAATTTCAATATCTCTATTTTACTTTATGATATTTAATATGACATGCATATACGTAATTTTAGACAATGCGAATTTACAGTCAAAATTTGCAGCAGAAAAGAATTATGTGGGTTCACCCCACTGCATTTACAAACCGCAAAACCATTACTGTTACGTTACCCGAAACTGAAGTTTAGAATGGAACTAATTTGCAATATTTGGGCTTTGCTAATTTATACGACCCGGTGATATCGCATATCTCGCCGTGGCGTTTCACATTGTTTGGAATTTCAAACACGGAGTACTTCTCTATTACAATCACGCGGTCGGGGTCGATTATACGCTGGAAAATATCTCGGTTCCTTCCATTTCCCAAACCACCAGAAAAATATTTCCGCGTCACCGTAGAGAGAAAACGGAAACGGAAAGAGAAAGAAAGGAAAAAAAAAAAAAAAAAGAGTACAGCGGATTTCTATGAATGCGTTGTACGCGAGTGATTCGCGTTTCTCGTTCGCGTAAACCTTAGTGTAAGGGCTCTCTCTTCTCCTATAGAGATTCTTGCGGTATGCGCGACGAGCATTTTTTGGCCGAATGGGGGCAGAGACCGGCGATTACGATAAGAGCGAAAGGGACGGCGACAACTCGACGAACACAAAGAAAAAGTTGAAGGGCCGCCGATAAATTTGCCTGGACAGAGGCAAATCGGCGTATGAAATGGTAATTTCGGTCGCACGCGTTGTAGGGTGGCCAGGGGGATAGTTGATAAATCGGCGACAGCGCCGCCCTCAAAGCAAGATGGATAGGGACACGAAGAGGTGAAGTCGCTGGCCTCCGAAATACCGCTCTCTTTCTGATTCGTGTGGTGAAGGACAAAGAACTGTCTCCTTTGTCATTTTATATATATATATATACATATATATCCCGCAAAGATTTATTAAGATTTTTCGAATTTTATGACGAGTTTGAGTTATGCGACTGGTTATGTAATATAACGTAATGAAATCTGTAGACATTAATAATAAAAACCAATTTATTTCAACGGTATTTTCGCGTTCTCCCAAAAGTATACATAAATTTTTAACTGATAACAAGAGAAGTTTGTACAAACCGTTGCCTAGATTTACAATTCCTTTAATACTCGCGAGAAAATTAGTGTTTTAGTAACATTGTAAAAATAATCTCTGCTGTTTTTAAAACAGCTCGTAATAAACAGCAAATGAGAATAATCTATACGATAATAATTAGACTGCAAACTCGCAGAACTCGCAGGTTAATTATCATCCGTTTATACAGCTTTTAATTGCATACAAGGTATAAAAACGATTATTCCATTTTAGTCATATTCCGTCGTTTTCAAAGCTACAAAACTCATATTGCAAAGAGCAGAAAGACTTCGTGAATCAACAACTTTCCACGTTCGCCAGGTTTTTTTGTCCGCATGCGGACAATAATTTACATCGGCGTATCTTGCGCGGAAAACGCGTTACGAGGAACGAGATACTACAGCGTGTCCTCGCGTCTTATCTCCGTGCAAGGCTGCAACGAAAGAGCCGCGCGGTTGTGAAGGGGGGTGAGATGATGCGAGTCGAGGGGTTCGAGGGGACACTCTGCGAACTAAAATAACTCTTGAAACACTGCCAGCCTTTGATACCGCGTACGCACGTTTCTAAATAAACGACGCGCGTGCGAAAAGCGCGCGTTCCCGTTTATCGCGAATAAATACCGTATAAAATGTTCGAAGATCGTCGAATCGTCATGGAATAATTTATCGAACTTTATCCGTTTTTTTTTTTTTTTTTTTTTTTTCCTGCGTGAGTTGTCGCTGTTGCCGATTTCCGAGAGCTTCCGGATGTCGCTCCGATATTTATGTATCCGGACGATTACGAGATCGGATAAAAGCTCGCGAGATTTTTCTCTCTATCAAATCGACGAGTAGAAATAAAATTCGATAAAGCATATTTGTTTGACACGCTTTATTTAACATTTAAATATGACTTCTATATCTATTTTTTCCATGTTTTTTTCCTATATCTCTATTTATACTTTCTATATCTATATTTATATTTATTTTTATATTTTCCATATATTTTCTACATCTATTTTTCTATATTTATTTATTTTTCATTGTTTTTTTTTCAACATATGGAATCGTAAATTCAATGGATTGAGAATAAATTTAGAACCACGTGTGCGAGTAACCTTCGTGCTGTTGTTATCGTTTCGATGTGAGACGCCTTGATCATTTAAAGTGCAGGTGGATTAATTAATCGGGAACAGGCATAGGGTTCGAGGCGCAGCTACTGTCACAAAGGACGCTGCGCCAAACTATCGTAATACCGTTACCATGTCGCTAACTTCTGCTCGGTAAATATTTACTCGGTCAACACCATTCTAATGCGCAGTAACGAAAGTTTGTTCGAAAAAGCAACGGGGCGATTCACAACAGACATATGTTTGATTTCAGAGATAATCTCTCCCTCGGGAGAAAACTGCGATCGAATATAACATTAAGATTTCATCCATCGGAAGAAAAAAAATTCTGGCACAAAGAAATTTTCTTTTTTTATAGAAAGAATTTTATTTTATTTTTTATCTTTTAGAAACTTAACGCGATTACGCGGCCACTCATTTAATCTACTTTTTTATTATTATACCTATAGATCTTACATTATTTGATTACAATTAGCCGACTTCGGAAGTAGTAGAGAGGCGAATAAATATTGAAGAAGGTGCAGGGCGAAGAGGGCAAATTCCGGGGGCAAATTATAATTTGCAGGCACGTAAATCCCGCGTTGCGGAACGTCGTAAACGAAAAGAGGACAGGAGGATAGAGCGCTTTATTTGCGGAGAAAGAAATGAGTAGAGACTCTCTTGTCGGTGCACGCTGCTTCTGTTTGCCCGAAGAGCGCGCGGTACTTCTGCGGTATCCTCAAATATTTATAAGTCCTGTAGATTGGTGGAACATCTCATTTGAGAAACGCATATATACGCACTGCTGCATACACCGCGGTATTACGATGGCTCCGACGTTTTTACACTTTTGCCGTTATTAGTTATGTAGCGAGAAAATTGCGCTCTCTCTCTCTCTCTCTCACGTGTATACGCAATTACAGAGGCGGAGTATAGTTTTATAGTAGATCCGTTAGATGCTAAAACATAAGCTCGTGTGATGTCATTAAAAATTCCGTGGAAACGCTCTTTGGCAAACGCACGCGAAATTCCGTTGGTTTATTTTATCACCTCGCCGCACAATGTTTAATTCTAGAGATTACGTTGAATGTATGTGTATATTATCATGGCAGTTGTTATCTTTCGCGCTACCAAGTTTCACGGCTCTTGTAGCGAATGTACCTATATATGTGTATATACATATACATATATATTCTAGTTACTCCGATTGCCATGGCAAAGTTTCGCATGCATGATGTTCAGCTCTTAAAACATATCACGCTAATCCTTAAATAAATCTTGTCCAAGTATATGTAAAATTGTACATCTAGAGTATAAAGGTAGTTGTACTATGTATAAAATAATTAAAGGAAGAAATTTTTCGTATCAATTGAAAATAGTGAAATCTTGAATATATTTTGCAAAGGTCGAACTCTGTTAGATGGCTTTGAAAATTCACGTTATTAAACAATTTGCTACACGGACATTTATTACTCGGATATAACCAGTCGTCTAATTTCCGCGACGCGTAAACCGCACACGTAGACCGCACATGATTAATTTAAAAACACGAAATGTAATCAAAGCCGCGGTGTAAAGAGTCCCGTAAGCGGTACAGGGGGGTCACGCCGTTTGTATCGGTTTGGTGGTCAACCACCGCGAACGGAACGCGCCCGCAGCCGCGTATTTTCGCGTTTCACCGGCATATATACACTCGTCAAAAAAATTATCGCAACACGTAATTAATATCAAAATTTAGCATAAATTTAAATAAGCGTATCTCCGCGAAAAATTGACGTATTTCAAAAAATTTTTTTTTGTTTTAAAGGTTAAAGTCTCTACTTTAAGGAACTTTCGTTCGATTTTGATTTTATTCTCTCCCCCTTTCTCCATCCCTTTAAAAGGAGGGACGTGTTTTTTTTTTTTTTTTTTTTTTTTTTTTCAAAAAATTGCATAGTTTGACGAACTCTACGGAGTACTAAATTATTTTCGCAAATATCATCATTACTATCGTAAAATATGGACTTTTCTCTACAAATTAAAAAAAAAATTGAATACCGTACGATTTATTTTCGCGAAGTTACGGCGTATCAAAGTTACCTATGCACTTTTGCCTATATATTCAATTACCGCCAACATTAGCATTATCCAATGGGCACTACGGGGAAGTTGCTGGTCGAATTTTGCCCATCGGGTGTGTGTGTGTGTGTGTGTGTGTGTGTGTTGGGGCAGGGATATATGTTCGTATTTAAAATTGTGTATTTCTGCCTCGTCTTCGGATGACCTTTTATGGGAAGATGGCTGCATGATTTGAAAGACTACCAACCAATTTCCAGCAATTGGAAGCAGCCCTACATCGAATATGTTTCGAAATTCTGCAAGCCACAATTAGAGCCTGCATTAATATGCGTGAGCGCCTGCAAGAGGTCATCCGAAGACGAGGCAGAAATATACAATTTTAAATACAAACACATATATTCCTGCCCCAACACACACACACACACACACAAACACACACACGATGGGCAAAATCCGACCAGCAACCTCCCCGTAGTGCCCATCGGGTAATGCTAATTAGGTAATAATTTTGATACGCCGTAACTTCGCGAAACAAAATCGTACGGTATTCAATTTTTTTTTTAATTTGTAGAGAAAAGTCCATATTTTACGATAGTAATGATGATATTTGCGGAAAAAATTTAGTACACTCCGTAGAGTTCATCAAACTATGCAATTTTTTGAAAAAAAAAAACACGTCCCTCCTTTTAAAGGGGGAGAGAATAAAATCAAAATCGAACAAAAGTTCCTTAAAGTAGAGACTTTACCCTTTAAAACAAAACAAAAAATTTTGCAATACGACAATTTTTCGCGGAAATACGCTTATTTGAATTTATGCTAAATTTTGATATTGATTACGTGTTGCGATAATTTTTTTGACGAGTATATATATACGCGAGATTGCCAGCTGATTCGGGTCGGTGGAGACCGCGACGCGGGATATATCAGCGTGGTATCTTAGATATTTATGATGCACACGCGTGATCGCGCTATAGCGCGAGTGCAGGATATATAAGGACAAGAGCCGCGTTTTACATAGTGCCGCGGTGCACGACATATGCCGTGACGTTTGCGTCCCTCTCTAGAGTCATAGACCATTCTCGCTATAAGTCTCTCTTCCTCCCGCGATTCTCTCTCCTCTCTCCTTCTCTCTCCTCCCTCTTTCCGAATTTAATGGCGGAAAATTCAGCCAGCCAAAGTCAATAAGTTGTTCCCCACGATTCTACCGTGGGCCCCATTCGCACTACCTATCTACTATGTAACTGTACAGCAATGGCGTAGCTGCTCTCCAACGAGATTAATAACGTGTACGTAGGTGATTTATATTTAAATCCTCCCCCCACACACGCGTAGTCATCACCCCTGTATCTTCCCTGAGTGTGCGAGGGCTTGACGAAAGGGTTACTACTCGTTTGAAGAGAGTAGTGAAGAGTTATATTTTTCTTTTTATCTTCATCCCATTTATTTTTGTAATATAAAAATTTAATTATTTTATAAATTAATTATTATTATATAGAAATATTTTAATTATTTATTTCTTCAAGTCTAAAGAGACAATATATGGAACAAAGTATTAAAAAAATAATAAAAGTTTCAGAATATATTATGTAATTTAAGAAACCACGATGCTACGAAGATAATTTTTGTTGTTTACGCGATATAAATATGATATGTAATATAAATTTAATATTTTGATAAATATTGAACGATTGAGATTTGGATGACGAAAAAATGTTAACGACCTGATAATCTGTGTTCTCCGCAACGAAGCGTTTATTTCTACGCCAGTGCGTTGAACGCGTAGCAAAAGACGAGGGGAGGCCGAAAGCAATTTGTACCCTCGATGCAGGCTTTACATTTCGTTTCGGACGTTTATATTGTGCAATATATCGAGGGCAAGAATAGGCCTGCACTTGGCTACGCTTTAAATTGCCTCGAGAGAACCTGGTTTTACGCGGAAAATGTAATGTGAAAATCTCTCTCTCTCTCTCTCTCTCTCTCTCTCTCTCTCTCTCTCTCTCTCTCTCTCTCTCTCTCTCTCTCTCTGGAATCGAGGATATTGCTTAGTGCGTTCTTACCGTCAAAAGGAGCGCTTCTTGAAAAGGATTCAGAAAATTCCTGTCGCGATACTGAGGTCGCAAACTGAGCGCTTTGTCCTGCGGAGTTTCTTTTACGATGCAGCACTTATCCATTTATTTATATAAGGACCGAAGAATTTCTTTGCAGAAAATGATTCCTATCTCGACATCATTCTTCTTCAAATTTACGTAATGGATGGTTATTCTGTTGTAAAAGGTTTGAATCTAGTAAATCTCTTGTTGAAATGCTAGCTTTGCTACTAAAAAATTAATTGGACAAATACGGAGAATAAAATCGTTAAATTTCCAAACATCGAGAGCACTCGTCATCGTTCTTCTAGTAATCGGAATTGTATTATAAAATTATATACTATTATAATGTAGACAATTTATATCTCTTTCTGTGAATAATGTTAAAATTCTTAATTATTTTTATTAAAAAAAAAATAATCCACGGATCCACATTTTCCAACAGATAAAATTATATATCTTCGAAAAATTCGATTTTTATCTCTGATTTTTCCGAGAAAATACTCGATATAAAACCGAAATGGTAAAAGCTCGTGTATTCTGCGTATGGTTTACGATCTGCGTACAAGCTTTTCGAGTCATCCCGGGTATCATTTGGAAACGAGGGGCACTCTCTGCCTTTCCTTTCATCTTCTAAAAATAACAAAGTTGTTGGCGAATCCCTTGCCCATGGATTCGAAAATACCGGAGCACCGGTGGCATCGTTTTCGTTTTGCCAAGCGCCATACGGGCGATGGATATCGTCAGACTAGCCTCGTGCCAAAATCAAGCCCCGCTTCCACGTACTCATTTCTAACAGTGGATTGTGCGATGTAAAAGGCGATTCCAAGGAAACTGCGATGCATCGTTTGGCAACGGATTTAATTGAAGCGCTTAAAATACAGAGGGCCAGTTGTGCGAACTTATTGCGCCGTTATTAAAAATATCGCGGACAATCAAAGACACGATCAGTTCACTTAATAAACAGCTAATTCTTCCGATTTTCCGAGTAATTGATTTTGTTTTGAAAAAGAAACGCTTCGTCGTTCAAGAAACGACGAATAATAAAGGGCACGTAGCGTATAGGACACTTACTGGAGCAAAGTGAATGCGTGGACGAAGGAGAAGTAGCGGGATGGCATTTTTAATGCAATTGTGTTGCACTATCAGGCCGATGAAGTGGCTCTCGAAACCCTTTGTGCAGTCGGCGTTTTATTGCGCGAGCGAGAGCTGGCCGCGTTTATATAAGGTCGCCAAAGTGCAAGAGTTCACGTGGCATTAAGATTAAAAACAGTAGGTGTTATCAATCACCTCGGCGGAGCGGTGTATATTTAGCTTAACACGCGTTACATATCGGGTGACAACACATTTACATATATATCACTTTACAAGACTTTTTTTTATTATTTCTGGTCGCCTTGTGAGTCATGCATTATTTCGACGCAATTCATCGTAATATTATATTTGCCGCGTGCAAATGTTCATCGTACAATCGTTGATTTTCCGCGATTATTACGAGGTCTCTGTCATTGCTGCAACTGCTTATCTACGATCATAAATTTTCCGCGACAAATTACGTAGATATTAGGTAGAAAAAAAATTACATAGATTACATACGAGATATCATATATTTCGCTCCATTTCGCGTTTCATCATTTCTTATCTTATTGCTCAGAGAATTACCCCGATGAATTGAAATAAATATTATTTCAAAAATTTATTATTTTTAAAATAAAATTTTAACTTTTTTCCAAAAACACAATATCGGCTTGTAAGATATGTAATATGTTTTTGACGTATTATTCTTTCGGGGATATGTGCGTGTACGTATTGAATTTACCACAGAGAGATGTTTTCTATATTTTCCTGCTTTCTATTTTCTACATCGAAAATACAACAATATCCTACTGAATATTAAAGTCTATAACATGCACACTTAGATACACAGCACAAATTTCTATTTGTCGTACTTCCTTTCGATCTCTAGCCTGGATCAGGCGCCACGACGCTCCGGGGTGCTCTTCTGTAAGGTACACACAGTTGAATCTCCACTATTGTCAGTCACGCATATAGGTAAGGTAGATTTCTCTTTGAGAGCCGAAAAAGAACCCGGACGTTTTGTGCCGACAGATCTGATTCGAATCGTATTGTTGCCCTTGCTTGCTCCGGATCTTTTCGGATCCAGTTCCGTGACGGATGTGTAAGAACTTTCGAGACGTGGCCGCGTTGTCGCCGTCACAGAGTAATCTCTCGTACGTGCGGTTTGCCAAATACGAAGAATCGTGTGCGCGATCGATATAATTTTTGCACATCACGCGGATTTTTTCCGCCGATTAAAAAGAGATAGCCGAATCTCATATGAATAGTGAATTATTTTTCGCGTCTTTCGTTTCATAATATTTTTTCAATGAAGATACTTTTGCACTTTTTTTTACATCAGATATTTCTTAACGATTCTAGCATCATATCAATTTATCGATGATGGATCTGGAGCTATATGTATATCTATATGCTCGTTTAACTATTATAGAACTTAAATTCATGATTATGACGCTCATTTTCTTCGTCGTTATATGTCTACCCTATTATGTCGCGGAGTCGTTACGATAACAACGCGGATACATTCCGCGGTTATCGGTCCCCGAACATGGAAGGGAAAAAAGAAGTCATGAATGAGCGCGGGCGCGCGCAAAGAGGGATGACTCATCCCCTTAACTCGCTGCTTCCCCCGTTCTTGCCGAGAGAGCGTGGATATTTATACATACATACGTATATATACATATATATATATATTTAGAGGCTGCATCTCTTACACGAGCACGGGCAAACACGTGCGCGACACACAGCGAAGAGGCTATACATCACACCACCTTTTCGACTCTCTAATTTTAGCTCCGTCAAGCCCCGCGGAGCGTCAGCTGCCAAAAGCTTTCGTGAAAGTGCGGCAAGAAGAACGAGTGACAGCGCGCGTCGTTCCAGATCCGGCGTGATTTCGTAACTCGACACAAAAGAGCGGGCGAGAGGAGGTGGTGGGAATAAGAAAGAAGGGGCTCTCGTTGAAAAAGGGTCGGGGCGAATAAATCGTTTCTCTTTTCGTTCACTCTCTCGTCACGCACGTGCGCGCCGATCGTCTCGAGATCCGTCGATCGTCCCCGCCCTATGGTCATTTATCCTTCGCGGCACCTAGAAACGGGTTGCTTAACACGTTAAGTTACCGTTAACGGTAATATTAATTCGATCCGCCGTTTCGTTTTATCTTTAAAATTATTATAATTTAGCATTCCGTTGGAAGGTCAATCACACGCAACAAGAAGCGACGTTCTCGAAAATTTTTTCCATTCCTTGTAAAGGGCACATTTACAGTATTATACGGCTCGCGTATGGAGAATGAAATTCGGCGAAGTTTGAATGAAAAATTCGCCGGGCTATACGAGAACACAAGGTACGCGCGGACGGATAGGTACATAGCGCGGAACTGTCAACGCCGATAAATATCTCGTGACGGAATTGCGCTCGTTTGACGCTTTTACAAAAAAAAAAAAAAAAAGGTGGAGAAAAGCGACGTGTATATACGCTCGCTCGGAAACGCGAAAACGAGAGGAGGAAATATCGTTCGCTCGCGAACGAGCCTCATCGAGGCGCGCGAAACTTTTCCATTCGCGGCGGCCGCGATTTACAATTTTCATTTCATACCGCATTAACCTTCAAGTGAGTTTAATTTGAATCGAGCTCCTGGAAGAGGGAGGAGGGTCTTTTTTGCTCTCTTCCTCCTTTTTTCCCCCCCGCCGGCGGCGGCGCACAATGCACAAACGCGCGATCGGAATTTTTTCAATTAATGCCCCCGTGTTGTTCCGAGATATAACCGTTCGACGTGTGGGAGGAAACGCACATGCGGGCGAACACGGCTATAAAAATATTGCGAAATGTCGGGACTGACGATTGAAACGAACCGTTTGTTCGTGCCGGTGATGGAGGAAATTTACGTCGATGCAATTTCGACGCGTTGCCGTCTGGCTCTTTCATATTCGGAATCTCCACGTCGCGTCCCTTATTTCGTTACCACGCTCCATTAAGCCTGATGAATATTTACAGTGCGGCACGCATACTGCTTTTTGTCGTATTCGAAAAAATTAATATACAATTCCTTTATCTGTGTGTGGTTTTAGTAAAGCGATATTTTTTTTCAAAGTCAAGATAGTCATGATCCATTTGCGTCACAACGCTAATATAATATAATGTACGATAATATATCTGGTAAAATGTTAACGAACAGATCGTAAAGGGTATACTTAACGCGAGGAGCCCGAGATATCTTGTCTTCGTTGTTTGAAAAAAAAGTTTCGCAGATAAAACGTATGCAAACAGAATTAGTTTAACCGCAATGTTCGCTCAACATCGATAAGTAGGTACAAACAATTTCAAGGTAGACTGTATGTACATTATGCACGAGGTCTGTAGCACAGTAGGATAGGAACGAGCTGCGCTTTGCCATCAGCATTCATATATTCGGCCTCGAATCCACACCCTCCGGAAAATCAATACTTAATGAAATCAATGTCGAGTCACGTCGCCTCTATCCGGATTTGATTCCAGGTTTGGGAAACGCGTTGATGGATTTATCGCAGATAACGGCTACACAAATTACGGCCTATTTTTGACAGGTCCTATAATTGCCTTTAACAATTTATATCAATTTATGTCAAAATACGAAATTACAAGTTCTGCCGATTTTCTGAATTATTGCTATAATTTTTCATATGACGCTGCGCATTTTACGCATTTTCGAGAATATTTGCCAAATATAAGGAAATTAAGACATATGTCTACTTATTGAAGCAAATGCTTGGCAAATGAATAAAAATTAATAGGCTGCTTTTGCTTCATACTTTTACTTTAAAATATTTTTTCTTTGTTAAGAACATTTGAATTTATTGTTAGGAACTATTGAACTCATTGACTTTTAATATTGCAATAGAAGAATTACGTTTTCCTGTTAATCATATTTTATAGTGGAATAATCGTAAATTAATCGTATAGAATCTCTTGAAAATCCCTTTTTATGATTGCAATATGTTATTGTTCATAAACTCTTTAAGTACTACTTAATGACTAACGACCCGAGAGACCCAACAATATAGAGTCACAACTCTCTTTCTCTCTCTCTATTTTACAATCGTCGTGATTTCTCTTCGAAATTTTCCATCACTGTTCTTAGCGCTATATATATCGCACTATATCGCGTTCTCTAGTGCGTTCTCTAGTTCTCCTTCATGAAAATCACCTTGAAGGCAATTTCGAAAGTGTTTCGCGACCCGAGGAGTCACAATCCACCATCTTTGATGTTGGAAGTTTTAAAGCCGACAACGTCGGCAGCTGCGTCCCAATTCGTAGCGCGCGTGATCGTATAATGTCGCTTTTACGAGACGTATTTACGAGGCACCAACGTCGGGTACCATATCGGTGCATTCGTGGCGCAAGAGTTTCAATCGCGCCGAGACGATGAACACATTTGCGTATCCTTCGTCGAATAATTCCTGAAATCGACTGTCGCGCGCGGAAAAGAATCGCGACTTTATTACGAGAGAAAGCGGGCCGCGACGAGATGCTGAAGAAGCCGCGGGACATCATCGACATCTCGCGCGCGGAATCGAACGGCGATTTACCCGAGACGCGATGAATGTATACCGTGAGCGAATTTTACCGATTCCGGTCGCGAATCGTCGAGGGAAAGGCCGGGAACTGTGCACCCGCGAGGTCGAACGTTTGTGCCCCCGTGAGAAAAATCTTCCAGAAGGAAAAATTACATAGAAAATTGTTCTTGCGAATATCACTCGAGATTAACTAAATAATTCATCGTCTGTTTCATAAAATATTAGAAGGGGAAAATTAATATTATATTTTGGCAAATTTAAATTTATCTTTATCGAAGAACGCTTTGTAATGATATTTTATCGTTTTTATAATAAAAGACAAATTTATTTTTTATAATTCAGTCAACTGACAATGTGCACATAAGAGAATTAATTGGAGAGTTAATTTATGTTAATCCGAAATTAATACAGAGAACTCGATACGGTACAGCGGTTTAATATATTGTCTTCGATAAATTAATAATTACACGCTTAATCAAAATGATTTAACGCGAAAAACTAAAACAATATATATGTAATAAAAAAACAAAATTAACTGTATATTATGGACTTTGTAACGATCATATTTCTTTAATTTCTAGTAACAATATGCTCAATTTTCAATAATTTACATTACACTGTCAATAACCGCGTATATATTTTCTGCGATAAACTATCCCGTTGTTGTTGTTGCGAGTTATTATTATCACAAATTTGCATTCATACAGGTAGACAAAGTTAATTCTATCCCACCGGATAAATTTCATTAATTATCAAAATTAATCAAAGGTAGAAAGCATAGTATACGATTGCACGTGGTTAATATAATATGCCGCGCATGTTTTCCATCGGTCGCGTCTCTATTTAGTTTTCCCCGACTTCTACTCAATACCCCGGCTCCGACGTTGTATAGGCAACATGCAATTGCGAGTCAGAGCTTTGTACTATTTTACTCGTACGGAATTCTGCAAACAACACCGTGGCTCGCGACGAGAATAACGGGATATTTGAACAGTTTCGCGAATAAACTAGTCCGGAGAATAATAATATAGAAAGAAGTGTATCTATCGGGGATTCTCCGATAAAAATGCGTGCTAGCGAGAAAACGCGCGTTAAAGTTTTGCGGAATATATTCTTACGATTATGCGGAGCTGGGGGAGGGCACATCTCTTTGAAGAAGCTAACTCGACGTACTTTATTCTAATCGTCCAAGAATGGGGAGAGAGACACGTGGAAAAAAAATCTCTGAACCAAAGTTTTATCGTGTTTTACGTTTGCGTTTATATAGGCGAATGCAGGCTATCGTAGATGTCTCCTTTGCTGTACGACAGATAAACGAGGGGTGAGAGGGAGAGAAGAAATAAATATTTTCATAACGCGACGCGGCAACTTTTTCTCTCAAGCTCGCTATATCGAGAGCGGGAGAGGAAAAGATCGGCGGCTGTCCGCTAGAGATGTTTGCCGAAGTTCGGCGCGTGTGTGCTCGGTGCTTTTTGCCCTCTCTCCTCTTTCTCTCTCTTCTCCGCGTATCTCTTTCCTCCTCTCTTTCTCCCCTCGCAACAGCATCCCTCGCGCAAACAATGCGATGCGCGCAGCTGCGGCTCTCCCGACGGAGAGTGACTTTTTTCCGCAAACAAACCGCACTTTCTACCCTTCCCTCCCGCTCTATTCTCTCGGTGTGCGTGAAAGGGTGGAGGAGGAAAGGTGGAGAGGGTGGATAGAGAGAGAGAGAGAGAGAGAGAGAGAGAAAGCGAGAGAAGAGCCAGTTTTCCTCTCGCTTAAATATTCGTCGGTGTAACGTCGGTACGTTGGCCGGGGCCTCGCCAACCGGAAATGCTCGCCGCTGCCGCGGATGTGCTCTGTCGGCGCAGCGAAATAAAAGAAGCTAGCGCAGAGCGAAAAAGAAAGAAAGGGGGAGAGAGAGTCTGATGAAAATCGCGAGCGCGGAATTTCATTTGCGCGACTATTCCACTCGTTCGCTTCACCCTCTGGCGCAGTTTGGCGCCACCCCTTTTCCTCCCTCGCATCGCTTAGATAAATGATGCACATTTTCCACGAGAATCGACCTTGCTGATCCGCGATCTCTCGATATCGAAAGTGAATTTCATAGCCGACGACGCGTTCGACACAATCTTTCATGAGCGAGTTATTCCTGAACGCACTGTTAATCTCGTCGCCTCTTACGATATTTCATAATATCTCAATTTTCGCCGATATTGTATATACAGTTCGTTAGATTTTGCGGATTCGATCGCAAAAGACGCTGCAAAATTGTATAAAATCTTAATTTTATACAATTGGACGCGCTCGGAAGAGGAACTTTCTCAATATGATTCGATTATTATGTCTTACGATTTCCCGAAGATACATCTCGCGAGAGAATTTCTGTCAAGTTCCGCAACTTGGCAAGTTTTTCCGACATTTCACGTCGAAGAGTCACGCATATCTACGATCTCTCATCCATAAAAGTCGCGATGCACCGATGCAAACTCCCAAGTTTGTCGAAAGGGAGAGACTTCTCCTCCCTCCCGCGAAAACGCATTTTGCGAGAGAATATTTCCACCTAGTCCCGTAAATCCGCGTGTCCTCCGAAATTTCACAGCGAACGAATTGTGTCCACGATCGATTACGGATCTCGCGAAAATATCGAGATTCTGCATCGTCGAACTGTTTCAAACCCAAGTCTAATAAGTCTCTAAACCGATCGGACCCTTAACGTCACGTGTCAAGGACAGCGAAAGCGACTGGCGCCTTGATGCTGAAGGAGTCGTGACGTGCAAACGGGATGCATCATCCGATATATCGGCACTTGGATAGATCGTCCGCCGCGAAACGAGGTCACGTCTTCGCCGTCGGTTTTACACTCCCTCTGCTTACAAATCTAACGGATGTGCCGAGACGTGCGCGTTCGTTTACGATGTTTGCGCTTCGTTTTACGACGC
This sequence comes from Prenolepis imparis, assembly GCF_030444845.1. NCBI lineage: Eukaryota > Metazoa > Arthropoda > Insecta > Hymenoptera > Formicidae > Prenolepis > Prenolepis imparis. The sequence continues at coordinate 4,332,236 of NW_028141167.1, read as the reverse complement.
TCGTCTCGTTGCCGATCGAAAAATAGAAGACTATATTTCGCGAGAATTGCGCTCTTGCATTCAGGCGTCGCGAATTTTTTGATCGAAAATCGCCTCTTAGACCGACCTTTGCGTTATTCTCGCTCGTGACACTCAGTGCATAGAGAGAGAGAGAAAGTTGAACCTATTACCGTGGAAACACGGCAATTTTAATCTCTCGTTTGCTGCGATCAGAATGTGTACCCTACTTCGATTCTTTAGAGAGAAACCGCTACGTACAAAGAAATCTTTCGTTATGTATAATTTCGCGCGAGTTAAAGTTTCGCGTAAATTTAACTCGAAACTTTGATTATACCTGCACGCAATTACGTTAAAGTATACCTCTTGTTTCGAAAGTTTTCGAGGTTGAAGATAAAGCTTCAGCCAGACGACTTTAGGCAGACAATTTTTTTCTACTTGCAAGTAATTGAAGTAGATTCAGACAGTCGTGATCAAATAGGGATATAATGTTATCGAAACTGAAAGAGAGAGGAATTTTAAATATCATTTCATTCATTTTTAGTCACTAGTTTTATTTAAATAATGTTTGAATAAAATGATATGCAAATAAAATTTTAATCATATACTTTACATATCACCTTCGAAGTAGATATGGTCAGACATGAGTCAGACTAATGAACTGGTCATCTTTTGAATGGAATGATTTTAAACATACATAGAAAATGATCTTTTACAGAAAAAAAGTATTTATATAAATTTCTTGTTTATTTCAGTAAAAGGGACATTTTATTTTCTTAGAGATGTCTATTTAAATATTTTATTTTTGTATGAGGTTTTTAATGAGAGAAGGTATGTAAAATTTTAAAATTATTAAATTGATCAGATGAGCGATTAAATGTTCTCGTCATCGACTTGCGTTTTGTCATGGCATGCTTGTCGAAACCCGCGTTCAGACAAGCTGCACGCTGTAATTATTGCGGAAATAAATGCAGCGATCCGAGTTTCCTTCGCATCGATCGGTACGCGAGGGGTACCTAACCGTGAAAAACGTGCCTGGTGCACCAATATCGAGCTTTCGAAGGGCCCGCAGGGCGCTTCCTCTCTCGCTTTTTTTCTCTCTCCCTCTCGAACGGGGCGCGTCCCTTCCGTTTTACCGGGGAGTATCCCTTCCGCATTGGCGCGAAAAATACGAGCAGCGTAGTTGTAGATACACTCGTGCAATTACGGGGCACTCTTCGGTCTACTCTCTCGTCCCTCGAAATATCATCCGGGCGTCGAAGTGCGGAGATGCATTAAAAATGCAACCGGCGAATTCGTGATCGCCGTTGCGCGTGACACCCGCTTTTACATCGCGCGCGTTCGTTTATACGACCGCGTATTACGCTCTCTGGCATTCACGTTACAGCCTGTCACGATTGCGAGTGTGTGAGAGAGAGGCAATGTAAATGAAATATTTTTACGTTTATCCTAGCGATATACCGGCGAATTTGTGGCGTTCCGTCAAATGCGACTGGTCGAAACGCCACGAGTGCGCTTGATATATCGTCGCCGTTAAAATTATAAACGTTTTAAGGGCATTTTTTGCTATGATAAATTGCTGCAATGAACACCAGTATAGATGGTTTAAAAAAAATATATATATATATATACACACATCGTCGTTTTTCAAGTGCAATGCGTTTCGCGAATATTTTTTAAATGGTTACGCAAAATATTTCCATCAAACTTTTATGTAAAATTTCGAATAGATTTTTGTGCATTGAATGATTAAACACACGCGTAGGTATATCTCTGAATGTTTATTTGACAAATATTGTTGTATGTCAATATCTATCTGCTATTCTTTAAACAGACGATGGGTGCATGTATTATTCAGTAAGAATAACAACAGCGATCGTTGTTCGTTTAAGGGAAATGCCTGTTAGAAGTATGTATTCGCGAATGCAGCCTGAATCTACTGTTTTTTAAAACGCAAAGGTTCTTTTATTTTCATTAGATTACCGAGAAAAACAATTTATCGTTAATTACTGTTCTACGCATTCGCGTTCTCGGGGCTCGCCGATGCAATAGGCATAAATTGCATTCAGCAAGCGTCGTGTATCAGTTGAATATATATTTTGTTCGCGTTACACGTGGAAGAAGTAATCGGGGAAAAAAAAAAAAAAAAAAAAAAAAACGGAAAGAGATAACCTTTCTGAGCCTCAGAGAACGGTTATTTTACGCTTCTACGGCTGACCGGAAAAATTCCTCGCGCGATCGTGAAAATTTTATACCGTCGGTTTAAATCGCTTTGTACTCGTCCACGGTATATAAATAACCGCATCTGCATATAACTGAATAAAACGATGTGTATTATAATCTCGATTCTCCCAAATAAATTCGTTCGATTTTAATAATAACGTTAATAGTTATTCTCACTTGGAACTATATACGGGGTGTATCATAAATGTGGGCCATTATTTTAAAGCATATTTTACTCATCGAAATGAGCAAAAAAGTTTATATAAACTATGTCCAAAAATGCATCATTATTTTTACGTTATAATCATGTTTGGGTTGGAGCTTAAAATAATGTATTATTTTATTTCCAACAATACAAATTAATAGAAAATAATTCTCATATCTCAAAATAATTCATTATTCTTAAGCAAATTGGGCAAATAAAAAAATTGTAGCAATAAACTGTCAAGCTTCCTGATAGGACGAAGAAGTCAATTAAAAAATCATTTTTACATATGTTTATATGAACTTTTTTGTTCATTTTGATGAGTAGAATACTTCCTGAAGTAGCGGCCCACATTTATGATATAGCCTGTATATATAGGTATACATATATAATTGCCTCTATGATTTACAGAACTTTCGACTTAACGTTCACGTAACACGTAACTGGGAGCGTAAATGGGAGCGCTGTATTCTTTGTCGCAGTCAAAGTTGCAATTTAACTTCGCCGAGGAATTCTACCAAAGTATCCTCCGGTTGTTCGATATATCTCTCACGACACGTCGGTAATAGAAAAGCCCTTGCGCCGCGTTTAATTTCGCATCACGCGCTCGGGTTAGCATCGCACGTACATAAATACAGAAACGGTCGCGCTTCTCCATGCTTATATTTGTTCTTACGGGGGAGTTTGCGCTCCCCTCGCGCGTCGCCATCGGTTTGTCCTTAACTACGTAAGTTACGGGAATGTTTTACGATGTTGGCGCGACTCTTACTCTGGAAAATCGTGAGGGGGAAAGGCTTGCGAGTAATGGCCGGTGTTCGATAAGCGCTGAGTAACGATACTAAGGTCCGTGTGCTGTTGCACCGTTTGCAGTTTGCTTCGCGGGTATCGCCGTATGACTTCCTTTCTTCCTCTTTTTTTTTCCTCTCTTCTCCTCTCTTATCCTCTCTCTTCCTTCTTTCTTCATGCGATTTTCTTCGACGATTCGTCTTCTACGCTTTCGATCTATCCTTTAAAGACAATGTGTCTTGGGGTAGGATTAATGAGTGTGTGTATGTGTGCGTGTTCTGTCTGGGTTTATACATTTCCGGCTTATATATGGCAGGTATTATCTCAGAATTAAAATGAAGAAAGTTATAATATTTTCAAATTAATGTAAATGAGAAGCAACATTTCCCCCTCTCTCTCTCTCTGTCTCTATTATATTCTTCACTTTTCAATTACATTAAATTACATTAAATTTTATATGGATAAATTTGATGAAGTCAGTTTAATTAAAGAGTATTTATAACTTTGAAATGTAAAACTTTTGAATGTGAGTCTCAACATGAGAGATTTCACGAAGAAACTTTAGATGATGAGACTGAAAATAAATTGGCATTTTCTGTTGCTCTCTTATGTAAAAAAAGTCATTCAATTATCCGGCACGCGAAACAACCGGCTGTCACATCGTGCTGGCGTATAGTGCCGGGAAACAACCCGGGTGACAAAGCAAAAATCTAATCTTTCTTCGTTTTTCCCGACGAGAGTTTAAAGGATCGCGTTTCGGCGCATCGACGTAAATCACCCGGCACAAACTTGGTTTACGCGAGTTAATTAGATAATGTTCCGCGCGCGTGACATCGCGCGTTTATATGACAGACCGCGGAACCCGGCGATTAGAGGGCGGTGAAAACTCGCGCGTGAACCACTAATTGCGGCCGTATACTCCGACATTCGAAGATGAATCGCGCACGGGCGAGCGAACGCGATAAGATCGAGATACGAGAGCAAATTAATTAACGATTAGCTATACAGAGAAGTGAAATAATGACCAGCTATACAAAACGGTCTATTAATTGTATTATTAATGTAATAGAAAAAAAAATAAATAAATAAAAGGGATTTTATATAATAGCCATTAAAGCGAAATTATAAACGACACTTTTATTAAATCGTCAAAATCAAACTCTATTGAGTTCGAATCAAAATATATATAAATGACTAAACGCAAAGACAAATTTTTTACCTAAAATAATTATATTGCTACTGCAGAGAAATCTTTTATATCGATTCCTTGAAGGAGCACAATGGATGATTTCTTCGCAGGTAGTTTTGCGTATAGTAGACTCGTTCTTTCTTTCCGAGCGAAGAATCTTTTCGCGCACGTCCGTGGAACCTTCGCCACTAAGAAGACTTTACATAGCGAGTATACGTGCCGAGCGAACGTTTAGGACCGTCGTCGGAAAAGCGAGAGAAAACCGGAGGAAAAGGAGCTCGGGATATTCGACGAAACGGCGAGCGCATGCTAAACGTGAAAATAAGAAAAGCCGGTACATAGGTAAAGCAGGTTTCCATGTAAGAATAAGCTAATCTGGCCATATATATATATATATATATATTATATATATATGGCGTCTCGGGGCTAATACCACTCCTTTCACCGACCGACTTCGATCGTCAGTACTTATCGAACAATAGCCATTCATTTTTAATAGCTTACAATTTTGAAGTTGTCAAAGTTTTTCGAAAAGAAATATTCGATTGTGCGAATGATTGAGTGCTATAATCAGAAAAGAAAAATATATTTATGGGATAAAATTCTATTAAATTATTATAACAAATTCTATTAAACTATTCCAATAATATTATGTCTCTTGTTTCGCCACAAATGTCTATCTAATATGTTTTTAAGAGCTCAGTCATTTGCAGTTAAAAAGATTCTCGCGGTGAGAATGAACGCGCACTGAATACGAATGTCAGTAACTCCTTCAAGTATCGTTAGCGACGTTAACTAAATATCATCGATATACATACATACATGTATCGGATACAAACTCTGCTCGGCAGAGCGAGCTCGAAACCTCTACGCGACATCGTGATATTTCTTGAATTATTGCGATTTCAATCCGACGTTCGCAATTTACTTCTCCCTCGGCATGATGCTCATAAATCATTCCATTCCGGACGTAACATCTCCCGTGTTGTGCCGACGACGGAAGCGCAGTCGCAGCGCAGCCAATTACCGCCTCGCGAACACCTAATGCGCCACTCCGCGAAGCAGCTCCGAGTATTTCCCTTCTCCCGCGAGTTTACCGTGCAGCTTTTCATCCGACATAATAAATAGCAATTGTAACAACACAACCTCGAACAAACAGAATGAACTTTAGCTTCGCGCGGAAGAATTGACTGCGGCAAAAATCGAGATGAGTAATATTTTTAAGAGATTAGAGAGCATAATTTCTCGATTAATATATTCTTAGATATATATTTTGTTTTTTTCAAAGTAAAAAAATAGGTTTTTTAAATAAATTATCGTACAAACAGTTAAATAATAAAAAACCAATCTGTAAAATTATAGAAGATGTTAATCTACGTTTAGAGAGGACACAATCGTATTTTTGAGGCTTTCTTATTGAGTCGCGAATAAAATTTCTGCGCGGAAAATCTGCTTATACGTATTTTATAGTGGGCGTCGAGATCCATCGAGTTCCCGATCGCCAATTAATTTTTATAAAGCGTTTAATGCGCTCTCGAATGTGTAGTTATGCATCACGCCGCTCCTTTCATGGCTCCGACAATCTCTCCCGAAGGTCATTCCGTGTCTCTCTCTCTTCGTGCTCGCGTGTTCGTGTCATAAAGTAACGACGTGCAGAGTCATTCGGTCCTCCCGTTCGACAAAAGTCGACGAACCGCAATTGTGCGGTCCCGGAAACTCCTCCAAGAACATTGGAAAACGCGGCCAATTCTCTCCCTGCATCGGACAGTTTTATGCCGTCTCTCCTCGGGATAATCGAATGGTATATTCTTGAAAATAATTTCGACCGGAGTTATCGTATAATTATCATAGAGAAATGCTTGAAACTTTCACGATGTCTTCGTTAATACTCCTTTATAATCCTTAAATATATATATGCGGGAATTGAAATTTCATCTCTCTCTGCACCACTTTTAAAACTATACGTTTTTAAACTTTAAACACGAGAATCGAGATCACACACTCTTCGAACTGTCAATTATATTCAGATATACGGAAAAATATCGATAGAGAGAGGTATGAGGAAATTTTTTGTGTACCTTTAAGCAAATTTCGACTTAAGTATATCATGAAATTCTATAGCTCGCACCTGCTATGGACACGAGCTGTCTCCGGCAACGTTTTAGCGTGATTGAGACCCGCCATCGCTCATCCTCGCCCTGACAGCGGCGTCATATCGCCCTAATGTGGCCCTTTTTAGCTCTTCGTCTCTCTTTCGCGACGCAGGAAAGACGCAGGAAAGACGCTGTTATGTATTAGGAATAAAGAATTTCTCTATCGTCGAGACTATCTCCTTTATTTTTCTTCGGGGCAAAAATACGATCGTAAGCGATACGATATATCTTTCCAAGAGAATTCAAATTGTTCGCCGCGCGAATATTATTATTTCAGTTCACTCGTGTTAAACAAATTTCGCCCATTACGTCGCGAAATGATGATCGATATATCTTTTTCTTTAAGAATTCATATTTTAATCAAATGGCAGGTGGGCCATGGAAAGCGATGGAAATTAAAGTGAGTTGCCTCCCGCCGTTAACGAAGCACTTTCATCCGACCCCTCGTTCGCCGCGAGTTTATCCCGCCGCCCCTTAATGCACGCCGGTCTCGCCTGGTATTATCCAAACTTATCCCCTGCGCGGTTCTTCGGACAATTCGGAAAATGAGCCGGGATAAGGAACACCTGTCGCTGTATTCACGAAATTAAGCCCGCGGATGATTGTCGCGGCGAACAAAAACCGGGGGCTCGCCGGGGCTTTTTTTGTCGTAAAGATTCACCGCGGAAAGAAAGAAAGGAAAAAAAAGACATGGTTCACAGTTTCTAGCTTATATAATTTTATATTTATTAAGTACACATAAAAGAGAGTGTAACCCCTCTCCCTTCTTCCCTCCTCCGCCCCTATTCTTATTATCTCGCTAGCTCGCTCTGTTTGGTTAGGCGGCCAATTAATGGATTAGGAACTGAAAATTGTCGCGGCATATCGTTTCGCGTTTGGAATTGCCTCGCGATGCGGTCGGCGGCGCTTCAATTCAAATCTCACAGAGGAGCGTGCCCGCGAAAGCGTAACCGCGTTGTTAGCTTCTAGAGCTCCGCCGGAGCCCCCGACGATTTCAAGAGGTAGGAGGATAATAGCCTCGTGCTTGGCTCGCCCGAGATAGGTAGAACAAATATATAATTAACTCTCTCCTCTCCCCGACGCGACGCTTCGTGGCCCTTCCATTTTCCTCCCCCTCCCCATCCCCGACGCAGTTCCTCTCGCGTCGCAAGACGCGCAAAATGTTCGCCCGACGTGCGAAGAGATTAAAGCGAAACGCCTCCCTTGGCAGTGAAGAGGCCACTTTCAGACGGTCGTCAGATAATTTGGAAAATGGCATGTGATAAAGGGCACCTGGTGTACCTTGCCCTATTAACACGTATTAGAGTGATTATCGCGATTGGGAGGTAACGAGCCAAGAGGGGCCCCGTTTGCTCAGGGATGAACTCGGGATATCGTCAGATAGTTTGCTCGTCGTCTGGACATTTCCTGAAACTTTGAATGTACAGTACGAAGCCGCAGAGTTTGTCGTGATAATAGTATTGATTAATAAATTAGTTATATAAATTGTGAAACTATTTCTTTTTCTTTTTTGCGGAACATAAAATAAAACATCTTGCGTGAGAAGCAAAATTCTGCAATTAATTATGATTAAGTAAATGATTTCGAAAATGTAACCTTTTCGCAATTACGTGCGGATATTACATATCACTACATCACGCACTGTTTGCTACAATCGACAATTCACCTGTGAGTGCATAGCGAATTGAAGGTCGTTTCGTGACTTCTCGAGATTTTTTATTTCCATGTTATCGTCACGCGAATCTCGAATCCGATTGCGACAACTGCGAAGCTGAAGGAGAATTTTAATTAGGACTCGAGTCAATGACACTTAGGACGTTTCAATTAAAATATTATAATAAAAAATAGTTTAATTAAAAATATCCTTATTGATGCAATACATCAATGTATAAAACGCGCATATATTATACATTCTACGATGCACAATATTGTTTCTCAAATCTTTATTAATAAAAAAAAATTGCCAGGCATATTCTCGCTAAATGTGCCATTGAAATAATAAATGCGTACGAAAGTACCGGGAAAAATATTTTTAAACTTCGCGAGATTATTCATCGCGCAAAAGGAATAAATAACGGAGAGAGAGAGAGAGGTAGCGATGCAGCGCTATTACGCGTTTTAATTTAGGCCGCGGAATATAATCTGCGTCGCTTTTTAAACGTTGATGCTGATCCTCCCTCTCACGTCGCGGAGAGCCAATTTGGCAAATGAGCCGCGATAAAGGACAGCTGTTTCGCGCTAACGGACATTAATAATTAATAATTACGTCAGCCGTGAAATGTAACGTCGCCTAGCGGGATTTGTCGAAAATTTGTAACGAATATGGTAATCATATACGCATATACTGCGTGATAGCGCGCGCGTTTCATATGCGTGCGGCCATATTTTTCGTCAAAAACACACGCTTATGCGCGCGCGATATTCCGCGACCGATGTCCCCTTTAATTTTTCACGAATTGTCGGCAGGAAAATATTTCACCCTCAACTCTTCCGGACGTTTAACCGCGGCTGCTATTACCATATTTTCCTTCCGCCCTTTTCTCTCCTTGCTACTCGGAAAGTGTACATATATTTATGGCATGAAAATTATATTAATCTTTATCTCTGATATTCACGCCAGTTTATTCGAGTACTATTTTTTTCACAAGTATTTTTAATTATAATTTTTCAAATATTTTTTCTAGATTTATAAGATATTGCAAATATTGAAAACAACGTTTCTGTCAATTTTGACAATTAGCAAAAATAATTTCAACTTGTATACCGATCTTCTCTTCTTTGACAATTGTCGTTCGTTTTTCGACGGCGCGACGATGCGAATGACTCGACTTATCGTCGAGAATGTCGCTAATCCTCTCCGCGACGGTGCTAATTAATCGCGCGCAAATTACCATTAATTCGTCGGGATTAACGGGGATTTCTTTGCGCCGTGCGAAGACGCACTTCGCGGAGATTTATGACGCCGCTGCTAGATTAAGGCACCGTCTGTGTTTTTCGGACGGTATACATATATACGCGGATGCGCGCGATAATACGATCCCGCGCGCTCCAACACTCGCGAAAATTACAACCCTCGCGGGGAATTAATTCGAACACTCGTGCGGCCGGAATGCGATGTTTGGCGGGGAGCTTTATTTTTACGATATTATTTCCTGCGTTTATTTCGTACGCGCGCGTAATATTCCCAATGCGCGAGTGCGAAATATCGCGCGCGTGCATTCTTCTCCGGCGAGATAATATCGCGCAATTAGAGTTCGCTATACTGAACGCGCATAGTCCGCCATAAAGAGCTATTAGACGGATTAATAAAATACGAAATGGATAAAAGCACGTTAAAAATATATAAAACAGCATTTTTCTCTCTTGACTATTAACATGATAAAAACTTGAAATTTCTCGTGACAAAATAATTCACACATTTCGTACGTGTGGAAATTGGACGTATATTAATAAAAATGACGTTTTTTTATTGAAATTAATTGTGCTTAATGTTTTCTTCTTTGTTGAAAAATATTTATTACGAATATCGCGCAGACACAATAAAATTTGGCACATTTAAATTTGGCTCATTTTAGATATCCTTATTTTTAGATGATTTTTATAGGTAAATCGAGAGTGAAGCTAAAAAACGTTTTGCGCAAAGATATCACGATTTTGAAATAATTGGTCAGATTACGCGCGAGAGTTCATTAGTTTCTCTATTTAACGAACCGAGCCGAAGCTCATTAGATCGCGGAATATCGCGGAATTTACGCACGTGTGTCTCCACAATCGCGCGTTTGTATCGAGGCACGTTTCCAGTCCTCGTAATTCATGTCACGCAGAGAATAAATTGAACATTGGAGATACGCGTGTATTTTATTTATATTTCGTTCGAAATGATTTGCATTCCGTAGTACTATGAAACGCGCGATATCATGCGGCGGCGGCTCTTTGATTCGACCGTAATCAACGAGACGATAATTAATATTTGCGTTTCATATACGTAAAAACGATATGTTTTTGATACCTTGTTGACGCTTTAGCGACGTATCTCTCGTTATTTATTAATAATTTCGCCAGGCGAAGTATTTATATACATATATGTATACGCGGAGAGAGGTTTTCATTACGCTCTTTTGTGCCGCACATAACGGCATATTATAACTATTCTGGACCGTGATATTCGTATATATACATTCTATTTACGTATTGTGCTTTTCTCTTGTTCTGAAACATTACGTTTTTTGCATATCGCGCGAAATATCACGCGCCGACGTTGATATATCGACACGCGTCATTCGGAATTTCCGATCAAAGTCTCACAGTTTTTGTTAAAGTAACCATCGTCCGCTGACACATTTTGACATTTACAGTTAAATACGGGTAGCTCACCTTGCGCGAAAAAAATCTTTCTCGAGATTATCGGGGGGGAAACGCGCGGGGGAATTTATTCCCGACACGTAACTGCTATAAACGTCTGGAAAACATGTTCTCCCGATGTACTTAACTCATGGTATATTCCGCACGCCGATCATACGGATAATATACCGCGTCCACCAGTCATCTCGGCAAAAATGATTATCCCCCGGGTTCCCTCTATCTCTCGACAACGGATGGTCGAGAAACTGGCGTCCACGTATTTCTCGTAACGCGGTCAGAGATCAGAGATCTCTCGTGCCAGTTAATGTAATTCGTCTCGCAGTCTGATGAACGCGAAATATTCCGCTGTACAAGTAGTTTGCAAGAAATAATTATTAAAAAGGGACAAGAGGCGATTTTACGGCGGAGAGTAAGAGAGAATTTATATACAGAAATATATAAGCGAATTTTTGCAAATTAGAGATATCTTTCTCCTCTCCCTCTGAAAAATTATATATGTAATATTTAATATTTATTCTCGAGTGTATCTCTTCGATGTAACATCGATGACGTTATACGCGATGCGCGATTTCTTTACAATTTCTTTTCTGTAAAAAAAATGGGACGACAACAAATATAACGCAAATAAAACAGTGTACAGCAGAGACGCGACAGCGGATCTGATCGCGTTTGTGTCCGTTCTTTCTTTAAAAAATATCCCTCGAGGAAAGAAAAGCGCCACCGGAGGAATATCGAGGAGGTTTCCTATTTTCTTTCTATATTCGAGACACAATAGTCTCCGGTTTTTTTTTTTTTATACGTTTTCTCGTGCGACGCGTATGCCATCGTCGCCCGGCGCGTTGTAGCTCGATCTCTCTCTCCTTCTCTATCATACTCAACGGCAAAGGGAGGAAACAAAGGGATAGAAAGGCGAAAGCGAGATGCGCCCCTTCGATACAAAAGCCACGCGGTTCGTCGAGACTCGCGCTGTAATGAGCTCCTTGCACCCTTTCCGTACCATTCTGTCCCTTCCCTCGGTTTGTGCAACTGCTTCAACACGATGCTATCTGCGGTCGCGCCGAGAAAGCCAAAGAGGTTCCACAGGTTTCACGCGAATCAATTCTACGTGATTATTCGCGGATGCTATATATGTATGAGGACATTTCACCGCAAATTTCGAGATTGCATACCTCCGAAAGCACTTGAGAAGTCTTTCATCTTGAAAGAAGTTACAAAAATCATATGATATTTTAGAAATTAGAATATTTCTTCTTCTCTCTTTTCTTTTTATTAAAAGAAATCATCCATTTACATTTAATATATACATATTTTTTCGTAATTTTTAAAAATTGAAAAAAAATTATTTGCTTTATTTTATTTTAAATTTTTTGAACCTGCAATTGCGAAAAAAAAAAAAAAAAACGTTTTATGCATTAATTTAAGACTTCACGGAGAGAGAGAAAAGCGCACCATAAAAATTAGCTTACAGTATGTTGGTACAACCGATTTTTCTCGAGGAAAATCTGGCAAGAAACGCGGTAGTTTCGTGGTCCATAAAGCAATTAATTCCGCGCAGCTGCACTCAGCTGCACCTGGGAATGAACGCGTCGATCGCGATAATTTTCATCTCCCACTGGAATATGCGACTCCTATTACAGGCTGTTAATTGAACAACGATTTGCTTTCTTCAAGGAGCGCTTTAAAGGAAACTCAGTTCTGATCGCGACGGTCTTTGGAGCCCGCAGCTAATTAATGTACCTACTAATTAGACGACTCGTTGAATTATCGTGAATTTTTTAATAATTTTACAAGCGCGTCGCCATTTATTCGAACAAAATGGCCGATTGGACATTAGTCAGAAAAGTTGCTGAGACCGTGAAAGTGAATGGTAATTTGCATTCAGAAGCGGAATTTAAAGGCTTCGACGCATTTATGCGGGATTATGCAAATTTGATGTCCTCGCCTGTTCGGATGAGGCTTCTGAGCTGGATCCACCTCCCGGTATCACGGCGGTAAATATGTATCCGCGAGTTAAGTGAGAATTATTTTACGCCTCATAGATCCGTCAACGGGGAATTTCGCCAATAAAGTTCCACGCGACAGTTTAATATGTTAGCAATAAAATGTACAAGAAGCGAAACATCTGAAAGTAATGACAGCCCTCAATCCATCCATATACTTTATAACACGGATTACTTATATTAAGTATCATTAGAGTGATTTTTCTGCATTGTATATTAATCTAATTGACTTTTAGACATTTTCATCTATTGATGAAGAGATTTAAACATGAAAAAAGATATATTGCATTTATATATGTTGCCAGTATTTTTTTTTTTTGTAAACTTTGCTTTTTTACAAAACGGCTTATTAAGTACCAAGTCTTTAAAGATTAGCTTTTTATAAAATTTTTTAAATAAAAAACTGAATTTTTACAAAGAGCACCTGCAGTACATAATATTGGAATCATTTATACATTATATATCTCATTTTCAACGTTTTTTTAAATAAGATATGGAACCTTATACAGATTATGTAGATTTGATTCCGACGATACAGGTAGTGTATTCAAATATATGAATAGTTTCTTCTATCTCTAACATACTAGAAGCATGGATATACAAGCCCATAAAGTTTCAAACATATGGTTACGATCATAATTTTTTTCCCGGTGCATACTGTATGCGTCTGCATGCATGTAAAAGCAGCGCTTCTTGAGAGAAATATGTTATCGGTCATGTTCCTCGGGCTACATTGGATTTCTTTATAGCTGCTCTTGCTAGACCTCCACGATAAATTTCGAAGTTACGAGGCGATGAAAAGTTGCAGATAAAAGGGTTAATAAAGACATAAAAATCAAGCGAAAGTAAAAGGCAATTTTTTTCTTAAAAAGCATAAAAGTACAATCTTAGTAATGCAAAAAAAATGTAATTATTATTTGGATAATTCTTTATTATATAATATATAAGAATTTTATTTTTGTATATAACAAAATTAATATAATTATATCGTAATATATATTTAATTCAATATATCGCGGCAATTTTCCATTCTCACAATTCCGCGATTCGCCAGAATTATTACAACGCTGAAATACGTATTAGTACCTGCCATTTGTCAGAGCTCGACGGAAAAAATGTCGAAAAATTGACAGAGCGTTTGATGATGGATTTTTGAAAAATCGAAATTTCGTTCGACTTGAAAAAACTCGCGCGATCCGCGGGTGGTAACCCCCAGCAACGCAACAACGCCGAGGCGCTTTTACTTACGATTTGTAACCGTCGCGGCGCGATTTTGCACGTATTTTTTTTTTTTTTTTTTTTTTTTTGCGTGCGAAACGCGCAGGAACGGCCGCGTGATTTAGTGACACGGCGCTCCAGCGAGATATCGTCGTTCGCAGTCGACATTGAGCGTCGGATTTATAAGTCGAAACGCGGCAGCGCGAAGTTCACCCGCGCGTTCTCTCCTATCAGTTCGCCCGATATTTCAGATTTATCAATGCCGCTTGCTATTTATGAGCGCGTTGTTCGTATCGTGATAAAAACGCGATACCGCGCATTTATATGTGACGCTATATATATACATGAAACGAGAGAGATTCACACAAGAAGAGCGGATTAATTGATAACTCTGTTACGTATTCTACATTCGATTCGCTGCAGGAGCACTATCGCGAGTTATAGAAGTAAAACTGAAGATTTTTTTCAAGATATTGAATTAAGATTGATTTTATCTCTGTATCTGTTACTTTCTTCTGTATATATCTCTTTTAGATATAAAAATGTGTATTTTGTCATTCAATATTTTTAACTGAATTTTGAAATAGAAAAAGGTCAAATTCAAATATTCGCAGAGAACTTTTTTCCTATACTCTCTTCAATAAATCATGGAAAATGGACAATATATATATATATATATATATATAAGTTTTTGCTTCTACCTGTCTGAATCGCAGAACGGTCTGTTATTCTTTAGACTTTTCTTGTTAAGAACTGAAGTACTATATACAAAAGTTCTTGCTTCACTGCTTTTATATACGTAAATTCAATAGTTTTCAGAGAAAAATTGATCGCAAGATGCATTGAATAGTTGCGATTTAACAAAAATGTTTTCAATTAGGATATAAAATTTTTTTATCATTATATGAAATGAGTCAATCTTTATATGGATATCTATACATTGCTATCGCATTGCATTTAAAATATTCTGTTTAGAACACATGATAGTGTACTTACAATAAAAAAATTTATTCCTACATACTTCGTGCAACGTGATAAAGTTTATATAATAAACAAAAAAAAAATAAAAGAGAATTATTGCTCTTAATCTAATCTAAGAATAAAATATAATGTGTCGATATGACATAATTGTTGCCTCCAATGATTGGCAGTTCGAGTGTATTGCACATTCACCTAAATACTACAATATTTCTTCGGAATTTTTTTACAATAAAAATATATCTTTGTATAAAATTTTTGATAAATGATAATAAAAATATTTCTTTATATATAACTAATATATTGATTACGAATTGGAGCCGTAATAATTATATGCAGAGGATCAATTCTCTGCTGTTTTAACATTTAATCTGTATTACTAGATACAGCACATGCTTTCCCATCGCCGAGGTCACGGTCAAACGCAAAATGCGGGTTTTGCAATCAGTAGAGAATGTGTCGCGGAAACGCAACAGTGAATCTAAAAGGGGTTACCTCGCATACAACATTGCGGCCAGCCAGACATTGCAGATAGTGGATTGCATGGGGGTATTAGCCGTATTCTCCGGCACTCCCTCTGTTTCTCTCGCTCATTTTGCTAAAAGAACACGACATTTCCTAATGGACGTAAATTGTCTCGTCGTCGCACTATCGTAGGTTCCTCTTTTATTCATCCGATTCTGCGTCATTGTCTCTCCTTCTCTCTCTTTCTCTCTCTGTTGCAATATTGGCGAATATGTTGGCAGTCGAATAAATTTGTGCGAACATCGTGTCATATAATTATGATCTTATAATATTATATCGACTTTGTTTATTTACATTTAAAATTATGTTAGTAAAATTGACTCATTAAAATTCCGATATCAGAATTTGCACGAATAATAATGTTAAAAAGCTTAAGATATGCGCAGCTAATATTTCTTAAATAATCGTGATGAAAAAATTGATTTTTACAAAATTCTGAAATTGCAAAGTATATTTTAATTTGAAGGAAACGGGCGAGACGTTTTTGCATCTTCATCAGTTTATGCACTTCGACGCGTTGCTTTCGAGAAGGGACGAAGTTTTTGCATCGTACTTGATTAAAAAACGTAGATACCATGACTAGGGGGAGGATGTCGGGGTCTCTCCCGATGGTGATCACGAGGCAGTAATTCAGAGGGTGCTTTCTTTGTATACACCGTGGGTGTAACGTGCTATGCAATGAAAGCGGGCAACGTTTTTGGCGCGGATCGTAGGGAACGTAATGGCGCTTTAACAGTCGACTCATGGTGAACTCGAAATTATTCGTAAATCACCCCTATATTTCTTGTTTTACAACCGCTTCATCGCTAAATGACATCGTAAAATACAAACGGCACCGAACAACGTGACAATGAAGAGCTCTCCGTGTTCGAATAATGTATAAAATAAAAAAAGAAACTATAATCGTGCCACTTATGTAGCGATAATAATTTATAATAATATAAAATGTAAAAAAATATAATATAGTTAATTTATTAAGTATATTAAGCTTTGGGGGAGAACTTTTGAAGCGCGTAATAGAGCGTCAAAGTAATTTCCGCGTGCAACCCTTGTGACTAACCCGGATGCATCGGATTCTCTCAGATCTCATTCGACATGCGTGCGGTTTCGGTCTCGTGTGTGCATCCAGCCGTTGCGTTTGTGCGAGCTCACTGCTCGGTGCACTCGATGCGGCGATAGACCTATCGTGTTTACGCAGGATGGCATCGCGCGAGAGCCTGCCCGTCCCTTATGGCAAACTCGAGCACGTTCCGGTAAGGGCGCGAATAAACGAGCCTCCCTATCAGCGAATGTACAAGATGATATACCTTCAAGTTAGAAACTATACAGGAAGATTTAGGCGCGTATTATTTAAAAAAATTAATGTATTAAATTATTCAAAATTAATTTATTAAATTTATTAATTAATTTATTAATAAGAGAGTCCTGAATAAGGAAATATTGCGTGAAAATATTACATCGTTCTTTTTTTTTTATTAGAATATTATTTGTGTATCGTGTCACTCGCGGATAAATGATAGTGATAATTTTTTCTGCTAGAAATATCTTGCGCGTGTTTATTGAATCGTCCGGTCGCTCCGCGTTCACTTTCGCTTTCATTCACTCGTAAAAAAAGTAATCTATTCCAATGTTCTTCGCTACTTTCGCCCTCGAGTGAACAGCGAAAATCACTTTAGACGGATGACTCTGTGCGAGGAGGGTGGCACTATCTTCGCCCTTCTTGCTTTCTCGCCACCCGTTCCTCAAGTCGAGGGGGTGAATCGCGTGGTCTGCGACTATACGATAACGGACTCGTGCGCGATCTTATGTCCGGACGTCGTTTTATATATATGTACATGAACGCGCGCGAGAATGAATATCTTACCGAGGAACGGGACTAGAAGTCAAGACTCAGACGGAAGGGGGTGCATTCGAGTGACCAATTATTTCCGTGCACGAAACGCAGATTCTCTAGTGGCAATGTCTACGTGCCACGCCTGACGCGAACAATGAGGGACAACGGTGATAAAAAAAAAAAAAAAAAAAAGAGAGAGACTGTCCGCCTTCATTTAGGCGAATGAGTCTCGGAACACGTGATGAAACGACGCTTTATGCAGTCAGGCGAAAATGTATTCGCCGAGTTGCGCCCTATTTGATATAACCGTGATCCAGGATAAAATGTGCGCTGGCTTTTTTAACTTAATATCGCGCGCCTCGTCAAATGCACTCTCGTGTTATGGTAACTTCGTTTCAACGTTAATCAATTTTGATTTCGCACTTTTACGCATAAATCTTCACTATCTGACTCTATTGGAAAAAAAAAAACAGATTTGCCTGGTAATTTAATTGCTATTTTAAAAAGAGAAAATTTTTAAATATATTTTTTTAATATAATATTTTATATAATATTCTTATACAATATTATATATAAATATACATTCGTCAAAAAAATTATCGCAACACGTAATTAATATCAAAATTTAGCATAAATTCAAATAAGCGTATCTCCGCGAAAAATTGTCGTATTTCAAAATTTTTTTTTTTTTTAAAGGGTAAAGTCTCTACTTTAAGGAACTTTCGTTCGATTTTGATTTTATTCTCTCCCCCTTTCTCCATCCCTTTAAAAGGAGGGACGTGTTTTTTTTTTTCAAAAAATTGCATAGTTTGACGAACTCTACGGAGTGTACTAAACTTTTTCGCAAATATCATCATAACTATCGTAAAATATGGACTTTTCTCTACAAATTAAAAAAAAAATTGAATACCGTACGATTTTTTTTCGCGAAGTTACAGCATACCATCAAAGTTACCTATGCATTTTTGCCTATATATTTAATTACCGCCAACATTAGCATTACCCGATGGGCACTACGGGGAGGTTGCTGGTCGGATTTTGCCCATCGTGTGTGTGTGTGTGTGTGTGTGTGTGTGTGTGTGTGTGTGTGTGTGTGTGTTGGGGCAGGGATATGTGTTCGTATTTAAAATTGTATATTTCTGCCTCGTCTTCGGATGACCTCTTGCAGATGCTCACGCATATTAATGCAGGCTCTAATTGTGGCTTGCAGAATTTCGAACCATATTCGATATAGGGCTGCTTCCAATTGCTGGAAATTGGTTGGAAGTCTTTCAAAATCATACAGCCATCTTCCCATAAAAGGTCATCCGAAGACGAGGCTGAAATACACAATTTTAAATACGAACATATATCCCTGCCCCAACACACACACACACACACATACAATGGGCAAAATCCAACCATCAGCAACCTCCCCGTAGTGCCCATCGGATAATGCTAATGTTGGCGGTAATTGAATACATAGGCAAAAATGCATAGGTAACTTTGATATGCTGTAATTTCGCGAAAAAAAATCGTACGGTATTCAATTTTTTTTTAAATTTGTAGAGAAAAGTCCATATTTTACGATAGTTATGATAATATTTGCGAAAAAAATTTAGTACACTCTGTAGAATTCGTCAAACTATGCAATTTTTTGAAAAAAAAACACGTCCCTCCTTTTAAAGGGATGGAGAAAGGGAGAGAGAATAAAATCAAAATCGAACGAAAGTTCCTTAAAGTAGAGACTTTACCCTTTAAAACAAAAAAACAAAAAATTTTGAAATACGACAATTTTTCGCGGAGATACGCTTATTTGAATTTATGCTAAATTTTGATATTAATTACGTGTTGCGATAATTTTTTTGACGAGAATAGTTAGTCAGGCAATCTGTTAAGAGCATCTTAATGCTATCTTAAATAGAATGTTGCATATATAATAAGTTTCTGCTCTAAATTTAGTGTAGTAAATGGTAGACGGTGTGTTATGTAACAATGGCCAAGTCGGAGAGAAAATCCCAAGTGTTTTGGGTTGACGGTGGATCGCGATCGATCGAGGAAACAATGGGGGAACTCTCGAGCTTAATAAGTGCTTTTGGTACGTTGCATGAAAACGCCCTGAGGATTTGCTCGAGGAGCACCCTCGACTTTCATAATTATGACCGCCCTCGTTCGTCGTACGGTTTGATTGGCGTCCTTAATTAACAAGTGCAATGGCTGCATTCGTGGGTGCAGCATGCATTATCTGCGCGAGAATTGACTTCGCCCCTGCGATTCCGCGTCACTCTATCAGCGCAGAATAGGGACCATCCGGTGACTGGCATTTTGGTGTTTTTTTTTGTTTGCTTTTTTTTTTAAGCAACCAGCTCTATTTGGCAAAAACCAGTATTAAACTCCCGTCCAAAAGAAGAGTCATGAAAATTCATAGTACTTTGCGCGAAACGTTATTCTCTGTAGACCGTATCGCGCAGGATTACATGGCGGCCGAATAATTTAACCTACGGAAAATGGAATATATCATCGCGTAATAAAGATTTGTTTATTAGCGTTCCACACCGCCGTGACTTCAAAAGATGGATTTTTATCATACAAAGGGACAAAACAAACAAAATAACTCTTTACATTTTTTACTTTGCACCTGTAGAGAGAGAATAGAAAAAGAGAAAGAGAGAGACTCGTTATATCAATATTCATATTTCTCAAAAAAGATTCATATATTTAGAATAAATATCGACTTTTATATTATAAAAAAAATATTGAATAAATATGAAGGGTTTAAATATATTAATGCAAAAAATACAGTACTAACACAAAATACAGAGAATACCAATTCGATATTGCGGATTTTAAATTAGAATAAATGCGGTACGCCTAAGTTTATCGCAAAAACTTGCTCGTTGCCTCTTTTTTTTTAATCGTGGTTTCTGTACCATTAAAGTAACGGAAGTGCTGCGGGACCTTGGCAGACTTTAATGGAATTACGCGTGGACTGCGCGAAAGTATTAAGAATCGATTATTAAAGGGGGAGATCGTCGTCGCCGCGCCTTTGCAGCAGAGAATCCGACGAGGTTTCTCTCCCTTGCGGCTTCCCTTTATAGGTGTACAACGCGGTGACTGCGGTAATTAATATAACAAAGAGTCGGGGGGAAGGGCGCGCGCGCGCGCGTTAAAGGGACCGCATGTCGGGAACAATCTCGCGGCATTCTCCATTGGTCGCCTCGCGCGCGGAACTTGGCGGAAAGTTGCGTTGAAAACTGCGGAAATTACCGGGCGCGGCCGACGTTAACTCGAAAGGAGTAACTTAATTACGCTCGGGCACGAATCGCCGGCCGTCGTAATACAAACTTTTCGTTTGTATCAGTGCGCAATGAGTATGTGCGTGCACGCGGGTAGTAAAGGGCACGAGAGAAATACTTTCGCCAAATTTACGGGCAAAAATTCATTTCGGCTCGCCATTGTGGCGATAATGAGCTCCGACGGACCCTTAATTCGTAGCTTGCGAATTAAGGGCTCGTGGTAGAATTGTTATTTTTCGTTGCGCCCTTCCACGTCTCCTCAATCTGCGTCTCGTTTCTTTATTATCCAGATTACAGACGCGAATCGTATTACCGAAAATTAGTAATAATAATTTTATTAATTTTTTTTCTGGTGCCAATCTGTAAGATAATTTCTGATGTCGATGAATTAATGTTTAAAGAACGTACAGTTCGAGATGGATCGCGTAAAAGTGGATTACTGGTTCGCGCGTGATAAAATCTATCGTTCGATTACATTCGCGGGCGAGGGATTAATCGAAAATTAATTTACGCCGCGTTCGAAACTTTGCGGAGGACACGGACTTTATTATCACGGCAGACTGCTTTCGGTCACCGAATATATATATCGCGAGACACGAACGTGGCGGCTCTCGTTTCGATGTAAATTGAAAACGGATGACGATTACGGGCTGGCGCGACCGCGAGTATAATGTATAATCGCGGAATTAATCGGCCTCGTTCGCTCAATAGAAATATCGCCGCGTCTCTGTGTTTGATCTTTTTTTTTTCCTTTTTTTTCGTCGGTCTGCGCGCCTAGCCCGTCGGGATTAACCCCCTCGCGCAAGAAGCCTCTCGGAAACGTCTTTCTACCTTTTCCCATTCGTTACCGTTTGCCCTGTAAATACAGCATTTTCTGAAAAGCGTTTGCTGAAAAGCATCGGCCAGATTTAATAAGCTTTCGCGTGCTCTTCGTTAGGATTTTAACGAAGCTTTCATCCGGCGCGATGGAAGCCTCTTCGACGCGAGAGTCGGGCGAATCTACGATTCTTTTTTTTTATGAATTTTATCGTATAATGGTATTTGTACTTATGGTTATTACTTATTACATATATATATGTATTAGCACATACAAAGAGTCTTATATAAAGATTCCGTTTCGTCTTTGATTACTGCGACCATTACGACTAACATCGGTGGCCACCGATGTTAACGAAGTTCTTTGTGGATTTGTTTTTGGCCAATTAACGTCGTCGAAGAGAGTCGAGCGTTTGTCACAACTGAGAGACAATTCCTGAGGCGCATTTCGGAGTTGTTGTTGGACGGGGAGTTGTAAACAAATTATTCTCCAAAGTTACGGTACGGAAGAATGCCATGTCTCGCAAGTCTCCGGAATTAGTATGCCTGTTTGTGCGGAATGGCCGACTCCAACTGCATAAGCATTACAAAGAAGCGCTCTTTTATAGGATCTTTGCATTCATAGAAATTCCAGACAAGCCATTTAGATGACGGCCTTCTTTAGCCATCTCGTTAGATTCGTATTAAAGTTTTGTAAGTCTCTCCGTTATTATTTAATCGCAGGTGTACTTCCTCGAACAATCGTCCCAGAAACTTGTTTCTTATTTTTTAATACACATTGTAATCGAGATATAAACCATCTCTCTTCTTTGTACGTCGTTTTTCGTAAAATGATATAATTTTACAATATTCAAAAATATTACTGCGGACAGTAATTTTTCTTTGTTTCGTCGATGAAGTGGCGAAGAATGTTGGCGGGATAATCGATCGAGGGAACATCTCGCCCGCGGCGGCTGGATAGCTCGTTGCCCTGATGAAATCCCCGAGAGCTCTTTTCATCCTAATAAGATTTCGCCGGTCGCGCCCAATGGATACGCGCGAAAGCGCGGGAAAGGGAAAGGGCCGTCGTCGTCGTCGTGTTCGGCACGGATGAGACACCGGGAGAAAGAGAAACGTACAAAGGGAAACGCGCGTCGATGTACAGCCGAACATCCCGGCATCCTCTCCCGCCATCGGTGCTTTTGTCGACGCTCTAATTCGATATTTCGAGCGCGATGCGCGATACCGCGCGCCGGGTGAGAAAAATAACGAGTTTCTCCTCTGTCGGCCGGATTATAAAGGATATCCACCGCGATACTCCGTCCGGCGAAATTCATTCATTTTAATTTCTGATGCATTTCGCCGCGAAAAGATTCGCTGAAGTAAATACACCTAATCGGAGCTGAAATGAAGTATATATAAAAGAGCAGAATATGTGTGAAAGAAATATCGTTAAACGCGTAATGTTGTCTGGTAAATGTAATAATAGGTAAAAAAAAAATTCCAGCTTGTGATTCTATTAATCACTTTATCAAGAGTACAAGAACGGAGGAGGAACGTACATTTATCGAACGTGCTACACGTCGGCCGATATTTTTCCGTAATCCATCGAGGCTTTATCGCGAACTTGCACGAGTAAATCCGCGTCTTCCTTGATAAATGCCAGTGCCGTCGGTATCGCGTGCATACTGCATACGCGATCGCATCCCATTTCGACTGGTATGCATTGTCGTGTTAAATGGAAACTGCCAACGACGCGCGCGTCGGTCTCCGGTGAATTCGACGAAATGCGCCGTCCGTTCGCCGCACCGATCGATCCGAAGGTGTATTATTGTCCAGCCAGGAAAGTCGCGCGAGAAATGAGGAAAATGATAAACGAGAACTGTGGGAACGATTTCGCGATATTGCGCGAGACGTTCGACGCATTCTCGCCCGTTGTAAAATGATAAATTAAATCAGAAATTGTGTAAATGCGCACCGTCTAGCACCGGATTATAAGTTCCTCGCGCGAGATGTAATGTTATTAATCCTCAGCGCTACAAAGTATTTTACATAAATGAATAAGACATCGACTCACTCTCTCTCCCGCTCAGGTAACAAGTTTTTCGAAGAACTGTTTTACGAATAAAGATCCGAGAGGAATTAAAAATATGGAAATTAACAGAGCGTAACGGGGCCATTTTTACGAAACTATTGCTCTTGTGTCTGTTGAAACAATTGTTTTTACACGCTATACCAATTAGTTAAATATTCGAAAAGATTCAAAATTTATATATGTATATGGATAAAATATTGACTTTTTTTACAAATATTATATTATTAAAAATATAATATTATATTTTTAAAAAGACCGCAACATGTACGCTAAAAGTATAATACATAGCTTGATTAAATTTGTATAACATCTTCAAATAGAAAATATATAATATTTCGAATTTTGTTTGTATTCTATTTCACGTAATGTGCTAGGTCAGGTATGTTAGTTTATATCTCGCTATATATCTCAAGTTTAGTTGGCCAGATTTTTCTCGGAGAAAAGTAACGCTGTTACCTTTTTCCGGTCGTGAGAGAAGAGCACTTTATGTCGTTATTGAACAAACAACGATATGTACTTAATACGAGCTTGTTCACGAAAGCGTGACTGTTTGCGCGTATGTGCGCTCAGTACAAACTCCCTATATGCGGGGACTGTTTATCCATTGGAACCAACGTGACATATCGATCCGATATTGAATGCTATAGCATGTATATAATTCATCTTCGTTAGTTATCGCTGTCTCTATCTCTACAATGAATGTACAATTCACAGATGTATAATCTTTATTAGATAATTTTATTATGGAAGAAAGAAAGAAAAAAAAGAAAGATTATATATAATATATAAATACACGCATAAGATATATAATTTACTTTGCAGCATAAAAAGATATGATTTTTTTTATCATGCAATTTCATATAATTAATTTTTTTCTTTTCCCTTGAAAATTTCGCAAAAAAA
Source organism: Prenolepis imparis (assembly GCF_030444845.1). Classification (NCBI taxonomy): domain Eukaryota; kingdom Metazoa; phylum Arthropoda; class Insecta; order Hymenoptera; family Formicidae; genus Prenolepis; species Prenolepis imparis. The sequence goes on along the minus strand of NW_028141167.1, from coordinate 4,307,698 downwards.
AGAATGAAAACGCTTCCCTACATCGGTATATCTTCAATTGCACAAATGTTACGTACATATCACGTCCGCTGAATCCCCTTCAAATCACCGCACGTTCCCTCACGTGTCGCGAATTTCTGCTGTTACAGACGGAGCTGTCGCAGAATTTGCAGCAGCTGTCGGAGAGAGCCCGCTCGACGACGGAGTTCATTCAAAGGCTCAAAGGAATGACGGACAAAGTGCATGTGAGTATATACCCGCGCCTTTGACGTTCGTTTTAAATTCCGTGTCGGCGGACATGTCACGCGGTATGGTGCCGTAAAATTGCGAAAAGATATGGCGTTAATTATATCAGCCCTACAACGTCGGTGCGGATTCATTTCCGATGGTTCGAAGAGATAATTCGGATGTACAAAGAACCCCCGGGGACGGCTTATCTTATAACCGTGGAACAAAAGCCGAACAATGAAATTTCTTTTTGATATCGGCGTTTATTTTTTTTCCATCCTTCCATATTTCTCGTCCACGATACTGTCTTGCACAAACATTTTTCTTAAATTCATATGTGTACAAAGAGATATATAAAAAGTGCGCGCGATATTTTTAGTTGTAGACTTAGTTTTGTGAAAAATAAATTAGAAATTTATAAAAGTAAATTTTTATAGAGATATTTCCCGATAAAAAAAATTATCGTGTTTTTACAAAGATTATAATATGACAAACTCCTTTCCGGAGAGATAGAAAAAAAGCGATATGCCTCACTGAATAAATCGATCGGAGCAGAATGTAATTTTTTTTCGTACGTACAGAAAAAATCTAGCGAGAAAAATCTCTCTCATCTAACAAAAAGTTCATTTTTCTCTTTAATCGCCGAGATGAGCTATTTCCCGATATTATAACCGGGCGGACCGATCCGCTTATTCGCAGGAGGAATGCGTGGCGCTCGAGAGTGAGGTCGAGGATCGGGTGGCGAACCTGGTGAGTCTCCTGCAGGCGAGAAAGTCCCGACTGATCGAGGCTGCTCGGCAGACTCGCGAGGCCAGGGTACGCTCTTTGCGCGACCAGGTGACCAGATGCGCCACGCATCTGCAGACAACCACGGCGCTGCTCACCTTCTGCATCGAGGCGCTGAAGGAGACAGACAGCGCGGCCTTCCTGCAGATCGGCGGCATGTTAGCGGTCAGGGCGGCGACCGCCGCCGGCTCCTGGGGCGGCGCCGAGGGCGTCCAGGAAATCGCTCGTCTGCCGTTGCTGGATCTCACCCTGGACGACAAGCCGCTGCGCCGCGCCATCGATCAGCTGACCTTCGTCCAGCTGAAACGTGAGTACGCAACAACGTGCAAATGCAATTTATGTGTCCATATGCGAGTAGATTGAATTTTTTCGATCGAGACAATGAACGAAAATGGAATTTTTCTTCTACGGAAACGAACGGAGATCTCTTTGCACGCCACCAGTCGCGAGTCTAGATTTTACGTCTAATGCATTGTTGTAATATAAATTTACATCCTCGTACGCGAACGACTTTGTCGAACCGGAATCTTTAACTTCTTCTTGCAACTTGGATCAAAAAACTTTTTGGTATAACCAACAAAACTCGATTATTTACGTTAGTGATTTTGCTGTGCACGAGACTTTGGAAGTCTTAATGAATTGCTTGGAAGTTTAGTCGAAGCATGGTATCGTAGGATCTACCGCGTTTAGAGAGAAAGTTACTGAGGAGCCAACGATATTTAACGCGAGTACCGACCGATAAATAATTTTGTTACAGAAACACGTGTAAGTACGTGGACTTTGACACATTCCATTCTAGATTACATGCTCGTTTAAAGTATCTATACACAATAAAATCTTTCAATCTAGCGTTATAAATAATAATAAAATTATCATTTAGAATTAAAAGATTAAAAATTTGTATCTAGAAAATAAATCTTTAAAATATAATATAATCTTTGATTTTTTAAATATTATAAAATATTTCTCAATCTCAAATGTGTTTTATAAAAACTTTTGTAAACACTTTGCGAAAGTCATTTTAATCTCAACATTGGAAACCACTGCGGTGGATTGAATAAATTATAGATATCCTTCCGTCACGAGAGACAACTCGCGGAAACATCTCGCTGGCTCCTTGAAATTCATTCATCTGGTTCGTCGCCCGAACTTTGATTGTTCATCGTGGTTCGTCGAATCCTATACAGTTCGCGTGGTGCATGTACATGTCGAGTAAAAGCACCGGGCGAATAAAAGCGACGTAAACTCGTTCGAAAGACGTCTTCGTACACGCTTAATTGACTCGTAACTCCTCGTTTTCACGACTACACCGGGATTTTCGTTGGGGCGATTTATCTTTGCAGTACCCCGAGCTGATCGCGCAACTTTTCGCTTTGTACGAGTCTTGCTCGCTGGTAGTCGTTTTATCTTGCAAACGAGACTTCTACATGCTAGTGCAACTTCGATTATCTCGTTACGTATATCCTCGAAAACGACTGGCGCGATGATTATTCGAATTCACGTATGCAGATAGTTGAATTAGCTATAATTTTTTAAAATCAATTTTATAGTGTACTCTCGTTTCTTAATTAATTAAAAATATCGAGAATTAAAATGATAAATTGCACGTCATCGCTTGAATTGAATGGGAAAAATTGAACATAAAAAGTATTCGGTGAAAAAGAGACGACTTTCGAACGAGTTTCATTTTGACGTTGTGCTTGCATGCGATATGTGCGTATATATAAATAAATATAAAAATCTTCACCGAATTACAAATCGCTCTCCTGTTGGACGCAGCGTCAGAGGGGGAGGAACGATTTCCGACAGCAGGTAAAGAAAAAGCTTCGAGACGGGAAACGTAACTAGAGACCGATTATATAGGTAGCGACAACAGAAAACGAAAAAAGAAAAATAGTAATTAAGAAAGATGGAGGAGGCGTCGATCTTATCCGCCCAAGTCGTCTAGACGGGGGGTCAAGGGCGGGGGCGAGAAGGGGGGAAGGAGGGGAATCGCTTAATAATTTTACGTAGCCCCCGGGAGCGGCTCCTTTCAAGCGTGCCTCCTTGCTCGCCGCCGCTGCCGTCAGCCTTACGGTACGCTAAAACGTTTCAAAAGCGGATTAATTAGGTACCGGCTTTGCAGTAACTGCCGTAACGATCTGGAGGTATTAACTCGTTACAAGGGAGACATCCTCTCCTTACCGCGTTCATCGTGAGTATACGCGGCTCTCCGATACCGGGGGTTGTTAGTTATGTAGGTGCCTGATGTCAGGTCGGGAAATGTTAATCGCTTCTGATTAACGTGTGTTTACGGACGTATGGGTAACTTAATAACGTTGCAGCATATATAGTAGAGGCAGAGGAAATCGCGTTATAAGAGGATAGACATGAGGCTCGATTCACCCGAGCGATAAATAAAATAATCGATCTCGTCGATTCGATTTTACGACGGAATCAAACTCGCGAAATTGCGCAAATCTTGCTTGCGGTTAAAATTGAAGGATCGCGATCGGGAGGAAGCTCGATCTATTTGCTTATTATATCTTAACGGATTTGCGACAGGAATTTTCTAATCAGGACCGCGCGAAGGAGAGTTAATGAAATACAAATCTATTTAACGAAACCCGATAAATGATTACGTGGTCGAAGGAAAGCGCGACTTTGCTCGTTTCTTCATCAGGATATTTAATTCTCGGGCGATCTTGATACAAATCGGGTATACTATATAAGTATATACCAGAAAGTTTCTTCATTACGCACAGTTTACTCGTCAAAGAGCGGCACGCCTCAGTTCGTTAAAATCTGCGATACTTGATTGGCAGTCACACGGAATTTCATTTACTTAACCCGGCTTTGCAAATAGCAAAGCGAGGAATGTGCCCCGCGAGGAAACTTCCAAGTTCGTCAGGATTTCGCGTAAAGTTTGCGACGAAATCGCTCGGGCGAATATTTCTGGAATTCAATGAATGCAATATATTGGAAAAGTATAGGCATGTATATATATTTTCGACATTGTTGAGAGATTAACAAGTTTCTTTTCTTTTCTCAAGATAAAATTTGGGACTTGTGTCTTATAACTATGATTCTCGGGCTATTAATTTTATACGGAGAAATAATAAAATATTAATTTGATTTAGATATTAATGAAAATTATTATTGAGAAAATAAGATGATGAGAAATGATAACTCATCAATAATTCGTTCAAATTATATTTCTCGTTGTGCTCTATGAAAATTCAAAAATCTGCAAATGCGATTGTAATGGCTGCAAGAAATCGAATTATCGAACCCTCAGCACCGAGTCGACGACGAACGATAGACAAGCCAAAATTCGGAATTCATTTATCGTTATTTGCGCCCGCTTGATCTGCGCGATTTCGATCTTTTACTGAAGCTTGAACGAACATCAAAAGTCGTTGATTCTCTTGTCATTACGGTTCGGAACTGGAGGACGAGCAATCGACGCGACGAGCCGGAACTCTCGAACGAGCAGCCCCGCTTTCTTAAATTTCGACTTTATTGCGGCGGTTTGATCGCCGGTATTCGAGTTTTACGACACGAAAAATTGCCGACTTTTTCGAGGCGCCGCTAAAAATCTCATTATTATCCGCTTCCACTATTTTAGAACCGCGATCGGACCATCGAAGAGCTAAAAGTTTGTCTCGTCGTTAAAAATTCATACATCTTATCCGCCTTAATTTTATAAAAACATCGATGCATTCAATTACGAGCGCGAATAATAATTGTCTGGTCAAATATAAAATAAAGATTGCATTTATCGCGTCTCGACAAAAAGTGGACAGATAGTGTTATTTATTGTAAAATCATTTTTTTCCGTTAAATTTGTTATAAAAAAATTCGCCTGTCAGACGAAACAACGTTTAGCATCGCGCTGATTTCTGTCTTGTTTATACTCGATAGAGGTTACTTTAGGTTTCACGCTATGAACAAAAAATAGAGTACGATGAATCGGTCCAGATATCGGGCGGAAAATTAAACGCTCGCTTGTCGCAGACGAGGCTGATGACCGTACAATGCGACGTTAATGTCCTGTACGTACGTCCCGTCGAGATAACACGCGGGTAAACAGGGATTTTACCTCCTCGCTGGCAGATTAATTCGCTCATTAATTTATGCGACGTCGCAATCACGCTTCATCGTCAACGCCACCGATCGCTCTTTTAATAACAACGATTCTCTCGAAGTTCAAATCACCGTATATATGAAGATTGAAATAGTAATTTGTATAATAATAGCTCGTATATTTTTAGAGAGACAGGCCCGAAATTTTTTCGCGCGATAAGATAATTGTACGATATTTTGCAGAAATATTTTATTAAAATGAAATTTAAAAAAACTTTGTATCACATTCATGAATAAAAAGTAGAAATTAATAAGCATTTTGTTACACAAGTCTGAAGTCGAATTGTCAAGTTTCTTTTCTCTCTCATTTCATTAACTTTTATCGTAGTTGCTCGACACGAAGGAAATAAATATAAATGTCTGTATCTGCGAACTCTTGACATAAGAAAGAAAGAGTTATCGTTTATATTGAACTTCAAATCAAAAGTATATACAGTCGAAGGACTTTCAGGAGTCTAGAAGCTAAAGAAGCTTCTAGACCTAGACGAACGAGATCAGTTGTCTCGCGTCAGAAACGAAAGTGTCGAAGCGAACGTGATTGTTACTTCTGTGTCGACGGTGAAGCGTGAAAGATCGTGTTTGGCGAGGAGGAACTTCCTCAAGATCACGGTCGAGTCTCGCGAGAAGACCATTTTTCGCGACGTCGAGAGCCGTCCATCCTTCTTCGCCAAGTTTATTTTCATCTCTCGCTAAGTTTTATCAGCGAGATATATATTTTCGCGTATACGATACATTTTAACAGGCTATCGGCTTCTCGCATCATCAAGCTTCTCTCTCTCTCTCTCTCTTTCTCTCTGTATCGCCCTTATCAATACACCCTTTTTCCACGTTTTTCTCACAAAGAGAACAAAATGAATGAGAGAAAGAGAGATGCAGTATACGGATATCGGATATCAGCGCGACGTGTCTCGCACCGTTCGATAAATCACTCCGATATGGGCATAAAGTTTCGCTGGCGTGTCGATTCACGTTGGACCCATTGCAAAACTGTAAAAAGGGTGGCCATGCAGAGAGAGAGAGAGCGAGAGCGAAAAGAGAGAGAACTTTTTTATTCGCACAACCCCCGTTGTTTCTACGCCCTACAGTCCTTTCTCGAAACGGGATCTTCAAGTCACTCGCGTGCACCTGTCCCGCCCATTTATTCTCGCTTTTACGAGCGCACTCTCGTAAAATGATCGATATTTCACGTGGTTTCTCACGACTTTTTTAGGCGGTTTTAATTGACGCCGCGGTTCCGTTATGTCACACAACCCTTTCCTCTCTTCCCTCTCTCTTTCTCTTTGTGGATCCTTTGCCGTTATTGAATCGTAAAACATTACGAGCAGCAGTATATCGGTATTTTGAAATGCTACCTGATGCTGAGATCAATTAACGCTTAAACATCTAAATTATTTTTAAAATTAAGGTTGAAGATATATATATACATACGTCTCTTATTTCGAAAATGACATTGTGAAAAATAATCGTCGACGCTGACTGTAATACTTGGGGAGGATGTTGCACGTCGATAGCGTCGACGTGAAATCCGACGAAATCCGGGATAATCGATAGTAATGTCGACGGTATAGAGAACGGACGGGACGTGGCGCGGCAGAATTTACCGTTCGAACGGCTCCATCGAGGTTCCACGTCGGATTACACGAGTTTTTGGATCGCGATAAGCGATGAAACAGAGTGAGTTTATTCTCCGCCCGCGACGCCGTTACCCCTGTTCGGGGCATAAACGACTTTTATCTCGTCGATCTTTATCGCGTTCCGGGCAAATTATGAGTTCTTCCTCGAGATTACGCCTCGAAAAATCAGAAATCTCAAAGTCGCGATATATATATATATATTTTTTTTCTTCTCGAATAAAATTTTATTTTCTTACCTTACGATTTTTTTTTATCGGCAAAGCTGTTAAGCCGATCGCGAGACTTTCAGATAGACGAGCATTTTGTTTTCAAATAACTTTAATTTACTTTAATGCACTTAAATGAAAACTGTGTTTTTCTCCCAGAGTTTGTTTGCCGTTTAATTAGGAATAAGAACAAAAATAATAATTGTTTTTCAAGAAAGAGAGATAGAGAGAGAGAGAGAGAGAAAGAGACGACCTCAATTTGCATTAAAGCTCCGTTGATTCAACGCCGAACATAGTTACGTAACGCTCGTGCCATTAGCCTAATTTCATAACGTGAGACACCGCAGGGACCTTAAAGCGTGCTGCAGAGTAGAACGGTTCTCTCCAAGGATACGCTGAACTCCATGACGATTTGCTGTCAAGCATGAAGCCGGTTAATTATGCATACACATGTTAAGCCTTCCTTGACGTAGCAGAGCGGACGAAACACTATCCCGAGTGTTTCGCATCCCAGCGTGTTTGTTTATAAAACAAAATTAACAGTTCATAAACTTTATATAACGGGCTTCTCAAACTTTACTTCCGTCAACCTATAACTTCACGTGATATTTCGCGAAAATGAAATTTAAACATGTAAGTCGACTTGACGTTTTGTGAGCCGTTTATTGTAATACTAAACTTTTTATGCGTCGCGCGTTCTGATAAAGTACTTGAAATTATAAAAATACAATTCTTTCTTATCTCAACATATTATGTATAATTTTTTATTTTTAACTTTCTTTTTATCGCGATTTGTTCGTATCGCGACAGTTTCCCATATAAAGATTACGCTTTTCAATCCCATGCGAGAAATTATATTTTCCGTATAAAAGATTATATCTCTATTCTATAGAGAAAAATTTGATTTTTTATACATCCTGTATATGTATATATATTGAAAAAATATTAAATTTTGTACATCATTGAATTCACGAGTCAATTTCATCGAAATCGGAAAGATTATTAGTTTTACGTAGAATCGCAGCTTCTCATGGCTTTTATTTCATAGAATTATCAAAGTTAGTACTTTTTCGTTTGCGTAAATATATAAAATGTGCCATTGAAATTCTATTTTTTGTTTTGCAAAATAAATGTGTATATATACACTTTCATTGCGATTCCAATCTGTCTATTGATCACTGACTTTATTTTTCTTTATCTATTATAGAAAGCAGATTTTATCCGATTTATCTAGATTGAACTTTCTATCCGCAGCTTATCACGGGGTAAAAATCGAAACCTTGAATGTAAAATTGTGTGTGTTATTCAAAAATAATACGATAGAGGCGGGACACTCTACAACACAATTCTATCAGAGTTGACTCGGTCGCGGTTTTTTTTGTTTTTTTTTTGTTTTGTTTTGTTTTTTTTTAGTTAATAGCATCAACCGACAATAACAAAAACAAGCCGCGATATCTTTCGCGTTTCTCTTATTCTGACGGCGGATGTTGTTTGCCATTCTTGGCTTGGCCTTCTCGAAACCGCGTGTTTACTCCACGGTCGCGACGTCTGATCGAATTATGCTCACCGACACATCCGGAATCGACGAGCGAAACGGACGGGAAGCCGGAAGCGCATCGCCCCGTCGAGAGTGTCTTGGAGATAAGTTTGCGCGAAACCGCACGCGCGGACGGTCGAGAGAGAGGAAATGTTTTCGGTTTATTAGCATGCAGCACAAGTTAAACCGACGAGTTGACAACCCGCGTCGCGACGCGGGCCGAGTTTCCACTGAAAGCTAGATAATTACGTGTAGAAGCATCAACGACCGCCTGTAGCTCGCGTTAATGCTCCTGAAAGCGCTAACATTTGCGTGGTCCATAATGAACGCTCGATCCGAACGTCAATCGTTTCGATAACGATCGATCTCTTGGCGACAGCAAAAGCGCCGAGAGTTATCTAGAGATTCAGCGAATAAAATAATATTGAATTTTTTTTCTTATAATACGCGTTCTTCGTATCTTAATATAATAATGTATTTTGTTTTGCGAAAGGAGAGAGATGGTACTATTAATATAATTTTTCATTTTAATCGAAAATTATTTTAGGAATAACTGTAGACGACCCAACTGGCTTAATTGATTTTTATTAATTCGATGTCATATAAAAATACAGACTACGTTAATTTTAGACTTGATAAAGACCTGAACCAAAGGTCGAAACGTAGTCTGTATTTTTATATGACATCGAATTAATAAAAATCAATTAAGCCAGTTGGGTCATCTACAATTATTCCTAATTTTATTCTTCACTGGCGATGCAAAAATACTTGCTATAGAAAATTATTTTGTTTAATGTAATATCTTTCGTAGTTTTATAAAAAATAAATTATTATCTAAATTCGACTTGTAATGTCGCAATATATGAACAATGAACTCGATTCTAGCGTATTATTGAGGAATTTATACCTATATAGTATATTCCGATCGAGATTTGACAAATAGAGATATGGTGCTCCGCATCGATACAGCTCAATTCATTTCTGTCGGACAGAAATCTAGATAGCAGCGGCCGCGCAATAATTTGCACGACTTCGACTTGTACCTTAGACAGTCAGCGAATGGAATCGTGCGGTCGCGCGGCAACGACCAAGTTCCATTCGTCGTTAGGAAACTCGGCAAATTCGGCAGCCCGAGACCCGTTTAAATCGTGAAATTATTGCCGCCGAAGGTCATCACCGGCAATCCGGCTTTGAGGCAAATCGAATTGGAGCCAAGCGACGCGATTTCAGATCATGTTGCATTTAAATTAGCCAGTTAGCGTTAAAACTATCGAACTGGTAAAACCGTTTAACGATCTTTTTTGTGCGAACGTATTTTATTTTATAGCCTTTTTGATCTTATCCTCGACTCGACGATTTAACACGATAAATTATGACAGCTTTTAAAGTTTTATTGTTATGTTTCCGCGATGGTTCTCTATATTTCCGCCTGGTATAAAAAATCGGAAAAAAATATTTTATCTTTTACATAAATATATATTACATATTATTTTTTATATTCATTTTTTATACATATCGATATATTATTTTTCTTCTATCTTTTATTCTAATTTTTAAATTTATATTTAATTTTAATTTATTTAGATGACAATTTCCTTTTTACTTATAAACTATATAGTTGCTCTTAAAGTGACTTAGAGAAACGAACTTTGTCTCCTAGAAATTTATAAAGTTAAATGCTTTACCTAAATCCTTTCGTTACGAAAACGCGGAATGTTTAGCTACTTATTTGGGAAACTTGCTAAGTGTGTTGCTAAGTTCTATCAAAGTAGAAAATTCCGGGATTGAAAACTCTTGTTAAACAGGCACAACATATATAATCTGCTTATAACTTTATTCTTACGAGCCAACTATAGTTTATAACTTTTATCATATTCTTTTATGACTTTATCATACTTTTATTTTTCCATCACACGATTATTAATATATGATTATTAATATGATTATTAATATGTTTTTGCGGAAAATCTATCATTTAGACTGCTTATCTTTATTCATTTAATAATAAAGCCTCTGTCGAGTCATGTTATAATATTAAAATTAATCCCAAATTTCCTCACCTCAGAGTTAAATGACATTATTAAATCCAGTATATTATTTTATTCCTATATTATTTTATTTTTCGCTTATACACACATGTAGACGGTCATAGTATACGGCAAGACGGAGCGCTACTTAAACCGTCTCGACGTATTTCCAGCACCCGGAGCGCCTTTACTGATCCCCGAAGAGTGTAGCGCCGAGAACAACAGCGTCACCGTTGCCTGGCAGCCGCCACCTGGGCACGGGATTATAGGCTGCGCCGGACAGAGAGGCCCAGCTATCGAGGGATACCTCTTGGAGTTGGACGATGGCTGCGGCGGGGAGTTCAGGGTGAGTAAACACAACCCCCGAAGAAAATTATACCTATACGATCGACGTAGGTTATCAGAGACACCCGGCTTGGATATCTCTCTCGAAGCTCTCTTTCTCGATTTCTCGGCCCCCGCGAATTCCTCGATGACACTTTACCCGTCGGATCCTTCATCGCGTTTCTTCATCCTTCGTTTCTTTGTCGACGCGACGGACGTCCGGCTCCGGTGTTTCTTTCTTTGCCGAATACCCTCCTTTCGGTCGGTGTCATCCCGTCCACGACGACGGCGATACGGCTTTGTCCAACAATGGGACACTTCAACGTTCTCACGATATTTTTCGTAGAATTGTTCCGGCTCGGACGAGATATTAAATGATATTTGACGTTTGTTATTTCTCCCAAATTTCTCCCGGAAATTTCGAAAGTATCGTATCAGTTTATCTCTTTTAATCGTGTGAATCGATCAATATTTTTCATCAATTGCATCATTTACTTTAGGCTTGATTTATTTTCAAGATAATATCTATGATCCTTATTCGTTTAATACAGAGATGCATTACGTAAGATCAAATTTAATATGAAGTACTATTGAAATTATAATAAAACACTAATTTCATTGGAAGTGATGCTGCGAAAGTGTCCATCGGTTTCGCTCTCGAAAAGTTAGGACGGAGTTTCCTTGCGCTCTGACGAAAGAAAGTTACTCGAACTGCAAAAATGATAAAAAAAAAAGACAAGATTGTACGTGTCAGGAAACTCGAAAAGATTGGTCGAACTAAACGTGACAGTGTAAACCGAGAGAAAAGAGATGTAAGTTTTTTTTATACTTGATAAAATTCTAGCTTTCCTTGCATTCTCCTTTATTTTTCTTTTTAGAATGCACATTTAAATAAAAAAAAGACATTATTATTTTTTTCCCTAGAGAATAAATTATTGTACATATATATTTTCCTCGCATTTATATATATATTGATTGTAATTCGTTAAATGATTTGAATGATTCGAAAACTTTCTTGACATTTTTTGACGTTGTTATATTAGAAAACTGCTTATTATTACTTCCCCCTAGTTACGAAGTATTACATAGGCACACAATTTCATTGCTATCGAATAACAATTTTGTCTCAAATTTTATTGCTACAATACGATAATTTGTACTACACGCGCAATAACATCGAAATGTACTTCATACGGACAGATTTAATGGGTTTAATAAAAACCAGAGAGCCCAAATGCATAAAAAGCTATACTTTTCCATTCACTCAGAAGAATAATATCGGCTATATTATGTGACACCGAAACGCGGTGGGGGATCAGAGAGAAAAAAAAAACGATGACAGGATTATAAAGTCCCTTTCGATGGAAATTTGTTTCGCGCGCCGCGAAATGAATATCAATGGCGATCGCCCGTATAAAGTTTATGCCTTCCATGGAGATTTTTGTTACGAGAGAGATTCTCGAGTAAAGGACCTCTTCGATCACTCGTATTCGTTTGCAATGCATTTCCGACTTGATGCGAGGCCGTTCGTCGCATTTATTCTCGGATCGGACTTTACTCTGCTCGAAACGCCGTCTTTCGCCCTTTTTATTGATCGTATAAAAGGGGGGCATAAAAGGGGTGGCAAGCCCCCTTCCGAAAAAAACGCGATTACGGCTAATAACTCAGTCTAAATAGCGCGGCCGAGCCGCGGCATAAAAGTCGGGGATTAAAAGGCGATCTTTCTCGCTGAGCAGCGAATTCATGGCGCAAGTTTGAAAAATTTGGAGAATTAGCGCGCCGAATGAAGGCAGTTTAACGCGCTACATTAACCCGTTATGCCCGCAGCATCACAGCACCCCAGGATTGGGCGATAACATCTTTAATTGTCCGTACGATAAGAAAATTGTACGTAATTTATAACGATTTAAACTTTTTTTCTCTCTTTCGCGCGTAAGTAGGTAGATCGTATAAAAATGATTTATGAATTAGAAGATTCTTTTTTACTCCTAAATGAAGACTCGGCATTCGAGAGCGTTAATTGAAATCCGCAATTCCGAAAGATTCCGAGGAGCTTACACGTGAGAAATGAGCGAGCCCTTCGCGCGATGGCAATTATTAATTGTTGGCGGCCGATATCGCTACGTTCATTAGAAGTTTTTATCAAATGACGGCAGTTCGAACCGTCGAACTGCAACATAATCCGCGATATTAATGTTAGACACTCTATCGACGGTCGAGTTTTATAGAGTTTTGTCTTCCACCATCGCAAGAAGAAAAAGTTGAGCAAAGTGAAAAGGTCAATTAATATAATATATCAATAATATAATAATAATAAGTTTCAATAATAAAGCTTAATAATAATTTAATAATAAAACTTTGTCTTTTTTATACGAAGTTTTTTTGAATATTGTCAGATTTAATATATTCCTACAAATATATTTACGTGCTACGTGAGAATGATATACAGTAGATTTAAATAAAAGAAATTATACAAACTTAAAAGAGAAAAATTATACTTTATCTTATTAATATCAGATTTTAATTTCGTGTATAAAGCAATATTAGCTTCAGTCAAGTTAAATTATACAATTTATACACGCACAATTGATTGTAATGTTAAAATAGTTTTATATGCGAGATTACACTACACAGTTGAAAAATTTGTGTTAAATTTAACAAATATCACATGTCCCAAACGGTCCACAGAAATTTTTGTGTTAATTTAACATAATACGGATATGTTAAATGATGACACGAATATTGTGTTAATATTTTAACATAAAATAAATGCAAACTTCAAGTAAACTTAAAATAAATTTTGTGTTAAATTAACATAGTTTTAATATAAAAATTTACTTAAAAAATTGTTAATTTTACATTTTATCATCCCCACTTATATTATAAAGTAAAATTAACATTTTTTTCTGTAAATTTTAACAGATAAATCTTGTCACTAATAATATCGAACATATTTATTGTGTAAAATTAAAAGTAAATACACATTGTGTTATTTTTACACTTTTTTTCAGTTATTTTAATAATTTAACATTTGAGTTCAATTAACACAACAGCAATATGTTAATTTAACACATGAATGTGTTAAATATTTAACGCAAAAATTTTAACAGGGACCGTTTTTAATAAGAAAACACAAATTTTCCAACTGTGTAATCCTTCTCATATTTCGCGAAGGTTTCATTCTAGAAATGATCCGCAGGAAGGAATATAACGTGATAAATCCGCAGCAAAATTGACGAGGATAGCACATACATAAATCGCCTCGTATGCTACATATACACATATGAATATCATCCGTTCGCACAAACGTGCTCCAGGTCGGGCTTGTAAATCGCGCGTCTAAATTTTCATGCTTTGTTAATAATGCACCCGGCGGCGTTGCGATACCCGGTGCTCGTTAACGAACGAAGGGATACCGCGAATATAAATCGTCCTCGTTGTCGACGCTCTCCTCGTTCTTCTCTCTCTCTCTCTCCCTCTCTGCCCATCCTTGCCCGACTCGCCAGTCCTCCTGATGGCCATCGGGATCCTACGACTCTCTCCCTCCTCCTCCTCCCTCCTTTTAATATTTAAATCGAGCTCGTTCACGCGCAAGTACGACGCCTCGGGTTTCCCGGTCTCTGGTTTCCGTTTCCTCCGTAGTTCACTTCACCGTCGTTCCTACGTTCCTGCGGGATCGTCCTTCAAGCTTGCGACAGAAATCTCCTTTGGCTGGATAAGGCTCGAGTTCACCGGCAGATTCACACTAATCTCCAGGATTAATCTCATTTTTACGCTCTATATGATTTTATTCAAGGAAAATATGCAAGATATTACAAGAGTCTGATCTTTTCATTCCTGATTCGGGAGAGGCGAAATTCTTTCAGCATATCTTATACATTTTTATTCCAAGTGTCTCAAATTTATTAAATTATATTTATTGTATATCAATGCATTATAACTGCCTTGTACAATATTCTTCTAAAAATACATATTTAAATTTAATAATTTTTATGTTTTTTTTTTGTATTTTTGTTATCATATTCTTTAGACGTATATATAAAAAAGAATAAAGAAAATTGGATTGACGGTGTTGAAAAGATAACTATCCAAAGAGAATTGTTTGAATCGTATATTTCACTGTATCATAAAATTTTTATTTCGACGTAAATCTGATAGCATATCTCGGTTTGTTTATCTGTGGCTCGACCAATCGATGCTATAGCTTGACATTTCTTTTAGGAAAGTTTGGATGACAGGTAAACTTTGCTTATTCTCGTTTATCTACCATCACAACTGCAATGCTCGTTTATACAGTGCCATAAAATTTTATTCGAGTCAAGTTGAACATTTCGATCTGCTTTTAACCATTCGGCGTATAAAATTCTGTTTTGCTATATCCTGTCATTATTTCTAAGTAAATTATTTATTTAAGGATTTCTAACAATAATGAGATATTTTTTATATATTTTTCTTGAAAAATAAGAATTTTATAATTAAAATAATTTAATTATTTCGAGCGCGCAAAAATAAATAATATATTTATATATAATTTTTTTAATTTTAAAATATCTTTATATATTTTTACATTGTGTGTATGCATATATACAATATAAATTATATTTTGCGTTTCCTGAAAAGTGAGAATTTTGAAGTAATATTATTTCCAAAGTAATTAATTATATTCCCGGGAAAATATCGCTCTTTCTCTCGAAATAGCGACGCAGATTACTCGGATGCAGTTGCAAGCCGCAAATTCACGGGTGTCCCCGTTTGAAATCTGATTCACAGGAGGTTTACTGCGGCCGCGAGAGTATCTGCACGGTGGACGGGCTGCACTTCAACTCGCTCTATAACGCCAGGGTGCGGGCCTTTAACAGCGCCGGCGAGGGCGAGTATTCGGAACTGATCGGCCTTCAGACCGCGGAGGGTGAGTTTCTCCATCCCCTAGCTTTTTTTTCACGGTTTCCTGGGCCGAACGCGCGCGGAGGCCTCGGTCGGAAAAGCGGCGTCGGTGTCGCGTGGAAGACGAACGGTCGTAAGCGACGTCGATTTTCCAGCCGCGCGTATGTTTCTCTCTTTTTTTTTTTTCCGCGGCACGATCGCGTGATCGATGAGATGGACGGTGGACGCACATAGAAACGACCACGCCGTGTGGCGTTTGCGGAATAATGCGGGCGACAATTACAAATGACTTCCATTTTTATTTTTGCACGCTTCACGATATCGAGATTCTCGAGAAATTTCGTTTGATTTTATTATTATTGGGTCTATTACATAAGTATTTCAATTTTTCAGTATCGCAGAAAATTAGATATGCTATTATCTTTTAATTCGAATTTTTCTGTATTGCATTTTTAATATTTTTATATAAAACTGGACCCTAGTTTTCGCGCTGGTTATATCTATAGCGTATATTCTTCGAAGTGATAAATTAATATCTAACGAGGTTGTAGAGGAGAAGAAATTGATCTTCTTTTTCGAGCGATATTCGCTGAATGAGAATTAAATATTTAATTTCAACAATCTCACGCGTCATAACAAATTCTGTATAAAAGAATCTTAAATGATTTAACGTATTACGCGAGAGATATGTCTCTCCCTTTTCGCAATCGCGTCACGTCGACCTTCGACGTATCAAAATCTTAAATTATTTAGCGACGCGAAAAATCTGGGTTCGCCTCCCTTCCTCCTCGTCTCCTATTAAGATTCCATAATCCCGTCACGTCGTTATTAACATCGAGTGCGCGGGCGACGATGTCGAATTCCCAATAACCCGGGCGCTTCGATATCCGGGCGCTCGTGTAACACCAAGCGTGCAGTTCGTTAAGCACGCTTGCGGATCCGTATCCGCGGAATATTAATCGGGGAGCTACATCTCCTCTCTCTCTCTCTCTCTCTCTGGTCTCGCAGTGGCGTGGTTTTCATGGGCCACGGGGTCGTCCGGCATACCGCAGGAGGTGTCCATATCGGAGGACGCGATGAGCGCGTCCTGTGAGGGCTACGAACACCGTGTCGTCCTCTCGAGCGTCGGCTTCTCGCGGGGCGTTCACTACTGGGAGCTGACTATCGATCGATATCACAGTGACACCGATCCGGCCTTCGGGATCGCCCGGGCCGACGTGTCGCGCGATCAGATGCTAGGTAAGTCTCCAGCATGTGTGTTCCTCTTCTCCTCCTCGATCTTTCTCCTTTTTCGGAAAAGGAGAGGAAGGTCGTACGGTTTATCCAAGGTCGATGAAATATTCATGCACCACCCCGGACATCCCTGATTTGCTCGGAAATTCGGAAGCGAGAGACGTATGTACCTTGTTTTCCCTGTATTTTTTTATCTCTTATATATGTAGTTCTGGATGAAGGCGAAACGACGGCCGAGAAATTTCGATCGGGATCGGAAAGCGCGCGG